>NC_092659.1:6002676-7421426 GCF_032118995.1 Asterias amurensis | reverse complement strand
CCTACTCGAGGTTTTTCCTATCAAGAAGTGTGCAAGTCGCCCTAAACCTTTAAGAAATGGACGCAGGAATATGCCAGCATGACTAAGGTACAAACTGCATCTCCCTAGCATTTTTAGTTGCAGAGTTATTCCAGAGCGTAGCTGAAAGTTTTTAATTGTCCGGCCTATTTTTTTCAATGACCCCCTTATTGTCGGTTGGAACCCTGACTGCGCCGTGTCTTTGTATACGCTGTATACACGCACAGTGTACGTCAATTTCTACTGGGTGCCTGCTCGCGCGGTCGCATCTGGCCCCACCTTAAAAATCGTCAGTGCTTTAAGTTTGGTACGAGAGGAAAGCCCTTGAACATGGCAATCCTGTGGTGGTAAAATTTTGAAGATTGAGCAGGATACTGGGATCGAAATTACCCGTTGTACATTTTGTTTTTCTCTCCGACAGCTCTGTGCGCAAAACTCCCATAGTGGAGGCTGTTGAAATCGTTTCTGAGCAACCCCGCCTACCTGAGGTTTTTCCTATCAAGAAGTGTGCAAGTCGCCCTAAACCTTTAAAAAATGGACGCAGGAATATGCCAGCATGACTAAGGTACAAACTGCATCTCCCTAGCATTTTTGGTTGCAGAGTTATTCCAGAGCGTAGCTGAAAGTTTTTAATTGTCCGGCCTAACTTTTTTCAATGACCCCCCTTATTGTCGGTTGGAACCCTGACTGCGCCGTGTCTTTGTATACGCTGTATACACGCACAGTGTACGTCAATTTCTAGTGGGTGCCTGCTCGCGCCGTCGCCTCTGGCCCCACCTTAAAAATCGTCAGAGCTTTAAGTTTGGTACGAGAGGAAAGCCCTTGAACATGGCAATCCTGTGGTGGTAAAATTTTGAAGATTGAGCAGGATACTGGGATCGAAATTACCCGTTGTACATCTTGTGTTTCTCTCCGACAGCTCTGTGCGCAAAACTCCCATAGTGGAGGCTGTTGAAATCGTTTCTGAGCAACCCCGCCTACTCGAGGTTTTTCCTATCAAGAAGTGTGCAAGTCGCCCTAAACCTTTAAAAAATGGACGCAGGAATATGCCAGCATGACTAAGGTACAATCTGCATCTCCCTAGCATTTTTAGTTGCAGAGTTATTCCAGAGCGTAGCTGAAGGTTTTTAATTGTCCGGCCTATTTTTTCAATGACCCCCCTTATTGTCGGTTGGAACCCTGACTGCGCCGTGTCTTTGTATACGCTGTATACATGCACAGTGTACGTCAATTTCTAGTGGGTGCCTGCTCGCGCCGTCGCATCTGGCCCCACCTTAAAAATCGTCAGAGCTTTAAGTTTGGTACGAGAGGAAAGCCCTTGAACATGGCAATCCTGTGGTGGTAAAATTTTGACGATTGAGCAGGATACTGGGATCGAAATTACCCGTTGTACATCCTGTTTTTCTCTCCGACATCTCTGTGCGCAAAACTCCCATAGTGGAGGCTGTTGAAATCGTTTCTGAGCAACCCCGCCTACTCGAGGTTTTTCCTATCAAGAAGAGTGCAAGTCGCCCTAAACCTTTAAAAAATGGACGCAGGAATATGCCAGCATGACTGAGGTACAAACTGCATCTCCCTAGCATTTTTAGTTGCAGAGTTATTCCAGAGCGTAGCTGAAAGTTTTTAATTGTCCGGCCTATTTTTTTCAATGACCCCCTTATTGTCGGTTGGAACCCTGACTGCGCCGTGTCTTTGTATACGTTGTATACACGCACAGTGTACGTCAATTTCTAGTGGGTGCCTGCTCGAGCCGTCGCATCTGGCCCCGCCTGAAAAATCGTCAGAGCTTTAAGTTTGGTACGAGAGGAAAGCCCTTGAACATGGCAATCCTGTGGTGGTCAAATTTTGAAGATTGAGCAGGATACTGGGATCGAAAGTACCCGTTGTACATCTTGTTTTTCTCTCCGACAGCTCTGTGCGCAAAACTCCCATAGTGGAGGCTGTTGAAATCGTTTCTGAGCAACCCCGCCTACTCGAGGTTTTTCCTATCAAGAAGTGTGCAAGTCGCCCTAAACCTTTAAGAAATGGACGCAGGAATATGCCAGCATGACTAAGGTACAAACTGCATCTCCCTAGCATTTTTAGTTGCAGAGTTATTCCAGAGCGTAGCTGAAAGTTTTTAATAGTCCGGCCTATTTTTTTCAATGACCCCCTTATTGTCGGTTGGAACCCTGACTGCGCCGTGTCTTTGTATACGCTGTATACACGCACAGTGTACGTCAATTTCTAGTGGGTGCCTGCTCGCGCCGTCGCATCTGGCCCCGCCTGAAAAATCGTCAGAGCTTTAAGTTTGGTACGAGAGGAAAGCCCTTGAACATGGCAATCCTGTGGTGGTAAAATTTTGAAGATTGAGCAGGATACTGGGATCGAAATTACCCGTTGTACATTTTGTTTTTCTCTCCGACAGCTCTGTGCGCAAAACTCCCATAGTGGAGGCTGTTGAAATCGTTTCTGAGCAACCCCGCCTACCTGAGGTTTTTCCTATCAAGAAGTTAGCAAGTCGCCCTAAACCTTTAACAAATGGACGCAGGAATATGCCAGCATGACTAAGGTACAAACTGCATCTCCCTAGCATTTTTGGTTGCAGAGTTATTCCAGAGCGTAGCTGAAAGTTTTTAATTGTCCGGCCTAATTTTTTTCAATGACCCCCCTTATTGTCGGTTGGAACCCTGACTGCGCCGTGTCTTTGTATACGCTGTATAGACGCACAGTGTACGTCAATTTCTATTGGGTGCCTGCTCGCGCCGTCGCATCTGGCCCCACCTTAAAAATCGTCAGAGCTTTAAGTTTGGTACGAGAGGAAAGCCCTTGAACATGGCAATCCTGTGGTGGTAAAATTTTGAAGATTGAGCAGGATACTGGGATCGAAATTACCCGTTGTACATCTTGTGTTTCTCTCCGACAGCTCTGTGCGCAAAACTCCCATAGCGGAGGCTGTTGAAATCGTTTCTGAGCAACCCCGCCTACTCGAGGTTTTTCCTATCAAGAAGTGTGCAAGTCGCCCTAAACCTTTAAAAAATGGACGCAGGAATATGCCAGCATGACTAAGGTATAAACTGCATCTCCCTAGCATTTTTAGTTGCAGAGTTATTCCAGAGCGTAGCTGAAAGTTTTTAATTGTCCGGCCTATTTTTTTCAATGACCCCCTTATTGTCGGTTGGAACCCTGACTGCGCCGTGTCTTTGTATACGCTGTATACACGCACAATGTACGTAAATTTCTAGTGGGTGCCTGCTCGCGCCGTCGCATCTGGCCCCGCCTGAAAAATCGTCAGAGCTTTAAGTTTGGTACGAGAGGAAAGCCCTTGAACATGGCAATCCTGTGGTGGTAAAATTTTGAAGATTGAGCAGGATACTGGGATCGAAATTACCCGTTGTACATTTTGTTTTTCTCTCCGACAGCTCTGTGCGCAAAACTCCCATAGTGGAGGCTGTTGAAATCGTTTCTGAGCAACCCCGCCTACTTGAGGTTTTTCCTATCAAGAAGTGTGCAAGTCGCCCTAAACCTTTAAAAAATGGACGCAGGAATATGCCAGCATGACTAAGGTACAAACTGCATCTCCCTAGCATTTTTGGTTGCAGAGTTATTCCAGAGCGTTGCTGAAAGTTTTTAATTGTCCGGCCTATTTTTTTCAATGACCCCCCTTTTTGTCGGTTGGAACCCTGACTGCGCCGTGTCTTTGTATACGCTGTATACACGCACAGTGTACGTCAATTTCTACTGGGTGCCTTGCTCGCGCCGTCGCATCTGGCCCCACCTTAAAAATCGTCAGTGCTTTAAGTTTGGTACGAGAGGAAAGCCCTTGAACATGGCAATCCCGTGGTGGTAAAATTTTGAAGATTGAGCAGGATACTGGGATCGAAAATACCCGTTGTACATTTTGTTTTTCTCTCCGACAGCTCTGTGCACAAAACTCCCATAGTGGAGGCTGTTGAAATCGTTTCTGAGCAACCCCGCCTACTCGAGGTTTTTCCTATCAAGAAGTGTGCAAGTCGCCCTAAACCTTTAAGAAATGGACGCAGGAATATGCCAGCATGACTAAGGTACAAACTGCATCTCCCTAGCATTTTTAGTTGCAGAGTTATTCCAGAGCGTAGCTGAAAGTTTTTAATTGTCCGGCCTATTTTTTTCAATGACCCCCTTATTGTCGGTTGGAACCCTGACTGCGCCGTGTCTTTGTATACGCTGTATACACGCACAGTGTACGTCAATTTCTACTGGGTGCCTGCTCGCGCCGTCGCATCTGGCCCCACCTTAAAAATCGTCAGTGCTTTAAGTTTGGTACGAGAGGAAAGCCCTTGAACATGGAAATCCTGTGGTGGTAAAATTTTAAAGATTGAGCAGGATACTGGGATCGAAATTACCCGTTGTACATCTTGTTTTTCTCTCCGACAGCTCTGTGCGCAAAACTCCCATAGTGGAGGCTGTTGAAATCGTTTCTGAGCAACCCCGCCTACTCGAGGTTTTTCCTATCAAGAAGTGTGCAAGTCGCCCTAAACCTTTAAAAAATGGACGCAGGAATATGCCAGCATGACTGAGGTACAAACTGCATCTCCCTAGCATTTTTAGTTGCAGAGTTATTCCAGAGCGTAGCTGAAAGTTTTTAATTGTCCGGCCTATTTTTTTCAATGACCCCCTTATTGTCGGTTGGAACCCTGACTGCGCCGTGTCTTTGTATACGTTGTATACACGCACAGTGTACGTCAATTTCTACTGGGTGCCTGCTCGCGCCGTCGCATCTGGCCCCGCCTGAAAAATCGTCAGAGCTTTAAGTTTGGTACGAGAGGAAAGCCCTTGAACATGGCAATCCTGTGGTGGTAAAATTTTGAAGAATGAGCAGAATACTGCGATCGAAAGTACCCGTTGTACATCTTGTTTTTCTCTCCGACAGCTCTGTGCACAAAACTCCCATAGTGGAGGCTGTTGAAATCGTTTCTGAGCAACCCCGCCTACTCGAGGTTTTTCCTATCAAGAAGTGTGCAAGTCGCCCTAAACCTTTAAGAAATGGACGCAGGAATATGCCAGCATGACTAAGGTACAAACTGCATCTCCCTAGCATTTTTAGTTGCAGAGTTATTCCAGAGCGTAGCTGAAAGTTTTTAATTGTCCGGCCTATTTTTTTCAATGACCCCCTTATTGTCGGTTGGAACCCTGACTGCGCCGTGTCTTTGTATACGCTGTATACACGCACAGTGTACGTCAATTTCTACTGGGTGCCTGCTCGCGCCGTCGCATCTGGCCCCACCTTAAAAATCGTCAGTGCTTTAAGTTTGGTACGAGAGGAAAGCCCTTGAACATGGAAATCCTGTGGTGGTAAAATTTTAAAGATTGAGCAGGATACTGGGATCGAAATTACCCGTTGTACATCTTGTTTTTCTCTCCGACAGCTCTGTGCGCAAAACTCCCATAGTGGAGGCTGTTGAAATCGTTTCTGAGCAACCCCGCCTACCTGAGGTTTTTCCTATCAAGAAGTGTGCAAGTCGCCCTAAACCTTTAAGAAATGGACGCAGGAATATGCCAGCATGACTAAGGTACAAACTGCATCTCCCTAGCATTTTTAGTTGCAGAGTTATTCCAGAGCGTAGCTGAAAGTTTTTAATTGTCCGGCCTATTTTTTTCAATGACCCCCTTATTGTCGGTTGGAACCCTGACTGCGCCGTGTCTTTGTATACGCTGTATACACGCACAGTGTACGTCAATTTCTAGTGGGTGCCTGCTCGCGCCGTCGCATCTGGCCCCGCCTGAAAAATCGTCAGAGCTTTAAGTTTGGTACGAGAGGAAAGCCCTTGAACATGGCAATCCTGTGGTGGTAAAATTTTGAAGATTGATCAGGATACTGGGATCGAAATTACCCGTTGTACATTTTGTTTTTCTCTCCGACAGCTCTGTGCGCAAAACTCCCATAGTGGAGGCTGTTGAAATCGTTTCTGAGCAACCCCGCCTACTCGAGGTTTTTCCTATCAAGAAGTGTGCAAGTCGCCCTAAACCTTTAAAAAATGGACGCAGGAATATGCCAGCATGACTGAGGTACAAACTGCATCTCCCTAGCATTTTTAGTTGCAGAGTTATTCCAGAGCGTAGCTGAAAGTTTTTAATTGTCCGGCCTATTTTTTTCAATGACCCCCTTATTGTCGGTTGGAACCCTGACTGCGCCGTGTCTTTGTATACGTTGTATACACGCACAGTGTACGTCAATTTCTAGTGGGTGCCTGCTCGCGCCGTCGCATCTGGCCCCGCCTGAAAAATCGTCAGAGCTTTAAGTTTGGTACGAGAGGAAAGCCCTTGAACATGGCAATCCTGTGGTGGTAAAATTTTGAAGAATGAGCAGAATACTGCGATCGAAAGTACCCGTTGTACATCTTGTTTTTCTCTCCGACAGCTCTGTGCACAAAACTCCCATAGTGGAGGCTGTTGAAATCGTTTCTGAGCAACCCCGCCTACTCGAGGTTTTTCCTATCAAGAAGTGTGCAAGTCGCCCTAAACCTTTAAGAAATGGACGCAGGAATATGCCAGCATGACTAAGGTACAAACTGCATCTCCCTAGCATTTTTAGTTGCAGAGTTATTCCAGAGCGTAGCTGAAAGTTTTTAATTGTCCGGCCTATTTTTTTCAATGACCCCCTTATTGTCGGTTGGAACCCTGACTGCGCCGTGTCTTTGTATACGCTGTATACACGCACAGTGTACGTCAATTTCTACTGGGTGCCTGCTCGCGCCGTCGCATCTGGCCCCACCTTAAAAATCGTCAGTGCTTTAAGTTTGGTACGAGAGGAAAGCCCTTGAACATGGAAATCCTGTGGTGGTAAAATTTTAAAGATTGAGCAGGATACTGGGATCGAAATTACCCGTTGTACATCTTGTTTTTCTCTCCGACAGCTCTGTGCGCAAAACTCCCATAGTGGAGGCTGTTGAAATCGTTTCTGAGCAACCCCGCCTACCTGAGGTTTTTCCTATCAAGAAGTGTGCAAGTCGCCCTAAACCTTTAAGAAATGGACGCAGGAATATGCCAGCATGACTAAGGTACAAACTGCATCTCCCTAGCATTTTTAGTTGCAGAGTTATTCCAGAGCGTAGCTGAAAGTTTTTAATTGTCCGGCCTATTTTTTTCAATGACCCCCTTATTGTCGGTTGGAACCCTGACTGCGCCGTGTCTTTGTATACGTTGTATACACGCACAGTGTACGTCAATTTCTAGTGGGTGCCTGCTCGCGCCGTCGCATCTGGCCCCGCCTGAAAAATCGTCAGAGCTTTAAGTTTGGTACGAGAGGAAAGCCCTTGAACATGGCAATCCTGTGGTGGTAAAATTTTGAAGAATGAGCAGAATACTGCGATCGAAAGTACCCGTTGTACATCTTGTTTTTCTCTCCGACAGCTCTGTGCACAAAACTCCCATAGTGGAGGCTGTTGAAATCGTTTCTGAGCAACCCCGCCTACTCGAGGTTTTTCCTATCAAGAAGTGTGCAAGTCGCCCTAAACCTTTAAGAAATGGACGCAGGAATATGCCAGCATGACTAAGGTACAAACTGCATCTCCCTAGCATTTTTAGTTGCAGAGTTATTCCAGAGCGTAGCTGAAAGTTTTTAATTGTCCGGCCTATTTTTTTCAATGACCCCCTTATTGTCGGTTGGAACCCTGACTGCGCCGTGTCTTTGTATACGCTGTATACACGCACAGTGTACGTCAATTTCTACTGGGTGCCTGCTCGCGCCGTCGCATCTGGCCCCACCTTAAAAATCGTCAGTGCTTTAAGTTTGGTACGAGAGGAAAGCCCTTGAACATGGAAATCCTGTGGTGGTAAAATTTTAAAGATTGAGCAGGATACTGGGATCGAAATTACCCGTTGTACATCTTGTTTTTCTCTCCGACAGCTCTGTGCGCAAAACTCCCATAGTGGAGGCTGTTGAAATCGTTTCTGAGCAACCCCGCCTACCTGAGGTTTTTCCTATCAAGAAGTGTGCAAGTCGCCCTAAACCTTTAAGAAATGGACGCAGGAATATGCCAGCATGACTAAGGTACAAACTGCATCTCCCTAGCATTTTTAGTTGCAGAGTTATTCCAGAGCGTAGCTGAAAGTTTTTAATTGTCCGGCCTATTTTTTTCAATGACCCCCTTATTGTCGGTTGGAACCCTGACTGCGCCGTGTCTTTGTATACGCTGTATACACGCACAGTGTACGTCAATTTCTAGTGGGTGCCTGCTCGCGCCGTCGCATCTGGCCCCGCCTGAAAAATCGTCAGAGCTTTAAGTTTGGTACGAGAGGAAAGCCCTTGAACATGGCAATCCTGTGGTGGTAAAATTTTGAAGATTGATCAGGATACTGGGATCGAAATTACCCGTTGTACATTTTGTTTTTCTCTCCGACAGCTCTGTGCGCAAAACTCCCATAGTGGAGGCTGTTGAAATCGTTTCTGAGCAACCCCGCCTATTTGAGGTTTTTCCTATCAAGAAGTGTGCAAGTCGCCCTAAACCTTTAAAAAATGGACGCAGGAATATGCCAGCATGACTAAGGTACAAACTGCATCTCCCTAGCATTTTTGGTTGCAGAGTTATTCCTGAGCGTTGCTGAAAGTTTTTAATTGTCCGGCCTATTTTTTTCAATGACCCCCATTATTGTCGGTTGGAACCCTGACTGCGCCGTGTCTTTGTATACGCTGTATACACGCACAGTGTACGTCAATTTCTACTGGGTGCCTGCTCGCGCCGTCGCATCTGGCCCCACCTTAAAAATCGTCAGTGCTTTAAGTTTGGTACGAGAGGAAAGCCCTTGAACATGGAAATCCCGTGGTGGTAAAATTTTAAAGATTGAGCAGGATACTGGGATCGAAATTACCCGTTGTACATCTTGTTTTTCTCTCCGACAGCTCTGTGCGCAAAACTCCCATAGTGGAGGCTGTTGAAATCGTTTCTGAGCAACCCCGCCTACCTGAGGTTTTTCAAATCAAGAAGTGTGCAAGTCGCCCTAAACCTTTAAAAAATGGACGCAGGCATATGCCAGCATGACTAAGGTACAAACTGCATCTCCCTAGCATTTTTGGTTGCAGAGTTATTCCAGAGCGTAGCTGAAAGTTTTTAATTGTCCGGCCTAATTTTTTTCAATGACCCCCCTTATTGTCGGTTGGAACCCTGACTGCGCCGTGTCTTTGTATACGCTGTATAGACGCACAGTGTACGTCAATTTCTAGTGGGTGCCTGCTCGCGCCGTCGCATCTGGCCCCACCTTAAAAATCGTCAGAGCTTTAAGTTTGGTACGAGAGGAAAGCCCTTGAACATGGCAATCCCTAGGTGGTAAAATTTTGAAGATTGAGCAGGATACTGGGATCGAAATTACCCGTTGTACATCTTGTGTTTCTCTCCGACAGCTCTGTGCGCAAAACTCCCATAGTGGAGGCTGTTGAAATCGTTTCTGAGCAACCCCGCCTACTCGAGGTTTTTCCTATCAAGAAATTTGCAAGTCGCCCTAAACCTTTAAAAAATGGACGCAGGAATATGTCAGCATGACTAAGGTACAAACTGCATCTCCCTAGCATTTTTAGTTGCAGAGTTATTCCAGAGCGTAGCTGAAAGTTTTTAGTTGTCCGGCCTATTTTTTTCAATGACCCCCTTATTGTCGGTTGGAACCCTGACTGCGCCGTGTCTTTGTATACGCTGTATACACGCACAATGTACGTCAATTTCTAGTGGGTGCCTGCTGGCGCCGTCGCATCTGGCCCCGCCTGAAAAATCGTCAGAGCTTTAAGTTTGGTACGAGAAGAAAGCCCTTGAACATGGCAATCCTGTGGTGGTAAAATTTTGAAGATTGAGCAGGATACTGGGATCGAAATTACCTGTTGCACATCTTGTTTTTCTTTCCGACAGCTCTATGCGCAAAACTCCTATAGTGGAGGCTGTTGAAATCGTTTCTGAGCAACCCCGCCTACTCGAGGTTTTTCCTATCAAGAAGTGTGCAAGTCGCCCTAAACCTTTAAAAAACTGGACGCAGGAATATGCCAGCATGACTAAGGTACAAACTGCATCTCCCTAGCATTTTTAGTTGCAGAGTTATTCCAGAGCGTAGCTGAAAGTTTTTAATTGTCCAGCCTATTTTTTTCAATGACCCCCTTATTGTCGGTTGGAACCCTGACTGCGCCGTGTCTTTGTATACGCTGTATACACGCACAGTGTACGTCAATTTCTAGAGGGTGCCTGCTCGCGCTGTCGCATCTGGCCACGCCTTAAAAATCGTCAGAGCTTTAAGTTTGGTACGAGAGGAAAGCCCTTGAACATGGCAATCCTGTGGTGGTAAAATTTTGAAGATTGAGCAGGATACTGGGATCGAAATTACCCGTTGTACATTTTGTTTTTCTCTCCGACAGCTCTGTGCGCAAAACTCCCATAGTGGAGGCTGTTGAAATCGTTTCTGAGCAACCCCGCCTACTTGAGGTTTTTCCTATCAAGAAGTGTGCAAGTCGCCCTAAACTATTAAAAAATGGACGCAGGAATATGCAAGCATGACTAAGGTACAAACTGCATCTCCCTAGCATTTTTGGTTGCAGAGTTATTCCAGAGCGCAGCTGAAAGTTTTTAATTGTCCGGCCTATTTTTTTCAATGACCCCCTTATTGTCGGTTGGAACCCTGACTGCGCCGTGTCTTTGTATACGCTGTATACACGCACAGTGTACGTCAATTTCTAGTGGGTGCCTGCTCGCGCCGTCGCATCTGGCCCCGCCTTAAAAATCGTCAGAGCTTTAAGTTTGGTACGAGAGGAAAGCCCTTGAACATGGCAATCATGTGGTGGTAAAATTTTGAAGATTGAGCAGGATATTGGGATCGAAATTACCCGTTGTACATTTTGTTTTTCTCTCCGACAGCTCTGTGCGCAAAACTCCCATAGTGGAGGCTGTTGAAATCGTTTCTGAGCAACCCCGCCTACTCGAGGTTTTTCCTATCAAGAAGAGTGCAAGTCGCCCTAAACCTTTAAAAAATGGACGCAGGAATATGCCAGCATGACTGAGGTACAAACTGCATCTCCCTAGCATTTTTAGTTGCAGAGTTATTCCAGAGCGTAGCTGAAAGTTTTTAATTGTCCGGCCTATTTTTTTGAATGACCCCCTTATTGTAGGTTGGAACCCTGACTGCGCCGTGTCTTTGTATACGTTGTATACACGCACAGTGTACGTCAATTTCTAGTGGGTGCCTGCTCGAGCCGTCGCATCTGGCCCCGCCTGAAAAATCGTCAGAGCTTTAAGTTTGGTACGAGAGGAAAGCCCTTGAACATGGCAATCCTGTGGTGGTCAAATTTTGAAGATTGAGCAGGATACTGGGATCGAAAGTACCCGTTGTACATCTTGTTTTTCTCTCCGACAGCTCTGTGCGCAAAACTCCCATAGTGGAGGCTGTTGAAATCGTTTCTGAGCAACCCCGCCTACTCGAGGTTTTTCCTATCAAGAAGTGTGCAAGTCGCCCTAAACCTTTAAGAAATGGACGCAGGAATATGCCAGCATGACTAAGGTACAAACTGCATCTCCCTAGCATTTTTAGTTGCAGAGTTATTCCAGAGCGTAGCTGAAAGTTTTTAATTGTCCGGCCTATTTTTTTCAATGACCCCCTTATTGTCGGTTGGAACCCTGACTGCGCCGTGTCTTTGTATACGCTGTATACACGCACAGTGTACGTCAATTTCTAGTGGGTGCCTGCTCGCGCCGTCGCATCTGGCCCCGCCTGAAAAATCGTCAGAGCTTTAAGTTTGGTACGAGAGGAAAGCCCTTGAACATGGCAATCCTGTGGTGGTAAAATTTTGAAGATTGAGCAGGATACTGGGATCGAAATTACCCGTTGTACATTTTGTTTTTCTCTCCGACAGCTCTGTGCGCAAAACTCCCATAGTGGAGGCTGTTGAAATCGTTTCTGAGCAACCCCGCCTACCTGAGGTTTTTCCTATCAAGAAGTTAGCAAGTCGCCCTAAACCTTTAAAAAATGGACGCAGGAATATGCCAGCATGACTAAGGTACAAACTGCATCTCCCTAGCATTTTTGGTTGCAGAGTTATTCCAGAGCGTAGCTGAAAGTTTTTAATTGTCCGGCCTAATTTTTTTCAATGACCCCCCTTATTGTCGGTTGGAACCCTGACTGCGCCGTGTCTTTGTATACGCTGTATACACGCACAATGTACGTCAATTTCTAGTGGGTGCCTGCTCGCGCCGTCGCATCTGGCCCCGCCTGAAAAATCGTCAGAGCTTTAAGTTTGGTACGAGAGGAAAGCCCTTGAACATGGCAATCCTGTGGTGGTAAAATTTTGAAGATTGAGCAGGATACTGGGATCGAAATTACCCGTTGTACATTTTGTTTTTCTCTCCGACAGCTCTGTGCGCAAAACTCCCATAGTGGAGGCTGTTGAAATCGTTTCTGAGCAACCCCGCCTACTTGAGGTTTTTCCTATCAAGAAGTGTGCAAGTCGCCCTAAACCTTTAAAAAATGGACGCAGGAATATGCCAGCATGACTAAGGTACAAACTGCATCTCCCTAGCATTTTTGGTTGCAGAGTTATTCCAGAGCGTTGCTGAAAGTTTTTAATTGTCCGGCCTATTTTTTTCAATGACCCCCCTTTTTGTCGGTTGGAACCCTGACTGCGCCGTGTCTTTGTATACGCTGTATACACGCACAGTGTACGTCAATTTCTACTGGGTGCCTTGCTCGCGCCGTCGCATCTGGCCCCACCTTAAAAATCGTCAGTGCTTTAAGTTTGGTACGAGAGGAAAGCCCTTGAACATGGCAATCCCGTGGTGGTAAAATTTTGAAGATTGAGCAGGATACTGGGATCGAAAATACCCGTTGTACATTTTGTTTTTCTCTCCGACAGCTCTGTGCGCAAAACTCCCATAGTGGAGGCTGTTGAAATCGTTTCTGAGCAACCCCGCCTACTCGAGGTTTTTCCTATCAAGAAGTGTGCAAGTCGCCCTAAACCTTTAAAAAATGGACGCAGGAATATGCCAGCATGACTGAGGTACAAACTGCATCTCCCTAGCATTTTTAGTTGCAGAGTTATTCCAGAGCGTAGCTGAAAGTTTTTAATTGTCCGGCCTATTTTTTTCAATGACCCCCTTATTGTCGGTTGGAACCCTGACTGCGCCGTGTCTTTGTATACGTTGTATACACGCACAGTGTACGTCAATTTCTAGTGGGTGCCTGCTCGCGCCGTCGCATCTGGCCCCGCCTGAAAAATCGTCAGAGCTTTAAGTTTGGTACGAGAGGAAAGCCCTTGAACATGGCAATCCCGTGGTGGTAAAATTTTAAAGATTGAGCAGGATACTGGGATCGAAATTACCCGTTGTACATCTTGTTTTTCTCTCCGACAGCTCTGTGCGCAAAACTCCCATAGTGGAGGCTGTTGAAATCGTTTCTGAGCAACCCCGCCTACTTGAGGTTTTTCCTATCAAGAAGTGTGCAAGTCGCCCTAAACTATTAAAAAATGGACGCAGGAATATGCAAGCATGACTAAGGTACAAACTGCATCTCCCTAGCATTTTTGGTTGCAGAGTTATTCCAGAGCGCAGCTGAAAGTTTTTAATTGTCCGGCCTATTTTTTTCAATGACCCCCTTATTGTCGGTTGGAACCCTGACTGCGCCGTGTCTTTGTATACGCTGTATACACGCACAGTGTACGTCAATTTCTAGTGGGTGCCTGCTCGAGCCGTCGCATCTGGCCCCGCCTTAAAATTCGTCAGAGCTTTAAGTTTGGTACGAGAGGAAAGCCCTTGAACATGGCAATCCTGTGGTGGTAAAATTTTGAAGATTGAGCAGGATACTGGGATCGAAATTACCCGTTGTACATTTTGTTTTTCTCTCCGACAGCTCTGTGCGCAAAACTCCCATAGTGGAGGCTGTTGAAATCGTTTCTGAGCAACCCCGCCTACTTGAGGTTTTTCCTATCAAGAAGTGTGCAAGTCGCCCTGAACCTTTAAAAAATGGACGCAGGAATATGCCAGCATGACTAAGGTACAAACTGCATCTCCCTAGCATTTTTAGTTGCAGAGTTAATCCACAGCGTAGCTGAAAGTTTTTAATTGTCCGGGCTGTTTTTTTCAATGACCCCCCTTATTGTCGGTGGAACCCTGACTGCCCTGTGTCTTTGTATACGCTGTATACACGCACAGTGTACGTCAATTTCTAGTGGGTGCCTGCTCGCGCCGTCGCATCTGGCCCCGCCTTAAAAATCGTCAGAGCTTTAAATTTGGTACGAGAGGAAAGCCCTTGAACATGGCAATCCTGTGGTGGTAAAATTTTGAAGATTGAGCAGGATACTGGGATCGAAATTACCCCTTGTACATTTTGTTTTTCTCTCCGACAGCTCTGTGCGCAAAACTCCCATAGCGGAGGCTGTTGAAATCGTTTCTGAACAACCCCGCCTATTTGAGGTTTTTCCTATCAAGAAGTGTGCAAGTCGCCCTAAACTATTAAAAAATGGACGCAGGAATATGCCAGCATGACTAAGGTACAAACTGCATCTCCCTAGCATTTTTGGTTGCAGAGTTATTCCAGAGCGTAGCTGAAAGTTTTGAATAGTCCGGCCTATTTTTTTCAATGACCCCCTTATTGTCGGTTGGAACCCTGACTGCGCCGTGTCTTTGTACACGCTGTATACACGCACAGTGTACGTCAATTTCTAGTGGGTGCCTGCTCGCGCCGTCGCATCTGGCCCCACCTTAAAAATCGTCAGAGCTTTAAGTTTGGTACGAGAGGAAAGCCCTTGAACATGGCAATCCTGTGGTGGTAAAATTTTGAAGATTGAGCAGGATACTGGGATCGAAAAATACCCGTTGTACATTTTGTTTTTCTCTCCGACAGCTCTGTGCGCAAAACTCCCATAGTGGAGGCTGTTGAAATCGTTTCTGAGCAACCCCGCCTACTTGAGGTTTTTCCTATCAAGAAGTGTGCAAGTCGCCCTGAACCTTTAAAAAATGGACGCAGGAATATGCCAGCATGACTAAGGTACAAACTGCATCTCCCTAGCATTTTTAGTTGCAGAGTTAATCCACAGCGTAGCTGAAAGTTTTTAATTGTCCGGCCTATTTTTTTCAATGACCCCCTTATTGTCGGTTGGAACCCTGACTGCACCGTGTCTTTGTATACGCTGTATACACGCACAGTGTACGTCGATTTCTAGTGGGTGCCTGCTCACGCCGTCGCATCTGGCCCCACCTTAAAAATCGTCAGAGCTTTAAGTTTGGTACGAGTGGAAAGCCCTTGAACATGGCAATCCTGTGGTGGTAAAATTTTGAAGATTGAGCAGGATACTGGGATCGAAATTACCCGTTGTACATTTTGTTTTTCTCTCCGACAGCTCTGTGCGCAAAACTCCCATAGTGGAGGCTGTTGAAATCGTTTCTGAGCAACCCCGCCTACCTGAGGTTTTTCCTATCAAGAAGTGTGCAAGTCGCCCTGAACCTTTAAAAAATGGACGCAGGAGTATGCCAGCATGACTAAGGTACAAACTGCATCTCCCTAGCATTTTTGGTTGCAGAGTTATTCCAGAGCGTAGCTGAAAGTTTTTAATTGTCCGGCCTATTTTTTCAATGACCCCCTTATTGTCGGTTGGAACCCTGACTGCGCCGTGTCTTTGTATACGCTGTAAACACGCACAGTGTACGTCAATTTCTACTGGGTGCCTGCTCACGCCGTCGCATCTGGCCCCACCTTAAAAATCGTCAGAGCTTTAAGTTTGGTACGAGAGGAAAGCCCTTGAACATGGCAATCCTGTGGTGGTAAAATTTTGAAGATTGAGCAGGATACTGGGATCGAAATTACCCCTTGTACATTTTGTTTTTCTCTCCGACAGCTCTGTGCGCAAAACTCCCATGGTGGAGGCTGTTGAAATCGTTTCTGAACAACCCCGCCTATTTGAGGTTTTTCCTATCAAGAAGTGTGCAAGTCGCCCTAAACTATTAAAAAATGGACGCAGGAATATGCCAGCATGACTAAGGTACAAACTGCATCTCCCTAGCATTTTTGGTTGCAGAGTTATTCCAGAGCGTAGCTGAAAGTTTTGAATAGTCCGGCCTATTTTTTTCAATGACCCCCTTATTGTCGGTTGGAACCCTGACTGCGCCGTGTCTTTGTACACGCTGTATACACGCACAGTGTACGTCAATTTCTAGTGGGTGCCTGCTCGCGCCGTCGCATCTGGCCCCACCTTAAAAATCGTCAGAGCTTTAAGTTTGGTACGAGAGGAAAGCCCTTGAACATGGCAATCCTGTGGTGGTAAAATTTTGAAGATTGAGCAGGATACTGGGATCGAAAAATACCCATTGTACATTTTGTTTTTCTCTCCGACAGCTCTGTGCGCAAAACTCCCATAGTGGAGGCTGTTGAAATCGTTTCTGAGCAACCCCGCCTACTTGAGGTTTTTCCTATCAAGAAGTGTGCAAGTCGCCCTGAACCTTTAAAAAATGGACGCAGGAATATGCCAGCATGACTAAGGTACAAACTGCATCTCCCTAGCATTTTTAGTTGCAGAGTTAATCCACAGCGTAGCTGAAAGTTTTTAATTGTCCGGCCTATTTTTTTCAATGACCCCCTTATTGTCGGTTGGAACCCTGACTGCACCGTGTCTTTGTATACGCTGTATACACGCACAGTGTACGTCGATTTCTAGTGGGTGCCTGCTCACGCCGTCGCATCTGGCCCCACCTTAAAAATCGTCAGAGCTTTAAGTTTGGTACGAGTGGAAAGCCCTTGAACATGGCAATCCTGTGGTGGTAAAATTTTGAAGATTGAGCAGGATACTGGGATCGAAATTACCCGTTGTACATTTTGTTTTTCTCTCCGACAGCTCTGTGCGCAAAACTCCCATAGTGGAGGCTGTTGAAATCGTTTCTGAGCAACACCGCCTACTTGAGGTTTTTCCTATCAAGAAATGTGCAAATCGCTCTAAACCTTTCAGAAATTGTCTCAGGAATATGCCAGCATGACTAAGGTACAAACTGCATCTCCCTAGCATTTTTGGTTGCAGAGTTCTTCCAGAGCGTAGCTGAAAGTTTTTAATTGTCCGGCCTATTTTTTTCAATGACCCCCCTTATTGTCGGTTGGAACCCTGACTGCGCCGTGTCTTTGTATACGCTGTATACACGCACAGTGTACGTCAATTTCTAGTGGGTGCCTGCTCGCGCCGTCGCATCTGGCCCCACCTATAAAATCGTCAGAGCTTTAAGTTTGGTACGAGAGGAAAGCCCTTGAATATGGCAATCCTGTGGTGGTAAAATTTTGAAGATTGAGCAGGATACTGGGATCGAAATTACCCGTTGTACATTTTGTTTTTCTCTCCGACAGCTCTGTGCGCAAAACTCCCATAGTGGAGGCTGTTGAAATCGTTTCTGAACAACCCCGCCTATTTGAGGTTTTTCCTATCAAGAAGTGTGCAAGTCGTCCTAAACTATTAAAAAATGGACGCAGGAATATGCCAGCATGACTAAGGTACAAACTGCATCTCCCTAGCATTTTTGGTTGCAGAGTTATTCCAGAGCGTAGCTGAAAGTTTTGAATAGTCCGGCCTATTTTTTTCAATGACCCCCTTATTGTCGGTTGGAACCCTGACTGCGCCGTGTCTTTGTACACGCTGTATACACGCACAGTGTACGTCAATTTCTAGTGGGTGCCTGCTCGCGCCGTCGCATCTGGCCCCACCTTAAAAATCGTCAGAGCTTTAAGTTTGGTACGAGAGGAAAGCCCTTGAACATGGCAATCCTTTGGTGGTAAAATTTTGAAGATTGAGCAGGATACTGGGATCGAAAAATACCCGTTGTACATTTTGTTTTTCTCTCCGACAGCTCTGTGCGCAAAACTCCCATAGTGGAGGCTGTTGAAATCGTTTCTGAGCAACCCCGCCTTCTTGAGGTTTTTGCTATCAAGAAGTGTGCAAGTCGCCCCAAACCTTTAAAAAATGGACGCAGGAATATGCCAGGATGACTAAGGTACAAACTGCATCTCCCTAGCATTTTTGGTTGCAGAGTTATTCCAGAGCGTAGCTGAAAGTTTTTAATTGTCCGGCCTATTTTTTCAATGACCCCCTTATTGTCGGTTGGAACCCTGACTGCGCCGTGTCTTTGTATACGCTGTATACACGCACAGTGTACGTCAATTTCTAGTGGGTGCCTGCTCGCGCCGTCGCATCTAACCCCGCCTTTAAAATCGTCAGAGCTTTAAGTTTGGTACGAGAGGAAAGCCCTTGAACATGGCAATCCTGTGGTGGTAAAATTTTGAAGATTGAGCAGGATACTGGGATCGAAATTACCCGTTGTACATTTTGTTTTTCTCTCCGACAGCTCTGTGCGCAAAACTCCCATAGTGGAGGCTGTTGAAATCGTTTCTGAGCAACCCCGCCTACTTGAGGTTTTTACTAGCAAGAAGTGTGCAAGTCGCCCTAAACCTTTAAAAAATGGACGCAGGAATATGCCAGCATGACTAAGGTACAAACTGCATCTCCCTAGCATTTTTGGTTCCAGAGTTATTCCAGAGCGTAGCTGAAAGTTTTTAATTGTCCGGCCTATTTTTCCAATGACCCCCTTATTGTCGGTTAGAACCCTGACTGCGCCGTGTCTTTGTATACGCTGTATACACGCACACTGTAGGTCAATTTCTAGTGGGTGCCTGCTCGCACCGTCGCATCTGACCCCGCCTTAAAAATCGTCAGAGCTTTAAGTTTGGTACGAGAGGAAAGCCCTTGAACATGGCAATCCTGTGGTGGTAAAATTTTGAAGATTGAGCAGGATACTGGGATCGAAATTACCCGTTGTACATTTTGTTTTTCTCTCCGACAGCTCTGTGCGCAAAACTCCCATAGTGGAGGCTGTTGAAATCGTTTCTGAGCAACCCCGCCTACCTGAGGTTTTTCCTATCAAGAAGTGTGCAAGTCGCCCTAAACATTTAAAAAATGGACGCAGAAGTATGCCATCATGACTAAGGTACAATTTGCATCTCCCTAGCATTTTTGGTTCCAGAGTTATTCCAGAGCGTAGCTGAAAGTTTTTAATTGTCCGGCCTATTTTTTCAATGACCCCCTTATTGTCGGTTGGAACCCTGACTGCGCCGTGTCTTTGTATACGCTGTATACACGCACACTGTAGGTCAATTTCTAGTGGGTGCCTGCTCGCACCGTCGCATCTGACCCCGCCTTAAAAATCGTCAGAGCTTTAAGTTTGGTACGAGAGGAAAGCCCTTGAACATGGCAATCCTGTGGTGGTAAAATTTTGAAGATTGAGCAGGATACTGGGATCGAAATTACCCGTTGTACATTTTGTTTTTCTCTCCGACAGCTCTGTGCGCAAAACTCCCATAGTGGAGGCTGTTGAAATCGTTTCTGAGCAACCCCGCCTACTTGAGGTTTTTACTAGCAAGAAGTGTGCAAGTCGCACTAAACCTTTAAAAAATGGACGCAGGAATATGCCAGCATGACTAAGGTACAAACTGCATCTCCCTAGCATTTTTGGT
Source organism: Asterias amurensis (assembly GCF_032118995.1). Lineage (NCBI taxonomy): Eukaryota > Metazoa > Echinodermata > Asteroidea > Forcipulatida > Asteriidae > Asterias > Asterias amurensis. Next base: position 7,401,950 of record NC_092659.1, on the reverse strand, counting down.
TCCAGAGTTATTCCAGAGCGTAGCTGAAAGTTTTTAACTGTCCGGCCTATTTTTTCAATGACCCCCTTATTGTCGGTTGGAACCCTGACTGCGCCGTGTCTTTGTATACGCTGTATACACGCACAGTGTACGTCAATTTCTTAGTGGGTGCCTGCTCGCGCCGTCGCATCTGGCCCCGTCTTAAAAATCGTCAGAGCTTTAAGTTTGGTACGAGAGGAAAGCCCTTGAACATGGCAATCCTGTGGTGGTAAAATTTTGAAGATTGAGCAGGATACTGGGATCGAAATTACCCGTTGTACATTTTGTTTTTCTCTCCGACAGCTCTGTGCGCAAAACTCCCATAGTGGAGGCTGTTCAAATCGTTTCTGAGGAACCCCGCCTACTTGAGGTTTTTCCTATCAAGAAGTGTGCAAGTCGCCCTAAATCTTTAAGAAATAGACGCAGGAGTATGCCAGCATGACTAAGGTACAAACTGCATCTCCCTAGCACTTTTGGTTCCAGAGTTATTCATAAGCGTAGCTGAAAGTTTTTAATTGTCCGGCCTACTTTTTTCAATGACCCCCTTATTGTCGGTTGGAACCCTGACTGCGCCGTGTCTTTGTATACGCTGTGTACACGCACAGTGTACGTCAATTTCTACTGGGTGCCTGCTCGCGGCGTCGCATCTGGCCCCGCCGTAAAATTCGTCAGAGCTTTAAGTTTGGTACGAGAGGAAAGCCCTTGAACATGGCAATCCTGTGGTAGAAATATTTTGAAGATTGAGCAGGATACTGGGATCGAAATTACCCGTTGTACATTTTGTTTTTCTCTCCGACAGCTCTGTGCGCAAAACTCCCATAGTGGAGGCTGTTGAAATCGTTTCTGAGCAACCCCGCCTACTTGAGGTTTTTCCTATCAAGAAGTGTGCAAGTCGCCCTAAACCTTTAAAAAATGGACGCAGGAATATGCCAGCATGACTAAGGTACAAACTGCATCTCCCTAGCATTTTTGGTTGCAGAGTTAATCCACAGCGTAGCTGAAAGTTTTTAATTGTCCGGCCTATTTTTTTCAATGACCCCCTTATTGTCGGTTGGAACCCTGACTGCGCCGTGTCTTTGTATACGCTGTATACACGCACAGTGTACGTCAATTTCTAATGGGTGCCTGCTCGCGCCGTCGCATCTGGCCCGCCTTAAAAATCGTCAGATCTTTAAGTTTGGTACGAGAGGAAAGCCCTTGAACATGGCAATCCTGTGGTGGTAAAATTTTGAAGATTGAGCAGGATACTGGGATCGAAATTACCCGTTGTACATTTTGTTTTTCTCTCCGACAGCTCTGTGCGCAAAACTCCCATAGTGGAGGCTGTTGAAATCGTTTCTGAGCAACCCCGCCTACTTGAGGTTTTTACTAGCAAGAAGTGTGCAAGTCGCACTAAACCTTTAAAAAATGGACGCAGGAATATGCCAGCATGACTAAGGTACAAACTGCATCTCCCTAGCAATTTTGGTTGCAGAGTTATTCCAGAGCGTAGCTGAAAGATTTTAATTGTCCGGCCTATTTTTTCAATGACCCCCTTATTGTCGGTTGGAACCCTGACTGCGCCGTGTCTTTGTATACGCTGTATACACGCACAGTGTACGTTAATTTCTAGTGGGTGCCTGCTCGCGCCGTCGTTTCTGGCCCCACCTTAAAAATTGTCACAGCTTTAAGTTTGGTACGAGAGGAAAGCCCTTGAACATGGCAATCCTGTGGTGGTAAAATTTGTTGAAATCGTTTCTGAGCAACCCCGCCTACTTGAGGTTTTTACTAGCAAGAAGTGTGCAAGTCGCACTAAACCTTTAAAAAATTGACGCAGGAATATGCCAGCATGACTAAGGTACAAACTGCATCTCCCTAGCATTTTTGGTTCCAGAGTTATTCCAGAGCGTAGCTGAAAGTTTTTAACTGTCCGGCCTATTTTTTCAATGACCCCCTTATTGTCGGTTGGAACCCTGACTGCGCCGTGGCTTTGTATACGCTGTATACACGCACACTGTAGGTCAATTTCTAGTGGGTGCCTGCTCGCACCGTCGCATCTGACCCCGCCTTAAAAATCGTCAGAGCTTTAAGTTTGGTACGAGAGGAAAGCCCTTGAACATGGCAATCCTGTGGTGGTAAAATTGTGAAGATTGAGCAGGATACTGGGATCGAAATTACCCGTTGTACATTTTGTTTTTCTCTCCGACAGCTCTGTGCGCAAAACTCCCATAGTGGAGGCTGTTGAAATCGTTTCTGAGGAACCCCGCCTACTTGAGGTTTTTCCTATCAAGAAGTGTGCAAGTCGCCCTAAATCTTTAAGAAATAGACGCAGGAGTATGCCAGCATGACTAAGGTACAAACTGCATCTCCCTAGCACTTTTGGTTCCAGAGTTATTCATAAGCGTAGCTGAAAGTTTTTAATTGTCCGGCCTATTTTTTTTTCAATTACCCCCTTATTGTCGGTTGGAACCCTGACTGCGCCGTGTCTTTGTATACGCTGTATACACGCACAGTGTACGTTAATTTCTAGTGGGTGCCTGCTCGCGCCGTCGTTTCTGGCCCCACCTTAAAAATTGTCACTGCTTTAAGTTTGGTACGAGAGGAAAGCCCTTGAACATGGCAATCCTGTGGTGTTAAAATTTGGAAGATTGAGCAGGATACTGGGATCGAAATTACCCGTTGTACATTTTGTTTTTCTCTCCGACAGCTCTGTGCGCAAAACTCCCATAATGGAGGCTGTTGAAATCGTTTCTGAGCAACCCCGCCTACTTGAGGTTTTTCCTATCAAGAAGTGTGCAAGTCGCCCTAAACCTTTACAAAATGGACGCAGGAATATGCCAGTATGACTAAGGTACAAACTGCATCTCCCTAGCATTTTTGGTTGCAGAGTTATTCCAGAGCGTAGCTGAAAGTTTTTAATTGTCCGGCCTATTTTTTTCAATGACCCCCTTATTGTCGGTTGGAACCCTGACTGCGCCGTGTCTTTGTATACGCTGTATACACGCACACTGTAGGTCAATTTCTAGTGGGTGCCTGCTCGCACCGTCGCATCTGACCCCGCCTTAAAAATCGTCAGAGCTTTAAGTTTGGTACGAGAGGAAAGCCCTTGAACATGGCAATCCTGTGGTGGTAAAATTTTGAAGATTGAGCAGGATACTGGGATCGAAATTACCCGTTGTACATTTTGTTTTTCTCTCCGACAGCTCTGTACGCAAAACTCCCATAGTGGAGGCTGTTGAAATCGTTTCTGAGCAACCCCGCCTACTTGAGGTTTTTACTAGCAAGAAGTGTGCAAGTCGCACTAAACCTTTAAAAAATTGACGCAGGTATATGCCAGCATGACTAAGGTACAAACTGCATCTCCCTAGCATTTTTGGTTCCAGAGTTATTCCAGAGCGTAGCTGAAAGTTTTTAACTGTCCGGCCTATTTTTTCAATGACCCCCTTATTGTCGGTTGGAACCCTGACTGCGCCGTGTCTTTGTATACGCTGTATACACGCACACTGTAGGTCAATTTCTAGTGGGTGCCTGCTCGCACCGTCGCATCTGACCCCGCCTTAAAAATCGTCAGAGTTTTAAGTTTGGTACGAGAGGAAAGCCTTTGAACATGGCAATCCTGTGGTGGTAAAATTTTGAAGATTGACCTGGATACTGGGATCGAAATTACCCGTTGTAAATTTTGTTTTTCTCTCCGCCAACTCTGTACGCAAAACTCCCATAGTGGAGGCTGTTGAAATCGTTTCTGAGCAACCCCGCCTACTTGAGGTTTTTACTAGCAAGAAGTGTGCAAGTCGCACTAAACCTTTAAAAAATGGACGCAGGAATATGCCAGCATGACTAAGGTACAAACTGCATCTCCCTAGCATTTTTGGTTCCAGAGTTGTTCCAGAGCGTAGCTGAAAGTTTTTAACTGTCCGGCCTATTTTTTCAATGACCCCCTTATTGTCGGTTGGAACCCTGACTGCGCCGTGTCTTTGTATACGCTGTATACACGCACACTGTAGGTCAATTTCTAGTGGGTGCCTGCTCGCACCGTCGCATCTGACCCCGCCTTAAAAATCGTCAGAGCTTTAAGTTTGGTACGAGAGGAAAGCCCTTGAACATGGCAATCCTGTGGTGTTAAAATTTGGAAGATTGAGCAGGATACTGGGATCGAAATTACCCGTTGTACATTTTGTTTTTCTCTCCGACAGCTCTGTGCGCAAAACTCCCATAGTGGAGGCTGTTGAAATCGTTTCTGAGGAACCCCGCCTACTTGAGGTTTTTCCTATCAAGAAGTGTGCAAGTCGCCCTAAATCTTTAAGAAATAGACGCAGGAGTATGCCAGCATGACTAAGGTACAAACTGCATCTCCCTAGCAGTTTTGGTTCCAGAGTTATTCATAAGCGTAGCTGAAAGTTTTTAATTGTCCGGCCTATTTTTTTCAATGACCCCCTTATTGTCGGTTGGAACCCTGACTGCGTCGTGTCTTTGTATACGCTGTATACACGCACAGTGTACGTCAATTTCTAGTGGGTGCCTGCTCGCGCCGTCGCATCTGGCCCCGTCTTAAAAATCGTCAGAGCTTTAAGTTTGGTACGAGAGGAAAGCCCTTGAACATGGCAATCCTGTGGTAGAAATATTTTGAAGATTGAGCAGGATACTGGGATCGAAATTACCCGTTGTACATTTTGTTTTTTCTCTCCGACAGCTCTGTGCGCAAAACTCCCATAGTGGAGGCTGTTGAAATCGTTTCTGAGCAACCCCGCCTACTTGAGGTTTTTACTAGCAAGAAGTGTGCAAGTCGCACTAAACCTTTAAAAAATTGACGCAGGTATATGCCAGCATGACTAAGGTACAAACTGCATCTCCCTAGCATTTTTGGTTCCAGAGTTATTCCAGAGCGTAGCTGAAAGTTTTTAACTGTCCGGCCTATTTTTTCAATGACCCCCTTATTGTCGGTTGGAACCCTGACTGCGCCGTGTCTTTGTATACGCTGTATACACGCACACTGTAGGTCAATTTCTAGTGGGTGCCTGCTCGCACCGTCGCATCTGACCCCGCCTTAAAAATCGTCAGAGTTTTAAGTTTGGTACGAGAGGAAAGCCTTTGAACATGGCAATCCTGTGGTGGTAAAATTTTGAAGATTGACCTGGATACTGGGATCGAAATTACCCGTTGTAAATTTTGTTTTTCTCTCCGCCAACTCTGTACGCAAAACTCCCATAGTGGAGGCTGTTGAAATCGTTTCTGAGCAACCCCGCCTACTTGAGGTTTTTACTAGCAAGAAGTGTGCAAGTCGCACTAAACCTTTAAAAAATGGACGCAGGAATATGCCAGCATGACTAAGGTACAAACTGCATCTCCCTAGCATTTTTGGTTCCAGAGTTGTTCCAGAGCGTAGCTGAAAGTTTTTAACTGTCCGGCCTATTTTTTCAATGACCCCCTTATTGTCGGTTGGAACCCTGACTGCGCCGTGTCTTTGTATACGCTGTATACACGCACACTGTAGGTCAATTTCTAGTGGGTGCCTGCTCGCACCGTCGCATCTGACCCCGGCTTAAAAATCGTCAGAGCTTTAAGTTTGGTACGAGAGGAAAGCCCTTGAACATGGCAATCCTGTGGTGGTAAAATTTTGAAGATTGAGCAGGATACTGGGATCGAAATTACCCGTTGTACATTTTGTTTTTCTCTCCGACAGCTCTGTGCGCAAAACTCCCATAGTGGAGGCTGTTGAAATCGTTTCTGAGGAACCCCGCCTACTTGAGGTTTTTCCTATCAAGAAGTGTGCAAGTCGCCCTAAATCTTTAAGAAATAGACGCAGGAGTATGCCAGCATGACTAAGGTACAAACTGCATCTCCCTAGCACTTTTGGTTCCAGAGTTATTCATAAGCGTAGCTGAAAGTTTTTAATTGTCCGGCCTATTTTTTTTCAATTACCCCCTTATTGTCGGTTGGAACCCTGACTGCGCCGTGTCTTTGTATACGCTGTATACACGCACAGTGTACGTTAATTTCTAGTGGGTGCCTGCTCGCGCCGTCGTTTCTGGCCCCACCTTAAAAATTGTCACAGCTTTAAGTTTGGTACGAGAGGAAAGCCCTTGAACATGGCAATCCTGTGGTGGTAAAATTTGGAAGATTGAGCAGGATACTGGGATCGAAATTACCCGTTGTACATTTTGTTTTTCTCTCCGACAGCTCTGTGCGCAAAACTCCCATAGTGGAGGCTGTTGAAATCGTTTCTGAGCAACCCCGCCTACTTGAGGTTTTTCCTATCAAGAAGTGTGCAAGTCGCCCTAAACCTTTACAAAATGGACGCAGGAATATGCCAGTATGACTAAGGTACAAACTGCATCTCCCTAGCATTTTTGGTTGCAGAGTTATTCCAGAGCGTAGCTGAAAGTTTTTAATTGTCCGGCCTATTTTTTTCAATGACCCCCTTATTGTCGGTTGGAACCCTGACTGCGCCGTGTCTTTGTATACGCTGTATACACGCACACTGTAGGTCAATTTCTAGTGGGTGCCTGCTCGCACCGTCGCATCTGACCCCGCCTTAAAAATCGTCAGAGTTTTAAGTTTGGTACGAGAGGAAAGCCTTTGAACATGGCAATCCTGTGGTGGTAAAATTTTGAAGATTGACCTGGATACTGGGATCGAAATTACCCGTTGTAAATTTTGTTTTTCTCTCCGCCAACTCTGTACGCAAAACTCCCATAGTGGAGGCTGTTGAAATCGTTTCTGAGCAACCCCGCCTACTTGAGGTTTTTACTAGCAAGAAGTGTGCAAGTCGCACTAAACCTTTAAAAAATGGACGCAGGAATATGCCAGCATGACTAAGGTACAAACTGCATCTCCCTAGCATTTTTGGTTCCAGAGTTGTTCCAGAGCGTAGCTGAAAGTTTTTAACTGTCCGGCCTATTTTTTTCAATGACCCCCTTATTGTCGGTTGGAACCCTGACTGCGCCGTGTCTTTGTATACGCTGTATACACGCACACTGTAGGTCAATTTCTAGTGGGTGCCTGCTCGCACCGTCGCATCTGACCCCGCCTTAAAAATCGTCAGAGCTTTAAGTTTGGTACGAGAGGAAAGCCCTTGAACAAGGCAATCCTGTGGTGGTAAAATTTTGAAGATTGAGCAGGATACTGGGATCGAAATTACCCGTTGTACATTTTGTTTTTCTCTCCGACAGCTCTCGGCGCAAAACTCCCATAGTGGAGGCTGTTGAAATCGTTTCTGAGGAACCCCGCCTACTTGAGGTTTTTCCTATCAAGAAGTGTGCAAGTCGCCCTAAATCTTTAAGAAATAGACGCAGGAGTATGCCAGCATGACTAAGGTACAAACTGCATCTCCCTAGCAGTTTTGGTTCCAGAGTTATTCATAAGCGTAGCTGAAAGTTTTTAATTGTCCGGCCTATTTTTTTCAATGACCCCCTTATTGTCGGTTGGAACCCTGACTGCGCCGTGTCTTTGTATACGCTGTATACACGCACAGTGTACGTCAATTTCTAGTGGGTGCCTGCTCGCGCCGTCGCATCTGGCCCCGTCTTAAAAATCGTCAGAGCTTTAAGTTTGGTACGAGAGGAAAGCCCTTGAACATGGCAATCCTGTGGTAGAAATATTTTGAAGATTGAGCAGGATACTGCCATCGAAATTACCCGTTGTACATTTTGTTTTTCTCTCCGACAGCTCTGTGCGCAAAACTCCCATAGTGGAGGCTGTTGAAATCGTTTCTGAGCAACCCCGCCTTCTTGAGGTTTTTCCTATCAAGAAGTGTGCAAGTCGCCCTAAACCTTTAAAAAATGGACGCAGGAATATGCCAGCATGACTAAGGTACAAACTGCATCTACTTAGCATTTTTGGTTGCAGAGTTAATCCACAGCGTAGCTGAAAGTTTTTAATTGTCCGGCCTATTTTTTTCAATGACCCCCTTATTGTCGGTTGGAACCCTGACTGCGCCGTGTCTTTGTATACGCTGTATACACGCACAGTGTACGTCAATTTCTAGTGGGTGCCTGCTCGCGCCGTCGCATCTGGCCCCACCTATAAAATCGTCAGAGCTTATACTAGTTTGTTACGAGAGGAAAGCCCTTGAACATGGCAATCCTGTGGTGGTAATATTTTGAAGATTGAGCAGGATACTGGGATCGAAATTACCCGTTGTACATTTTGTTTTTCTCTCCGACAGCTCTGTGCGCAAAACTCCCATAGTGGAGGCTGTTGAAATCGTTTCTGAGCAACCCCGCCTACTTGAGGTTTTTCCTATCAAGAAGTGTGCAAGTCGCCCTAAACCTTTACAAAATGGACGCAGGAATATGCCAGTATGACTAAGGTACAAACTGCATCTCCCTAGCATTTTTGGTTGCAGAGTTATTCCAGAGCGTAGCTGAAAGTTTTTAATTGTCCGGCCTATTTTTTTCAATGACCCCCTTATTGTCGGTTGGAACCCTGACTGCGCCGTGTCTTTGTATACGCTGTATACACGCACACTGTAGGTCAATTTCTAGTGGGTGCCTGCTCGCACCGTCGCATCTGACCCCGCCTTAAAAATCGTCAGAGCTTTAAGTTTGGTACGAGAGGAAAGCCCTTGAACATGGCAATCCTGTGGTGGTAAAATGTTGAAGATTGAGCATGATACTGGGATCGAAATTACCCGTTCTACATTTTGTTTTTCTCTCCGACAGCTCTGTGCGCAAAACTCCCATAGTGGAGGCTGTTGAAATCGTTTCTGAGGAACCCCGCCTACTTGAGGTTTTTCCTATCAAGAAGTGTGCAAGTCGCCCTAAATCTTTAAGAAATAGACGCAGGAGTATGCCAGCATGACTAAGGTACAAACTGCATCTCCCTAGCAGTTTTGGTTCCAGAGTTATTCATAAGCGTAGCTGAAAGTTTTTAATTGTCCGGCCTATTTTTTTCAATGACCCCCTTATTGTCGGTTGGAACCCTGACTGCGCCGTGTCTTTGTATACGCTGTATACACGCACAGTGTACGTCAATTTCTAGTGGGTGCCTGCTCGCGCCGTCGCATCTGGCCCCGTCTTAAAAATCGTCAGAGCTTTAAGTTTGGTACGAGAGGAAAGCCCTTGAACATGGCAATCCTGTGGTAGAAATATTTTGAAGATTGAGCAGGATACTGGGATCGAAATTACCCGTTGTACATTTTGTTTTTCTCTCCGACAGCTCTGTGCGCAAAACTCCCATAGTGGAGGCTGTTGAAATCGTTTCTGAGCAACCCCGCCTTCTTGAGGTTTTTCCTATCAAGAAGTGTGCAAGTCGCCCTAAACCTTTAAAAAATGGACGCAGGAATATGCCAGCATGACTAAGGTACAAACTGCATCTACCTAGCATTTTTGGTTGCAGAGTTAATCCACAGCGTAGCTGAAAGTTTTTAATTGTCCGGCCTATTTTTTTCAATGACCCCCTTATTGTCGGTTGGAACCCTGACTGCGCCGTGTCTTTGTATACGCTGTATACACGCACAGTGTACGTCAATTTCTAGTGGGTGCCTGCTCGCGCCGTCGCATCTGGCCCCACCTATAAAATCGTCAGAGCTTATACTAGTTTGTTACGAGAGGAAAGCCCTTGAACATGGCAATCCTGTGGTGGTAATATTTTGAAGATTGAGCAGGATACTGGGATCGAAATTACCCGTTGTACATTTTGTTTTTCTCTCCGACAGCTCTGTGCGCAAAACTCCCATAGTGGAGGCTGTTGAAATCGTTTCTGAGCAACCCCGCCTACTTGAGGTTTTTCCTATCAAGAAGTGTGCAAGTCGCCCTAAACCTTTACAAAATGGACGCAGGAATATGCCAGTATGACTAAGGTACAAACTGCATCTCCCTAGCATTTTTGGTTGCAGAGTTATTCCAGAGCGTAGCTGAAAGTTTTTAATTGCCCGGCCTATTTTTTTCAATGACCCCCTTATTGTCGGTTGGAACCCTGACTGCGCCGTGTCTTTGTATACGCTGTATACACGCACAGTGTACGTCAATTTCTAATGGGTGCCTGCTCGCGCCGTCGCATCTGGCCCGCCTTAAAAATCGTCAGATCTTTAAGTTTGGTACGAGAGGAAAGCCCTTGAACATGGCAATCCTGTGGTGGTAAAATTTTGAAGATTGAGCAGGATACTGGGATCGAAATTACCCGTTGTACATTTTGTTTTTCTCTCCGACAGCTCTGTGCGCAAAACTCCCATAGTGGAGGCTGTTGAAATCGTTTCTGAGCAACCCCGCCTACTTGAGGTTTTTCCTATCAAGAAGTGTGCAAGTCGCCCTAAACCTTTACAAAATGGACGCAGGAATATGCCAGTATGACTAAGGTACAAACTGCATCTCCCTAGCATTTTTGGTTGCAGAGTTATTCCAGAGCGTAGCTGAAAGTTTTTAATTGCCCGGCCTATTTTTTCAATGACCCCCTTATTGTCGGTTGGAACCCTGACTGCGCCGTGTCTTTGTATACGCTGTATACACGCACAGTGTAAGTCAATTTCTAATGGGTGCCTGTTCGCGCCGTCGCATCTGGCCCGCCTTAAAAATCGTCAGATCTTTAAGTTTGGTACGAGAGGAAAGCCCTTGAACATGGCAATCCTGTGGTGGTAAAATTTTGAAGATTGAGCAGGATACTGGGATCGAAATTACCCGTTGTACATTTTGTTTTTCTCTCCGACAGCTCTGTGCGCAAAACTCCCATAGTGGAGGCTGTTGAAATCGTTTCTGAGCAACCCCGCCTACTTGAGGTTTTTACTAGCAAGAAGTGTGCAAGTCGCACTAAACCTTTAAAAAATGGACGCAGGAATATGCCAGCATGACTAAGGTACAAACTGCATCTCCCTAGCATTTTTGGTTGCAGAGTTATTCCAGAGCGTAGCTGAAAGTTTTTAATTGTCCGGCCTATTTTTTCAATGACCCCCTTATTGTCGGTTAGAACCCTGACTGCGCCGTGTCTTTGTATACGCTGTATACACGCACAGTGTACGTCAATTTCTAGTGGGTGCCTGCTCGCGCCGTCGCATCTGGGCCCGCATTAAAAATCGTCAGAGTTTTAAGTTTGGTACGAGAGGAAAGCCTTTCAACATGGCAATCCTGTGGTGTTAAAATTTTGAAGATTGACCTGGATACTGGGATCGAAATTACCCGTTGTAAATTTTGTTTTTCTCTCCGACAGCTCTGTACGCAAAACTCCCATAGTGGAGGCTGTTGAAATCGTTTCTGAGCAACCCCGCCTACTTGAGGTTTTTACTAGCAAGAAGTGTGCAAGTCGCACTAAACCTTTAAAAAATGGACGCAGGAATATGCCAGCATGACTAAGGTACAAACTGCATCTCCCTAGCATTTTTGGTTCCAGAGTTGTTCCAGAGCGTAGCTGAAAGTTTTTAACTGTCCGGCCTATTTTTTCAATGACCCCCTTATTGTCGGTTGGAACCCTGACTGCGCCGTGTTTTTGTATACGCTGTATACACGCACACTGTAGGTCAATTTCTAGTGGGTGCCTGCTCGCACCGTCGCATCTGACCCCGGCTTAAAAATCGTCAGAGCTTTAAGTTTGGTACGAGAGGAAAGCCCTTGAACATGGCAATCCTGTGGTGGTAAAATTTTGAAGATTGAGCAGGATACTGGGATCGAAATTACCCGTTGTAAATTTTGTTTTTCTCTCCGACAGCTATGTGCGCAAAACTCCCATAGTGGAGGCTGTTGAAATCGTTTCTGAGGAACCCCGCCTACTTGAGGTTTTTCCTATCAAGAAGTGTGCAAGTCGCCCTAAATCTTTAAGAAATAGACGCAGGAGTATGCCAGCATGACTAAGGTACAAACTGCATCTCCCTAGCACTTTTGGTTGCAGAGTTATTCCAGAGCGTAGCTGAAAGTTTTTAATTGTCCGGCCTATTTTTTTCAATGACCCCCTTATTGTCGGTTGGAACCCTTACTGCGCCGTGTCTTTGTATACGCTGTATACACGCACAGTGTACGTCAATTTCTAGTGGGTGCCTGCTCGCGCCGTCGCATCTGGCCCAACCTTAAAAATCGTCAGAGCTTTAAGTTTGGTACGAGAGGAAAGCCCTTGAACATGGCAATCCTGTGGTGGTAAAATTTTGAAGATTGAGCAGGATACTGGGATCGAAATTACCCGTTGTACATTTTGTTTTTCTCTCCGACAGCTCTGTGCGCAAAACTCCCATAGTGGAGGCTGTTGAAATCGTTTCTGAGCAACCCCGCCTACTTGAGGTTTTTCCTATCAAGAAGTGTGCAAGTCGCCCTAAACCTTTACAAAATGGACGCAGGAATATGCCAGTATGACTAAGGTACAAACTGCATCTCCCTAGCATTTTTGGTTGCAGAGTTATTCCAGAGCGTAGCTGAAAGTTTTTAATTGCCCGGCCTATTTTTTTAATGACCCCCTTATTGTCGGTTGGAACCCTGACTGCGCCGTGTCTTTGTATACGCTGTATACACGCACAGTGTACGTCAATTTCTAATGGGTGCCTGCTCGCGCCGTCGCATCTGGCCCGCCTTAAAAATCGTCAGATCCTTAAGTTTGGTACGAGAGGAAAGCCCTTGAACATGGCAATCCTGTGGTGGTAAAATTTTGAAGATTGAGCAGGATACTGGGATCGAAATTACCCGTTGTACATTTTGTTTTTCTCTCCGACAGCTCTGTGCGCAAAACTCCCATAGTGGAGGCTGTTGAAATCGTTTCTGAGCAACCCCGCCTTCTTGAGGTTTTTGCTATCAAGAAGTGTGCAAGTCGCCCCAAACCTTTAAAAAATGGACGCAGGAATATGCCAGCATGACTAAGGTACAAACTGCATCTCCCTAGCATTTTTGGTTGCAGAGTTATTCCAGAGCGTAGCTGAAAGTTTTTAATTGTCCGGCCTATTTTTTCAATGACCCCCTTATTGTCGGTTGGAACCCTGACTGCGCCGTGTCTTTGTATACGCTGTATACACGCACAGTGTACGTCAATTTCTAGTGGGTGCCTGCTCGCGCCGTCGCATCTAGCCCCGCCTTTAAAATCGTCAGAGCTTTAAGTTTGGTACGAGAGGAAAGCCCTTGAACATGGCAATCCTGTGGTGGTAAAATTTTGAAGATTGAGCAGGATACTGGGATCGAAATTACCCGTTGTACATTTTGTTTTTCTCTCCGACAGCTCTGTGCGCAAAACTCCCATAGTGGAGGCTGTTGAAATCGTTTCTGAGCAACCCCGCCTACTTGAGGTTTTTCCTATCAAGAAGTGTGCAAGTCGCCCTAAACTGTTAAAAAATGGACACAGGAATATGCCAGCATGACTAAGGTACAAACTGCATCTCCCTAGCATTTTTGGTTGCAGAGTTATTCCAGAGCGAAGCTGAAAGTTTTTAATTGTCCAGCCTATTTTTTTCAATGACCCCCCTTATTGTCGGTTGGAACCCTGACTGCGCCGTGTCTTTGTATACGCTGTATACACGCACAGTGTACGTCAATTTCTAGTGGGTGCCTGCTCGCGCCGTCGCATCTGGCCCAACCTTAAAAATCGTCAGAGCTTTAAGTTTGGTACGAGAGGAAAGCCCTTGAACATGGCAATCCTGTGGTGGTAAAATTTTGAAGATTGAGCAGGATACTGGGATCGAAATTACCCGTTGTACATTTTGTTTTTCTCTCCGACAGCTCTGTGCGCAAAACTCCCATAGTGGAGGCTGTTGAAATCGTTTCTGAGCAACCCCGCCTACTTGAGGTTTTTCCTGTCAAGAAGTGTGCAAGTCGCCCTAAACCTTTAAAAAATGGACGCAGGATTATGCCAGCATGACTAAGGTACAAACTGCATCTCCCTAGCACTTTTGGTTGCAGAGTTATTCCAGAGCGTAGCTGAAAGTTTTTAATTGTCCGGCCTATTTTTTTCAATGACCCCCTTATTGTCGGTTGGAACCCTGACTGCGCCGTGTCTTTGTATACGCTGTATACACGCACAGTGTACGTCAATTTCTAGTGGGTGCCTGCTCGCGCCGTCGCATCTGGCCCAACCTTAAAAATCGTCAGAGCTTTAAGTTTGGTACGAGAGGAAAGCCCTTGAACATGGCAATCCTGTGGTGGTAAAATTTTGAAGATTGAGCAGGATACTGGGATCGAAATTACCCGTTGTACATTTTGTTTTTCTCTCCGACAGCTCTGTGCGCAAAACTCCCATAGTGGAGGCTGTTGAAATCGTTTCTGAGCAACCCCGCCTACTTGAGGTTTTTCCTATCAAGAAGTGTGCAAGTCGCCCTAAACCTTTAGAAAATGGACGCAGGAATATGCCAGCATGACTAAGGTACAAACTGCATCTACCTAGCATTTTTGGTTGCAGAGTTAATCCACAGCGTAGCTGAAAGTTTTTAATTGTCCGGCCTATTTTTTTCAATGACCCCCTTATTGTCGGTTGGAACCCTGACTGCGCCGTGTCTTTGTATACGCTGTATACACGCACAGTGTACGTCAATTTCTAATGGGTGCCTGCTCGCGCCGTCGCATCTGGCCCCACCTATAAAATCGTCAGAGCTTATACTAGTTTGTTACGAGAGGAAAGCCCTTGAACAAGGCAATCCTGTGGTGGTAATATTTTGAAGATTGAGCAGGATTCTGGGATCGAAATTACCCGTTGTACATTTTGTTTTTCTCTCCGACAGCTCTGTGCGCAAAACTCCCATAGTGGAGGCTGTTGAAATCGTTTCTGAGCAACCCCGCCTACTTGAGGTTTTTCCTATCAAGAAGTGTGCAAGTCGCCCTAAACCTTTACAAAATGGACGCAGGAATATGCCAGTATGACTAAGGTACAAACTGCATCTCCCTAGCATTTTTGGTTGCAGAGTTATTCCAGAGCGTAGCTGAAAGTTTTTAATTGCCCGGCCTATTTTTTTCAATGACCCCCTTATTGTCGGTTGGAACCCGACTGCGCCGTGTCTTTGTATACGCTGTATACACGCACAGTGTACGTCAATTTCTAATGGGTGCCTGCTCGCGCCGTCGCATCTGGCCCGCCTTAAAAATCGTCAGATCTTTAAGTTTGGTACGAGAGGAAAGCCCTTGAACATGGCAATCCTGTGGTGGTAAAATTTTGAAGATTGAGCAGGATACTGGGATCGAAATTACCCGTTGTACATTTTGTTTTTCTCTCCGACAGCTCTGTGCGCAAAACTCCCATAGTGGAGGCTGTTGAAATCGTTTCTGAGCAACCCCGCCTACTTGAGGTTTTTCCTATCAAGAAGTGTGCAAGTCGCCCTAAACCTTTAGAAAATGGACGCAGGAATATGCCAGCATGACTAAGGTACAAACTGCATCTACCTAGCATTTTTGGTTGCAGAGTTAATCCACAGCGTAGCTGAAAGTTTTTAATTGTCCGGCCTATTTTTTTCAATGACCCCCTTATTGTCGGTTGGAACCCTGACTGCGCCGTGTCTTTGTATACGCTGTATACACGCACAGTGTACGTCAATTTCTAATGGGTGCCTGCTCGCGCCGTCGCATCTGGCCCCACCTATAAAATCGTCAGAGCTTATACTAGTTTGTTACGAGAGGAAAGCCCTTGAACAAGGCAATCCTGTGGTGGTAATATTTTGAAGATTGAGCAGGATTCTGGGATCGAAATTACCCGTTGTACATTTTGTTTTTCTCTCCGACAGCTCTGTGCGCAAAACTCCCATAGTGGAGGCTGTTGAAATCGTTTCTGAGCAACCCCGCCTACTTGAGGTTTTTCCTATCAAGAAGTGTGCAAGTCGCCCTAAACCTTTACAAAATGGACGCAGGAATATGCCAGTATGACTAAGGTACAAACTGCATCTCCCTAGCATTTTTGGTTGCAGAGTTATTCCAGAGCGTAGCTGAAAGTTTTTAATTGCCCGGCCTATTTTTTTCAATGACCCCCTTATTGTCGGTTGGAACCCGACTGCGCCGTGTCTTTGTATACGCTGTATACACGCACAGTGTACGTCAATTTCTAATGGGTGCCTGCTCGCGCCGTCGCATCTGGCCCGCCTTAAAAATCGTCAGATCTTTAAGTTTGGTACGAGAGGAAAGCCCTTGAACATGGCAATCCTGTGGTGGTAAAATTTTGAAGATTGAGCAGGATACTGGGATCGAAATTACCCGTTGTACATTTTGTTTTTCTCTCCGACAGCTCTGTGCGCAAAACTCCCATAGTGGAGGCTGTTGAAATCGTTTCTGAGCAACCCCGCCTACTTGAGGTTTTTCCTATCAAGAAGTGTGCAAGTCGCCCTAAACCTTTACAAAATGGACGCAGGAATATGCCAGTATGACTAAGGTACAAACTGCATCTCCCTAGCATTTTTGGTTGCAGAGTTATTCCAGAGCGTAGCTGAAAGTTTTTAATTGCCCGGCCTATTTTTTTCATTGACCCCCTTATTGTCGGTTGGAACCCTGACTGCGCCGTGTCTTTGTATACGCTGTATACACGCACAGTGTACGTCAATTTCTAATGGGTGCCTGTTCGCGCCGTCGCATCTGGCCCGCCTTAAAAATCGTCAGATCTTTAAGTTTGGTACGAGAGGAAAGCCCTTGAACATGGCAATCCTGTGGTGGTAACATTTTGAAGATTGAGCAGGATACTGGGATCGAAATTACCCGTTGTACATTTTGTTTTTCTCTCCGACAGCTCTGTGCGCAAAACTCCCATAGTGGAGGCTGTTGAAATCGTTTCTGAGCAACCCCGCCTACCTGAGGTTTTTACTAGCAAGAAGTGTGCAAGTCGCACTAAACCTTTAAAAAATAGACGCAGGAATATGCCAGCATGACTAAGGTACAAACTGCATCTCCCTAGCATTTTTGGTTGCAGAGTTATTCCAGAGCGTAGCTGAAAGTTTTTAATTGTCCGGCCTATTTTTTCAATGACCCCCTTATTGTCGGTTAGAACCCTGACTGCGCCGTGTCTTTGTATACGCTGTATACACGCACAGTGTACGTCAATTTCTAGTGGGTGCCTGCTCGCGCCGTCGCATCTGGGCCCGCATTAAAAATCGTCAGAGTTTTAAGTTTGGTACGAGAGGAAAGCCTTTGAACATGGCAATCCTGTGGTGTTAAAATTTTGAAGATTGACCTGGATACTGGGATCGAAATTACCCGTTGTAAATTTTGTTTTCTCTCCGACAGCTCTGTACGCAAAACTCCCATAGTGGAGGCTGTTGAAATCGTTTCTGAGCAACCCCGCCTACTTGAGGTTTTTACTAGCAAGAAGTGTGCAAGTCGCACTAAACCTTTAAAAAATGGACGCAGGAATATGCCAGCATGACTAAGGTACAAACTGCATCTACCTAGCATTTTTGGTTGCAGAGTTAATCCACAGCGTAGCTGAAAGTTTTTAATTGTCCGGCCTATTTTTTTCAATGACCCCCTTATTGTCGGTTGGAACCCTGACTGCGCCGTGTCTTTGTATACGCTGTATACACGCACAGTGTACGTCAATTTCTAATGGGTGCCTGCTCGCGCCGTCGCATCTGGCCCCACCTATAAAATCGTCAGAGCTTATACTAGTTTGTTACGAGAGGAAAGCCCTTGAACATGGCAATCCTGTGGTGGTAATATTTTGAAGATTGAGCAGGATACTGGGATCGAAATTACCCGTTGTACATTTTGTTTTTCTCTCCGACAGCTCTGTGCGCAAAACTCCCATAGTGGAGGCTGTTGAAATCGTTTCTGAGCAACCCCGCCTACTTGAGGTTTTTCCTATCAAGAAGTGTGCAAGTCGCCCTAAACCTTTACAAAATGGACGCAGGAATATGCCAGTATGACTAAGGTACAAACTGCATCTCCCTAGCATTTTTGGTTGCAGAGTTATTCCAGAGCGTAGCTGAAAGTTTTTAATTGCCCGGCCTATTTTTTTCATTGACCCCCTTATTGTCGGTTGGAACCCTGACTGCGCCGTGTCTTTGTATACGCTGTATACACGCACAGTGTACGTCAATTTCTAATGGGTGCCTGTTCGCGCCGTCGCATCTGGCCCGCCTTAAAAATCGTCAGATCTTTAAGTTTGGTACGAGAGGAAAGCCCTTGAACATGGCAATCCTGTGGTGTTAAAATTTTGAAGATTGACCTGGATACTGGGATCGAAATTACCCGTTGTAAATTTTGTTTTCTCTCCGACAGCTCTGTACGCAAAACTCCCATAGTGGAGGCTGTTGAAATCGTTTCTGAGCAACCCCGCCTACTTGAGGTTTTTACTAGCAAGAAGTGTGCAAGTCGCACTAAACCTTTAAAAAATGGACGCAGGAATATGCCAGCATGACTAAGGTACAAACTGCATCTCCCTAGCATTTTTGGTTCCAGAGTTGTTCCAGAGCGTAGCTGAAAGTTTTTAACTGTCCGGCCTATTTTTTCAATGACCCCCTTATTGTCGGTTGGAACCCTGACTGCGCCGTGTCTTTGTATACGCTGTATACACGCACACTGTAGGTCAATTTCTAGTGGGTGCCTGCTCGCACCGTCGCATCTGACCCCGGCTTAAAAATCGTCAGAGCTTTAAGTTTGGTACGAGAGGAAAGCCCTTGAACATGGCAATCCTGTGGTGGTAAAATTTTGAAGATTGAGCAGGATACTGGGATCGTAATTACCCGTTGTAAATTTTGTTTTTCTCTCCGACAGCTCTGTGCGCAAAACTCCCATAGTGGAGGCTGTTGAAATCGTTTCTGAGGAACCCCGCCTACTTGAGGTTTTTCCTATCAAGAAGTGTGCAAGTCGCCCTAAATCTTTAAGAAATAGACGCAGGAGTATGCCAGCATGACTAAGGTACAAACTGCATCTCCCTAGCACTTTTGGTTGCAGAGTTATTCCAGAGCGTAGCTGAAAGTTTTTAATTGTCCGGCCTATTTTTTCAATGACCCCCTTATTGTCGGTTGGAACCCTGACTGCGCCGTGTCTTTGTATACGCTGTATACACGCACAGTGTACGTCAATTTCTAATGGGTGCCTGCTCGCGCCGTCGCATCTGGCCCGCCTTAAAAATCGTCAGATCTTTAAGTTTGGTACGAGAGGAAAGCCCTTGAACATGGCAATCCTGTGGTGGTAAAATTTGGAAGATTGAGCAGGATACTGGGATCGAAATTACCCGTTGTACATTTTGTTTTTCACTCCGACAGCTCTGTGCGCAAAACTCCCATAGTGGAGGCTGTTGAAATCGTTTCTGAGCAACCCCGCCTTCTTGAGGTTTTTGCTATCAAGAAGTGTGCAAGTCGCCCCAAACCTTTAAAAAATGGACGCAGGAATATGCCAGCATGACTAAGGTACAAACTGCATCTCCCTAGCATTTTTGGTTGCAGAGTTATTCCAGAGCGTAGCTGAAAGTTTTTAATTGTCCGGCCTATTTTTTCAATGACCCCCTTATTGTCGGTTGGAACCCTGACTGCGCCGTGTCTTTGTATACGCTGTATACACGCACAGTGTACGTCAATTTCTAGTGGGTGCCTGCTCGCGCCGTCGCATCTAGCCCCGCCTTTAAAATCGTCAGAGCTTTAAGTTTGGTACGAGAGGAAAGCCCTTGAACATGGCAATCCTGTGGTGGTAAAATTTTGAAGATTGAGCAGGATACTGGGATCGAAATTACCCGTTGTACATTTTGTTTTTCTCTCCGACAGCTCTGTGCGCAAAACTCCCATAGTGGAGGCTGTTGAAATCGTTTCTGAGCAACCCCGCCTACTTGAGGTTTTTCCTATCAAGAAGTGTGCAAGTCGCCCTAAACTATTAAAAAATGGACGCAGGAATATGCCAGTATGACTAAGGTACAAACTGCATCTCCCTAGCATTTTTGGTTGCAGAGTTATTCCAGAGCGTAGCTGAAAGTTTTTAATTGCCCGGCCTATTTTTTCAATGACCCCCTTATTGTCGGTTGGAACCCTGACTGCGCCGTGTCTTTGTATACGCTGTATACACGCACAGTGTACGTCAATTTCTAATGGGTGCCTGCTCGCGCCGTCGCATCTGGCCCGCCTTAAAAATCGTCAGATCTTTAAGTTTGGTACGAGAGGAAAGCCCTTGAACATGGCAATCCTGTGGTGGTAAAATTTGGAAGATTGAGCAGGATACTGGGATCGAAATTACCCGTTGTACATTTTGTTTTTCTCTCCGATAGCTCTGTGCGCAAAACTCCCATAGTGGAGGCTGTTGAAATCGTTTCTGAGCAACCCCGCCTTCTTGAGGTTTTTGCTATCAAGAAGTGTGCAAGTCGCCCCAAACCTTTAAAAAATGGACGCAGGAATATGCCAGCATGACTAAGGTACAAACTGCATCTCCCTAGCCTTTTTGGTTGCAGAGTTATTCCAGAGCGTAGCTGAAAGTTTTTAATTGTCCGGCCTATTTTTTCAATGACCCCCTTATTGTCGGTTGGAACCCTGACTGCGCCGTGTCTTTGTATACGCTGTATACACGCACAGTGTACGTCAATTTCTAGTGGGTGCCTGCTCGCGCCGTCGCATCTAGCCCCGCCTTTAAAATCGTCAGAGCTTTAAGTTTGGTACGAGAGGAAAGCCCTTGAACATGGCAATCCTGTGGTGGTAAAATTTTGAAGATTGAGCAGGATACTGGGATCGAAATTACCCGTTGTACATTTTGTTTTTCTCTCCGACAGCTCTGTGCGCAAAACTCCCATAGTGGAGGCTCTTGAAATCGTTTCTGAGCAACCCCGCCTACTTGAGGTTTTTCCTATCAAGAAGTGTGCAAGTCGCCCTAAACTATTAAAAAATGGACGCAGGAATATGCCAGCATGACTAAGGTACAAACTGCATCTCCCTAGCATTTTTGGTTGCAGAGTTATTCCAGAGCGAAGCTGAAAGTTTTTAATTGTCCAGCCTATTTTTTTCAATGACCCCCCTTATTGTCGGTTGGAACCCTGACTGCGCCGTGTCTTTGTATACGCTGTATACACGCACAGTGTACGTCAATTTCTAGTGGGTGCCTGCTCGCGCCGTCGCATCTGGCCCAACCTTAAAAATCGTCAGAGCTTTAAGTTTGGTACGAGAGGAAAGCCCTTGAACATGGCAATCCTGTGGTGGTAAAATTTTGAAGATTGAGCAGGATACTGGGATCGAAATTACCCGTTGTACATTTTGTTTTTCTCTCCGACAGCTCTGTGCGCAAAACTCCCATAGTGGAGGCTGTTGAAATCGTTTCTGAGCAACCCCGCCTACTTGAGGTTTTTCCTGTCAAGAAGTGTGCAAGTCGCCCTAAACTATTAAAAAATGGACGCAGGATTATGCCAGCATGACTAAGGTACAAACTGCATCTCCCTAGCATTTTTGGTTGCAGAGTTATTCCAGAGCGTAGCTGAAAGTTTTTAATTGTCCGGCCTATTTTTTTCAATGACCCCCTTTAATAGTGTCGGTTGGAACCCTGACTGCGCCGTGTCTTTGTATACGCTGTATACACGCACAGTGTACGTCAATTTCTAGTGGGTGCCTGCTCGCGCCGTCGCATCTGGCCCCACCTTAAAAATCGTCAGAGCTTTAAGTTTGGTGTAGAGGAAAGCCCTTGAACATGGCAATCCTGTGGTGGTAAAATTTTGAAGATTGAGCAGGATACTGGGATCGAAATTACCCGTTGTACATTTTGTTTTTCTCTCCGAGAGCTCTGTGCGCAAAACTCCCATAGTGGAGGCTGTTGAAATCGTTTCTGAGCAACCCCGCCTACTTGAGGTTTTTCCTATCAAGAATTGTGCAAGTCGCCCTAAACCTTTAAAAAATGGACGCAGGAATATGCCAGCATGACTAAGGTACAAACCATACCTACGGACAAAAGATCGCACAAGCTCCGCAAGGAACAGCTGTAGCTCGCCTATTGTTGTAACATGTGTACGCTTGGGTACCATATCGGTCACTACATAGTTTGTTATATAATACAATTGTATATGAACGGTCAATGTCTGCACTGCGCCTATAGTCTGCACTGATCTATTGGAATGTTCACTGAGTTGCCGCAATGATCTTTGCCGCTCTGACCACACCCTTGATTGCACGTATGCCTTTAGATATTGGCCAACGCCATTACAAGCCTACTACGCCATGTCTTCATGTTAACAACAAATTCGCACATAGACTTTTCCGACTGTAGAGGGACGCTGTGCATCGGATACATGTATAGTTTTTTTACAGTTTTAAGGGCCCGCATTTATGTTTATCCCTGCATTATGAGAGATGTTTGAAATATGCATACAGAAAGCTGGATTGTTCCGAACAAGGCAAAATTTCGTTTGAGCCAACAAATCTGACGCTGATTTGGTAGCAGGACGCAATGGAAGCACGACTGATTGGTGGTAATCACGGAGATGGGGAAGATATGCACATAGTCTCACATATCTGCAGAGCAGCAAAACACCGTCAATACCGAAGAGGAAGAGGTGTTGAACGACATAGATCGCCAGAAATGCCACAGACGAGATTCCCGGTATCAAAGGTATGACCCTACATCATCTTCCGGATGGCTACCTTTACAAGGTAGGTCTACACACGCTATTTTATATCCACTTTATCAGCTGCGTCATTGCGCAGGCACGCCTATAGTTGTATTGTACTGTCTACAAAAGTAATACGGATAATTTCCCGTATAATGTCACCACCTTTTCACTCATTAAAAAAAAAGATGTTCGATTGAGGTATACTTGGATACTATATTTCCGCCATACGGAAACATCCCCTCTCTCCAATCAAAATTACAAAAGAAGTTCTTTACAAAAATCCAATTTGACATGCAGGACATTTCAAAGGGTCAGCCAACATAAATACACGAACAATTTAAACAAATGATGTTTAAAGGCACACCATAATCACTAAATACTTTCTTGAAAATGATCGTTTTGATATGAGATTTGAATTAATTTAGTGAGTGTAATAATGGACCGATCACGCTACCAATGTGATCACGTAACCTAGCTAGAATGGGTATATAAAAACAAGGTTACACAGTAAAGACATGTGAAGACTCGTACCGATGGACCATAATCGGCTGTATTTTCGATAAATAAAATTTCTAACTTTAACGAAGCCCTTTTTATAATGTTGAATGTTGCACTGATTTAAATCGCACTTTATACTGTTTGTCAGTATTGTACCACACAAAAAAGGGTTTCTTTTGAGAGTATGGTTAGACTAATTACTATGGTTTGAGCGAGCTCACGCGCCGCGATTTTTCGCTCGTGCACGGCGTGAACTCGAGCTGTGCCATGTGAGACCAAGGAGCGCAATCGGTCTTTTTACGAACGTTATAAGGTGGCAAACTATTCCTTAAAAAGGATGCAGCTAAATAACTGAACAACTGCCTATGATTTCTGTTCACTTGAGACTGTGATGACTTTCAATAATGGCAGTAATTAATCCCTTTAAAGCAATTGGACCCTTTCGGTAAACACTATTGTCCAAGGCCCACACTTCGTGTATCACAACTTCTATATCAAATAACAAACCTGTAAAAATTTAGGCTCAACCGGTCATCGGAGTCTGGAGAAAATAACGGAAAACCCACCCGTGTACCCGCGCGTTTTGACGTGTCATGACATTTGTGTAAAATAAATCCGTAATTATCGTTGACGAGAATTGATATTGTTTTACTGTTTTCTCAAAAAGTAAAGCATTTTATGTAATAATATTTCAAGGGAAATCTTTCACCACTACCTTCTATAAGTTATTTGTACGTCTGTGAAGTTATTTTTCTGTACCGAAAGGGTCAAATTGCTGTAAAGAGACTGGACAGTTTTGGTAATTACTTGTTTTTTTTACAAAATAATTGTTAGCTTAAAAACTTTCTTAGTAACGAGCAATGGAGAGCTGTTGATAGTGTAATATTTTGTGAGAAACGGCTCCCTCTGAAGAAACGTAGGTTTTTAAGAAGGTAATTTTTGTCACTAAATGGTTTGAATTGAATGCGATACCTCCGCTGAAGTCTCGAATTCAAGCACTTAAAAGCACACAACTTTGTGTGACAAGGTGTTTTTTATTCCATCATTATTTCGACGACCAATGAGTTCAAAATTTCACAGGTTTATGATTTTATGTTCATATTGAGGTGCACCAAGTAAGAAGGATGGCCTTTGACAATTGCCCAAGGTGTCTAGTGGCTTTAAAGGAACACGTTGCCTTCGATTGGTCTGTAAAAAGCGTTTGTAACAATTTTGTTTAAATGCGTATGGTTAGAAAGATGTTTTAAAAGTAGAATACAAGGATCTACACAAGTTTGGCTCGAAGTTGCGAGGTTTGCCTTTTACTGTGCGAACCAACACGGTCGACCATTTATGAGAGTCAAAACTTTGACTCCCATAAATAGCCGACCGTGTTAGTCGACGAGGCATGTTTGTATGGATCATTGTGTACTGCTTTTTACACAACTTTTTCCCCATGTGCAATTCATAACAAACGGTAACAAACGCTTTTCAAAGACCAACTCGACCGATCCAAGGCAACCTGTTCATTTAAGTAAATGGGAGCAGCATGTAAACAGGACAAAAAACACGTTCAAACTTTTTAAGTCAGTCAAACTTTTATAAATTAACGATGCATGGGTGACTTATGGCCTATTGGACCATATTTTGATCTACCATAGTGAAGGTTGTTAAAATCTGAACATGGCAATCTGTGGTGGTAAAATGTTGAAGATTGAGCATGATACTGGGATCGAAATTACCCGTTGTACATTTTGTTTTTCTCTCCGACAGCTCTGTGCGCAAAACTCCCATAGTGGAGGCTGTTGAAATCGTTTCTGAGCAACCCCGCCTACTTGAGGTTTTTCCTATCAAGAATTGTGCAGGTCGCCCTAAACCTTTAAAAAATGAACGCAGGAATATGCCAGCTTAACTAAGGTACAAACTGCATCTCCCTAGCATTTTTGGTTCCAGAGTTATTCCAGAGCGTAGCTGAAAGTTTTTAATTGTCCGGCCTAATTTTTCAATGACCCCCTTATTGTCGGTTGGAACCCTGACTGCGCCGTGTCTTTGTATACGCTGTATACACGCACAGTGTAAGTCAATTTCTAGTGGGTGCCTGCTCGCGCCGTCGCATCTGGCCCCGCTTTAAAAATCGTCAGAGCTTTAAGTTTGGTACGAGAGGAAAGCCCTTGAACATGGCAATCTTGTGGTGGTAACATTTTGAAGATTGAGCAAGAAACTGGGATCGAAATTTACCGTTGTACATTTTGTTTTTCTCTCCGACAGCTCTGTGCGCAAAACTCCCATAGTGGAGGCTGTTGAAATCGTTTCTGAGAAACCCCGCCTACTTGAGGTTTTTCCTATCAAGAAGTGTGCAAGTCGCCCTGAACCTTTAAAAAATGGACGCAGGAATATGCCAGCTTGACTAAGGTACAAACTGCATCTCCCTAGCATTTTTGGTTCCAGAGTTATTCCAGAGCGTAGCTGAAAGTTTTTAATTTTCCGGCCTATTTTTTCAATGACCCCCTTATTGTCGGTTGGAACCCTGACTGCGCTGTGTCTTTGTATACGCTGTATACAGGCACAGTGTACGTCAATTTTTAGTGGCTGCCTGCTCGCGCCGTCGCATCTGGCCCCGCCTTAAAAATCGTCAGAGCTTTAAGTTTGGTACGAGAGGAAAGCCCTGGAACATGGCAATCCTGTGGTGGTAAAATTTTGAAGATTGAGCAGGATAATGGGATCGAAATTACCCGTTGTACGTTTTGTTTTTCTCTCCGACAGCTCTGTGCGCAAAACTCCCATAGTGGAGGCTGTTGAAATCGTTTCTGAGCAACCCCGCCTACTTGAGGTTTTTTCTATCAAGAAGTGTGCAAGTCGCCCTAAACCTTTAAAAAATGGACGCAGGAATATGCCAGCATGACTAAGGTACAAACTGCATCTACCTAGCATTTTTGGTTGCAGAGTTAATCCAGAGCGTAGCTGAAAGTTTTTAATTGTCCGGCCTATTTTTGTTCAATGACCCCCTTATTGTCGGTTGGAACCCTGACTGCGCCGTGTCTTTGTATACGCTGTATACACGCACAGTGTACGTTAATTTCTAGTGGGTGCCTGCTCGCGCCGTCGCGTCTGGCCCCACCTTAAAAATCGTCAGAGCTTTAAGTTTGGTACGAGAGGAAAGCCCTTGAACATGGCAATCCTGTGGTGGTAAAATTGTGAAGATTGAGCAGGATTCTGGGATCGAAATTACCCGTTGTACAATTTGTTTTTCTCTCCGACAGCTCTGTGCGCAAAACTCCCATAGTGGAGGCTGTTGAAATCGTTTCTGAGCAACCCCGCCTACTTGAGGTTTTTTCTATCAAGAAGTGTGCAAGTCGCCCTAAACCTTTAAAAAATGAACGCAGGAATATGCCAGCATGACTAAGGTACAAACTTCATCTCCCTAGCATTTTTGGTTGCAGAGTTAATCCAGAGCGTAGCTGAAAGTTTTTAATTGTCCGGCCTATTTTTTTTCAATGACCCCCTAATTGTCGGTTGGAACCCTGACTGCGCCGTGTCTTTGTATACGCTGTATACACGCACAGTGTACGTTAATTTCTAGTGGGTGCCTGCTCGCGCCGTCGCATCTGGCTCCACCTTAAAAATCGTCAGAGCTTTAAGTTTGGTACGAGAGGAAAGCCCTTGAACATGGCAATCCTGTGGTGGTAAAATTTTGAAGATTGAGCAGGATACTGGGATCGAAATTACCCGTTGTACATCTTGTTTTTCTGTCCGACAGCTCTGTGCGCAAAACTCCCATAGTGGAGGCTGTTGAAATCGTTTCTGAGCAACCCCGCCTACTTGAGATTTTTCCTATCAAGAAGTGTGCTAGTCGCCCTAAACCTTTAAGAAATGGACGCAGGAATATGCCAGCATGACTAAGGTACAAACTGCATAGCCCTAGCATTTTTGGTTGCACAGTTATTCCAGAGTGTAGCTGAAAGTTTTTAATTGTCCGGCCTATTTTTTTCAATGACCCCCTTATTGTCGGTTGGAACCCTGACTGCGCCGTGTCTTTGTATACGCTGTATACACGCACAGTGTACGTTAATTTCTAGTGGGTGCCTGCTCGCGCCGTCGCATCTGGCCCCACCTTAAAAAATCGTCAGAGCTTTCAATTTGGTACGAGAGGAAAGCCCTTGAACATGGCAATCCTGTGGTGGTAAAATTTTGAAGATTGAGCAGGATACTGGGATCGAAATTACCCGTTGTACATTTTGTTTTTCTCACCGACAGCTCTGTGCGCAAAACTCCCATAGTGGAGGCTGTTGAAATCGTTTCTGAACAACCCCGCCTACTTGAGGTTTTCTTATCAAGAAGTGTGCAAGTCGCCCCAAACCTTTAAAAAATGGACGCAGGGATATGCCAGCATGACTAAGGTACAAACTGCATCTCCCTAGCATTTTTGGTTGCAGAGTTATTCCAGAGCGTAGCTGAAAGTTTTTAATTGTCCGGCCTATTTTTTTCAATGACCCCTTATTGTCGGTTGGAACCCTGACTGCGCCGTGTCTTTGTATACGCTATATACACGCACAGTGTACGTTAATTTCTAGTGGGTGCCTGCTCGCGCCGTCGCGTCTGGCCCCACCTTAAAAAATCGTCAGAGCTTTCAATTTGGTACGAGAGGAAAGCCCTTGAACATGGCAATCCTGTGGTGGTAAAATTTTGAAGATTGAGCAGGATACTGGGATCGAAATTACCCGTTGTACATTTTGTTTTTCTCTCCGACAGCTCTGTGCGCAAAACTCCCATAGTGGAGGCTGTTGAAATCGTTTCTGAGCAACCCCGCCTACTTGAGGTTTTTCCTATCAAGAAGTGTGCAAGTCGCCCTAAACCTTTAAAAAATGGACGCAGGAATATGCCAGCACGACTAAGGTACAAACTGCTTAGCCCTAGCATTTTTGGTTGCAGAGTTAATCCAGAGCGTAGCTGAAAGTTTTTAATTGTCCGGCCTATTTTTTTTCAATGACCCCCTTATTGTCGGTTGGAACCCTGACTGCGCCGTGTCTTTGTATACGCTATATACACGCACAGTGTACGTTAATTTCTAGTGGGTGCCTGCTCGCGCCGTCGCGTCTGGCCCCAGCTGAAAAAATCGTAAGAGCTTTCAATTTGGTACGAGAGGAAAGCCCTTGAACATGGCAATCCTGTGGTGGTAAAATGTTGAAGATTGAGCAGGATACTGGGATCGAAATTACCCGTTGTACATTTTGTTTTTCTCTCCGACAGCTCTGTGCGCAAAACTCCCATAGTGGAGGCTGTTGAAATCGTTTCTGAACAACCCCGCCTACTTGAGGTTTTTCTTATCAAGAAGTGTGCAAGTCGCCCTAAACCTTTAAAAAATGGACGCAGGGATATGCCAGCATGACTAAGGTACAAACTGCATCTCCCTAGCATTTTTGGTTGCAGAGTTATTCCAGAGCGTAGCTGAACGTTTTTAATTGTCCGGCCTTTTTTTTTCAATGACCCCTTATTGTCGGTTGGAACCCTGACTGCGCCGTGTCTTTGTATACGCTGTATACACGCACAGTGTACGTCAATTTCTAGTGAGTGCCTGCTCGCGCCGTCGCATCTGGCCCCACCTTAAAAATCGTCAGAGCTTTAAGTTTGGTACGAGAGGAAAGCCCTTGAACATGGCAATCCTGTGGTGGTAAATTTTTGAAGATTGAGCAGGATACTGGGATCGAAATTACCCGTTGTACATTTTGTTTTTCTCTCCGACAGCTCTGTGCGCAAATCTCCCATGGTGGAGGCTGTTGAAACCGTTTCTGAGCAACCCCGCCTACTTGAGGTTTTTCCTATCAAGAAGTGTGCAAGTCGCCCTAAACCTTTAAGAAATGGACGCAGGAATATGCCAGCATGACTAAGGTACAAACTGCATAGCCCTAGCATTTTTGGTTGCAGAGTTATTTTAGAGCGTAGCTTAAAGTTTTTAATTGTCCGGCCTATTTTTTTTCAATGACCCCCTTATTGTCGGGTGGAACCCTTACTGCGCCGTGTCTTTGTATACGATGTATACACGCACAGTGTACGTTAATTTCTAGTGGGTGCCTGCTCGCGCCGTCGCATCTGGCCCCACCTATAAAATCGTCAGAGCTTTAAGTTTGGTACAGAGGAAAGCCCTTGAACATGGCAATCCTGTGGTGGTAAAATTTTGAAGATTGAGCAGGATACTGGGATCGAAATTACCCGTTGTACATTTTGTTTTCTCTCCGACAGCTCTGTGCGCAAAACTCCCATAGTGGAGGCTGTTGAAATCGTTTCTGAGCAACCCCGCCTACTTGAGGTTTTTCTATCAAGAAGTGTGCAAGTCGCCCTAAACCTTTAAAAAATGGACGCAGGAATATGCCAGCATGACTAAGGTACAAACTGTATCTCCCTAGCATTTTTGGTTGCAGAGTTAATCCAGAGCGTAGCTGAAAGTTTTTAATTGTCCGGCCTATTTTTTTTCAATGACCCCCTTATTGTCGGTTGGAACCCTGACTGCGCCGTGTCTTTGTATACGCTGTATACACGCACAATGTACGTTAATTTCTAGTTGGTGCCTGCTCGCGCCGTCGCGTCTGGCCCCAGCATAAAAATCGTCAGAGCTTTAAGTTTGGTACGAGAGGAAAGCCCTTGAACATGGCAATCCTGTGGTGGTAAAATTTTGAAGATTGAGCAGGATACTGGGATCGAAATTACCCGTTGTACATTTTGTTTTTCTTTCCGACAGCTCTGTGCGCAAAACTCCCATAGTGGAGGCTGTTGAAACCGTTTCTGAGCAACCCCGCCTACTTGAGGTTTTTCCTATCAAGAAGTGTGCAAGTCGCCCTAAACTTTTAAGAAATGGACGCAGTAATATGCCAGCATGACTAAGGTACAAACTGCATAGCCCTAGCATTTTTGGTTGCAGAGTTAATCCAGAGCGTAGCTGAAAGTTTTTAATTGTCCGGCCTATTTTTTTTCAATGACCCCCTTATTGTCGGTTGGAACCCTGACTGCGCCGTGTCTTTGTATACGCTGTATACACGCACAGTGTACGTTAATTTCTAGTGGGTGCCTGCTCGCGCCGTCGCATCTGGCCCCACCTTAAAAATCGTCAGAGCTTTCAATTTGGTACGAGAGGAAAGCCCTTGAACATGGCAATCCTGTGGTGGTAAAATTTTGAAGATTGAGCAGGATACTGGGATCGAAATTACCCGTTGTACATTTTGTTTTTCTCTCCAACAGCTCTGTGCGCAAAACTCCCATAGTGGAGGCTGTTGAAATCGTTTCTGAGCAACCCCGCCTACTTGAGGTTTTTCCTATCAAGAAGTGTGCAAGTCGCCCTAAACCTTTAAAAAATGGACGCAGCAATATGCCAGCATGACTAAGGTACAAACTGCATCTCCCTAGCATTTTTGGTTGCAGAGTTATTCCAGAGCGTAGCTGAAAGTTTTTAAATGTCCGGCCTATTCTTTTCAATGACCCCCTTATTGTCGGTTGGAACCCTGACTGCGCCGTGTCTTTGTATACGCTGTATACACGCACAGTGTACGTTAATTTCTAGTGGGTGCCTGCTCGCGCCGTCGCATCTGGCCCCACCTATAAAATCGTCAGAGCTTTAAGTTTGGTACAGAGGAAAGCCCTTGAACATGGCAATCCTGTGGTGGTAAAATTTTGAAGATTGAGCAGGATACTGGGATCGAAATTACCCGTTGTACATTTTGTTTTCTCTCCGACAGCTCTGTGCGCAAAACTCCCATAGTGGAGGCTGTTGAAATCGTTTCTGAGCAACCCCGCCTACTTGAGGTTTTTCTATCAAGAAGTGTGCAAGTCGCCCTAAACCTTTAAAAAATGGACGCAGGAATATGCCAGCATGACTAAGGTACAAACTGCATCTCCCTAGCATTTTTGGTTGCAGAGTTATTCCAGAGCGTAGCTGAAAGTTTTTAAATGTCCGGCCTATTCTTTTCAATGACCCCCTTATTGTCGGTTGGAACCCTGACTGCGCCGTGTCTTTGTATACGCTGTATACACGCACAGTGTACGTTAATTTCTAGTGGGTGCCTGCTCGCGCCGTCGCATCTGGCCCCACCTATAAAATCGTCAGAGCTTTAAGTTTGGTACAGAGGAAAGCCCTTGAACATGGCAATCCTGTGGTGGTAAAATTTTGAAGATTGAGCAGGATACTGGGATCGAAATTACCCGTTGTACATTTTGTTTTTCTCTCCGACAGCTCTGTGCGCAAAACTCCCATAGTGGAGGCTGTTGAAATCGTTTCTGAGCAACTCCGCCTACTTGAGGTTTTTCCTATCAAGAAGTGTGCAAGTCGCCCTAAACTTTTAAGAAATGGACGCAGGAATATGCCAGCATGACTAAGGTACAAACTGCATCTCCCTAGCATTTTTGGTTGCAGAGTTATTCCAGAGCGTAGCTGAAAGTTTTTAATTGTCCGGCCTTTTTTTTTCAATGACCCCTTATTGTCGGGTGGAACCCTGACTGCGCCGTGTCTTTGTATACGATGTATACACGCACAGTGTACGTCAAATTCTAGAGGGTGCCTGTTTGCGCCGTCGCATCTGGCCCCACCTTAAAAATCGTCACAGCTTTAAGTTTGGTACGAGAGGAAAGCCCTTGAACATGGCAATCCTGTGGTGGTAAAATTTTGAAGATTGAGCAGGATACTGGGATCGAAATTACCCGTTGTACATTTTGTTTTTCTCTCCGACAGCTCTGTGCGCAAAACTCCCATAGTGGAGGCTGTTGAAATCGTTTCTGAGCAACCCCGCCTACTTGAGGTTTTTCCTATCAAGAAGTGTGCAAGTCGCCCTAAACCTTTAAAAAATGGACGCAGCAATATGCCAGCATGACTAAGGTACAAACTGCATCTCCCTAGCATTTTTGGTTGCAGAGTTATTCCAGAGCGTAGCTGAAAGTTTTTAAATGTCCGGCCTATTCTTTTCAATGACCCCCTGATTGTCGGTTGGAACCCTGACTGCGCCGTGTCTTTGTATACGCTGTATACAAGCACAGTGTACGTTAATTTCTAGTGGGTGCCTGCTCGCGCCGTCGCATCTGGCCCCACCTATAAAATCGTCAGAGCTTTAAGTTTGGTACAGAGGAAAGCCCTTGAACATGGCAATCCTGTGGTGGTAAAATTTTGAAGATTGAGCAGGATACTGGGATCGAAATTACCCGTTGTACATTTTGTTTTCTCTCCGACAGCTCTGTGCGCAAAACTCCCATAGTGGAGGCTGTTGAAATCGTTTCTGAGCAACCCCGCCTACTTGAGGTTTTTCTATCAAGAAGTGTGCAAGTCGCCCTAAACCTTTAAAAAATGGACGCAGGAATATGCCAGCATGACTAAGGTACAAACTGTATCTCCCTAGCATTTTTGGTTGCAGAGTTAATCCAGAGCGTAGCTGAAAGTTTTTAATTGTCCGGCCTATTTTTTTTCAATGACCCCCTTATTGTCGGTTGGAACCCTGACTGCGCCGTGTCTTTGTATACGCTGTATACACGCACAGTGTACGTTAATTTCTAGTGGGTGCCTGCTCGCGCCGTCGCGTCTGGCCCCAGCATAAAAATCGTCAGAGCTTTAAGTTTGGTACGAGAGGAAAGCCCTTGAACATGGCAATCCTGTGGTGGTAAAATTTTGAAGATTGAGCAGGATACTGGGATCGAAATTACCCGTTGTACATTTTGTTTTTCTCTCCGACAGCTCTGTGCGCAAAACTCCCATAGTGGAGGCTGTTGAAACCGTTTCTGAGCAACCCCGCCTACTTGAGGTTTTTCCTATCAAGAAGTGTGCAAGTCGCCCTAAACTTTTAAGAAATGGACGCAGGAATATGCCAGCATGACTAAGGAACAAACTGCATAGCCCTAGCATTTTTGGTTGCAGAGTTAATCCAGAGCGTAGCTGAAAGTTTTACATTGTCCGGCCTATTTTTTTTCAATGACCCCCTTATTGTCGGTTGGAACCCTGACTGCGCCGTGTCTTTGTATACGCTGTATACACGCACAGTGTACGTTAATTTCTAGTGGGTGCCTGCTCGCGCCGTCGCATCTGGCCCTTGAACATGGCAAACCTGTGGTGGTAAAATTTTGAAGATTGAGCAGGATACTGGGATCGAAATTACCCGTGGTACATTTTGTTTTTCTCTCCGACAGCTCTGTGCGCAAAACTCCCATAGTGGAGGCTGTTGAAATCGTTTCTGAGCAACCCCGCCTACTTGAGGTTTTTCCTATCAAGAAGTGTGCAAGTCGCCCTAAACCTTTAAAAAATGGACGCAGCAATATGCCAGCATGACTAAGGTACAAACTGCATCTCCCTAGCATTTTTGGTTGCAGAGTTATTCCAGAGCGTAGCTGAAAGTGTTTAAATGTCCGGCCTATTCTTTTCAATGACCCCCTTATTGTCGGTTGGAACCCTGACTGCGCCGTGTCTTTGTATACGCTGTATACACGCACAGTGTACGTTAATTTCTAGTGGGTGCCTGCTCGCGCCGTCGCATCTGGCCCCACCTATAAAATCGTCAGAGCTTTAAGTTTGGTACAGAGGAAAGCCCTTGAACATGGCAATCCTGTGGTGGTAAAATTTTGAAGATTGAGCAGGATACTGGGATCGAAATTACCCGTTGTACATTTTGTTTTTCTCTCCGACAGCTCTGTGCGCAAAACTCCCATAGTGGAGGCTGTTGAAATCGTTTCTGAGCAACTCCGCCTACTTGAGGTTTTTCCTATCAAGAAGTGTGCAAGTCGCCCTAAACTTTTAAGAAATGGACGCAGGAATATGCCAGCATGACTAAGGTACAAACTGTATCTCCCTAGCGCTTTTGGTTGCAGAGTTAATCCAGAGCGTAGCTGAAAGTTTTTAATTGTCCGGCCTATTTTTTTTCAATGACCCCCTTATTGTCGGTTGGAACCCTGACTGCGCCGTGTCTTTGTATACGCTGTATACGCGCACAGTGTACGTTAATTTCTAGTGGGTGCCTGCTCGCGCCGTCGCGTCTGGCCCCAGCATAAAAATCGTCAGAGCTTTAAGTTTGGTACGAGAGGAAAGCCCTTGAACATGGCAATCCTGTGGTGGTAAAATTTTGAAGATTGAGCAGGATACTGGGATCGAAATTACCCGTTGTACATTTTGTTTTTCTCTCCGACAGCTCTGTGCGCAAAACTCCCATAGTGGAGGCTGTTGAAATCGTTTCTGAGCAACCCCGCCTACTTGAGGTTTTTCCTATCAAGAAGTGTGCAAGTCGCCCTAAACCTTTAAAAAATGGACGCAGCAATATGCCAGCATGACTAAGGTACAAACTGCATCTCCCTAGCATTTTTGGTTGCAGAGTTATTCCAGAGCGTAGCTGAACGTTTTTAATTGTCCGGCCTTTTTTTTTCAATGACCCCTTATTGTCGGTTGGAACCCTGACTGCGCCGTGTCTTTGTATACGCTGTATACACGCACAGTGTACGTCAATTTCTAGTGAGTGCCTGCTCGCGCCGTCGCATCTGGCCCCACCTATAAAATCGTCAGAGCTTTAAGTTTGGTACAGAGGAAAGCCCTTGAACATGGCAATCCTGTGGTGGTAAAATTTTGAAGATTGAGCAGGATACTGGGATCGAAATTACCCGTTGTACATTTTGTTTTTCTCTCCGACAGCTCTGTGCGCAAAACTCCCATAGTGGAGGCTGTTGAAATCGTTTCTGAGCAACTCCGCCTACTTGAGGTTTTTCCTATCAAGAAGTGTGCAAGTCGCCCTAAACTTTTAAGAAATGGACGCAGGAATATGCCAGCATGACTAAGGTACAAACTGTATCTCCCTAGCATTTTTGGTTGCAGAGTTAATCCAGAGCGTAGCTGAAAGTTTTTAATTGTCCGGCCTATTTTTTTTCAATGACCCCCTTATTGTCGGTTGGAACCCTGACTGCGCCGTGTCTTTGTATACGCTGTATACGCGCACAGTGTACGTTAATTTCTAGTGGGTGCCTGCTCGCGCCGTCGCGTCTGGCCCCAGCATAAAAATCGTCAGAGCTTTAAGTTTGGTACGAGAGGAAAGCCCTTGAACATGGCAATCCTGTGGTGGTAAAATTTTGAAGATTGAGCAGGATACTGGGATCGAAATTACCCGTTGTACATTTTGTTTTTCTCTCCGACAGCTCTGTGCGCAAAACTCCCATAGTGGAGGCTGTTGAAACCGTTTCTGAGCAACCCCGCCTACTTGAGGTTTTTCCTATCAAGAAGTGTGCAAGTCGCCCTAAACTTTTAAGAAATGGACGCAGGAATATGCCAGCATGACTAAGGTACAAACTGCATCTCCCTAGCATTTTTGGTTGCAGAGTTATTCCAGAGCGTAGCTGAAAGTTTTTAATTGTCCGGCCTTTTTTTTTCAATGACCCCTTATTGTCGGGTGGAACCCTGACTGCGCCGTGTCTTTGTATACGATGTATACACGCACAGTGTACGTCAAATTCTAGTGGGTGCCTGTTTGCGCCGTCGCATCTGGCCCCACCTTAAAAATCGTCACAGCTTTAAGTTTGGTACGAGAGGAAAGCCCTTGAACATGGCAATCCTGTGGTGGTAAAATTTTGAAGATTGAGCAGGATACTGGGATCGAAATTACCCGTTGTACATTTTGTTTTTCTCTCCGACAGCTCTGTGCGCAAAACTCCCATAGTGGAGGCTGTTGAAATCGTTTCTGAGCAACCCCGCCTACTTGAGGTTTTTCCTATCAAGAAGTGTGCAAGTCGCCCCAAACCTTTAAAAAATGGACGCAGCAATATGCCAGCATGACTAAGGTACAAACTGCATCTCCCTAGCATTTTTGGTTGCAGAGTTATTCCAGAGCGTAGCTGAAAGTTTTTAAATGTCCGGCCTATTCTTTTCAATGACCCCCTTATTGTCGGTTGGAACCCTGACTGCGCCGTGTCTTTGTATACGCTGTATACACGCACAGTGTACGTTAATTTCTAGTGGGTGCCTGCTCGCGCCGTCGCATCTGGCCCCACCTATAAAATCGTCAGAGCTTTAAGTTTGGTACAGAGGAAAGCCCTTGAACATGGCAATCCTGTGGTGGTAAAATTTTGAAGATTGAGCAGGATACTGGGATCGAAATTACCCGTTGTACATTTTGTTTTCTCTCCGACAGCTCTGTGCGCAAAACTCCCATAGTGGAGGCTGTTGAAATCGTTTCTGAGCAACCCCGCCTACTTGAGGTTTTTCTATCAAGAAGTGTGCAAGTCGCCCTAAACCTTTAAAAAATGGACGCAGGAATATGCCAGCATGACTAAGGTACAAACTGTATCTCCCTAGCATTTTTGGTTGCAGAGTTAATCCAGAGCGTAGCTGAAAGTTTTTAATTGTCCGGCCTATTTTTTTTTCAATGACCCCCTTATTGTCGGTTGGAACCCTGACTGCGCCGTGTCTTTGTATACGCTGTATACACGCACAGTGTACGTTAATTTCTAGTGGGTGCCTGCTCGCGCCGTCGCGTCTGGCCCCAGCATAAAAATCGTCAGAGCTTTAAGTTTGGTACGAGAGGAAAGCCCTTGAACATGGCAATCCTGTGGTGGTAAAATTTTGAAGATTGAGCAGGATACTGGGATCGAAATTACCCGTTGTACATTTTGTTTTTCTCTCCGACAGCTCTGTGCGCAAAACTCCCATAGTGGAGGCTGTTGAAACCGTTTCTGAGCAACCCCGCCTACTTGAGGTTTTTCCTATCAAGAAGTGTGCAAGTCGCCCTAAACTTTTAAGAAATGGACGCAGGAATATGCCAGCATGACTAAGGTACAAACTGCATAGCCCTAGCATTTTTGGTTGCAGAGTTAATCCAGAGCGTAGCTGAAAGTTTTACATTGTCCGGCCTATTTTTTTTCAATGACCCCCTTATTGTCGGTTGGAACCCTGACTGCGCCGTGTCTTTGTATACGCTGTATACACGCACAGTGTACGTTAATTTCTAGTGGGTGCCTGCTCGCGCCGTCGCATCTGGCCCTTGAACATGGCAAACCTGTGGTGGTAAAATTTTGAAGATTGAGCAGGATACTGGGATCGAAATTACCCGTGGTACATTTTGTTTTTCTCTCCGACAGCTCTGTGCGCAAAACTCCCATAGTGGAGGCTGTTGAAATCGTTTCTGAGCAACCCCGCCTACTTGAGGTTTTTCCTATCAAGAAGTGTGCAAGTCGCCCTAAACCTTTAAAAAATGGACGCAGCAATATGCCAGCATGACTAAGGTACAAACTGCATCTCCCTAGCATTTTTGGTTGCAGAGTTATTCCAGAGCGTAGCTGAAAGTTTTTAAATGTCCGGCCTATTCTTTTCAATGACCCCCTTATTGTCGGTTGGAACCCTGACTGCGCCGTGTCTTTGTATACGCTGTATACACGCACAGTGTACGTTAATTTCTAGTGGGTGCCTGCTCGCGCCGTCGCATCTGGCCCCACCTATAAAATCGTCAGAGCTTTAAGTTTGGTACAGAGGAAAGCCCTTGAACATGGCAATCCTGTGGTGGTAAAATTTTGAAGATTGAGCAGGATACTGGGATCGAAATTACCCGTTGTACATTTTGTTTTTCTCTCCGACAGCTCTGTGCGCAAAACTCCCATAGTGGAGGCTGTTGAAACCGTTTCTGAGCAACCCCGCCTACTTGAGGTTTTTCCTATCAAGAAGTGTGCAAGTCGCCCTAAACTTTTAAGAAATGGACGCAGGAATATGCCAGCATGACTAAGGTACAAACTGCATAGCCCTAGCATTTTTGGTTGCAGAGTTAATCCAGAGCGTAGCTGAAAGTTTTACATTGTCCGGCCTATTTTTTTTCAATGACCCCCTTATTGTCGGTTGGAACCCTGACTGCGCCGTGTCTTTGTATACGCTGTATACACGCGCAGTGTACGTTAATTTCTAGTGGGTGCCTGCTCGCGCCGTCGCGTCTGGCCCCAGCATAAAAATCGTCAGAGCTTTAAGTTTGGTACGAGAGGAAAGCCCTTGAACATGGCAATCCTGTGGTGGTAAAATTTTGAAGATTGAGCAGGATACTGGGATCGAAATTACCCGTTGTACATTTTGTTTTTCTCTCCGACAGCTCTGTGCGCAAAACTCCCATAGTGGAGGCTGTTGAAACCGTTTCTGAGCAACCCCGCCTACTTGAGGTTTTTCCTATCAAGAAGTGTGCAAGTCGCCCTAAACCTTTAAAAAATGGACGCAGCAATATGCCAGCATGACTAAGGTACAAACTGCATAGCCCTAGCATTTTTGGTTGCAGAGTTAATCCAGAGCGTAGCTGAAAGTTTTACATTGTCCGGCCTATTTTTTTTCAATGACCCCCTTATTGTCGGTTGGAACCCTGACTGCGCCGTGTCTTTGTATACGCTGTATACACGCACAGTGTACGTTAATTTCTAGTGGGTGCCTGCTCGCGCCGTCGCGTCTGGCCCCAGCATAAAAATCGTCAGAGCTTTAAGTTTGGTACGAGAGGAAAGCCCTTGAACATGGCAATCCTGTGGTGGTAAAATTTTGAAGATTGAGCAGGATACTGGGATCGAAATTACCCGTTGTACATTTTGTTTTTCTTTCCGACAGCTCTGTGCGCAAAACTCCCATAGTGGAGGCTGTTGAAACCGTTTCTGAGCAACCCCGCCTACTTGAGGTTTTTCCTATCAAGAAGTGTGCAAGTCGCCCTAAACTTTTAAGAAATGGACGCAGGAATATGCCAGCATGACTAAGGTACAAACTGCATAGCCCTAGCATTTTTGGTTGCAGAGTTAATCCAGAGCGTAGCTGAAAGTTTTTAATTGTCCGGCCTATTTTTTTTCAATGACCCCCTTATTGTCGGTTGGAACCCTGACTGCGCCGTGTCTTTGTATACGCTGTATACACGCACAGTGTACGTTAATTTCTAGTGGGTGCCTGCTCGCGCCGTCGCATCTGGCCCCACCTTAAAAATCGTCAGAGCTTTCAATTTGGTACGAGAGGAAAGCCCTTGAACATGGCAATCCTGTGGTGGTAAAATTTTGAAGATTGAGCAGGATACTGGGATCGAAATTACCCGTTGTACATTTTGTTTTCTCTCCGACAGCTCTGTGCGCAAAACTCCCATAGTGGAGGCTGTTGAAATCGTTTCTGAGCAACCCCGCCTACTTGAGGTTTTTCTATCAAGAAGTGTGCAAGTCGCCCTAAACCTTTAAAAAATGGACGCAGGAATATGCCAGCATGACTAAGGTACAAACTGTATCTCCCTAGCATTTTTGGTTGCAGAGTTAATCCAGAGCGTAGCTGAAAGTTTTTAATTGTCCGGCCTATTTTTTTTCAATGACCCCCTTATTGTCGGTTGGAACCCTGACTGCGCCGTGTCTTTGTATACGCTGTATACACGCACAGTGTACGTTAATTTCTAGTGGGTGCCTGCTCGCGCCGTCGCGTCTGGCCCCAGCATAAAAATCGTCAGAGCTTTAAGTTTGGTACGAGAGGAAAGCCCTTGAACATGGCAATCCTGTGGTGGTAAAATTTTGAAGATTGAGCAGGATACTGGGATCGAAATTACCCGTTGTACATTTTGTTTTTCTCTCCGACAGCTCTGTGCGCAAAACTCCCATAGTGGAGGCTGTTGAAACCGTTTCTGAGCAACCCCGCCTACTTGAGGTTTTTCCTATCAAGAAGTGTGCAAGTCGCCCTAAACTTTTAAGAAATGGACGCAGGAATATGCCAGCATGACTAAGGTACAAACTGCATAGCCCTAGCATTTTTGGTTGCAGAGTTTATCCAGAGCGTAGCTGAAAGTTTTACATTGTCCGGCCTATTTTTTTTCAATGACCCCCTTATTGTCGGTTGGAACCCTGACTGCGCCGTGTCTTTGTATACGCTGTATACACGCACAGTGTACGTTAATTTCTAGTGGGTGCCTGCTCGCGCCGTCGCATCTGGCCCTTGAACATGGCAAACCTGTGGTGGTAAAATTTTGAAGATTGAGCAGGATACTGGGATCGAAATTACCCGTGGTACATTTTGTTTTTCTCTCCGACAGCTCTGTGCGCAAAACTCCCATAGTGGAGGCTGTTGAAATCGTTTCTGAGCAACCCCGCCTACTTGAGGTTTTTCCTATCAAGAAGTGTGCAAGTCGCCCTAAACCTTTAAAAAATGGACGCAGCAATATGCCAGCATGACTAAGGTACAAACTGCATCTCCCTAGCATTTTTGGTTGCAGAGTTATTCCAGAGCGTAGCTGAAAGTTTTTAAATGTCCGGCCTATTCTTTTCAATGACCCCCTTATTGTCGGTTGGAACCCTGACTGCGCCGTGTCTTTGTATACGCTGTATACACGCACAGTGTACGTTAATTTCTAGTGGGTGCCTGCTCGCGCCGTCGCATCTGGCCCCACCTATAAAATCGTCAGAGCTTTAAGTTTGGTACAGAGGAAAGCCCTTGAACATGGCAATCCTGTGGTGGTAAAATTTTGAAGATTGAGCAGGATACTGGGATCGAAATTACCCGTTGTACATTTTGTTTTCTCTCCGACAGCTCTGTGCGCAAAACTCCCATAGTGGAGGCTGTTGAAATCGTTTCTGAGCAACCCCGCCTACTTGAGGTTTTTCCTATCAAGAAGTGTGCAAGTCGCCCTAAACCTTTAAAAAATGGACGCAGCAATATGCCAGCATGACTAAGGTACAAACTGCATCTCCCTAGCATTTTTGGTTGCAGAGTTATTCCAGAGCGTAGCTGAAAGTTTTTAAATGTCCGGCCTATTCTTTTCAATGACCCCCTTATTGTCGGTTGGAACCCTGACTGCGCCGTGTCTTTGTATACGCTGTATACACGCACAGTGTACGTTAATTTCTAGTGGGTGCCTGCTCGCGCCGTCGCATCTGGCCCCACCTTAAAAATCGTCAGAGCTTTCAATTTGGTACGAGAGGAAAGCCCTTGAACATGGCAATCCTGTGGTGGTAAAATTTTGAAGATTGAGCAGGATACTGGGATCGAAATTACCCGTTGTACATTTTGTTTTCTCTCCGACAGCTCTGTGCGCAAAACTCCCATAGTGGAGGCTGTTGAAATCGTTTCTGAGCAACCCCGCCTACTTGAGGTTTTTCTATCAAGAAGTGTGCAAGTCGCCCTAAACCTTTAAAAAATGGACGCAGGAATATGCCAGCATGACTAAGGTACAAACTGTATCTCCCTAGCATTTTTGGTTGCAGAGTTAATCCAGAGCGTAGCTGAAAGTTTTTAATTGTCCGGCCTATTTTTTTTCAATGACCCCCTTATTGTCGGTTGGAACCCTGACTGCGCCGTGTCTTTGTATACGCTGTATACACGCACAGTGTACGTTAATTTCTAGTGGGTGCCTGCTCGCGCCGTCGCGTCTGGCCCCAGCATAAAAATCGTCAGAGCTTTAAGTTTGGTACGAGAGGAAAGCCCTTGAACATGGCAATCCTGTGGTGGTAAAATTTTGAAGATTGAGCAGGATACTGGGATCGAAATTACCCGTTGTACATTTTGTTTTTCTCTCCGACAGCTCTGTGCGCAAAACTCCCATAGTGGAGGCTGTTGAAACCGTTTCTGAGCAACCCCGCCTACTTGAGGTTTTTCCTATCAAGAAGTGTGCAAGTCGCCCTAAACTTTTAAGAAATGGACGCAGGAATATGCCAGCATGACTAAGGTACAAACTGCATAGCCCTAGCATTTTTGGTTGCAGAGTTAATCCAGAGCGTAGCTGAAAGTTTTACATTGTCCGGCCTATTTTTTTTCAATGACCCCCTTATTGTCGGTTGGAACCCTGACTGCGCCGTGTCTTTGTATACGCTGTATACACGCACAGTGTACGTTAATTTCTAGTGGGTGCCTGCTCGCGCCGTCGCATCTGGCCCTTGAACATGGCAAACCTGTGGTGGTAAAATTTTGAAGATTGAGCAGGATACTGGGATCGAAATTACCCGTGGTACATTTTGTTTTTCTCTCCGACAGCTCTGTGCGCAAAACTCCCATAGTGGAGGCTGTTGAAATCGTTTCTGAGCAACCCCGCCTACTTGAGGTTTTTCCTATCAAGAAGTGTGCAAGTCGCCCTAAACCTTTAAAAAATGGACGCAGCAATATGCCAGCATGACTAAGGTACAAACTGCATCTCCCTAGCATTTTTGGTTGCAGAGTTATTCCAGAGCGTAGCTGAAAGTTTTTAAATGTCCGGCCTATTCTTTTCAATGACCCCCTTATTGTCGGTTGGAACCCTGACTGCGCCGTGTCTTTGTATACGCTGTATACACGCACAGTGTACGTTAATTTCTAGTGGGTGCCTGCTCGCGCCGTCGCATCTGGCCCCACCTATAAAATCGTCAGAGCTTTAAGTTTGGTACAGAGGAAAGCCCTTGAACATGGCAATCCTGTGGTGGTAAAATTTTGAAGATTGAGCAGGATACTGGGATCGAAATTACCCGTTGTACATTTTGTTTTCTCTCCGACAGCTCTGTGCGCAAAACTCCCATAGTGGAGGCTGTTGAAATCGTTTCTGAGCAACCCCGCCTACTTGAGGTTTTTCTATCAAGAAGTGTGCAAGTCGCCCTAAACCTTTAAAAAATGGACGCAGGAATATGCCAGCATGACTAAGGTACAAACTGTATCTCCCTAGCATTTTTGGTTGCAGAGTTAATCCAGAGCGTAGCTGAAAGTTTTTAATTGTCCGGCCTATTTTTTTTCAATGACCCACTTATTGTCGGTTGGAACCCTGACTGCGCCGTGTCTTTGTATACGCTGTATACACGCACAGTGTACGTTAATTTCTAGTTGGTGCCTGCTCGCGCCGTCGCGTCTGGCCCCAGCATACAAATCGTCAGAGCTTTAAGTTTGGTACGAGAGGAAAGCCCTTGAACATGGCAATCCTGTGGTGGTAAAATTTTGAAGATTGAGCAGGATACTGGGATCGAAATTACCCGTTGTACATTTTGTTTTTCTCTCCGACAGCTCTGTGCGCAAAACTCCCATAGTGGAGGCTGTTGAAATCGTTTCTGAGCAACTCCGCCTACTTGAGGTTTTTCCTATCAAGAAGTGTGCAAGTCGCCCTAAACTTTTAAGAAATGGACGCAGGAATATGCCAGCATGACTAAGGTACAAACTGCATCTCCCTAGCATTTTTGGTTGCAGAGTTATTCCAGAGCGTAGCTGAAAGTTTTTAAATGTCCGGCCTATTCTTTTCAATGACCCCCTTATTGTCGGTTGGAACCCTGACTGCGCCGTGTCTTTGTATACGCTGTATACACGCACAGTGTACGTTAATTTCTAGTGGGTGCCTGCTCGCGCCGTCGCATCTGGCCCCACCTTAAAAATCGTCAGAGCTTTCAATTTGGTACGAGAGGAAAGCCCTTGAACGTGGCAATCCTGTGGTGGTAAAATTTTGAAGATTGAGCAGGATACTGGGATCGAAATTACCCGTTGTACATTTTGTTTTCTCTCCGACAGCTCTGTGCGCAAAACTCCCATAGTGGAGGCTGTTGAAATCGTTTCTGAGCAACCCCGCCTACTTGAGGTTTTTCTATCAAGAAGTGTGCAAGTCGCCCTAAACCTTTAAAAAATGGACGCAGGAATATGCCAGCATGACTAAGGTACAAACTGTATCTCCCTAGCATTTTTGGTTGCAGAGTTAATCCAGAGCGTAGCTGAAAGTTTTTAATTGTCCGGCCTATTTTTTTTCAATGACCCCCTTATTGTCGGTTGGAACCCTGACTGCGCCGTGTCTTTGTATACGCTGTATACACGCACAGTGTACGTTAATTTCTAGTGGGTGCCTGCTCGCGCCGTCGCATCTGGCCCCACCTTAAAAATCGTCAGAGCTTTCAATTTGGTACGAGAGGAAAGCCCTTGAACATGGCAATCCTGTGGTGGTAAAATTTTGAAGATTGAGCAGGATACTGGGATCGAAATTACCCGTTGTACATTTTGTTTTCTCTCCGACAGCTCTGTGCGCAAAACTCCCATAGTGGAGGCTGTTGAAATCGTTTCTGAGCAACCCCGCCTACTTGAGGTTTTTCTATCAAGAAGTGTGCAAGTCGCCCTAAACCTTTAAAAAATGGACGCAGGAATATGCCAGCATGACTAAGGTACAAACTGTATCTCCCTAGCATTTTTGGTTGCAGAGTTAATCCAGAGCGTAGCTGAAAGTTTTTAATTGTCCGGCCTATTTTTTTTCAATGACCCCCTTATTGTCGGTTGGAACCCTGACTGCGCCGTGTCTTTGTATACGCTGTATACACGCACAGTGTACGTTAATTTCTAGTGGGTGCCTGCTCGCGCCGTCGCGTCTGGCCCCAGCATAAAAATCGTCAGAGCTTTAAGTTTGGTACGAGAGGAAAGCCCTTGAACATGGCAATCCTGTGGTGGTAAAATTTTGAAGATTGAGCAGGATACTGGGATCGAAATTACCCGTTGTACATTTTGTTTTTCTCTCCGACAGCTCTGTGCGCAAAACTCCCATAGTGGAGGCTGTTGAAACCGTTTCTGAGCAACCCCGCCTACTTGAGGTTTTTCCTATCAAGAAGTGTGCAAGTCGCCCTAAACTTTTAAGAAATGGACGCAGGAATATGCCAGCATGACTAAGGTACAAACTGCATAGCCCTAGCATTTTTGGTTGCAGAGTTAATCCAGAGCGTAGCTGAAAGTTTTACATTGTCCGGCCTATTTTTTTTCAATGACCCCCTTATTGTCGGTTGGAACCCTGACTGCGCCGTGTCTTTGTATACGCTGTATACACGCACAGTGTACGTTAATTTCTAGTGGGTGCCTGCTCGCGCCGTCGCATCTGGCCCTTGAACATGGCAAACCTGTGGTGGTAAAATTTTGAAGATTGAGCAGGATACTGG
The DNA here is from genome assembly GCF_032118995.1 of Asterias amurensis. Lineage (NCBI taxonomy): Eukaryota > Metazoa > Echinodermata > Asteroidea > Forcipulatida > Asteriidae > Asterias > Asterias amurensis. The sequence continues at coordinate 7,357,286 of NC_092659.1, read as the reverse complement.
GATCGAAATTACCCGTGGTACATTTTGTTTTTCTCTCCGACAGCTCTGTGCGCAAAACTCCCATAGTGGAGGCTGTTGAAATCGTTTCTGAGCAACCCCGCCTACTTGAGGTTTTTCCTATCAAGAAGTGTGCAAGTCGCCCTAAACCTTTAAAAAATGGACGCAGCAATATGCCAGCATGACTAAGGTACAAACTGCATCTCCCTAGCATTTTTGGTTGCAGAGTTATTCCAGAGCGTAGCTGAAAGTTTTTAAATGTCCGGCCTATTCTTTTCAATGACCCCCTTATTGTCGGTTGGAACCCTGACTGCGCCGTGTCTTTGTATACGCTGTATACACGCACAGTGTACGTTAATTTCTAGTGGGTGCCTGCTCGCGCCGTCGCATCTGGCCCCACCTATAAAATCGTCAGAGCTTTAAGTTTGGTACAGAGGAAAGCCCTTGAACATGGCAATCCTGTGGTGGTAAAATTTTGAAGATTGAGCAGGATACTGGGATCGAAATTACCCGTTGTACATTTTGTTTTCTCTCCGACAGCTCTGTGCGCAAAACTCCCATAGTGGAGGCTGTTGAAATCGTTTCTGAGCAACCCCGCCTACTTGAGGTTTTTCTATCAAGAAGTGTGCAAGTCGCCCTAAACCTTTAAAAAATGGACGCAGGAATATGCCAGCATGACTAAGGTACAAACTGTATCTCCCTAGCATTTTTGGTTGCAGAGTTAATCCAGAGCGTAGCTGAAAGTTTTTAATTGTCCGGCCTATTTTTTTTCAATGACCCACTTATTGTCGGTTGGAACCCTGACTGCGCCGTGTCTTTGTATACGCTGTATACACGCACAGTGTACGTTAATTTCTAGTTGGTGCCTGCTCGCGCCGTCGCGTCTGGCCCCAGCATAAAAATCGTCAGAGCTTTAAGTTTGGTACGAGAGGAAAGCCCTTGAACATGGCAATCCTGTGGTGGTAAGATTTTGAAGATTGAGCAGGATACTGGGATCGAAATTACCCGTTGTACATTTTGTTTTTCTCTCCGACAGCTCTGTGCGCAAAACTCCCATAGTGGAGGCTGTTGAAATCGTTTCTGAGCAACTCCGCCTACTTGAGGTTTTTCCTATCAAGAAGTGTGCAAGTCGCCCTAAACTTTTAAGAAATGGACGCAGGAATATGCCAGCATGACTAAGGTACAAACTGCATCTCCCTAGCATTTTTGGTTGCAGAGTTATTCCAGAGCGTAGCTGAAAGTTTTTAATTGTCCGGCCTTTTTTTTTCAATGACCCCTTATTGTCGGGTGGAACCCTGACTGCGCCGTGTCTTTGTATACGATGTATACACGCACAGTGTACGTCAAATTCTAGAGGGTGCCTGTTTGCGCCGTCGCATCTGGCCCCACCTTAAAAATCGTCACAGCTTTAAGTTTGGTACGAGAGGAAAGCCCTTGAACATGGCAATCCTGTGGTGGTAAAATTTTGAAGATTGAGCAGGATACTGGGATCGAAATTACCCGTTGTACATTTTGTTTTTCTCTCCGACAGCTCTGTGCGCAAAACTCCCATAGTGGAGGCTGTTGAAATCGTTTCTGAGCAACCCCGCCTACTTGAGGTTTTTCCTATCAAGAAGTGTGCAAGTCGCCCTAAACCTTTAAAAAATGGACGCAGCAATATGCCAGCATGACTAAGGTACAAACTGCATCTCCCTAGCATTTTTGGTTGCAGAGTTATTCCAGAGCGTAGCTGAAAGTTTTTAAATGTCCGGCCTATTCTTTTCAATGACCCCCTTATTGTCGGTTGGAACCCTGACTGCGCCGTGTCTTTGTATACGCTGTATACACGCACAGTGTACGTTAATTTCTAGTGGGTGCCTGCTCGCGCCGTCGCATCTGGCCCCACCTATAAAATCGTCAGAGCTTTAAGTTTGGTACAGAGGAAAGCCCTTGAACATGGCAATCCTGTGGTGGTAAAATTTTGAAGATTGAGCAGGATACTGGGATCGAAATTACCCGTTGTACATTTTGTTTTTCTCTCCGACAGCTCTGTGCGCAAAACTCCCATAGTGGAGGCTGTTGAAATCGTTTCTGAGCAACTCCGCCTACTTGAGGTTTTTCCTATCAAGAAGTGTGCAATTCGCCCTAAACTTTTAAGAAATGGACGCAGGAATATGCCAGCATGACTAAGGTACAAACTGCATCTCCCTAGCATTTTTGGTTGCAGAGTTATTCCAGAGCGTAGCTGAAAGTTTTTAAATGTCCGGCCTATTCTTTTCAATGACACCCCTTATTGTCGGTTGGAACCCTGACTGCGCCGTGTCTTTGTATACGCTGTATACACGCACAGTGTACGTTAATTTCTAGTGGGTGCCTGCTCGCGCCGTCGCATCTGGCCCCACCTATAAAATCGTCAGAGCTTTAAGTTTGGTACAGAGGAAAGCCCTTGAACATGGCAATCCTGTGGTGGTAAAATTTTGAAGATTGAGCAGGATACTGGGATCGAAATTACCCGTTGTACATTTTGTTTTTCTCTCCGACAGCTCTGTGCGCAAAACTCCCATAGTGGAGGCTGTTGAAATCGTTTCTGAGCAACTCCACCTACTTGAGGTTTTTCCTATCAAGAAGTGTGCAAGTCGCCCTAAACTTTTAAGAAATGGACGCAGGAATATGCCAGCATGACTAAGGTACAAACTGCATCTCCCTAGCATTTTTGGTTGCAGAGTTATTCCAGAGCGTAGCTGAAAGTTTTTAATTGTCCGGCCTTTTTTTTTCAATGACCCCTTATTGTCGGGTGGAACCCTGACTGCGCCGTGTCTTTGTATACGATGTATACACGCACAGTGTACGTCAAATTCTAGTGGGTGCCTGTTTGCGCCGTCGCATCTGGCCCCACCTTAAAAATCGTCACAGCTTTAAGTTTGGTACGAGAGGAAAGCCCTTGAACATGGCAATCCTGTGGTGGTAAAATTTTGAAGATTGAGCAGGATACTGGGATCGAAATTACCCGTTGTACATTTTGTTTTTCTCTCCGACAGCTCTGTGCGCAAAACTCCCATAGTGGAGGCTGTTGAAATCGTTTCTGAGCAACCCCGCCTACTTGAGGTTTTTCCTATCAAGAAGTGTGCAAGTCGCCCTAAACCTTTAAAAAATGGACGCAGCAATATGCCAGCATGACTAAGGTACAAACTGCATCTCCCTAGCATTTTTGGTTGCAGAGTTATTCCAGAGCGTAGCTGAAAGTTTTTAAATGTCCGGCCTATTCTTTTCAATGACCCCCTTATTGTCGGTTGGAACCCTGACTGCGCCGTGTCTTTGTATACGCTGTATACACGCACAGTGTACGTTAATTTCTAGTGGGTGCCTGCTCGCGCCGTCGCGTCTGGCCCCAGCATAAAAATCGTCAGAGCTTTAAGTTTGGTACGAGAGGAAAGCCCTTGAACATGGCAATCCTGTGGTGGTAAAATTTTGAAGATTGAGCAGGATACTGGGATCGAAATTACCCGTTGTACATTTTGTTTTTCTCTCCGACAGCTCTGTGCGCAAAACTCCCATAGTGGAGGCTGTTGAAACCGTTTCTGAGCAACCCCGCCTACTTGAGGTTTTTCCTATCAAGAAGTGTGCAAGTCGCCCTAAACTTTTAAGAAATGGACGCAGGAATATGCCAGCATGACTAAGGTACAAACTGCATAGCCCTAGCATTTTTGGTTGCAGAGTTAATCCAGAGCGTAGCTGAAAGTTTTACATTGTCCGGCCTATTTTTTTTCAATGACCCCCTTATTGTCGGTTGGAACCCTGACTGCGCCGTGTCTTTGTATACGCTGTATACACGCACAGTGTACGTTAATTTCTAGTGGGTGCCTGCTCGCGCCGTCGCATCTGGCCCTTGAACATGGCAAACCTGTGGTGGTAAAATTTTGAAGATTGAGCAGGATACTGGGATCGAAATTACCCGTGGTACATTTTGTTTTTCTCTCCGACAGCTCTGTGCGCAAAACTCCCATAGTGGAGGCTGTTGAAATCGTTTCTGAGCAACCCCGCCTACTTGAGGTTTTTCCTATCAAGAAGTGTGCAAGTCGCCCTAAACCTTTAAAAAATGGACGCAGCAATATGCCAGCATGACTAAGGTACAAACTGCATCTCCCTAGCATTTTTGGTTGCAGAGTTATTCCAGAGCGTAGCTGAAAGTTTTTAAATGTCCGGCCTATTCTTTTCAATGACCCCCTTATTGTCGGTTGGAACCCTGACTGCGCCGTGTCTTTGTATACGCTGTATACACGCACAGTGTACGTTAATTTCTAGTGGGTGCCTGCTCGCGCCGTCGCATCTGGCCCCACCTATAAAATCGTCAGAGCTTTAAGTTTGGTACAGAGGAAAGCCCTTGAACATGGCAATCCTGTGGTGGTAAAATTTTGAAGATTGAGCAGGATACTGGGATCGAAATTACCCGTTGTACATTTTGTTTTCTCTCCGACAGCTCTGTGCGCAAAACTCCCATAGTGGAGGCTGTTGAAATCGTTTCTGAGCAACCCCGCCTACTTGAGGTTTTTCTATCAAGAAGTGTGCAAGTCGCCCTAAACCTTTAAAAAATGGACGCAGGAATATGCCAGCATGACTAAGGTACAAACTGTATTTCCCTAGCATTTTTGGTTGCAGAGTTAATCCAGAGCGTAGCTGAAAGTTTTTAATTGTCCGGCCTATTTTTTTTCAGTGACCCCCTTATTGTCGGTTGGAACCCTGACTGCGCCGTGTCTTTGTATACGCTGTATACACGCACAGTGTACGTTAATTTCTAGTTGGTGCCTGCTCGCGCCGTCGCGTCTGGCCCCAGCATAAAAATCGTCAGAGCTTTAAGTTTGGTACGAGAGGAAAGCCCTTGAACATGGCAATCCTGTGGTGGTAAAATTTTGAAGATTGAGCAGGATACTGGGATCGAAATTACCCGTTGTACATTTTGTTTTTCTTTCCGACAGCTCTGTGCGCAAAACTCCCATAGTGGAGGCTGTGAAACCGTTTCTGAGCAACCCCGCCTACTTGAGGTTTTTCCTATCAAGAAGTGTGCAAGTCGCCCTAAACTTTTAAGAAATGGACGCAGGAATATGCCAGCATGACTAAGGTACAAACTGCATAGCCCTAGCATTTTTGGTTGCAGAGTTAATCCAGAGCGTAGCTGAAAGTTTTTAATTGTCCGGCCTATTTTTTTTAAATGACCCCCTTATTGTCGGTTGGAACCCTGACTGCGCCGTGTCTTTGTATACGCTGTATACACGCACAGTGTACGTTAATTTCTAGTGGGTGCCTGCTCGCGCCGTCGCATCTGGCCCCACCTTAAAAATCGTCAGAGCTTTCAATTGGGTACGAGAGGAAAGCCCTTGAACATGGCAATCCTGTGGTGGTAAAATTTTGAAGATTGAGCAGGATACTGGGATCGAAATTACCCGTTGTACATTTTGTTTTCTCTCCGACAGCTCTGTGCGCAAAACTCCCATAGTGGAGGCTGTTGAAATCGTTTCTGAGCAACCCCGCCTACTTGAGGTTTTTCTATCAAGAAGTGTGCAAGTCGCCCTAAACCTTTAAAAAATGGACGCAGGAATATGCCAGCATGACTAAGGTACAAACTGTATCTCCCTAGCATTTTTGGTTGCAGAGTTAATCCAGAGCGTAGCTGAAAGTTTTTAATTGTCCGGCCTATTTTTTTTTCAATGACCCCCTTATTGTCGGTTGGAACCCTGACTGCGCCGTGTCTTTGTATACGCTGTATACACGCACAGTGTACGTTAATTTCTAGTGGGTGCCTGCTCGCGCCGTCGCGTCTGGCCCCAGCATAAAAATCGTCAGAGCTTTAAGTTTGGTACGAGAGGAAAGCCCTTGAACATGGCAATCCTGTGGTGGTAAAATTTTGAAGATTGAGCAGGATACTGGGATCGAAATTACCCGTTGTACATTTTGTTTTTCTCTCCGACAGCTCTGTGCGCAAAACTCCCATAGTGGAGGCTGTTGAAACCGTTTCTGAGCAACCCCGCCTACTTGAGGTTTTTCCTATCAAGAAGTGTGCAAGTCGCCCTAAACTTTTAAGAAATGGACGCAGGAATATGCCAGCATGACTAAGGTACAAACTGCATAGCCCTAGCATTTTTGGTTGCAGAGTTAATCCAGAGCGTAGCTGAAAGTTTTACATTGTCCGGCCTATTTTTTTTCAATGACCCCCTTATTGTCGGTTGGAACCCTGACTGCGCCGTGTCTTTGTATACGCTGTATACACGCACAGTGTACGTTAATTTCTAGTGGGTGCCTATTCGCGCCGTCGCATCTGGCCCTTGAACATGGCAAACCTGTGGTGGTAAAATTTTGAAGATTGAGCAGGATACTGGGATCGAAATTACCCGTGGTACATTTTGTTTTTCTCTCCGACAGCTCTGTGCGCAAAACTCCCATAGTGGAGGCTGTTGAAATCGTTTCTGAGCAACCCCGCCTACTTGAGGTTTTTCCTATCAAGAAGTGTGCAAGTCGCCCTAAACCTTTAAAAAATGGACGCAGCAATATGCCAGCATGACTAAGGTACAAACTGCATCTCCCTAGCATTTTTGGTTGCAGAGTTATTCCAGAGCGTAGCTGAAAGTTTTTAAATGTCCGGCCTATTCTTTTCAATGACCCCCTTATTGTCGGTTGGAACCCTGACTGCGCCGTGTCTTTGTATACGCTGTATACACGCACAGTGTACGTTAATTTCTAGTGGGTGCCTGCTCGCGCCGTCGCATCTGGCCCCACCTATAAAATCGTCAGAGCTTTAAGTTTGGTACAGAGGAAAGCCCTTGAACATGGCAATCCTGTGGTGGTAAAATTTTGAAGATTGAGCAGGATACTGGGATCGAAATTACCCGTTGTACATTTTGTTTTCTCTCCGACAGCTCTGTGCGCAAAACTTCCATAGTGGAGGCTGTTGAAATCGTTTCTGAGCAACCCCGCCTACTTGAGGTTTTTCTATCAAGAAGTGTGCAAGTCGCCCTAAACCTTTAAAAAATGGACGCAGGAATATGCCAGCATGACTAAGGTACAAACTGTATCTCCCTAGCATTTTTGGTTGCAGAGTTAATCCAGAGCGTAGCTGAAAGTTTTTAATTGTCCGGCCTATTTTTTTTCAGTGACCCCCTTATTGTCGGTTGGAACCCTGACTGCGCCGTGTCTTTGTATACGCTGTATACACGCACAGTGTACGTTAATTTCTAGTTGGTGCCTGCTCGCGCCGTCGCGTCTGGCCCCACCTTAAAAATCGTCAGAGCTTTAAGTTTGGTACGAGAGGAAAGCCCTTGAACATGGCAATCCTGTGGTGGTAAAATTTTGAAGATTGAGCAGGATACTGGGATCGAAATTACCCGTTGTACATTTTGTTTTTCTTTCCGACAGCTCTGTGCGCAAAACTCCCATAGTGGAGGCTGTTGAAACCGTTTCTGAGCAACCCCGCCTACTTGAGGTTTTTCCTATCAAGAAGTGTGCAAGTCGCCCTAAACTTTTAAGAAATGGACGCAGGAATATGCCAGCATGACTAAGGTACAAACTGCATAGCCCTAGCATTTTTGGTTGCAGAGTTAATCCAGAGCGTAGCTGAAAGTTTTTAATTGTCCGGCCTATTTTTTTTCAATGACCCCCTTATTGTCGGTTGGAACCCTGACTGCGCCGTGTCTTTGTATACGCTGTATACACGCACAGTGTACGTTAATTTCTAGTGGGTGCCTGCTCGCGCCGTCGCATCTGGCCCCACCTTAAAAATCGTCAGAGCTTTCAATTTGTTACGAGAGGAAAGCCCTTGAACATGGCAATCCTGTGGTGGTAAAAGTTTGAAGATTGAGCAGGATACCGGGATCGAAATTACCCGTTGTACATTTTGTTTTTCTCTCCGACAGCTCTGTGCGCAAAACTCCCATAGTGGAGGCTGTTGAAATCGTTTCTGAGCAACCCCGCCTACTTGAGGTTTTTCCTATCAAGAAGTGTGCAAGTCGCCCTAAACCTTTAAAAAATGGACGCAGGAATATGCCAGCATGACTAATGTACAAATTGCATAGCCCTAGCATTTTTGGTTGCAGAGTTAATCCAGAGCGTAGCTGAAAGTTTTTAATTGTCCGGCCTATTTTTTTTCAATGACCCCCTTATTGTCGGGTGGAACCCTGACTGCGCCGTGTCTTTGTATACGCTGTATACACGCACAGTGTACGTTAATTTCTAGTGGGTGCCTGCTCGCGCCGTCGCATCTGGCCCCACCTATAAAATCGTCAGAGCTTTAAGTTTGGTACAGAGGAAAGCCCTTGAACATGGCAATCCTGTGGTGGTAAAATTTTGAACATTGAGCAGGATACTGGGATCGAAATTACCCGTTGTACATTTTGTTTTTCTCTCCAACAGCTCTGTGCGCAAAACTCCCATAGTGGAGGCTGTTGAAATCGTTTCTGAGCAACCCCGCCTACTTGAGGTTTTTCCTATCAAGAAGTGTGCAAGTCGCCCTAAACCTTTAATAAATGGACGCAGGAATATGCCAGCATGACTAAGGTACAAACTGCATCTCCCTAGCATTTTTGGTTGCAGAGTTATTCCAGAGCGTAGCTGAAAGTTTTTAAATGTCCGGCCTATTTTTTTCAATGACCCCCTTATGTCGCTTGGAACCCTGACTGCGCCGTGTCTTTGTTTACGCTGTATACACGCACAGTGTACGTCAATTTCTAGTGGGTGCCTGCTCGCGCCGTCGCATCTGGCCCCACCTATAAAATCGTCAGAGCTTTAAGTTTGGTACGAGAGGAAAGCCCTTGAACATGGCAATCCTGTGGTGGTACGTTTTTGAAGATTGAGCAGGATACCGGGATCGAAATTACCCGTTGTACATTTTGTTTTTCTCTCCGACAGCTCTGTGCGCAAAACTCCCATAGTGGAGGCTGTTGAAATCGTTTCTGAGCAACCCCGCCTACTTGAGGTTTTTCCTATCAAGAAGTGTGCAAGTCGCCCTAAACCTTTAAGAAATTGACGCAGGAATATGCCAGCATGACTAAGGTACAAACTGCATAGCCCTAGCATTTTTGGTTGCAGAGTTATTCCAGAGCGTAGCTGAAAGTGTTTAATTGTCCGGCCTATTTTTTTCAATGACCCCTTATTGTCGGTTGGAACCCTGACTGCGCCGTGTCTTTGTATACGCTGTATACGCGCACAGTGTACGTCAATTTCTAGTGGGTGCCTGCTCGCGCCGTCGCATCTGGCCCCACCTTAAAAATCGTCAGAGCTTTAAGTTTGGTACGAGAGGAAAGCCCTTGAACATGGCAATCCTGTGGTGGTAAAATTTTGAAGATTGAGCAGGATACTGGGATCGAAATTACCCGTTGTACATTTTGTTTTTCTCTCCGACAGCTCTGTGCGCAAAACTCCCATAGTGGAGGCTGTTGAAATTGTTTCTGAACAACCCCGCCTACTTGAGGTTTTTCTTATCAAGAAGTGTGCAAGTCGCCCTAAACCTTTAATAAATGGACGCAGGAATATGCCAGCATGACTAAGGTACAAACTGCATCTCCCTAGCATTTTTGGTTGCAGAGTTATTCCAGAGCGTAGCTGAAAGTTTTTAAATGTCCGGCCTATTTTTTTCAATGACCCCCTTATGTCGCTTGGAACCCTGACTGCGCCGTGTCTTTGTATACGCTGTATACACGCACAGTGTACGTTAATTTCTAGTTGGTGCCTGCTCGCGCCGTCGCGTCTGGCCCCAGCATAAAAATCGTCAGAGCTTTCAATTTGGTACGAGAGGAAAGCCCTTGAACATGGCAATCCTGTGGTGGTAAAATTTTGAAGATTGAGCAGGATACTGGGATCGAAATTACCCGTTGTACATTTTGTTTTTCTCTCCGACAGCTCTGTGCGCAAAACTCCCATAGTGGAGGCTGTTGAAACCGTTTCTGAGCAACTCCGCCTACTTGAGGTTTTTCCTATCAAGAAGTGTGCAAGTCGCCCTAAACCTTTAAGAAATGGACGCAGGAATATGCCAGCATGACTAAGGTACAAACTGCATCTCCCTAGCATTTTTGATTGCAGAGTTATTCCAGAGCGTAGCTGAAAGTTTTTAATTGTCCGGCCTATTTTTTTTAAAGACCCCTTATTGTCGGTTGGAGCCCTGACTGCGCCGTGTCTTTGTATACGCTGTATACACGCACAGCGACGTCAATTTCTAGTGGGTGCCTGCTCGCGCCGTCGCATCTGGCCCCGCCTTAAAAATCGTCAGAGCTTTAAGTTTGGTACGAGAGGAAAGCCCTTGAACATGGCAATCCTGTGGTGGTAAAATTTTGAAGATTGAGCAGGATACTGGGATCGAAATTACCCGTTGTACATTTTGTTTTTCTCTCCGACAGCTCTGTGCGCAAAACTCCCATAGTGGAGGCTGTTGAAATCGTTTCTGAGCAACCCCGCCTACTTGAGGTTTTTCCTATCAAGAAGTGTGCAAGTCGCCCTAAACCTTTAAAAAATGGACGCAGGAATATGCCAGCATGACTAAGGTACAAACTGCATCTCCCTAGCATTTTTGGTTGCAGAGTTATTCTAGAGCGTAGCTGAAAGTTTTTAATTGTCCGGCCTATTTTTTTCAATGACCCCTTATTGTCGGTTGGAACCCTGACTGCGCCGTGTCTTTGTATACGCACAGTGTACGTCAATTTCTAGTGGGTGCCTGCTCGCGCCGTCGCATCTGGCCCCACCTTAAAAATCGTCACAGCTTTAAGTTTGGTACGAGAGGAAAGCCCTTGAACATAGCAATCCTGTGGTGGTAAAATTTTGAAGATTGAGCAGGATACTGGGATCGAAATTACCCGTTGTACATTTTGTTTTTCTCTCCGACAGCTCTGTGCGCAAAACTCCCATAGTGGAGGCTGTTGAAACCGTTTCTGAGCAACCCCGCCTACTTGAGGTTTTTCCTATCAAGAAGTGTGCAAGTCGCCCTAAACCTTTAAGAAATGGACGCAGGAATATGCCAGCATGACTAAGATACAAACTGCATCTCCCTAGCATTTTTGATTGCAGAGTTATTCCAGAGCGTAGCTGAAAGTTTTTAATTGTCCGGCCTATTTTTTTTAAAGACCCCTTATTGTCGGTTGGAGCCCTGACTGCGCCGTGTCTTTGTATACGCTGTATACACGCACAGCGACGTCAATTTCTAGTGGGTGCCTGCTCGCGCCGTCGCATCTGGCCCCGCCTTAAAAATCGTCAGAGCTTTAAGTTTGGTACGAGAGGAAAGCCCTTGAACATGGCAATCCTGTGGTGGTAAAATTTTGAAGATTGAGCAGGATACTGGGATCGAAATTACCCGTTGTACATTTTGTTTTTCTCTCCGACAGCTCTGTGCGCAAAACTCCCATAGTGGAGGCTGTTGAAATCGTTTCTGAGCAACCCCGCCTACTTGAGGTTTTTCCTATCAAGAAGTGTGCAAGTCGCCCTAAACCTTTAAAAAATGGACGCAGGAATATGCCAGCATGACTAAGGTACAAACTGATTCTCCCTAGCATTTTTGGTTGCAGAGTTATTCTAGAGCGTAGCTGAAAGTTTTTAATTGTCCGGCCTATTTTTTTCAATGACCCCTTATTGTCGGTTGGAACCCTGACTGCGCCGTGTCTTTGTATACGCTGTATACACGCACAGTGTACGTTAATTTCTAGTGGGTGCCTGCTCGCGCCGTCGCATCTGGCCCCGCCTTAAAAATCGTCAGAGCTTTAAGTTTGGTACGAGAGGAAAGCCCTTGAACATGGCAATCCTGTGGTGGTAAAAGTTTGAAGATTGAGCAGGATACCGGGATCGAAATTACCCGTTGTACATTTTGTTTTTCTCTCCGACAGCTCTGTGCGCAAAACTCCCATAGTGGAGGCTGTTGAAATCGTTTCTGAGCAACCCCGCCTACTTGAGGTTTTTCCTATCAAGAAGTGTGCAAGTCGCCCTAAACCTTTAAAAAATTGACGCAGGAATATGCCAGCATGACTAAGGTACAAACTGCATCTCCGTAGCATTTTTGGTTGCAGAGTTATTCCAGAGCGTAGCTGAAAGTTTTTAATTGTCCGGCCTATTTTTTTCAATGACCCCTTCTTGTCGGTTGGAACCCTGACTGCGCCGTGTCTTTGTATACGCTGTATACACGCACAGTGTACGTCAATTTCTAGTGGGTGCCTGCTCGCGCCGTCGCATCTGGCCCCACCTATAAAATCGTCAGAGCTTTAAGTTTGGTACGAGAGGAAAGCCCTTGAACATAGCAATCCTGTGGTGGTACGTTTTTGAAGATTGAGCAGGATACTGGGATCGAAATTACCCGTTGTACATTTTGTTTTTCTCTCCGACAGCTCTGTGCCCAAAACTCCCATAGTGGAGGCTGTTGAAACCGTTTCTGAGCAACCCCGCCTACTTGAGGTTTTTCCTATCAAGAAGTGTGCAAGTCGCCCTGAACCTTTAAGAAATGGACGCAGGAATATGCCAGCATGACTAAGGTACAAACTGCATAGCCCTAGCATTTTTGGTTGCAGAGTTAATCCAGAGCGTAGCTGAAAGTTTTTAATTGTCCGGCCTATTTTTTTTCAATGACCCCCTTATTGTCGGGTGGAACCCTGACTGCGCCGTGTCTTTGTATACGCTGTATACACGCACAGTGTACGTTAATTTCTAGTGGGTGCCTGCTCGCGCCGTCGCATCTGGCCCCACCTATAAAATCGTCAGAGCTTTAAGTTTGGTACAGAGGAAAGCCCTTGAACATGGCAATCCTGTGGTGGTAAAATTTTGAAGATTGAGCAGGATACTGGGATCGAAATTACCCGTTGTACATTTTGTTTTTCTCTCCAACAGCTCTGTGCGCAAAACTCCCATAGTGGAGGCTGTTGAAATCGTTTCTGAGCAACCCCGCCTACTTGAGGTTTTTCCTATCAAGAAGTGTGCAAGTCGCCCTAAACCTTTAAGAAATGGACGCAGGAATATGCCAGCATGACCAAGGTACAAACTGCATAGCCCTAGCATTTTTGGTTGCAGAGTTAATCCAGAGCGTAGCTGAAAGTTTTTAATTGTCCGGCCTATTTTTTTTCAATGACCCCCTTATTGTCGGGTGGAACCCTGACTGCGCCGTGTCTTTGTATACGCTGTATACACGCACAGTGTACGTTAATTTCTAGTGGGTGCCTGCTCGCGCCGTCGCATCTGGCCCCACCTATAAAATCGTCAGAGCTTTAAGTTTGGTACAGAGGAAAGCCCTTGAACATGGCAATCCTGTGGTGGTAAAATTTTGAAGATTGAGCAGGATACTGGGATCGAAATTACCCGTTGTACATTTTGTTTTTCTCTCCAACAGCTCTGTGCGCAAAACTCCCATAGTGGAGGCTGTTGAAATCGTTTCTGAGCAACCCCGCCTACTTGAGGTTTTTCCTATCAAGAAGTGTGCAAGTCGCCCTAAACCTTTAATAAATGGACGCAGCAATATGCCAGCATGACTAAGGTACAAACTGCATCTCCCTAGCATTTTTGGTTGCAGAGTTATTCCAGAGCGTAGCTGAAAGTTTTTAATTGTCCGCCCTATTTTTTTCAATGACCCCCTTATTGTCGGTTGGAACCCTGACTGCGCCGTGTCTTTGTATACGCTGTATACACGCACAGTGTACGTCAATTTCTAGTGGGTGCCTGCTCGCGCCGTCGCATCTGGCCCCACCTATAAAATCGTCAGAGCTTTAAGTTTGGTACGAGAGGAAAGCCCTTGAACATGGCAATCCTGTGGTGGTAAAATTTTGAAGATTGAGCAGGATACCGGGATCGAAATTACCCGTTGTACATTTTGTTTTTCTCTCCGACAGCTCTGTGCGCAAAACTCCCATAGTGGAGGCTGTTGAAATCGTTTCTGAGCAACCCCGCCTACTTGAGGTTTTTCCTATCAAGAAGTGTGCAAGTCGCCCTAAACCTTTGAGAAATGGACGCAGGAATATGCCAGCATGACTAAGGTACAAACTGCATAGCCCTAGCATTTTTGGTTGCAGAGTTATTCCAGAGCGTAGCTGAAAGTGTTTAATTGTCCGGCCTATTTTTTTCAATGACCCCTTATTGTCGGTTGGAACCCTGACTGCGCCGTGTCTTTGTATACGCTGTATACGCGCACAGTGTACGTCAATTTCTAGTGGGTGCCTGCTCGCGCCGTCGCATCTGGCCCCACCTTAAAAATCGTCAGAGCTTTAAGTTTGGTACGAGAGGAAAGCCCTTGAACATGGCAATCCTGTGGTGGTAAAATTTGGAAGATTGAGCAGGATACTGGGATCGAAATTACCCGTTGTACATTTTGTTTTTCTCTCCGACAGCTCTGTGCGCAAAACTCCCATAGTGGAGGCTGTTGAAATCGTTTCTGAACAACCCCGCCTACTTGAGGTTTTTCTTATCAAGAAGTGTGCAAGTCGCCCTAACCTTTAAAAAATGGACGCAGGAATATGCCAGCATGACTAAGGTACAAACTGCATCTCCCTAGCATTTTTGATTGCAGAGTTATTCCAGAGCGTAGCTGAAAGTTTTTAATTGTCCGGCCTATTTTTTTCAATGACCCCTTATTGTCGGTTGGAGCCCTGACTGCGCCGTGTCTTTGTATACGCTGTGTACACGCACAGCGACGTCAATTTCTAGTGGGTGCCTGCTCGCGCCGTCGCATCTGGCCCCACCTTAAAAATCGTCAGAGCTTTAAGTTTGGTACGAGAGGAAAGCCCTTGAACATGGCAATCCTGTGGTGGTAAAATTTTGAAGATTGAGCAGGATACCGGGATCGAAATTACCCGTTGTACATTTTGTTTTTCTCTCCGACAGCTCTGTGCGCAAAACTCCCATAGTGGAGGCGGTTGAAATCGTTTCTGAGCAACCCCGCCTACTTGAGGTTTTTCCTATCAAGAAGTGTGCAAGTCGCCCTAAACCTTTAATAAATGGACGCAGGAATATGCCAGCATGACTAAGGTACAAACTGCATCTCCCTAGCATTTTTGGTTGCAGAGTTATTCCAGAGCGTAGCTGAAAGTTTTTAAATGTCCGGCCTATTTTTTTCAATGACCCCCTTATGTCGCTTGGAACCCTGACTGCGCCGTGTCTTTGTATACGCTGTATACACGCACAGTGTACGTTAATTTCTAGTGGGTGCCTGCTCGCGCCGTCGCGTCTGGCCCCAGCATAAAAATCGTCAGAGCTTTAAGTTTGGTACGAGAGGAAAGCCCTTGAACATGGCAATCCTGTGGTGGTAAAATTTTGAAGATTGAGCAGGATACTGGGATCGAAATTACCCGTTGTACATTTTGTTTTTCTCTCCGACAGCTCTGTGCGCAAAACTCCCATAGTGGAGGCTGTTGAAACCGTTTCTGAGCAACCCCGCCTACTTGAGGTTTTTCCTATCAAGAAGTGTGCAAGTCGCCCTAAACCTTTAAGAAATGGACGCAGGAATATGCCAGCATGACTAAGGTACAAACTGCTTCTCCCTAGCATTTTTGATTGCAGAGTTATTCCAGAGCGTAGCTGAAAGTTTTTAATTGTCCGGCCTATTTTTTTTAAAGACCCCTTCTTGTCGGTTGGAGCAATGACTGCGCCGTGTCTTTGTATACGCTGTATACACGCACAGCGACGTCAATTTCTAGTGGGTGCCTGCTCGCGCCGTCGCATCTGGCCCCGCCTTAAAAATCGTCAGAGCTTTAAGTTTGGTACGAGAGGAAAGCCCTTGAACATGGCAATCCTTTGGTGGTAAAATTTTGAAGATTGAGCAGGATACTGGGATCGAAATTACCCGTTGTACATTTTGTTTTTCTCTCCGACAGCTCTGTGCGCAAAACTCCCATAGTGGAGGCTGTTGAAATCGTTTCTGAGCAACCCCGCCTACTTGAGGTTTTTCCTATCAAGAAGTGTGCAAGTCGCCCTAAACCTTTAAAAAATGGACGCAGGAATATGCCAGCATGACTAAGGTACAAACTGCATCTCCCTAGCATTTTTGGTTGCAGAGTTATTCTAGAGCGTAGCTGAAAGTTTTTAATTGTCCGGCCTATTTTTTTCAATGACCCCTTATTGTCGGTTGGAACCCTGACTGCGCCGTGTCTTTGTATACGCACAGTGTACGTCAATTTCTAGTGGGTGCCTGCTCGCGCCGTCGCATCTGGCCCCACCTATAAAATCGTCAGAGCTTTAAGTTTGGTACGAGAGGAAAGCCCTTGAACATAGCAATCCTGTGGTGGTACGTTTTTGAAGATTGAGCAGGATACTGGGATCGAAATTACCCGTTGTACATTTTGTTTTTCTCTCCGACAGCTCTGTGCCCAAAACTCCCATAGTGGAGGCTGTTGAAACCGTTTCTGAGCAACCCCGCCTACTTGAGGTTTTTCCTATCAAGAAGTGTGCAAGTCGCCCTAAACCTTTAAGAAATGGACGCAGGAATATGCCAGCATGACTAAGGTACAAACTGCATAGCCCTAGCATTTTTGGTTGCAGAGTTAATCCAGAGCGTAGCTGAAAGTTTTTAATTGTCCGGCCTATTTTTTTTCAATGACCCCCTTATTGTCGGGTGGAACCCTGACTGCGCCGTGTCTTTGTATACGCTGTATACACGCACAGTGTACGTTAATTTCTAGTGGGTGCCTGCTCGCGCCGTCGCATCTGGCCCCACCTATAAAATCGTCAGAGCTTTAAGTTTGGTACAGAGGAAAGCCCTTGAACATGGCAA
Organism: Asterias amurensis; assembly: GCF_032118995.1. Classification (NCBI taxonomy): domain Eukaryota; kingdom Metazoa; phylum Echinodermata; class Asteroidea; order Forcipulatida; family Asteriidae; genus Asterias; species Asterias amurensis. The sequence goes on along the minus strand of NC_092659.1, from coordinate 7,340,605 downwards.
TCCTGTGGTGGTAAAATTTTGAAGATTGAGCAGGATACTGGGATCGAAATTACCCGTTGTACATTTTGTTTTTCACTCCAACAGCTCTGTGCGCAAAACTCCCATAGTGGAGGCTGTTGAAATCGTTTCTGAGCAACCCCGCCTACTTGAGGTTTTTCCTATCAAGAAGTGTGCAAGTCGCCCTAAACCTTTAAGAAATGGACGCAGGAATATGCCAGCATGACCAAGGTACAAACTGCATAGCCCTAGCATTTTTGGTTGCAGAGTTAATCCAGAGCGTAGCTGAAAGTTTTTAATTGTCCGGCCTATTTTTTTTCAATGACCCCCTTATTGTCGGGTGGAACCCTGACTGCGCCGTGTCTTTGTATACGCTGTATACACGCACAGTGTACGTTAATTTCTAGTGGGTGCCTGCTCGCGCCGTCGCATCTGGCCCCACCTATAAAATCGTCAGAGCTTTAAGTTTGGTACAGAGGAAAGCCCTTGAACATGGCAATCCTGTGGTGGTAAAATTTTGAAGATTGAGCAGGATACTGGGATCGAAATTACCCGTTGTACATTTTGTTTTTCTCTCCAACAGCTCTGTGCGCAAAACTCCCATAGTGGAGGCTGTTGAAATCGTTTCTGAGCAACCCCGCCTACTTGAGGTTTTTCCTATCAAGAAGTGTGCAAGTCGCCCTAAACCTTTAATAAATGGACGCAGCAATATGCCAGCCTGACTAAGGTACAAACTGCATCTCCCTAGCATTTTTGGTTGCAGAGTTATTCCAGAGCGTAGCTGAAAGTTTTTAATTGTCCGCCCTATTTTTTTCAATGACCCCCTTATTGTCGGTTGGAACCCTGACTGCGCCGTGTCTTTGTTTACGCTGTATACACGCACAGTGTACGTCAATTTCTAGTGGGTGCCTGCTCGCGCCGTCGCATCTGGCCCCACCTATAAAATCGTCAGAGCTTTAAGTTTGGTACGAGAGGAAAGCCCTTGAACATGGCAATCCTGTGGTGGTACGTTTTTGAAGATTGAGCAGGATACCGGGATCGAAATTACCCGTTGTACATTTTGTTTTTCTCTCCGACAGCTCTGTGCGCAAAACTCCCATAGTGGAGGCTGTTGAAATCGTTTCTGAGCAACCCCGCCTACTTGAGGTTTTTCCTATCAAGAAGTGTGCAAGTCGCCCTAAACCTTTAAGAAATGGACGCAGGAATATGCCAGCATGACTAAGGTACAAACTGCATAGCCCTAGCATTTTTGGTTGCAGAGTTATTCCAGAGCGTAGCTGAAAGTGTTTAATTGTCCGGCCTATTTTTTTCAATGACCCCTTATTGTCGGTTGGAACCCTGACTGCGCCGTGTCTTTGTATACGCTGTATACGCGCACAGTGTACGTCAATTTCTAGTGGGTGCCTGCTCGCGCCGTCGCATCTGGCCCCACCTTAAAAATCGTCAGAGCTTTAAGTTTGGTACGAGAGGAAAGCCCTTGAACATGGCAATCCTGTGGTGGTAAAATTTTGAAGATTGAGCAGGATACTGGGATCGAAATTACCCGTTGTACATTTTGTTTTTCTCTCCGACAGCTCTGTGCGCAAAACTCCCAAAGTGGAGGCTGTTGAAATCGTTTCTGAACAACCCCGCCTACTTGAGGTTTTTCTTATCAAGAAGTGTGCAAGTCGCCCTAAACCTTTAATAAATGGACGCAGGAATATGCCAGCATGACTAAGGTACAAACTGCATCTCCCTAGCATTTTTGGTTGCAGAGTTATTCCAGAGCGTAGCTGAAAGTTTTTAAATGTCCGGCCTATTTTTTTCAATGACCCCCTTATGTCGCTTGGAACCCTGACTGCGCCGTGTCTTTGTATACGCTGTATACACGCACAGTGTACGTTAATTTCTAGTTGGTGCCTGCTCGCGCCGTCGCGTCTGGCCCCAGCATAAAAATCGTCAGAGCTTTCAATTTGGTACGAGAGGAAAGCCCTTGAACATGGAAATCCTGTGGTGGTAAAATTTTGAAGATTGAGCAGGATACTGGGATCGAAATTACCCGTTGTACATTTTGTTTTTCTCTCCGACAGCTCTGTGCGCAAAACTCCCATAGTGGAGGCTGTTGAAACCGTTTCTGAGCAACCCCGCCTACTTGAGGTTTTTCCTATCAAGAAGTGTGCAAGTCGCCCTAAACCTTTAAGAAATGGACACAGGAATATGCCAGCATGACTAAGGTACAAACTGCACATCCCTAGCATTTTTGATTGCAGAGTTATTCCAGAGCGTAGCTGAAAGTTTTTAATTGTCCGGCCTATTATTTTTAAAGACCCCTTATTGTCGGTTGGAGCCCTGACTGCGCCGTGTCTTTGTATACGCTGTATACACGCACAGCGACGTCAATTTCTAGTGGGTGCCTGCTCGCGCCGTCGCATCTGGCCCCGCCTTAAAAATCGTCAGAGCTTTAAGTTTGGTACGAGAGGAAAGCCCTTGAACATGGCAATCCTGTGGTGGTAAAATTTTGAAGATTGAGCAGGATACTGGGATCGAAATTACCCGTTGTACATTTTGTTTTTCTCTCCGACAGCTCTGTGCGCAAAACTCCCATAGTGGAGGCTGTTGAAATCGTTTCTGAGCAACCCCGCCTACTTGAGGTTTTTCCTATCAAGAAGTGTGCAAGTCGCCCTAAACCTTTAAAAAATGGACGAGGAATATGCCAGCATGACTAAGGTACAAACTGCATCTCCCTAGCATTTTTGGTTGCAGAGTTATTCTAGAGCGTAGCTGAAAGTTTTTAATTGTCCGGCCTATTTTTTTCAATGACCCCTTATTGTCGGTTGGAACCCTGACTGCGCCGTGTCTTTGTATACGCACAGTGTACGTCAATTTCTAGTGGGTGCCTGCTCGCGCCGTCGCATCTGGCCCCACCTTAAAAATCGTCACAGCTTTAAGTTTGGTACGAGAGGAAAGCCCTTGAACATAGCAATCCTGTGGTGGTAAAATTTTGAAGATTGAGCAGGATACTGGGATCGAAATTACCCGTTGTACATTTTGTTTTTCTCTCCGACAGCTCTGTGCGCAAAACTCCCATAGTGGAGGCTGTTGAAACCGTTTCTGAGCAACCCCGCCTACTTGAGGTTTTTCCTATCAAGAAGTGTGCAAGTCGCCCTAAACCTTTAAGAAATGGACGCAGGAATATGCCAGCATGACTAAGGTACAAACTGCATCTCCCTAGCATTTTTGATTGCAGAGTTATTCCAGAGCGTAGCTGAAAGTTTTTAATTGTCCGGCCTATTTTTTTTAAAGACCCCTTATTGTCGGTTGGAGCCCTGACTGCGCCGTGTCTTTGTATACGCTGTGTACACGCACAGCGACGTCAATTTCTAGTGGGTGCCTGCTCGCGCCGTCGCATCTGGCCCCGCCTTAAAAATCGTCAGAGCTTTAAGTTTGGTACGAGAGGAAAGCCCTTGAACATGGCAATCCTGTGGTGGTAAAAGTTTGAAGATTGAGCAGGATACTGGGATCGAAATTACCCGTTGTACATTTTGTTTTTCTCTCCAACAGCTCTGTGCGCAAAACTCCCATAGTGGAGGCTGTTGAAATCGTTTCTGAGCAACCCCGCCTACTTGAGGTTTTTCCTATCAAGAAGTGTGCAAGTCGCCCTAAACCTTTAAGAAATGGACGCAGGAATATGCCAGCATGACCAAGGTACAAACTGCATAGCCCTAGCATTTTTGGTTGCAGAGTTAATCCAGAGCGTAGCTGAAAGTTTTTAATTGTCCGGCCTATTTTTTTTCAATGACCCCCTTATTGTCGGGTGGAACCCTGACTGCGCCGTGTCTTTGTATACGCTGTATACACGCACAGTGTACGTTAATTTCTAGTGGGTGCCTGCTCGCGCCGTCGCATCTGGCCCCACCTATAAAATCGTCAGAGCTTTAAGTTTGGTACAGAGGAAAGCCCTTGAACATGGCAATCCTGTGGTGGTAAAATTTTGAAGATTGAGCAGGATACTGGGATCGAAATTACCCGTTGTACATTTTGTTTTTCTCTCCAACAGCTCTGTGCGCAAAACTCCCATAGTGGAGGCTGTTGAAATCGTTTCTGAGCAACCCCGCCTACTTGAGGTTTTTCCTATCAAGAAGTGTGCAAGTCGCCCTAAACCTTTAATAAATGGACGCAGCAATATGCCAGCATGACTAAGGTACAAACTGCATCTCCCTAGCATTTTCGGTTGCAGAGTTATTCCAGAGCGTAGCTGAAAGTTTTTAATTGTCCGCCCTATTTTTTTCAATGACCCCCTTATTGTCGGTTGGAACCCTGACTGCGCCGTGTCTTTGTATACGCTGTATACACGCACAGTGTACGTCAATTTCTAGTGGGTGCCTGCTCGCGCCGTCGCATCTGGCCCCACCTATAAAATCGTCAGAGCTTTAAGTTTGGTACGAGAGGAAAGCCCTTGAACATGGCAATCCTGTGGTGGTAAAATTTTGAAGATTGAGCAGGATACCGGGATCGAAATTACCCGTTGTACATTTTGTTTTTCTCTCCGACAGCTCTGTGCGCAAAACTCCCATAGTGGAGGCTGTTGAAATCGTTTCTGAGCAACCCCGCCTACTTGAGGTTTTTCCTATCAAGAAGTGTGCAAGTCGCCCTAAACCTTTGAGAAATGGACGCAGGAATATGCCAGCATGACTAAGGTACAAACTGCATAGCCCTAGCATTTTTGGTTGCAGAGTTATTCCAGAGCGTAGCTGAAAGTGTTTAATTGTCCGGCCTATTTTTTTCAATGACCCCTTATTGTCGGTTGGAACCCTGACTGCGCCGTGTCTTTGTATACGCTGTATACGCGCACAGTGTACGTCAATTTCTAGTGGGTGCCTGCTCGCGCCGTCGCATCTGGCCCCACCTTAAAAATTGTCAGAGCTTTAAGTTTGGTACGAGAGGAAAGCCCTTGAACATGGCAATCCTGTGGTGGTAAAATTTTGAAGATTGAGCAGGATACTGGGATCGAAATTACCCGTTGTACATTTTGTTTTTCTCTCCGACAGCTCTGTGCGCAAAACTCCCATAGTGGAGGCTGTTGAAATCGTTTCTGAACAACCCCGCCTACTTTAGGTTTTTCTTATCAAGAAGTGTGCAAGTCGCCCTAACCTTTAAAAAATGGACGCAGGAATATGCCAGCATGACTAAGGTACAAACTGCATCTCCCTAGCATTTTTGATTGCAGAGTTATTCCAGAGCGTAGCTGAAAGTTTTTAATTGTCCGGCCTATTTTTTTCAATGACCCCTTATTGTCGGTTGGAGCCCTGACTGCGCCGTGTCTTTGTATACGCTGTGTACACGCACAGCGACGTCAATTTCTAGTGGGTGCCTGCTCGCGCCGTCGCATCTGGCCCCACCTTAAAAATCGTCAGAGCTTTAAGTTTGGTACGAGAGGAAAGCCCTTGAACATGGCAATCCTGTGGTGGTAAAATTTTGAAGATTGAGCAGGATACCGGGATCGAAATTACCCGTTGTACATTTTGTTTTTCTCTCCGACAGCTCTGTGCGCAAAACTCCCATAGTGGAGGCGGTTGAAATCGTTTCTGAGCAACCCCGCCTACTTGAGGTTTTTCCTATCAAGAAGTGTGCAAGTCGCCCTAAACCTTTAAAAAATGGACGCAGGAATATGCCAGCATGACTAATGTACAAACTGCATAGCCCTAGCATTTTTGGTTGCAGAGTTATTCCAGAGCGTAGCTGAAAGTTTTTAATTGTCCGGCCTATTTTTTTCAATGACCCCCTTATTGTCGGTTGGAACCCTGACTGCGCCGTTTCTTTGTATACGCTGTACACACGCACAGTGTACGTTAATTTCTAGTGGGTGCCTGCTCGAGCCGTCGCATCTTGCCCCACCTTACAAATCGTCAGAGCTTTCAATTTGGTACGAGAGGAAAGCCCTTGAACATGGCAATCCTGTGGTGGTAAAATTTTGAAGATTGAGCAGGATACTGGGATCGAAATTACCCGTTGTACATTTTGTTTTTCTCTCCGACAGCTCTGTGCGCAAAACTCCCATAGTGGAGGCTGTTGAAATCGTTTCTGAACAACCCCGCCAACTTGAGGTTTTTCTTATCAAGAAGTGTGCAAGTCGCCCTAAACCTGTAAAAAATGGACGCAGAAATATGCCAGCATGACTAAGGTACAAACTGCATCTCCCTAGCATTTTTGATTGCAGAGTTATTCCAGAGCGTAGCTTAAAGTTTTTAATTGTCCGGCCTTTTTTTTCAATGACCCCTTATTGTCGGTTGGAACCCTGACTGCGCCGTGTCTTTGTATACGCTGTATACACGCACAGTGTACGTCAATTTCTAGTGGGTGCCTGCTCGCGCCGTCGCATCTGGCTCCGCCTTAAAAATCGTCAGAGCTTTAAGTTTGGTACAGAGGAAAGCCCTTGAACATGGCAATCCTGTGGTGGTAAAATTTTGAAGATTGAGCAGGATACTGGGATCGAAATTAGCCGTTGTACATTTTGTTTTTCTCTCCGACAGCTCTGTGCGCAAAACTCCCATAGTGGAGGCTGTTGAAATCGTTTCTGAACAACCCCGCCTACTTGAGGTTTTTCTTATCAAGAAGTGTGCAAGTCGCCCTAACCTTTAAAAAATGGACGCAGGAATATGCCAGCATGACTAAGGTACAAACTGCATCTCCCTAGCATTTTTGGTTGCAGAGTTATTCCAGAGCGTAGCTGAAAGTTTTTAATTGTCCGGCCTATTTTTTTCAATGACCCCTTATTGTCGGTTGGAGCCCTGACTGCGCCGTGTCTTTGTATACGCTGTGTACACGCACAGCGACGTCAATTTCTAGTGGGTGCCTGCTCGCGCCGTCGCATCTGGCCCCACCTTAAAAATCGTCAGAGCTTTAAGTTTGGTACGAGAGGAAAGCCCTTGAACATGGCAATCCTGTGGTGGTAAAATTTTGAAGATTGAGCAGGATACCGGGATCGAAATTACCCGTTGTACATTTTGTTTTTCTCTCCGACAGCTCTGTGCGCAAAACTCCCATAGTGGAGGCGGTTGAAATCGTTTCTGAGCAACCCCGCCTACTTGAGGTTTTTCCTATCAAGAAGTGTGCAAGTCGCCCTAAACCTTTAAAAAATGGACGCAGGAATATGCCAGCATGACTAATGTACAAACTGCATAGCCCTAGCATTTTTGGTTGCAGAGTTATTCCAGAGCGTAGCTGAAAGTTTTTAATTGTCCGGCCTATTTTTTTCAATGACCCCCTTATTGTCGGTTGGAACCCTGACTGCGCCGTTTCTTTGTATACGCTGTACACACGCACAGTGTACGTTAATTTCTAGTGGGTGCCTGCTCGAGCCGTCGCATCTTGCCCCACCTTACAAATCGTCAGAGCTTTCAATTTGGTACGAGAGGAAAGCCCTTGAACATGGCAATCCTGTGGTGGTAAAATTTTGAAGATTGAGCAGGATACTGGGATCGAAATTACCCGTTGTACATTTTGTTTTTCTCTCCGACAGCTCTGTGCGCAAAACTCCCATAGTGGAGGCTGTTGAAATCGTTTCTGAACAACCCCGCCAACTTGAGGTTTTTCTTATCAAGAAGTGTGCAAGTCGCCCTAAACCTGTAAAAAATGGACGCAGAAATATGCCAGCATGACTAAGGTACAAACTGCATCTCCCTAGCATTTTTGATTGCAGAGTTATTCCAGAGCGTAGCTTAAAGTTTGTAATTGTCCGGCCTTTTTTTTCAATGACCCCTTATTGTCGGTTGGAACCCTGACTGCGCCGTGTCTTTGTATACGCTGTATACACGCACAGTGTACGTCAATTTCTAGTGGGTGCCTGTTCGCGCCGTCGCATCTGGCTCCGCCTTAAAAATCGTCAGAGCTTTAAGTTTAGTACAGAGGAAAGCCCTTGAACATGGCAATCCTGTGGTGGTAAAATTTTGAAGATTGAGCAGGATACTGGGATCGAAATTAGCCGTTGTACATTTTGTTTTTCTCTCCGACAGCTCTGTGCGCAAAACTCCCATAGTGGAGGCTGTTGAAATCGTTTCTGAGCAACCCCGCCTACTTGAGGTTTTTCCTATCAAGAAGTGTGCAAGTCGCCCTAAACCTTTAAAAAATGGACGCAGGAATATGCCAGCATGACTAAGGTACGAACTGCATCTCCCTAGCATTTTTGGTTGCAGAGTTATTCCAGAGCGTAGCTGAAAGTTTTTAATTGTCCGGCCTATTTTTTTCAATGACCCCCTTATTGTCGGTTGGAACCCTGACTGCGCCGTGTCTTTGTATACGCTGTATACACGCACAGTGTACGTCAATTTCTAGTGGGTGCCTGCTCGCGCCGTCGCATCTGGCCCCACCTATAAAATCGTCAGAGCTTTAAGTTTGGTACGAGAGGAAAGCCCTTGAACATGGCAATCCTGTGGTGGTAAAATTTTGAAGTTTGAGCAGGATACCGGGATCGAAATTACCCGTTGTACATTTTGTTTTTCTCTCCGACAGCTCTGTGCCCAAAACTCCCATAGTGGAGGCTGTTGAAACCGTTTCTGAGCAACCCCGCCTACTTGAGGTTTTTCCTATCAAGAAGTGTGCAAGTCGCCCTAAACCTTTAAAAAATGGACGCAGGAATATGCCAGCATGAGCATGACTAAGGTACAAACTGCATCTCCCTAGCATTTTTGGTTGCAGAGTTATTCCAGAGCGTAGCTGAAAGTTTTTAATTGTCCGGCCTATTTTTTTCAATGACCCCTTATTGTCGGTTGGAACCCTGACTGCGCCGTGTCTTTGTATACACTGTTTACGCGCACAGTGTACGTCAATTTCTAGTGGGTGCCTGCTCGCGCCGTCGCATCTGGCCCCACCTTTAAAAATCGTCACAGCTTTAAGTTTGGTACGAGAGGAAAGCCCTTGAACATAGCAATCCTGTGGTGGTAAAATTTTGAAGATTGAGCAGGATACTGGGATCGAAATTACCCGTTGTACATTTTGTTTTTCTCTCCGACAGCTCTGTGCGCAAAACTCCCATAGTGGAGGCTGTTGAAATCGTTTCTAAACAACCCCGCCTACTTGAGGTTTTTCCTATCAAGAAGTGTGCAAGTCGCCCTAAACCTTTAAGAAATGGACGCAGGAATATGCCAGCATGACTAAGGTACAAACTGCATAGCCCTAGCATTTTTGGTTGCAGAGTTATTCTAGAGCGTAGCTGAAAGTTTTTAATTATCCGGCCTTTTTTTTTCAATGACCCCCTTATTGTCGGTTGGAACCCTGACTGCGCCGTGTCTTTGTATACGCTGTATACACGCACAGTGTACGTTAATTTCTAGTGGGTGCCTGCTCGCGCCGTCGCTTCTGGCCCCACCTTAAAAATCGTCATAGCTTTAAGTTTGGTACGAGAGGAAAGCCCTTGAACATGGCAATCCTGTGGTGGTAAACTTTTGAAGTTTGAGCAGGATACCGGGATCGAAATTACCCGTTGTACATTTTGTTTTTCTCTCCGACAGCTCTGTGCGCAAAACTCCCATAGTGGAGGCTGTTGAAATCGTTTCTGAGCAACCCCGCCTACTTGAGGTTTTTCCTATCAAGAAGTGTGCAAGTCGCCCTAAACCTTTAAGAAATGGACGCAGGAATATGCCAGCATGACTAAGGTACAAACTGCATAGCCCTAGCATTTTTGGTTGCAGAGTTATTCCAGAGCGTAGCTGAAAGTTTTTAATTATCCGGCCTATTTTTTTCAATGACCCCCTTATTGTCGGTTGGAACCCTGACTGCGCCGTGTCTTTGTATACGCTGTATACACGCACAGTGTACGTTAATTTCTAGTGGGTGCCTGCTCGCGCCGTCGCTTCTGGCCCCACCTTAAAAATCGTCATAGCTTTAAGTTTGGTACGAGAGGAAAGCCCTTGAACATGGCAATCCTGTGGTGGTAAAATTTTGAAGTTTGAGCAGGATACCGGGATCGAAATTACCCGTTGTACATTTTGTTTTTCTCTCCGACAGCTCTGTGCGCAAAACTCCCATAGTGGAGGCTGTTGAAACCGTTTCTGAGCAACCCCGCCTTCTTGAGGTTTTTCCTATCAAGAAGTGTGCAAGTCGCCCTAAACCTTTAAGAAATGGACGCAGGAATATGCCAGCATGACTAAGGTACAAACTGCATAGCCCTAGCATTTTTGGTTGCAGAGTTATTCCAGAGCGTAGCTGAAAGTTTTTAATTGTCCGGCCTATTTTTTTCAATGACCCCCTTATTGTCGGTTGGAACCCTGACTGCGCCGTTTCTTTGTATACGCTGTACACACGCACAGTGTACGTTAATTTCTAGTGGGTGCCTGCTCGCGCCGTCGCATCTGGCCCCATCTTACAAATCGTCAGAGCTTTCAATTTGGTACGAGAGGAAAGCCCTTGAACATGGCAATCCTGTGGTGGTAAAATTCTGAAGATTGAGCAGGATACTGGGATCGAAATTACCCGTTGTACATTTTGTTTTTCTCTCCGACAGCTCTGTGCGCAAAACTCCCATAGTGGAGGCTGATGCATTCGTTTCTGAGCAACCCCGCCTACTAGAGGTTCTTCTTATCAAGAAGTGTGCAAGTCGCCCTAAACCTTTAAAAAATGGACGCAGGAATATGCCAGCATGACTAAGGTACAAACTGCATAGCCCTAGCATTTTTGGTTGCAGAGTTATTCTAGAGCGTAGCTGAAAGTTTTTAATTATCCGGCCTTTTTTTTTCAATGACCCCCTTATTGTCGGTTGGAACCCTGACTGCGCCGTGTCTTTGTATACGCTGTATACACGCACAGTGTACGTTAATTTCTAGTGGGTGCCTGCTCGCGCCGTCGCTTCTGGCCCCACCTTAAAAATCGTCATAGCTTTAAGTTTGGTACGAGAGGAAAGCCCTTGAACATGGCAATCCTGTGGTGGTAAACTTTTGAAGTTTGAGCAGGATACCGGGATCGAAATTACCCGTTGTACATTTTGTTTTTCTCTCCGACAGCTCTGTGCGCAAAACTCCCATAGTGGAGGCTGTTGAAATCGTTTCTGAGCAACCCCGCCTACTTGAGGTTTTTCCTATCAAGAAGTGTGCAAGTCGCCCTAAACCTTTAAGAAATGGACGCAGGAATATGCCAGCATGACTAAGGTACAAACTGCATAGCCCTAGCATTTTTGGTTGCAGAGTTATTCCAGAGCGTAGCTGAAAGTTTTTAATTATCCGGCCTATTTTTTTCAATGACCCCCTTATTGTCGGTTGGAACCCTGACTGCGCCGTGTCTTTGTATACGCTGTATACACGCACAGTGTACGTTAATTTCTAGTGGGTGCCTGCTCGCGCCGTCGCTTCTGGCCCCACCTTAAAAATCGTCATAGCTTTAAGTTTGGTACGAGAGGAAAGCCCTTGAACATGGCAATCCTGTGGTGGTAAAATTTTGAAGTTTGAGCAGGATACCGGGATCGAAATTACCCGTTGTACATTTTGTTTTTCTCTCCGACAGCTCTGTGCGCAAAACTCCCATAGTGGAGGCTGTTGAAACCGTTTCTGAGCAACCCCGCCTTCTTGAGGTTTTTCCTATCAAGAAGTGTGCAAGTCGCCCTAAACCTTTAAGAAATGGACGCAGGAATATGCCAGCATGACTAAGGTACAAACTGCATAGCCCTAGCATTTTTGGTTGCAGAGTTATTCCAGAGCGTAGCTGAAAGTTTTTAATTGTCCGGCCTATTTTTTTCAATGACCCCCTTATTGTCGGTTGGAACCCTGACTGCGCCGTTTCTTTGTATACGCTGTACACACGCACAGTGTACGTTAATTTCTAGTGGGTGCCTGCTCGCGCCGTCGCATCTGGCCCCATCTTACAAATCGTCAGAGCTTTCAATTTGGTACGAGAGGAAAGCCCTTGAACATGGCAATCCTGTGGTGGTAAAATTCTGAAGATTGAGCAGGATACTGGGATCGAAATTACCCGTTGTACATTTTGTTTTTCTCTCCGACAGCTCTGTGCGCAAAACTCCCATAGTGGAGGCTGATGCATTCGTTTCTGAGCAACCCCGCCTACTAGAGGTTCTTCTTATCAAGAAGTGTGCAAGTCGCCCTAAACCTTTAAAAAATGGACGCAGGAATATGCCAGCATGACTAAGGTACAAACTGCATCTCCCTAGCATTTTTGGTTGCAGAGTTATTCCAGAGCGTAGCTGAAAGTTTTTAATTGTCCGGCCTATTTTTTTCAATGACCCCCTTATTGTCGGTTTGAACCCTGACTGCGCCGTGTCTTTGTATACGCTGTATACACGCACAGTGTACGTCAATTTCTAGTGGGTGCCTGCTCGCGCCGTCGCATCTGGCCCCGCTTTAAAAATCGTCACAGCTTTAAGTTTGGTACGAGAGGAAAGCCCTTGAACATGGCAATCCTGTGGTGGTAAAATTTTGAAGATTGAGCAGGATACTGGGATCGAAATTACCCGTTGTACATTTTGTTTTTCTCTCCGACAGCTCTGTGCGCAAAACTCCCATAGTGGAGGCTGTTGAAATCGTTTCTGAGCAACCCCGCCTACTTGAGGTTTTTCTTATCAAGAAGTGTTCAAGTCGCCCTAAACCTTTAAAAAATGGACGCAGGAATATGCCAGCATGACTAAGGTAGAAACTGCATAGCCCTAGCATTTTTGGTTGCAGAGTTATTCCAGAGCGTAGCTGAAAGTTTTTAATTGTCCGGCCTATTTTTTTCAATGACCCCCTTATTGTCGGTTGGAACCCTGACTGCGCCGTGTCTTTGTATACGCTGTATACACGCACAGTGTACGTTAATTTCTAGTGGGTGCCTGCTCGCGCCGTCGCTTCTGGCCCCACCTTAAAAATCGTCATAGCTTTAAGTTTGGTACGAGAGGAAAGCCCTTGAACATGGCAATCCTGTGGTGGTAAAATTTTGAAGTTTGAGCAGGATACCGGGATCGAAATTACCCGTTGTACATTTTGTTTTTCTCTCCGACAGCTCTGTGCGCAAAACTCCCATAGTGGAGGCTGTTGAAATCGTTTCTGAGCAACCCCGCCTACTTGAGGTTTTTCCTATCAAGAAGTGTGCAAGTCGCCCTAAACCTTTAAGAAATGGACGCAGGAATATGCCAGCATGACTAAGGTACAAACTGCATAGCCCTAGCATTTTTGGTTGCAGAGTTATTCCAGAGCGTAGCTGAAAGTTTTTAATTATCCGGCCTATTTTTTCAATGACCCCCTTATTGTCGGTTGGAACCCTGACCGCGCCGTGTCTTTGTATACGCTGTATACACGCACAGTGTACGTTAATTTCTAGTGGGTGCCTGCTCGCGCCGTCGCTTCTGGCCCCACCTTAAAAATCGTCATAGCTTTAAGTTTGGTACGAGAGGAAAGCCCTTGAACATGGCAATCCTGTGGTGGTAAACTTTTGAAGTTTGAGCAGGATACCGGGATCGAAATTACCCGTTGTACATTTTGTTTTTCTCTCCGACAGCTCTGTGCGCAAAACTCCCATAGTGGAGGCTGTTGAAATCGTTTCTGAGCAACCCCGCCTACTTGAGGTTTTTCCTATCAAGAAGTGTGCAAGTCGCCCTAAACCTTTAAGAAATGGACGCAGGAATATGCCAGCATGACTAAGGTACAAACTGCATAGCCCTAGCATTTTTGGTTGCAGAGTTATTCCAGAGCGTAGCTGAAAGTTTTTAATTATCCGGCCTATTTTTTTCAATGACCCCCTTATTGTCGGTTGGAACCCTGACTGCGCCGTGTCTTTGTATACGCTGTATACACGCACAGTGTACGTTAATTTCTAGTGGGTGCCTGCTCGCGCCGTCGCTTCTGGCCCCACCTTAAAAATCGTCATAGCTTTAAGTTTGGTACGAGAGGAAAGCCCTTGAACATGGCAATCCTGTGGTGGTAAAATTTTGAAGTTTGAGCAGGATACCGGGATCGAAATTACCCGTTGTACATTTTGTTTTTCTCTCCGACAGCTCTGTGCGCAAAACTCCCATAGTGGAGGCTGTTGAAACCGTTTCTGAGCAACCCCGCCTTCTTGAGGTTTTTCCTATCAAGAAGTGTGCAAGTCGCCCTAAACCTTTAAGAAATGGACGCAGGAATATGCCAGCATGACTAAGGTACAAACTGCATAGCCCTAGCATTTTTGGTTGCAGAGTTATTCCAGAGCGTAGCTGAAAGTTTTTAATTGTCCGGCCTATTTTTTTCAATGACCCCCTTATTGTCGGTTGGAACCCTGACTGCGCCGTTTCTTTGTATACGCTGTACACACGCACAGTGTACGTTAATTTCTAGTGGGTGCCTGCTCGCGCCGTCGCATCTGGCCCCATCTTACAAATCGTCAGAGCTTTCAATTTGGTACGAGAGGAAAGCCCTTGAACATGGCAATCCTGTGGTGGTAAAATTCTGAAGATTGAGCAGGATACTGGGATCGAAATTACCCGTTGTACATTTTGTTTTTCTCTCCGACAGCTCTGTGCGCAAAACTCCCATAGTGGAGGCTGATGCATTCGTTTCTGAGCAACCCCGCCTACTAGAGGTTCTTCTTATCAAGAAGTGTGCAAGTCGCCCTAAACCTTTAAAAAATGGACGCAGGAATATGCCAGCATGACTAAGGTACAAACTGCATCTCCCTAGCATTTTTGGTTGCAGAGTTATTCCAGAGCGTAGCTGAAAGTTTTTAATTGTCCGGCCTATTTTTTTCAATGACCCCCTTATTGTCGGTTTGAACCCTGACTGCGCCGTGTCTTTGTATACGCTGTATACACGCACAGTGTACGTCAATTTCTAGTGGGTGCCTGCTCGCGCCGTCGCATCTGGCCCCGCTTTAAAAATCGTCACAGCTTTAAGTTTGGTACGAGAGGAAAGCCCTTGAACATGGCAATCCTGTGGTGGTAAAATTTTGAAGATTGAGCAGGATACTGGGATCGAAATTACCCGTTGTACATTTTGTTTTTCTCTCCGACAGCTCTGTGCGCAAAACTCCCATAGTGGAGGCTGTTGAAATCGTTTCTGAGCAACCCCGCCTACTTGAGGTTTTTCTTATCAAGAAGTGTTCAAGTCGCCCTAAACCTTTAAAAAATGGACGCAGGAATATGCCAGCATGACTAAGGTAGAAACTGCATAGCCCTAGCATTTTTGGTTGCAGAGTTATTCCAGAGCGTAGCTGAAAGTTTTTAATTGTCCGGCCTATTTTTTTCAATGACCCCCTTATTGTCGGTTGGAACCCTGACTGCGCCGTGTCTTTGTATACGCTGTATACACGCACAGTGTACGTTAATTTCTAGTGGGTGCCTGCTCGCGCCGTCGCTTCTGGCCCCACCTTAAAAATCGTCATAGCTTTAAGTTTGGTACGAGAGGAAAGCCCTTGAACATGGCAATCCTGTGGTGGTAAAATTTTGAAGTTTGAGCAGGATACCGGGATCGAAATTACCCGTTGTACATTTTGTTTTTCTCTCCGACAGCTCTGTGCGCAAAACTCCCATAGTGGAGGCTGTTGAAATCGTTTCTGAGCAACCCCGCCTACTTGAGGTTTTTCCTATCAAGAAGTGTGCAAGTCGCCCTAAACCTTTAAGAAATGGACGCAGGAATATGCCAGCATGACTAAGGTACAAACTGCATAGCCCTAGCATTTTTGGTTGCAGAGTTATTCCAGAGCGTAGCTGAAAGTTTTTAATTATCCGGCCTATTTTTTCAATGACCCCCTTATTGTCGGTTGGAACCCTGACCGCGCCGTGTCTTTGTATACGCTGTATACACGCACAGTGTACGTTAATTTCTAGTGGGTGCCTGCTCGCGCCGTCGCTTCTGGCCCCACCTTAAAAATCGTCATAGCTTTAAGTTTGGTACGAGAGGAAAGCCCTTGAACATGGCAATCCTGTGGTGGTAAAATTTTGAAGTTTGAGCAGGATACCGGGATCGAAATTACCCGTTGTACATTTTGTTTTTCTCTCCGACAGCTCTTTGCGCAAAACTCCCATAGTGGAGGCTGTTGAAACCGTTTCTGAGCAACCCCGCCTACTTGATGTTTTTCCTATCAAGAAGTGTGCAAGTCGCCCTAAACCTTTAAGAAATGGACGCAGGAATATGCCAGCATGACTAAGGTACAAACTGCATAGCCCTAGCATTTTTGGTTGCAGAGTTATTCCAGAGCGTAGCTGAAAGTTTTTAATTGTCCGGCCTATTTTTTTCAATGACCCCCTTATTGTCGGTTGGAACCCTGACTGCGCCGTTTCTTTGTATACGCTGTACACACGCACAGTGTACGTTAATTTCTAGTGGGTGCCTGCTCGCGCCGTCGCATCTGGCCCCATCTTACAAATCGTCAGAGCTTTCAATTTGGTACGTGAGGAAAGCCCTTGAACATGGCAATCCTGTGGTGGTAAAATTTTGAAGATTGAGCAGGATACTGGGATCGAAATTACCCGTTGTACATTTTGTTTTTCTCTCCGACAGCTCTGTGCGCAAAACTCCCATAGTGGAGGCTGATGCATTCGTTTCTGAGCAACCCCGCCTACTAGAGGTTCTTCTTATCAAGAAGTGTGCAAGTCGCCCTAAACCTTTAAAAAATGGACGCAGGAATATGCCAGCATGACTAAGGTACAAACTGCATCTCCCTAGCATTTTTGGTTGCAGAGTTAATCCAGAGCGTAGCTGAATGTTTTTAATTGTCCGGCCTATTTTTTTTCAATGACCCCCTTATTGTCGGTTTGAACCCTGACTGCGCCGTGTCTTTGTATACGCTGTATACACGCACAGTGTACGTTAATTTCTAGTGGGTGCCTGCTCGCGCCGTCGCTTCTGGCCCCACCTTAAAAATCGTCAGAGCTTTAAGTTTGGTACGAGAGGAAAGCCCTTGAACATGGCAATCCTGTGGTGGTAAAATTTTGAAGATTGAGCAGGATACTGGGATCGAAATTACCCGTTGTACATTTTGTTTTTCTCTCCGACAGCTCTGTGCGCAAAACTCCCATAGTGGAGGCTGTTGAAATCGTTTCTGAGCAACCCCGCCTACTTGAGGTTTTTCTTATCAAGAAGTGTTCAAGTCGCCCTAAACCTTTAAAAAATGGACGCAGGAATATGCCAGCATGACTAAGGTAGAAACTGCATAGCCCTAGCATTTTTGGTTGCAGAGTTATTCCAGAGCGTAGCTGAAAGTTTTTAATTGTCCGGCCTATTTTTTTCAATGACCCCCTTATTGTCGGTTTGAACCCTGACTGCGCCGTGTCTTTGTATACGCTGTATACACGCACAGTGTACGTTAATTTCTAGTGGGTGCCTGCTCGCGCCGTCGCTTCTGGCCCCACCTTAAAAATCGTCAGAGCTTTAAGTTTGGTACGAGAGGAAAGCCCTTGAACATGGCAATCCTGTGGTGGTAAAATTTTGAAGATTGAGCAGGATACTGGGATCGAAATTACCCGTTGTACATTTTGTTTTTCTCTCCGACAGCTCTGTGCGCAAAACTCCCATAGTGGAGGCTGTTGAAATCGTTTCTGAGCAACCCCGCCTACTTGAGGTTTTTCTTATCAAGAAGTGTTCAAGTCGCCCTAAACCTTTAAAAAATGGACGCAGGAATATGCCAGCATGACTAAGGTAGAAACTGCATAGCCCTAGCATTTTTGGTTGCAGAGTTATTCCAGAGCGTAGCTGAAAGTTTTTAATTGTCCGGCCTATTTTTTTCAATGACCCCCTTATTGTCGGTTGGAACCCTGACTGCGCCGTGTCTTTGTATACGCTGTATACACGCACAGTGTACGTTAATTTCTAGTGGGTGCCTGCTCGCGCCGTCGCTTCTGGCCCCACCTTAAAAATCGTCATAGCTTTAAGTTTGGTACGAGAGGAAAGCCCTTGAACATGGCAATCCTGTGGTGGTAAAATTTTGAAGTTTGAGCAGGATACCGGGATCGAAATTACCCGTTGTACATTTTGTTTTTCTCTCCGACAGCTCTGTGCGCAAAACTCCCATAGTGGAGGCTGTTGAAATCGTTTCTGAGCAACCCCGCCTACTTGAGGTTTTTCCTATCAAGAAGTGTGCAAGTCGCCCTAAACCTTTAAAAAATGGACGCAGGAATATGCCAGCATGACTAAGGTAGAAACTGCATAGCCCTAGCATTTTTGGTTGCAGAGTTATTCCAGAGCGTAGCTGAAAGTTTTTAATTGTCCGGCCTATTTTTTTCAATGACCCCCTTATTGTCGGTTGGAACCCTGACTGCGCCGTGTCTTTGTATACGCTGTATACACGCACAGTGTACGTTAATTTCTAGTGGGTGCCTGCTCGCGCCGTCGCTTCTGGCCCCACCTTAAAAATCGTCACAGCTTTAAGTTTGGTACGAGAGAAAAGCCCTTGAACATGGCAATCCTGTGGTGGTAAAATTTTGAAGATTGAGCAGGATACTGGGATCGAAATTACCCGTTGTACATTTTGTTTTTCTCTCCTTACAGCTCTGTGCGCAAAACTCCCATAGTGGAGGCTGTTGAATTCGTTTCTGAGCAACCCCGCCTACTTGAGGTTTTTCTTATCAAGAAGTGTGCAAGTCGCCCTAAACCTTTATAAAATGGACGCAGGAATATGCCAGCATGACTAAGGTACAAACTGCATCTCCCTAGCATTTTTGATTGCAGAGTTATTCAAGAGCGTAGCTGAAAGTTTTTAATTGTCCGGCCTATTTTTTTCAATGACCCCTTATTGTCGGTTGGAACCCTGAATGCGCCGTGTCTTTGTATACGCTGTATACACGCACAGTGTACGTCAATTTCTAGTGGGTGCCTGCTCGCGCCGTCGCATCTGGCCCCGCTTTAAAAATCGTCAGAGCTTTAAGTTTGGTACGAGAGGAAAGCCCTTGAACATGGCAATCCTGTGGTGGTAAAATTTTGAAGATTGAGCAGGATACTGGGATCGAAATTACCCGTTGTACATTTTGTTTTTCTCTCCGACAGCTCTGTGCGCAAAACTCCCATAGTGGAGGCTGATGCATTCGTTTCTGAGCAACCCCGCCTACTAGAGGTTCTTCTTATCAAGAAGTGTTCAAGTCGCCCTAAACCTTTAAAAAATGGACGCAGGAATATGCCAGCATGACTAAGGTAGAAACTGCATAGCCCTAGCATTTTTGGTTGCAGAGTTATTCCAGAGCGTAGCTGAAAGTTTTTAATTGTCCGGCCTATTTTTTTCAATGACCCCCTTATTGTCGGTTGGAACCCTGACTGCGCCGTGTCTTTGTATACGCTGTATACACGCACAGTGTACGTTAATTTCTAGTGGGTGCCTGCTCGCGCCGTCGCTTCTGGCCCCACCTTAAAAATCGTCATAGCTTTAAGTTTGGTACGAGAGGAAAGCCCTTGAACATGGCAATCCTGTGGTGGTAAAATTTTGAAGTTTGAGCAGGATACCGGGATCGAAATTACCCGTTGTACATTTTGTTTTTCTCTCCGACAGCTCTGTGCGCAAAACTCCCATAGTGGAGGCTGTTGAAATCGTTTCTGAGCAACCCCGCCTACTTGAGGTTTTTCTTATCAAGAAGTGTTCAAGTCGCCCTAAACCTTTAAAAAATGGACGCAGGAATATGCCAGCATGACTAAGGTAGAAACTGCATAGCCCTAGCATTTTTGGTTGCAGAGTTATTCCAGAGCGTAGCTGAAAGTTTTTAATTGTCCGGCCTATTTTTTTCAATGACCCCCTTATTGTCGGTTGGAACCCTGACTGTGCCGTGTCTTTGTATACGCTGTATACACGCACAGTGTACGTTAATTTCTAGTGGGTGCCTGCTCGCGCCGTCGCTTCTGGCCCCACCTTAAAAATCGTCATAGCTTTAAGTTTGGTACGAGAGGAAAGCCCTTGAACATGGCAATCCTGTGGTGGTAAAATTTTGAAGTTTGAGCAGGATACCGGGATCGAAATTACCCGTTGTACATTTTGTTTTTCTCTCCGACAGCTCTGTGCGCAAAACTCCCATAGTGGAGGCTGTTGAAATCGTTTCTGAGCAACCCCGCCTACTTGAGGTTTTTCCTATCAAGAAGTGTGCAAGTCGCCCTAAACCTTTAAGAAATGGACGCAGGAATATGCCAGCATGACTAAGGTACAAACTGCATAGCCCTAGCATTTTTGGTTGCAGAGTTATTCCAGAGCGTAGCTGAAAGTTTTTAATTATCCGGCCTATTTTTTCAATGACCCCCTTATTGTCGGTTGGAACCCTGACCGCGCCGTGTCTTTGTATACGCTGTATACACGCACAGTGTACGTTAATTTCTAGTGGGTGCCTGCTCGCGCCGTCGCTTCTGGCCCCACCTTAAAAATCGTCATAGCTTTAAGTTTGGTACGAGAGGAAAGCCCTTGAACATGGCAATCCTGTGGTGGTAAAATTTTGAAGTTTGAGCAGGATACCGGGATCGAAATTACCCGTTGTACATTTTGTTTTTCTCTCCGACAGCTCTTTGCGCAAAACTCCCATAGTGGAGGCTGTTGAAACCGTTTCTGAGCAACCCCGCCTACTTGATGTTTTTCCTATCAAGAAGTGTGCAAGTCGCCCTAAACCTTTAAGAAATGGACGCAGGAATATGCCAGCATGACTAAGGTACAAACTGCATAGCCCTAGCATTTTTGGTTGCAGAGTTATTCCAGAGCGTAGCTGAAAGTTTTTAATTGTCCGGCCTATTTTTTTCAATGACCCCCTTATTGTCGGTTGGAACCCTGACTGCGCCGTTTCTTTGTATACGCTGTACACACGCACAGTGTACGTTAATTTCTAGTGGGTGCCTGCTCGCGCCGTCGCATCTGGCCCCATCTTACAAATCGTCAGAGCTTTCAATTTGGTACGTGAGGAAAGCCCTTGAACATGGCAATCCTGTGGTGGTAAAATTTTGAAGATTGAGCAGGATACTGGGATCGAAATTACCCGTTGTACATTTTGTTTTTCTCTCCGACAGCTCTGTGCGCAAAACTCCCATAGTGGAGGCTGATGCATTCGTTTCTGAGCAACCCCGCCTACTAGAGGTTCTTCTTATCAAGAAGTGTGCAAGTCGCCCTAAACCTTTAAAAAATGGACGCAGGAATATGCCAGCATGACTAAGGTACAAACTGCATCTCCCTAGCATTTTTGGTTGCAGAGTTAATCCAGAGCGTAGCTGAAAGTTTTTAATTGTCCGGCCTATTTTTTTTCAATGACCCCCTTATTGTCGGTTTGAACCCTGACTGCGCCGTGTCTTTGTATACGCTGTATACACGCACAGTGTACGTTAATTTCTAGTGGGTGCCTGCTCGCGCCGTCGCTTCTGGCCCCACCTTAAAAATCGTCAGAGCTTTAAGTTTGGTACGAGAGGAAAGCCCTTGAACATGGCAATCCTGTGGTGGTAAAATTTTGAAGATTGAGCAGGATACTGGGATCGAAATTACCCGTTGTACATTTTGTTTTTCTCTCCGACAGCTCTGTGCGCAAAACTCCCATAGTGGAGGCTGTTGAAATCGTTTCTGAGCAACCCCGCCTACTTGAGGTTTTTCTTATCAAGAAGTGTTCAAGTCGCCCTAAACCTTTAAAAAATGGACGCAGGAATATGCCAGCATGACTAAGGTAGAAACTGCATAGCCCTAGCATTTTTGGTTGCAGAGTTATTCCAGAGCGTAGCTGAAAGTTTTTAATTGTCCGGCCTATTTTTTTCAATGACCCCCTTATTGTCGGTTGGAACCCTGACTGCGCCGTGTCTTTGTATACGCTGTATACACGCACAGTGTACGTTAATTTCTAGTGGGTGCCTGCTCGCGCCGTCGCTTCTGGCCCCACCTTAAAAATCGTCATAGCTTTAAGTTTGGTACGAGAGGAAAGCCCTTGAACATGGCAATCCTGTGGTGGTAAAATTTTGAAGTTTGAGCAGGATACCGGGATCGAAATTACCCGTTGTACATTTTGTTTTTCTCTCCGACAGCTCTGTGCGCAAAACTCCCATAGTGGAGGCTGTTGAAATCGTTTCTGAGCAACCCCGCCTACTTGAGGTTTTTCCTATCAAGAAGTGTGCAAGTCGCCCTAAACCTTTAAAAAATGGACGCAGGAATATGCCAGCATGACTAAGGTAGAAACTGCATAGCCCTAGCATTTTTGGTTGCAGAGTTATTCCAGAGCGTAGCTGAAAGTTTTTAATTGTCCGGCCTATTTTTTTCAATGACCCCCTTATTGTCGGTTGGAACCCTGACTGCGCCGTGTCTTTGTATACGCTGTATACACGCACAGTGTACGTTAATTTCTAGTGGGTGCCTGCTCGCGCCGTCGCTTCTGGCCCCACCTTAAAAATCGTCACAGCTTTAAGTTTGGTACGAGAGAAAAGCCCTTGAACATGGCAATCCTGTGGTGGTAAAATTTTGAAGATTGAGCAGGATACTGGGATCGAAATTACCCGTTGTACATTTTGTTTTTCTCTCCTTACAGCTCTGTGCGCAAAACTCCCATAGTGGAGGCTGTTGAATTCGTTTCTGAGCAACCCCGCCTACTTGAGGTTTTTCTTATCAAGAAGTGTGCAAGTCGCCCTAAACCTTTATAAAATGGACGCAGGAATATGCCAGCATGACTAAGGTACAAACTGCATCTCCCTAGCATTTTTGATTGCAGAGTTATTCAAGAGCGTAGCTGAAAGTTTTTAATTGTCCGGCCTATTTTTTTCAATGACCCCTTATTGTCGGTTGGAACCCTGAATGCGCCGTGTCTTTGTATACGCTGTATACACGCACAGTGTACGTCAATTTCTAGTGGGTGCCTGCTCGCGCCGTCGCATCTGGCCCCGCTTTAAAAATCGTCAGAGCTTTAAGTTTGGTACGAGAGGAAAGCCCTTGAACATGGCAATCCTGTGGTGGTAAAATTTTGAAGATTGAGCAGGATACTGGGATCGAAATTACCCGTTGTACATTTTGTTTTTCTCTCCGACAGCTCTGTGCGCAAAACTCCCATAGTGGAGGCTGATGCATTCGTTTCTGAGCAACCCCGCCTACTAGAGGTTCTTCTTATCAAGAAGTGTTCAAGTCGCCCTAAACCTTTAAAAAATGGACGCAGGAATATGCCAGCATGACTAAGGTAGAAACTGCATAGCCCTAGCATTTTTGGTTGCAGAGTTATTCCAGAGCGTAGCTGAAAGTTTTTAATTGTCCGGCCTATTTTTTTCAATGACCCCCTTATTGTCGGTTGGAACCCTGACTGCGCCGTGTCTTTGTATACGCTGTATACACGCACAGTGTACGTTAATTTCTAGTGGGTGCCTGCTCGCGCCGTCGCTTCTGGCCCCACCTTAAAAATCGTCATAGCTTTAAGTTTGGTACGAGAGGAAAGCCCTTGAACATGGCAATCCTGTGGTGGTAAAATTTTGAAGTTTGAGCAGGATACCGGGATCGAAATTACCCGTTGTACATTTTGTTTTTCTCTCCGACAGCTCTGTGCGCAAAACTCCCATAGTGGAGGCTGTTGAAACCGTTTCTGAGCAACCCCGCCTACTTGATGTTTTTCCTATCAAGAAGTGTGCAAGTCGCCCTAAACCTTTAAGAAATGGACGCAGGAATATGCCAGCATGACTAAGGTACAAACTGCATAGCCCTAGCATTTTTGGTTGCAGAGTTATTCCAGAGGGTAGCTGAAAGTTTTTAAATGTCCGGCCTATTCTTTTCAATGACACCCCTTATTGTCGGTTGGAACCCTGACTGCGCCGTGTCTTTGTATACGCTGTATACACGCACAGTGTACGTTAATTTCTAGTGGGTGCCTGCTCGCGCCGTCGCTTCTGGCCCCACCTTAAAAACCGTCAGAGCTTTAAGTTTGGTACGAGAGGAAAGCCCTTGAACATGGCAATCCTGTGGTGGTAAAATTTTGAAGATTGAGCAGGATACTGGGATCGAAATTACCCGTTGTACATTTTGTTTTTCTCTCCGACAGCTCTGTGCGCAAAACTCCCATAGTGGAGGCTGTTGAAATCGTTTCTGAGCAACCCCGCCTACTTGAGATTTGTCCTATTAAGAAGTGTGCAAGTCGCCCTAAACCTTTAAGAAATGGACGCACGAATATGCCAGCATGACTACGGTACAAACTGCATAGTCCTAGCATTTTTGGTTGCAGAGTTATTCCAGAGCGTAGCTGAAAGTTTTTAATTGTCCGGCCTATTTTTTTCAATGACCCCCTTATTGTCGGTTTGAACCCTGACTGCGCCGTGTCTTTGTATACGCTGTATACACGCACAGTGTACGTCGATCTCTAGTGGGTGCCTGCTCGCGCCGTCGCATCTGGCCCCACCTTAAAAATCGTCACAGCTTTAAGTTTGGTACGAGAGGAAAGCCCTTGAACATGGCAATCCTGTGGTGGTAAAATTTTGAAGATTGAGCAGGACACTGGGATCGAAATTACCCGTTGTACATTTTGTTTTTCTCTCCGACAGCTCTGTGCGCAAAACTCCCATAGTGGAGGCTGTTGAAATCGTTTCTGAGCAACCCCGCCTACTTGAGGTTTTTCTTATCAAGAAGTGTGCAAGTCGCCCTAAACCTTTAAAAAATGGACGCAGGAATATGCCAGCATGACTAAGGTACAAACTGCATCTCCCTAGCATTTTTGGTTGCAGAGTTATTCCAGAGCGTAGCTGAAAGTTTTTAATTGTCCGGCCTATTTTTTTCAATGACCCCTTATTGTCGGTTGGAACCCTGACTGCGCCGTGTCTTCGTATACGCTGTATACAGGCACAGTGTACGTCAATTTCTAGTGGGTGCCTGCTCGCGCCGTCGCATCTGGCCCCACCTTAAAAATCGTCAGAGCTTTAAGTTTGGTACGAGAGGAAAGCCCTTGAACATGGCAATCCTGTGGTGGTAAAATTCTGAAGATTGAGCAGGATACTGGGATCGAAATTACCCGTTGTACATTTTGTTTTTCTCTCCGACAGCTCTGTGCGCAAAACTCCCATAGTGGAGGCTGTTGAAATCGTTTCTGAGCAACCCCGCCTACTTGAGGTTTTTCCTATCAAGAAGTGTGCAAGTCGCCCTAAACCTTTAAAAAATGGACGCAGGAATATGCCAGCATGACTAAGGTACAAACTGCATCTCCCTAGCATTTTTGGTTGCAGAGTTATTCCAGAGCGTAGCTGAAAGTTTTTAATTGTCCGCCTATTTTTTTCAATGACCCCCTTATTGTCGGTTGGAACCCTGACTGCGCCGTGTCTTTGTATACGCTGTATACACGCACAGTGTACGTCAATTTCTAGTGGGTGCCTGCTCGCGCCGTCGCATCTGGCCCCGCCTTAAAAATCGTCAGAGCTTTAAGTTTGGTACGAGAGGAAAGCCCTTGAACATGGCAATCCTGTGGTGGTAAAATTTTGAAGATTGAGCAGGATACTGGGATCGAAATTACCCGTTGTACATTTTGTTTTTTCTCCGACAGCTCTGTGCGCAAAACTCCCATAGTGGAGGCTGTTGAAATCGTTTCTGAGCAACCCTGCCTACTTGAGGTTTTTCCTATCAAGAAGTGTGCAAGTCGCCCTAAACCTTTAAAAAATGGACGCAGGAATATGCCAGCATGACTAAGGTACAAACTGCATCTACCTAGCATTTTTGGTTGCAGAGTTAATCCAGAGCGTAGCTGAAAGTTTTTAATTGTCCGGCCTATTTTTTTTCAATGACCCCCTTATTGTCGGTTGGAACCCTGACTGCGCCGTGTCTTTGTATACGCTGTATACACGCACAGTGTACGTTAATTTCTAGTGGGTGCCTGCTCGCGCCGTCGCATCTGGCCCCGCCTGAAAAATCGTCAGAGCTTTAAGTTTGGTACGAGAGGAAAGCCCTTGAACATGGCAATCCTGTGGTGGTAAAATTTTGAAGATTGAGCAGGATACTGGGATCGAAATTACCCGTTGTACATTTTGTTTTTCTCTCCGACAGCTCTGTGCGCAAAACTCCCATAGTGGAGGCTGTTGAAATTGTTTCTGAGCAACCCCGCCTACTTGAGGTTTTTCTTATCAGGAAGTGTGCAAGTCGCCCTAAACCTTTAAAAAATGGACGCAGGAATATGCCAGCATGACTAAGGTACAAACTGCATCTCCCTAGCATTTTTGGTTGCAGAGTTATTCCAGAGCGTAGCTGAAAGTTTTTAATTGTCCGGCCTATTTTTTTCAATGACCCCTTATTGTCGGTTGGAACCCTGACTGCGCCGTGTCTTTGTATACGCTGTATACAGGCACAGTGTACGTCAATTTCTAGTGGGTGCCTGCTCGCGCCGTCGCATCTGGCCCCACCTTAAAAATCGTCAGAGCTTTAAGTTTGGTACGAGAGGAAAGCCCTTGAACATGGCAATCCTGTGGTGGTAAAATTTTGAAGATTGAGCAGGATACTGTGATCGAAATTACCCGTTGTACATTTTGTTTTTCTCTCCGACAGCTCTGTGCGCAAAACTCCCATAGTGGAGGCTGTTGAAATCGTTTCTGAGCAACCCCGCCTACTTGAGGTTTTTCCTATCAAGAAGTGTGCAAGTCGCCCTAAACCTTTAAAAAATGGACGCAGGAATATGCCAGTATGACTAAGGTACAAACTGCATCTCCCTAGCATTTTTGGTTGCAGAGTTATTCCAGAGCGTAGCTGAAAGTTTTTAATTGTCTGGCCTATTTTTTTCAATGACCCCCTTATTGTCGGTTGGAACCCTGACTGCGCCGTGTCTTTGTATACGCTGTATACACGCAAAGTGTACGTCAATTTCTAGTGGGTGCCTGCTCGCGCCGTCGCATCTGGCCCCACCTTAAAAATCGTCAGAGCTTTAAGTTTGGTACGAGAGGAAAGCCCTTGAACATGGCAATCCTGTGGTGGTAAAATTTTGAAGATTGAGCAGGATACTGGGATCGAAATTACCCGTTGTACATTTTGTTTTTCTCTCCGACAGCTCTGTGCGCAAAACTCCCATAGTGGAGGCTGTTGAAATCGTTTCTGAGCAACCCCGCCTACTTGAGGTTTTTCCTATCAAGAAGTGTGCAAGTCGCCCTAAACCTTTAAAAAATGGACGCAGGAATATGCCAGTATGACTAAGGTACAAACTGCATCTCCCTAGCATTTTTGATTGCAGAGTTATTCCAGAGCGTAGCTGAAAGTTTTTAATTGTCCGGCCTATTTTTTCAATGACCCCCTTATTGTCGGTTAGAACCCTGACTGCGCCGTGTCTTTGTATACGCTCTGTACACGCACAGTGTACGTCAATTTCTAGTGGGTGCCTGCTCGCGCCGTCGCATCTGGCCCCACCTTAAAAATCGTCAGAGCTTTAAGTTTGGTACGAGAGGAAAGCCCTTGAACATGGCAATCCTGTGGTGGTAAAATTTTGAAGATTGAGCAGGATACTGGGATCGAAATTACCCGTTGTACATTTTGTTTTTCTCTCCGACAGCTCTGTGCGCAAAACTCCCATAGTGGAGGCTGTTGAAATCGTTTCTGAGCAACCCCGCCTACTTGAGGTTTTTCCTATCAAGAAGTGTGCAAGTCGCCCTAAACCTTTAAAAAATGGACGCAGCAATATGCCAGTATGACTAAGGTACAAACTGCATCGCCCTAGCATTTTTGGTTGCAGAGTTATTCCAGAGCGTAGCTGAAAGTTTTTAATTGTCCGGCCTATTTTTTTCAATGACCCCTTATTGTCGGTTGGAACCCTGACTGCGCCGTGTCTTTGTATACGCTGTATACAGGCACAGTGTACGTCAATTTCTAGTGGGTGCCTGCTCGCGCCGTCGCATCTGGCCCCACCTTAAAAATCGTCAGAGCTTTAAGTTTGGTACGAGAGGAAAGCCCTTGAACATGGCAATCCTGTGGTGGTAAAATTTTGAAGATTGAGCAGGATACTGTGATCGAAATTACCCGTTGTACATTTTGTTTTTCTCTCCGACAGCTCTGTGCGCAAAACTCCCATAGTGGAGGCTGTTGAAATCGTTTCTGAGCAACCCCGCCTACTTGAGGTTTTTCCTATCAAGAAGTGTGCAAGTCGCCCTAAACCTTTAAAAAATGGACGCAGGAATATGCCAGTATGACTAAGGTACAAACTGCATCTCCCTAGCATTTTTGGTTGCAGAGTTATTCCAGAGCGTAGCTGAAAGTTTTTAATTGTCTGGCCTATTTTTTTCAATGACCCCCTTATTGTCGGTTGGAACCCTGACTGCGCCGTGTCTTTGTATACGCTGTATACACGCAAAGTGTACGTCAATTTCTAGTGGGTGCCTGCTCGCGCCGTCGCATCTGGCCCCACCTTAAAAATCGTCAGAGCTTTAAGTTTGGTACGAGAGGAAAGCCCTTGAACATGGCAATCCTGTGGTGGTAAAATTTTGAAGATTGAGCAGGATACTGGGATCGAAATTACCCGTTGTACATTTTGTTTTTCTCTCCGACAGCTCTGTGCGCAAAACTCCCATAGTGGAGGCTGTTGAAATCGTTTCTGAGCAACCCCGCCTACTTGAGGTTTTTCCTATCAAGAAGTGTGCAAGTCGCCCTAAACCTTTAAAAAATGGACGCAGGAATATGCCAGTATGACTAAGGTACAAACTGCATCTCCCTAGCATTTTTGATTGCAGAGTTATTCCAGAGCGTAGCTGAAAGTTTTTAATTGTCCGGCCTATTTTTTCAATGACCCCCTTATTGTCGGTTAGAACCCTGACTGCGCCGTGTCTTTGTATACGCTCTGTACACGCACAGTGTACGTCAATTTCTAGTGGGTGCCTGCTCGCGCCGTCGCATCTGGCCCCACCTTAAAAATCGTCAGAGCTTTAAGTTTGGTACGAGAGGAAAGCCCTTGAACATGGCAATCCTGTGGTGGTAAAATTTTGAAGATTGAGCAGGATACTGGGATCGAAATTACCCGTTGTACATTTTGTTTTTCTCTCCGACAGCTCTGTGCGCAAAACTCCCATAGTGGAGGCTGTTGAAATCGTTTCTGAGCAACCCCGCCTACTTGAGGTTTTTCCTATCAAGAAGTGTGCAAGTCGCCCTAAACCTTTAAAAAATGGACGCAGGAATATGCCAGTATGACTAAGGTACAAACTGCATCGCCCTAGCATTTTTGGTTGCAGAGTTATTCCAGAGCGTAGCTGAAAGTTTTTAATTGTCCGGCCTATTTTTTTCAATGACCCCCTTATTGTCGGTTGGAACCCTGACTGCGCCGTGTCTTTGTATACGCTGTATACACGCAAAGTGTACGTCAATTTCTAGTGGGTGCCTGCTCGCGCCGTCGCATCTGGCCCCACCTATAAAATCGTCAGAGCTTTAAGTTTGGTACGAGAGGAAAGCCCTTGAACATGGCAATCCTGTGGTGGTAAAATTTTGAAGATTGAGCAGGATACTGGGATCGAAATTACCCGTTGTACATTTTGTTTTTCTCTCCGACAGCTCTGTGCGCAAAACTCCCATAGTGGAGGCTGTTGAAATCGTTTCTGAGCAACCCCGCCTACTTGAGGTTTTTCCTATCAAGAAGTGTGCAAGTCGCCCTAAACCTTTAAGAAATGGACGCAGGAATATGCCAGCATGACTAAGGTACAAACTGCATCTCCCTAGCATTTTTGGTTGCAGAGTTATTCCAGAGCGTAGCTGAAAGTTTTTAATTGTCCGGCCTATTTTTTTTCAATGACCCCCTTATTGTCGGTTGGAACCCTGACTGCGCCGTGTCTTTGTATACGCTGTATACACGCAAAGTGTACGTCAATTTCTAGTGGGTGCCTGCTCGCGCCGTCGCATCTGGCCCCACCTTAAAAATCGTCAGAGCTTTAAGTTTGGTACGAGAGGAAAGCCCTTGAACATGGCAATCCTGTGGTGGTAAAATTTTGAAGATTGAGCAGGATACTGGGATCGAAATTACCCGTTGTACATTTTGTTTTTCTCTCCGACAGCTCTGTGCGCAAAACTCCCATAGTGGAGGCTGTTGAAATCGTTTCTGAGCAACCCCGCCTACTTGAGGTTTTTCCTATCAAGAAGTGTGCAAGTCGCCCTAAACCTTTAAAAAATGGACGCAGTTATATGCCAGTATGACTAAGGTACAAACTGCATCTCCCTAGCATTTTTGGTTGCAGAGTTATTCCAGAGCGTAGCTGAAAGTTTTTAATTGTCCGGCCTATTTTTTCAATGACCCCCTTATTGTCGGTTAGAACCCTGACTGCGCCGTGTCTTTGTATACGCTCTGTACACGCACAGTGTACGTCAATTTCTAGTGGGTGCCTGCTCGCGCCGTCGCATCTGGCCCCACCTTAAAAATCGTCAGAGCTTTAAGTTTGGTACGAGAGGAAAGCCCTTGAACATGGCAATCCTGTGGTGGTAAAATTTTGAAGATTGAGCAGGATACTGGGATCGAAATTACCCGTTGTACATTTTGTTTTTCTCTCCGACAGCTCTGTGCGCAAAACTCCCATAGTGGAGGCTGTTGAAATCGTTTCTGAGCAACCCCGCCTACTTGAGGTTTTTCCTATCAAGTGTGCAAGTCGCCCTAAACCTTTAAAAAATGGACGCAGGAATATGCCAGTATGACTAAGGTACAAACTGCATCTCCCTAGCATTTTTGGTTGCAGAGTTATTCCAGAGCGTAGCTGAAAGTTTTTAATTGTCCGGCCTATTTTTTCAATGACCCCCTTATTGTCGGTTAGAACCCTGACTGCGCCGTGTCTTTGTATACGCTCTGTACACGCACAGTGTACGTCAATTTCTAGTGGGTGCCTGCTCGCGCCGTCGCATCTGGCCCCACCTTAAAAATCGTCAGAGCTTTAAGTTTGGTACGAGAGGAAAGCCCTTGAACATGGCAATCCTGTGGTGGTAAAATTTTGAAGATTGAGCAGGATACTGGGATCGAAATTACCCGTTGTACATTTTGTTTTTCTCTCCGACAGCTCTGTGCGCAAAACTCCCATAGTGGAGGCTGTTGAAATCGTTTCTGAGCAACCCCGCCTACTTGAGGTTTTTCCTATCAAGAAGTGTGCAAGTCGCCCTAAACCTTTAAAAAATGGACGCAGGAATATGCCAGTATGACTAAGGTACAAACTGCATCGCCCTAGCATTTTTGGTTGCAGAGTTATTCCAGAGCGTAGCTGAAAGTTTTTAATTGTCCGGCCTATTTTTTTCAATGACCCCCTTATTGTCGGTTGGAACCCTGACTGCGCCGTGTCTTTGTATACGCTGTATACACGCAAAGTGTACGTCAATTTCTAGTGGGTGCCTGCTCGCGCCGTCGCATCTGGCCCCACCTTAAAAATCGTCAGAGCTTTAAGTTTGGTACGAGAGGAAAGCCCTTGAACATGGCAATCCTGTGGTGGTAAAATTTTGAAGATTGAGCAGGATACTGGGATCGAAATTACCCGTTGTACATTTTGTTTTTCTCTCCGACAGCTCTGTGCGCAAAACTCCCATAGTGGAGGCTGTTCAAATCGTTTCTGAGCAACCCCGCCTACATGAGGTTTTTCCTATCAAGAAGTGTGCAAGTCGCCCTAAACCTTTAAGAAATGGACGCAGGAATATGCCAGCATGACTAAGGTACAAACTGCATCTCCCTAGCATTTTTGGTTGCAGAGTTATTCCAGAGCGTAGCTGAAAGTTTTTAATTGTCCGGCCTATTTTTTTTCAATGACCCCCTTATTGTCGGTTGGAACCCTGACTGCGCCGTGTCTTTGTATACGCTGTATACACGCAAAGTGTACGTCAATTTCTAGTGGGTGCCTGCTCGCGCCGTCGCATCTGGCCCCACCTTAAAAATCGTCAGAGCTTTAAGTTTGGTACGAGAGGAAAGCCCTTGAACATGGCAATCCTGTGGTGGTAAAATTTTGAAGATTGAGCAGGATACTGGGATCGAAATTACCCGTTGTACATTTTGTTTTTCTCTCCGACAGCTCTGTGCGCAAAACTCCCATAGTGGAGGCTGTTGAAATCGTTTCTGAGCAACCCCGCCTACTTGAGGTTTTTCCTATCAAGAAGTGTGCAAGTCGCCCTAAACCTTTAAAAAATGGACGCAGGAATATGCCAGTATGACTAAGGTACAAACTGCATCTCCCTAGCATTTTTGGTTGCAGAGTTATTCCAGAGCGTAGCTGAAAGTTTTTAATTGTCCGGCCTATTTTTTCAATGACCCCCTTATTGTCGGTTGGAACCCTGACTGCGCCGTGTCTTTGTAAACGCTGTATACACGCACAGTGTACGTCAAGTTCTAGTGGGTGCCTGCTCGCGCCGTCGCATCTGGCCCCACCTTAAAAATCGTCAGAGCTTTAAGTTTGGTACGAGAGGAAAGCCCTTGAACATGGCAATCCTGTGGTGGTAA
This sequence comes from Asterias amurensis, assembly GCF_032118995.1. Lineage (NCBI taxonomy): Eukaryota > Metazoa > Echinodermata > Asteroidea > Forcipulatida > Asteriidae > Asterias > Asterias amurensis. Next base: position 7,308,387 of record NC_092659.1, on the reverse strand, counting down.
AATTTTGAAGATTGAGTAGGATACTAAGATCGAAATTACCCGTTGTACATTTTGTTTTTCTCTCCGACAGCTCTGTGCGAAAAACTCCCATAGTGGAGGCTGTTGAAATCGTTTCTGAGCAACCCCGCCTACTTGAGGTTTTTCCTATCAAGAAGTGTGCAAGTCGCCCTAAACCTTTAAAAAATGGACTCAGGAATATGCCAGTATGACTAAGGTACAAACTGCATCTCCCTAGCATTTTTGGTTGCAGAGTTATTCCAGAGCGTAGCTGAAAGTTTTTAATTGTCCGGCCTATTTTTTTCAATGACCCCCTTATTGTCGGTTGGAACCCTGACTGCGCCGTGTCTTTGTATACGCTGTATACACGCAAAGTGTACGTCAATTTCTAGTGGGTGCCTGCTCGCGCCGTCGCATCTGGCCCCACCTTAAAAATCGTCAGAGCTTTAAGTTTGGTACGAGAGGAAAGCCCTTGAACATGGCAATCCTGTGGTGGTAAAATTTTGAAGATTGAGCAGGATACTGGGATCGAAATTACCCGTTGTACATTTTGTTTTTCTCTCCGACAGCTCTGTGCGCAAAACTCCCATAGTGGAGGCTGTTGAAATCGTTTCTGAGCAACCCCGCCTACTTGAGGTTTTTCCTATCAAGTGTGCAAGTCGCCCTAAACCTTTAAAAAATGGACGCAGGAATATGCCAGTATGACTAAGGTACAAACTGCATCTCCCTAGCATTTTTGGTTGCAGAGTTATTCCAGAGCGTAGCTGAAAGTTTGTAATTGTCCGGCCTATTTTTTTTTCAATGACCCCCTTATTGTCGGTTGGAACCCTGACTGCGCCGTGTCTTTGTATACGCTGTATACACGCAAAGTGTACGTCAATTTCTAGTGGGTGCCTGCTCGCGCCGTCGCATTTGGCCCCACCTTTAAAATCGTCAGAGCTTTAAGTTTGGTACGAGAGGAAAACCCTTGAACATGGCAATCCTGTGGTGGTAAAATTTTGAAGATTGAGCAGGATAATGGGATCGAAATTACCCGTTGTACATTTTGTTTTTCTCTCCGACAGCTCTGTGCGCAAAACTCCCATAGTGGAGGCTGTTGAAATCGTTTCTGAGCAACCCCGCCTACTTGAGGTTTTTCCTATCAAGAAGTGTGCAAGTCGCCCTAAACCTTTAAAAAATGGACGCAGGAATATGCCAGTATGACTAAGGTACAAACTGCATCTCCCTAGCATTTTTGGTTGCAGAGTTATTCCAGAGCGTAGCTGAAAGTTGTTAATTGTCCGGCCTAATTTTTGTCAATGACCCCCCTTATTGTCGGTTGGAACCCTGACTGCGCCGTGTCTTTGTATACGCTGTATACAACGCACAGTGTATGTCAATTTCTAGTGGGTGCCTGCTCACGCCGTCGCATCTGGCCCCACCTTAAAAATCGTCAGTGCTTTAAGTTTGGTACGAGAGGAAAGCTCTTGAACATGGCAATCCTGTGGTGGTAAAATTTTGAAGATTGAGTAGGACACTGGGATCGAAATTACCCGTTGTACATTTTGCTTTTCTCTCCGACAGCTCTGTGCGCAAAACTCCCATAGTGGAGGCTGTTGAAATCGTTTCTGAGCAACCCCGCCTACTTGAGGTTTTTCCTATCAAGAAGTGTGCAAGTCGCCCTAAACCTTTAAAAAATGGACGCAGGAATATGCCAGCATGACTAAGGTACAAACTGCATCTCCCTAGCATTTTTGGTTGCAGAGTTATTCCAGAGCGTAGCTGAAAGTTTTTAATTGTCCGGCCTATTTTTTTCAATGACCCCGTTATTGTCGGTTGGAACCCTGACTGCGCCGTGTCTTTGTATACGCTGTGTACACGCACAGTGTACGTCAATTTCTAGTGGGTGCCTGCTCGCGCCGTCGCATCTGGCCCCACCTTAAAAATCGTCAGTGCTTTAAGTTTGGTACGAGAGGAAAGCCCTTGAAAATGGCAATCCTGTGGTGGTAAAATTTTGAAGATTGAGCAGGATACTGGGATCAAAATTACCCGTTGTACATCTTGTTTTTCTCTCCGACAGCTCTGTGCGAAAAACTCCCATAGTGGAGGCTGTTGAAATCGTTTCTGAGCAACCCCGCCTACTTGAGGTTTTTCCTATCAAGAAGTGTGCAAGTCGCCCTGAACCTTTAAAAAAAGGACGCAAGAATATGCCAGCATGACTAAGGTACAAACTGCATCTCCCTAGCATTTTTGGTTGCAGAGTTAATCCAGAGAGTAGCTGAAAGTTTTTAATTGTCCGGCCTATTTTTTTTCAATGACCCCCTTAATGTCGGTTGGAACCCTGACTGCGCCGTGTCTTTGTATACGCTGTATACACGCACAATGTATGTCAATTTCTAGTGGGTGCCTGCTCGCGCCGTCGCATCTGGCCCCACCTTAAAAATCGTCAGAGCTTTAAGTTTGGTACGAGAGGAAAGCCCTTGAACATGGCAATCCTGTGGTGGTAAAATTTTGAAGATTGAACAGGATACTGGGATCGAAATTACCCGTTGTACATCTTGTTTTTTGCATTTTTGGTTGCAGAGTTATTCCAGAGCGTAGCTGAAAGTTGTTAATTGTCCGGCCTAATTTTTGTCAATGACCCCCCTTATTGTCGGTTGGAACCCTGACTGCGCCGTGTCTTTGTATACGCTGTATACAACGCACAGTGTATGTCAATTTCTAGTGGGTGCCTGCTCACGCCGTCGCATCTGGCCCCACCTTAAAAATCGTCAGTGCTTTAAGTTTGGTACGAGAGGAAAGCTCTTGAACATGGCAATCCTGTGGTGGTAAAATTTTGAAGATTGAGTAGGGACACTGGGATCGAAATTACCCGTTGTACATTTTGCTTTTCTCTCCGACAGCTCTGTGCGCAAAACTCCCATAGTGGAGGCTGTTGAAATCGTTTCTGAGCAACCCCGCCTACTTGAGGTTTTTCCTATCAAGAAGTGTGCAAGTCGCCCTAAACCTTTAAAAAATGGACGCAGGAATATGCCAGCATGACTAAGGTACAAACTGCATCTCCCTAGCATTTTTGGTTGCAGAGTTATTCCAGAGCGTAGCTGAAAGTTTGTAATTGTCCGGCCTATTTTTTTTTCAATGACCCCCTTATTGTCGGTTGGAACCCTGACTGCGCCGTGTCTTTGTATACGCTGTATACACGCAAAGTGTACGTCAATTTCTAGTGGGTGCCTGCTCGCGCCGTCGCATTTGGCCCCACCTTTAAAATCGTCAGAGCTTTAAGTTTGGTACGAGAGGAAAACCCTTGAACATGGCAATCCTGTGGTGGTAAAATTTTGAAGATTGAGCAGGATAATGGGATCGAAATTACCCGTTGTACATTTTGTTTTTCTCTCCGACAGCTCTGTGCGCAAAACTCCCATAGTGGAGGCTGTTGAAATCGTTTCTGAGCAACCCCGCCTACTTGAGGTTTTTCCTATCAAGAAGTGTGCAAGTCGCCCTAAACCTTTAAAAAATGGACGCAGGAATATGCCAGTATGACTAAGGTACAAACTGCATCTCCCTAGCATTTTTGGTTGCAGAGTTATTCCAGAGCGTAGCTGAAAGTTGTTAATTGTCCGGCCTAATTTTTGTCAATGACCCCCCTTATTGTCGGTTGGAACCCTGACTGCGCCGTGTCTTTGTATACGCTGTATACAACGCACAGTGTATGTCAATTTCTAGTGGGTGCCTGCTCACGCCGTCGCATCTGGCCCCACCTTAAAAATCGTCAGTGCTTTAAGTTTGGTACGAGAGGAAAGCTCTTGAACATGGCAATCCTGTGGTGGTAAAATTTTGAAGATTGAGTAGGACACTGGGATCGAAATTACCCGTTGTACATTTTGCTTTTCTCTCCGACAGCTCTGTGCGCAAAACTCCCATAGTGGAGGCTGTTGAAATCGTTTCTGAGCAACCCCGCCTACTTGAGGTTTTTCCTATCAAGAAGTGTGCAAGTCGCCCTAAACCTTTAAAAAAATGGACGCAGGAATATGCCAGCATGACTAAGGTACAAACTGCATCTCCCTAGCATTTTTGGTTGCAGAGTTATTCCAGAGCGTAGCTGAAAGTTTTTAATTGTCCGGCCTATTTTTTTCAATGACCCCGTTATTGTCGGTTGGAACCCTGACTGCGCCGTGTCTTTGTATACGCTGTGTACACGCACAGTGTACGTCAATTTCTAGTGGGTGCCTGCTCGCGCCGTCGCATCTGGCCCCACCTTAAAAATCGTCAGTGCTTTAAGTTTGGTACGAGAGGAAAGCCCTTGAAAATGGCAATCCTGTGGTGGTAAAATTTTGAAGATTGAGCAGGATACTGGGATCAAAATTACCCGTTGTACATCTTGTTTTTCTCTCCGACAGCTCTGTGCGAAAAACTCCCATAGTGGAGGCTGTTGAAATCGTTTCTGAGCAACCCCGCCTACTTGAGGTTTTTCCTATCAAGAAGTGTGCAAGTCGCCCTGAACCTTTAAAAAAAGGACGCAAGAATATGCCAGCATGACTAAGGTACAAACTGCATCTCCCTAGCATTTTTGGTTGCAGAGTTAATCCAGAGAGTAGCTGAAAGTTTTTAATTGTCCGGCCTATTTTTTTTCAATGACCCCCTTAATGTCGGTTGGAACCCTGACTGCGCCGTGTCTTTGTATACGCTGTATACACGCACAATGTATGTCAATTTCTAGTGGGTGCCTGCTCGCGCCGTCGCATCTGGCCCCACCTTAAAAATCGTCAGAGCTTTAAGTTTGGTACGAGAGGAAAGCCCTTGAACATGGCAATCCTGTGGTGGTAAAATTTTGAAGATTGAACAGGATACTGGGATCGAAATTACCCGTTGTACATCTTGTTTTTTGCATTTTTGGTTGCAGAGTTATTCCAGAGCGTAGCTGAAAGTTGTTAATTGTCCGGCCTAATTTTTGTCAATGACCCCCCTTATTGTCGGTTGGAACCCTGACTGCGCCGTGTCTTTGTATACGCTGTATACAACGCACAGTGTATGTCAATTTCTAGTGGGTGCCTGCTCACGCCGTCGCATCTGGCCCCACCTTAAAAATCGTCAGTGCTTTAAGTTTGGTACGAGAGGAAAGCTCTTGAACATGGCAATCCTGTGGTGGTAAAATTTTGAAGATTGAGTAGGACACTGGGATCGAAATTACCCGTTGTACATTTTGCTTTTCTCTCCGACAGCTCTGTGCGCAAAACTCCCATAGTGGAGGCTGTTGAAATCGTTTCTGAGCAACCCCGCCTACTTGAGGTTTTTCCTATCAAGAAGTGTGCAAGTCGCCCTAAACCTTTAAAAAATGGACGCAGGAATATGCCAGCATGACTAAGGTACAAACTGCATCTCCCTAGCATTTTTGGTTGCAGAGTTATTCCAGAGCGTAGCTGAAAGTTTTTAATTGTCCGGCCTATTTTTTTCAATGACCCCGTTATTGTCGGTTGGAACCCTGACTGCGCCGTGTCTTTGTATACGCTGTGTACACGCACAGTGTACGTCAATTTCTAGTGGGTGCCTGCTCGCGCCGTCGCATCTGGCCCCACCTTAAAAATCGTCAGTGCTTTAAGTTTGGTACGAGAGGAAAGCCCTTGAACATGGCAATCCTGTGGTGGTAAAATTTTGAAGATTGAGCAGGATACTGGGATCAAAATTACCCGTTGTACATCTTGTTTTTCTCTCCGACAGCTCTGTGCGAAAAACTCCCATAGTGGAGGCTGTTGAAATCGTTTCTGAGCAACCCCGCCTACTTGAGGTTTTTCCTATCAAGAAGTGTGCAAGTCGCCCTGAACCTTTAAAAAAAGGACGCAAGAATATGCCAGCATGACTAAGGTACAAACTGCATCTCCCTAGCATTTTTGGTTGCAGAGTTAATCCAGAGAGTAGCTGAAAGTTTTTAATTGTCCGGCCTATTTTTTTTCAATGACCCCCTTAATGTCGGTTGGAACCCTGACTGCGCCGTGTCTTTGTATACGCTGTATACACGCACAATGTATGTCAATTTCTAGTGGGTGCCTGCTCGCGCCGTCGCATCTGGCCCCACCTTAAAAATCGTCAGAGCTTTAAGTTTGGTACGAGAGGAAAGCCCTTGAACATGGCAATCCTGTGGTGGTAAAATTTTGAAGATTGAACAGGATACTGGGATCGAAATTACCCGTTGTACATCTTGTTTTTCTCTCCGACAGCTCTGTGCGCAAAACTCCCATAGTGGAGGCTGTTGAAATCGTTTCTGAGCAACCCCGCCTACTTGATGTTTTTCCTATCAAGAAGTGTGCAAGTCGCCCTAAACCTCTAAAAAATGGACGCAGGAATATGCAAGCATGACTAAGGTACAAACTGCATCTCCCTAGCATTTTTGGTTGCAGAGTTATTCCAGAGCGTAGCTGAAAGTTTTTAATTGTCCGGCCTATTTTTTTCAATGACCCCCCTTATTGTCGGTTGGAACCCTGACTGCGCCGTGTCTTTGTATACGCTGTATACACGCACAATGTACGTCAATTTCTAGTGGGTGCCTGCTCGCGCCGTCGCATCTGGCCCCACCTTAAAAATCCTCAGAGCTTTAAGTTTGGCACGAGAGGAAAGCCCTTGAACATGGCAATCCTGTGGTGGTAAAATTTTGAAGATTGATCAGGATACTGGGATCGAAATTACCCGTTGTACATTTTGTTTTTCTCTCCGACAGCTTTGTGCGCAAAACTCCCATAGTGGAGGCTGTTGAAATCGTTTCTGAGCAACCCCGCCTACTTGAGGTTTTTCCTATCAAGAAGTGTGCAAGTCGCCCTAAACCTTTAAAAAATGGACGCAGGAATATGCCAGCATGACTAAGGTACAAACTGCATCTCCCTAGCATTTTTGGTTGCAGAGTTATTCCAGAGCGTAGCTGAAAGTTTTTAATTGTCCGGCCTAATTTTTGTCAATGACCCCCCTTATTGTCGGTTGGAACCCTGACTGCGCCGTGTCTTTGTATACGCTGTATACACGCACAGTGTACGTCAATTTCTAGTGGGTGCCTGCTCGCGCCGTCGCATCTGGCCCCACCTTAAAAATCGTCAGAGCTTTAAGTTTGGTACGAGAGGAAAGCCCTTGAACATGGCAATCCTGTGGTGGTAAAATTTTGAAGATTGAGCAGGATACTGGGATCAAAATTACCCGTTGTACATCTTGTTTTTCTCTCCGACAGCTCTGTGCGAAAAACTCCCATAGTGGAGGCTGTTGAAATCGTTTCTGAGCAACCCCGCCTACTTGAGGTTTTTCCTATCAAGAAGTGTGCAAGTCGCCCTGAACCTTTAAAAAAAGGACGCAAGAATATGCCAGCATGACTAAGGTACAAACTGCATCTCCCTAGCATTTTTGGTTGCAGAGTTAATCCAGAGAGTAGCTGAAAGTTTTTAATTGTCCGGCCTATTTTTTTTCAATGACCCCCTTAATGTCGGTTGGAACCCTGACTGCGCCGTGTCTTTGTATACGCTGTATACACGCACAATGTATGTCAATTTCTAGTGGGTGCCTGCTCGCGCCGTCGCATCTGGCCCCACCTTAAAAATCGTCAGAGCTTTAAGTTTGGTACGAGAGGAAAGCCCTTGAACATGGCAATCCTGTGGTGGTAAAATTTTGAAGATTGAACAGGATACTGGGATCGAAATTACCCGTTGTACATCTTGTTTTTTGCATTTTTGGTTGCAGAGTTATTCCAGAGCGTAGCTGAAAGTTGTTAATTGTCCGGCCTAATTTTTGTCAATGACCCCCCTTATTGTCGGTTGGAACCCTGACTGCGCCGTGTCTTTGTATACGCTGTATACAACGCACAGTGTATGTCAATTTCTAGTGGGTGCCTGCTCACGCCGTCGCATCTGGCCCCACCTTAAAAATCGTCAGTGCTTTAAGTTTGGTACGAGAGGAAAGCTCTTGAACATGGCAATCCTGTGGTGGTAAAATTTTGAAGATTGAGTAGGACACTGGGATCGAAATTACCCGTTGTACATTTTGCTTTTCTCTCCGACAGCTCTGTGCGCAAAACTCCCATAGTGGAGGCTGTTGAAATCGTTTCTGAGCAACCCCGCCTACTTGAGGTTTTTCCTATCAAGAAGTGTGCAAGTCGCCCTAAACCTTTAAAAAATGGACGCAGGAATATGCCAGCATGACTAAGGTACAAACTGCATCTCCCTAGCATTTTTGGTTGCAGAGTTATTCCAGAGCGTAGCTGAAAGTTTTTAATTGTCCGGCCTATTTTTTTCAATGACCCCGTTATTGTCGGTTGGAACCCTGACTGCGCCGTGTCTTTGTATACGCTGTGTACACGCACAGTGTACGTCAATTTCTAGTGGGTGCCTGCTCGCGCCGTCGCATCTGGCCCCACCTTAAAAATCGTCAGTGCTTTAAGTTTGGTACGAGAGGAAAGCCCTTGAACATGGCAATCCTGTGGTGGTAAAATTTTGAAGATTGAGCAGGATACTGGGATCAAAATTACCCGTTGTACATCTTGTTTTTCTCTCCGACAGCTCTGTGCGAAAAACTCCCATAGTGGAGGCTGTTGAAATCGTTTCTGAGCAACCCCGCCTACTTGAGGTTTTTCCTATCAAGAAGTGTGCAAGTCGCCCTGAACCTTTAAAAAAAGGACGCAAGAATATGCCAGCATGACTAAGGTACAAACTGCATCTCCCTAGCATTTTTGGTTGCAGAGTTAATCCAGAGAGTAGCTGAAAGTTTTTAATTGTCCGGCCTATTTTTTTTCAATGACCCCCTTAATGTCGGTTGGAACCCTGACTGCGCCGTGTCTTTGTATACGCTGTATACACGCACAATGTATGTCAATTTCTAGTGGGTGCCTGCTCGCGCCGTCGCATCTGGCCCCACCTTAAAAATCGTCAGAGCTTTAAGTTTGGTACGAGAGGAAAGCCCTTGAACATGGCAATCCTGTGGTGGTAAAATTTTGAAGATTGAACAGGATACTGGGATCGAAATTACCCGTTGTACATCTTGTTTTTCTCTCCGACAGCTCTGTGCGCAAAACTCCCATAGTGGAGGCTGTTGAAATCGTTTCTGAGCAACCCCGCCTACTTGATGTTTTTCCTATCAAGAAGTGTGCAAGTCGCCCTAAACCTCTAAAAAATGGACGCAGGAATATGCAAGCATGACTAAGGTACAAACTGCATCTCCCTAGCATTTTTGGTTGCAGAGTTATTCCAGAGCGTAGCTGAAAGTTTTTAATTGTCCGGCCTATTTTTTTCAATGACCCCCCTTATTGTCGGTTGGAACCCTGACTGCGCCGTGTCTTTGTATACGCTGTATACACGCACAATGTACGTCAATTTCTAGTGGGTGCCTGCTCGCGCCGTCGCATCTGGCCCCACCTTAAAAATCCTCAGAGCTTTAAGTTTGGCACGAGAGGAAAGCCCTTGAACATGGCAATCCTGTGGTGGTAAAATTTTGAAGATTGATCAGGATACTGGGATCGAAATTACCCGTTGTACATTTTGTTTTTCTCTCCGACAGCTTTGTGCGCAAAACTCCCATAGTGGAGGCTGTTGAAATCGTTTCTGAGCAACCCCGCCTACTTGAGGTTTTTCCTATCAAGAAGTGTGCAAGTCGCCCTAAACCTTTAAAAAATGGACGCAGGAATATGCCAGCATGACTAAGGTACAAACTGCATCTCCCTAGCATTTTTGGTTGCAGAGTTATTCCAGAGCGTAGCTGAAAGTTTTTAATTGTCCGGCCTAATTTTTGTCAATGACCCCCCTTATTGTCGGTTGGAACCCTGACTGCGCCGTGTCTTTGTATACGCTGTATACACGCACAGTGTACGTCAATTTCTAGTGGGTGCCTGCTCGCGCCGTCGCATCTGGCCCCACCTTAAAAATCGTCAGAGCTTTAAGTTTGGTACGAGAGGAAAGCCCTTGAACATGGCAATCCTGTGGTGGTAAAATTTTGAAGATTGAGCAGGATACTGGGATCGAAATTACCCGTTGTACATTTTGTTTTTCTCTCCGACAGCTCTGTGCGCAAAACTCCCATAGTGGAGGCTGTTGAAGTCGTTTCTGAGCAACCCCGCCTACTTGAGGTTTTTCCTATCAAGAAGTGTGCAAGTCGCCCTAAACCTTTAAAAAATGGACGCAGGAATATGCCAGCATGACTAAGGTACAAACTGCATCTCCCTAGCATTTTTGGTTGCAGAGTTATTCCAGAGCGTAGCTTAAAGTTTTTAATTGTCCGGCCTACTTTTTTTCAATGACCCCCCTTATTGTCGGCTGGAACCCTGACTGCGCCGTGTCTTTGTATACGCTGTATGCACGCACAGTGTACTTCAATTTCTAGTGGGTGCCTGCTCGCGCCGTCGCATCTGGCCCTGCCTTAAAAATCGTCAGAGCTTTAAGTTTGGTACGAGAGGAAAGCCCTTGAACATGGCAATCCTGTGGTGGTAAAATTTTGAAGATTGAGTAGGACACTAGGATCGAAATTACCCGTTGTACATTTTGCTTTTCTCTCCGACAGCTCTGTGCGCAAAACTCCCATAGTGGAGGCTGTTGAAATCGTTTCTGAGCAACCCCGCCTACTTGAGGTTTTTCCTATCAAGAAGTGTGCAAGTCGCCGTAAACCTTTAAAAAATGGACGCAGGAACATGCCAGCATGACTAAGGTACAAACTGCATCTCCCTAGCATTTTTGGTTGCAGAGTTATTCCAGAGCGTAGCTGAAAGTTTTTAATTGTCCGGCCTATTTTTTTCAATGACCCCGTTATTGTCGGTTGGAACCCTGACTGCGCCGTGTCTTTGTATACGCTGTGTACACGCACAGTGTACGTCAATTTCTAGTGGGTGCCTGCTCGCGCCGTCGCATCTGGCCCCACCCTAAAAATCGTCAGAGCTTTAAGTTTGGTACGAGAGGCAAGCCCTTGAACATGGCAATCCTGTGGTGGTAAAATTTTGAAGATTGAGTAGGATACTGGGATCGAAATTACCCGTTGTACATTTTGTTTTTCTCTCCGACAGCTCTGTGCGCAAAACTCCCATAGTGGAGGCTGTTGAAATCGTTTCTGAGCAACCCCGCCTACTTGAGGTATTTCCTATCAAGAAGTGTGCAAGTCACCCTAAACCTTTAAAAAATGGACGCAGGAATATACCAGTATGATTAAGGTACAAACTGCATCTCCCTAGCATTTTTGGTTGCAGAGTTATTCCAGAGCGTAGCTGAAAGGTTTTAATTGTCCGGCCTATTTTTTTCAATGACCCCCTTATTGTCGGTTGGAACCCTGACTGCGCCGTGTCTTTGTATACGCTGTATACACGCACAGTGTACGTCAATTTCTAGTGGGTGCCTGCTCGCGCCGTCGCATCTGGCCCCACCTTAAAAATCGTCAGTGCTTTAAGTTTGGTACGAGAGGAAAGCCCTTGAAAATGGCAATCCTGTGGTGGTAAAATTTTGAAGATTGAGCAGGATACTGGGATCAAAATTACCCGTTGTACATCTTGTTTTTCTCTCCGACAGCTCTGTGCGCAAAACTCCCATAGTGGAGGCTGTTGAAATCGTTTCTGAGCAACCCCGCCTACTTGAGGTTTTTCCTATCAAGAAGTGTGCAAGTCGCCCTAAACCTCTAAAAAATGGACGCAGGAATATGCCAGGATGACTAAGGTACAAACTGCATCTCCCTAGCATTTTTGGTTGCAGAGTTATTCCAGAGCGTAGCTGAAAGTTGTTAATTGTCCGGCCTAATTTTTGTCAATGACCCCCCTTATTGTCGGTTGGAACCCTGACTGCGCCGTGTCTTTGTATACGCTGTATACAACGCACAGTGTATGTCAATTTCTAGTGGGTGCCTGCTCGCGCCGTCGCATCTGGCCCCACCTTAAAAATCGTCAGTGCTTTAAGTTTGGTACGAGAGGAAAGCCCTTGAACATGGCAATCCTGTGGTGGTAAAATTTTAAAGATTGAGTAGGACACTGGGATCGAAATTACCCGTTGTACATTTTGCTTTTCTCTCCGACAGCTCTGTGCGCAAAACTCCCATAGTGGAGGCTGTTGAAATCGTTTCTGAGCAACCCCGCCTACTTGAGGTTTTTCCTATCAAGAAGTGTGCAAGTCGCCCTAAACCTTTAAAAAATGGACGCAGGAATATGCCAGCATGACTAAGGTACAAACTGCATCTCCCTAGCATTTTTGGTTGCAGAGTTATTCCAGAGCGTAGCTGAAAGTTTTTAATTGTCCGGCCTATTTTTTTCAATGACCCCCTTATTGTCGGTTGGAACCCTGACTGCGCCGTGTCTTTGTATACGCTGTGTACACGCACAGTGTACGTCAATTTCTAGTGGGTGCCTGTTCGCGCCGTCGCATCTGGCCCCACCTTAAAAATCGTCAGAGCTTTAAGTTTGGTACGAGAGGAAAGCCCTTGAACATGGCAATCCTGTGGTGGTAAAATTTTGAAGATTGAGTAGGATACTGGGATCGAAATTACCCGTTGTACATTTTGTTTTTCTCTCCGACAGCTCTGTGCGCAAAACTCCCATAGTGGAGGCTGTTGAAATCGTTTCTGAGCAACCCCGCCTACTTGAGGTTTTTCCTATCAAGAAGTGTGCAAGTCGCCTTCAACCTTCAAAAAAAATGGACGCAGGAATATGCCAGCATGACTATAGTACAAACTGCATTTGACTTTTTTAGTTCTGTAGGAAATAATCTGACACAATCGTACCTCCACATTAACCATCAACATATTTTGTGTACCTCATGTTAGTTTTAATTATTATGAAGACGTTTTTGATGCATTTTGGAACACTTTTTTGTCCATAATTAAATTTCTGATTTTTTTTTTTATGAAAAAAACAACAATTTGGGCGGCGATTTCGAAAGGCCGTCTAAAACTGGCATTTTTTTTTCGGGGAGGGGGGGGGTGAGCTTTGAAAAATCTCACGCATAGCTGGCCTCTGGACTTGGCATCTCTGGAATTGTGTATGGTTGTGTATATTCCCATTGACTTGTGTATGGTTGTGTAGTTTCCCATTGACTTGTGTATGGTTGTATAGTTTCCCGTTGACTGGTGTATGGTTGTGTGAACTCCCATTGACTTGTGTATGGTTGTGAAGTGTCCCATTGACTTGTGTATGGTTGTGTAATTTCCCATTGACTGGTGTATGGTTGTGTAGTTTCCTATTGACTTGTGTATGATTGTGTAGTTTCCCATTGACTTGTGTATGGTTGCGTAGTTTCCCATTGACTTGTGTATGGTTGTGTAGTTTCCCATTGACTTGTGTATGGTTGTGTCAATTCCCATTGACTGGTGTATGGTTGTGAAGTGTCCATTGACTTGTGTATGGTTGTGTAGTTTCCAATTGACTTGTGTATGGTTGTGTAGTTTCCCATTGACTTTTGTATGGTTGTGTAGTTTCCCATTGACTTGTGTATGGTTGTGTAGTTTCCCATTGACATGTTTATTGTTGTGTCATAGTGGAGGCTGTTGAAATCGTTTCTGAGCAACCCCGCCTACTTGAGGTTTTTCCTATCAAGAAGTGTGCAAGTCGCCCTAAACCTTTAAAAAATGGACGCAGGAATATGCCATTATGACTAAGGTACAAACTGCATCTCCCTAGCTTTTTTGGTTGCAGAGTTATTCCAGAGCGTAGCTGAAAGTTTTTAATTGTCCGGCCTATTTTTTTCAATGACCCCCTTATTGTCGGTTGGAACCCTGACTGCGCCGTGTCTTTGTATACGCTGTATACACGCACAGTGTACGTCAAATTCTAGTGGGTGCCTGCTCGCGCCGTCGCATCTGGCCCCACCTTAAAAATCTTCAGAGCTTTAAATTTGGTACGAGAGGAAAGCCCTTGAACATGGCAATCCTGTGGTGGTAAAATTTTGAAGTTTGAGCAAGATACTGGGATCGAAATTACCCGTTGTACATTTTGTTTTTCTCTCCGACAGCTCTGTGCGCAAAACTCCCATAGTGGAGGCTGTTGAAATCGTTTCTGAGCAACCCCGCGTACTTGAGGTTTTTCTTATCAAGAAGTGTGCAAGTCGCCCTAAACCTTTAAAAAATGGACGCAGGAATATGCCAGCATGACTAAGGTACAAACTGCATCTCCCTAGCATTTTTGGTTGCAGAGTTATTCCAGAGCGTAGCTGAAAGTTTTTAATTGTCCGGACAATTTTTTTCAATGACCCCCTTCTTGTCGGTTGGAACCCTGACTGCGCCGTGTCTTTGTATACGCTGTATACACGCACAGTGTACGTCAATTTCTAGTGGGTGCCTGCTCGCGCCGTCGCATCTGGCCCCACTTTAAAAATCGTCAGAGCTTTAAGTTTGGTACGAGAGGAAAGCCCTTGAACATGGCAATCCTGTGGTGGTAAAATTTTGAAGATTGAGCAGGATACTGGGATCGAAATTTCCCGTTGTACATTTTGTTTTTCTCTCCAACAGCTCTGTGCGCAAAACTCCCATAGTGGAGGCTGTTGAAATCGTTTCTGAGCAACCCCGCCTACTTGAAGTTTTTCCTATCAAGAAGTGTGCAAGTCGCCCTAAACCTTTCAAAAATGGACGCAGGAATATGCCAGCATGACTATAGTACAAACTGCATTTGACTTTTTTAGTTTTGAAGGAAATAATCTGACACAATCGTACCTCCACATTAACCATCAACATATTCTGTGTACCTCATGTTAGTTTTAATTATTATGAAGAGGTTTTTGATGCATTTTGGAACACTTTTTTGTCCATAATTAAATTTCTGATTTTTTTTATGAAAAAAAGAAGTTCTGCAGCGATTTCGAAAGGCCGTCTAAAACTGGCTTTTTTTTCGGGGGGGGGGTGAGCTTTGAAAAATCTCACGCATAGCTGGCCTCTGGACTTGACATCTCTGGAATTGTGTATGGTTGTGTATATTCCCATTGACTTGTGTATGGTTGTGTAGTTTCCCATTGACTTTTGTATGGTTGTATAGTTTCCCGTTGACTGGTGTATGGTTGTGTCAACTCCCATTGACTTGTGTATGGTTGTGAAGTGTCCCATTGACTTGTGTATGGTTGTGTAATTTCCCATTGACTGGTGTATGGTTGTGTAGTTTCCTATTGACTTGTGTATGATTGTGTAGTTTCCCATTGACTTGTGTATGGTTGCGTAGTTTCCCATTGACTTGTGTATGGTTGTGTAGTTTCCCATTGACTTGTGTATGGTTGTGTCAATTCCTATTGACTTGTGTATGGTTGTGAAGTGTCCATTGACTTGTGTATGGTTGTGTAGTTTCCCATTGACTTGTGTATGGTTTTGTAGTTTCCCATTGACTTGTGTATGGTTGTGTAGTTTCCCATTGACTTGTGTATGGTTGTGTAGTTTCCCATTGACATGTTTATTGTTGTGTCATAGTGGAGGCTGTTGAAATCGTTTCTGAGCAACCCCGCCTACTTGAGGTTTTTCCGTTCAAGAAGTGTGCAAGTCGCCCTAAACCTTTAAAAAATGGACGCAGGAATATGCCAGCATGACTAAGGTACAAACTGCATCTCCCTAGCTTTTTTGGTTGCAGAGTAATTCCAGAGCGTAGCTGAAAGTTTTTAATTGTCCGGCCTATTGTTTTTCAATGACCCCCTTATTGTCGGTTGGAACCCTGACTGCGCCGTGTCTTTGTATACGCTGTATACACGCACAGTGTACGTCAATTTCTAGTGGGTGCCTGCTTGCGCCGTCGCATCTGGCCCCACCTTAAAAATCGTCAGAGCTTTAAGTTTGGTACGAGAGGAAAGCCCTTGAACATGGCAATCCTGTGGTGGTAAAATTTTGAAGATTGAGCAGGATACTGGGATCGAAATTTCCCGTTGTACATTTTGTTTTTCTCTCCAACAGCTCTGTGCGCAAAACTCCCATAGTGGAGGCTGTTGAAATCGTTTCTGAGCAACCCCGCCTACTTGAGGTTTTTCTTATCAAGAAGTGTGCAAGTCGCCCTAAACCTTTAAAAAATGGACGCAGGAATATGCCAGCATGACTAAGGTACAAACTGCATCTCCCTAGCATTTTTGGTTGCAGAGTTATTCCAGAGCGTAGCTGAAAGTTTTTAATTGTCCGGACAATTTTTTTCAATGACCCCCTTCTTGTCGGTTGGAACCCTGACTGCGCCGTGTCTTTGTATACGCTGTATACACGCACAGTGTACGTCAATTTCTAGTGGGTGCCTGCTCGCGCCGTCGCATCTGGCCCCACCTATAAAATCGTCAAAGCTTTAAGTTTGGTACGAGAGGAAAGCCCTTGAACATGGCAATCCTGTGGTGGTAAAATTTTGAAGATTGAGCAGGATACTGGGATCGAAATTTCCCGTTGTACATTTTGTTTTTCTCTCCAACAGCTCTGTGCGCAAAACTCCCATAGTGGAGGCTGTTGAAATCGTTTCTGAGCAACCCCGCCTACTTGAGGTCTTTCCTTTCAAGAAGTGTGCAAGTCGCCCTAAACCTTTAAAAAATGGACGCAGGAATATGCCAGCATGACTAAGGTACAAACTGCATCTCCCTAGCTTTTTTGGTTGCAGAGTTATTCAAGAGCGTAGCTGAAAGTTTTTAATTGTCCGGCCTATTTTTGTCAATGACACCCTTATTGTCGGTTGGAACCCTGACTGCGCCGTGTCTTTGTATACGCTGTATACACGCACAGTGTACGTCAATTTCTAGTGGGTGCCTGCTCGCGCCGTCGCATCTGGCCCGCCTTAAAAATCGTCAGAGCTTTAAGTTTGATACGAGAGGAAAGCCCTTGAACATGGCAATCCTGTGGTGGTAAAATTTGGAAGATTGGGCATGATACTGGGATCGAAATTAGCCGTTGTACATTTTGTTTTTCTCTCCGACAGCTCTGTGCGCAAAACTCCCATAGTGGAGGCTGTTGAAATCGTTTCTGAGCAACCCCGACTACTTGAGGTTTTTCCTAGCAAGAAGTGTGCAAGTCGCCCTAAACCTTTAAGAAATGGACGCAGGAATATGCCAGGATGACTAAGGTACAAACTGCATCTCCCTAGCATTTTTGGTTCCAGAGTTATTCCAGAGTGTAGCTGAAAGTTTTTAATTGTCCGGCCTATTTTTTCAATGACCCCCTTATTGTCGGTTGGAACCCTGACTGCGCCGTGTCTTTGTATACGCTGTATACACGCACAGTGTACGTCAATTTCTAGTGGGTGCCTGCTCGCGCCGTCGCATCTGGCCCGCCTTAAAAATGTCAGAGCTTTAAGTTTGATACGAGAGGAAAGCCCTTGAACATGGCAATCCTGTGGTGGTAAAATTTTGAAGATTGGGCATGATACTGGGATCGAAATTAGCCGTTGTACATTTTGTTTTTCTCTCCGACAGCTCTGTGCGCAAAACTCCCATAGTGGAGGCTGTTGAAATCGTTTCTGAGCAACCCCGACTACTTGAGGTTTTTCCTAGCAAGAAGTGTGCAAGTCGCCCTAAACCTTTAAGAAATGGACGCAGGAATATGCCAGGATGACTAAGGTACAAACTGCATCTCCCTAGCATTTTTGGTTCCAGAGTTATTCCAGAGTGTAGCTGAAAGTTTTTAATTGTCCGGCCTATTTTTTCAATGACCCCCTTATTGTCGGTTGGAACCCTGACTGCGCCGTGTCTTTGTATACGCTGTATACACGCACAGTGTACGTCAATTTCTAGTGGGTGCCTGCTCGCGCCGTCGCATATGGCCCGCCTTAAAAATGTCAGAGCTTTAAGTTTGATACGAGAGGAAAGCCCTTGAACATGGCAATCCTGTGGTGGTAAAATTTTGAAGATTGGGCAGGATACTGGGATCGAAATTAGCCGTTGTACATTTTGTTTTTCTCTCCGACAGCTCTGTGCGCAAAAATCCCATAGTGGAGGCTGTTGAAATCGTATCTGAGCAACCCCGCCTACTTGAGGTTTTTTCTATCAAGAATGGTGCAATTCGCCCTAAACCTTTAAGAAATGGACGCAGGAATATGCCAGCATGACAAAGGTACAAACTGCATCTCCTTAGCATTTTTGGTTGCAGAGTTATTCCAGAGCGTAGCTGAAAGTTTTTAGATGTCCGGCCTATTTTTTCAATGACCCCCTTATTGTCGGTTGGAACCCTGACTGCGCCGTGTCTTTGTATACGCTGTATACACGCACAGTGTAGGTCAATTTCTAGTGGGTGCCTGCTCGCGCCGTTGCATCTTGCCCCGCCTTAAAAATCGTCAGAGCTTTAAGTTTGGTACGAGAGGAAAGCCCTCGAACATGGCAATCCTGTGGTGGTAAAATTTTGAAGATTGAGCAGGATACTGGGATCGAAATTAGCCGTTGTACATTTTGTTTTTCTCTCCGACAGCTCTGTGCGCAAAAATCCCATAGTGGAGGCTGTTGAAATCGTATCTGAGCAACCCCGCCTACTTGAGGTTTTTTCTATCAAGAATGGTGCAATTCGCCCTAAACCTTTAACAAATGGACGCAGGAATATGCCAGCATGACAAAGGTACAAACTGCATCTCCTTAGCATTTTTGGTTGCAGAGTTATTCCAGAGCGTAGCTGAAAGTTTTTAATTGTCCGGCCTATTTTTTCAATGACCCCCTTATTGTCGGTTGGAACCCTGACTGCGCCCTGTCTTTGTATACGCTGTATACACGCACAGTGTACGTCAATTTCTAGTGGGTGCCTGCTCGCGCCGTCGCATCTGGCCCGCCTTAAAAATCGTCAGAGCTTTAAGTTTGATACGAGAGGAAAGCCCTTGAACATGGCAATCCTGTGGTGGTAAAATTTTGAAGATTGGGCAGGATACTGGGATCGAAATTACCCGTTGTACATTTTGTTTTTCTCTCCGACAGCTCTGTGCGCAAAAATCCCATAGTGGAGGCTGTTGAAATCGTATCTGAGCAACCCCGCCTACTTGAGGTTTTTCCTATCAAGAAGTGTGCAAGTCGCCCTAAACCTTTAAAAAATGGACGCAGGAATATGCCAGCATGACAAAGGTACAAACTGCATCTCCCTAGCATTTTTGGTTCCAGAGTTATTCCAGAGCGTAGCTGAAAGTTTTTAATTGTCCGGCCTATTTGTTCAATGACCCCCTTATTGTCGGTTGGAACCCTGACTGCGCCGTGTCTTTGTATACGCTGTATACACGCACAGTGTAGGTCAATTTCTAGTGGGTGCCTGCTCGCGCCGTTGCATCTTGCCCCGCCTTAAAAATCGTCAGAGCTTTAAGTTTGGTACGAGAGGAAAGCCCTTGAACATGGCAATCCTGTGGTGGTAAAATTTTGAAGATTGAGCAGGATACTGGGATCGAAATTAGCCGTTGTACATTTTGTTTTTCTCTCCGACAGCTCTGTGCGCAAAAATCCCATAGTGGAGGCTGTTGAAATCGTATCTGAGCAACCCCGCCTACTTGAGGTTTTTCCTATCAAGAATGGTGCAATTCGCCCTAAACCTTTAACAAATGGACGCAGGAATATGCCAGCATGACAAAGGTACAAACTGCATCTCCTTAGCATTTTTGGTTGCAGAGTTATTCCAGAGCGTAGCTGAAAGTTTTTAATTGTCCGGCCTATTTTTTCAATGACCCCCTTATTGTCGGTTGGAACCCTGACTGCGCCGTGTCTTTGTATACGCTGTATACACGCACAGTGTACGTCAATTTCTAGTGGGTGCCTGCTCGCGCCGTCGCATCTGGCCCGCCTTAAAAATCGTCAGAGCTTTAAGTTTGATACGAGAGGAAAGCCCTTGATCATGGCAATCCTGTGGTGGTAAAATTTTGAAGATTGGGCAGGATACTGGGATCGAAATTAGCCGTTGTACATTTTGTTTTTCTCTCCGACAGCTCTGTGCGCAAAAATCCCATAGTGGAGGCTGTTGAAATCGTTTCTGAGCAACCCCGCCTACTTGAGGTTTTTCCTATCAAGAAGTGTGCAAGTCGCCCTAAACCTTTAAAAAATGGACGCAGGAATATGCCAGGAAGACTAAGGTACAAACTGCATCTCCCTAGCATTTTTGGTTCCAGAGTTATTCCAGAGCGTAGCTGAAAGTTTTTAATTGTCCGGCCTATTTTTTCAATGACCCCCCTTATTGTCGGTTGGAACCCTGACTGCGCCGTGTCTTTGTATACGCTGTATACACGCACAGTGTACGTCAATTTCTAGTGGGTGCCTGCTCGCGCCGTTGCATCTTGCCCCGCCTTAAAAATCGTCAGAGCTTTAAGTTAGGTACGAGAGGAAAGCCCTTGAACATGGCAATCCTGTGGTGGTAAAATTTTGAAGATTGAGCAGGATACTGGGATCGAAATTAGCCGTTGTACATTTTGTTTTTCTCTCCGACAGCTCTGTGCGCAAAAATCCCATAGTGGAGGCTGTTGAAATCGTATCTGAGCAACCCCGCCTACTTGAGGTTTTTCCTATCATGAAGTGTGCAAGTCGCCCTAAACCTTTAAAAAATGGACGCAGGAATATGCCAGCATGACAAAGGTACAAACTGCATCTCCCTAGCATTTTTGGTTGCAGAGTTATTCCAGAGCGTAGCTGAAAGTTTTTAATTATCCGGCCTATTTGTTCAATGACCCCCCTTATTGTCGGTTGGAACCCTGACTGCGCCGTGTCTTTGTATACGCTGTATACACGCACAGTGTACGTCAATTTCTAGTGGGTGCCTGCTCGCGCCGTTGCATCTTGCCCCGCCTTAAAAATCGTCAGAGCTTTAAGTTTGGTACGAGAGGAAAGCCCTCGAACATGGCAATCCTGTGGTGGTAAAATTTTGAAGATTGAGCAGGATACTGGGATCGAAATTAGCCGTTGTACATTTTGTTTTTCTCTCCGACAGCTCTGTGCGCAAAAATCCCATAGTGGAAGCTGTTGAAATCGTATCTGAGCAACCCCGCCTACTTGAGGTTTTTTCTATCAAGAAGTGTGCAATTCGCCCTAAACCTTTAACAAATGGACGCAGGAATATGCCAGCATGACAAAGGTACAAACTGCATCTCCTTAGCATTTTTGGTTGCAGAGTTATTCCAGAGCGTAGCTGAAAGTTTTTAATTGTCCGGACTATTTTTTCAATGACCCCCTTATTGTCGGTTGGAACCCTGACTGCGCCGTGTCTTTGTATACGCTGTATACACGCACAGTGTACGTCAATTTCTAGTGGGTGCCTGCTCGCGCCGTCGCATCTGGCCCGCCTTAAAAATCGTCAGAGCTTTAAGTTTGATACGAGAGGAAAGCCCTTGAACATGGCAATCCTGTGGTGGTAAAATTTTGAAGATTGGGCAGGATACTGGGATCGAAATTAGCCGTTGTACATTTTGTTTTTCTCTCCGACAGCTCTGTGCGCAAAAATCCCATAGTGGAGGCTGTTGAAATCGTTTCTGAGCAACCCCGCCTACTTGAGGTTTTTCCTATCAAGAAGTGTGCAAGTCGCCCTAAACCTTTAAAAAATGGACGCAGGAATATGCCAGGAAGACTAAGGTACAAACTGCATCTCCCTAGCATTTTTGGTTCCAGAGTTATTCCAGAGCGTAGCTGAAAGTTTTTAATTGTCCGGCCTATTTTTTCAATGACCCCCCTTATTGTCGGTTGGAACCCTGACTGCGCCGTGTCTTTGTATACGCTGTATACACGCACAGTGTACGTCAATTTCTAGTGGGTGCCTGCTCGCGCCGTTGCATCTTGCCCCGCCTTAAAAATCGTCAGAGCTTTAAGTTTGGTACGAGAGGAAAGCCCTTGAACATGGCAATCCTGTGGTGGTAAAATTTTGAAGATTGAGCAGGATACTGGGATCGAAATTAGCCGTTGTACATTTTGTTTTTCTCTCCGACAGCTCTGTGCGCAAAAATCCCATAGTGGAGGCTGTTGAAATCGTATCTGAGCAACCCCGCCTACTTGAGGTTTTTCCTATCATGAAGTGTGCAAGTCGCCCTAAACCTTTAAAAAATGGACGCAGGAATATGCCAGCATGACAAAGGTACAAACTGCATCTCCCTAGCATTTTTGGTTGCAGAGTTATTCCAGAGCGTAGCTGAAAGTTTTTAATTGTCCGGCCTATTTGTTCAATGACCCCCTTATTGTCGGTTGGAACCCTGACTGCGCCGTGTCTTTGTATACGCTGTATACACGCACAGTGTAGGTAAATTTCTAGTGGGTGCCTGCTCGCGCCGTTGCATCTTGCCCCGCCTTAAAAATCGTCAGAGCTTTAAGTTTGGTACGAGAGGAAAGCCCTCGAACATGGCAATCCTGTGGTGGTAAAATTTTGAAGATTGAGCAGGATACTGGGATCGAAATTACCCGTTGTACATTTTGTTTTTCTCTCCGACAGCTCTGTGCGCAAAAATCCCATAGTGGAGGCTGTTGAAATCGTATCTGAGCAACCCCGCCTACTTGAGGTTTTTCTTATCAAGAAGTGTGCAAGTCGCCCTAAACCTTTAAAAAAATGGACGCAGGAATATGCCAGCATGACAAAGGTACAAACTGCATCTCCTTAGCATTTTTGGTTGCAGAGTTATTCCAGAGCGTAGCTGAAAGTTTTTAATTGTCCGGCCTATTTTATTTCAATGACCCCCTTATTGTCGGTTGGAACCCTGACTGCGCCGTGTCTTTGTATACGCTGTATACACGCACAGTGTACGTCAAATTCTAGTGGGTGCCTGCTCGCGCCGTCGCATCTGGCCCCGCTTTAAAAGTCGTCAGAGCTTTAAGTTTGGTACGAGAGGAAAGCCCTTGAATATGGCAATCCTGTGGTGGTAAAATTATGAAGATTGAGCAGGATACTGGGATCAAAATTACCCGTTGTACATTTTGTTTTTTCTCTACGACAGCTCTGTGCGCAAAACTCCCATAGTGGAGGCTGTTGAAATCGTATCTGAGCAACCCCGCCTACTTGAGGTTTTTCATATCAAGAAGTGTGCAAGTCGCCCTGAATCTTTAAAAAATGGACGCAAGAATATGCCAGCATGACTGAGGTACAAAATGCATCTCCCTAGCATTTTTGGTTCCAGAGTTATTCCAGAGCGTAGCTGAAAGTTTTTAATTGTCCGGACTATTTTTTCAATGACCCCCTTATTGTCGGTTGGAACCCTGACTGCGCCGTGTCTTTGTATACGCTGTATACACGCACAGTGTACGTCAATTTCTAGTGGGTGCCTGCTCGCGCCGTCGCATCTGGCCCGCCTTAAAAATCGTCAGAGCTTTAAGTTTGATACGAGAGGAAAGCCCTTGAACATGGCAATCCTGTGGTGGTAAAATTTTGAAGATTGAGCAGGATACTGGGATCGAAATTACCCGTTGTACATTTTGTTTTTCTCTCCGACAGCTCTGTGCGCAAAAATCCCATAGTGGAGGCTGTTGAAATCGTATCTGAGCAACCCCGCCTACTTGAGGTTTTTCCTATCAAGAAGTGTGCAAGTCGCCCTAAACCTTTAAAAAAATGGACGCAGGAATATGCCAGCATGACAAAGGTACAAACTGCATCTCCTTAGCATTTTTGGTTGCAGAGTTATTCCAAAGCGTAGCTGAAAGTTTTTAATTGTCCGGCCTATTTTATTTCAATGACCCCCTTATTGTCGGTTGGAACCCTGACTGCGCCGTGTCTTTGTATACGCTGTATACACGCACAGTGTACGTCAAATTCTAGTGGGTGCCTGCTCGCGCCGTCGCATCTGGCCCCGCCTTAAAAGTCGTCAGAGCTTTAAGTTTGGTACGAGAGGAAAGCCCTTGAATATGGCAATCCTGTGGTGGTAAAATTTTGAAGATTGAGCAGGATACTGGGATCAAAATTACTCGTTGTACATTTTGTTTTTTCTCTACGACAGCTCTGTGCGCAAAACTCCCATAGTGGAGGCTGTTGAAATCGTATCTGAGCAACCCCGCCTACTTGAAGTTTTTCATATCAAGAAGTGTGCAAGTCGCCCTGAATCTTTAAAAAATGGACGCAAGAATATGCCAGCATGACTGAGGTACAAACTGCATCTCCCTAGCATTTTTGGTTCCAGAGTTATTCCAGAGCGTAGCTGAAAGTTTTTAATTGTCCGGCCTATTTTTTCAATGACCCCCTTATTGTCGGTTGGAACCCTGACTGCGCCGTGTCTTTGTATACGCTGTATACACGCACAGTGCACGTCAATTTCTAGTGGGTGCCTGCTCGCGCCGTCGCATCTGGCCCGCCTTAAAAATCGTCAGAGCTTGAAGTTTGATACGAGAGGAAAGCCCTTGAACATGGCAATCCTGTGGTGGTAAAATTTGGAAGATTGGGCAGGATACTGGGATCGAAATTAGCCGTTGTACATTTTGTTTTTCTCTCCGACAGCTCTGTGCGCAAAATTCCCATAGTGGAGGCTGTTGAAATCGTTTCTGAGCAACCCCGACTACTTGAGGTTTTTCCTAGCAAGAAGTGTGCAAGTCGCCCTAAACCTTTAAAAAAATGGACGCAGGAATATGCCAGCATGACTAAGGTACAAACTGCATCTCCCTAGCATTTTTGGTTCCAGAGTTATTCCAGAGCGTAGCTGAAAGTTTTTAATTGTCCGGCCTATTTTTTCAATGACCCCCTTATTGTCGGTTGGAACCCTGACTGCGCCGTGTCTTTGTATACGCTGTATACACGCACAGTGTACGTCAATTTCTAGTGGGTGCCTGCTCGCGCCGTCGCATCTGGCCCGCCTTAAAAATCGTCAGAGCTTTAAGTTTGGTACGAGAGGAAAGCCCTTGAACATGGCAATCCAGTGGTGGTAAAATTTTGAAGATTGAGCAAAAGACTGGGATTGAAATTACCCGTTGTACATTTTGTTTTTTCTCTACGACAGCTCTTTGCGCAAAACTCCCATAGTGGAGGCTGTTGAAATCGTTTCTGAGCAACCCCGCCTACTTGAGGTTTTTCCTATCAAGAAGTGTGCAAGTCGCCCTGAATCTTTAAAAAATGGACGCAAGAATATGCCAGCATGACTGAGGTACAAACCGCATCTCCCTAGCATTTTTGGTTCCAGAGTTATTCCAGAGCGTAGCTGAAAGTTTTTAATTGTCCGGCCTATTTTTTCAATGACCCCCCTTATTGTCGGTTGGAACCCTGACTGCGCCGTGTCTTTGTATACGCTGTATACATGCACAGTGTACGTCAATTTCTAGTGGGTGCCTGCTCGCGCCGTCGCATCTGGCCCGCCTTAAAAATCGTCAGAGCTTTAAGTTTGATACGAGAGGAAAGCCCTTGAACATGGCAATCCTGTGGTGGTAACATTTTTAAGATTGGGCAGGATACTGGGATCGAAATTACCCGTTGTACATTTTGTTTTTCTCTCCGACAGCTCTGTGCGCAAAACTCCCATAGTGGAGGCTGCTGAAATCGTTTCTGAACAACCCCGCCTACTTGAGCTTTTTCCTATCAAAAAGTGTGCAATTCGCCCCAAACCTTTAAAAAATGGACGCAGGAATATGCCAGCATGACTAAGGTACAAACTGCATCTCCCTAGCATTTTTGGATCCAGAGTTATTCTAGAGCGTAGCTGAAAGTTTTTAATTGTCCGGCCTATTTTTTCAATGATCCCCTTATTGTCGGTTGGAACCCTGACTGCGCCGTGTCTTTGTATACGCTGTATACGCACAGTGTCCGTCAATTTCTAGTGGGTGCCTACTCGCGCCGTTGCATCTGGCCCCGCCTTAAAAATTGTCAGAGCTTTAAGTTTGGTACGAGAGGAAAGCCCTTGAACATGGCAATCCTGTGGTGGTAAAATTTTGAAGATTGAGCAGGATACTGGGATCGAAATTAGCCGTCGTACATTTTGTTTTTCTCTCCGACAGCTCTGTGCGCAAAAATCCCATAGTGGAAGCTGTTGAAATCGTATCTGAGCAACCCCGCCTACTTGAGGTTTTTTCTATCAAGAAGTGTGCAAGTCGCCCTAAACCTTTAAAAAATGGACGCAGGAATATGCCAGGAAGACTAAGGTACAAACTGCATCTCCCTAGCATTTTTGGTTCCAGAGTTATTCCAGAGCGTAGCTGAAAGTTTTTAATTGTCCGGCCTATTTTTTCAATGACCCCCCTTATTGTCGGTTGGAACCCTGACTGCGCCGTGTCTTTGTATACGCTGTATACACGCACAGTGTACGTCAATTTCTAGTGGGTGCCTGCTCGCGCCGTTGCATCTTGCCCCGCCTTAAAAATCGTCAGAGCTTTAAGTTTGGTACGAGAGGAAAGCCCTTGAACATGGCAATCCTGTGGTGGTAAAATTTTGAAGATTGAGCAGGATACTGGGATCGAAATTAGCCGTTGTACATTTTGTTTTTCTCTCCGACAGCTCTGTGCGCAAAAATCCCATAGTGGAGGCTGTTGAAATCGTATCTGAGCAACCCCGCCTACTTGAGGTTTTTCCTATCATGAAGTGTGCAAGTCGCCCTAAACCTTTAAAAAATGGACGCAGGAATATGCCAGCATGACAAAGGTACAAACTGCATCTCCCTAGCATTTTTGGTTGCAGAGTTATTCCAGAGCGTAGCTGAAAGTTTTTAATTGTCCGGCCTATTTGTTCAATGACCCCCTTATTGTCGGTTGGAACCCTGACTGCGCCGTGTCTTTGTATACGCTGTATACACGCACAGTGTAGGTCAATTTCTAGTGGGTGCCTGCTCGCGCCGTTGCATCTTGCCCCGCCTTAAAAATCGTCAGAGCTTTAAGTTTGGTACGAGAGGAAAGCCCTCGAACATGGCAATCCTGTGGTGGTAAAATTTTGAAGATTGAGCAGGATACTGGGATCGAAATTACCCGTTGTACATTTTGTTTTTCTCTCCGACAGCTCTGTGCGCAAAAATCCCATAGTGGAGGCTGTTGAAATCGTATCTGAGCAACCCCGCCTACTTGAGGTTTTTCTTATCAAGAAGTGTGCAAGTCGCCCTAAACCTTTAAAAAAATGGACGCAGGAATATGCCAGCATGACAAAGGTACAAACTGCATCTCCTTAGCATTTTTGGTTGCAGAGTTATTCCAGAGCGTAGCTGAAAGTTTTTAATTGTCCGGCCTATTTTATTTCAATGACCCCCTTATTGTCGGTTGGAACCCTGACTGCGCCGTGTCTTTGTATACGCTGTATACACGCACAGTGTACGTCAAATTCTAGTGGGTGCCTGCTCGCGCCGTCGCATCTGGCCCCGCTTTAAAAGTCGTCAGAGCTTTAAGTTTGGTACGAGAGGAAAGCCCTTGAATATGGCAATCCTGTGGTGGTAAAATTATGAAGATTGAGCAGGATACTGGGATCAAAATTACCCGTTGTACATTTTGTTTTTTCTCTACGACAGCTCTGTGCGCAAAACTCCCATAGTGGAGGCTGTTGAAATCGTATCTGAGCAACCCCGCCTACTTGAGGTTTTTCATATCAAGAAGTGTGCAAGTCGCCCTGAATCTTTAAAAAATGGACGCAAGAATATGCCAGCATGACTGAGGTACAAAATGCATCTCCCTAGCATTTTTGGTTCCAGAGTTATTCCAGAGCGTAGCTGAAAGTTTTTAATTGTCCGGACTATTTTTTCAATGACCCCCTTATTGTCGGTTGGAACCCTGACTGCGCCGTGTCTTTGTATACGCTGTATACACGCACAGTGTACGTCAATTTCTAGTGGGTGCCTGCTCGCGCCGTCGCATCTGGCCCGCCTTAAAAATCGTCAGAGCTTTAAGTTTGATACGAGAGGAAAGCCCTTGAACATGGCAATCCTGTGGTGGTAAAATTTTGAAGATTGAGCAGGATACTGGGATCGAAATTACCCGTTGTACATTTTGTTTTTCTCTCCGACAGCTCTGTGCGCAAAAATCCCATAGTGGAGGCTGTTGAAATCGTATCTGAGCAACCCCGCCTACTTGAGGTTTTTCCTATCAAGAAGTGTGCAAGTCGCCCTAAACCTTTAAAAAAATGGACGCAGGAATATGCCAGCATGACAAAGGTACAAACTGCATCTCCTTAGCATTTTTGGTTGCAGAGTTATTCCAAAGCGTAGCTGAAAGTTTTTAATTGTCCGGCCTATTTTATTTCAATGACCCCCTTATTGTCGGTTGGAACCCTGACTGCGCCGTGTCTTTGTATACGCTGTATACACGCACAGTGTACGTCAAATTCTAGTGGGTGCCTGCTCGCGCCGTCGCATCTGGCCCCGCCTTAAAAGTCGTCAGAGCTTTAAGTTTGGTACGAGAGGAAAGCCCTTGAATATGGCAATCCTGTGGTGGTAAAATTTTGAAGATTGAGCAGGATACTGGGATCAAAATTACCCGTTGTACATTTTGTTTTTTCTCTACGACAGCTCTGTGCGCAAAACTCCCATAGTGGAGGCTGTTGAAATCGTATCTGAGCAACCCCGCCTACTTGAAGTTTTTCATATCAAGAAGTGTGCAAGTCGCCCTGAATCTTTAAAAAATGGACGCAAGAATATGCCAGCATGACTGAGGTACAAACTGCATCTCCCTAGCATTTTTGGTTCCAGAGTTATTCCAGAGCGTAGCTGAAAGTTTTTAATTGTCCGGCCTATTTTTTCAATGACCCCCTTATTGTCGGTTGGAACCCTGACTGCGCCGTGTCTTTGTATACGCTGTATACACGCACAGTGCACGTCAATTTCTAGTGGGTGCCTGCTCGCGCCGTCGCATCTGGCCCGCCTTAAAAATCGTCAGAGCTTGAAGTTTGATACGAGAGGAAAGCCCTTGAACATGGCAATCCTGTGGTGGTAAAATTTGGAAGATTGGGCAGGATACTGGGATCGAAATTAGCCGTTGTACATTTTGTTTTTCTCTCCGACAGCTCTGTGCGCAAAATTCCCATAGTGGAGGCTGTTGAAATCGTTTCTGAGCAACCCCGACTACTTGAGGTTTTTCCTAGCAAGAAGTGTGCAAGTCGCCCTAAACCTTTAAAAAAATGGACGCAGGAATATGCCAGCATGACTAAGGTACAAACTGCATCTCCCTAGCATTTTTGGTTCCAGAGTTATTCCAGAGCGTAGCTGAAAGTTTTTAATTGTCCGGCCTATTTTTTCAATGACCCCCTTATTGTCGGTTGGAACCCTGACTGCGCCGTGTCTTTGTATACGCTGTATACACGCACAGTGTACGTCAATTTCTAGTGGGTGCCTGCTCGCGCCGTCGCATCTGGCCCGCCTTAAAAATCGTCAGAGCTTTAAGTTTGGTACGAGAGGAAAGCCCTTGAACATGGCAATCCAGTGGTGGTAAAATTTTGAAGATTGAGCAAAAGACTGGGATTGAAATTACCCGTTGTACATTTTGTTTTTTCTCTACGACAGCTCTTTGCGCAAAACTCCCATAGTGGAGGCTGTTGAAATCGTTTCTGAGCAACCCCGCCTACTTGAGGTTTTTCCTATCAAGAAGTGTGCAAGTCGCCCTGAATCTTTAAAAAATGGACGCAAGAATATGCCAGCATGACTGAGGTACAAACCGCATCTCCCTAGCATTTTTGGTTCCAGAGTTATTCCAGAGCGTAGCTGAAAGTTTTTAATTGTCCGGCCTATTTTTTCAATGACCCCCCTTATTGTCGGTTGGAACCCTGACTGCGCCGTGTCTTTGTATACGCTGTATACATGCACAGTGTACGTCAATTTCTAGTGGGTGCCTGCTCGCGCCGTCGCATCTGGCCCGCCTTAAAAATCGTCAGAGCTTTAAGTTTGATACGAGAGGAAAGCCCTTGAACATGGCAATCCTGTGGTGGTAACATTTTTAAGATTGGGCAGGATACTGGGATCGAAATTACCCGTTGTACATTTTGTTTTTCTCTCCGACAGCTCTGTGCGCAAAACTCCCATAGTGGAGGCTGCTGAAATCGTTTCTGAACAACCCCGCCTACTTGAGCTTTTTCCTATCAAAAAGTGTGCAATTCGCCCCAAACCTTTAAAAAATGGACGCAGGAATATGCCAGCATGACTAAGGTACAAACTGCATCTCCCTAGCATTTTTGGATCCAGAGTTATTCTAGAGCGTAGCTGAAAGTTTTTAATTGTCCGGCCTATTTTTTCAATGATCCCCTTATTGTCGGTTGGAACCCTGACTGCGCCGTGTCTTTGTATACGCTGTATACGCACAGTGTCCGTCAATTTCTAGTGGGTGCCTACTCGCGCCGTTGCATCTGGCCCCGCCTTAAAAATTGTCAGAGCTTTAAGTTTGGTACGAGAGGAAAGCCCTTGAACATGGCAATCCTGTGGTGGTAAAATTTTGAAGATTGAGCAGGATACTGGGATCGAAATTAGCCGTCGTACATTTTGTTTTTTTCTCCGACAGCTCTGTGCGCAAAACTCCCATAGTGGAGGCTGTTGAAATCGTTTCTGAGCAACCCCGCCTACTTGAGGTTTTTCCTATCAAGAAGTGTGCAAGTCGCCCTAAACCTTTCAAAAATGCACGCAGGAATATGCCAGGATGACTAAGGTACAATCTGCATCTCCCTAGCGTTTTTGGTTGCAGAGTTATTCCAGAGCGTAGCTGAAAGTTTTTAGATGTCCGGCCTATTTTTTCAATGACCCCCTTATTGTCGGTTGGAACCCTGACTGCGCCGTGTCTTTGTATACGCTGTATACACGCACAGTGTAGGTCAATTTCTAGTGGGTGCCTGCTCGCGCCGTTGCATCTTGCCCCGCCTTAAAAATCGTCAGAGCTTTAAGTTTGGTACGAGAGGAAAGCCCTCGAACATGGCAATCCTGTGGTGGTAAAATTTTGAAGATTGAGCAGGATACTGGGATCGAAATTAGCCGTTGTACATTTTGTTTTTCTCTCCGACAGCTCTGTGCGCAAAAATCCCATAGTGGAGGCTGTTGAAATCGTATCTGAGCAACCCCGCCTACTTGAGGTTTTTTCTATCAAGAATGGTGCAATTCGCCCTAAACCTTTAACAAATGGACGCAGGAATATGCCAGCATGACAAAGGTACAAACTGCATCTCCTTAGCATTTTTGGTTGCAGAGTTATTCCAGAGCGTAGCTGAAAGTTTTTAATTGTCCGGCCTATTTTTTCAATGACCCCCTTATTGTCGGTTGGAACCCTGACTGCGCCCTGTCTTTGTATACGCTGTATACACGCACAGTGTACGTCAATTTCTAGTGGGTGCCTGCTCGCGCCGTCGCATCTGGCCCGCCTTAAAAATCGTCAGAGCTTTAAGTTTGATACGAGAGGAAAGCCCTTGAACATGGCAATCCTGTGGTGGTAAAATTTTGAAGATTGGGCAGGATACTGGGATCGAAATTAGCCGTTGTACATTTTGTTTTTCTCTCCGACAGCTCTGTGCGCAAAAATCCCATAGTGGAGGCTGTTGAAATCGTTTCTGAGCAACCCCGCCTACTTGAGGTTTTTCCTATCAAGAAGTGTGCAAGTCGCCCTAAACCTTTAAAAAATGGACGCAGGAATATGCCAGGAAGACTAATGTACAAACTGCATCTCCCTAGCATTTTTGGTTCCAGAGTTATTCCAGAGCGTAGCTGAAAGTTTTTAATTGTCCGGCCTATTTTTTCAATGACCCCCCTTATTGTCGGTTGGAACCCTGACTGCGCCGTGTCTTTGTATACGCTGTATACACGCACAGTGTACGTCAATTTCTAGTGGGTGCCTGCTCGCGCCGTTGCATCTTGCCCCGCCTTAAAAATCGTCAGAGCTTTAAGTTTGGTACGAGAGGAAAGCCCTTGAACATGGCAATCCTGTGGTGGTAAAATTTTGAAGATTGAGCAGGATACTGGGATCGAAATTAGCCGTTGTACATTTTGTTTTTCTCTCCGACAGCTCTGTGCGCAAAAATCCCATAGTGGAGGCTGTTGAAATCGTATCTGAGCAACCCCGCCTACTTGAGGTTTTTCCTATCAAGAAGTGTGCAAGTCGCCCTAAACCTTTAAAAAATGGACGCAGGAATATGCCAGCATGACAAAGGTACAAACTGCATCTCCCTAGCATTTTTGGTTGCAGAGTTATTCCAGAGCGTAGCTGAAAGTTTTTAATTGTCCGGCCTATTTGTTCAATGACCCCCTTATTGTCGGTTGGAACCCTGACTGCGCCGTGTCTTTGTATACGCTGTATACACGCACAGTGTAGGTCAATTTCTAGTGGGTGCCTGCTCGCGCCGTTGCATCTTGCCCCGCCTTAAAAATCGTCAGAGCTTTAAGTTTGGTACGAGAGGAAAGCCCTTGAACATGGCAATCCTGTGGTGGTAAAATTTTGAAGATTGAGCAGGATACTGGGATCGAAATTAGCCGTTGTACATTTTGTTTTTCTCTCCGACAGCTCTGTGCGCAAAAATCCCATAGTGGAGGCTGTTGAAATCGTATCTGAGCAACCCCGCCTACTTGAGGTTTTTCCTATCAAGAATGGTGCAATTCGCCCTAAACCTTTAACAAATGGACGCAGGAATATGCCAGCATGACAAAGGTACAAACTGCATCTCCTTAGCATTTTTGGTTGCAGAGTTATTCCAGAGCGTAGCTGAAAGTTTTTAATTGTCCGGCCTATTTTTTCAATGACCCCCTTATTGTCGGTTGGAACCCTGACTGCGCCGTGTCTTTGTATACGCTGTATACACGCACAGTGTACGTCAATTTCTAGTGGGTGCCTGCTCGCGCCGTCGCATCTGGCCCGCCTTAAAAATCGTCAGAGCTTTAAGTTTGATACGAGAGGAAAGCCCTTGATCATGGCAATCCTGTGGTGGTAAAATTTTGAAGATTGGGCAGGATACTGGGATCGAAATTAGCCGTTGTACATTTTGTTTTTCTCTCCGACAGCTCTGTGCGCAAAAATCCCATAGTGGAGGCTGTTGAAATCGTTTCTGAGCAACCCCGCCTACTTGAGGTTTTTCCTATCAAGAAGTGTGCAAGTCGCCCTAAACCTTTAAAAAATGGACGCAGGAATATGCCAGGAAGACTAAGGTACAAACTGCATCTCCCTAGCATTTTTGGTTCCAGAGTTATTCCAGAGCGTAGCTGAAAGTTTTTAATTGTCCGGCCTATTTTTTCAATGACCCCCCTTATTGTCGGTTGGAACCCTGACTGCGCCGTGTCTTTGTATACGCTGTATACACGCACAGTGTACGTCAATTTCTAGTGGGTGCCTGCTCGCGCCGTTGCATCTTGCCCCGCCTTAAAAATCGTCAGAGCTTTAAGTTTGGTACGAGAGGAAAGCCCTTGAACATGGCAATCCTGTGGTGGTAAAATTTTGAAGATTGAGCAGGATACTGGGATCGAAATTAGCCGTTGTACATTTTGTTTTTCTCTCCGACAGCTCTGTGCGCAAAAATCCCATAGTGGAGGCTGTTGAAATCGTATCTGAGCAACCCCGCCTACTTGAGGTTTTTCCTATCATGAAGTGTGCAAGTCGCCCTAAACCTTTAAAAAATGGACGCAGGAATATGCCAGCATGACAAAGGTACAAACTGCATCTCCCTAGCATTTTTGGTTGCAGAGTTATTCCAGAGCGTAGCTGAAAGTTTTTAATTATCCGGCCTATTTGTTCAATGACCCCCCTTATTGTCGGTTGGAACCCTGACTGCGCCGTGTCTTTGTATACGCTGTATACACGCACAGTGTAGGTCAATTTCTAGTGGGTGCCTGCTCGCGCCGTTGCATCTTGCCCCGCCTTAAAAATCGTCAGAGCTTTAAGTTTGGTACGAGAGGAAAGCCCTCGAACATGGCAATCCTGTGGTGGTAAAATTTTGAAGATTGAGCAGGATACTGGGATCGAAATTAGCCGTTGTACATTTTGTTTTTCTCTCCGACAGCTCTGTGCGCAAAAATCCCATAGTGGAAGCTGTTGAAATCGTATCTGAGCAACCCCGCCTACTTGAGGTTTTTTCTATCAAGAAGTGTGCAAGTCGCCCTAAACCTTTAAAAAATGGACGCAGGAATATGCCAGGAAGACTAAGGTACAAACTGCATCTCCCTAGCATTTTTGGTTCCAGAGTTATTCCAGAGCGTAGCTGAAAGTTTTTAATTGTCCGGCCTATTTTTTCAATGACCCCCCTTATTGTCGGTTGGAACCCTGACTGCGCCGTGTCTTTGTATACGCTGTATACACGCACAGTGTACGTCAATTTCTAGTGGGTGCCTGCTCGCGCCGTTGCATCTTGCCCCGCCTTAAAAATCGTCAGAGCTTTAAGTTTGGTACGAGAGGAAAGCCCTTGAACATGGCAATCCTGTGGTGGTAAAATTTTGAAGATTGAGCAGGATACTGGGATCGAAATTAGCCGTTGTACATTTTGTTTTTCTCTCCGACAGCTCTGTGCGCAAAAATCCCATAGTGGAGGCTGTTGAAATCGTATCTGAGCAACCCCGCCTACTTGAGGTTTTTCCTATCATGAAGTGTGCAAGTCGCCCTAAACCTTTAAAAAATGGACGCAGGAATATGCCAGCATGACAAAGGTACAAACTGCATCTCCCTAGCATTTTTGGTTGCAGAGTTATTCCAGAGCGTAGCTGAAAGTTTTTAATTGTCCGGCCTATTTGTTCAATGACCCCCTTATTGTCGGTTGGAACCCTGACTGCGCCGTGTCTTTGTATACGCTGTATACACGCACAGTGTAGGTCAATTTCTAGTGGGTGCCTGCTCGCGCCGTTGCATCTTGCCCCGCCTTAAAAATCGTCAGAGCTTTAAGTTTGGTACGAGAGGAAAGCCCTCGAACATGGCAATCCTGTGGTGGTAAAATTTTGAAGATTGAGCAGGATACTGGGATCGAAATTACCCGTTGTACATTTTGTTTTTCTCTCCGACAGCTCTGTGCGCAAAAATCCCATAGTGGAGGCTGTTGAAATCGTATCTGAGCAACCCCGCCTACTTGAGGTTTTTCTTATCAAGAAGTGTGCAAGTCGCCCTAAACCTTTAAAAAAATGGACGCAGGAATATGCCAGCATGACAAAGGTACAAACTGCATCTCCTTAGCATTTTTGGTTGCAGAGTTATTCCAGAGCGTAGCTGAAAGTTTTTAATTGTCCGGCCTATTTTATTTCAATGACCCCCTTATTGTCGGTTGGAACCCTGACTGCGCCGTGTCTTTGTATACGCTGTATACACGCACAGTGTACGTCAAATTCTAGTGGGTGCCTGCTCGCGCCGTCGCATCTGGCCCCGCTTTAAAAGTCGTCAGAGCTTTAAGTTTGGTACGAGAGGAAAGCCCTTGAATATGGCAATCCTGTGGTGGTAAAATTATGAAGATTGAGCAGGATACTGGGATCAAAATTACCCGTTGTACATTTTGTTTTTTCTCTACGACAGCTCTGTGCGCAAAACTCCCATAGTGGAGGCTGTTGAAATCGTATCTGAGCAACCCCGCCTACTTGAGGTTTTTCATATCAAGAAGTGTGCAAGTCGCCCTGAATCTTTAAAAAATGGACGCAAGAATATGCCAGCATGACTGAGGTACAAAATGCATCTCCCTAGCATTTTTGGTTCCAGAGTTATTCCAGAGCGTAGCTGAAAGTTTTTAATTGTCCGGACTATTTTTTCAATGACCCCCTTATTGTCGGTTGGAACCCTGACTGCGCCGTGTCTTTGTATACGCTGTATACACGCACAGTGTACGTCAATTTCTAGTGGGTGCCTGCTCGCGCCGTCGCATCTGGCCCGCCTTAAAAATCGTCAGAGCTTTAAGTTTGATACGAGAGGAAAGCCCTTGAACATGGCAATCCTGTGGTGGTAAAATTTTGAAGATTGAGCAGGATACTGGGATCGAAATTACCCGTTGTACATTTTGTTTTTCTCTCCGACAGCTCTGTGCGCAAAAATCCCATAGTGGAGGCTGTTGAAATCGTATCTGAGCAACCCCGCCTACTTGAGGTTTTTCCTATCAAGAAGTGTGCAAGTCGCCCTAAACCTTTAAAAAAATGGACGCAGGAATATGCCAGCATGACAAAGGTACAAACTGCATCTCCTTAGCATTTTTGGTTGCAGAGTTATTCCAAAGCGTAGCTGAAAGTTTTTAATTGTCCGGCCTATTTTATTTCAATGACCCCCTTATTGTCGGTTGGAACCCTGACTGCGCCGTGTCTTTGTATACGCTGTATACACGCACAGTGTACGTCAAATTCTAGTGGGTGCCTGCTCGCGCCGTCGCATCTGGCCCCGCCTTAAAAGTCGTCAGAGCTTTAAGTTTGGTACGAGAGGAAAGCCCTTGAATATGGCAATCCTGTGGTGGTAAAATTTTGAAGATTGAGCAGGATACTGGGATCAAAATTACCCGTTGTACATTTTGTTTTTTCTCTACGACAGCTCTGTGCGCAAAACTCCCATAGTGGAGGCTGTTGAAATCGTATCTGAGCAACCCCGCCTACTTGAGGTTTTTCATATCAAGAAGTGTGCAAGTCGCCCTGAATCTTTAAAAAATGGACGCAAGAATATGCCAGCATGACTGAGGTACAAACTGCATCTCCCTAGCATTTTTGGTTCCAGAGTTATTCCAGAGCGTAGCTGAAAGTTTTTAATTGTCCGGCCTATTTTTTCAATGACCCCCTTATTGTCGGTTGGAACCCTGACTGCGCCGTGTCTTTGTATACGCTGTATACACGCACAGTGCACGTCAATTTCTAGTGGGTGCCTGCTCGCGCCGTCGCATCTGGCCCGCCTTAAAAATCGTCAGAGCTTGAAGTTTGATACGAGAGGAAAGCCCTTGAACATGGCAATCCTGTGGTGGTAAAATTTGGAAGATTGGGCAGGATACTGGGATCGAAATTAGCCGTTGTACATTTTGTTTTTCTCTCCGACAGCTCTGTGCGCAAAATTCCCATAGTGGAGGCTGTTGAAATCGTTTCTGAGCAACCCCGACTACTTGAGGTTTTTCCTAGCAAGAAGTGTGCAAGTCGCCCTAAACCTTTAAAAAAATGGACGCAGGAATATGCCAGCATGACTAAGGTACAAACTGCATCTCCCTAGCATTTTTGGTTCCAGAGTTATTCCAGAGCGTAGCTGAAAGTTTTTAATTGTCCGGCCTATTTTTTCAATGACCCCCTTATTGTCGGTTGGAACCCTGACTGCGCCGTGTCTTTGTATACGCTGTATACACGCAGAGTGTACGTCAATTTCTAGTGGGTGCCTGCTCGCTTCGTCGCATCTGGCCCGCCTTAAAAATCGTCAGAGCTTTAAGTTTGGTACGAGAGGAAAGCCCTTGAACATGGCAATCCAGTGGTGGTAAAATTTTGAAGATTGAGCAAAAGACTGGGATTGAAATTACCCGTTGTACATTTTGTTTTTTCTCTACGACAGCTCTTTGCGCAAAACTCCCATAGTGGAGGCTGTTGAAATCGTTTCTGAGCAACCCCGCCTACTTGAGGTTTTTCCTATCAAGAAGTGTGCAAGTCGCCCTGAATCTTTAAAAAATGGACGCAAGAATATGCCAGCATGACTGAGGTACAAACCGCATCTCCCTAGCATTTTTGGTTCCAGAGTTATTCCAGAGCGTAGCTGAAAGTTTTTAATTGTCCGGCCTATTTTTTCAATGACCCCCCTTATTGTCGGTTGGAACCCTGACTGCGCCGTGTCTTTGTATACGCTGTATACATGCACAGTGTACGTCAATTTCTAGTGGGTGCCTGCTCGCGCCGTCGCATCTGGCCCGCCTTAAAAATCGTCAGAGCTTTAAGTTTGATACGAGAGGAAAGCCCTTGAACATGGCAATCCTGTGGTGGTAACATTTTTAAGATTGGGCAGGATACTGGGATCGAAATTAGCCGTTGTACATTTTGTTTTTCTCTCCGACAGCTCTGTGCGCAAAAATCCCATAGTGGAGGCTGTTGAAATCGTTTCTGAGCAACCCCGCCTACTTGAGGTTTTTCCTATCAAGAAGTGTACAAGTCACCCTAAACCTTTAAAAAATGGACGCAGGAATATGCCAGGATGACTAAGGTACAAACTGCATCTCCCTAGCATTTTTGGTTCCAGTGTTATTCCAGAGCGTAGCTGAAAGTTTTTAATTGTACGGTCTATTTTTTCAATGACCCCCTTATTGTCGGTTGGAACCCTGACTGCGCCGTGTCTTTGTATACGCTGTATACACGCACAGTGTACGTCAAATTCTAGTGGGTGCCTGCTCGCGCCGTCGCATCTGGCCCGCCTTAAAAATCGTCAGAGCTTTAAGTTTGGTACGAGAGGAAAGCCCTTGAACATGGCAATCCAGTGGTGGTAAAATTTTGAAGATTGAGCAAAAGACTGGGATTGAAATTACCCGTTGTACATTTTGTTTTTTCTCTACGACAGCTCTTTGCGCAAAACTCCCATAGTGGAGGCTGTTGAAATCGTTTCTGAGCAACCCCGCCTACTTGAGGTTTTTCCTATCAAGAAGTGTGCAAGTCGCCCTGAATCTTTAAAAAATGGACGCAAGAATATGCCAGCATGACTGAGGTACAAACCGCATCTCCCTAGCATTTTTGGTTCCAGAGTTATTCCAGAGCGTAGCTGAAAGTTTTTAATTGTCCGGCCTATTTTTTCAATGACCCCCCTTATTGTCGGTTGGAACCCTGACTGCGCCGTGTCTTTGTATACGCTGTATACACGCACAGTGTACGTCAATTTCTAGTGGGTGCCTGCTCGCGCCGTCGCATCTGGCCCGCCTTAAAAATCGTCAGAGCTTTAAGTTTGATACGAGAGGAAAGCCCTTGAACATGGCAATCCTGTGGTGGTAACATTTTTAAGATTGGGCAGGATACTGGGATCGAAATTAGCCGTTGTACATTTTGTTTTTCTCCTTGACAGCTCTGTGCGCAAAAATCCCATAGTGGAGGCTGTTGAAATCGTTTCTGAGCAACCCCGCCTACTTGAGGTTTTTCCTATCAAGAAGTGTACAAGTCACCCTAAACCTTTAAAAAATGGACGCAGGAATATGCCAGGATGACTAAGGTACAAACTGCATCTCCCTAGCATTTTTGGTTCCAGAGTTATTCCAGAGCGTAGCTGAAAGTTTTTAATTGTACGGTCTATTTTTTCAATGACCCCCTTATTGTCGGTTGGAACCCTGACTGCGCCGTGTCTTTGTATACGCTGTATACACGCACAGTGTAGGTCAATTTCTAGTGGGTGCCTACTCGCGCCGTTGCATCTGGCCCCGCCTTAAAAATCGTCAGAGCTTTAAGTTTGGTACGAGAGGAAAGCCCTTGAACATGGCAATCCTGTGGTGGTAAAATTTTGAAGATTGAGCAGGATACTGGGATCGAAATTACCCGTTGTACATTTTGTTTTTCTCTCCGACAGCTCTGTGCGCAAAACTCCCATAGTGGAGGCTGCTGAAATCGTTTCTGAACAACCCCGCCTACTTGAGCTTTTTCCTATCAAAAAGTGTGCAATTCGCCCCAAACCTTTAAAAAATGGACGCAGGAATATGCCAGCATGACTAAGGTACAAACTGCATCTCCCTAGCATTTTTGGTTCCAGAGTTATTCTAGAGCGTAGCTGAAAGTTTTTAATTGTCCGGCCTATTTTTTCAATGATCCCCTTATTGTCGGTTGGAACCCTGACTGCGCCGTGTCTTTGTATACGCTGTATACGCACAGTGTCCGTCAATTTCTAGTGGGTGCCTACTCGCGCCGTTGCATCTGGCCCCGCCTTAAAAATTGTCAGAGCTTTAAGTTTGGTACGAGAGGAAAGCCCTTGAACATGGCAATCCTGTGGTGGTAAAATTTTGAAGATTGAGCAGGATACTGGGATCGAAATTAGCCGTCGTACATTTTGTTTTTTTCTCCGACAGCTCTGTGCGCAAAACTCCCATAGTGGAGGCTGTTGAAATCGTTTCTGAGCAACCCCGCCTACTTGAGGTTTTTCCTATCAAGAAGTGTGCAAGTCGCCCTAAACCTTTCAAAAATGCACGCAGGAATATGCCAGGATGACTAAGGTACAATCTGCATCTCCCTAGCGTTTTTGGTTCCAGAGTTATTCCAGAGCGTAGCTGAAAGTTTTTAATTGTCCGGCCTATTTTTTCAATGACCCCCTTATAGTCGGTTGGAACCCTGACTGCGCCGTGTCTTTGTATACGCTGTAGACCATACAGTGTAGGTCAACTTCTAGTGGGTGCCTGCTCGCGCCGTCGCATCTGGCCCCACCTTAAAATTCGTCAGAGCTTTAAGTTTGGTACGAGAGGAAAGCCCTTGAACATGGCAATCCTGTGGTGGTAAAATTTTGAAGATTGAGCAGGATACTGGGATCGAAATTACCCGTTGTACATTTTGTTTTTCTCTCCGACAGCTCTGTGCGCAAAACTCCCATAGTGGAGGCTGTTGAAATCGTATCTGAGCAACCCCGCCTACTTGAGGTTTTTCCTATCAAGAAGTGTGCAAGTCGCCCTAAACCTTCAAAAAATGGACGCAGGAATATGCCAGCATGACAAAGGTACAAACTGCATCTCCCTAGCATTTTTGGTTCCAGAGTTATTCCAGAGCGTAGCTGAAAGTTTTTAAGTGTCCGGCCTATTTTTTCAATGACCCCCTTATTGTCGGTTGGAACCCTGACTGCGCCATGTCTTTGTATACGCTGTATACACGCACAGTGTACGTCAATTTCTAGTGGGTGCCTGCTCGCGCCGTCGCATCTAGCCCCGCCTTAAAAATCGTCAGAGCTTTAAGTTTGGTACGAGAGGAAAGCCCTTGAACATGGCAATCCTGTGGTGGTAAAATTTTGAAGATTGAGCAGGAAACTGGGA
This sequence comes from Asterias amurensis, assembly GCF_032118995.1. Classification (NCBI taxonomy): domain Eukaryota; kingdom Metazoa; phylum Echinodermata; class Asteroidea; order Forcipulatida; family Asteriidae; genus Asterias; species Asterias amurensis. The sequence goes on along the minus strand of NC_092659.1, from coordinate 7,267,845 downwards.
TCGTATTTACCCGTTGTACATTTTGTTTTTTCTCTACGACAGCTCTGTGCGCAAAACTCCCATAGTGGAGGCTGTTGAAATCGTTTCTGAGCAACCCCGCCTACTTGAGGTTTTCCATCTAGAAGTGTGCAAGTCGTCCTAAACCTTTAAAAAATGGACGCAGGAATATGCCAGCATGACTGAGGTACAAACTGCATCTCCCTAGCAGTTTTGGTTTCAGAGTTATTCTAGAGCGTAGCTGAAAGTTTTTAATTGTCCGGCCTATTTTTTCAATGACCCCCTTATTGTCGGTTAGAACCCTGATTGCGCCGTGTCTTTGTATACGCTGTATATACGCACAGTGTAGGTCAATTTCTAGTGGGTGCCTGCTCGCGCCGACGCATCTCGCCCTCCTTAAAAAAGGTCAGAGCTTTAAGTTTGGTACGAGAGGAAAGCCTTTGAACATGGCAATCCTGTGGTGGTAAAATTTTGAAGATTGATCAGGATACTGGGATCGAAATTACCCGTTGTAAATTTTGTTTTTCTCTCAGACAGCTCTGTGCGCAAAACTCCCATAGTGGAGGCTGTTGAAATCGTTTCTGAGCAACCCCGCCTACTTGAGGTTTTTCCTAGCAAGAAGTGTGCAAGTCGCCCTAAACCTTTAAAAAATGGACGCAGGAATATGCCAGCATGACTAAGGTACAAACTGCATCTCCCTAGCATTTTTGGTTCCTGAGTTATTCCAGAGCGTAGCTGAAAGTTTTTAACTGTCCGGCCTATTTTTTCAATGACCCCCTTATTGTCGGTTGGAACCCTGACTGCGCCGTGTCTTTGTATACGCTGTATACACGCACACTCTAGGTCAATTTCTAGTGGGTGCCTGCTCGCACCGTCGCATCTGACCCCGCCTATAAAATCGTCAGAGCTTTAAGTTTGGTACGAGAGGAAAGCCCTTGAACATGGCAATCCTGTGGTGGTAAAATTTTGAAGATTGAGCAGGATACTGGGATCGAAATTACCCGTTGTACATTTTGTTTTTCTCTCCGACAGCTCTGTGCGCAAAACTCCCATAGTGGAGGCTGTTGAAATCGTTTCTGAGCAACCCCGCCTACTTGAGGTTTTTCCTAACAAGAAGTGTGCAAGTCGCCCTAAACCTTAACAAAATGGACGCAGGAATATGCCAGCATGACTAAGGTACAAACTGCGTCTCCCTAGCACTTTTGGTTCCAGAGTTATTCCAGCGCGTAGCTGAAAGTTTTAATTGTCCGGCCTATTTTTTCAATGACCCCTTATTGTCGGTTGGAACCCTGAATGCGCCGTGTCTTTGTATACGCTGTATACACGCACAGTGTACGTCAATTTCTAGTGGGTGCCTGCTCGCGCCGACGCATCTCGCCCTCTTTAAAAAACGTCAGAGCTTTAAGTTTGGTACGAGAGGAAAGCCTTTGAACAAGGCAATCCTGTGGTGGTAAAATTTTGAAGATTGATCTGGATACTGGGATCGAAATTACCCGTTGTAAATTTTGTTTTTCTCTCAGACAGCTCTGTGCGCAAAACTCCCATAGTGGATGCTGTTGAAATCGTTTCTGAGCAACCCCGCCTACTTGAGGTTTTTCCTAGCAAGAAGTGTGCAAGTCGCCCTAAACCTTTAACAAATGGACGCAGGAATATGCCAGCATGACTAAGGTACAAACTGCATCTCCCTAGCATTTTTGGTTCCTGAGTTATTCCAGAGCGTAGCTGAAAGTTTTTAACTGTCCGGCCTATTTTTTCAATGACCCCCTTATTGTCGGTTGGAACCCTGACTGCGCCGTGTCTTTGTATACGCTGTATACACGCACACTGTAGGTCAATTTCTAGTGGGTGCCTGCTCGCACCGTCGCATCTGACCCCGCCTTAAAAATCGTCAGAGCTTTAAGTTTGGTACGAGAGGAAAGCCCTTGAACATGGCAATCCTGTGGTGGTAAAATTTTGAAGATTGAGCAGGATACTGGGATCGAAATTACCCGTTGTACATTTTGTTTTTCTCTCCGACAGCTCTGTGCGCAAAACTCCCATAGTGGAGGCTGTTGAAATCGTTTCTGAGCAACCCCGCCTACTTGAGGTTTTTCCTAACAAGAAGTGTGCAAGTCGCCCTAAACCTTAACAAAATGGACGCAGGAATATGCCAGCATGACTAAGGTACAAACTGCGTCTCCCTAGCACTTTTGGTTCCAGAGTTATTCCAGAGCGTAGCTGAAAGTTTTAATTGTCCGGCCTATTTTTTCAATGACCCCTTATTGTCGGTTGGAACCCTGAATGCGCCGTGTCTTTGTATACGCTGTATACACGCACAGTGTACGTCAATTTCTAGTGGGTGCCTGCTCGCGCCGACGCATCTCGCCCTCTTTAAAAAACGTCAGAGCTTTAAGTTTGGTACGAGAGGAAAGCCTTTGAACAAGGCAATCCTGTGGTGGTAAAATTTTGAAGATTGATCTGGATACTGGGATCGAAATTACCCGTTGTAAATTTTGTTTTTCTCTCAGACAGCTCTGTGCGCAAAACTCCCATAGTGGAGGCTGTTGAAATCGTTTCTGAGCAACCCCGCCTACTTGAGGTTTTTCCTAGCAAGAAGTGTGCAAGTCGCCCTAAACCTTTAACAAATGGACGCAGGAATATGCCAGCATGACTAAGGTACAAACTGCATCTCCCTAGCATTTTTGGTTCCTGAGTTATTCCAGAGCGTAGCTGAAAGTTTTTAACTGTCCGGCCTATTTTTTCAATGACCCCCTTATTGTCGGTTGGAACCCTGACTGCGCCGTGTCTTTGTATACGCTGTATACACGCACACTGTAGGTCAATTTCTAGTGGGTGCCTGCTCGCACCGTCGCATCTGACCCCGCCTTAAAAATCGTCAGAGCTTTAAGTTTGGTACGAGAGGAAAGCCCTTGAACATGGCAATCTTGTGGTGGTAAAATTTTGAAGATTGAGCAGGATACTGGGACCGTCGCATCTGACCCCGCCTTAAAAATCGTCAGAGCTTTAAGTTTGGTACGAGAGGAAAGCCCTTGAACATGGCAATCTTGTGGTGGTAAAATTTAGAAGATTGAGCAGGATACTGGGATCGAAATAGCCGTTGTACATTTTGTTTTTCTCTCCGACAGCTCTGTGTGCAAAAATCCCATAGTGGAGGCTGTTGAAATCGTATATGAGCAACCCCGCCTACTTGAGGTTTTTCTTATCAAGAGGTGTGCAAGTCGCCCTAAACCTTTAAAAAATGGACGCAGGAATATGCCAGCATGACAAAGGTACAAACTGCATCTCCCTTGCATGTTTGGTTCCAGAGTTATTTCAGAGCGTAGATGAAAGTTTTTAATTGTCCGGCCTATTTTTTTCAATGACCCCCTTATTGTCGGTTGGAACCCTGACTGCGCCGTGTCTTTGTATACGCTGTATACACGCACAGTGTACGTCAATTTCTAGTGGGTGCCTGCTCGCGCCGTCGCATCTGGCCCAACCTTAAAAAACGTCAGAGCTTTAAGTTTGGTACGAGAGGAAAGCCCTTGAACATGGCAATCCTGTGGTGGTAAAATTTTGAAGATTGAGCAGGATACTGGGATCGAAATTACCCGTTGTACTTTTTGTTTTTCTCTCCGACAGCTCTGTGCGCAAAACTCCCATAGTGGAGGCTGTTGAAATCGTTTCTGAGCAACCCCGCCTACTTGAGGTTTTTCCTATCAAGAAGTGTGCAAGTCGCCCTAAACTATTAAAAAATGGACGCAGGAATATGCCAGCATGACTAAGGTACAAACTGCATCTCCCTAGCATTTTTGGTTGCAGAGTTATTCCAGAGCGTAGCTGAAAGTTTTTAATTGTCCGGCCTATTTTTTTCAATGACCCCCTTATTGTCGGTTGGAACCCTGACTGCGCCGTGTCTTTGTATACGCTGTATACACGCACAGTGTACGTCAATTTCTAGTGGGTGCCTGCTCGCGCCGTCGCATCTGGCCCAAACCTAAAAATCGTCAGAGCTTTAAGTTTGGTACAAGAGGAAAGCCCTTGAACATGGCTATCCTGTGGTGGTAAAATTTTGAAGATTGAGCAGGATACTGGGATCGAAATTACCCGTTGTACATTTTGTTTTTCTCTCCGACAGCTCTGTGCGCAAAACTCCCATAGTGGAGGCTGTTGAAATCGTTTCTGAGCAGCCCCGCCTACTTGAGGTTTTTCCTATCAAGAAGTGTGCAAGTCGCCCTGAACCTTTAAAAAATGGACGCAGGAATATGCCATCATGACTAAGGTACAATTTGCATCTCCCTAGCATTTTTGGTTCTAGAGTTATTCCAGAGCGTAGCTGAAAGTTTTTAATTGTCCGGCCTATTTTTTCAATGACCCCCCTTATTGTCGGTTGGAACCCTGACTGCGCCGTCTCTTTGTATACGCTGTATACACGCACAGTGTACGTCAATTTCTAGTGGGTGCCTGCTCGCGCCGTCGCATCTGGCCCCGCCTTAAAAATCGTCAGAGCTTTAAGTTTGGTACGACAGGTAAGCCCTTGAACATGGCCATCCTGTGGTGGTGAAATTTTGAAGATTGAGCAGGATACTGGGATCGAAATTACCCGTTGTACATTTTGTTTTTCTCTCCGACAGCTCTTTGCGCAAAACTCCCATAGTGAAGGCTGTTGGAATCGTTTCTAAGCAACCCCGTCTACTTGAGCTTTTTTCTATCAAGAAGTGTGCAAGTCGCCCTAAACCTTTAAAACATGGACGCAGGAACATGCCAGGGTGACTAAGGTACAAACTGCATCTCCCTAGCATTTTTTGTTCTAGAGTTATTCCAGAGCGTAGCTGAAAGTTTTGAATTGTCCGGGCCTATTTTTTGAATGACCCCCTAATTATTGTTGGTTGGAACCCTGACTGCGCCGTGTCTTTGTATACGTTGTGGACACGCACAGTGTACGTCAATTTCTAATGAGTGCCAGCTCGCGCCGTCGCATCTAGCCCCGCCTTAAAAATCGTCAGAGCATTAAGTTTTGTACGAGAGGAAAGTCCTTGAACGTGGCAACCCCATTGTTCCCTCAATTCTCTAAGGAATTCCTGATATTCCAAGCGCACATTGAAGGCACGATAAATGGGCATCAATGCTGGAAGTCGCCGATGACTGTAATTACGTACGAATTGTATAAATGTATTATGTTTTTTTAGTCCTCAACTATTGTAAACTGTTTTTTAGAATTTTTAAGAAGTGAAGAGCCACGAGGCTGACCGCAGTTTTAAGAGTTAACAATACCGATTGCGTCACTGCAAATTCAGAACGAATTGGGGAGGGAAGTGTATCAAAGTGAAAACCACATCTAAAATTGTAGTGCATCTTGCGAGAGAGATGGACAGCATTTGATTTTCCCAATCTCAGTATTCCCGTCTACATTAAAACAAATTCTTTAAGTGAAACACAACAAATGTTGGAACACCCAGTTGAGATCAGATACAAGTCATACCAATATGCATGATAAATAATAACAATAATAAATAAATAAATAAACAAATATATAAAGAAAAAATATATTTTTGTTTTTACCCATACACCGATGTGTTAGCACTGTTAACTCAGTACTTTCCCGAGTCGTGTGAAAAAAATATATAACAGGCATGTTATTCAAGTGGGATTCGAATCCAGTACCCATGCAATTATAGAGCAGTGTCTTACCAACTAGACTACCGAGGTTGCCCGCGCTAAATCAAGGAATTTCAACATATATTTTATTAAGTCTGGTGGAAACTTATAAAAGGTTACGCTCCGGAAGTGTCAGGCATTCAGGCGCCGGTTCAGTTAATGGCACACACTGGCCCCTCCCCATTGCCATATAGAACCCTTCTGGATTTGCATCCGACCCAGAGCACATCCCCCTGCCTCGAACCCTAGCCACTGCGCGGGCCCTGTCCCTTTAAGGGAGAAAACAAGGCAGATCCCAATCACACTGTCCCATCAGGGGCAGCAAAAAGCCTTGAATCTATATTAGAGACAGACGGTATTCGAACCCGGACCGGATGATCCGAGTTACTGAGACAGTCCCAGCACCTTACGCACTGCGCTGCAGTGTTGGTGCTTAAAGATGAGCTACAACGGATTATTGATATAGCCAATATTACTATTTTTGCACAAGAAATGTAAAATAAGGACTGATATTTTAGTAGTATTCAATAAAACCTTTTCCTTCATGCAAATAAAAAACACAAATTCGCGCGGCGTACTCCGACCCAGAAAACTCAGTTTCGGCAAAAGCCGGTGACCCACGAACTATTCATACACAGTGTGTGACGTCACACCACGTACCGAAGCTCTGTACACAGTGTGTCAGGTCGATCGTGTGCGTGCATTTTACATGTACATTGAATGTGGAATAACATCGCACACTATAGGCTGCATTTTTTCTACAAAAAAACAGCGAAAATGTCCGATGGCAGTGAGTCTTAGTAAAACCACAGTAAAGATGAGGAAAAGGCATTTCATGGAGGCACTTCAGAGGAAAGTGAGGGCTCTAGCGATAAGGGGAGCTCACCGGACGAGAGAGAAGCCGAAGACGTGTTATGAGTACATGTAGTTATTACCAGCCCGGGGACGATGATCGTCAGGCCGAAGACGATGAGCCAAACCCTGATGATCGACGGCTAAAGACAGACTGGTAAGGCCACAAAACGTTTCATGAATTATACTGAATGATGCTTCGTTTGAGCAGTTTATTTCTGCTCCCAAAAATAGTTTAAGGCTTTCCTGGACTAAATTAAAACATGAACGAACATGATAAGGTTTATTGTTTACCTCCATTCACGTTATAATACATGTATGTGAACAACACATGCACTGACTTAGGCAGTAGAAATGTGAGGGGAGGGGTAATTTTTGTCTTGCGTTTTATACTTTGTTGGCAAAATTCATACAATATCAATTTAAACTGACATTGTAGATTACCTATGTTGTTGTGTTTCTCCATCAAGTAACTGCGTGGTGGTTGACACATGTGCATTACACAAATATCTCATGTACCTGTATGTAACTGCTACTTTGGATTATGATTGCCTTCTGGCATGGGTGTAGTTTTCAAGCAATTCAGGTACACACATACAATATTGACACTGCACCATGCAAACCACAAACTGTTGTTAATAATTTTGTATGAATTCTTTCGATCAAGTGCATCAGAAGATGCATAATTTTATGGGCTATTTCAACTCACTGCCGTACCGAAGAAAGGTTTACCCTCCTGGATATGGGTTGGGTAAACTGGGACCCGGAATCCGGGTCAAATCTGAGTTTTTGTTTTGTATTTGAGCTGCTAAAATAGTATGTCAATTCGTACCTTGCCTTGCCGACTGGACTTTTAAAGTTGCATTCACCTTGTCATAGTCCGTGCCCGAATCAACAAACGCGGCTCTCCCTATGATTTGATCTTCAATTATGTCCATAACAACACCTTAGAAACAGACGGAGCCATAGCCGCAGCTGCTTCAGGGATGGCCATATTGAATCAACAAAGCTTAAAGGCATGGCACTATTGGTAGGTATCAAAGTTGCATTCACCTTGTCACAGGCCGTGCCCGAATCAACAGACGCGGCTCTCCCTAGGGGTAAACCTTTTTTTTTTGAAGCACTTGGGATAAAATCAGATAAAATCGCGATGGGTAAGCCTTGCATTTTTGATAAAATTGTACTAAATTCAGATTAAATCGCAAGGGGTAAGCCTTGCTTTTTTTGATGAAATTGGGCTAAAATCAGATAAACTCCCAAACGGTAAGTTTTGCATTTTTGATGAAATTGGGCCCAAATAAGACAACATTGCAAGGGGCGGGTCTTGCATTTTTGATGAAAGTGGGCCCAAATCAGATAAAATCGCAAGGGGTAAGCCTTGCTTTTTTGATGAAATTGGGCTAAAATCAGATAAACTCCCAAGGGGAAAGTTTTGCATTGTTAATGAAATTAGGCCAAAATCAGATGAAATCGCATGGGGTAAGCCTTGCTTTTTTTATGAAATTGGGCCCAAAATCAGGTAAATTTACAAGGGGTTAGTCTTGCATTTTTTATGAAATTGGGCTAAAATCAGATGAAATCGCAAGGGGTTAGCCTTGCATTTTTGAGTAAATTGGGCTAAAATCAGATAAATTCTTGCGGGGTAAAGTCTCGCATTTTTAATGAAATTGGGCCCAAATCAAATAAAATCGCAAGGGAAAAGCCTTGCATTTTTGAAGGTGTTGGGATAAAATCAATTTAAAACACAAGGGGTAAGCCTTGCATTTTCGATGCAACAGTTGGGTGCAATCAGATAAACTCGCAAGGGGTAAGCCTTGCTTTTTTGATGAAATTGGGCTAAAATCAGATAAACTCCCAAGAGGTTAGTTTTGCATATTTGATTAAATTTTGCTAAAATCAGATAAAATTGCAAGGGGTAAGCCGTGCATTTTTGGTGAAATTGGGCTAAATTCTGAATAAACGCAAAGGGTGGGTATTAAAGCCTTGCAATTTTGCTGAAGTTGGGCTAAAATTATATTAAATCGCAAGCGGTAAGCCTTGCAATTTTTCCTGAAATTTGGCTGAAATTAGATAAAACTTTAAGGGGTTTGAACCGGGCTTCAGTAAATTAAAAGTATTTGTTGCAGTAGAATTCGAACCTGGGTTCAGTCCCATTGAAAACCCACCTTTTACCACATGGGTTGAAAGCCCTCCTTTTACCACATGGGTTGAAAGCCCTCCTTTTACCACATAGGTTGCGGTACCCTCAGCCGTCCGTACAATTAATGAAGTCTGGTATATTGGATTGATCTGTTAGAATAAAAGACTAGCTTCAAAGTGATGACTTAGACCTACTCGAATAGTTTGTAAACAGCCCCCTTCATGTCATGGTTTCATCATTTATTCCCGAAAATAGGGGAGGGGGAGTGAACGTTGCAACTAAAACAAACGTGACCAGCAACTCCAGAAAAAAGGTATTTTTGTTGCATTCGAGTACGCCATCAATTCGAAACTCGTCTATATATGACGTATCAAAACAGGACCGATACTGTTGCATACGATTGCATTATTTTCACAGAGTAAGTGAAGAGAACCGTAGCCTGTGCGGTAAGAGGTGCGCTTTCAATGGTACTGTTCCGGGTTCGAACCCCACTACTATCCACCATTCTTTTTGTTTTACTAAGTCGTCCCAGCAGCGCATTATTTAAGTAGTGTTTAAAATCACCTTCTAACACCAACGGGCACTGTGGCGACACGGTGCACTGGATCGTTCGCTTGCGTGCGTTCCAGAGCTGGGAGACCCGGTTCGAATCCCGCCCCGTACCAAAGGGACATGACTTTTACTGCTAGCACCAGTAAGTGATTGGGGTCCGTCATGTCTCTCCCCAAATTAGGGTAGGATGATTATTCCGGGTCGGAAAGTAAAGGAGGGGCCGGGACTAGCCATCCCTTAAGGGTTCTAATGGGTGATCACCACGCTGGTTTCGATCAGACTTTGAGTCCCCTGAAGGCCTGGCCGTCACTCTAACTAACTTTCTGCACAAATTTGTTTTAACTTTAAAGAACATTTTTAAATATATTTATTATTAATTTAATGCTATGATGCTTTCTTTCCGCTCATTTTTAAAGGAACGTTACATAATTTGTAAGAAAATAAAATCGTTGTAAGCGTTGCATTTTTGATGAAATTGGGTAACAAATAGATATCTCTGGGAGTAAAGCCTTGCATTTTTCCTGACATTTTGCAAAAAATCAGATATATAAAATCGTGAGGAGTAAGCCTTCCATTTTTGATGAATCTGGGCTAAAATCAGATGAAATCGCAATGGGTAAGTCTTGCATTTTTTATTTAATTGGGATAAAATCAGGTGAAATCGCAAGGGGTAAGTCTTGCATTTTTTTATTAAATTGGGCTAAAACCAGATAAAATCGCAAGGGGTAAGCCTCCCATTTTTAAAGAAATTGGGCTAAATCAGATAAAATCGAAAGGGTAAGCCTTACATTTTTGATGAGATTATGCAAAATCAGATAAACTCGCAAAGGCTTAAAACTCTCATTTTTAATGAAATTGGGCAAAACTCAGATAAACTCGCATTATTACCACATACGACACAGAAACAGATTGGTTAGATCAACAGAGTGGCCTGAGCAGCCTTTTATTTGTTTATGCTGCAATGAGCTAAGCCATAACAAAATCTCCGGCAGTTGCCTGCCATCCGCAAGATCGTCTAAAATGTGTTTAATACAAACCAATAAGCTGAACTGATTCCCGGTAGTCGCATCACCCGCGAAATCAAAAGTAACAAATAAAGCAATTAAAGCCAAACTGATTTCCGGCAGTTGCATAAATCCTCGAAATCAACAACAGTAAATCAACCAATAGCAAAACTGGCCTCCGGCCGTTGACAGCTAAATCCGCGAGGTCGCGAAAACTACTACTGCATACAGGTTTCCGGACGAGGCTGTACCGCGAAACCAAAAGCGTTAAAATAAAAGGTTTGCAAAGGAACTTGAAATTAAAGCAAATATAGCACAGTTAAATAAACAGCACATATTCCCCGGTTGTTGGCAAATCAGTTCGCGGTCAATTTTTTTGACGCACAATTTGCAAATTGCCACGAACAGAAACCAAATTTCAAGCTGCAGAAGCAGCCCGGGGACTTGTATAACCAAGCCTAAAGCCAACGGAAAAACCCTGAAAAAGAACTTGCGCATCATGCCTTTTATGATACGATTGCAAAAATGGGCGCCTCTTACTGAGCAGAATTGGGGTTTGCGCTAACTGCAGGCATGCGGGTGCGAGAACCTCGGCAATAGATTGCACTTTCTAATTCTTATCAACTTTTGATATGATGAAAGGGGTACATCTCAAAACTTGACCAGCTTTTACTTTCATAACTCTTGGTTTCATGTGGAAATTATGACACAAAATGTCAACTTTCTCATATGACCTTTGTAGTATCTTGCCTGCCAGAATACTGAAAGAATGTACATGGTCACACTTATTGTAAACAATGTTCACATGGTCTAAAGCAGCGCGCTTGAAGTCTCTTTATTGAAACAACGCTATAAGGTTGAAAGGTTCAACGAGAGAAGCAATACGTCCTGGCTCAATACATAAGGCTGAGGTGAGGATCGAAGAGCAGTGTCAGTGTTTACTCGATGAGTAGTCAGGTGACATGACGCGTCACTCTACGCTGGGCGGACACTTCAGATGGGGCGATTGATACATGGGCATCGCCGAATTCCAATTACATGGCTTCTTCCTTCATCAACGGATGTACTATATAACTAGCGGGACCCCGCTATATGATGAAAATCCTTTACACAAATATTTCGAAATGTAATGTGGGTGAGGGTGTTATACGCCTCTCTCAACAATTAGCATGGCGTCATAATTCTAACCCAAAATGAAGCTATTTCGCACGTCCGCCACTACTTGCAGTGGCTGCGTCCACCTCGTTTTGGGTTAGACGATGTACCTTATGTATACTTCTAGAAACAAGACCTACCAAGTTTCACGCATTAGGCGTGAGACTCACGCAATTGGGCTCTGTCTCACGCTCACACGCACAGCAACCATTTTCTCACGCATTGGGGCAAGACCGGAAAAAAATAAGAATTAACGTCATGCATTGCCAAATCGCGCTCGTGTGTACAAAAACGCAATCCACAATGTTTGCATAATCTTCAGATTGCACGCAATTTATCAGAATCATCATTTAATTTGCACAAACTTTGTACAAACAGAGCACAAATTTTCAGATTGCGCACGCTTTTACTCTTCCAGCAGGTTCAACTGAAATTCGGCAGATCGCAAAACGGTTATTGCGCACAAGTTTTTCCCGATTCACTTAGCAAACTCGTTAGTGCGCTCCACTAGCGAAGACACAACAGGCAGAGGAAATGAGCGGAGGATTTTGGACATCATTTTTAGTCAAATTTATTTTAGATTGGAAGGAAATAATCTGACAAAATCGTACCTCCACATTAACCATCAACATATATGCTGTGTACCGCATGTCAGTTTTAATTACTATGAAGAGGTTTTTGATGCATTTTGGAAACACTTTTTTGTCCATAATTACAAAACAATTTATACAAAAAAAAAAAAGAAGTTGGGCGGCGATTTCGAAAGGCCTTCTAAAACTGGCAATTTTGTTTTATCGGGGGGGGGGGGGGGTTGAGCTTTGAAAAATCTCACGCACAGCGTTGTGTATATTCCCTTTGACTTGTGTATGGTTGTGTAGTTTCCCATTGACGTGTGTATGGTTGTAGTTTCCAATTGACTGGTGTTTGGTTGTGTAGTTCCCCATTGACTTGTGTATGGTTGTGAAGTGCCCTATTCACTTGTGTATGGTTGTGTAGTTTCCCGTTGGCTTGTGTATGATTGTGTAGTTCCCCATTGACATGTTTATGGTTGTTTAGTTTCCCATTGACTTGTGTACGGTTGTGTAGTTTCCCATTGACATGTGTATGGTTGTATTAAGTGTCCTATTGACTTGTGTATGGTTGTGTAGTTTCCCAATGATTTGTGTCTGGTTGTGTAGTTTCCCATTGACTTGTGTAGGTTGTGTAGTTTCCCATTGACTTGTGTATGGTTGTGTCAATTCCCACTGACTTGTGTATGGTTGTGAAGTGTCCATTGATTTGTGTATGGTTGTGCAGTTTCCCATTGACTTGTGTATGGTTGTGTAGTTTTCCATTGACTTGTGTATGGTTGTTTAGTTTCCCATTGACTTGTGTATGGTTGTGTAGTTTCCAATTTACTTTTTTTGTTTGGAAGGAAATAATCTGACACAATCGTACCTCCACATTAACCATCAACATATTCTGTGTACCTCATGTTAGTTTTAATTATTATGAAGAGGTTTTTGATGCATTTTGGAACACTTTTTTGTCCATAATTAAATTTCTGATTTAAAAAAAAAAAAAAAAAATCGGGGAGGGGGTGAGCTTTGAAAAATCTCACGCATAGCTGGCCTCTAGACTTGGCATCTCTGGAATTGTGTATGGTTGTGTTTATTCCCATTGACTTGTGTATGGTTGTGTAGTTTCCCATTGACTTGTGTATGGTTGTATAGTTCCCCGTTGACTGGTGTATGGTTGTGTCAACTCCCATTGACTTGTGTATGGTTGTGAAGTGTCCCATTGACTTGTGTATGGTTGTGTAGATTCCCATTGACTGGTGTATGTTTGTGTAGTTTCCTATTAACTTGTGTATGGTTGTGTAGTTTCCACTTGACTTGTGTATGGTTGTGTATGGTTGTGTAGTTTCCCATTGACTTGTGTATGGTTGTGAAGTGTCCATTGACTTGTGTATGGTTGTGTCAATTCCCATTGACTTGTGTATGGTTGTGAAGTGTCCATTGACTTGTGTATGGTTGTGTAGTTTCCCATTGACTTGTGTATGGTTGTGTAGTCTCCCATTGACTTGTGTATGGTTGTATAGTTTCCCATTGACTTGTGTATGGTCGTGTAGTTTCCCATTGACTTGTGTATGGTTGTGTAGTTTCCCATTGACTTGTGTATGGTTGGGTAGTTTCCCATTGACTTGTGTATGGTTGTGTAGTTTCCAATTGACTTTTTTAGTTTTGAAGAAAATAATCTGACACAATCTTACCTCCACATTAACCATCAATATATTCTGTGTACCTCATGTTAGTTTTACTTATTATGAAGAGGTTTTTGATGCATTTTGGAACACTTTTTTGTCCATAATTAAATTTATGATTTTTTTATAAGAAAAAAAGAAGTTTGGCGGCGATTTCGAAAGGCCGTCTAAAACTGGCATTTTTTTCGGGGGGGGGTGAGCTTTGAAAAATCTCACGCATAGCTGGCCTCTGGACTTGGCATCTCTGGAATTGTGTATGGTTCTGTATATTCCCATTGACTTGTGTATGGTTGTGTAGTTTCCCATTGACTTGTGTATGGTTGTATAGTTTCCCGTTGACTGGTGTATGGTTGTGTTAACTCCCATTGACTTGTGTATGGTTGTGAAGTGTCCCATTGACTTGTGTATGGTTGTGTAGTTTCCTATTGACTTGTGTATGGTTGTGTAGTTTCCCATTGACTTGTGTATGGTTGTGTAGTTTCCCATTGACTTGTGTATGGTTGTGTAGTTTCCCATTGACTTGTGTATGGTTGTGTCAATTCCCATTGACTTGTGTGTGGTTGTGTAGTTTCCCGTTGACTGGTGTATGTTTGTGTCAACTCCCATTGACTTGTGTATGGTTGTGAAGTGTCCATTGACTTGTGTATGGTTGTGTAGTTTCCCGTTGACTTGTGTATGGTTGTGTAGTTTCCCATTGACTTGTGTATGGTTGTGTAGTTTCCCATTGACATGTTTATTGTTGTGTCATAGTGGAGGCTGTTGAAATCGTTTCTGAGCAACCCCGCCTACTTGAGTTTTTAATTGTACGGCCTATTTTTTTCAATGACACCCTTATTGTCGGTTGGAACCCTGACTGCGCCGTGTCTTTGTATACGCTGTATACACGCACAGTGTACGTTAATTTCTAGTGGGTGCCTGCTCGCGCCGTCGCATCTGGCCCCACCTTAAAAATCGTCAGAGCTTTAAGTTTGGTACGAGAGGAAAGCCCTTGAACATGGCAATCCTGTGGTGGTAAAATTTTGAAGATTTAGCAGGATACTTGGATCGAAATTACCCGTTGTACATTTTGTTTTTCTCTCCAACAGCTTTGTGCGCAAAACTCCCATAGTGGAGGCTGTTGAAATCGTTTCTGAGCAACCCCGCCTACTTGAGGTTTTTCCTATCAAGAAGTGTGCAAGTCACTCTAAACTTTTAATAAATGGACGCAGCAATATGCCAGCATGACTAAGGTACAAACTGCATCTCCCTAGCATTTTTGGTTCCAGAGTTATTCCAGAGCGTAGCTGAAAGTTTTTAATTGTCCGGCCTATTTTTTTCAATGACCCCTTATTGTCGGTTGGAACCCTGACTGCGCCGTGTCTTTGGATACGCTGTATACACGCACAGTGTACGTCAATTTCTAGTGGGTGCTTGCTCGCGCCGTCGCATCTGGCCCCGCCTTAAAAATCGTCATAGCTTTAAGTTTGGTACGAGAGGAAAGCCCTTGACATGGCAATCCTGTGGTGGTAAAATTTTGAAGATTGAGCAGGATACTGGGATCGAAATTACCCGTTGTACATTTTGTTTTTCTCTCCGACAGCTCTGTGCGCAAAACTCCCATAGTGGAGGCTGTTGAAATCGTTTCTGAGCAACCCCGCCTACTTGAGGTTTTTCCTATCAAGAAGTGTGCAAGTCGCCCTGAACCTTTAAGAAATGGACGCAGGAATATGCCAGCATGACTAAGGTACAAACTGCATAGCCCTAGCATTTTTGGTTGCAGAGTTATTCCAGAGCGTAGCTGAAAGTTTTTAATTGTCCGGCCTATTTTTTTCAATGACCCCTTATTTTCGGTTTGAACCCTGACTGCGCCGTGTCTTTGTATACGCTGTATACACGCACAGTGTACGTCAAATTCTAGTGGGTGCCTGCTCGCGCCGTCGCATCTGGCCCCACCTTAAAAATCGTCAGAGCTTTAAGTTTGGTACGAGAGGAAAGCCCTTGAACATGGCAATCCTGTGGTGGTAAAATTTTGAAGATTGAGCAGGATACTGGGATCGAAATTACCCGTTGTACATTTTGTTTTTCTCTCCGACAGCTCTGTGCGCAAAACTCCCATAGTGGAGGCTGTTGAAATCGTTTCTGAGCAACCCCGCCTACTTGAGATTTGTCCTATCAAGAAGTGTGCAAGTCGCCCTCAACCTTTAAGAAATGGACGCAGGAATATGCATCTCCCTAGCATTTTTGGTTGCAGAGTTGTTCTAGAGCGTAGCTGAAAGTTTTTAATTGTCCGGCCTATTTTTTTCAATGACCCCCTTATTGTCGGTTGGAACCCTGACTGCGCCGTGTCTTTGTATACGCTGTATACACGCACAGTGTACGTCAAATTCTAGTGGGTGCCTGCTCGCGCCGTCGCATCTGGCCCCACCTATAAAATCGTCAAAGCTTTAAGTTTGGTACGAGAGGAAAGCCCTTGAACATGGCAATCCTGTGGTGGTAAAATTTTGAAGATTGAGCAGGATACTGGGATCAAAATTACCCGTTGTACATTTTGTTTTTCTCTCCGACAGCTCTGTGCGCAAAACTCCCATAGTGGAGGCTGTTGAAATCGTTTCTGAGCAACCCCGCCTACTGAGGTTTTTCTTATCAAGAAGTGTGCAAGTCGCCCTAAACCTTTAAAAAATGGACGCAGGAATATGCCAGCATGACTAAGGTACAAACTGCATAGCCCTAGCATTTTTGGTTACAGAGTTATTCCAGAGCGTAGCTGAAAGTTTTTAATTGTCCGGCCTTTTTTTTTCAATGACCCCCTTATTGTCGGTTGGAACCCTGACTGCGCCGTGTCTTTGTATACGCTGTATACACGCACAGTGTACGTTAATTTCTAGTGGGTGCCTGCTGGCGCCGTCGCATCTGGCCCCAACTTAAAAATCGTCAGAGCTTTAAGTTTGGTACGAGAGGAAAGCCCTTGAACATGGCAATCCTGTGGTGGTAAAATTTTGAAGATTGAGCAGGATACTGGGATCGAAATTACCCGTTGTACATTTTGTTTTTCTCTCCAACAGCTCTGTGCGCAAAACTCCCATAGTGGAGGCTGTTGAAATCGTTTCTGAGCAACCCCGCCTACTTGAGGTTTTTCCTATCAAGAAGTGTGCAAGTCGCCCTAAACCTTTAATAAATGGACGCAGGAATATGCCAGCATGACTAAGGTACAAACTGCATCTCCCTAGCATTTTTGGTTGCAGAGTTATTCCAGAGCGTAGCTGAAAGTTTTTAATTGTCCGGCCTTTTTTTTTTCAATGACCCCCTTATTGTCGGTTGGAACCCTGACTGCGCCGTGTCTTTGTATACGCTGTATACACGCACAGTGTACGTTAATTTCTAGTGGGTGCCTGCTCGCGCCGTCGCATCTGGCCCCACCTTACAAATCGTCAGAGCTTTAAGTTTGGTACGAGAGGAAAGCCCTTGAACATGGCAATCCTGTGGTGGTAAAATTTTGAAGATTGAGCAGGATACTGGGATCGAAATTACCCGTTGTACATTTTGTTTTTCTCTCCGACAGCTCTGTGCGCAAAACTCCCATAGTGGAGGCTGTTGAAATCGTTTCTGAGCAACCCCGCCTACTTGAGGTTTTTCCTATCAAGAAGTGTGCAAGTCGCCCTAAACCTTTAAGAAAAGGACGCAGGAATATGCCAGCATGACTAAGGTACAAACTGCATAGCCCTAGCATTTTTGGTTGCAGAGTTATTCCAGAGCGTAGCTGAAAGTTTTTAATTGTCCGGCCTATTTTTTTCAATGACCCCCTTATTGTCGGTTGGAACCCTGACTGCGCCGTGTCTTTGTATACGCTGTATACACGCACAGTGTACGTCAATTTCTAGTGGGTGCCTGCTCGCGCCGTCCCAGCTGGCCCCACCTATAAAATCGTCAGAGCTTTAAGTTTGGTACGAGAGGAAAGCCCTTGAACATGGCAATCCTGTGGTGGTAAAATTTTGAAGATTGAGCAGGATACTGGGATCGAAATTACCCGTTGTACATTTTGTTTTTCTCTCCGACAGCTCTGTGCGCAAAACTCCCATAGTGGAGGCTGTTGAAATCGTTTCTGAGCAACCCCGCCTACTTGAGATTTGTCCTATCAAGAAGTGTGCAAGTCGCCCTAAACCTTTAAGAAATGGACGCAGGAATATGCCAGCATGACTAAGGTACAAACTGCATCTCCCTAGCATTTTTGGTTGCAGAGTTATTCCAGAGCGTAGCTGAAAGTTTTTAATTGTCCGGCCTATTTTTTTCAATGACCCCTTATTGTCGGTTGGAACCCTGACTGCGCCGTGTCTTTGTATACGCTGTATACACGCACAGTGTACGTTAATTTCTAGTGGGTGCCTGCTCGCGCCGTCGCATCTGGCCCCACCTTAAAAATCGTCAGAGCTTTAAGTTTGGTACGAGAGGAAAGCCCTTGAACATGGCAATCCTGTGGTGGTAAATTTTTGAAGATTGAGCAGGATACTGGGATCGAAATTACCCGTTGTACATTTTGTTTTTCTCTCCGACAGCTCTGTGCGCAAAACTCCCATAGTGGAGGCTGTTGAAATCGTTTCTGAGCAACCCCGCCTACTTGAGGTTTTTCCTATCAAGAAGTGTGCAAGTCGCCCTAAACCTTTAAAAAATGGACGCAGCAATATGCCAGCATGACTAAGGTACAAACTGCATCTCCCTAGCATTTTTTTGGTTGCAGAGTTATTCCAGAGCGTAGCTGAAAGTTTTTAATTGTCCGGCCTATTTTTTTCAATGACCCCCTTATTGTCGGTTGGAACCCTGACTGCGCCGTGTCTTTGTATACGCTGTATACACGCACAGTGTACGTCAAATTCTAGTGGGTGCCTGCTCGCGCCGTCGCATCTGGCCCCACCTATAAAATCGTCAAAGCTTTAAGTTTGGTACGAGAGGAAAGCCCTTGAACATGGCAATCCTGTGGTGGTAAAATTTTGAAGATTGAGCAGGATACTGGGATCAAAATTACCCGTTGTACATTTTGTTTTTCTCTCCGACAGCTCTGTGCGCAAAACTCCCATAGTGGAGGCTGTTGAAATCGTTTCTGAACAACCCCGCCTACTTGAGGTTTTTCTTCTCAAGAAGTGTGCAAGTCGCCCTAAACCTTTAAAAAATGGACGCAGGAATATGCCAGCATGACTAAGGTACAAACTGCATCTCCCTAGCATTTTTGATTGCAGAGTTAATCCAGAGCGTAGCTGAAAGTTTTTAATTGTCCGGCCTATTTTTTTTTAAATGACCCCCTTATTGTCGGTTGGAACCCTGACTGCGCCCTGTCTTTGTATACGCTGTATACACGCACAGTGTACGTTAATTTCTAGTGGGTGCCTGCTCGCGCCGTCGCGTCTGGCCCCACCTTAAAAGTCGTCAGAGCTTTAAGTTTGGTACGAGAGGAAAGCCCTTGAACATGGCAATCCTGTGGTGGTAAACTTTTGAAGATTGACCAGGATACTGGGATCGAAATTACCCGTTGTACATTTTGTTTTTCTCTCCGACAGCTCTGTGCGCAAAACTCCCATAGTGGAGGCTGTTGAAATCGTTTCTGAGCAACCCCGCCTACTTGAGGTTTTTCCTATCAAGAAGTGTGCAAGTCGCCCTAAACCTTTAAGAAAAGGACGCAGGAATATGCCAGCATGACTAAGGTACAAACTGCATCTCCCTAGCATTTTTGGTTACAGAGTTATTCCAGAGCGTAGCTGAAAGTTTTTAATTGTCCGGCCTTTTTTTTTTCAATGACCCCCTTATTGTCGGTTGGAACCCTGACTGCGCCGTGTCTTTGTATACGCTGTATACACGCACAGTGTACGTTAATTTCTAGTGGGTGCCTGCTCGCGCCGTCGCATCTGGCCCCACCTTAAAAATCGTCAGAGCTTTAAGTTTGGTACGAGAGAAAAGCCCTTGAACATGGCAATCCTGTGGTGGTAAAATTTTGAAGATTGAGCAGGATACTGGGATCGAAATTACCCGTTGTACATTTTGTTTTTCTCTCCGACAGCTCTGTGCGCAAAACTCCCATAGTGGAGGCTGTTGAAATCGTTTCTGAGCAACCCCGCCTACTTGAGATTTGTCCTATCAAGAAGTGTGCAAGTCGCCCTAAACCTTTAAGAAATGAACGCAGGAATATGCCAGCATGATTAAGGTACAAACTGCATAGCCCTAGCATTTTTGGTTGCAGAGTTATTCCAGAGCGTAGCTGAAAGTTTTTAATTGTCCGGCCTATTTTTTTCAATGACCCCTTATTGTCGGTTGGAACCCTGACTGCGCCGTGTCTTTGTATACGCTGTATACACGCACAGTGTACGTTAATTTCTAGTGGGTGCCTGCTGGCGCCGTCGCATCTGGCCCCAACTTAAAAATCGTCAGAGCTTTAAGTTTGGTACGAGAGGAAAGCCCTTGAACATGGCAATCCTGTGGTGGTAAAATTTTGAAGATTGAGCAGGATACTGGGATCGAAATTACCCGTTGTACATTTTGTTTTTCTCTCCAACAGCTCTGTGCGCAAAACTCCCATAGTGGAGGCTGTTGAAATCGTTTCTGAGCAACCCCGCCTACTTGAGGTTTTTCCTATCAAGAAGTGTGCAAGTCGCCCTAAACCTTTAATAAATGGACGCAGGAATATGCCAGCATGACTAAGGTACAAACTGCATCTCCCTAGCATTTTTGGTTGCAGAGTTATTCCAGAGCGTAGCTGAAAGTTTTTAATTGTCCGGCCTTTTTTTTTTCAATGACCCCCTTATTGTCGGTTGGAACCCTGACTGCGCCGTGTCTTTGTATACGCTGTATACACGCACAGTGTACGTTAATTTCTAGTGGGTGCCTGCTCGCGCCGTCGCATCTGGCCCCACCTTACAAATCGTCAGAGCTTTAAGTTTGGTACGAGAGGAAAGCCCTTGAACATGGCAATCCTGTGGTGGTAAAATTTTGAAGATTGAGCAGGATACTGGGATCGAAATTACCCGTTGTACATTTTGTTTTTCTCTCCGACAGCTCTGTGCGCAAAACTCCCATAGTGGAGGCTGTTGAAATCGTTTCTGAGCAACCCCGCCTACTTGAGGTTTTGCCTATCAAGAAGTGTGCAAGTCGCCCTAAACCTTTAAGAAAAGGACGCAGGAATATGCCAGCATGACTAAGGTACAAACTGCATAGCCCTAGCATTTTTGGTTGCAGAGTTATTCCAGAGCGTAGCTGAAAGTTTTTAATTGTCCGGCCTATTTTTTTCAATGACCCCCTTATTGTCGGTTGGAACCCTGACTGCGCCGTGTCTTTGTATACGCTGTATACACGCACAGTGTACGTCAATTTCTAGTGGGTGCCTGCTCGCGCCGTCCCAGCTGGCCCCACCTATAAAATCGTCAGAGCTTTAAGTTTGGTACGAGAGGAAAGCCCTTGAACATGGCAATCCTGTGGTGGTAAAATTTTGAAGATTGAGCAGGATACTGGGATCGAAATTACCCGTTGTACATTTTGTTTTTCTCTCCGACAGCTCTGTGCGCAAAACTCCCATAGTGGAGGCTGTTGAAATCGTTTCTGAGCAACCCCGCCTACTTGAGATTTGTCCTATCAAGAAGTGTGCAAGTCGCCCTAAACCTTTAAGAAATGGACGCAGGAATATGCCAGCATGACTAAGGTACAAACTGCATCTCCCTAGCATTTTTGGTTGCAGAGTTATTCCAGAGCGTAGCTGAAAGTTTTTAATTGTCCGGCCTATTTTTTTCAATGACCCCTTATTGTCGGTTGGAACCCTGACTGCGCCGTGTCTTTGTATACGCTGTATACACGCACAGTGTACGTTAATTTCTAGTGGGTGCCTGCTCGCGCCGTCGCATCTGGCCCCACCTTAAAAATCGTCAGAGCTTTAAGTTTGGTACGAGAGGAAAGCCCTTGAACATGGCAATCCTGTGGTGGTAAATTTTTGAAGATTGAGCAGGATACTGGGATCGAAATTACCCGTTGTACATTTTGTTTTTCTCTCCGACAGCTCTGTGCGCAAAACTCCCATAGTGGAGGCTGTTGAAATCGTTTCTGAGCAACCCCGCCTACTTGAGGTTTTTCCTATCAAGAAGTGTGCAAGTCGCCCTAAACCTTTAAAAAATGGACGCAGCAATATGCCAGCATGACTAAGGTACAAACTGCATCTCCCTAGCATTTTTTTGGTTGCAGAGTTATTCCAGAGCGTAGCTGAAAGTTTTTAATTGTCCGGCCTATTTTTTTCAATGACCCCCTTATTGTCGGTTGGAACCCTGACTGCGCCGTGTCTTTGTATACGCTGTATACACGCACAGTGTACGTCAAATTCTAGTGGGTGCCTGCTCGCGCCGTCGCATCTGGCCCCACCTATAAAATCGTCAAAGCTTTAAGTTTGGTACGAGAGGAAAGCCCTTGAACATGGCAATCCTGTGGTGGTAAAATTTTGAAGATTGAGCAGGATACTGGGATCAAAATTACCCGTTGTACATTTTGTTTTTCTCTCCGACAGCTCTGTGCGCAAAACTCCCATAGTGGAGGCTGTTGAAATCGTTTCTGAACAACCCCGCCTACTTGAGGTTTTTCCTATCAAGAAGTGTGCAAGTCGCCCTAAACCTTTAAGAAAAGGACGCAGGAATATGCCAGCATGACTAAGGTACAAACTGCATCTCCCTAGCATTTTTGGTTGCAGAGTTATTCCAGAGCGTAGCTGAAAGTTTTTAATTGTCCGGCCTATTTTTTTCAATGACCCCTTATTGTCGGTTGGAACCCTGACTGCGCCGTGTCTTTGTATACGCTGTATACACGCACAGTGTACGTTAATTTCTAGTGGGTGCCTGCTCGCGCCGTCGCATCTGGCCCCACCTTAAAAATCGTCAGAGCTTTAAGTTTGGTACGAGAGGAAAGCCCCTGAACATGGCAATCCTGTGGTGGTAAATTTTTGAAGATTGAGCAGGATACTGGGATCGAAATTACCCGTTGTACATTTTGTTTTTCTCTCCGACAGCTCTGTGCGCAAAACTCCCATAGTGGAGGCTGTTGAAATCGTTTCTGAGCAACCCCGCCTACTTGAGGTTTTTCCTATCAAGAAGTGTGCAAGTCGCCCTAAACCTTTAAAAAATGGACGCAGCAATATGCCAGCATGACTAAGGTACAAACTGCATCTCCCTAGCATTTTTTTGGTTGCAGAGTTATTCCAGAGCGTAGCTGAAAGTTTTTAATTGTCCGGCCTATTTTTTTCAATGACCCCCTTATTGTCGGTTGGAACCCTGACTGCGCCGTGTCTTTGTATACGCTGTGTACACGCACAGTGTACGTCAATTTCTAGTGGGTGCCTGCTCGCGCCGTCGCATCTGGCCCCGCCTTAAAATTCGTCAGAGCTTTAAGTTTGGTACGAGAGGAAAGCCCTTGAACTTGGCAATCCTGTGGTGGTAAAATTTTGAAGATTGAGCAAGATACTGGGATCAAAATTACCCGTTGTACATTTTGTTTTTCTCTCCGACAGCTCTGTGCGCAAAACTCCCATAGTGGAGGCTGTTGAAAGCGTTTCTGAGCAACCCCGCCTACTTGAGGTTTTTCCTATCAAGAAGTGTGCAAGTCGCCCTACACCTTTAAAAAATGGACGCAGGAATATGCCAGCATGACTAAGGTACAAACTGCATCTACCTAGCAATTTTGGTTGCTGAGTTAATCCAGAGCGTAGCTGAAAGTTTTTAATTGTCCGGCCTATTTCTTTTCAATGACCCCCTTATTGTCGGTTGGAACCCTGACTGCGCCCTGTCTTTGTATACGCTGTATACACGCACAGTGTACGTTAATTTCTAGTGGGTGCCTGCTCGCGCCGTCGCGTCTGGCCCCACCTTAAAAATCGTCAGAGCTTTAAGTTTGGTACGAGAGGAAAGCCCTTGAACATGGCAATCCTGTGGTGGTAAAATTTTGAAGATTGAGCAGGATACTGGGATCGAAATTACCCGTTGTACATTTTGTTTTTCTCTCCGACAGCTCTGTGCGCAAAACTCCCATAGTGGAGGCTGTTGAAATCGTTTCTGAGCAACCCCGCCTACTTGAGACTTGTCCTATCAAGAAGTGTGCAAGTCGCCCTAAACCTTTAAGAAATGGACGCAGGAATATGCCAGCATGACTAAGGTACAAACTGCATCTCCCTAGCATTTTTGGTTGCAGAGTTATTCCAGAGCGTAGCTGAAAGTGTTTAATTGTCCGGCCTATTTTTTTCAATGACCCCCTTATTGTCGGTTGGAACCCTGACTGCGCCGTGTCTTTGTATACGCTGTATACACGCACAGTGTACGTCAATTTCTAGTGGGTGCCTGCTCGCGCCGTCGCATCTTACCCCACCTTAAAAATCGTCAGAGCTTTAAGTTTGGCACGAGAGGAAAGCCCTTGAACTTGGCAATCCTGTGGTGGTAAAATTTTGAAGATTGAGCAGGATACTGGGATCGAAATTACCCGTTGTACATTCTGTTTTTCTCTCTGACAGCTCTGTGCGCAAAACTCCCATAGTGGAGGCTGTTGAAATCGTTTCTGAGCAACCCCGCCTACTTGAGGTTTTTCTTATCAAGAAGTGTGCAAGTCGCCCTAAACCTTTAAAAAATGGCCGCAGGAATATGCCAGCATGACTAAGGTACAAACTGCATCTCCCTAGCATTTTTGGTTGCAGAGTTTTTCCAGAGCGTAGCTGAAAGTTTTAATTGTCCGGCCTATTTTTTTCAATGACCCCTTATTGTCGGTTGGAACCCTGACTGCGCCCTGTCTTTGTATACGCTGTATACACGCACAGCGACGTCAATTTCTAGTGGGTGCCTGCTCGCGCCGTCGCATCTGGCCCCGCCTTAAAATTCGTCAGAGCTTTAAGTTTGGTACGAGAGGAAAGCCCTTGAACATGGCAATCCTGTGGTGGTAAAATTTTGAAGATTGAGCAAGATACTGGGATCAAAATTACCCGTTGTACATTTTGTTTTTCTCTCCGACAGCTCTGTGCGCAAAACTCCCATAGTGGAGGCTGTTGAAAGCGTTTCTGAGCAACCCCGCCTACTTGAGGTTTTTCCTATCAAGAAGTGTGCAAGTCGCCCTAAACCTTTAAAAAATGGACGCAGGAATATGCCAGCATGACTAAGGTACAAACTGCATCTACCTAGCAATTTTGGTTGCTGAGTTAATCCAGAGCGTAGCTGAAAGTTTTTAATTGTCCGGCCTATTTCTTTTCAATGACCCCCTTATTGTCGGTTGGAACCCTGACTGCGCCCTGTCTTTGTATACGCTGAATACACGCACAGTGTACGTTAATTTCTAGTGGGTGCCTGCTCGCGCCGTCGCGTCTGGCCCCACCTTAAAAATCGTCAGAGCTTTAAGTTTGGTACGAGAGGAAAGCCCTTGAACATGGCAAACCTGTGGTGGTAAAATTTTGAAGATTGAGCAGGATACTGGGATCGAAATTACCCGTTGTACATTTTGTTTTTCTCTCCGACAGCTCTGTGCGCAAAACTCCCATAGTGGAGGCTGTTGAAATCGTTTCTGAGCAACCCCGCCTACTTGAGACTTGTCCTATCAAGAAGTGTGCAAGTCGCCCTAAACCTTTAAGAAATGGACGCAGGAATATGCCAGCATGACTAAGGTACAAACTGCATCTCCCTAGCATTTTTGGTTGCAGAGTTATTCCAGAGCGTAGCTGAAAGTGTTTAATTGTCCGGCCTATTTTTTTCAATGACCCCCTTATTGTCGGTTGGAACCCTGACTGCGCCGTGTCTTTTTATACGCTGTGTACACGCACAGTGTACGTCAATTTCTAGTGGGTGCCTGCTCGCGCCGTCGCATCTTACCCCACCTTAAAAATCGTCAGAGCTTTAAGTTTGGTACGAGAGGAAAGCCCTTGAACATGGCAATCCTGTGGTGGTAAAATTTTGAAGATTGAGCAAGATACTGGGATCAAAATTACCCGTTGTACATTTTGTTTTTCTCTCCGACAGCTCTGTGCGCAAAACTCCCATAGTGGAGGCTGTTGAAATCGTTTCTGAGCAACCCCGCCTACTTGAGGTTTTTCCTATCAAGAAGTGTGCAAGTCGCCCTACACCTTTAAAAAATGGACGCAGGAATATGCCAGCATGACTAAGGTACAAACTGCATCTACCTAGCAATTTTGGTTGCAGAGTTAATCCAGAGCGTAGCTGAAAGTTTTTAATTGTCCGGCCTATTTCTTTTCAATGACCCCCTTATTGTCGGTTGGAACCCTGACTGCGCCCTGTCTTTGTATACGCTGTATACACGCACAGTGTACGTTAATTTCTAGTGGGTGCCTGCTCGCGCCGTCGCGTCTGGCCCCACCTTAAAAATCGTCAGAGCTTTAAGTTTGGTACGAGAGGAAAGCCCTTGAACATGGCAATCCTGTGGTGGTAAAATTTTGAAGATTGAGCAGGATACTGGGATCGAAATTACCCGTTGTACATTTTGTTTTTCTCTCCGACAGCTCTGTGCGCAAAACTCCCATAGTGGAGGCTGTTGAAATCGTTTCTGAGCAACCCCGCCTACTTGAGGTTTTTCCTATCAAGAAGTGTGCAAGTCGCCCTAAACCTTTAATAAATGGACGCAGGAATATGCCAGCATGACTAAGGTACAAACTGCATAGCCCTAGCATTTTTGGTTGCAGAGTTATTCCAGAGCGTAGCTGAAAGTTTTTAATTGTCCGGCCTATTTTTTCAATGACCCCTTATTGTCGGTTGGAACCCTGACTGCGCCGTGTCTTTGTATACGCTGTATACACGCACAGTGTACGTTAATTTCTAGTGGGTGCCTGCTGGCGCCGTCGCATCTGGCCCCACCTTAAAAATCGTCAGAGCTTTAAGTTTGGTACGAGAGGAAAGCCCTTGAACATGGCAATCCTGTGGTGGTAAAATTTTGAAGATTGAGCAAGATACTGGGATCAAAATTACCCGTTGTACATTTTGTTTTTCTCTCCGACAGCTCCGTGCGCAAAACTGCCATAGTGGAGGCTGTTGAAAGCGTTTCTGAGCAACCCCGCCTACTTGAGGTTTTTCCTATCAAGAAGTGTGCAAGTCGCCCTAAACCTTTAAGAAATGGACGCAGGAATATGCCAGCATGACTAAGGTACAAACTGCATAGCCCTAGCATTTTTGGTTGCAGAGTTATTCCAGAGCGTAGCTGAAAGTTTTTAATTGTCCGGCCTATTTTTTCAATGACCCCTTATTGTCGGTTGGAACCCTGACTGCGCCGTGTCTTTGTATACGCTGTATACACGCACAGTGTACGTTAATTTCTAGTGGGTGCCTGCTGGCGCCGTCGCATCTGGCCCCACCTTAAAAATCGTCAGAGCTTTAAGTTTGGTACGAGAGGAAAGCCCTTGAACATGGCAATCCTGTGGTGGTAAAATTTTGAAGATTGAGCAGGATACTGGGATCGAAATTACCCGTTGTACATTTTGTTTTTCTCTCCGACAGCTCTGTGCGCAAAACTCCCATAGTGGAGGCTGTTGAAATCGTTTCTGAGCAACCCCGCCTACTTGAGGTTTTTCCTATCAAGAAGTGTGCAAGTCGCCCTAAACCTTTAATAAATGGACGCAGGAATATGCCAGCATGACTAAGGTACAAACTGCATCTCCCTAGCATTTTTGGTTGCAGAGTTATTCCAGAGCGTAGCTGAAAGTTTTTAATTGTCCGGCCTTTTTTTTTTCAATGACCCCCTTATTGTCGGTTGGAACCCTGACTGCGCCGTGTCTTTGTATACGCTGTATACACGCACAGTGTACGTTAATTTCTAGTGGGTGCCTGCTGGCGCCGTCGCATCTGGCCCCACCTTAAAAATCGTCAGAGCTTTAAGTTTGGTACGAGAGGAAAGCCCTTGAACATGGCAATCCTGTGGTGGTAAAATTTTGAAGATTGAGCAGGATACTGGGATCGAAATTACCCGTTGTACATTTTGTTTTTCTCTCCGACAGCTCTGTGCGCAAAACTCCCATAGTGGAGGCTGTTGAAATCGTTTCTGAGCAACCCCGCCTACTTGAGGTTTTTCCTATCAAGAAGTGTGCAAGTCGCCCTAAACCTTTAATAAATGGACGCAGGAATATGCCAGCATGACTAAGGTACAAACTGCATCTCCCTAGCATTTTTGGTTGCAGAGTTATTCCAGAGCGTAGCTGAAAGTTTTTAATTGTCCGGCCTTTTTTTTTTCAATGACCCCCTTATTGTCGGTTGGAACCCTGACTGCGCCGTGTCTTTGTATACGCTGTATACACGCACAGTGTACGTTAATTTCTAGTGGGTGCCTGCTCGCGCCGTCGCATCTGATCCCACCTTAAAAATCGTCAGAGCTTTAAGTTTGATACGAGAGGAAAGCCCTTGAACATGGCAATCCTGTGGTGGTAAAATTTTGAAGATTGAGCAGGATACTGGGATCGAAATTACCCGTTGTACATTTTGTTTTTCTCTCCGACAGCTCTGTGCGCAAAACTCCCATAGTGGAGGCTGTTGAAATCGTTTCTGAGCAACCCCGCCTACTTGAGGTTTTTCCTATCAAGAAGTGTGCAAGTCGCCCTAAACCTTTAAGAAAAGGACGCAGGAATATGCCAGCATGACTAAGGTACAAACTGCATAGCCCTAGCATTTTTGGTTGCAGAGTTATTCCAGAGCGTAGCTGAAAGTTTTTAATTGTCCGGCCTATTTTTTTCAATGACCCCCTTATTGTCGGTTGGAACCCTGACTGCGCCGTGTCTTTGTATACGCTGTATACACGCACAGTGTACGTCAATTTCTAGTGGGTGCCTGCTCGCGCCGTCCCAGCTGGCCCCACCTATAAAATCGTCAGAGCTTTAAGTTTGGTACGAGAGGAAAGCCCTTGAACATGGCAATCCTGTGGTGGTAAAATTTTGAAGATTGAGCAGGATACTGGGATCGAAATTACCCGTTGTACATTTTGTTTTTCTCTCCGACAGCTCTGTGCGCAAAACTCCCATAGTGGAGGCTGTTGAAATCGTTTCTGAGCAACCCCGCCTACTTGAGGTTTTTCCCATCAAGAAGTGTGCAAGTCGCCCTAAACCTTTAATAAATGGACGCAGCAATATGCCAGCATGACTAAGGTACAAACTGCATCTCCCTAGCATTTTTGGTTGCAGAGTTATTCCAGGGCGTAGCTGAAAGTTTTTAATTGTCCGGCCTTTTTTTTTCAATGACCCCCTTATTGTCGGTTTGAACCCTGACTGCGCCGTGTCTTTGTATACGCTGTATACACGCACAGTGTACGTTAATTTCTAGTGGGTGCCTGCTCGCGCCGTCGCATCTGGCCCCACCTTAAAAATCGTCAGAGCTTTAAGTTTGGTACGAGAGGAAAGCCCTTGAACATGGCAATCCTGTGGTGGTAAAATTTTGAAGATTGAGCAGGATACTGGGATCGAAGTTACCCGTTGTACATTTTGTTTTTCTCTCCGACAGCTCTGTGCGCAAAACTCCCATAGTGGAGGATGTTGAAATCGTTTCTGAGCAACCCCGCCTACTTGAGATTTGTCCTATCAAGAAGTGTGCAAGTCGCCCTAAACCTTTAAGAAATGGACGCAGGAATATGCCAGCATGACTAAGGTACAAACTGCATCTCCCTAGCATTTTTGGTTGCAGAGTTAATCCTGAGCGTAGCTAAAAGTTTTTAATTGTCCGGCCTATTTTTTTCAATGACCCCTTATTGTCGGTTGGAACCCTGACTGCGCCGTGTCTTTGTATACGCTGTATACACGCACAGTGTACGTCAATTTCTAGTGGGTGCCTGCTCGCGCCGTCGCATCTGGCCCCACCTTAAAAATCGTCAGAGCTTTAAGTTTGGTACGAGAGGAAAGCCCTTGAACATGGCAATCCTGTGGTGGTAAAATTTTGAAGATTGAGCAGGATACTGGGATCGAAATTACCCGTTGTACATTTTGTTTTTCTCTCCGACAGCTCTGTGCGCAAAACTCCCATAGTGGAGGCTGTTGAAATCGTTTCTGAGCAACCCCGCCTACTTGAGGTTTTTCCTATCAAGAAGTGTGCAAGTCGCCCTAAACCTTTAAGAAAAGGACGCAGGAATATGCCAGCATGACTAAGGTACAAACTGCATCTCCCTAGCATTTTTGGTTGCAGAGTTATTCCAGAGCGTAGCTGAAAGTTTTGAATTGTCCGGCCTTTTTTTTTTCAATGACCCCCTTATTGTCGGTTGGAACCCTGACTGCGCCGTGTCTTTGTATACGCTGTATACACGCACCGTGTACGTTAATTTCTAGTGGGTGCCTGCTCGCGCCGTCGCGTCTGGCCCCACCTTAAAAATCGTCAGAGCTTTAAGTTTGGTACGAGAGGAAAGCCCTTGAACATGGCAATCCTGTGGTGGTAAAATTTTGAAGATTGACCAGGATACTGGGATCGAAATTACCCGTTGTACATTTTGTTTTTCTCTCCGACAGCTCTGTGCGCAAAACTCCCATAGTGGAGGCTGTTGAAATCGTTTCTGAGCAACCCCGCCTACTTGAGACTTGTCCTATCAAGAAGTGTGCAAGTCGCCCTAAACCTTTAAAAAATGGACGCAGGAATATGCCAGCATGACTAAGGTACAAACTGCATCTCCCTAGCATTTTTGGTTGCAGAGTTATTCCCGAGCGTAGCTGAAAGTTTTTAATTGTCCGGCCTATTTTTTTTCAATGACCCCTTATTGTCGGTTGGAACCCTGACTGCGCCGTGTCTTTGTATACGCTGTATACACGCACAGTGTACGTCAATTTCTAGTGGGTGCCTGCTCGCGCCGTCGCATCTGGCCGCACCTTAAAAATCGTCAGAGCTTTAAGTTTGGTACGAGAGGAAAGCCCTTGAACATGGCAATCCTGTGGTGGTAAAATTTTGAAGATTGAGCAGGATACTGGGATCGAAATTACCCGTTGTACATTTTGTTTTTCTCTCCGACAGCTCTGTGCGCAAAACTCCCATAGTGGAGGCTGTTGAAATCGTTTCTGAGCAACCCCGCCTACTTGAGGTTTTTCCTATCAAGAAGTGTGCAAGTCGCCCTAAACCTTTAAGAAAAGGACGCAGGAATATGCCAGCATGACTAAGGTACAAACTGCATCTCCCTAGCATTTTTGGTTGCAGAGTTATTCCAGAGCGTAGCTGAAAGTTTTTAATTGTCCGGCCTATTTTTTTCAATGACCCCCTTATTGTCGGTTGGAACCCTGACTGCGCCGTGTCTTTGTATACGCTGTGTACATGCACAGTGTACGTCAATTTCTAGTGGGTGCCTGTTCGCGCCGTCGCATCTTACCCCACCTTAAAAATCGTCAGAGCTTTAAGTTTGGTACGAGAGGAAAGCCCTTGAACTTGGCAATCCTGTGGTGGTAAAATTTTGAAGATTGAGCAGGATACTGGGATCGAAATTACCCGTTGTACATTCTGTTTTTCTCTCCGACAGCTCTGTGCGCAAAACTCCCATAGTGGAGGCTGTTGAAATCGTTTCTGAGCAACCCCGCCTACTTGAGGTTTTTCCTATCAAGAAGTGTGCAAATCGCCCTAAACCTTTAAGAAAAGGACGCAGGAATATGCCAGCATGACTAAGGTACAAACTGCATCTCCCTAGCATTTTTGGTTGCAGAGTTATTCCAGAGCGTAGCTGAAAGTTTTTAATTGTCCGGCCTTTTTTTTTTCAATGACCCCCTTATTGTCGGTTGGAACCCTGACTGCGCCGTGTCTTTGTATACGCTGTGTACACGCACAGTGTACGTCAATTTCTAGTGGGTGCCTGCTCGCGCCGTCGCATCTTACCCCACCTTAAAAATCGTCAGAGCTTTAAGTTTGGCACGAGAGGAAAGCCCTTGAACTTGGCAATCCTGTGGTGGTAAAATTTTGAAGATTGAGCAGGATACTGGGATCGAATATACCCGTTGTACATTTTGTTTTTCTCTCCGACAGCTCTGTGCGCAAAACTCCCATAGTGGAGGCTGTTGAAATCGTTTCTGAGCAACCCCGCCTACTTGAGGTTTTTCCTATCAAGAAGTGTGCAAGTCGCCCTAAACCTTTAAAAAATGGACGCAGGAATATGCCAGCATGACTAAGGTATAAACTGCGTCTCCCTAGCATTTTTGGTTGCAGAGTTATTCCAGAGCGTAGCTGAAAGTTTTTAATTGTCCGGCCTATTTTTTTCAATGACCCCCTTATTGTCGGTTGGAACCCTGACTGCGCTGTGTCTTTGTATACGCTGTATACACGCACAGTGTACGTCAATTTCTAGTGGGTGCCTGCTCGCGCCGTCGCATCTGGCCCCACCTATAAAATCGTCAGAGCCTTAAGGTTGGTACGAGAGGAAAGCCCTTGAACATGGCAATCCTGTGGTGGTAAAATTTTGAAGATTGAGCAAGATACTGGGATCAAAAT
This sequence comes from Asterias amurensis, assembly GCF_032118995.1. Classification (NCBI taxonomy): domain Eukaryota; kingdom Metazoa; phylum Echinodermata; class Asteroidea; order Forcipulatida; family Asteriidae; genus Asterias; species Asterias amurensis. Next base: position 7,235,877 of record NC_092659.1, on the reverse strand, counting down.
TACCCGTTGTACATTTTGTTTTTCTCTCCGACAGCTCTGTGCGCAAAACTCCCATAGTGGAGGCTGTTGAAAGCGTTTCTGAGCAACCCCGCCTACTTGAGGTTTTTCCTATCAAGAAGTGTGCAAGTCGCCCTAAACCTTTAAAAATGGACGCAGGAATATGCCAGCATGACTAAGGTACAAACTGCATCTACCTAGCAATTTTGGTTGCTGGGTTAATCCAGAGCGTAGCTGAAAGTTTTTAATTGTCCGGCCTATTTCTTTTCAATGACCCCCTTATTGTCGGTTGGAACCCTGACTGCGCCCTGTCTTTGTATACGCTGTATACACGCACAGTGTACGTTAATTTCTAGTGGGTGCCTGCTCGCGCCGTCGCGTCTGGCCCCACCTTAAAAATCGTCAGAGCTTTAAGTTTGGTACGAGAGGAAAGCCCTTGAACATGGCAATCCTGTGGTGGTAAAATTTTGAAGATTGAGCAGGATACTGGGATCGAAATTACCCGTTGTACATTTTGTTTTTCTCTCCGACAGCTCTGTGCGCAAAACTCCCATAGTGGAGGCTGTTGAAATCGTTTCTGAGCAACCCCGCCTACTTGAGGTTTTTCCTATCAAGAAGTGTGCAAGTCGCCCTAAACCTTTAAAAAATGGACGCAGGAATATGCCAGCATGACTAAGGTATAAACTGCGTCTCCCTAGCATTTTTGGTTGCAGAGTTATTCCAGAGCGTAGCTGAAAGTTTTTAATTGTCCGGCCTATTTTTTTCAATGACCCCCTTATTGTCGGTTGGAACCCTGACTGCGCCGTGTCTTTGTATACGCTGTATACACGCACAGTGTACGTCAATTTCTAGTGGGTGCCTGCTCGCGCCGTCGCATCTGGCCCCACCTATAAAATCGTCAGAGCTTTAAGTTTGGTACGAGAGGAAAGCCCTTGAACATGGCAATCCTGTGGTGGTAAAATTTTGAAGATTGAGCAAGATACTGGGATCAAAATTACCCGTTGTACATTTTGTTTTTCTCTCCGACAGCTCTGTGCGCAAAACTCCCATAGTGGAGGCTGTTGAAAGCGTTTCTGAGCAACCCCGCCTACTTGAGGTTTTTCCTATCAAGAAGTGTGCAAGTCGCCCTAAACCTTTAAAAAATGGACGCAGGAATATGCCAGCATGACTAAGGTACAAACTGCATCTACCTAGCAATTTTGGTTGCTGAGTTAATCCAGAGCGTAGCTGAAAGTTTTTAATTGTCCGGTTTATTTCTTTTCAATGACCCCCTTATTGTCGGTTGGAACCCTGACTGCGCCCTGTCTTTGTATACGCTGTATACACGCACAGTGTACGTTAATTTCTAGTGGGTGCCTGCTCGCGCCGTCGCGTCTGGCCCCACCTTAAAAATCGTCAGAGCTTTAAGTTTGGTACGAGAGGAAAGCCCTTGAACATGGCAATCTTGTGGTGGTAAAATTTTGAAGATTGACCAGGATACTGGGATCGAAATTACCCGTTGTACATTTTGTTTTTCTCTCCGACAGCTCTGTGCGCAAAACTCCCATAGTGGAGGCTGTTGAAATCGTTTCTGAGCAACCCCGCCTACTTGAGATTTGTCCTATCAAGAAGTGTGCAAGTCGCCCTAAACCTTTAAAAAATGGACGCAGGAATATGCCAGCATGACTAAGGTACAAACTGCATAGCCCTAGCATTTTTGGTTGCAGAGTTATTCCAGAGCGTAGCTGAAAGTTTTTAATTGTCCGGCCTATTTTTTCAATGACCCCTTATTGTCGGTTGGAACCCTGACTGCGCCGTGTCTTTGTATACGCTGTATACACGCACAGTGTACGTTAATTTCTAGTGGGTGCCTGCTGGCGCCGTCGCATCTGGCCCCACCTTAAAAATCGTCAGAGCCTTAAGTTTGGTACGAGAGGAAAGCCCTTGAACATGGCAATCCTGTGGTGGTAAAATTTTGAAGATTGAGCAAGATACTGGGATCAAAATTACCCGTTGTACATTTTGTTTTTCTCTCCGACAGCTCTGTGCGCAAAACTCCCATAGTGGAGGCTGTTGAAAGCGTTTCTGAGCAACCCCGCCTACTTGAGGTTTTTCCTATCAAGAAGTGTGCAAGTCGCCCTAAACCTTTAAAAATGGACGCAGGAATATGCCAGCATGACTAAGGTACAAACTGCATCTACCTAGCAATTTTGGTTGCTGGGTTAATCCAGAGCGTAGCTGAAAGTTTTTAATTGTCCGGCCTATTTCTTTTCAATGACCCCCTTATTGTCGGTTGGAACCCTGACTGCGCCCTGTCTTTGTATACGCTGTATACACGCACAGTGTACGTTAATTTCTAGTGGGTGCCTGCTCGCGCCGTCGCGTCTGGCCCCACCTTAAAAATCGTCAGAGCTTTAAGTTTGGTACGAGAGGAAAGCCCTTGAACATGGCAATCCTGTGGTGGTAAAATTTTGAAGATTGAGCAGGATACTGGGATCGAAATTACCCGTTGTACATTTTGTTTTTCTCTCCGACAGCTCTGTGCGCAAAACTCCCATAGTGGAGGCTGTTGAAATCGTTTCTGAGCAACCCCGCCTACTTGAGGTTTTTCCTATCAAGAAGTGTGCAAGTCGCCCTAAACCTTTAAAAAATGGACGCAGGAATATGCCAGCATGACTAAGGTATAAACTGCGTCTCCCTAGCATTTTTGGTTGCAGAGTTATTCCAGAGCGTAGCTGAAAGTTTTTAATTGTCCGGCCTATTTTTTTCAATGACCCCCTTATTGTCGGTTGGAACCCTGACTGCGCCGTGTCTTTGTATACGCTGTATACACGCACAGTGTACGTCAATTTCTAGTGGGTGCCTGCTCGCGCCGTCGCATCTGGCCCCACCTATAAAATCGTCAGAGCTTTAAGTTTGGTACGAGAGGAAAGCCCTTGAACATGGCAATCCTGTGGTGGTAAAATTTTGAAGATTGAGCAAGATACTGGGATCAAAATTACCCGTTGTACATTTTGTTTTTCTCTCCGACAGCTCTGTGCGCAAAACTCCCATAGTGGAGGCTGTTGAAAGCGTTTCTGAGCAACCCCGCCTACTTGAGGTTTTTCCTATCAAGAAGTGTGCAAGTCGCCCTAAACCTTTAAAAAATGGACGCAGGAATATGCCAGCATGACTAAGGTACAAACTGCATCTACCTAGCAATTTTGGTTGCTGAGTTAATCCAGAGCGTAGCTGAAAGTTTTTAATTGTCCGGTTTATTTCTTTTCAATGACCCCCTTATTGTCGGTTGGAACCCTGACTGCGCCCTGTCTTTGTATACGCTGTATACACGCACAGTGTACGTTAATTTCTAGTGGGTGCCTGCTCGCGCCGTCGCGTCTGGCCCCACCTTAAAAATCGTCAGAGCTTTAAGTTTGGTACGAGAGGAAAGCCCTTGAACATGGCAATCTTGTGGTGGTAAAATTTTGAAGATTGACCAGGATACTGGGATCGAAATTACCCGTTGTACATTTTGTTTTTCTCTCCGACAGCTCTGTGCGCAAAACTCCCATAGTGGAGGCTGTTGAAATCGTTTCTGAGCAACCCCGCCTACTTGAGATTTGTCCTATCAAGAAGTGTGCAAGTCGCCCTAAACCTTTAAAAAATGGACGCAGGAATATGCCAGCATGACTAAGGTACAAACTGCATAGCCCTAGCATTTTTGGTTGCAGAGTTATTCCAGAGCGTAGCTGAAAGTTTTTAATTGTCCGGCCTATTTTTTCAATGACCCCTTATTGTCGGTTGGAACCCTGACTGCGCCGTGTCTTTGTATACGCTGTATACACGCACAGTGTACGTTAATTTCTAGTGGGTGCCTGCTGGCGCCGTCGCATCTGGCCCCACCTTAAAAATCGTCAGAGCTTTAAGTTTGGAGCGAAAGGAAAGCCCTTGAACATGGCAATCCTGTGGTGGTAAAATTTTGAAGATTGAGCAGGATACTGGGATCGAAATTACCCGTTGTACATTTTGTTTTTCTCTCCGACAGCTCTGTGCGCAAAACTCCCATAGTGGAGGCTGTTGAAATCGTTTCTGAGCAACCCCGCCTACTTGAGACTTGTCCTATCAAGAAGTGTGCAAGTCGCCCTAAACCTTTAAAAAAAGGACGCAGGAATATGCCAGCATGACTAAGGTACAAACTGCATCTACCTAGCAATTTTGGTTGCAGAGTTAATCCAGAGCGTAGCTGAAAGTTTTTAATTGTCCGGCCTATTTCTTTTCAATGACCCCCTTATTGTCGGTTGGAACCCTGACTGCGCCCTGTCTTTGTATACGCTGTATACACGCACAGTGTACGTTAATTTCTAGTGGGTGCCTGCTCGCGCCGTCGCGTCTGGCCCCACCTTAAAAATCGTCAGAGCTTTAAGTTTGGTACGAGAGGAAAGCCCTTGAACATGGCAATCCTGTGGTGGTAAAATTTTGAAGATTGAGCAGGATACTGGGATCGAAATTACCCGTTGTACATTTTGTTTTTCTCTCCGACAGCTCTGTGCGCAAAACTCCCATAGTGGAGGCTGTTGAAATCGTTTTTGAGCAACCCCGCCTACTTGAGATTTGTCCTATCAAGAAGTGTGCAAGTCGCCCTAAACCTTTAAAAAATGGACGCAGGAATATGCCAGCATGACTAAGGTACAAACTGCATAGCCCTAGCATTTTTGGTTGCAGAGTTATTCCAGAGCGTAGCTGAAAGTTTTTAATTGTCCGGCCTATTTTTTCAATGACCCCTTATTGTCGGTTGGAACCCTGACTGCGCCGTGTCTTTGTATACGCTGTATACACGCACAGTGTACGTTAATTTCTAGTGGGTGCCTGCTGGCGCCGTCGCATCTGGCCCCACCTTAAAAATCGTCAGAGCTTTAAGTTTGGAGCGAAAGGAAAGCCCTTGAACATGGCAATCCTGTGGTGGTAAAATTTTGAAGATTGAGCAGGATACTGGGATCGAAATTACCCGTTGTACATTTTGTTTTTCTCTCCGACAGCTCTGTGCGCAAAACTCCCATAGTGGAGGCTGTTGAAATCGTTTCTGAGCAACCCCGCCTACTTGAGACTTGTCCTATCAAGAAGTGTGCAAGTCGCCCTAAACCTTTAAGAAATGGACGCAGGAATATGCCAGCATGACTAAGGTACAAACTGCATCTCCCTAGCATTTTTGGTTGCAGAGTTATTCCAGAGCGTAGCTGAAAGTTTTTAATTGTCCGGCCTATTTTTTTCAATGACCCCCTTATTGTCGGTTGGAACCCTGACTGCGCCGTGTCTTTGTATACGCTGTATACACGCACAGTGTACGTCAATTTCTAGTGGGTGCCTGCTCGCGCCGTCGCATCTGGCCGCACCTTAAAAATCGTCAGAGCTTTAAGTTTGGTACGAGAGGAAAGCCCTTGAACATGGCAATCCTGTGGTGGTAAAATTTTGAAGATTGAGCAGGATACTGGGATCGAAATTACCCGTTGTACATTTTGTTTTTCTCTCCGACAGCTCTGTGCGCAAAACTCCCATAGTGGAGGCTGTTGAAATCGTTTTTTAGCAACCCCGCCTACTTGAGGTTTTTCCTATCAAGAAGTGTGCAAGTCGCCCTAAACCTTTACGAAAAGGACGCAGGAATATGCCAGCATGACTAAGGTACAAACTGCATCTCCCTAGCATTTTTGGTTGCAGAGTTATTCCAGAGCGTAGCTGAAAGTTTTTAATTGTCCGGCCTATTTTTTTCAATGACCCCCTTATTGTCGGTTGGAACCCTGACTGCGCCGTGTCTTTGTATACGCTGTGTACACGCACAGTGTACGTCAATTTCTAGTGGGTGCCTGCTCGCGCCGTCGCATCTTACCCCACCTTAAAAATCGTCAGAGCTTTAAGTTTGGTACGAGAGGAAAGCCCTTGAACTTGGCAATCCTGTGGTGGTAAAATTTTGAAGATTGAGCAGGATACTGGGATCTAAATTACCCGTTGTACATTCTGTTTTTCTCTCCGACAGCTCTGTGCGCAAAACTCCCATAGTGGAGGCTGTTGAAATCGTTTCTGAGCAACCCCGCCTACTTGAGGTTTTTCCTATCAAGAAGTGTGCAAGTCGCCCTAAACCTTTACGAAAAGGACGCAGGAATATGCCAGCATGACTAAGGTACAAACTGCATCTCCCTAGCATTTTTGGTTGCAGAGTTATTCCAGAGCGTAGCTGAAAGTTTTAATTGTCCGGCCTGTTTTTTTCAATGACCCCTTATTGTCGGTTGGAACCCTGACTGCGCCCTGTCTTTGTATACGCTGTATACGCGCACAGTGTACGTTATTTTCTAGTGGGTGCCTGCTCGCGCCGTCGCATCTGGCCCCACCTTAAAAATCGTCAGAGCTTTAAGTTTGGTACGAGAGGAAAGCCCTTGAACATGGCAATCCTGTGGTGGTAAAATTTTGAAGATTGAGCAGGATACTTGGATCGAAATTACCCGTTGTACATTTTGTTTTTCTCTCCGACAGCTCTGTGCGCAAAACTCCCATAGTGGAGGCTGTTGAAATCGTTTCTGAGCAACCCCGCCTACTTGAGGTTTTTGCTATCAAGAAGTGTGCAAGTCGCCCTAAACCTTTAAGAAATGGACGCAGGAATATGCCAGCATGACTAAGGTACAAACTGCATAGCCCTAGCATTTTTGGTTGCAGAGTTATTCCAGAGCGTAGCTGAAAGTTTTTAATTGTCCGGCCTATTTTTTTCAATGACCCCCTTATTCTCGGTTGGAACCCTGACTGCGCCGTGTCTTTGTATACGCTGTATACACGCACAGTGTGCGTCAATTTCTAGTGGGTGCCTGCTCGCGCCGTCGAATCTGGCCCCACCTTAAAAATCGTCAGAGCTTTAGGTTTGGTACGAGAGGAAAGCACTTGAACATGGCAATCCTGTGGTGGTAAAATTTTGAAGATTGAGCAGGATACTGGTATCGAAATTACCCGTTGTACATTTTGTTTTTCTCTCCGACAGCTCTGTGCGCAAAACTCCCATAGTGGAGGCTGTTGAAATCGTTTCTGAGCAACCCCGCCTACTTGAGGTTTTTGCTATCAAGAAGTGTGCAAGTCGCCCTAAACCTTTAAAAAATGGACGCAGGAATATGCCAGCATGACTAAGGTACAAACTGCATCTACCTAGCAATTTTGGTTGCTGAGTTAATCCAGAGCGTAGCTGAAAGTTTTTAATTGTCCGGCCTATTTTTTTCAATGACCCCCTTACTCTCGGTTGGAACCCTGACTGCGCCGTGTCTTTGTATACGCTGTATACACGCACAGTGTGCGTCAATTTCTAGTGGGTGTTTGCTCGCGCCGTCGCATCTGGCCCCACCTTAAAAATCGTCAGAGCTTTAAGTTTGGTACGAGAGGAAAGCACTTGAACATGGCAATCCTGTGGTGGTAAAATTTTGAAGATTGAGCAGGATACTGGGATCGAATTTACCCGTTGTACATTTTGTTTTTCTCTCCGACAGCTCTGTGCGCAAAACTCCCATAGTGGAGGCTGTTGAAATCGTTTCTGAGCAACCCCGCCTACTTGAGGTTTTTCCTATCAAGAAGTGTGCAAGTCGCCCTAAACCTTTAAAAAATGGACGCAGGAATATGCCAGCATGACTAAGGTACAAACTGCATCTCCCTAGCATTTTTGGTTGCAGAGTTATTCCAGAGCGTAGCTGAAAGTTTTTAATTGTCCGGCCTATTTTTTTCAATGACCCCCTTATTGTCGGTCGGAAAATCTGACTGCGCCGTGTCTTTGTATACGCTGTGTACACGCACAGTGTACGTCAATTTCTAGTGGGTGCCTGCTCGCGCCGTCGCATCTTGCCCCACCTTAAAAATCGTCAGAGCTTTAAGTTTGGTACGAGAGGAAAGCCCTTGAACTTGGCAATCCTGTGGTGGTAAAATTTTGAAGATTGAGCTGGATACTGGGATCGAAATTACCTGTTGTACATTTTGTTTTTCTCTCCGACAGCTCTGTGCGCAAAACTCCCATAGTGGAGGCTGTTGAAATCGTTTCTGAGCAACCCCGCCTACTTGAGGTTTTTCCTATCAAGAAGTGTGCAAGTCGCCCTAAACCTTTAAGAAAAGGACGCAGGAATATGCCAGCATGACTGAGGTACAAACTGCATCTCCCTAGCATTTTTGGTTGCAGAGTTATTCCAGAGCGTAGCTGAAAGTTTTTAATTGTCCGGCCTATTTTTTTCAATGACCCCCTTATTGTCGGTTGGAACCCTGACTGCGCCGTGTCTTTGTATACGCTGTGTACACGCACAGTGTACGTCAATTTCTAGTGGGTGCCTGCTCGCGCCGTCGCATCTTACCCCACCTTAAAAATCGTCAGAGCTTTAAGTTTGGTACGAGAGGAAAGCCCTTGAACTTGGCAATCCTGTGGTGGTAAAATTTTGAAGATTGAGCAGGATACTGGGATCGAAATTACCCGTTGTACATTCTGTTTTTCTCTCCGACAGCTCTGTGCGCAAAACTCCCATAGTGGAGGCTGTTGAAATCGTTTCTGAGCAACCCCGCCTACTTGAGGTTTTTCCTATCAAGAAGTGTGCAGGTCGCCCTAAACCTTTCAGAAAAGGACGCAGGAATATGCCAGCATGACTAAGGTACAAACTGCATCTCCCTAGCATTTTTGGTTGCAGAGTTATTCCAGAGCGTAGCTGAAAGTTTTTAATTGTCCGGCCTATTTTTTTCAATGACCCCCTTATTGTCGGTTGGAACCCTGACTGCGCCGTGTCTTTGTATACGCTGTGTACACGCACAGTGTACGTCAATTTCTAGTGGGTGCCTGCTCGCGCCGTCGCATCTTACCCCACCTTAAAAATCGTCTGAGCTTTAAGTTTGGCACGAGAGGAAAGCCCTTGAACTTGGCAATCCTGTGGTGGTAAAATTTTGAAGATTGAGCAGGATACTGGGATCGAATATACCCGTTGTACATTTTGTTTTTCTCTCCGACAGCTCTGTGCGCAAAACTCCCATAGTGGAGGCTGTTGAAATCGTTTCTGAGCAACCCCGCCTACTTGAGGTTTTTCCTATCAAGAAGTGTGCAAGTCGCCCTAAACCTTTAAAAAATGGACGCAGGAATATGCCAGCATGACTAAGGTATAAACTGCGTCTCCCTAGCATTTTTGGTTGCAGAGTTATTCCAGAGCGTAGCTGAAAGTTTTTAATTGTCCGGCCTATTTTTTTCAATGACCCCCTTATTGTCGGTTGGAACCCTGACTGCGCCGTGTCTTTGTATACGCTGTATACACGCACAGTGTACGTCAATTTCTAGTGGGTGCCTGCTCGCGCCGTCGCATCTGGCCCCACCTATAAAATCGTCAGAGCTTTAAGTTTGGTACGAGAGGAAAGCCCTTGAACATGGCAATCCTGTGGTGGTAAAATTTTGAAGATTGAGCAAGATACTGGGATCAAAATTACCCGTTGTACATTTTGTTTTTCTCTCCGACAGCAATGTGCGCAAAACTCCCATAGTGGAGGCTGTTGAAAGCGTTTCTGAGCAACCCCGCCTACTTGAGGTTTTTCCTATCAAGAAGTGTGCAAGTCGCCCTAAACCTTTAAAAAATGGACGCAGGAATATGCCAGCATGACTAAGGTACAAACTGCATCTACCTAGCAATTTTGGTTGCTGAGTTAATCCAGAGCGTAGCTGAAAGTTTTTAATTGTCCGGCCTATTTCTTTTCAATGACCCCCTTATTGTCGGTTGGAACCCTGACTGCGCCGTGTCTTTGTATACGCTGTGTACACGCACAGTGTACGTAAATTTCTAGTGGGTGCCTGCTCGCGCCGTCGCATCTTACCCCACCTTAAAAATCGTCAGAGCTTTAAGTTTGGTACGAGAGGAAAGCCCTTGAACTTGGCAATCCTGTGGTGGTAAAATTTTGAAGATTGAGCAGGGTACTGGGATCGAATATACCCGTTGTACATTTTGTTTTTCTCTCCGACAGCTCTGTGCGCAAAACTCCCATAGTGGAGGCTGTTGAAATCGTTTCTGAGCAACCCCGCCTACTTGAGGTTTTTGCTATCAAGAAGTGTGCAAGTCGCCCTAAACCTTTAAGAAAAGGACGCAGGAATATGCCAGCATGACTAAGGTACAAACTGCATCTCCCTAGCATTTTTGGTTGCAGAGTTATTCCAGAGCGTAGCTGAAAGTTTTTAATTGTCCGGCCTATTTTTTTCAATGACCCCCTTATTGTCGGTTGGAACCCTGACTGCGCCGTGTCTTTGTATACGCTGTGTACACGCACAGTGTACGTCAATTTCTAGTGGGTGCCTGCTCGCGCCGTCGCATCTTACCCCACCTTAAAAATCGTCTGAGCTTTAAGTTTGGCACGAGAGGAAAGCCCTTGAACTTGGCAATCCTGTGGTGGTAAAATTTTGAAGATTGAGCAGGATACTGGGATCGAATATACCCGTTGTACATTTTGTTTTTCTCTCCGACAGCTCTGTGCGCAAAACTCCCATAGTGGAGGCTGTTGAAATCGTTTCTGAGCAACCCCGCCTACTTGAGGTTTTTCCTATCAAGAAGTGTGCAAGTCGCCCTAAACCTTTAAAAAATGGACGCAGGAATATGCCAGCATGACTAAGGTATAAACTGCGTCTCCCTAGCATTTTTGGTTGCAGAGTTATTCCAGAGCGTAGCTGAAAGTTTTTAATTGTCCGGCCTATTTTTTTCAATGACCCCCTTATTGTCGGTTGGAACCCTGACTGCGCCGTGTCTTTGTATACGCTGTATACACGCACAGTGTACGTCAATTTCTAGTGGGTGCCTGCTCGCGCCGTCGCATCTGGCCCCACCTATAAAATCGTCAGAGCTTTAAGTTTGGTACGAGAGGAAAGCCCTTGAACATGGCAATCCTGTGGTGGTAAAATTTTGAAGATTGAGCAAGATACTGGGATCAAAATTATCCGTTGTACATTTTGTTTTTCTCTCCGACAGCTCTGTGCGCAAAACTCCCATAGTGGAGGCTGTTGAAAGCGTTTCTGAGCAACCCCGCCTACTTGAGGTTTTTCCTATCAAGAAGTGTGCAAGTCGCCCTAAACCTTTAAAAAATGGACGCAGGAATATGCCAGCATGACTAAGGTACAAACTGCATCTACCTAGCAATTTTGGTTGCTGAGTTAATCCAGAGCGTAGCTGAAAGTTTTTAATTGTCCGGCCTATTTCTTTTCAATGACCCCCTTATTGTCGGTTGGAACCCTGACTGCGCCGTGTCTTTGTATACGCTGTGTACACGCACAGTGTACGTCAATTTCTAGTGGGTGCCTGCTCGCGCCGTCGCATCTTACCCCACCTTAAAAATCGTCAGAGCTTTAAGTTTGGTACGAGAGGAAAGCCCTTGAACTTGGCAATCCTGTGGTGGTAAAATTTTGAAGATTGAGCAGGATACTGGGATCGAAATTACCCGTTGTACATTCTGTTTTTCTCTCCGACAGCTCTGTGCGCAAAACTCCCATAGTGGAGGCTGTTGAAATCGTTTCTGAGCAACCCCGCCTACTTGAGGTTTTTGCTATCAAGAAGTGTGCAAGTCGCCCTAAACCTTTAAGAAAAGGACGCAGGAATATGCCAGCATGACTAAGGTACAAACTGCATCTCCCTAGCATTTTTGGTTGCAGAGTTATTCCAGAGCGTAGCTGAAAGTTTTTAATTGTCCGGCCTATTTTTTTCAATGACCCCCTTATTGTCGGTTGGAACCCTGACTGCGCCGTGTCTTTGTATACGCTGTGTACACGCACAGTGTACGTCAATTTCTAGTGGGTGCCTGCTCGCGCCGTCGCATCTTACCCCACCTTAAAAATCGTCAGAGCTTTAAGTTTGGCACGAGAGGAAAGCCCTTGAACTTGGCAATCCTGTGGTGGTAAAATTTTGAAGATTGAGCAGGATACTGGGATCGAATATACCCGTTGTACATTTTGTTTTTCTCTCCGACAGCTCTGTGCGCAAAACTCCCATAGTGGAGGCTGTTGAAATCGTTTCTGAGCAACCCCGCCTACTTGAGGTTTTTCCTATCAAGAAGTGTGCAAGTCGCCCAAAAAATTTAAAAAATGGACGCAGGAATATGCCAGCATGACTAAGGTATAAACTGCGTCTCCCTAGCATTTTTGGTTGCAGAGTTATTCCAGAGCGTAGCTGAAAGTTTTTAATTGTCCGGCCTATTTTTTTCAATGACCCCCTTATTGTCGGTTGGAACCCTGACTGCGCCGTGTCTTTGTATACGCTGTATACACGCACAGTGTACGTCAATTTCTAGTGGGTGCCTGCTCGCGCCGTCGCATCTGGCCCCACCTATAAAATCGTCAGAGCTTTAAGTTTGGTACGAGAGGAAAGCCCTTGAACATGGCAATCCTGTGGTGGTAAAATTTTGAAGATTGAGCAAGATACTGGGATCAAAATTACCCGTTGTACATTTTGTTTTTTCTCTCCGACAGCTCTGTGCGCAAAACTCCCATAGTGGAGGCTGTTGAAAGCGTTTCTGAGCAACCCCGCCTACTTGAGGTTTTTCCTATCAAGAAGTGTGCAAGTCGCCCTAAACCTTTAAAAAATGGACGCAGGAATATGCCAGCATGACTAAGGTATAAACTGCGTCTCCCTAGCATTTTTGGTTGCAGAGTTATTCCAGAGCGTAGCTGAAAGTTTTTAATTGTCCGGCCTATTTTTTTCAATGACCCCCTTATTGTCGGTTGGAACCCTGACTGCGCCCTGTCTTTGTATACGCTGTATACACGCACAGTGTACGTTAATTTCTAGTGGGTGCCTGCTCGCGCCGTCGCGTCTGGCCCCACCTTAAAAATCGTCAGAGCTTTAAGTTTGGTACGAGAGGAAAGCCCTTGAACATGGCAATCCTGTGGTGGTAAAATTTTGAAGATTGACCAGGATACTGGGATCGAAATTACCCGTTGTACATTTTGTTTTTCTCTCCGACAGCTCTGTGCGCAAAACTCCCATAGTGGAGGCTGTTGAAATCGTTTCTGAGCAACCCCGCCTACTTGAGGTTTTTGCTATCAAGAAGTGTGCAAGTCGCCCTAAACCTTTCAGAAAAGGACGCAGGAATATGCCAGCATGACTTAGGTACAAACTGCATCTCCCTAGCATTTTTGGTTGCAGAGTTATTCCAGAGCGTAGCTGAAAGTTTTTAATTGTCCGGCCTATTTTTTTCAATGACCCCCTTATTGTCGGTTGGAACCCTGACTGCGCCGTGTCTTTGTATACGCTGTGTACACGCACAGTGTACGTCAATTTCTAGTGGGTGCCTGCTCGCGCCGTCGCATCTAACCCCACCTTAAAAATCTTCAGAGCTTTAAGTTTGGCACGAGAGGAAAGCCCTTAAACATGGCAATCCTGTGGTGGTAAAATTTTGAAGATTGAGCAGGATACTGGGATCGAATATACCCGTTGTACATTTTGTTTTTCTCTCCGACAGCTCTGTGCGCAAAACTCCCATAGTGGAGGCTGTTGAAATCGTTTCTGAGCAACCCCGCCTACTTGAGGTTTTTCCTATCAAGAAGTGTGCAAGTCGCCCTAAACCTTTAAAAAATGGACGCAGGAATATGCCAGCATGACTAAGGTATAAACTGCGTCTCCCTAGCATTTTTGGTTGCAGAGTTATTCCAGAGCGTAGCTGAAAGTTTTTAATTGTCCGGCCTATTTTTTTCAATGACCCCCTTATTGTCGGTTGGAACCCTGACTGCGCCGTGTCTTTGTATACGCTGTGTACACGCACAGTGTGTGTCAGTTTCTAGTGGGTGCCTGCTCGCGCCGTCGCATCTGGCCCCACCTATAAAAATCGTCAGAGCTTTAAGTTAGGTACGAGAGGAAAGCCCTTGAACTTGGCAATCCTGTGGTGGTAAAATTTTGAAGATTGAGCAGGATACTGGGATCGAATATACCCGTTGTACATTTTGTTTTTCTCTCCGACAGCTCTGTGCGCAAAACTCCCATAGTGGAGGCTGTTGAAATCGTTTCTGAGCAACCCCGCCTACTTGAGGTTTTTCCTATCAAGAAGTGTGCAAGTCGCCCTAAAAATTTCAAAAATGGACGCAGGAATATGACAGCATGACTAAGGTATAAACTGCGTCTCCCTAGCATTTTTGGTTGCAGAGTTATTCCAGAGCGTAGCTGAAAGTTTTTAATTGTCCGGCCTATTTTTTTCAATGACCCCCTTATTGTCGGTTGGAACCCTGACTGCGCCGTGTCTTTGTATACGCTGTATACACGCACAGTGTACGTCAATTTCTAGTGGGTGCCTGCTCGCGCCGTCGCATCTGGCCCCACCTATAAAATCGTCAGAGCTTTAAGTTTGGTACGAGAGGAAAGCCCTTGAACATGGCAATCCTGTGGTGGTAAAATTTTGAAGATTGAGCAAGATACTGGGATCAAAATTACCCGTTGTACATTTTGTTTTTCTCTCCGACAGCTCTGTGCGCAAAACTCCCATAGTGGAGGCTGTTGAAAGCGTTTCTGAGCAACCCCGCCTACTTGAGGTTTTTCTATCAAGAAGTGTGCAAGTCGCCCTAAACCTTTAAAAAATGGACGCAGGAATATGCCAGCATGACTAAGGTACAAACTGCATCTACCTAGCAATTTTGGTTGCTGAGTTAATTCAGAGCGTAGCTGAAAGTTTTTAATTGTCCGGCCTATTTCTTTTCAATGACCCCCTTATTGTCGGTTGGAACCCTGACTGCGCCCTGTCTTTGTATACGCTGTATACACGCACAGTGTACGTTAATTTCTAGTGGGTGCCTGCTCGCGCCGTCGCGTCTGGCCCCACCTTAAAAATCGTCAGAGCTTTAAGTTTGGTACGAGAGGAAAGCCCTTGAACATGGCAATCCTGTGGTGGTAAAATTTTGAAGATTGACCAGGATACTGGGATCGAAATTACCCGTTGTACATTTTGTTTTTCTCTCCGACAGCTCTGTGCGCAAAACTCCCATAGTGGAGGCTGTTGAAATCGTTTCTGAGCAACCCCGCCTACTTGAGGTTTTTGCTATCAAGAAGTGTGCAAGTCGCCCTAAACCTTTCAGAAAAGGACGCAGGAATATGCCAGCATGACTAAGGTACAAACTGCATCTCCCTAGCATTTTTGGTTGCAGAGTTATTCCAGAGCGTAGCTGAAAGTTTTTAATTGTCCGGCCTATTTTTTTCAATGACCCCCTTATTGTCGGTTGGAACCCTGACTGCGCCGTGTCTTTGTATACGCTGTGTACACGCACAGTGTACGTCAATTTCTAGTGGGTGCCTGCTCGCGCCGTCGCATCTTACCCCACCTTAAAAATCTTCAGAGCTTTAAGTTTGGCACGAGAGGAAAGCCCTTGAACTTGGCAATCCTGTGGTGGTAAAATTTTGAAGATTGAGCAGGATACTGGGATCGAATATACCCGTTGTACATTTTGTTTTTCTCTCCGACAGCTCTGTGCGCAAAACTCCCATAGTGGAGGCTGTTGAAATCGTTTCTGAGCAACCCCGCCTACTTGAGGTTTTTCCTATCAAGAAGTGTGCAAGTCGCCCTAAACCTTTAAAAAATGGACGCAGGAATATGCCAGCATGACTAAGGTATAAACTGCGTCTCCCTAGCATTTTTGGTTGCAGAGTTATTCCAGAGCGTAGCTGAAAGTTTTTAATTGTCCGGCCTATTTTTTTCAATGACCCCCTTATTGTCGGTTGGAACCCTGACTGCGCCGTGTCTTTGTATACGCTGTATACACGCACAGTGTACGTCAGTTTCTAGTGGGTGCCTGCTCGCGCCGTCGCATCTGGCCCCACCTATAAAATCGTCAGAGCTTTAAGTTAGGTACGAGAGGAAAGCCCTTGAACATGGCAATCCTGTGGTGGTAAAATTTTGAAGATTGAGCAAGATACTGGGATCAAAATTACCCGTTGTACATTTTGTTTTTCTCTCCGACAGCTCTGTGCGCAAAACTCCCATAGTGGAGGCTGTTGAAAGCGTTTCTGAGCAACCCCGCCTACTTGAGGTTTTTCCTATCAAGAAGTGTGCAAGTCGCCCTAAACCTTTAAAAAATGGACGCAGGAATATGCCAGCATGACTAAGGTACAAACTGCATCTACCTAGCAATTTTGGTTGCTGAGTTAATCCAGAGCGTAGCTGAAAGTTTTTAATTGTCCGGCCTATTTCTTTTCAATGACCCCCTTATTGTCGGTTGGAACCCTGACTGCGCCGTGTCTTTGTATACGCTGTATACACGCACAGTGTGCGTCAATTTCTAGTGGGTGCCTGCTCGCGCCGTCGCATCTGGCCCCACCTTAAAAATCGTCAGAGCTTTAGGTTTGGTACGAGAGGAAAGCACCTGAACATGGCAATCCTGTGGTGGTAAAATTTTGAAGATTGAGCAGGATACTGGGATCGAAATTACCCGTTGTACATTTTGTTTTTCTCTCCGACAGCTCTGTGCGCAAAACTCCCATAGTGGAGGCTGTTGAAATCGTTTCTGAGCAACCCCGCCTACTTGAGGTTTTTCCTATCAAGAAGTGTGCAAGTCGCCCTAAACCTTTAAAAAATGGACGCAGGAATATGCCAGCATGACTAAGGTACAAACTGCATCTCCCTAGCATTTTTGGTTCCAGAGTTATTCCAGAGCGTAGCTGAAAGTTTTTAATTGTCCGGCCTAGTTTGTTCAATGACCTCCTTATTGTCGGTTGGAACCCTGACTGCGCCGTGTCTTTGTATACGCTGTATACACGCACAGTGTACGTCAATTTCTAGTGGGTGCCTGCTCGCGCCGTCGCATCTTGCCCCACCTTAAAAATCGTCAGAGCTTTATGTTTGGTACGAGAGGAAAGCCCTTGAACTTGGCAATCCTGTGGTGGTAAAATTTTGAAGATTGAGCAGGATACTGGGATCGAAATTACCTGTTGTACATTTTGTTTTTCTCTCCGACAGCTCTGTGCGCAAAACTCCCATAGTGGAGGCTGTTGAAATCGTTTCTGAGCAACCCCGCCTACTTGAGATTTGTCCTATCAAGAAGTGTGCAAGTCGCCCTAAACCTTTAAGAAATGGACGCAGGAATATGCCAGCATGACTAAGGTACAAACTGCATGTCCCTAGCTTTTTTGGTTGCAGAGTTATTCCAGAGCGTAGCTGAAAGTTTTTAATTGTCCGGCCTATTTTTTTCAATGACCCCTTATTGTCGGTTGGAACCCTGACTGCGCCGTGTCTTTGTATACGCTGTATACACGCACAGTGTACGTCAATTTCTAGTGGGTGCCTGCTCGCGCCGTCGCTTCTGGCCCCACCTTAAAAATCGTCAGAGCTTTAAGTTTGGTACGAGAGGAAAGCCCTTGAACATGGCAATCCTGTGGTGGTTAAATTTTGAAGATTGAGCAGGATACTGGGATCGAAATTACCCGTTGTACATTTTGTTTTTCTCTCCGACAGCTCTGTGCGCAAAACTCCCATAGTGGAGGCTGTTGAAATCGTTTCTGAGCAACCCCGCCTACTTGAGGTTTTTCCTATCAAGAAGTGTGCAAGTCGCCCTAAACCTTTAAGAAAAGGACGCAGGAATATGCCAGCATGACTAAGGTACAAACTGCATCTCCCTAGCATTTTTGGTTGCAGAGTTATTCCAGAGCGTAGCTGAAAGTTTTTAATCGTCCGGCCTATTTTTTTCAATGACCCCCTTATTGTCGGTCGGAAAATCTGACTGCGCCGTGTCTTTGTATACGCTGTGTACACGCACAGTGTACGTCAATTTCTAGTGGGTGCCTGCTCGCGCCGTCGCATCTTGCCCCACCTTAAAAATCGTCAGAGCTTTAAGTTTGGTACGAGAGGAAAGCACTTGAACATGGCAATCCTGTGGTGGTAAAATTTTGAAGATTGAGCAGGATACTGGGATCAAAATTACCCGTTGTACATTTTTTTTTTCTCTCCGACAGCTCTGTGCGCAAAACTCCCATAGTTGAGGCTGTTGAAATCGTTTCTGAGCAACCCCGCCTACTTGAGGTTTTTCCTATCAAGAAGTGTGCAAGTCGCCCTAAACCTTTAAAAAATGAAAGCAGGAATATGCCAGCATGACTAAGGTACAAACTGCATCTCCCTAGCATTTTTGGTTGCAGAGTTATTCCAGAGCGTAGCTGAAAGTTTTTAATTGTCCGGCCTATTTTTTTCAATGACCCCTTATTGTCGGTTGGAACCCTGACTGCGCCGTGTCTTTGTATACGCTGTATACACGCACAGTGTACGTCAATTTCTAGTGGGTGCCTGCTCGCGCCGTCGCTTCTGGCCCCACCTTAAAAATCGTCAGAGCTTTAAGTTTGGTACGAGAGGAAAGCCCTTGAACATGGCAATCCTGTGGTGGTAAAATTTTGAAGATTGAGCAGGATACTGGGATCGAAATTACCCGTTGTACATTTTGTTTTTCTCTCCAACAGCTCTGTGCGCAAAACTCCCATAGTGGAGGCTGTTGAAATCGTTTCTGAGCAACCCCGCCTACTTGAGGTTTTTCCTATCAAGAAGTGTGCAAGTCGCCCTAAACCTTTAAGAAAAGGACGCAGGAATATGCCAGCATGACTAAGGTACAAACTGCATCTCCCTAGCATTTTTGGTTGCAGAGTTATTCCAGAGCGTAGCTGAAAGTTTTTAATCGTCCGGCCTATTTTGTGCAATGACCCCCTTATTGTCGGTCGGAAAATCTGACTGCGCCGTGTCTTTGTATACGCTGTGTACACGCACAGTGTACGTCAATTTCTAGTGGGTGCCTGCTCGCGCCGTCGCATCTTGCCCCACCTTAAAAATCGTCAGAGCTTTAAGTTTGGTACGAGAGGAAAGCACTTGAACATGGCAATCCTGTGGTGGTAAAATTTTGAAGATTGAGCAGGATACTGGGATCAAAATTACCCGTTGTACATTTTTTTTTCTCTCCGACAGTTCTGTGCGCAAAACTCCCATAGTTGAGGCTGTTGAAATCGTTTCTGAGCAACCCCGCCTACTTGAGGTTTTTCCTATCAAGAAGTGTGCAAGTCGCCCTAAACCTTTAAAAAACGAACGCAGGAATATGCCAGCATGACTAAGGTACAAACTGCATCTCCCTAGCATTTTTGGTTGCAGAGTTATTCCAGAGCGTAGCTGAAAGTTTTTAATTGTCCGGCCTATTTTTTTCAATGACCCCCTTATTGTCGGTCGGAAAATCTGACTGCGCCGTGTCTTTGTATACGCTGTGTCCACGCACAGTTTACGTCAATTTCTAGTGGGTGCCTGTTCGCGCCGTCGCATCTTGCCCCACCTTAAAAATCGTCAGAGCTTTAAGTTTGGTACGAGAGGAAAGCCCTTGAACTTGGCAATCCTGTGGTGGTAAAATTTTGAAGATTGAGCAGGATACTGGGATCGAAATTACCTGTTGTACATTTTGTTTTTCTCTCCGACAGCTCTGTGCGCAAAACTCCCATAGTGGAGGCTGTTGAAATCGTTTCTGAGCAACCCCGCCTACTTGAGATTTGTCCTATCAAGAAGTGTGCAAGTTGCCCTAAACCTTTAAGAAAAGGACGCAGGAATATGCCAGCATGACTAAGGTACAAACTGCATCTCCCTAGCATTTTTGGTTGCAGAGTTATTCCAGAGCGTAGCTGAAAGTTTTTAATCGTCCGGCCTATTTTGTGCAATGACCCCCTTATTGTCGGTCGGAAAATCTGACTGCGCCGTGTCTTTGTATACGCTGTGTACACGCACAGTGTACGTCAATTTCTAGTGGGTGCCTGCTCGCGCCGTCGCATCTTGCCCCACCTTAAAAATCGTCAGAGCTTTAAGTTTGGTACGAGAGGAAAGCACTTGAACATGGCAATCCTGTGGTGGTAAAATTTTGAAGATTGAGCAGGATACTGGGATCAAAATTACCCGTTGTACATTTTTTTTTCTCTCCGACAGTTCTGTGCGCAAAACTCCCATAGTTGAGGCTGTTGAAATCGTTTCTGAGCAACCCCGCCTACTTGAGGTTTTTCCTATCAAGAAGTGTGCAAGTCGCCCTAAACCTTTAAAAAATGAACGCAGGAATATGCCAGCATGACTAAGGTACAAACTGCATCTCCCTAGCATTTTTGGTTGCAGAGTTATTCCAGAGCGTAGCTGAAAGTTTTTAATTGTCCGGCCTATTTTTTTCAATGACCCCCTTATTGTCGGTCGGAAAATCTGACTGCGCCGTGTCTTTGTATACGCTGTGTCCACGCACAGTTTACGTCAATTTCTAGTGGGTGCCTGTTCGCGCCGTCGCATCTTGCCCCACCTTAAAAATCGTCAGAGCTTTAAGTTTGGTACGAGAGGAAAGCCCTTGAACTTGGCAATCCTGTGGTGGTAAAATTTTGAAGATTGAGCAGGATACTGGGATCGAAATTACCTGTTGTACATTTTGTTTTTCTCTCCGACAGCTCTGTGCGCAAAACTCCCATAGTGGAGGCTGTTGAAATCGTTTCTGAGCAACCCCGCCTACTTGAGATTTGTCCTATCAAGAAGTGTGCAAGTCGCCCTAAACCTTTAAGAAATGGACGCAGGAATATGCCAGCATGACTAAGGTACAAACTGCATCTCCCTAGCTTTTTTGGTTGCAGAGTTATTCCAGAGCGTAGCTGAAAGTTTTTAATCGTCCGGCCTATTTTTTTCAATGACCCCCTTATTGTCGGTCGGAAAATCTGACTGCGCCGTGTCTTTGTATACGCTGTGTACACGCACAGTGTACGTCAATTTCTAGTGGGTGCCTGCTCGCGCCGTCGCATCTTGCCCCACCTTAAAAATCGTCAGAGCTTTAAGTTTGGTACGAGAGGAAAGCCCTTGAACTTGGCAATCCTGTGGTGGTAAAATTTTGAAGATTGAGCAGGATACTGGGATCGAAATTACCCGTTGTACATTCTGTTTTTCTCTCCGACAGCTCTGTGCGCAAAACTCCCATAGTGGAGGCTGTTGAAATCATTTCTGAGCAACCCCGCCTACTTGAGGTTTTTCCTATCAAGAAATGTGCAAGTCGCCCTAAACCTTTAAAAAATGGACGCAGGAATATGCCAGCATGACTAAGGTACAAACTGCATCTCCCTAGCATTTTTGGTTGCAGAGTTATTCCAGAGCGTAGCTGAAAGTTTTTAGTTGTCCGGCCTATTTTTTTCAATGACCCCCTTATTCTCGGTTGGAACCCTGACTGCGCCGTGTCTTTGTATACGCTGTATACACGCACAGTGTGCGTCAATTTCTAGTGGGTGCTTGCTCGCGCCGTCGCATCTGGCCCCACCTTAAAAATCGTCAGAGCTTTAAGTTTGGTACGAGAGGAAAGCACTTGAACATGGCAATCCTGTGGTGGTAAAATTTTGAAGATTGAGCAGGATACTGGGATCGAAATTACCCGTTGTACATTTTGTTTTTCTCTCCGACAGCTCTGTACGCAAAACTCCCATAGTGGAGGCTGTTGAAATCGTTTCTGAGCAACCCCGCCTACTTGAGGTTTTTCCTATCAAGAAGTGTGCAAGTCGCCCTAAACCTTTACAAAATGGACGCAGGAATATGCCAGCATGACTAAGGTACAAACTGCATCTCCCTAGCATTTTTGGTTCAAGAGTTATTCCAGAGCGTAGCTGAAAGTTTTTAATTGTCCGGCCTAGTTTGTTCAATGACCCCCTTATTGTCGGTTGGAACCCTGACTGCGCCGTGTCTTTGTATACGCTGTATACACGCACAGTGTACGTCAATTTCTAGTGGGTGCCTGCTCGCGCCGTAGCATCTGGCCCCACCTTAAAAATCGTCAGAGCTTTAAGTTTGGTACGAGAGGAAAGCCCTTGAACATGGCAATCCTGTGGTGGTAAAATCTTGAAGATTGAGCAGGATACTGGGATCGAAATTACCCGTTGTACATTTTGTTTTTCTCTCCGACAGCTCTGTGCGCAAAACTCCCATAGTGGAGGCTGTTGAAATCGTTTCTGAGCAACCCCGCCTACTTGAAGTTTATCCTATCAAGAAGTGTGCAAGTCGCCCTAAACCTTTAAAGAATGGACGCAGGAATATGCCAGCATGACTAAGGTACAAACTGCATCTCCCTAGCATTTTTGGTTGCAGAGTTATTCCAGAGCGTAGCTGAAAGATTTTAATTGTCCGGCCTATTTTTTTCAATGACCCCCTTATTGTAGGTTGGAACCCTGACTGCGCTGTGTCTTTGTATACGCTGTATACACGCACATTGTACGTCAATTTCTAGTGGGTGCCTGCTCGCGCCGTCGCATCTGGCCCCACCTTAAAAATCGTCAGAGCTTTATGTTTGGTACGAGAGGAAAGCCCTTGAACATGGCAATCCTGTGGTGGTAAAATTTTGAAGATTGAGCAGGATACTGGTATCGAAATTACCCGTTGTACATTTTGTTTTTCTCTCCGACAGCTCTGTGCGCAAAACTCTCATAGTGGTGGCTATTGAAATCGTTTCTGAGCAACCCCGCCTACTTGAGGTTTTTCCTATCAAGAAGTGTGCAAGTCGCCCTAAACCTTTAAAAAATGGACGCAGGAATATGCCAGCATGACTAAGGTACAAACTGCATCTCCCTAGCATTTTTGGTTGCAGAGTTATTCCAGAGCGTAGCTGAAAGTTTTTAATTGTCCGGCCTATTTTTTTCAATGACCCCCTTATTCTCGGTTGGAACCCTGACTGCGCCGTGTCTTTGTATACGCTGTATACACGCACAGTGTGCGTCAATTTCTAGTGGGTGCTTGCTCGCGCCGTCGCATCTGGCCCCACCTTAAAAATCGTCAGAGCTTTAAGTTTGGTACGAGAGGAAAGCACTTGAACATGGCAATCCTGTGGTGGTAAAATTTTGAAGATTGAGCAGGATACTGGGATCGAAATTACCCGTTGTACATTTTGTTTTTCTCTCCGACAGCTCTGTACGCAAAAATCCCATAGTGGAGGCTGTTGAAATCGTTTCTGAGCAACCCCGCCTACTTGAGGTTTTTCCTATCAAGAAGTGTGCAAGTCGCCCTAAACCTTTACAAAATGGACGCAGGAATATGCCAGCATGACTAAGGTACAAACTGCATCTCCCTAGCATTTTTTGTTCCAGAGTTATTCCAGAGCGTAGCTGAAAGTTTTTAATTGTCCGGCCTATTTTTTTCAATAACCCCCTTATTGTCGGTTGGAACCCTGACTGCGCCGTGTCTTTGTATACGCTGTATACACGCACAGTGTACGTCAATTTCTAGTGGGTGCCTCCTCGCGCCGTCGCATCTGGCCCCACCTTAAAAATCGTCAGAGCTTTAAGTTTGGTACGAGAGGAAAGCCCTTGAACATGTAAATCCTGTGGTGGTAAAATTTTGAAGATTGACCAGGATTCTGGGATCGAAATTACCCGTTGTACATTTTGTTTTTCTCTCCGACAGCTCTGTGCGCAAAACACCCATAGTGGAGGCTGTTGAAATCGTTTCTGAGCAACCCCGCCTACTTGAGGTTTTTCCTATCAAGAAGTGTGCAAGTCACCCTAAACCTTTCAGAAATGGACGCAGGAATATGCCAGCATGACTAAGGTACAAACTGCATCTCCCTAGCATTTTTGGTTGCAGAGTTATTCCAGAGCGTAGCTGAAAGTTTTTAATTGTCCGGCCTATTTTTTCAATGACCCCCTTATTGTCGGTTGGAACCCTGACTGCGCCGTGTCTTTGTATACGCTGTATACACGCACAGTGTACGTCAATTTCTAGTGGGTGCCTGCTCGCGCCGTCGCATCTGGCCCCACCTTAAAAATCGTCAGAGCTTTAAGTTTGGTACGAGAGGAAAGCCCTTGAACATGTAAATCCTGTGGTGGTAAAATTTTGAAGATTGAGCAGGATACTGGGATCGAAATTACCCGTTGTACATTTTGTTTTTCTCTCCGACAGCTCTGTGCACAAAACTCCCATAGTGGAGGCTGTTGAAATCGTTTCTGAGCAACCCCGCCTACTTGAGGTTTTTCCTATCAAGAACATTGCAAGTCACCCTCAACCTTTCAGAAATGGACGCAGGAATATGCCAGCATGACTAAGGTACAAACTGCATCTCCCTAGCATTTTTTGTTCCAGAGTTATTCCAGAGCGTAGCTGAAAGTTTTTAATTGTCCGGCCTATTTTTTTCAATAACCCCCTTATTGTCGGTTGGAACCCTGACTGCGCCGTGTCTTTGTATACGCTGCATACACGCACAGTGTACGTCAATTTCTAGTGGGTGCCTGCTCGCGCCGTCGCATCTGGCCCCACCTTAAAAATCGTCAGAGCTTTAAGTTTGGTACGAGAGGAAAGCCCTTGAACATGTAAATCCTGTGGTGGTAAAATTTTGAAGATTGACCAGGATTCTGGGATCGAAATTACCCGTTGTACATTTTGTTTTTCTCTCCGACAGCTCTGTGCGCAAAACACCCCTAGTGGAGGCAGTTGAAATCGTTTCTGAGCAACCCCGCCTACTTGAGGTTTTTCCTATCAAGAAGTGTGCAAGTCACCCTAAACCTTTCAGAAATGGACGCAGGAATATGCCAGCATGACTAAGGTACAAACTGCATCTCCCTAGCATTTTTGGTTGCAGAGTTATTCCAGAGCGTAGCTGAAAGTTTTTAATTGTCCGGCCTATTTTTTCAATGACCCCATTATTGTCGGTTGGAACCCTGACTGCGCCGTGTCTTTGTATACGCTGTACACACGCACAGTGTACGTCAATTTCTAGTGGGTGCCTGCTCGCGCCCTCGCATCTGGCCCCACCTTAAAAATCGTCAGAGCTTTAAGTTTGGTACGAGAGGAAAGCCTTTGAACATGGCAATCCTGTGGTGGTAAAATTTTGAAGATTGAGCAGGATACTGGGATCGAAATTACCCGTTGTACCGTTTGTTTTTCTCTCCGACAGCTCTGTGCGCAAAACTCCCATAGTGGAGGCTGTTGAAATCGTTTCTGAGCAACCCCGCCTACTTGAGGTTTTTCCTATCAAGAACATTGCAAGTCACCCTCAACCTTTCAGAAATGGACGCAGGAATATGCCAGCATGACTAAGGTACAAACTGCATCTCCCTAGCATTTTTTGTTCCAGAGTTATTCCAGAGCGTAGCTGAAAGTTTTTAATTGTCCGGCCTATTTTTTTCAATAACCCCCTTATTGTCGGTTGGAACCCTGACTGCGCCGTGTCTTTGTATACGCTGCATACACGCACAGTGTACGTCAATTTCTAGTGGGTGCCTGCTCGCGCCGTCGCATCTGGCCCCACCTTAAAAATCGTCAGAGCTTTAAGTTTGGTACGAGAGGAAAGCCCTTGAACATGTAAATCCTGTGGTGGTAAAATTTTGAAGATTGACCAGGATTCTGGGATCGAAATTACCCGTTGTACATTTTGTTTTTCTCTCCGACAGCTCTGTGCGCAAAACACCCCTAGTGGAGGCAGTTGAAATCGTTTCTGAGCAACCCCGCCTACTTGAGGTTTTTCCTATCAAGAAGTGTGCAAGTCACCCTAAACCTTTCAGAAATGGACGCAGGAATATGCCAGCATGACTAAGGTACAAACTGCATCTCCCTAGCATTTTTGGTTGCAGAGTTATTCCAGAGCGTAGCTGAAAGTTTTTAATTGTCCGGCCTATTTTTTCAATGACCCCATTATTGTCGGTTGGAACCCTGACTGCGCCGTGTCTTTGTATACGCTGTACACACGCACAGTGTACGTCAATTTCTAGTGGGTGCCTGCTCGCGCCCTCGCATCTGGCCCCACCTTAAAAATCGTCAGAGCTTTAAGTTTGGTACGAGAGGAAAGCCTTTGAACATGGCAATCCTGTGGTGGTAAAATTTTGAAGATTGAGCAGGATACTGGGATCGAAATTACCCGTTGTACCGTTTGTTTTTCTCTCCGACAGCTCTGTGCGCAAAACTCCCATAGTGGAGGCTGTTGAAATCGTTTCTGAGCAACCCCGCCTACTTGAGGTTTTTCCTATCAAGAAGTGTGCAAGTCGCCCTAAACCTTTAAGAAATGGACGCAGGAATATGCCAGCATGACTAAGGTACAAACTGCATAGCCCTAGCATTTTTGGTTGCAGAGTTATTCCAGAGCGTAGCTGAAAGTTTTTAATTGTCCGGCCTATTCTTTTCAATGACCCCCTTACTGTCGGTTGGAACCCTGACTGCGCCGTGTCTTTGTATACGCTGTATACACGCACAGTGTACGTCAATTTCTAGTGGGTGCCTGCTCGCGCCGTCGCATCTGGCCCCACCTTAAAAATCGTCAGAGCTTTAAGTTTGGTACGAGAGGAAAGCCCTTGAACATGGCAATCCTGTGGTGGTAAAATTTTGAAGATTGAGCAGGATACTGGGATCGAAATTACCCGTTGTACATTTTGTTTTTCTCTCCGACAGCTCTGTGCGCAAAACTCCCATAGTGGAGGCTGTTGAAATCGTTTCTGAGCAACCCCGCCTACTTGAGGTTTTTCCTATCAAGAAGTGTGCAAGTCGCCCTAAACCTTTAAAAAATTGACGCAAAAATATGCCAGCATGACTAAGGTACAAACTGCATCTCCCTAGCATTTTTGGTTGCAGAGTTATTCCAGAGCGTAGCTGAAAGTTTTTAATTGTCCGGACAATTTTTTTCAATGACCCCCTTATTGTCGGTTGGAACCCTGACTGCGCCGTGTCTTTGTATACGCTGTATACACGCACAGTGTACGTCAATTTCTAGTGGGTGCCTGCTCGCGCCGTCGCATCTGGCCCCACCTTAAAAATCGTCAGAGCTTTAAGTTTGGTACGAGAGGAAAGCCCTTGAACATGGCAATCCTGTGGTGGTAAAATTTCGAAGATTGAGCAGGATACTGGGATCGAAATTACCCGTTGTACATTTTGTTTTTCTCTCCGACAGCTCTGTGCGCAAAACTCCCATAGTGGAGGCTGTTGAAATCGTTTCTGAGCAACCCCGCCTACTTGAGGTTTTTTCTATCAAGAAGTGTGCAAGTCGCCCTAAACCTTTAACAAATGGACACAGGAATATGCCAGCATGACTAAGGTACAAACTGCATCTCCCTAGCATTTTTGG
The DNA here is from genome assembly GCF_032118995.1 of Asterias amurensis. NCBI lineage: Eukaryota > Metazoa > Echinodermata > Asteroidea > Forcipulatida > Asteriidae > Asterias > Asterias amurensis. Next base: position 7,208,885 of record NC_092659.1, on the reverse strand, counting down.
TTGCAGAGTTATTCCAGAGCGTAGCTAAAAGTTTTTAATTGTCCGGCCTAATTTTTTCAATGACCCCTTTATTGTCGGTTGGAACCCTGACTGCGCCGTGTCTTTGTATACGTTGTATACACGCACAGTGTACGTCAATTTCTAGTGGGTGCCTGCTCGCGCCGTAGCATCTGGCCCCACCTTTAAAATCGTCAGAGCTTTAAGTTTGGTACGAGAGGAAAGCCCTTGAACATGGCAATCCTGTGGTGGTAAAATTTTGAAGATTGAGCAGGATACTGGGATCGAAATTACTCGTTGTACATTTTGTTTTTCTCTCCGACAGCTCTGTGCGCAAAACTCCCATAGTGGAGGCTGTTGAAATCGTTTCTGAGCAACCCCGCCTACTTGAGGTTTTTCCTATCAAGAAGTGTGCAAGTCGCCCTAAACCTTTAAAAAATGGACGCAAAAATATGCCAGCATGACTAAGGTACAAACTGCATCTCCCTAGCATTTTTGGTTGCAGAGTTATTCCAGAGCGAAGCTGAAAGTTTTTAATTGTCCGGACAATTTTTTTTAATGACCCCCTTATTGTCGGTTGGAACCCTGACCTGGCCTGTGTTTGTATACGCTGTATACACGCACAGTGTACGTCAATTTCTAGTGGGTGCCTGCTCGCGCCGTAGCATCTGGCCCCACCTTAAAAAACGTCAGAGCTGTAAGTTTGGTACGAGAGGAAAGCCCTTGAACATGGCAATCCTGTGGTGGTAAAATTTTGAAGATTGAGCAGGATACTGGGATCGAAATTACTCGTTGTACATTTTGTTTTTCTCTCCGACAGCTCTTTGCGCTAAACTCCCATAGTGGAGGCTGTTGAAATCGTTTCTGAGCAACCCCGCCTACTTGAGGTTTTTCCTATCAAGAAGTGTGCAAGTCGCCCTAAACCTTTAAAAAATGGACGCAAAAATATGCCAGCATGACTAAGGTACAAACTGCATCTCCCTAGCATTTTTGGTTGCAGAGTTATTGCAGAGCGTAGCTGAAAGTTTTTAATTGTCCGGACAATTTTTTTCAATGACCCCCCTTATTGTCGGTTGGAACCCTGACCTGGCCTGTGTTTGTATACGCTGTATACACGCACAGTGTACGTCAATTTCTAGTGGGTGCCTGCTCGCGCCGTCGCATCTGGCCCCACCTTAAAAATCGTCAGAGCTTTAAGTTTGGTACGAGAGGAAAGCCCTTGAACATGGCAATCCAGTGGTGGTAAAATTTTGAAGATTGAGCATGATACTGGGATCGAAATTACCCGTTGTACATTTTGTTTTTCTCTCCGACAGCTCTGTGCGCAAAACTCCCATAGTGGAGGCTGTTGAAATCGTTTCTGAGCAACCCCGCCTACTTGAGGTTTTTCCTGTCAAGAAGTGTGCAATTTGCCCTAACCTTCAAAAAAATGGACGCAGGAATATGCCATGATGACTAATGTACAAACTGCATCTCCCTAGCATTTTTGGTTCCAGAGTTATTCTATAGCTTAGCTGAAAGTTTTTAATTGTCCGGCCTATTTTTTCAATGACCCCCTTATTGTCGGTTAGAACCCTGTCTGCGCTGTGTCTTTGTATACGCTGTATACACGCACAGTGTACGTCAATTTCTAGTGGGTGCCTGCTCGCACCGTCGCATCTGACCCCGCCTTAAAAATCGTCAGAGCTTTAAGTTTGGTACGAGAGGAAAGCCCTTGAACATGGCATTCCTGTGGTGGTAAAATTTTGAAGATTGAGCAAGATACTGGGATCGTAATTACCCGTTGTAAATTTTGTTTTTCTCTCCGACAGCTCTGTGCGCAAAACTCCCATAGTGGAGGCTGTTGAAATCGTTTCTGAGCAACCCCGCCTACTTGAGGTTTTTTCTAGCAAGAAGTGTGCAAGTCGCACTAAACCTTTAAAAAATGGACGCAGGAATATGCCGGCATGACTAAGGTACAAACTGCATCTCCCTAGCATTTTTGGTTCCAGAGTTATTCCAGAGCGTAGCTGAAAGTTTTTAACTGTTCGGCCTATTTTTTCAATGACCCCCTTATTGTCGGTCGGAACCCTGACTGCGCCGTGTCTTTGTATACGCTGTATACACGCACACTGTAGGTCAATTTCTAGTGGGTTCCTGCTCGCACCGTCGCATCTGACCCCGCCTTAAAAATCGTCAGAGCTTTAAGTTTGGTACGAGAGGAAAGCCCTTGAACATGGCATTCCTGTGGTGGTAAAATTTTGAAGATTGAGCAAGATACTGGGATCGTAATTACCCGTTGTAAATTTTGTTTTTCTCTCCGACAGCTCTGTGCGCAAAACTCCCATAGTGGAGGCTGTTGAAATCGTTTCTGAAAAACTCCGCCTATCTGAGGTTTTTCTTATCAAGAAGTGTGCAAGTCGCCCTAAACCTTTAAAAAATGGACGCAGGAATATGCCAGCATGACTAAGGTACAAACTGCATCTCCCTAGCATTTTTGGTTGCAGAGTTATTCCAGAGCGTAGCTGAAAGTTTTTAATTGTCCGGCCTTTTTTTTTCAATGACCCCCTTATTGTCGGTTGGAACCCTGACTGCGCCGTGTCTTTGTACTCGCTGTATACACGCACAGTGTACGTCAAATTCTAGTGGGTGCCTGCTCGCGCCGTCGCATCTGGCCCCACCTTAAAAATCGTCAGAGCTTTAAGTTTGGTACGAGAGGAAAGCCCTTGAACATGGCAATCCTGTGGTGGTAAAATTTTGAAGATTGAGCAGGATACTGGGATCGAAATTACCCGTTGTACATTTTGTTGTTCTCTCCGACAGCTCTGTGCGCAAAACTCCCATAGTGGAGTCTGTTGAAATAGTTTCTGAGCAACCCCGCCTACTTGAGGTTTTTCCTATCAAGAAGTGTGCAAGTCGCCCTAAACCTTCAAGAAATGGACGTAGGAATATGCCAGCATGACTAAGGTACAAACTGCATCTCCCTAGCATTTTTGGTTGCAGAGTTATTCCAGAGCGAAGCTGAAAGTTTTTAATTGTCCGGCCTATTTTTTCAATGACCCCCTTATTGTCGGTTGGAACCCTGACTGCGCCGTGTCTTTGTATACGCTGTATACACGCACAGTGTACGTCAATTTCTAGTGGGTGCCTGCTCGCGCCGTCGCATCTGGGCCCGCCTTTAAAATCGTCAGAGTTTTAAGTTTGGTACGAGAGAAAAGCCCTTGAACATGGCAATCCTGTGGTGGTAAAATTTTGAAGATGGACCTGGATACTGGGATCGAAATTACCCGTTGTAAATTTTGTTTTTCTCTCCGACAGCTCTGTACGCAAAACTCCCATAGTGGAGGCTGTTGAAATCGTTTCTGAGCAACCCCGCCTACTTGAGGATTTTACTAGCAAGAAGTGTGCAAGTCGCACTAAACCTTTAAAAAATGGACGCAGGAATATGCCAGCATGACTAAGGTACAAACTGCATCTCCCTAGCATTTTTGGTTCCAGAGTTATTCCAGAGCGTAGCTGAAAGTTTTTAACTGTCCGGCCTATTTTTTCAATGACCCCCTTATTGTCGGTTGGAACCCTGACTGCGCCGTGTCTTTGTATACGCTGTATACACGCACACTGTAGGTCAATTTCTAGACGGTGCCTGCTCGCACCGTCGAAACTGACCCCGCCTTAAAAATCGTCAGAGCTTTAAGTTTGGTACGTGAGGAAAGCCCTTGAACATGGCAATCCTGTGGTGGTAAAATTATGAAGATTGAGCAGGATACTGGGATCGTAATTACCCGTTGTAAATTTTGTTTTTCTCTCCGACAGCTCTGTGCGCAAAACTCCCATAGTGGAGGCTGTTGAAATCGTTTCTGAGCAACCCCGCCTACTTGAGGTTTTTCCTATCAAGAAGTGTGCAAGTCGCCCCAAACCTTTAAAAAATGGACGCAGGAATATGCCAGCATGACTAAGGTACAAACTGCATCTCCCTAGCATTTTTGGTTGCAGAGTTATTCCAGAGCGTAGCTGAAAGTTTTTAATCGTCCGGCCTATTTTTTCAATGACCCCCTTATTGTCGGTTAGAACCCTGACTGCGCCGTGTCTTTGTATACGCTGTATACACGCACAGTGTACGTCAATTTCTAGTGGGTGCCTGCTCGCGCCGTCGCATCTGGGCCCACCTTAAAAATCGTCAAAGTTTTAAGTTTGGTACGAGAGAAAAGCCCTTGAACATGGCAATCCTGTGGTGGTAAAATTTTGAAGATGGACCTGGATACTGGGATCGAAATTACCCGTTGTAAATTTTGTTTTTCTCTCCGACAGCTCTGTACGCAAAACTCCCATAGTGGAGGCTGTTGAAATCTATTTTTTACTAGCAAGAAGTGTGCAAGTCGCACTAAACCTTTAAAAAATGGACGCAGGAATATGCCAGCATGACTAAGGTACAAACTGCATCTCCCTAGCATTTTTGGTTCCAGAGTTCCAGAGCGTAGCTGAAAGTTTTTAACTGTCCGGCCTATTTTTTCAATGACCCCATTATTGTCGGTTGGAACCCTGACTGCGCCGTGTCTTTGTATACGCTGTATACACGCACACTGTAGGTCAATTTCTAGACGGTGCCTGCTCGCACCGTCGCATCTGACCCCGCCTTAAAAATCGTCAGAGCTTTAAGTTTGGTACTAGAGGAAAGCCCTTGAACATGGCAATCCTGTGGTGGTAAAATTTTGAAGATTGAGCAGGATACTGGGATCGTAATTACCCGTTGTAAATTTTGTTTTTCTCTCCGACAGCTCTGTGCGCAAAACTCCCATAGTGGAGGCTGTTGAAATCGTTTCTGAGCAACCCCGCCTACTTGAGGTTTTTGCTATCAAGAAGTGTGCAAGTCGCCCCAAACCTTTAAAAAATGGACGCAGGAATATGCCAGCATGACTAAGGTACAAACTGCATCTCCCTAGCATTTTTGGTTGCAGAGTTATTCCAGAGCGTAGCTGAAAGTTTTTAATCGTCCGGCCTTTTTTTTTTCAATGACCCCCTTATTGTCGGTTGGAACCCTGACTGCGCCGTGTCTCTGTATACGCTGTATACACGCACAGTGTACGTCAATTTCTAGTGGGTGCCTGCTCGCGCCGTCGCATCTAGCCCCGCCTTAAAAATCGTCAGAGCTTTAAGTTTGGTACGAGAGGAAAGCCCTTGAACATGGCAATCCTGTGGTGGTAAAATTTTGAAGATTGAGCAGGATACTGGGATCGAAATTACCCGTTGTACATTTTGTTTTTCTCTCCGACAGCTCTGTGCGCAAAACTCCCATAGTGGAGGCTGTTGAAATCGTTTCTGAGCAACCCCGCCTACTTGAGGTTTTTCCTGTCAAGAAGTGTGCAATTTGCCCTAAACCTTCAAAAAATGGACGCAGGAATATGCCAGGATGACTAATGTACAAACTGCATCTCCCTAGCATTTTTGGTTCCAGAGTTATTCCATAGCTTAGCTGAAAGTTTTTAATTGTCCGGCCTATTTTTTCAATGACCCCCTTATTGTCGGTTAGAACCCTGTCTGCGCTGTGTCTTTGTATACGCTGTATACACGCACACCGACGTCAATTTCTAGTGGGTGCCTGCTCGCGCCGTCGCATCTGGGCCCGCCTTAAAAATCGTCAGAGCTTTAAGTTTGGTACGAGAGAAAAAGCCCTTGTACATGGCAATCCTGTGGTGGTAAAATTTTGAAGATTGACCTGGATACTGGGATCGAAATTACCCGTTGTAAATTTTGTTTTCCTCTCCGACAGCTCTGTACGCAAAACTCACATAGTGGAGGCTGTTGAAATCGTTTCTGAGCAACCCCGCCTACTTGAGGTTTTTTCTAGCAAGAAGTGTGCAATTCGCACTAAACCTTTAAAAAATGGACGCAGGAATATGCCAGCATGACTAAGGTACAAACTGCATCTCCCTAGCATTTTTGGTTCCAGAGTTATTCCAGAGCGTAGCTGAAAGTTTTTAACTGTCCGGCCTATTTTTTCAATGACCCCCTTATTGTCGGTCGGAACCCTGACTGCGCCGTGTCTTTGTATACGCTGTATACACGCACACTGTAGGTCAATTTCTAGTGGGTGCCTGCTCGCGGCGTCGCATCTGGCCCGCCTGAAAAATCGTCAGAGCTTTAAGTTTGGTACGAGAGGAAAGCCCTTGAACATGGCAATCCTGTGGTGGAAAGATTTTGAAGATTGAGCAGGATACTGGGATCGAAATTACCCGTTGTACATTTTGTTTTTCTCTCCGACAGCTCTGTGCGCAAAACTCCCATAGTGGAGGCTGTTGAAATCGTTTCTGAGCAACCCCGCCTACTTGAGGTTTTTCCTATCAAGAAGTGTGCAAGTCGCCCTAAACCTTTAAAAAATGGACGCAGGAATATGCAAGCATGACTAAGGTACAAACTGCATCTCCCTAGCATTTTTGGTTCCAGAGTTATTCCAGAGCGTAGCTGAAAGTTTTTTAATTGTCCGGCCTATTTTTTCAATGACCCCCTTATTGTTGGTTGGAACAAGCCCGCCTACTTGAGGTTTTTCCTATCAAGAAGTGTGCAAGTCGCCCTAAACCTTTAAAAAATGGACGCAGGAATATGCCAGCATGACTAAGGTACAAACTGCATCTCCCTAGCATTTTTGGTTCCAGAGTTATTCCAGAGCGTAGCTGAAAGTTTTTAATTGTCCGGCCTATTTTTTCAATGACCCCCTTATTGTCGGTTGGAACCCTGACTGCGCCGTGTCTCCAATACGCTGTATACACGCACAGTGTACGTCAATTTCTAGTGGGTTCCTGCTCGCGCCGTCGCATCTGGCCCCGCCTTAAAAATCGTCAGAGCTTTAAGTTTGGTACGAGAGGAAAGCCCTTGAACATGGCAATCCTGTGGTGGTAAAGTTTTGAAGATTGAGCAGGATACTGGGATCGAAATTACCCGTTGTACATTTTGTTTTTCTCTCCGACAGCTCTGTGCGCAAAACTCCCATAGTGGAGGCTGTTGAAATCGTTTCTGAGCAACCCCGCCTACTTGAGGTTTTTCCTATCAAGAAGTGTGCAAGTCGCCCTAAACCTGAAAAATAGACGCAGGAGTATGCCAGCATGACTAAGGTACAAACTGCATCTCCCTAGCATTTTTGGTTCCAGAGTTATTCCATAGCTTAGCTGAAAGTTTTTAATTGTCCGGCCTATTTTTTCAATGACCCCCTTATTGTCGGTTAGAACCCTGTCTGCGCCGTGTCTTTGTATACGCTGTATACACGCACAGTGTACGTCAATTTCTAGTGGGTTCCTGCTCGCGCCGTCGCATCTGGCCCGCCTTAAAAATCGTCAGAGCTTTAAGTTTGGTACGAGAGGAAAGCCCTTGAACATGGCAATCCTGTGGTGGTAAAATTTTGAAGATTGACCTGGATACTGGGATCGAAATTACCCGTTGTAAATTTTGTTTTTCTCTCCGACAGCTCTGTGCGCAAAACTCCCAAAGTGGAGGCTGTTGAAATCGTTTCTGAGCAACCCCGCCTACATGAGGTTTTTCCTATCAAGAAGTGTGCAAGTCGCCCTAAACCTTTAAAAAATGGACGCAGGAATATGCAAGCATGACTAAGGTACAAACTGCATCTCCCTAGCATTTTTGGTTCCAGAGTTATTCCAGAGCGTAGCTGAAAGTTTTTAATTGTCCGGCCTATTTTTTCAATGACCCCCTTATTGTTGGTTGGAACAAGCCCGCCTACTTGAGGTTTTTCCTATCAAGAAGTGTGCAAGTCGCCCTAAACCTTTAAAAAATGGACGCAGGAATATGCCAGCATGACTAAGGTACAAACTGCATCTCCCTAGCATTTTTGGTTCCAGAGTTATTCCAGAGCGTAGCTGAAAGTTTTTAATTGTCCGGCCTATTTTTTCAATGACCCCCTTATTGTCGGTTGGAACCCTGACTGCGCCGTGTCTTTATATACGCTGTATACACGCACAGTGTACGTCAATTTCTAGTGGGTGCCTGCTCGCGCCGTCGCATCTGGCCCCGCCTTAAAAATCGTCAGAGCTTTAAGTTTGGTACGAGAGGAAAGCCCTTGAACATGGCAATCCTGTGGTGGTAAAGTTTTGAAGATTGAGCAGGATACTGGGATGGAAATTACCCGTTGTACATTTTGTTTTTCTCTCCGACAGCTCTGTGCGCAAAACTCCCATAGTGGAGGCTGTTGAAATCGTTTCTGAGCAACCCCGCCTACTTGAGGTTTTTCCTATCAAGAAGTGTGCAAGTCGCCCTAAACCTTAAAAATAGACGCAGGAGTATGCCAGCATGACTAAGGTACAAACTGCATCTCCCTAGCACTTTTGGTTCCAGAGTTATTCCAGAGCGTAGCTGAAAGTTTTTAATTGTCCGGCCTAGTTTTTCAATGACCCCCTTATTGTCGGTTGGAACCCTGATGCGCCGTGTCTTTGTATACGCTGTGTACACGCACAGTGTACGTAAATTTCTAGTGGGTTCCTGCTCGCGGCGTCGCATCTGGCCCGCCTGAAAAATCGTCAGAGCTTTAAGTTTGGTACGAGAGGAAAGCCCTTGAACATGGCAATCCTGTGGTGGAAAGATTTTGAAGATTGAGCAGGATACTGGGATCGAAATTACCCGTTGTACATTTTGTTTTTCTCTCCGACAGCTCTGTGCGCAAAACTCCCATAGTGGAGGCTGTTGAAATCGTTTCTGAGCAACCCCGCCTACTTGAGGTTTTTCCTATCAAGAAGTGTGCAAGTCGCCCTAAACCTTAAAAATAGACGCAGGAGTATGCCAGCATGACTAAGGTACAAACTGCATCTCCCTAGCACTTTTGGTTCCAGAGTTATTCCAGAGCGTAGCTGAAAGTTTTTAATTGTCCGGCCTAGTTTTTCAATGACCCCCTTATTGTCGGTTGGAACCCTGACTGCGCCGTGTCTTTGTATACGCTGTGTACACGCACAGTGTACGTAAATTTCTAGTGGGTTCCTGCTCGCGGCGTCGCATCTGGCCCGCCTGAAAAATCGTCAGAGCTTTAAGTTTGGTACGAGAGGAAAGCCCTTGAACATGGCAATCCTGTGGTGGAAAGATTTTGAAGATTGAGCAGGATACTGGGATCGAAATTACCCGTTGTACATTTTGTTTTTCTCTCCGACAGCTCTGTGCGCAAAACTCCCATAGTGGAGGCTGTTGAAATCGTTTCTGAGCAACCCCGCCTACTTGAGGTTTTTCCTATCAAGAAGTGTGCAAGTCGCCCTAAACCTTAAAAATAGACGCAGGAGTATGCCAGCATGACTAAGGTACAAACTGCATCTCCCTAGCACTTTTGGTTCCAGAGTTATTCCAGAGCGTATTCTCCAATACGCTGTATACACGCACAGTGTACGTCAATTTCTAGTGGGTGCCTGCTCGCGCCGTCGCATCTGGCCCCGCCTTAAAAATCGTCAGAGCTTTAAGTTTGGTACGAGAGGAAAGCCCTTGAACATGGCAATCCTGTGGTGGTAAAATTTGGAAGATTGAGCAGGATACTGGGATTGAAATTACCCATTGTACATTTTGTTTTTCTCTCCGACAGCTCTGTGCGCAAAACTCCCATAGTGGAGGCTGTTGAAATCGTTTCTGAGCAACCCCGCCTACTTGAGGTTTTTCCTATCAAGAAGTGTGCAAGTCGCCCTAAATCTTTAAAAAATAGACGCAGGAATATGCCAGCATGACTAAGGTACAAATTGCATCTCCCTAGCATTTTTGGTTCCAGAGTTATTCCAGAGCGTAGCTGAAAGTTTTTAATTGTCCGGCCTATTTTTTCAATGACCCCCTTATTGTCGGTTGGAACCCTGACTGCGCCGTGTCTTTATATACGCTGTATACACGCACAGTGTACGTCAATTTCTAGTGGGTGCCTGCTCGCGCCGTCGCATCTGGCCCCGCCTTAAAAATCGTCAGAGCTTTAAGTTTGGTACGAGAGGAAAGCCCTTGAACATGGCAATCCTGTGGTGGTAAAATTTTGAAGATTGAGCAGGATACTGGGATCGAAATTACCCGTTGTACATTTTGTTTTTCTCTCCGACAGCTCTGTGCGCAAAACTCCCATAGTGGAGGCTGTTGAAATCGTTTCTGAGCAACCCCGCCTACTTGAGGTTTTTCCTATCAAGAAGTGTGCAAGTCGCCCTAAACATTTAAAAAATGGACGCAGGAATATGCCATCATGACTAAGGTACAATTTGCATCTCCCTAGCATTTTTGGTTCCAGAATTATTCCAGAGCGTAGCTGAAAGTTTTTAATTGTCCGGCCTATTTTTTCAATGACCCCCTTATTGTCGGTTGGAACCCTGACTGCGCCGTGTCTTTGTATACGCTGTGTACACGCACAGTGTACGTCAATTTCTGGTGGGTGCCTGCTCGCGGCGTCGCATCTGGCCCCGCCTTAAAAATCGTCAGAGCTTTAAGTTTGGTACGAGAGGAAAGCCCTTGAACATGGCAATCCTGTGGTGGAAAAATTTGGCATAAAATGAGATAAAATTGTAACGGGTATACCTTGTATTTTTGATGAAATTGGGCGAGAATTAGAAATAAACCGCAAGGGGTATAAGCTTTGCAATTTTTTTTATTGGGCGACAATCAGACTTAATCGCCAAGGGTAAGCCCGACATTTTGGACGGAATCGTGCTACAATCAGTTGAAATCGGAAGGCTGGAGTTAAGTCTTGCATTTTTGATGAAATTTTGCTCAAATCTGATAACACGCAAAGGGTAGGCTAAAATCATATAAAATTGCAAGGGTTAGCCTTGCATTTTTCTTGAAATTGGGCAAAAAGAGTAAGCATTAAATTTATTCTAAGATTATTGCCACATACGACACAGAAACCCTTAGGTTTGATCAACAGAGAGCTGCCTGAGCAGCATTTTATTTTTCATGCTGCAATGAGCTAAGCCATAACAAAATGCTTGTATTTTATAAAACTTAACCAGATCTCCGGCGGTTGCCTGCCATCCGCAAGATCGTCTAAAATGTGTTTAATGCAAACCAATAAGCTGAACTGATTCCCGGTAGTCGCATCACCCGCGAAATCAAAAGTAAAAAGCCAAACTGATTTCCGGCATTTGCATAAATCCTCGAAATCAACAACAGTAAATCAACCAATAGCAAAACTGACCTCCGGCCGTTGATAGCTAAATCCGCGAGGTCGCCAAAACTACTACCACCATACAGATTTCGGACGAGGCTGTACCGCGAAACCAAAAGCGTTAAAATTAAATCAAATATAGCACAGTTAAATAAACAGCACAAATTCCCCAGTTGTTGGCAAATTAGTCCGCGGTCAATTTTTTGACGCACAATTTGCAAATTGCCACGAACAGAAACCAATTTTCAAGCTGCAGAAGCAGCCCGGGGACCTGTATAACCAAGCCTAAAGCCAACGGAAAAACCCTGAAAAAGAACTTGCGCATCATGCCTATTGTGATACCTCGGCAATAGATTGCACTTTCTAATTCTTATCAACTTTTGATATGATGAAAAGGGTACATCTCAACACTTGAACAGCTTTTACTTTAATAACTCTTGGTTTCATGTGGAAATAATGACACAAAATGTCAACTTTCCCATAAGACCTTTGTAGTATCTTGCCTGCCAGAATACTGAAAGAATGTACATGGTCACATTTATTGTAAACAATGTTCACATGGTCTAAAGCAGCGCGCTGGAAGTCTCTTTATTGAAACAAAGCCAATGTTAAAAGGTTCAACGAGAGAAGCAATACGTCCTGGCTCAATACATCAGGCTGAGGTGAGGATCGAAGAGCAGTGTCAGTGTTTACTCGATGAGTAGTCAGGTGACATGACCCGTCACTCTACGCTGGGCGGACACTTCAGATGGGGCGATTGATACATGGGCATCGCCGAATTCCAAGTACACGTATTTTTTCGAAAGGCGGCGATTTCGAAAGGCCTTCTAAAACTGGCAATTTTTTTATCGGGGGGGGTAAGCTTTGAAAAATCTCACGCATAGCTGACCTCTGGACTTGGCATCTCTGGAATTGTGTATGGTTGTGTATATTCCCATTGACTTGTGTATGGTTGTGTAGTTTCCCATTGACTTGTGTATGGTTGTACAGTTTCCAATTGACTGGTGTTTGGTTGTGTAGTTCCCCATTGACTTGTGTATGGTTGTGTCAATTCCCATTGACTTGTGTATGGTTGTGAAGTGCCCTATTCACTTGTGTATAGTTGTGTAGTTTCCCATTGACTTGTGTATGGTTGTGTAGTTTCCCATTGACTTGTGTATGGTTGTGTAGTTTCCAATTGACCTTTTTAGTTTGGAAGGAAATAATCTGACACAATCTTACCTCCACATTAACCATCAACATATTCTGTGTACCTCATGTTAGTTTTAATTACTATGAAGAGGTTTTTGATACATCTTGGAACACTTTTTTGTCCATAATTAAATTTCTGATTTTTTTTTATAAAAAAAAGAAGTTGGGCGGCGATTTCGAAAGGCCGTCTAAAACTGGCATTTTTTTCGGGGGGGTTGAGCTTTGAAATATCTCACGCATAGCTGGCCTCTGGACTTGGCATCTCTAGAATTGTGTATGGTTGTGTATATTCCCATTGACTTGTGTATGGTTGTGTAGTTTCCCATTGACTTGTGTATGGTTGTGTAGTTTCCCATTGACTTGTGTATGGTTGTGTAGTTTCCAATTGACTTTTTTAGTTTTGAAGGAAACAATCTGACACAATCGTACCTCCACTTTAACCATCAACATATTCTGTGTACCCCATGTTAGTTTTAATTATTATGAAGAGGTTTTTGTACATCTTGGAACACTTTTTTGTCCATAATTAAATTTCTGATTTTTTTTTATAAAAAAAAGAAGTTGGGCGGCGATTTCGAAAGGCCGTCTAAAACTGGCATTTTTTTCGGGGGGGGGGTGAGTTTTGAAAAATCACACGCATAGCTGGCCTCTAGACTTGGCATCTCTGGAATTGTGTATGGTTGTGTATATTCCCATTGACTTGTGTATGGTTGTGTAGTTTCCCATTGACTTGTGTATGGTTGTATAGTTTTCCGTTGACCGGTGTATGGTTGTGTCAACTCCCATTGACTTGTGTATGGTTGTGAAGTGTCTCATTGACTTGTGTATGGTTGTGTAGTTTCCAATTGACTTGTGTATGGTTGTGTATATTCCCATTGACTTGTGTATGGTTGTATAGTTTCCCATTGACTTTTGTATGGTTGTGTAGTTTCCCATTGACTTGTGTATGGTTGTATAGTTTTCCGTTGACCGGTGTATGGTTGTGTCAACTCCCATTGACTTGTGTATGGTTGTGAAGTGTCTCATTGACTTGTGTATGGTTGTGTAGTTTCCAATTGACTTGTGTATGGTTGTGTATATTCCCATTGACTTGTGTATGGTTGTATAGTTTCCCATTGACTTTTGTATGGTTGTGTCAATTTCCATTGACTTGTGTATGGTTGTGAAGTGTCCATTGACTTGTGTATGGTTGTTGCTTTCCCATTGACTTGTGTATGGTTGTGTAGTTTCCCATTGACTTGTGTTTGGTTGTGTAGTTTCCTATTGACATGTGTATGGTTGTATTATGTGTCCTATTGACTTGTGTATGGTTGTGTAGTTTCCCATTGACTTGTGTATGGTTGTGTAGTTTCCCATTGACTTGTGTATGGTTGTGTAGTTTCCCATTGACTTGTGTATGGTTGTGTAGTTTCCAATTGACTTTTTTAGTTTTGAAGGAAACAATCTGACACAATCGTACCTCCACTTTAACCATCAACATATTCTGTGTACCCCATGTTAGTTTTAATTATTATGAAGAGGTTTTTGTACATCTTGGAACACTTTTTTGTCCATAATTAAATTTCTGATTTTTTTTTATAAAAAAAAGAAGTTGGGCGGCGATTTCGAAAGGCCGTCTAAAACTGGCATTTTTTTCGGGGGGGGTGAGTTTTGAAAAATCACACGCATAGCTGGCCTCTAGACTTGGCATCTCTGGAATTGTGTATGGTTGTGTATATTCCCATTGACTTGTGTATGGTTGTGTAGTTTCCCATTGACTTGTGTATGGTTGTATAGTTTTCCGTTGACCGGTGTATGGTTGTGTCAACTCCCATTGACTTGTGTATGGTTGTGAAGTGTCTCATTGACTTGTGTATGGTTGTGTAGTTTCCAATTGACTTGTGTATGGTTGTGTATATTCCCATTGACTTGTGTATGGTTGTATAGTTTCCCATTGACTTTTGTATGGTTGTGTCAATTTCCATTGACTTGTGTATGGTTGTGAAGTGTCCATTGACTTGTGTATGGTTGTGTAGTTTCCCATTGACTTGTGTATGGTTGTGTAGTTTCCCATTGACTTGTGTTTGGTTGTGTAGTTTCCTATTGACATGTGTATGGTTGTATTATGTGTCCTATTGACTTGTGTATGGTTGTGTAGTTTCCCATTGACTTGTGTATAGTTGTGTAGTTTCCCATTGACTTGTGTATGGTTGTGTAGTTTCCCATTGTTATTTCTAGCATTTACTTGCATTATGTATAAATATTCTCTATTTAAACCTTCCCAGACAAAACTGTCCTTATGTAAAATATCCCTCTGTTTGGTATATTCGTCGAGGTGTCTTCTTACCTGTTTTCTTTATCATACTATTAAAAGCGTAACCCGCGCCATCTTGGATTGAAAATTAGAAGGTCCAGTGGCATGGCATCCTTGTGGAAATCAACACGATTAAGTGTGTGGAATTCAATACGTTTGTGTGTTTTCAGACGTCGGGTTGCAAGTCTACAAAACCCTGACCCAAACTCCCACTTACAAGTCATCTGATTGGAGAAAGTTTGGGCAGCGACCGTGTTTCAACCACTGGTCGATGTTGTTACCAGACTTCCTAGAAATCTTTCTGACAGGCGACTCATTGGACAGTGTTTCGCAGATGGTTCTCCGGATTGATTCACTCATTGCCCCTTGCCTGCCCACCCGCCATTCGAACCGCCCTTTTTGGTCGGGTTACTTTCATGCTGTACTGAGCATGGTTTTCCGTAATGGTTCATTCATTGCTGCGCAGGGTCGAAAGGGTCGAAGAGGCTGGGTGCCAGGACAAAACCGGAACAAATCTCACGAATTTGCATAGAATGATTGAAGTAAGTCACATATTGATGTTTCGCAGGCGACCATGTGTCAACCACTGGTCAATGTTGTTATCAGACTTCCTAGAAATCCTTTTGACAGGTGACTCGTTTGTTGAATAAGATTAAATGGAGAATATTTATGAAAAAAAAAACCATTCACTTCCAAACGGCATGAGAATTATCATGATGGACAAGGATGGGATCAAACGGAAGCTTTATAATTTTGAAACATTGGGTAGGTCCGGCTATAGGTTGGAAGGTGTCTATAAGGGAACTTTACAAATAACATTTTGGGTGGGGGGGCCTTACACAAAGAGCCTATAACCGCCCCTTACATTCTGGTCAGTGTATTGTTAGTGGTGTGGTGTTTGGTTTTGAGACAGGCCACATGTGCTTGGTGAAGGAGGTCGCCGTGGGACCACTTTAGGTTGAAAGTGGGTGGCGACCTCGGACTTAAAAAAATCTCCATACAGATAATTGTACTATTGATGCAAAACGTATCTTGCTGTTTTTTAACTATGGACGCTATCTTGTGGCAGTAAACTCAAATGAGTACATGAATACCGTTTTAGAATACGGTCTGTTCATGGAGGTATAGTGTTGCAGTTTCAGAGTTTACCCCATCACGGAAGTTTGTGAAACTTATACACGTACGACAAAGGCTGGTTTGCAGCTGTAAAAAAGAACTTTGCATTTGGTCAAACTTGTTAAGCAAAACGGCATTAAGTTTCCTTTTGAATAAGTCCATTCACAAAATTGGTTAGAGCAATGTGTCGGTCAGGTCTCAGAATGTACATTTTGCCAAATCCATTTTGTAGCCTAACTTAGCAGTCGGCCCGTTATTAACAAAAGAGACCTCATGCGGCTGAATGGGGTACATTTTTAGGAGTTTGTCTATTGACCCAAACTGGACGTAACAAACCCTAAAAATAACTTGACATGCTTTCTGAAAGTGAAATAAGTTAGAGAACTTAAGGAGTGAGGATGAATTTATCATTTTTATTTAGTTTGTACGATATAGGGTTCCAGAGATATAATGGGATGTATGGAGGTTTGTTCCTAGAGCAGCGTGAACATGAACGCGGTCAGAAATTGTGTCGTTTGTCGTTAAAATTTCGCGAGATGCAATAAGCCCAAAGTGACAATAAACAAAACACTTTTTTGACGTTCACGTTTAGTGCTCCCGTAACGTGCAGCCTATTGACCAGAAAGTTTACAAGACCAATTCAGATGAGAATAAACTAAAAAAGAGGCCTACGCTCTTACTGCCCACCCCCGAAAAAAAACCAAAACAGAAGATAAATTAGATTTGTGGCACACAGCATGTTCCGAAAACTCGCTTTACTTATAGTGCTGAAGCAACGCTATGTATCGTGGGACGTGAAAATGTCACTTTTTTGACGATGTTTTTTAAAAAGGAAATGCAAGCATTATGAATGTGTATTGAGTGTGTGGGGAAAGTTTTGGTAGTGTAGTACAAAAGAAACTTTAGTTATTGCTGGCTAACGGTCAGTTTCACCTATCAACGCTGATTTGAAAAACGTGTAGCGTTAAAGAGGCCCAAAATATTAGACCCCTATATACGGGCTCACGGGGAGCCTTATAGTTTCTCAGACATGCCAAGTACAGAGGCCAGCTATGCGTGAGATTTTTCAAAACTCAACCCCCCCACCCCGAAAAAAAATTGACAGTTTAAGAAGGCCTTTCGAAATTCCCGCCCAACTTTTGTTTTTATTCATTTTATTTTATTTAAAAAATAATCAGAAACTTAATTGTGAACAAAAAAGTGATCCAAAATGCACAAAAATCCAAAACTAACATGAGGTACACAGAATATGTTGATGGTTAATGTGGAGGTACGATTGTGTGAGATTATTTCCTGCCAAACTAAAAAAGTCAATTGGAAACTACACAACCATACACAAGTCAATGGGAAACAACACAACCATACACAAGTCAATGGGAAATAACACAACCATACACAAGTCAATGGGAAACTACACAACCATACACAAATCAATGGGAAACTACACAACCATACACAAGTCATTGGACACTTCACAACCATACACAAGTCAATGGGAAGTGACACAACCATACACAAGTCAATGGGAAACAACACAACCATACACAAGTCAATGGGAAACAACACAACCATACACAAGTCAATGGGAAACAACACAACCATACACAAGTCAATGGGAAACTACACAACCATACACAAATCAATGGGAAACTACACAACCATTCACAAGTCAATGGACACTTCACAACCATACACAAGTCAATGAGAAACTACACAACCATACACAAGTCAATGGGAATATACACAACCATACACAATTCCAGATATGCCAAGTCCAGAGGCCAGCTATGCGTGAGATTTTTCAAAGCTCAACCCTCCCCTCCCCGAAAAAAAAACTTGCCAGTTTTAGACGGCCTTTCGAAATCGCCGCCCAACTTTTTTTTTTGTTATAAAAAAAAAATCAGAAATTTAATTATGGACAAAAAATTGTTCCAAAATGCATCAAAAACCTCTTCATAATAATTAAAACTAACATGAGGTAAACAGAATATGTTGATGGTTAATGTGGAGGTACGATTGTGTCAGATTATTTCCTTCCAAACTAAAACAAATTGGCTAAAAATTATGTCCAAAATCCTCCGCTCACTTCCTCTTCGCTAGTGGAGCGCATTTAACGAGTTTGTTAAGTGAATCGGGAAAAACTTGTGCGCAATGAGCGTTTTGCGCTGTGCCGAATTTTAGTTGAACCTGCTGGAAGAGCAAAAGCGTGCGCAATCTGCAAATTTGTGCTCTGTTTGTACAAAGTTTGTACAAAAAAAATGATGATTCTGATAAACTGCGTGCAATCTGAAGATTGTGCAAACATTGTGGATTGTGTTTTTGTACACACGAGCGCGATTTGGAAATGCATGACGTTAATTTTTTTTTTTTTTTTTTTTCCCGGTCTGGCCCCAATGCGTGAGAAAATGGTTGCTGTGCGTGTGAGCGTGAGACAGAGCCCAAATGCGTGAGTGTCGCGCCTAATGCGTGAGAATTGGTAGGTCTGGTTTCTAGAAGTATGCATAAGGTACATCGTCTAACCCAAAACGAGGTGGGCGCAGCTACTGCAAGTAGTGGTGGACGTGCGAAATAGCTTCATTTTGGGTTAGAATTATGACGGCATGCTAAATGTTGAGAGAGGCGTATAACACCCTCACCCACATTACATTTCGAAATATTTGTGTTAAGGATTTTCATCATCTATTAATCGCTGTTGAGCCAACTCACTCGGTCCCCTTTTTACGGCTCACAGCCTTTTGGGAGTTTCTTGCTATTTCAGTCAGTATTTATTATATTATTGCTTGAAATTATGTCTAAGTTGTTTCCTGTATAATTATTGTCGGTTTATCTAATATGTTTATATCAGAATACCTCAGAACCCCCACCCCCCCCCCCCCCCCGTTGTTTCATGTACATGTTTTGTTGGTTCATGTAATGATTATACCAGAATACCGGTGGACGCCTCCATAATACCGCAGAACATTTACCATGTGCACGGACGTAGTATCTGAGTTTCTCTCGGCAATGATGTAAGTTTATTGAATGTATAAGTTATTTCATTGTTGTAATTTATACGCCGGATTTGTCTTTGTAGAGCCTTATATTCAAGATTCACTCGATATTAGTCTTCAGTCAATTGATGTTTTATTGATGTATCTCATTCAGCATTTGAAGTTGGTGCAATTTTGTCTCCCTTCTCCCGATTTTTAAATAATGTGCATTTTCGTGTTATTTAATGGGCTATTTATGTATTTGTTATTATAGTTTCACCAGTGTAATGTTATACACTGAGTGCAACTAAATGGGAAAGCTTATTTAAAGGTCTCCGACGTCTCCTTTGTAACGTGCATGAGACACATTATTAAGATTAATTCGTGAAATATATATTAATTTATGAATAATATTCATATTCTTAATTTCAGGTGTACTTTCAATAAGAAATTCTTTCAATAACCCATAATATGGGTTATGATATATAATATGATATATTATATCAAATTTAAAAGTTCGACTCAATATTTTATGTTAATAAATACACACTATGCTTTCCTCTGTCTCCCAACCTTAGGCGAACCAAAATACATCAATAACGCACGTGACATCACAACCTTACCTGCGAGACGACATGAAATGTTAGTCCGTGGTGACTAGTTACAAGTGTACTTGTGCTTGCAACATGGGGTATTGCCTCAATGACGTCGACTGTCGCGACAACAATAATTACTTTATTTGCAAGTTAGTGGTGTTTTGTGGTTTTTGTTTTATAAACAGTATTTATGTAGCGCCCAAAATATTTACAATAAGCAAGCCGATACATGTAAACTGTAAACAGAAACAGGAATTTCATGAACTCCTTGAAAACATAACGTTATTAAAAACACAAAAGACTGCGCCGTGTCTTTGTATACGTTGTGGACACGCACAGTGTACGTCAATTTCTAGTGGGTGCCTGCTCGCGCCGTCGCATCTAGCCCCGCCTTAAAAATCGTCAGAGCATTAAGTTTTGTACGAGAGGATAGTCCTTGAACGTGGCAACCCCCTTGTTCCCTCAATTCTCTAAGGAATTCCTGATATTCCAAGCGCACATTGAAGGCACGATAAATGGGCATGTAATGCTGGAAGTCGCCGATGACTGTAATTACGTACGAATTGTATTAATATATTATGGGTTTTTTTAGTCCTCAACTATTGTAAACTGTTTTTTTATAATTTTAAAGAAGTGAAGAGCCACGAGGCTGACTGTCAGTTTTAAGAGTTAACAATAGACCGATTGCGTCACTGCAAATTCAGAACGAATTGGGGAGGGAAGTGTATCAAAGTGAAAACCACATCTAAAATTGTAGTGCATCTTGCGAGAGAGATGAACAGCATTTGATTTTCCCAATCTCAGTTGTATTCCCGTCTACATTAAAACAAATTCTTTAAGTGAAACACAACAAATATTGGAACACCCAGTTGAGATCAGATACAAGTCATACCAATATGCATGATAAATAATAACAATAATAAATAAATAAATAAATAAATAAACAAATATATAAAGAAAAAATATATTTTTGTTTTTACCCATACACCGATGTGTGTTAGCACTGTTAACTCAGTACTTTCCCGAGTCGTGTGAAAAAAATATTTAACAGGCATGTTATTCAGGTGGGATTCGAACCCAGTACCCATGCAATTATAGAGCAGTGTCTTACCAACTAGACTACCGAGGTTGCCCGCGCTAAATCAAGGAATTTCAACATATATTTTATTTAGTCTGGTGGAAACTTATAAAAGGTTACGCTCCGGAAGTGTCAGGCATTCAGGCGCCGGTTCAGTTAATGGCACACACTGGCCCCTCCCCATTGCCATATAGAACCCTTCTGGATTTGCATCCGACCCAGAGCACATCCCCCTGCCTCGAACCCTAGCCACTGCGCGGGCCCTGTCCCTTTAGGGGAGAAAGCAAGGCAGATCCCAATCACACTGTCCCATCAGGGGCAGCAAAAAGCCTTGAATCTATATTAGAGACAGACGGTATTCGAACCCGGACCGGATGATCCGAGTTACTGAGACAGTCCCCGCACCTTACGCACTGCGCTGCAGTGTTGGTGCTTAAAGATGAGCTACAACGGATTATTGATATAGCCAATATTACTATTTTTGTACAAGAAATGTAAAATAAGGACTGATATTTTAGTAGTATTCAATAAAACCTTTTCCTTCATGCAAATAAAAGACACAAATTCGCGCGGCGTACTCTGACCCAGAAAACTTAGTTTCGGCAAAAGCCGGTGACCCACGAACTATTCATACACAGTGTGTGACGTCACACCACGTACCGAAGCTCTGTACACAGTGTGTCAGGTCGATCGTGTGCGTGCATTTTACATGTACATTGAATGTGGAATAACATCGCACACTATAGGCTGCATTTTTTCGACACAAAAAAACAGCGAAAATGTCCGATGGCAGTGAGTCTTAGTAAAACCACAGTAAAGATGAGGAAAAGGCATTTCATGGAGGCACTTCAGAGGAAAGTGAGGGCTCTAGCGATAAGGGGAGCTCACCGGACGAGAGAGAAGCCGAAGACGTGTTATGAGTACATGTAGTTATTACCAGCCCGGGGACGATGATCGTCAGGCCGAAGACGATGAGCCAAACCCTGATGATCGACGGCTAAAGACAGACTGGTAAGGCCACAAAACGTTTCATGAATTATACTGAATGATGCTTCGTTTGACCAATTTATTTCTGCTCCCAAAAATAGTTTAAGGCTATCCTTGACTAAATTAAAACATGAACGAACATGATAAGGTTTATTGTTTACCTCCATTCACGTTATAATACATGTATGTGAACAACACATGCACTGACTTAGGCAGTAGAAATGTGAGGGGAGGGGTAATTTTTGTCTTGCGTTTTATACTTTGTTGGCAAAATTCATACAATATCAATTTAAACTGATATTGTAGATTACCTATGTTGTTGTTTTTCTCTATCAAGTAACTGCGTGGTGGTTGACACATGTGCATTACACAAATATCTCATGTACCTGTATGTAACTGCTACTTTGGATTATGACTGCCTTCTGGCATGGGTGTAGTTTTCAAGCAATTCAGGTACACACATACAATATTGACACTGCACCATGCAAACCACAAACTGTTGTTAATAATTTTGTATGAATTCTTTCGATCAACTGCATCAGAAGATGCATAATTTTATGGGCTATTTCAACTCACTGCCGTACCGAAGAAAGGTTTACCCTACTGGATATGGGTTGGGTAAACTGGGACCCGGAATCTGGGTCAAATCTGAGTTTTTGTTTTGTATTTGAGCTGCTAAAATAGTATGTCAATTCGTACCTTGCCTTGCCGACTGGACTTTTAAAGTTGCATTCACCTTGTCATAGTCCGTGCCCGAATCAACAAACGCGGCTCTCCCTATTATTTGATCTTCAATTATGTCCATAACAACACCTCAGAAACAGACGGAGCCATAGCCGCAGCTGCTTCGGGGACGGCCATATTGAATCAACCAAGCTTAAAGGCATGGCACTATTGGTAGGTATCAAAGTTGCATTCACCTTGTCACAGGCCGTGCCCGAATCAACAAACGCCGCTCGCCCAAGGGGTAAACCATTTTTTTGAGCACTTGGGATGAAATCAGATAAAATCACGATGGGTAAGCCTTGCATTTTTGATAAAATTGTGCTAAATTCAGATGAAATCGCAAGGGGTAAGCCTTGCTTTTTTGATGAAATTGGGCTAAAATCAGATAAACTCCCAAGGGGTAAGTTTTGCATTTGTAATGAACATGGGCCCAAATAAGATAAAATTGCAAGGGGCGGGTCTTGCATTTTTGATGAAAGTGGGCTAAAATCAGATGAAATCGCAAGGGGGTAAGCTTTGCATTGTTTATATAACTTGGCCAAAATCAGATAAAATCGCAAGGGGTAAACCTTGCTTTTTTGATGAAATTGGGCTAAAATCAGATAAACTCCCAAAGGGAAAGTTTTGCATTTCTAATGAAATTTGGCTCAAATCAGATGAAATCGCATGGGGTAAGCCTTGCATTTTTGAGTAAAGTAGGCAAAAATCAGATTAACTCCCAAGGGGTAAGCCTTGCATTTTTGATGACATTGGGCTAAAATCAGGTAAATTTACAAGGGGTTACTCTTGCATTTTTAATGAAATTGGGCTTAAATCAGATGAAATCGCAAGGGGTTAGCATCGCATTTTTGAGTAAATTGGGCTAAAATCAGATAAACTCCTGAGGGGTAAGTCTCACATTTTTAATGAAATTGGGCCCAAATCAGATAAAATCGCAAGGGAAAAGCCTTGCATTTTTGAAGGTGTTGGGATAAAATCAATTTAAAACACAAGGGGTAAGCCTTGCATTTTCGATGCAACAGTTGGGGTGCAATCAGATAAACTCGCAAGGGGTAAGCCTTGCTTTTTTGATGAAATTGGGCTAAAATCAGATAAACTCCCAAGGGGTAAGTTTTGCATTCTTAATGAAATTGGGCCCAAATCAGATAAAATCACAAGGGGTAAGCCTTGCATATTTGATTAAATTTTGCTAAAATCAGATAAATTTTAAGGGGTAAGCCGTGCATTTTTGGTGAAATTGAGCTTAATTCTGAATTAACGCAAGGGTACTAAAGCCTAGCAATTTTGCTTAAGTGTGGCTAAAATTATGTTAAATCGCAAGTGGTAAGCATTGCAATTTTTCATGAAATTTGGCTGAAACTAGATACAATTTTAAGAGGTTTGAACCGGGCTTCAGTAAATCAAAAGTATTTGTTGCAGTAGAATTCGAACATGGGTTCAGTACTATTGAAAGCCCACCTTTTACCACATGGGTTGAAAGCCCTCCTTTTACCACATGGGTTGAAAGCCCTCCTTTTACCACATGGGTTGCGGTACCCTCATCCGTCCGTACAGATAATGAAGTCAGGGGTGCGTTCCACTCGCGCAAACGACTCGCAACTGTTCGCGCAAACGTTTGTTTTTGTCTTTTGAACGATTTGTGCGTATACGCGATGTCATGGCTGCACCCTGAAATGAAGATGGCGCGCACCATGCGAAGTTTTTTTAACTTCGTTTTTGCTGCAATAGTCTTCTTTTTGACATCATTACATCAACTAATTGACTTTGTTATTCCAAATCTGCTTTATCATCCACCAAAAACACAATGTAATTATGTTTGTGACAAAGAAATAATACCGTATGATTGTCCGCCATTTTAAAAACCACTCGTCAACACCTCAGAAGTATGTTCGCCTAAAGTTGCCAACGTTCGCCAACGGTGGCGGCGAACAGCTCGTTCCACTTGAAATTGTTGGCGAACGTGCGCAAATGTTGGCAACGTTTGCGCGAGTGGAACACACCCCTGGTATATTGGATTGATCCGTTAAAATAAAAGACTAGCTTCAAAGTGATGACTTAGACTTACTCGAATAGTTGGTAAACAGCCCCCTTCATGTCATGGTTTCATCATTTACTCCCGAAAATAGGGGAGGGGGGTGAACGTTGCAACTAAAACAAACGTGACCAGCAACTCCAGAAAAAAAGAGGTTTTTTTCCATTCGAGTACGCCCGAAACTCGTCTGTAATTATAACGTTCAAAAAGAAGGACCGATACCGTTGCATAAGATTGCATTATTTTCACAGAGTAAGTGAAGAGAACCGTAGCCTCTGCGGTAAGAGGTGCGCTTTCAATGCTACTGTTCCGGGTTCGAACCCCACTACTACCGCCATTCTTTTTCTTTTACTAAGTCATCCCAGCAGCGCATTATTTAAGAAGTGTTTAAAATCACCTCCTAACACCAACGGGCACTGTGGCGACACGGTGCACTGGATCGTTCGCTTGCGTGCGTTCCAGAGCTGGGAGACCCGGTTCGAATCCCGCCCCGTACCAAAGGGACATGACTTTTACTGCTAGCACCAGTAAGTGATTGGGGTCCGTCATGTCTCTCCCCAAATTAGGGTAGGATGATTATTCCGGGTCGGAAAGTAAAGGAGGGGCCGGGACTAGCCATCCCTTAAGGGTTCTAATGGGTGATCACCACGCTGGTTTCGATCAGACTTTGAGTCCCCTGAAGGCCTGGCCGTCACTCTAACTAACTTTCTGCACAAATTTGTTTTAACTTTTCAAAACCTTTTTAAAGATATTGCTTACTTAATGTGTTAATGTTTTCTTTCCGGTCATTTTCAAAGGAACGTTACATAATTAATTTGTAAGAAAATAAAATCGTTGTAAGCCTTGCACTTTTGATGAAATTGGGTAACAAATAGATCTCCGTGAGAAAAGTCTTGCATTTTTTCCCGAAATTTTGCAAAAAATCAGATATATATAAAATCGTGGGGGGTAAGTCTTCAATTTTCTATGAATCTGGGCTAAAATCAGATGAAATCGCAATGGGTAAGTCTTACATTTTTGATGAAATTGTGATAAAATCAGATAAAATCGCAAGGGATAAGTCTTGCATTTTTTGATTAAATTGGGATAAAATCAGATAAAATCCCAAGGGGTAAGTCTTGCATTTTTTGATTAAATTGTGATAAAATCAGATAAAATCGCAAGGGGTAAGTCTTGCATTTTTTGATTAAATTGGGATAAAATCAGATAAAATCGCAAGAGGTAAGTCTTGCATTTTTTGATTAAATTGGGATAAAATCAGATAAAATACCAAGGGGTAAGCCTTCCATTTTTAAAGAAATTGGGCTAAATTAGATAACATCGAAAAGGGTAAGCCTCTCATTTTTAATGAAATTGGGCAAAAATCAGACAAACTGACAGTTTTGTTGAACTTGGAATAAAATCAGATAAAATCGCGAGGGGTAAGTCTTGCGTTTTGATGAAATTGGGCTAAAATCAGATAAACTCCCACCAAGGGGAAGTTTTGCATTTTTAATGAAATTTGGCCCAAATCGGATGAAATCGCATGGGGTAAGCCTTGCTTTTTTGATGAAATTGGACTAAAATCAGATAAACTCCCAAGGTGTAAGTTTTGCATTTTTAATGAAATTTTGCCAAAATCAGATGAAATCGCAAGGGGTTAGCCCTGCATTTTTTAGTTAAGTTGGCTAAAATCAGACAAACTCCCAATGGGTAAGTCTTGCATTTTTAATGAAATTGGGCCCAAATCAGATAAAATCGCAAGAGAAAAGCCTTGCATTTTTGAAGCTCTTGGCACAAAATCAATTAAAAACACAAGGGTTAAGCCTTGTATTTTTGATAAAGTTGCGCTAAAATCAGACGAAATGGCAAGGTGTTAGCCTTGCATTTTTGATGAAAGTGGGCTAAAATCAGATGAAATCGCCAGTGGGTAAGTTTTGCATTTTTTGTATAATTTGGCCCAAATCAGATAAAATCGCGAGGGGTAAGCTTTGCTTTTTTAAAAATTGGGCTAGAATCAGATAAACTTCCAAGGGGTAGAGTTTGAATTTTTAATGAAATAGGACCCAAATCGGATCAAATCGCAAGGAGTAAGTCTTGCATTTTTGATGACATTGGGCTAAAATCAGGTAAATTTCCAAGGTATAAGTCTTGCATTTTTAATGAATTTGGGCTAAAATCAGATGTAATCGCAAGGGAAAAGCCTTGCATTTTTGAAGCTCTTGGGTTAAAATTAATTAAAAACACAAGGGGTAAGCCTTGTATTTTCGATGAAATAGTTGGGGTGCAATCAGACTCGCAAGGGGTAAGCCTTGCATTTTTAATGAAACTTTGCTAAAATCAGATGAAATCGGAAAGGGTAAGTCTTGCGTTTTTGATAAAATTGGGCTGATATCAGATAAACTTGCAAGGGGGAAGTCTTGCATTTTCAATGAAATTTTGCCCAAATCAGATAAAATCGCAAAGGGTAAGTCTTGCATTTGTGATGAATTCGGGATAAAATCAATTAAAATCACAAGGGGTAAGCCTTGCATTTTTGATGAAATAGTCTGGTTAAAATCAGATAAACTTGCAAGGGGTAAGTCTTGCATTTTTGATGAAATTGGGCTAAAATTAGAAAAAAATCGTAAGGGGTAAGCCTTCCATTTTAAATAGAAATTGGGCAAAAATCAATTAAATTGCAAGGGGTAAACCTTGCAATTTTGATGAAATTGGGTGCAATCAGATAAAATTGCCAGGGGTAAGCCTTGCAAGTTTTATAAAAATAGGCCCAAATCAGATAAAATCGCAAAGGAAAAACCTTGTATTTTTGAAGCTCTTGGGATAAAATCAATTAATAACACAAGGGGTAAGCCTTACATTTTCGATGAATAGTTGTGGTGCAATCAGATAAACTCGCAAGGGGTTACTCCTTGCATTTTTGATGAAACTTTGCTAAAATCAGATAAAATCGCAAGGGGTAAGCCTTGCTTTTTTGATGAGATTGGGCTAAAATCAGATAAACTCCCAAGGGGTAAGTTTTGCATTTTAAATAAAATTGGGCTAAAACCAGATGAAATCGCATGGGGTGAGCCTAGCATTTTTGATGAAATAGGGCTAAAATCAGATAAACTGCCAAGGTTTAAGTCTTGCATTTTTAATGACATCGGGCTAAAATCAGATGAAATCGCAATAGGTTAGGTTTGCATTTTTGAGTAAATTGTGCTTAAATCAGATGAAATCGCAAGGAGTAAGCTTTGCTTTTTTAATGAAATTGGGCTAAAATCAGATAAACTCCCAAGAGGTAGAGTTTGAATTTTTAATGAAATTGTGCCCAAATCAGAAAAAAACACCCAAGGGGTAAGCTTTGCATTTTTAATGGAATTGGCCTTAAATCAGGTAAATTTACAAGGGGTGAGTTGCATTTTTAATAAAATTGGGCTAAAATCAGATGTAATCGCAAGGGGTTAGCTTTGCATTTTTGAGTAAATTGTGCAAAATCAGATAAACTCCTGAGGGGTAAGTCTTGCATTTTTAATCAAATTTGGCCCAAATCAGATAAAATCGCAAGGGAAAAGCCTTGCATTTTTGAAGCTCTTGGGATAAAATCAATTAAAAACACAAGGGGTAAGCCTTGCATTTTCGATGAAATAGTTGGAGTGCAATCATATAAACTCGCAAGGGCTAAGCCTTGCTATTTTGATGAAACTTTGCTAAAATCAGATGAATACACAAGGGGTAAGCCTTGCTTTTTTGATGAGATTGGGCTTAAATCAGAAAAACTCCCATGGGGTAAGTTTTGCATTCTTAATGAAATTGGGCCCAAATCAGATAAAATCACAATTGTACATTTGATTAAATTTTGCTAAAATCAGATAAAATTGCAAGGGGTAAGCCGTGCATTTTGGGTGAAATTGGGCTAAATTCTGAATTAACGCAAGGGGTGGGTACTAAAGCCTTGAAATGTTGCTGAAGATGGGCTAAAATTATATTAACTCGCAAGTAGTAAGCCTTGCATTTTTTTCATGAAATTTGGCTGAAAATAGATATAATTTTAAGGGTTTGAACCGGGCTTCTGTAAATTAAAAGTATTTGTTGCAGTAGAATTTGAACCTGGGTTCAGTACTATTGAAAACCCACCTTTTACAACATGGGTTTAAAGCCCTCCTTTTACCACATGGGTTGCGGTACCCTCAGCCGACTGTAAAGATAATGTCTAGTCTGGTATATCGGATTGATCCGTTAGAATAAAAGACTAGCTTCAAAGTGATGACTTAAACCTACTCGAATGTTTGTAAACAGCCCCCTTCCGCGAAATGTCATGGTTTCATGATTTACTCCCGAAAACAGGGGAGGGGAAGTGACTGTTGCAACTAGAACAAACTGACGCACGTGACCAGTAACTCCAGAAAGTAAAAGTATTTTTTTTGTTGCATTCGAGTACGCCATCAATTTGAAACTCGTCTATATATGACGTATCAAAACAGGACCGATACTGTTGCATAAGATTGCATTATTTTCACAGAGTAAGTGAAGAGAACCGTAGCCTGTGCGGTAAGAGGTGCGCTTTCAATGCTACTGTTCCGGGTTCGAACCCCACTACTATCCAACATTCTTTTTCTTTTACTAAGTCATCCCAGCAGCGCATTATTTAAGTAGTGTTTAAAATCACCTCCTAACACCAACGGGCACTGTGGCGACACGGTGCACTGGATCGTTCGCTTGCGTGCGTTCCAGAGCTGGGAGACCCGGTTCGAATCCCGCCCCGTACCAAAGGGACATGACTTTTACTGCTAGCACCAGTAAGTGATTGGGGTCCGTCATGTCTCTCCCCAAATTAGGGTAGGATGATTATTCCGGGTCGGAAAGTAAAGGAGGGGCCGGGACTAGCCATCCCTTAAGGGTTCTAATGGGTGATCACCACGCTGGTTTCGATCAGACTTTGAGTCCCCTGAAGGCCTGGCCGTCACTCTAACTAACTTTCTGCACAAATTTGTTTTAACTTTTCAAAACCTTTTTAAAGATATTGCTTACTTAATGTGTTAATGTTTTCTTTCCGGTCATTTTCAAAGGAACGTTACATAATTAATTTGTAAGAAAATAAAATCGTTGTAACGCTTTGCACTTTTGATGAAATTGGGTAACAAATAGATCTCCGTGAGAAAAGTCTTGCATTTTTTCCCGAAATTTTCCCCAAAATCAGATATATATAAAATCGTGGGGGGTAAGTCTTCCATTTTCGATGAATCTGGGCTAAAATCAGATGAAATCGCAATGGGTAAGTCTTACATTTATGATGAAATTGTGATAAAATCAGATAAAATCGCAAGAGTAAGTCTTGCATTTTTTTATTAAATTGGGATAAAATCAGATAAAATCGCAAGGGGTAAGCCTTCCATTTTTAAAGAAATTGGGCTAAATTAGATAACATCGAAAAGGGTAAGCCTCTCATTTTTAATGAAATTGGGCAAAAATCAGACAAACTGACAGTTTTGTTGAACTTGGAATAAAATCAGATAAAATTGCGAGGGGTAAGCCTTGCATTCTTGATGAAATTGGGCTAAAATCAGATAAACTCCCACCAAGGGGAAGTTTTGCATTTTTAATGAAATTGGGCCCAAATCAGATGAAATCGCATGGGGTAAGCCTTGCTTTTTTGATGAAATTGGACTAAAATCAGATAAACTCCCAAGGTGTAAGTTTTGCATTTTTAATGAAATTTTGCCAAAATCAGATGAAATCGCAAGGGGTTAGCCTTGCATTTTTTAGTTAAGTTGGCTAAAATCAGACAAAATCCCAATGGGTAAGTCTTGCATTTTTAAAGAAATTGGGCCCAAATTAGATAAAATCGCAAGAGAAAAGCCTTGCATTTTTGAAGCTCTTGGGATAAAATCAATTAAAAACACAAGGGGTAAGCCTTGCATTTTCGATGAAATAGTTGGGGTGCAATCAGATAAACTCGCAAGGGGTAAGCCTTGCATTTGGGATGAAACTTTGCTAAATAAAATCTGATAAAATCGGAAGGGGTAAGCCTTGCTTTTTTGATGAAATTGGGCTAAAATCAGATAAACTCCCAGGGGGTAAGTTTTGCATTTTTAATGAAATTGGGCTAAAATCAGATGAAATCGCAAGGGGTTAGCCTTGCATTTTTGATGAAATTGGGCTAAAATCAGATAAACTCCTGCGGGGTAAGTCTTGCATTTTTCATGAAATTGGACCGAAATCAGGTAAAATCGCAAGGGAAAAGCCTTGCACTCTTGAAGCTCTTAGGATAAAATCAATTAAAAACACAAGGGGTAAGCCTTGCATTTTTGATGAAACCTTGCTAAAATCAGATGATATCGAAAGGGGTAAGCCTTGCTTTTTTGATGAAATTGGGTTAAAATCGGATAAACTCCTGAGGGGTAAGTTTAGCATTTTTAATGAAATTGGGCCCAAATCAGATAAAATCGCATGGGGGAGGCATTGCGTTTTTGATGAATTTGGGCTAAAATCAGATAAACTCCCAATGGGGTAAGTTTTGCACTTTTTATATAATTTGGCCCAAATCAGATGAAAACGCAAGGGGTAAGCCTTGCTTTTTGGATGAAATTGCGCTAAAATCAGATAAACTCCCACCAAGGGGAAGTTTTGCATTTTTAATGAAATTGGGCCCAAATCAGATGAAATCGCATGGGGAAAGCCTAGCTTTTTTGATGAAATTAGGCTAAAATCAGATAAACTCCCAAGGTGTAAGTTTTGCATTTTTAATGAAATTTTGCCAAAATCAGATGAAATCGCAAGGGGTTATCCTTGCATTTTTTAGTTAAGTTGGCTAAAATCAGACAAACTCGCAAGGGGTAAGTCATGCATTTTTAATGAAATTGGGCCCAAATCAGATAAAATCGCAAGAGAAAAGCCTTGCATTTTTGAACCTCTTGGGATAAAATCAATTAAAAACACAAGGGTTAAGCCTTGTATTTTTGACAAAGTTGCGCTAAAATCAGACGAAATGGCAAGGTGTTAGCCTTGCATTTTTGATGAAATTGCGCTAAAATCAGATGAAATCGCCAGTGGGTAAGTTTTGCATTTTTTTATAATTTGGCCCAATAATTTGGCCCAAATCAGATGAAATCGAGAGGGGTAAGCCTTGCATTTTTGATGAAATTGGGATAATTTAGATAAACTCCCAAGGTGTAAGTTTTGCATTTTTAATGAAATTTTGCCAAAATCAGATGAAATCGCAAGGGGTTAGCCTTGCATTTTTTAGTTAAGTTGGCTAAAATCAGACAAACTCCCAATGGGTAAGTCTTGCATTTTTAATGAAATTGGGCCCAAATCAGATAAAATCGCAAGAGAAAAGCCTTGCATTTTTGAAGCTCTTGGGTTAAAATCAATTAAAAACACAAGGGTTAAGCCTGGTATTTTTGATAAAGTTGCGCTAAAATCAGACGAAATGGCAAGGTGTTAGCCTTGCATTTTTGATAAAAGTGGGCTAAAATCAGATGAAATCGCCAGTGGGTAAGTTTTGCATTTTTTGTATAATTTGGCCCAAATCAGATAAAATCGCGAGGGGTAAGCTTTGCTTTTTTAATGAAATTGGGCTAAAATCAGATAAACTTCCAAGGGGTAGAGTTTGAATTTTTAATGAAATTGGACCCAAATCGGATCTAATCGCAAAAGAAAAGCCTTGCATTTTTGAAGCTCTTGGCACAAAATCAATTAAAAACACAAGGGTTAAGCCTTGTATTTTTGATAAAGTTGCGCTAAAATCAGACGAAATGGCAAGGTGTTAGCCTTGCATTTTTGATGAAAGTGGGCTAAAATCAGATGAAATCGCCAGTGGGTAAGTTTTGCATTTTTTGTATAATTTGGCCCAAATCAGATAAAATCGCGAGGGGTAAGCTTTGCTTTTTTAATGAAATTGGGCTAGAATCAGATAAACTTCCAAGGGGTAGAGTTTGAATTTTTAATGAAATAGGACCCAAATCGGATCAAATCGCAAGGAGTAAGTCTTGCATTTTTGATGACATTGGGCTAAAATCAGGTAAATTTCCAAGGTATAAGTCTTGCATTTTTAATGAATTTGGGCTAAAATCAGATGTAATCGCAAGGGAAAAGCCTTGCATTTTTGAAGCTCTTGGGTTAAAATTAATTAAAAACACAAGGGGTAAGCCTTGTATTTTCGATGAAATAGTTGGGGTGCAATCAGACTCGCAAGGGGTAAGCCTTGCATTTTTAATGAAACTTTGCTAAAATCAGATGAAATCGGAAAGGGTAAGTCTTGCGTTTTTGATAAAATTGGGCTGATATCAGATAAACTTGCAAGGGGGAAGTCTTGCATTTTCAATGAAATTTTGCCCAAATCAGATAAAATCGCAAAGGGTAAGTCTTGCATTTGTGATGAATTCGGGATAAAATCAATTAAAATCACAAGGGGTAAGCCTTGCATTTTTGATGAAATAGTCTGGTTAAAATCAGATAAACTTGCAAGGGGTAAGTCTTGCATTTTTGATGAAATTGGGCTAAAATTAGAAAAAAATCGTAAGGGGTAAGCCTTCCATTTTAAATAGAAATTGGGCAAAAATCAATTAAATTGCAAGGGGTAAACCTTGCAATTTTGATGAAATTGGGTGCAATCAGATAAAATTGCCAGGGGTAAGCCTTGCAAGTTTTATAAAAATGGGCCCAAATCAGATAAAATCGCAAAGGAAAAACCTTGTATTTTTGAAGCTCTTGGGATAAAATCAATTAATAACACAAGGGGTAAGCCTTACATTTTCGATGAATAGTTGTGGTGCAATCAGATAAACTCGCAAGGGGTTACTCCTTGCATTTTTGATGAAACTTTGCTAAAATCAGATAAAATCGCAAGGGGTAAGCCTTGCTTTTTTGATGAGATTGGGCTAAAATCAGATAAACTCCCAAGGGGTAAGTTTTGCATTTTAAATAAAATTGGGCTAAAACCAGATGAAATCGCATGGGGTGAGCCTAGCATTTTTGATGAAATAGGGCTAAAATCAGATAAACTGCCAAGGTTTAAGTCTTGCATTTTTAATGACATCGGGCTAAAATCAGATGAAATCGCAATAGGTTAGGTTTGCATTTTTGAGTAAATTGTGCTTAAATCAGATGAAATCGCAAGGAGTAAGCTTTGCTTTTTTAATGAAATTGGGCTAAAATCAGATAAACTCCCAAGAGGTAGAGTTTGAATTTTTAATGAAATTGTGCCCAAATCAGAAAAAAACACCCAAGGGGTAAGCTTTGCATTTTTAATGGAATTGGCCTTAAATCAGGTAAATTTACAAGGGGTGAGTTGCATTTTTAATAAAATTGGGCTAAAATCAGATGTAATCGCAAGGGGTTAGCTTTGCATTTTTGAGTACATTGTGCAAAATCAGATAAACTCCTGAGGGGTAAGTCTTGCATTTTTAATCAAATTTGGCCCAAATCAGATAAAATCGCAAGGGAAAAGCCTTGCATTTTTGAAGCTCTTGGGATAAAATCAATTAAAAACACAAGGGGTAAGCCTTGCATTTTCGATGAAATAGTTGGAGTGCAATCATATAAACTCGCAAGGGCTAAGCCTTGCTATTTTGATGAAACTTTGCTAAAATCAGATGAATACACAAGGGGTAAGCCTTGCTTTTTTGATGAGATTGGGCTTAAATCAGAAAAACTCCCATGGGGTAAGTTTTGCATTCTTAATGAAATTGGGCCCAAATCAGATAAAATCACAATTGTACATTTGATTAAATTTTGCTAAAATCAGATAAAATTGCAAGGGGTAAGCCGTGCATTTTGGGTGAAATTGGGCTAAATTCTGAATTAACGCAAGGGGTGGGTACTAAAGCCTTGAAATGTTGCTGAAGATGGGCTAAAATTATATTAACTCGCAAGTAGTAAGCCTTGCATTTTTTTCATGAAATTTGGCTGAAAATAGATATAATTTTAAGGGTTTGAACCGGGCTTCTGTAAATTAAAAGTATTTGTTGCAGTAGAATTTGAACCTGGGTTCAGTACTATTGAAAACCCACCTTTTACAACATGGGTTTAAAGCCCTCCTTTTACCACATGGGTTGCGGTACCCTCAGCCGACTGTAAAGATAATGTCTAGTCTGGTATATCGGATTGATCCGTTAGAATAAAAGACTAGCTTCAAAGTGATGACTTAAACCTACTCGAATGTTTGTAAACAGCCCCCTTCCGCGAAATGTCATGGTTTCATGATTTACTCCCGAAAACAGGGGAGGGGAAGTGACTGTTGCAACTAGAACAAACTGACGCACGTGACCAGTAACTCCAGAAAGTAAAAGTATTTTTTTTGTTGCATTCGAGTACGCCATCAATTTGAAACTCGTCTATATATGACGTATCAAAACAGGACCGATACTGTTGCATAAGATTGCATTATTTTCACAGAGTAAGTGAAGAGAACCGTAGCCTGTGCGGTAAGAGGTGCGCTTTCAATGCTACTGTTCCGGGTTCGAACCCCACTACTATCCAACATTCTTTTTCTTTTACTAAGTCATCCCAGCAGCGCATTATTTAAGTAGTGTTTAAAATCACCTCCTAACACCAACGGGCACTGTGGCGACACGGTGCACTGGATCGTTCGCTTGCGTGCGTTCCAGAGCTGGGAGACCCGGTTCGAATCCCGCCCCGTACCAAAGGGACATGACTTTTACTGCTAGCACCAGTAAGTGATTGGGGTCCGTCATGTCTCTCCCCAAATTAGGGTAGGATGATTATTCCGGGTCGGAAAGTAAAGGAGGGGCCGGGACTAGCCATCCCTTAAGGGTTCTAATGGGTGATCACCACGCTGGTTTCGATCAGACTTTGAGTCCCCTGAAGGCCTGGCCGTCACTCTAACTAACTTTCTGCACAAATTTGTTTTAACTTTTCAAAACCTTTTTAAAGATATTGCTTACTTAATGTGTTAATGTTTTCTTTCCGGTCATTTTCAAAGGAACGTTACATAATTAATTTGTAAGAAAATAAAATCGTTGTAACGCTTTGCACTTTTGATGAAATTGGGTAACAAATAGATCTCCGTGAGAAAAGTCTTGCATTTTTTCCCGAAATTTTCCCCAAAATCAGATATATATAAAATCGTGGGGGGTAAGTCTTCCATTTTCGATGAATCTGGGCTAAAATCAGATGAAATCGCAATGGGTAAGTCTTACATTTATGATGAAATTGTGATAAAATCAGATAAAATCGCAAGAGTAAGTCTTGCATTTTTTTATTAAATTGGGATAAAATCAGATAAAATCGCAAGGGGTAAGCCTTCCATTTTTAAAGAAATTGGGCTAAATTAGATAACATCGAAAAGGGTAAGCCTCTCATTTTTAATGAAATTGGGCAAAAATCAGACAAACTGACAGTTTTGTTGAACTTGGAATAAAATCAGATAAAATTGCGAGGGGTAAGCCTTGCATTCTTGATGAAATTGGGCTAAAATCAGATAAACTCCCACCAAGGGGAAGTTTTGCATTTTTAATGAAATTGGGCCCAAATCAGATGAAATCGCATGGGGTAAGCCTTGCTTTTTTGATGAAATTGGACTAAAATCAGATAAACTCCCAAGGTGTAAGTTTTGCATTTTTAATGAAATTTTGCCAAAATCAGATGAAATCGCAAGGGGTTAGCCTTGCATTTTTTAGTTAAGTTGGCTAAAATCAGACAAAATCCCAATGGGTAAGTCTTGCATTTTTAAAGAAATTGGGCCCAAATTAGATAAAATCGCAAGAGAAAAGCCTTGCATTTTTGAAGCTCTTGGGATAAAATCAATTAAAAACACAAGGGGTAAGCCTTGCATTTTCGATGAAATAGTTGGGGTGCAATCAGATAAACTCGCAAGGGGTAAGCCTTGCATTTGGGATGAAACTTTGCTAAATAAAATCTGATAAAATCGGAAGGGGTAAGCCTTGCTTTTTTGATGAAATTGGGCTAAAATCAGATAAACTCCCAGGGGGTAAGTTTTGCATTTTTAATGAAATTGGGCTAAAATCAGATGAAATCGCAAGGGGTTAGCCTTGCATTTTTGATGAAATTGGGCTAAAATCAGATAAACTCCTGCGGGGTAAGTCTTGCATTTTTCATGAAATTGGACCGAAATCAGGTAAAATCGCAAGGGAAAAGCCTTGCACTCTTGAAGCTCTTAGGATAAAATCAATTAAAAACACAAGGGGTAAGCCTTGCATTTTTGATGAAACCTTGCTAAAATCAGATGATATCGAAAGGGGTAAGCCTTGCTTTTTTGATGAAATTGGGTTAAAATCGGATAAACTCCTGAGGGGTAAGTTTAGCATTTTTAATGAAATTGGGCCCAAATCAGATAAAATCGCATGGGGGAGGCATTGCGTTTTTGATGAATTTGGGCTAAAATCAGATAAACTCCCAATGGGGTAAGTTTTGCACTTTTTATATAATTTGGCCCAAATCAGATGAAAACGCAAGGGGTAAGCCTTGCTTTTTGGATGAAATTGCGCTAAAATCAGATAAACTCCCACCAAGGGGAAGTTTTGCATTTTTAATGAAATTGGGCCCAAATCAGATGAAATCGCATGGGGAAAGCCTAGCTTTTTTGATGAAATTAGGCTAAAATCAGATAAACTCCCAAGGTGTAAGTTTTGCATTTTTAATGAAATTTTGCCAAAATCAGATGAAATCGCAAGGGGTTATCCTTGCATTTTTTAGTTAAGTTGGCTAAAATCAGACAAACTCGCAAGGGGTAAGTCATGCATTTTTAATGAAATTGGGCCCAAATCAGATAAAATCGCAAGAGAAAAGCCTTGCATTTTTGAACCTCTTGGGATAAAATCAATTAAAAACACAAGGGTTAAGCCTTGTATTTTTGACAAAGTTGCGCTAAAATCAGACGAAATGGCAAGGTGTTAGCCTTGCATTTTTTATGAAATTGCGCTAAAATCAGATGAAATCGCCAGTGGGTAAGTTTTGCATTTTTTTATAATTTGGCCCAATAATTTGGCCCAAATCAGATGAAATCGCAAGGGGTTATCCTTGCATTTTTTAGTTAAGTTGGCTAAAATCAGACAAACTCGCAAGGGGTAAGTCATGCATTTTTAATGAAATTGGGCCCAAATCAGATAAAATCGCAAGAGAAAAGCCTTGCATTTTTGAACCTCTTGGGATAAAATCAATTAAAAACACAAGGGTTAAGCCTTGTATTTTTGACAAAGTTGCGCTAAAATCAGACGAAATGGCAAGGTGTTAGCCTTGCATTTTTTATGAAATTGCGCTAAAATCAGATGAAATCGCCAGTGGGTAAGTTTTGCATTTTTTTATAATTTGGCCCAATAATTTGGCCCAAATCAGATGAAATCGAGAGGGGTAAGCCTTGCATTTTTGATGAAATTGGGATAATTTAGATAAACTCCCAAGGTGTAAGTTTTGCATTTTTAATGAAATTTTGCCAAAATCAGATGAAATCGCAAGGGGTTAGCCTTGCATTTTTTAGTTAAGTTGGCTAAAATCAGACAAACTCCCAATGGGTAAGTCTTGCATTTTTAATGAAATTGGGCCCAAATCAGATAAAATCGCAAGAGAAAAGCCTTGCATTTTTGAAGCTCTTGGGTTAAAATCAATTAAAAACACAAGGGTTAAGCCTGGTATTTTTGATAAAGTTGCGCTAAAATCAGACGAAATGGCAAGGTGTTAGCCTTGCATTTTTGATAAAAGTGGGCTAAAATCAGATGAAATCGCCAGTGGGTAAGTTTTGCATTTTTTGTATAATTTGGCCCAAATCAGATAAAATCGCGAGGGGTAAGCTTTGCTTTTTTAATGAAATTGGGCTAAAATCAGATAAACTTCCAAGGGGTAGAGTTTGAATTTTTAATGAAATTGGACCCAAATCGGATCTAATCGCAAGTAGTAAGTCTTGCATTTTTGATGACATTGGGCTAAAATCAGGTAAATTTCCAAGGTTTATGTCTTGCATTTTTAATGAATTTGGGCTAAAATTAGATGTAATCACATAAGTTAGCCTTGCATTTTTGAGTAAATTGGGCAAAATCAGATAAACTCCGAGGTGTAAGTCTTGCATTTTTAATGAAATTAGGCTAAAATCAGATAAAATCGCAAGAGAAAAGTCTTGCATTTTTGAAGCTCTTGGGATAAAATCAATTAAAAACACAAGGGGTAAGCCTTGTATTTTCGATGAAATAGTTGGGGTGCAATCAGACTCGCAAGGGGTAAGCCTTGCATTTTTGATGAAATAGTCTGGTTAAAATCAGATAAACTCGCAAGGGGTTAGCCTTGCATTTTTGATGAAATTGGGTAACAAATAGATCTCCGTGAGAAAAGTCTTGCATTTTTTTCCGACATTTTGCAAAAAATCAGATATATATAAAATCGTGAGGGGTAAGTCTTCCATTTTCGATGAATCTGGGCTAAAATCAGATGAAATCGCAATGGGTAAGTCTTACATTTATGATGAAATTGTGATAAAATCGCAAGGGGTAAGTCTTGCATTTATGATGAAATTGAGCCCTAATCAGATAAAAAACGCAAGGGGTAAGCCTTTCATTTATGATTAAATTGGGATAAAATCAGACGAAATCGCAAGGTGTTAGCCTTGCATTTTTGATAAAAGTGGGCTAAAATCAGATGAAATCGCAAAGGGTAAGTTTTGCATTTTTTGTATAATTTGGCCCAAATCAGATAAAATCGCTAAAGGCAAGTCTTGCATTTTTGATGAAAGTGGGCTAAAATCAGATGAAATCTCAAGGGGGTAAGTTTTGCATTTTTTGTATAACTTGGCCCAAATCAGATAAAATTGCAAGGGGTATGTCTTGCTTTTTTAATAAAATAGGGCTAAAATCAGATAAACTCCCAAGGGGTAGAGTTTGAATTTTTAATGAAATTGTGCCCAAATCAGAAAAACTCCCAAGGGGTAATTCTTGCATTTTTAATGAAATTGGGCTAAATCAGATGGAATCGCAAGGGGTTAGCCTTGCATTTTTGACGAAATTGTGCAAAATCAGATAAACTCCTGCGGGGTAAGTCTTGCATTTTTGATGACATTGGGCTTAAATCAGGTAAATTTACATGGAATAATTCTTGCATTTTTAATGAAATTGGGCTAAAATCAGATGGAATCGCAAGGGGTTAGCCTTGCATTTTTAATGAAATTGGGCCCAAATCAGATAAAATCGCAAAGGTAAAAGCCTTGCATTTTTGAAGCTCTTGGGATAAAATCAATTAAAAACACAAGGGTAAGCCTTGCATTTTCGAAGAAATAGTTGGGGTGCAATCAGATAAACTCGAAAGGGGTACGCCTTGCATTTTTGATGAAACTTTGCTAAAATCTGATGAAATCGGAAGGGGTAAGCCTTGCTTTTTTGATGAACATGGGCTAAAATCAGATAAACTCCCAAGGGGTAGAGTTTGAATTTTTAATGAAATTGTGCCCAAATCAGAAAAACTCCCAAGGGGTAAGCCTTGCATTTTTGATGACATTGGGCTAAAATCAGGTAAATTTACATGGGATAATTCTTGCATTTTTAATGAAATTGGGCTAAAATCAGATGGAATCGCAAGGGGTTAGCCTTGCATTTTTAATGAAATTGGGCCCAAATCAGATAAAATCGCAAGATAAAAGCCTTGCACTTTTGAAGCTCTTGGGATAAAATCAATTAAAAACACAAGGGGTAAGCCTTGCATTTTCGATGAAATAGTTGGGGTGCAATCAGATAAACTCGCAAGGGGTAAGCCTTGCATTTGGGATGAAACTTTGCTAAATAAAATCTGATGAAATCGGAAGGGGTAAGCCTTGTTTTTTTTGATGAAATTGGGCTAAAATCAGATAAACTCCCAGGGGGTAAGTTTTGCATTTTTCATGAAATTGGGCCCAAATCAGATAAAATCGCACGGGGAAGCATTGCTTTTTTGATGAATTTGGGCTAAAATCAGATAAACTCCCAATGGGGTAAGTTTTGCACTTTTTATATAATTTGGCCCAAATCAGATGAAAACGCAAGGGGTAAGCCTTGCTTTTTGGATGAAATTGCGCTAAAATCAGATAAACTCCCACCAAGGGGAAGTTTTGCATTTTTAATGAAATTGGGCCCAAATCAGATGAAATCGCATGGGGAAAGCCTTGCATTTTTTAGTTAAGTTGGTTAAAATCAGACAAACTCCCAAGGTGTAAGTTTTGCATTTTTAATGAAATTTTGCCAAAATCAGATGAAATCGCAAGAGAAAAGCCTTGCATTTTTGAACCTCTTGGGATAAAATCAATTAAAAACACAAGGGTTAAGCCTTGTATTTTTGACAAAGTTGCGCTAAAATCAGACGAAATGGTAAGGTGTTAGCCTTGCATTTTTGATGAAAGTAGGCTAAAATCAGATGAAATCGCCAGTGGGTAAGTTTTGCATTTTTTTATAATTTGGCCCAATAATTTGGCCTAAATCAGATAAAATCGAGAGGGGTAAGCTTTGCTTTTTTAATGAAATTGGGCTAAAATCAGATAAACTTTTAAGGGGTAGAGTTTGAATTTTTAATGAAATTGGACCCAAATCGGATCTAATCGCAAGTCTTGCATTTTTGATGACATTGGGCTAAAATCAGGTAAATTTCCAAGGTTTAAGTCTTGCATTTTTAATGAATTTGGGCTAAAATTAGATGTTATCTCAGAAGTGAGCCTTGCATTTTTGAGTAAATTGGGCAAAATCAGATAAACTCCGGGGGGTAAGTCTTGCATTTTTAATGAAATTAGGCTAAAATCAGATAAAATCGCAAGAGAATAGTCTTGCATTTTTGAAGCTCTTGGGATAAAATCAATTAAAAACACAAGGGGTAAGCCTTGCATTTTCGAAGAAATAGTTGGGGTGCAATCAGATAAACTCGAAAGGGGTAAGCCTTGCATTTTTGATGAAACTTTGCTAAAATCTGATGAAATCGGAAGGGGTAAGCCTTGCTTTTTTGATGAAATTGGGCTAAAATCAGATAAACTCCCAAGGGGTAAGTTTTGCATTTTTAATGAAATTGGGCTAATATCAGATGAAATCGCAAGGGGTTAGCCTTGCATTTTTGATAAAAATTGGGCTAAAATCAGATAAACTCCTGAGGGGTAAGTCTTGCATTTTTCATGAAATTGGACCGAAATCAGAGAAAATCGCAAGGGAAAAGCCTTGCACTTTTGAAGCTCTTGGGATAAAATCAATTAAAAACACAAGGGGTAAGTAAGCCTTGCATTTTCGATGAAACCTTGCTAAAATCAGATGAAATCGCAAGGGGTAAGCCTTGCATTTTCGATGAAACCTTGCTAAAATCAGATGAAATCGCAAGGGGTAAGCCTTGCTTTTTTGATGAAATTGGGCTAAAATCAGATAAACTCCCAAAGGGTAAGTTTTGCATTTTTAATGAAATTGGGCTAATATCAGATGAAATCGCAAGGGGTTAGCCTTGCATTTCCGATGAAACCTTGCTAAAATCAGATGAAATCGCAAGGGGTAAGCCTTGCATTTTCAATGAAACCTTGCTAAAATCACATGAAATCGCAAGGGGTAAGCCTTGCATTTTTGATGACATTTGGGCTAAAATCAGGTAAACTTCCAAGGTTTGAATCTTGCATTTTTAATGAAATTGGGCTAAAATCAGATGAAATCGCAAGGGGTTAGCCTTGCATTTTTGATGAAATTGGGCTCAAATAAGATATACTCCTGAGGGGATAGTCTTGAATTTTTAATGAAATTGGACCCAAATCAGATCAAATCGCAAGGAGTAAGTCTTGCATTTTGATGACGTTTGGGCTAAAATCAGGTAAATTTCCATGGTTTAAGTCTTGCTTTTTTAATGAATTTCGGCTAAAATCAGATGTAATTGCAAGGGGTTAGCTTTGCATTTTTGAGTAAATTGTGCAAAATCAGATAAACTCCTGAGGGGTAAGTCTTGCATTTTAAATGAAATTGGGCCCAAATCAGATAAAATCGCAAGGGAAAAGCCTTGCATTTTTGAAGCTCTTGGGATAAAATCAATTAAAAACACAAGAGGTAAGCCTTGCATTTTCGATGAAATAGTTGGAGTGCAATCAGATAAACTCGCAAGGGGTAAGCCTTGCTATTATGATGAAACTTTGCTAAAATCAGATGAAATCACAAGGGGTAAGTCTGTCTTTTTTGATGAGATTGGGCTAAAATCAGATAAACTCCCAAGGGGTAAGTTTTGCATTTTAAATAAAATTGGGCTAAAACCAGATGAAATCGCATGGGTTAAGCCTAGCATTTTTGATGAAATTGGGCTAAAATCAGATAAACTGCCAAGGTTTAAGTCTTGCATTTTTAATGACATCGGGCTAAAATCAGATGAAATCGCAAGAGGTTAGGTTTGCATTCTTGAGTAAATTGTGCTTAAATCAGATGAAATCGCAGGGAGTAAGCTTTGCTTTTTTAATTAAATTGGGCTAAAATCAGATAAACTCCCAAGAGGTAGAGTTTGAATTTTTAATGAAATTGTGCCCAAATCAGAAAAAACTCCCAAGGGGTAAGCTTTGCATTTTTAATGGAATTGGGCTTAAATCAGGTAAATTTACAAGGGGTGAGTCTTGCATTTTTAATGAAATTGGGCTAAAATCAGATGTAATCGCAAGGGGTTAGCTTTGCATTTTTGAGTAAATTGTGCAAAATCAGATAAACTCCTGAGGGGTAAGTCTTGCATTTTTAATGAAATTTGGCCCAAATCAGATAAAATCGCAAGGGAAAAAGCCTTGCATTTTTGAAGCTCTTGGGATAAAATCAATTAAAAACACAAGGGGTAAGCCTTGCATTTTCGATGAAATAGTTGGAGTGCAATCATATAAACTCGCAAGGGGTAAGCCTTGCTATTTTGATGAAACTTTGCTAAAATCAGATGAAATCACAAGGGGTAAGCCTTGCTTTTTTGATGAGGTTGGGCTAAAATCAGAAAAACTCCCATGGGGTAAGTTTTGCATTCTAAATGAAATTGGGCCCAAATCAGATAAAATCACAATTGCACATTTGATTAAATTTTGCTAAAATCAGATAAAATTGCAAGGGGTAAGCCGTGCGTTTTAGGTGAAATTGGGCTAAATTCTGAATTAACGCAAGGGGTGGGTACTAAAGTCTTGAAATTTTGCTGAAGTTGGGCTAAAATTGTATTAACTCGCAAGTGGTAAGCCTTGCATTTTTTTCATAAAATTTGGCTGAAAATAGATATAATTTTAAGGGGTTTGAACCGGGCTTCAGTAAATTAAAAGTATTTGTTGCAGTAGAATTCGAACCTGGGTTCATTCCCATTGAAAGCCCACCTTTAACAACATGGGTTGAAAGCCCTCCTTTTACCAGATGGGTTGAAAGCCCTCCTTTTACCACATGGGTTGAAAGCCCTCCTTTTACCACATGGGTTGAAAGCCCTCCTTTTACCACATGGGTTGCGGTACCCTCAGCCGACTGTACAGATAATGTCTAGTCTGGTATATCGGATTGATCCGTTAGAATAAAAGACTAGCTTCAAAGTGATGACTTAAACCTACTCGAATGTTTGTAAACAGCCCCCTTCCGCGAAATGTCATGGTTTCATGATTTACTCCCGAAAACAGGGGAGGGGAAGTGACCGTTGCAACTAAAACAAACTGACGCACGTGACCAGTAACTCCAGAAAGAAAAAGTTTTTTTTTTTGCATTCGAGTACGCCATCACTTCGAAACCCGTCTATTTATGACGTATCAAAACAGGCCCGATACTGTTGCATAAGATTGCATTATTTTCACAGAGTAAGTGAAGAGAACCGTAGCCTGTGCGGTAAGAGGTGCGCTTTCAATGCTACTGTTCCGGGTTCGAACCCCACTACTATCCATCATTCTTTTTGTTTTACTAAGTCGTCCCAGCAGCGCATTATTTAAGTAGTGTTTAAAATCACCTCCTAACACCAACGGGCACTGTGGCGACACGGTGCACTGGATCGTTCGCTTGCGTGCGTTCCAGAGCTGGGAGACCCGGTTCGAATCCCGCCCCGTACCAAAGGGACATGACTTTTACTGCTAGCACCAGTAAGTGATTGGGGTCCGTCATGTCTCTCCCCAAATTAGGGTAGGATGATTATTCCGGGTCGGAAAGTAAAGGAGGGGCCGGGACTAGCCATCCCTTAAGGGTTCTAATGGGTGATCACCACGCTGGTTTCGATCAGACTTTGAGTCCCCTGAAGGCCTGGCCGTCACTCTAACTAACTTTCTGCACAAATTTGTTTTAACTTTTCAAAACCTTTTTAAAGATATTGCTTACTTAATGTGTTACTTTCCGGTCATTTTCAAAGGAACGTTACATAATTAATTTGTAAGAAAATAAAATCGTTGTAAGCCTTGCACTTTTGATGAAATTGGGTAACAAATAGATCTCCGTGAGAAAAGTCTTGCATTTTTTCCCGAAATTTTGCAAAACATCAGATATATA
Source organism: Asterias amurensis (assembly GCF_032118995.1). Taxonomy (NCBI): domain Eukaryota; kingdom Metazoa; phylum Echinodermata; class Asteroidea; order Forcipulatida; family Asteriidae; genus Asterias; species Asterias amurensis. The sequence continues at coordinate 7,164,445 of NC_092659.1, read as the reverse complement.
TAAAATCGTGGGGGGGGGGGGGTAAGTCTTCCATTTTCGATGAATCTGGGCTAAAATCAGATGAATTTGCAATGGGTAAGTCTTACATTTATGATGAAATTGTGATCAAATCAGATAAAATCGCAAGGGGTAAGTCTTGCATTTTTTTATTAAATTGGGATAAAATCAGATAAAATCGCAAGGGGTAAGCCTTCCATTTTTAAAGAAATTGGGCTAAATTAGATAACATCGAAAAGGGTAAGCCTCTCATTTTTAATGAAATTGGGCAAAAATCAGACAAACTGACCGTTTTGTTGAACTTGGAATAATATCAGATAAAATTGCGAGGGGTAAGCCTTGCATTTTTGATGAAATTGGGCCCATATCATATAAAATTGCAAAGGGTAAGCCTTGAATTTTTGATGAATTCGGGATAAAATCAATTAAAATCACACGGGGTAAGCCTTGCATTTTTGATGACATAGTCGGGCTGAAATCAGATTAACTTGCAGGGGTAAGTCTTGCATTTTTGATGAAACTGTGCAAAAGCAGATAAACTCGCAAAGGCTAAAATCTCTCATTTTTAATGAAATTGGGCATAAATCAGATAAACTCGCATTTTTGATGAAGTAGGGATAAAATCAGATAAAATCACGAGGGGTAAGCCTTGCATTTTTGATGAAATAGTCGGGCTGAAATCAGATTAACTTGCAGGGGTAAGTCTTGCATTTTTGATAAACTTGGGATAACATCAATTAAAATCGCAAGGGGTAAGCCTTGCATTTTTGTTGAACTTGGAATAAGATCGGATAAAATCGCGAGGGTAAGCCTTGCATTTTTTACGAACTTGGGATGAAATCAATTAAAATCACAAGGGGTAAGCCTTGCATTTTTTGCTGAAATTGGGCTAAAATCGCAAAGGGTAAGCCTTACATTTTTGATGAAACTGTGCAAAAGCAGATAAACTCGCAAAGGCTAAAATCTCTCATTTTTAATGAAATTGGGCATAAATCAGATAAACTCGCATTTTTGATGAAGTAGGGATAAAATCAGATAAAATCACGAGGGGTAAGCCTTGCATTTTTGATGAAATTGGGCCAAAATAAGATAAACTCCCAAGGGGTAAGTTTTGCATTTTAATCAAAATTGGGCTAAAACCAGATGAAACCGCAAGTGGCAAGTCTTGCATTTTTAATGACATCATTTTTGAGTAAATTGTGCTTAAATCAGATGAAATCGCAAGGAGTAAGCTTTGCTTTTTTAATGAAATTGGGCTAAAATCAGATAAACTCCCAAGGGGTAGAGTTTGAATTTTTAATGAAATTGTGCTCAAATCAGAAAAAAATCCCAAGGGGTAAGCTTTGCATTTTTTATGAAACTTTGCTAAAATCATATGAAATCGGAAGGGGTAAGCCTTGCTTTTTTGATGAGATTGTGCTAAAATTAGATAAACTCCCAAGAGGTAAGTTTTGCATTTTTAATGAAATTGGGCTAAAATCAGATGAAATTGCTAGGGGCAAGCCTTGCATTTTTAATGAAATCGGGCTAAAATCAGAAAAACTCCCAAGGGGTAAGCCTTGCATTTTTGGTGACATTGGGCTAAAATCAGGTAAATTTCAAAGGGTTAAGTCTTGCATTTTTGATGAAATTGGGCTTAAATCAGATGAAATCGAAAGGGGTTAGCCTTGCATTTTTGAGTAAATTGGGCTTAAATCAGATAAACTCCCAAGGGGTAAGTTTTGCATTCTTAAGGAAATTGGGCCAAATCAGATAAAATCACAAGAGGTAAGCCTTGTATATTTGATTAAATTTTGCTAAAATCAGATAAAATTGCAAGGGGTAAGCCGTGCATTTTTGGTGAAATTGTGCTAAATTCTGAATAAACGCAAGGAGTGGGTACTAAAGCGTTGCAATTTTGCTGAAGTTGGGCAAAAATTATATTAAATCGCAAGTGGTAAGCCTTGCAATTTTTCATGAAATTTGGCTGAAACTAGATACAATTTTGAGGAGTTTGAACCGGGCTTCAGTAAATTAAAAGTATTTGTTGCAGTGGAATTCGAACCTGGGTTCAGTCCCATTGAAAGCCCACCTTTTACCACATGGGTTGAAAGCCCACCTTTTACCACATGGGTTGAAAGCCCTCCTTTTACCACATGGGTTGAAAGCCCTCCTTTTACCACATGGGTTGCGGTACCCTCAGCCGACTGTACAGATAATGTCTAGTCTGGTATATCGGATTGATCCGTTAGAATAAAAGACTATAGCTTCATAGTGATGACTTAAACCTACTCGAATGTTTGTAAACAGCCTCCTTCCGCGAAATGTCATGGTTTCATGATTTACTCCGCAAAACAGGGGAGGGGAAGTGACCGTTGCAACTAAAACAAACTGACGCACGTGACCAGTAACTCCAGAAAGAAAAAGTATTTTTTTTTTGCCTTCGAGTACGCCATCACTTCGAAACCCGTCTATTTATGACGTATCAAAACAGGACCGATACTGTTGCATAAGATTGCATTATTTTCACAGAGTAATTGAAGAGAACCGTAGCCTGTGCGGTAAGAGGTTCGCTTTCAATGCTACTGTTCCGGGTTCGAACCCCACTACTATCCACCATTCTTTTTGTTTTACTAAGTCGTCCCAGCAGCGCACTATTTAAGTAGTGTTTAAAATCACCTCCTAACACCAACGGGCACTGTGGCGACACGGTGCACTGGATCGTTCGCTTGCGTGCGTTCCAGAGCTGGGAGACCCGGTTCGAATCCCGCCCCGTACCAAAGGGACATGACTTTTACTGCTAGCACCAGTAAGTGATTGGGGTCCGTCATGTCTCTCCCCAAATTAGGGTAGGATGATTATTCCGGGTCGGAAAGTAAAGGAGGGGCCGGGACTAGCCATCCCTTAAGGGTTCTAATGGGTGATCACCACGCTGGTTTCGATCAGACTTTGAGTCCCCTGAAGGCCTGGCCGTCACTCTAACTAACTTTCTGCACAAATTTGTTTTAACTTTCAAAACCTTTTTAAAGATATTGCTTACTTAATGTGTTAATGTTTTCTTTCCGGTCATTTTCAAAGGAACGTTACATAATTAATTTGTAAGAAAATAAAATAGTTCTAAGCCTTGCACTTTTGATGAAATTGGGTAACAAATAGATCTCCGTGAGAAAAGTCTTGCATTTTTTCCCGAAATTTTGCAAAAAATCAGATACTTATATAAAATCGTGGGGGGTAAGTCTTCCATTTTCGATGAATCTGGGCTAAAATCAGATGAAATCGCAATGGGTAAGTCTTACATTTATAATGAAATTGTGATAATATCAGATAAAATCGCAAGGGGTAAGTCTTGCATTTTTTTATTAAATTGGGATAAAATCAGATAAAATCGCAAGGGGTAAGCCTCCCATTTTTAAAGAAATTGAGCTAAATTAGGTAACATCGAAAAGGGTAAGCCTCTCATTTTTAATGAAATTGGGCAAAAATCAGACAAACTGACAGTTTTGTTGAACTTGGAATAAAATCAGATAAAATCGCGAGGGGTAAGCCTTGCATTTTTGATGAAATTGGGCTAAAATCAGATAAACTCCCACCAAGGGGAAGTTTTGCATTTTTAATGAAATTGGGCCCAAATCAGATGAAATCGCATGGGGTAAGCCTTGCTTTTTTGATGAAGTTGGACTTAAATCAGATAAACTCCCAAGGTGTAAGTTTTGCATTTTTAATGAAATTTTGCCAAAATCAGATGAAATCGCAAGGGGTTAGCCTTGCATTTTTTAGTGAAGTTGGCTAAAATCAGACAAACTCCCAATGGGTAAGTCTTGCATTTTTAATGAAATTGGGCCCAAATCAGATAAAATCGCAAGAGAAAAGCCTTGCATTTTTGAAGCTCTTGGGATAAAATCAATTAAAAACACAAGGGTTAAGCCTTGTATTTTTGATAAAGTTGCGCTAAAATCAGACGAAATGGCAAGGTGTTAGCCTTGCATTTTTGATAAAAGTGGGCTAAAATCAGATGAAATCGCGAGGGGTAAGCTTCGCTTTTTTAATGAAATTGGGCTAAAATCAGATAAACTTCCAAGGGGTAGAGTTTGAATTTTTAATGAAATTGGACCCAAATCGGTTCAAATCGCAAGGAGTAAGTCTTGCATTTTTAATGACATTGGGCTAAAATCAGGTAAATTTCCAAGGTTTAAGTCTTGCATTTTTAATGAATTTGGGCTAAAATTAGATGTAATCTCAGAAGTTAGCCTTGCACTTTTGAGTAAATTGGGCAAAATCAGATAAACTCCGGGGGGTAAGTTTTGCATTTTTAATAAAATTAGGCTAAAATCAGATAAAATCGCAAGAGAAAAAAAGTCTTGCATTTTTGGAGCTCTTAGGATAAAATCAATTAAAAACACAAGGGGTAAGCCTTGTATTTTCGATGAAATAGTTGGGGTGCAATCAGACTCGCAAGGGGTAAGCCTTGCATTTTTAATGAAACTTTGCTAAAATCAGATGAAATCGGAAGGGGTAAGTCTTGCATTTTTGATAAAATTGGGCTGGTATCAGATAAACTTGCAAAGGGGAAGTCTGCTTTTTCAATGAAATTTTGCCCAAATCAGATAAAATCGCAAAGGGTAAGTCTTGCATTTGTGATAAATTCGGGATAAAATCAATTAAAATCACAAGGGGTAAGCCTTGCTTTTTTGATGAGATTGGGCTAAAATCAGAAAAAACTCCCATGGGGTAAGTTTTGCATTCTTAATGAAATTGGGCCCAAATCAGATAAAATCACAATTGTACATTTGATTAAATTTTGCTTAAATCAGATAAAATTGCAAGGGGTAAGCCGTGCATTTTGGGTGAAATTGGGCTAAATTCTGAATTAACGCAAGGGGTGGGTACTAAAGCCTTGAAATGTTGCTGAAGTTGGGCTAAAATTATATTAACTCGCAAGTGGTAAGCCTTGCATTTTTTTCATGAAATTTGGCTGAAAATAGATATAATTTTAAGGGTTTGAACCGGGCTTCAGTAAATTAAAAGTATTTGTTGCAGTAGAATTCGAACCTGGGTTCAGTCCCATTGAAAGCCCACCTTTTACAACATGGGTTGAAAGCCCTCCTTTTACCACATGGGTTGAAAGCCCTCCTTTTACCACATGGGTTGCGGTACCCTCAGCCGACTGTACAGATAATGTCTAGTCTGGTATATCGGATTGATCCGTTAGAATAAAAGACTAGCTTCAAAGTGATGACTTAAACCTACTCGAATGTTTGTAAACAGCCCCCTTCCGCGAAATGTCATGGTTTCATGATTTACTCCCTAAAACAGGGGAGGGAAAGTGACCGTTGCAACTAAAACAAACTGACGCACGTGACCAGTAACTCCAGAAAGAATTTTTTTTATTTTTTTTGCATTCGAGTACGCCATCACTTCGAAACTCGTCTATATATGACGTTTCAAAACAGGACCGATACTGTTGCATAAGATTGCATTATTTTCACAGAGTAAGTGAAGAGAACAGTAGCCTGTGCGGTAAGAGGTGCGCTTTCAATGCTACTGTTCCGGGTTCGAACCCTACTACTATCCATCATTCTTTTTGTTTTACTAAGTCGTCCCAGCAGCGCATTATTTAAGTAGTGTTTAAAATCACCTCCTAACACCAACGGGCACTGTGGCGACACGGTGCACTGGATCGTTCGCTTGCGTGCGTTCCAGAGCTGGGAGACCCGGTTCGAATCCCGCCCCGTACCAAAGGGACATGACTTTTACTGCTAGCACCAGTAAGTGATTGGGGTCCGTCATGTCTCTCCCCAAATTAGGGTAGGATGATTATTCCGGGTCGGAAAGTAAAGGAGGGGCCGGGACTAGCCATCCCTTAAGGGTTCTAATGGGTGATCACCACGCTGGTTTCGATCAGACTTTGAGTCCCCTGAAGGCCTGGCCGTCACTCTAACTAACTTTCTGCACAAATTTGTTTTAACTTTTCAAAACCTTTTTAAAGATATTGCTTACTTAATGTGTTAATGTTTTCTTTCCGGTCATTTTCAAAGGAACGTTACATAATTAATTTGTAAGAAAATAAAATCGTTGTAAGCCTTGCACTTTTGATGAAATTGGGTAACAAATAGATCTCCGTGAGAAAAGTCTTGCATTTTTTCCCGAAATTTTGCAAAAAATCAGATATATATAAAATCGTGGGGGGTAAGTCTTCAATTTTCTATGAATCTGGGCTAAAATCAGATGAAATCGCAAGGGGTAAGCCTTCCATTTTTAAAGAAATTGGGCTAAATTAGATAACATCGAAAAGGGTAAGCCTCTCATTTTTAATGAAATTGGGCAAAAATCAGACAAACTGACAGTTTTGTTGAACTTGGAATAAAATCAGATAAAATCGCGAGGGGTAAGTCTTGCGTTTTTGATGAAATTGGGCTAAAATCAGATAAACTCCCACCAAGGGGAAGTTTTGCATTTTTAATGAAATTTGGCCCAAATCAGATGAAATCGCATGGGGTAAGCCTTGCTTTTTTGATGAAATTGGACTAAAATCAGATAAACTCCCAAGGTGTAAGTTTTGCATTTTTAATGAAATTTTGCCAAAGTCAGATGAAATCGCAAGGGGTTAGCCCTGCATTTTTCAGTTAAGTTGGCTAAAATCAGACAAACTCCCAATGGGTAAGTCTTGCATTTTTAGAGAAATTGGGCCCAAATCAGATAAAATCGCAAGAGAAAAGCCTTGCATTTTTGAAGCTCTTGGCATAAAATCAATTAAAAACACAAGGGTTAAGCCTTGTATTTTTGATAAAGTTGCGCTAAAATCAGACGAAATGGCAAGGTGTTAGCCTTGCATTTTTGATGAAAGTGGGCTAAAATCAGATGAAATCGCCAGTGGGTAAGTTTTGCATTTTTTGTATAATTTGGCCCAAATCAGATAAAATCGCGAGGGGTAAGCTTTGCTTTTTTAATAAAATTGGGCTAGAATCAGATAAACTTCCAAGGGGTAGAGTTTGAATTTTTAATGAAATAGGACCCAAATCGGATCAAATCGCAAGGAGTAAGTCTTGCATTTTTGATGACATTGGGCTAAAATCAGGTAAATTTCCAAGGTATAAGTCTTGCATTTTTAATGAATTTGGGCTAAAATCAGATGTAATCGCAAGGGAAAAGCCTTGCATTTTTGAAGCTCTTGGGATAAAATTAATTAAAAACACAAGGGGTAAGCCTTGTATTTTCGATGAAATAGTTGGGGTGCAATCAGACTCGCAAGGGGTAAGCCTTGCATTTTTAATGAAACTTTGCTAAAATCAGATGAAATCGGAAAGGGTAAGTCTTGCGTTTTTGATAAAATTGGGCTGATATCAGATAAACTTGCAAGGGGGAAGTCTTGCATTTTCAATGAAATTTTGCCCAAATCAGATAAAATCGCAAAGGGTAAGTCTTGCATTTGTGATGAATTCGGGATAAAATCAATTAAAATCACAAGGGGTAAGCCTTGCATTTTTGATGAAATAGTCTGGTTAAAATCAGATAAACTTGCAAGGGGTAAGTCTTGCATTTTTGATGAAATTGGGCTAAAATTAGAAAAAAATCGTAAGGGGTAAGCCTTCCATTTTAAATAGAAATTGGGCAAAAATCAATTAAATTGCAAGGGGTAAACCTTGCAATTTTGATGAAATTGGGTGCAATCAGATAAAATTGCCAGGGGTAAGCCTTGCAAGTTTTATAAAAATGGGCCCAAATCAGATAAAATCGCAAAGGAAAAACCTTGTATTTTTGAAGCTCTTGGGATAAAATCAATTAATAACACAAGGGGTAAGCCTTACATTTTCGATGAATAGTTGTGGTGCAATCAGATAAACTCGCAAGGGGTTACTCCTTGCATTTTTGATGAAACTTTGCTAAAATCAGATAAAATCGCAAGGGGTAAGCCTTGCTTTTTTGATGAGATTGGGCTAAAATCAGATAAACTCCCAAGGGGTAAGTTTTGCATTTTAAATAAAATTGGGCTAAAACCAGATGAAATCGCATGGGGTGAGCCTTGCATTTTTGATGAAATTGGGCTAAAATCAGATAAACTGCCAAGGTTTAAGTCTTGCATTTTTAATGACATCGGGCTAAAATCAGATGAAATCGCAATAGGTTAGGTTTGCATTTTTGAGTAAATTGTGCTTAAATCAGATGAAATCGCAAGGAGTAAGCTTTGCTTTTTTAATGAAATTGTGCTAAAATCAGATAAACTCCCAAGAGGTAGAGTTTGAATTTTTAATGAAATTGTGCCCAAATCAGAAAAAACACCCAAGGGGTAAGCTTTGCATTTTTAATGGAATTGGCCTTAAATCAGGTAAATTTACAAGGGGTGAGTTGCATTTTTAATGAAATTTGGCCCAAATCAGATAAAATCGCAAGGGAAAAGCCTTGCATTTTTGAAGCTCTTGAGATAAAATCAATTAAAAACACAAGGGGTAAGCCTTGCATTTTCGATGAAATAGTTGGAGTGCAATCTTAAAACTCGCAAGGGCTAAGCCTTGCTATTTTGATGAAACTTTGCTAAAATCAGATGAATACACAAGGGGTAAGCCTTGCTTTTTTGATGAGATTGGGCTTAAATCAGAAAAAACTCCCATGGGGTAAGTTTTGCATTCTTAATGAAATTGGGCCCAAATCAGATAAAATCACAATTGTACATTTGATTAAATTTTGCTAAAATCAGATAAAATTGCAAGGGGTAAGCCGTGCATTTTGGGTGAAATTGGGCTAAATTCTGAATTAACGCAAGGGGTGGGTACTAAAGCCTTGAAATGTTGCTGAAGATGGGCTAAAATTATATTAACTCGCAAGTGATAAGCCTAGCATTTTTTTCATGAAATTTGGCTGAAAATAGATATAATTTTAAGGGTTTGAACCGGGCTTCAGTAAATTAAAAGTATTTGTTGCAGTAGAATTCGAACATGGGTTCAGTACTATTGAAAGCCCACCTTTTACCACATGGGTTGAAAGCCCTCCTTTTACCACATGGGTTGAAAGCCCTCCTTTTACCACATGGGTTGCGGTACCCTCAGCCGACTGTACAGATAATGTCTAGTCTGGTATATCGGATTGATCCGTTAGAATAAAAGACTAGCTTCAAAGTGATGACTTAAACCTACTCGAATGTTTGTAAACAGCCCCCTTCCGCGAAATGTCATGGTTTCATGATTTACTCCCGAAAACAGGGGAGGGGAAGTGACTGTTGCAACTAAAACAAACTGACGCACGTGACCAGTAACTCCAGAAAGTGAAAGTATTTTTTTTGTTGCATTCGAGTACGCCATCAATTTGAAACTCGTCTATATATGACGTATCAAAACAGGACCGATACTGTTGCATAAGATTGCATTATTTTCACAGAGTAAGTGAAGAGAACCGTAGCCTGTGCGGTAAGAGGTGCGCTTTCAATGCTACTGTTCCGGGTTCGAACCCCACTACTATCCAACATTCTTTTTCTTTTACTAAGTCATCCCAGCAGCGCATTATTTAAGTAGTGTTTAAAATCACCTCCTTACACCAACGGGCACTGTGGCGACACGGTGCACTGGATCGTTCGCTTGCGTGCGTTCCAGAGCTGGGAGACCCGGTTCGAATCCCGCCCCGTACCAAAGGGACATGACTTTTACTGCTAGCACCAGTAAGTGATTGGGGTCCGTCATGTCTCTCCCCAAATTAGGGTAGGATGATTATTCCGGGTCGGAAAGTAAAGGAGGGGCCGGGACTAGCCATCCCTTAAGGGTTCTAATGGGTGATCACCACGCTGGTTTCGATCAGACTTTGAGTCCCCTGAAGGCCTGGCCGTCACTCTAACTAACTTTCTGCACAAATTTGTTTTAACTTTTCAAAACCTTTTTAAAGATATTGCTTACTTAATGTGTTAATGTTTTCTTTCCGGTCATTTTCAAAGGAACGTTACATAATTAATTTGTAAGAAAATAAAATCGTTGTAACGCTTTGCACTTTTGATGAAATTGGATAACAAATAGATCTCCGTGAGAAAAGTCTTGCATTTTTTCCCGAAATTTTCCCCAAAATCAGATATATATAAAATCGTGGGGGGTAAGTCTTCCATTTTCGATGAATCTGGGCTAAAATCAGATGAAATCGCAATGGGTAAGTCTTACATTTATGATGAAATTGTGATAAAATCAGATAAAATCGCAAGGGGTAAGTCTTGCATTTTTTTATTAAATTGGGATAAAATCAGATAAAATCGCAAGGGGTAAGCCTTCCATTTTTAAAGAAATTGGGCTAAATTAGATAACATCGAAAAGGGTAAGCCTCTCATTTTTAATGAAATTGGGCAAAAATCAGACAAACTGACAGTTTTGTTGAACTTGGAATAAAATCAGATAAAATCGCGAGGGGTAAGCCTTGCATTCTTGATGAAATTGGGCTAAAATCAGATAAACTCCCACCAAGGGGAAGTTTTGCATTTTTAATGAAATTGGGCCCAAATCAGATGAAATCGCATGGGGTAAGCCTTGCTTTTTTGATGAAATTGGACTAAAATCAGATAAACTCCCAAGGTGTAAGTTTTGCATTTTTAATGATTAATTTTGCCAAAATCAGATGAAATCGCAAGGGGTTAGCCTTGCATTTTTTAGTTAAGTTGGCTAAAATCAGACAAACTCCCAATGGGTAAGTCTTGCATTTTTAAAGAAATTGGGCCCAAATCAGATAAAATCGCAAGAGAAAAGCCTTGCATTTTTGAAGCTCTTGGGATAAAATCAATTAAAAACACAAGGGTTAAGCCTTGTATTTTTGATAAAGTTGCGCTAAAATCAGACGAAATGGCAAGGTGTTAGCCTTGCATTTTTGATGAAAGTGGGCTAAAATCAGATGAAATCGCCAGTGGGTAAGTTTTGCATTTTTTGTATAATTTGGCCCAAATCAGATAAAATCGCGAGGGGTAAGCTTTGCTTTTTTAATGAAATTGGGCTAAAATCAGATAAACTTCCAAGGGGTAGAGTTTGAATTTTTAATGAAATTGGAACCAAATCGGATCAAATCGCATGTAGTAAGTCTTGCATTTTTGATGACATTGGGCTAAAATCAGATGAAATCGCAAGGGGTAAGCCTTGAGATTGGGCTAAAATCAGATAAACTCCCAAGGGGTAAGTTTCGCATTTTTAATGAAATTGGGCTAAAATCAGATGAAATGTCAAGGGGTTAGGTTTGCTCTTTTGAGTAACTTGTGCTTAAATCAGATGAAATCACAAGGGGTAAGCTTTGCTTTTTTAATGAAATAGGGCTTAAATCAGATAAACTCCCAAGGGGTAGAGTTTGAATTTTTAATGAAATTGTGCCCAAATCAGAAAAACTCCCAAGGGGTAAGCCTTGCATTTTTGATGACATTGGGCTAAAATCAGGTAAATTACATGGGATAATTCTTGTATTTTTAATGAAATTGGGGTAAAATCAGATGGAATCGCAAGGGGTTAGCCTTGCATTTTTAATGAAATTGGGCCCAAATCAGATAAAATCGCAAGGTAAAAGCCTTGCATTTTTGATGAAACCTTGCTAAAATCAGATGATATCGAAAGGGGTAAGCCTTGCTTTTTTGATGAAATTGGGCTAAACTCGGATAAACTCCTGAGGGGTAAGTTTTGCATTTTTTATGAAATTGGGCCCAAATCAGATAAAATCGCAGGGGTTAGCATTGCTTTTTTGATGAAATTGGGCTAAAATCAGATAAACTCCAAATGGGGTAAGTTTTGCACTTTTTATATAATTTGGCCCAAATCAGATGAAAACGCAAGGGGTAAGCCTTGCTTTTTGGATGAAATTGCGCTAAAATCAGTTAAACTCCCACCAAGGGGAAGTTTTGCATTTTTAATGAAATTGGGCCCAAATCAGATGAAATCGCATGGGGTAAGCCTTGCTTTTTTGATGAAATTAGGCTAAAATCAGATAAACTCCCAAGGTGTAAGTTTTGCATTTTTAATGAAATTTTGCCAAAATCAGATGAAATCGCAAGGGGTTAGCCTTGCATTTTTTAGTTAAGTTGGTTAAAATCAGACAAACTCCCAAGGGGTAAGTCATGCATTTTTAATGAAATTGGGCCCAAATCAGATAAAATCGCAAGAGAAAAGCCTTGCATTTTTGAAGCTCTTGGGATAAAATCAATTAAAAACACAAGGGTTAAGCCTTGTATTTTTGATAAAGTTGCGCTAAAATCAGACGAAATGGCAAGGTGTTAGCCTTGAATTTTTGATGAAAGTAGGCTAAAATCAGATGAAATCGCATGTGGGTAAGTTTTGCATTTTTTTATAATTTGGCCCAAAAATTTGGCCCAAATCAGATAAAATCGCGAGGGGTAAGCTTTGCTTTTTTAGTGAAATTGGGCTAAAATCAGATAAACTTCCAAGGGGTAGAGTTTGAATTTTTGAATGAAATTGGACCCAAATCGGATCTAATCGCAAGTAGTAAGTCTTGCATTTTTGATGACATTGGGCTAAAATCAGGTAAATTTCCAAGGATTAAGTCTTGCATTTTTAATGAATTTGGGCTAAAATCAGATGTAATCACAAGGGGTTAGCCTTGCATTTTTGAGTAAATTGGGCAAAATCAGATAAACTCCGGGGGGTAAGTCTTGCATTTTTAATGAAATTGGGCTAAAATCAGATAAAATCGCAAGAGAAAAGTCTTGCATTTTTGGTGACATTGGGCTAAAATCAGGTAAATTTCCAAGGTTTAAGTCTTGCATTTTTAATGAATTTGGGCTAAAATTAGATGTAATCTCAGAAGTTAGCCTTGCATTTTTGAGTAAATTGGCCAAAATCAGATAAACTCCGGGGGGTAAGTCTTGCTTTTTTTATGAAATTATGCTAAAATCAGATAAAATCGCAAGAGAAAAGTCTTGCATTTTTGAAGCTCTTGGGATAAAATCAACTAAAAACACAAGGGGCAAGCCTTATATTTTCGATGAAATAGTTGGGGTGCAATCAGACTCGCAAGGGGTAAGCCTTGCATTTTTAATGAAACTTTGCTAAAATCAGATGAAATCGGAAGGGGTAAGTCTTGCATTTTTGATAAATTCGGGATAAAATCAATCAAAATCACAAGGGGTTAGCCTTGCATTTTTCATGAAAATTTGGCTGAAATCAGATGAAATTGCAAGGGGTAAGTCTTGCATTTTTGATGAAATAGTCGGGTTAAAATCAAATAAACTTGCAAGGGGTAAGTCTTGCATTTTTGATGAAATTGGGCTAAAATTAGAAAAAATTCGTAAGGGGTAAGCCTTCCATTTTAAACGGAAATTGGGCAAAAATCAATTAAATTGCAAGGGGTAAACCTTGCATTTTTTATGAAATTGGGTGCAATCAGATAAAATCGCTAGGGGTAAGCCTTGCAAGTTTTATAAAATTGGGCCCAAATCAGATAAAATCGCAAAGGAAAAGCCTTGTATTTTTGAAGCTCTTGGGATAAAATCAATTAATAACACAAGGGGTAAGCCTTACATTTTCGATGAATAGTTGTGGTGCAATCAGATAAACTCGCAAGGGGTTAGCCTTGCATTTTGTATGAAACTTTACTAAAATCAGATAAAATCGCATGGGGTAAGCCTAGCATTTTTGATGAAATTGGGCTAAAATCAGATAAACTGCCAAGGTTTAAGTCTTGCATTTTTAATGAAATCGGGCTAAAATCAGATGAAATCGCAAGAGGTTAGGTTTGCATTTTTGAGTAAATTGTGCTTAAATCAGATGAAATCGCAAGGAGTAAGCTTTGCTTTTTTAATGAAATTGTGCTAAAATCAGATAAACTCCCAAGAGGTAGAGTTTGAATTTTTAATGAAATTGTGCCCAAATCAGAAAAAAACTCCCAAGGGGTAAGCTTTGCTTTTTTAATGGAATTGGGCTTAAATCAGGTAAATTTACAAGGGGTGAGTCTTGCATTTTTAATGAAATTGGGCTAAAATCAGAAGTAATCGCAAGGGGTTAGCTTGCATTTTTGAGTAAATTGTGCAAAATCAGATAAACTCCTGAGGGGTAAGTCTTGCATTTTTAATGAAATTTGGCCCAAATCAGATAAAATCGCAAGGGAAAAGCCTTGCATTTTTGAAGCTCTTGGGATAAAATCAATTAAAAACAAGGGGTAAGCCTTGCATTTTCGATGAAATAGTTGGAGTGCAATCATATAAACTCGCAAGGGCTAAACCTTGCTATTTTGATGAAACTTTGCTAAAATCAGATGAAATCACAAGGGGTAAGCCTTGCCTTTTTGATGAGATTGGGCTAAAATCAGAAAAAATCCCATGGGGTAAGTTTTGCATTCTTAATGAAATTGGGCCCAAATCAGATAAAATCACAATTGTACATTTGATTAAATTTTGCTAAAATCAGATAAAATTGCAAGGGGTAAGCCGTGCATTTTGGGTGAAATTGGGCTAAATACTGAATTAACGCAAGGAGTGGGTACTAAAGCCTTGAAATTTTGCTGAAGATGGGCTAAAATTACATTAACTCGCAAGTGGTAAGCCTTGCATTTTTTTCATGAAATTTGGCTGAAAATAGATATAATTTTAAGGGTTTGAACCGGGCTTCAGTAAATTAAAAGTATTTGTTGCAGTAGAATTCGAACATGGGTTCAGTCCCATTGAAAGCCCACCTTTTACAACATGGGTTGAAAACCCTCCTTTTACCACATGGGTTGAAAGCCCTCCTTTTACCACATGGGTTGCGGTACCCTCAGCCGACTGTACAGATAATGTCTAGTCTGGTATATCGGATTGATCCGTTAAAATAAAAGACTAGCTTCAAAGTGATGACTTAAACCTACTCGAATGTTTGTAAACAGCCCCCTTCCGCGAAATGTCATGGTTTCATGATTTACTCCCTAAAACAGGGGAGGGAAAGTGACCGTTGCAACTAAAACAAACTGACGCACGTGACCAGTAACTCCAGAAAGAAAAAGTTGTTTTTTTTTTGCATTCGAGTACGCCATCACTTCGAAACTCGTCTATTTATGACGTATCAAAACAGGACCGATACTGTTGCATAAGATTGCATTATTTTCACAGAGTAAGTGAAGAGAACCGTAGCCTCTGCGGTAAGAGGTGCGCTTTCAATGCTACTGTTCCGGGTTCGAACCCCACTACTATCCACCATTCTTTTTGTTTTACTAAGTCGTCCCAGCAGCGCATTATTTAAGTAGTGTTTAAAATCACCTCCTAACACCAACGGGCACTGTGGCGACACGGTGCACTGGATCGTTCGCTTGCGTGCGTTCCAGAGCTGGGAGACCCGGTTCGAATCCCGCCCCGTACCAAAGGGACATGACTTTTACTGCTAGCACCAGTAAGTGATTGGGGTCCGTCATGTCTCTCCCCAAATTAGGGTAGGATGATTATTCCGGGTCGGAAAGTAAAGGAGGGGCCGGGACTAGCCATCCCTTAAGGGTTCTAATGGGTGATCACCACGCTGGTTTCGATCAGACTTTGAGTCCCCTGAAGGCCTGGCCGTCACTCTAACTAACTTTCTGCACAAATTTGTTTTAACTTTTCAAAACCTTTTTAAAGATATTGCTTACTTAATGTGTTAATGTTTTCTTTCCGGTCATTTTCAAAGGAACGTTACATAATTAATTTGTAAGAAAATAAAATCGTTGTAAGCCTTGCACTTTTGATGAAATTGGGTAACAAATAGATCTCCGTGAGAAAAGTCTTGCATTTTTTCCCGATATTTTGCAAAAAATCAGATATATATAAAATCGTGGGGGGTAAGTCTTCCATTTTCGATGAATCTGGGCTAAAATCAGATGAAATCGCAATGGGTAAGTCTTGCATTTATGATGAAATTGTGATCAAATCAGATAAAATCGCAAGGGGTAAGTCTTGCATTTTTTTATTAAATTGGGATAAAATCAGATAAAATCGCAAGGGGTAAGCCTTCCATTTTTAAAGAAATTGGGCTAAATTAGATAACATCGAAAAGGGTAAGCCTCTCATTTTTAATGAAATTGGGCAAAAATCAGACAAACTGACCGTTTTGTTGAACTTGGAATAAAATCAGATAAAATTGCGAGGGGTAAGCCTTGCAATTTTGATGAAATTGGGCTAAAATCAGATAAAATCGCAAGGGGTAAGTCTTGCATTTTTAATGAATTTGGGCCCATATCAGATAAAATTGCAAAGGGTAAGCCTTGAATTTTTGATGAATTCGGGATAAAATCAATTAAAATCACACGGGGTAAGCCTTGCATTTTTGATGAAATAGTCGGGCTGAAATCAGATTAACTTGCAGGGGCAAGTCTTGCATTTTTGATAAACTTGGGATAACATCAATTAAAATCGCAAGGGGTAAGCCTTGCATTTTTGTTGAACTTGGAATAAGATCGGATAAAATCGCGATGGTAAGTCTTGCATTTTATACGAACTTGGGATGAAATCAATTAAAATCACAAGGGGTAAGCCTTGCATTTTTTGCTGAAATTGGGCTAAAATCGCAAAGGGTAAGCCTTACATTTTTGATGAAACTGTGCAAAAGCAGATAAACTCGCGAAGGCTAAAATCTCTCATTTTTAATGAAATTGGGCATAAATCAGATAAACTCGCATTTTTGATGAAATAGGGATAAAATCAGATAAAATCACGAGGGGTAAGCCTTGCATTTTTGATGAAATTGGGCCAAAATAAGATAAACTCCCAAGGGGTAAGTCTTGCATTTTTGATGACATTGGGCTAAAATCAGGTAAATTTACATGGGATAATTCTTGCATTTTTGATGAAATTGGGCTAAAATCAGATAAACTCCCAAGAGGTAGAGTTTGAATTTTTAATGAAATTGTGCCCAAATCAGAAAAACTCCCAAGGGGTAAGCCTTGCATTTTTGATGACATTGGGCTAAAATCAGGTAAATTTACATGGGATAATTCTTGCATTTTTAATGAAATTGGGCCCAAATCAGATAAAATCGCAAGGTAAAAGCCTTGCACTTTTGAAGCTCTTGGGATAAAATCAATTAAAAACACAAGGGTTAGCTTTGCAAGGGGCAAAGCCTTGCATTTTTGATGAATTTGGGCTAAAATCAGATTAACTTCCAAGGGGTAAGCCTTGCATTTTTTGCGACATTGGGCTAAAATCAGGTAAATTCCCAAGGGTTAAGTCTTGCATTTTTAATGAAATTGGGCTTAAATCAGATGAAATCGAAAGGGGTTAGCCTTGCATTTTTGAGTAAATTGGGCTTAAATCAGATAAACTCCCAAGGGGTAAGTTTTGCACTCTTAATGAAATTGGGCCCAAATCAGATAAAATCACAAGGGGTAAGCCTTGTATATTTGATTAAATTTTGCTAAAACCAGATAACATAGCAAGGGGTAAGCCGTGCATTTTTGGTGAAATTGGGCTAAATTCTGAATTAACGTAAGGGGTGGGTACTAAAGCCTTGAAATTTTGCTGAAGTTGGGTTAAAATTATATTACATCGCAAGTGGTAAGCCTTGCAATTTTTCATGAAATTTGGCTGAAACTAGATACAACATAAGGGGTTTGAACCGGGCTTCAGTAAATTAAAAGTATTTGTTGCAGTAGAATTCGAACATGGGTTCAGTACTATTGAAAGCCCACCTTTTACCACATGGGTTGAAAGCCATCCTTTTACCACATGGATTGAAAGCCCTCCTTTTACCAGATGGGTTGAAAGCCCTCCTTTTACCACATGGGTTGCGGTACCCTCAGCCGTCCGTACAGATAATGAAGTCTGGGGCCTTTCTCAAACCACGGCTTGGGCTCCGGCTCAGGCTTAGGCTCCGCGTACTGTGTACGCAGCTTGCATTTAACCTGCATTTTGGAGCAGCGCGTATTGCACGGATATCAGCACGCGGAGCCTGAGCCGGAGCCCAAGCCGGGGTTTGAGAAAGGCAGCTGGTATATCATGGAGAAAGGAATAGAAGGAGCTCGAACGACCCGCAAAACCGCAGAGTAACAACAGAATACCATGACAATGCCCCTGTCTGACCAGTGGAAAAAGATACGACACCTCCAGCTGGACGGCCGATTAACGAGCAGCATTATATTTCTTTGTACAGAACGCGCGGTACCGCCGCTCTGCACCATTGCCTTCGTGTAAAGTTGAATCATTGGAGACCAGAATTGTGAATATACACGTTTTCATTTACCGTTTGTGGTGTTTCACTGAAATATATCATGGCATATTTTTTCATTTTATGTGACTTTCCGGTCACTAGCGGTGGTTCAAAATGTGGGTATTAGCACACGAGGGTGGTTGGTATTCAAATGTGTTTTTCGATTTGGTTTGGACAAGTGTACACAAATTTTATCAGGTCTCAAAAAAGTTGTTTTTCTGTATTATATCCATACGACATACGACACCATGGTTGAGTGAAGAACCAAGTGCGCACGCGCAAACTCACATAGTCTGTATAAAAGGTATGTCGGTGATTACAAGGTGTTGTTAAACGACCGCGGTACCGCAGGTTCGACTTTTTAAGTCACTTCGTTCGAGCTTTCTATTCCTTCCTCCATGCGATTAGTGAGCGCGAGTAGATATATCTCTTTGTACGTGGTGTGATACCACCACTCTGCATCGTTTGCCTTCGTGTAAAGTTGAATAATTGGAGAGAAGAATTGTGAATATACACGTTTTCTCTTACCGTTTGTGGTGTGAACATGTAAATATCATAGCACATTTTTTTCTTTTTTTTTCGATTTCCTGTCACTAGCGGTGGTTCAAAATTTTAGCACAAGAGTATTAGCACAAGAGGGTGGTTGGTATTCAACTGTGTTTTTCAATTTGGTGGGCGTAGGCCTAAGTGTTCTTTTTTATATTATAATCCTTAATCCATATTTGTGCCACCACGGACAATACGTCCCTACATTTTGCAATGCCAATTTCGCTCATTCGACGGTTCTGCTAACCGTTAGCAAACAAAATTGCGGAGATTTTAAATTTGTTTTATGTTTATTATCATTACATTAAAATTAAAACGGGTAACACAAATGCCAAACTCGACTCAAAGCACACCGTTAAAAGATTTACACAAATTGCATCAACATGTAACAGTTGTTTGTAATAGTGTCCACTGCCTGTAACTTTTGTTGATAAGTAACATTTTCGAGCGTGTGTAAAGCGGAGAGCCATTAGAAGGGCACAATTACTCAAAATGCCCGAAATGTATTTTAAACGTGCCGATAATTTAACTACTTCCAAGTTGCCTAATACCTGCCGATATGTAGCAGAGGTCGTCCCTAAACTGATCGCATCAAACACAGTAATTCAAATTATAACACCCCTTGCAAGTATTCTGCCTGCTCATTGGTTTAGAGCGCGTCACATGACATGTCTTAGTTTTGCTAGACGACGGCCGTGTGATATGCGTCGGTTTGCCATGCGCTAGTCCGAAGACTAGCACACGGCGCCGTGCGCTAGTCCGACAGACTAGCACACGGCGTGCATTACCCAGACGTCCGTTGCGTGTACGAGGATGATAAATTAATAGTCTGTAACCATTTCGGATTGCACGACACTCACTACATGCAGCACAGTAAAAGTGTTTGCAATCTGTATTCGCGTCGTCCGTGGATTGTAGCATTCTGGTCTGTAACTTAATAATAATAGTACATTATTTAGAAATGTTTGGGGTGTTATAAAACAAACATTGACTGCTTTTACTCGTACAATGGTTAAAAACTATGACTCCCTCGGTGATCCCCGTAGCGTTCTATTTTCCCTCGGCTTCGCCTCGGGAAAATAGAACGCTCCCGGGGATCACCTCGGGAGTCGTAGTTTTAACCATAGCACTCGAAGCAGTCAATATTTGTATATTATACGAAGATTCACAGAACACGGCAGACACAACGCCCACTACCATAGTTGGGCTAAAATGGCTCTCTTTTAGCATTCGGTTGTATCATAGTTGCCATTTAGATCGATGATAATGGTCTCTGTGCAATACTATCCGGAAGATATTATTGCATATGCAATAATGTCTGCCGGACGGTTTAGCATATACAATCGTGTCCACCCGGACGCTGCCGCATAACGCAATTGTGGTTTCCCGGACATATTTGCATATGCAGTTGCGTCCGCCCCGTGCAAAACCGTCCTTGCAGTAAATTAATCGCCCTTGGTCGACGGAACACGCTCACAATTTGTGTACAAGCTTAGTGCAAGTCATGAATGACATGTCAACATTGAGCTGGGGGGGGGGGGGTGTTGGACTGGGAATGTTTTTTGTATGCCAAAATCAAACCAATGGTAGGCCTACATAGAAACTGACAAGAAACAAAACTACTCATTCAACAAAGACATCAGCAATTAAAACAAACATGGCAGTCACTTATTCACATGTCACCTTTTAATACATGCAAAATACAAGGCTTTGGTGTTTAAATGCAAGTCACATAATAACCTGCATAATATGCCCATAAAGACCAAATTCCATGGCTCTGCTTACCCCCAAATTCTGCACTTACAACCACCATTCTCCACTTATAATTACGCAAGCACCGAATCTCTGCGCTAGTAATGCGGAGTACCCATCACGCGCACAAGCCAAATTTCCCTGCTGATACCCCGTTGACAGAAACACAAGATTCACTACTTTTGCAAGCGCCGATTCTTTGCTTACGGTAAGCAGAGCCATGAAATAGGACCCAGTGTATCTAGTAAACACTTGATATCTAGGTCTTCATTGTCACATAACAGTCAGTAATGTTCGCTGTTTAGTCATTGGTTTCGAGTAGGAAGCGTAAACAGCTGTTTTGTTCTAACCGATTATCAAATATTTCGTTTATTCAAACTAGTGGTCGAATGTAATTTAACAAAAACCTGGTTGATTAATAAAAAAATCCATTACACTATTGGAAACATGCAAATGCAGTTTCATTGAATCGGTTTGCCTCACTGAAGTTGGATTCAGAATTCTTAATTTAGGGCACAATTTCATAGAGCCTGTAAGCCTAAGAACTTGCCAAGCACAGACAAACCTTGCTTAACAGAAACTGGTTATTACTAGCCGAAGGTCCATGAAGCTTACTAAAGTTTAGGCTAGCAAAGAAACTTGATGAGCAGTATTTTCTGATTTACAGCTTGATGAATGTAGGCCCTGGGCCCAATTTCATAGGGCTGCTTGAGCACAAAATTTTGCTTAAGCAAAAAAATCATTGCTTAGTAAAATCAGATTACCGGCCAAGACTCCACTCAATTGTTATGCTACGTAAACAACAGCTAAATACTAGTCATAAGCAATGTATATGACATGAAATTTTGGCCAGTAACATGTGTAAAATAAGCGAGCTATTTTCGTGCTTAAGCAAATTTTTTGCTTAAGCAGCTCTATGAAATTGGCCCCTGGCCACAGCTACATGTCATTTATATGGGCTGAATCCGGAGATACAGGGGTGGATTTCACAAAGAGTTAGGACTAGTCTTATCTCAAGTTAGGACCAGTTACTCGTCCTAACTTAGGACTATCCATGCAATTTGAATATGTCCTAGGACTAGTCCTAAGTTAGGACTAGTCCTAACTCTTTGTGAAATCGACCCCATGTCCTTTTCCGAAACATGGCTACGTATTTGAAGTGCGTATTTTTTTTAATGACTGACAATGCCGGAACCCAAACCCAGGCCTGATCCCACAACAAAGCCCAGGGCCAAATTTCATAGAGCTGATTAAGCTCAAGAAAATAGCTAAGCACAACAAAATTATGCTTACTAGAATAAGGTTACCACCCAAAATACCAAGTCACAAGTACAATTTGTGACTGGTATCCTGTTAATTTTTTTGCAAGCGGCTATTCATAAACAGCATTTTCTGCTTAAGAAGAAATTGGGCCCTGGCCTCTTGGCTAAAAAAACCCAGGCCCAATTTCAGACTAAAGCCAAAACTCATGTCCAGACCAAAGCCCATACCAAACCCAGGCCTATGCCCATACCAAACCCAGGCCTAAGAAGCCAAGCCCCAAAGACACCGTTTTGAAAAGAGCCAACCTAGCACATTATCACATTGAAGGGTTACAAGTCTTTTATATCAAGGCAGACAGGCATAATACTTAAGGTTTAAAGACACTGGACATTATTGGTAATTGTCAAAGATCAGTCTTTTCACTTGGTGTATCTCAACATATGCATGAAAAAACAAACTTGTGGAAATTTGAGCTCAATCGGTCATCGAACTTGCGACATAATAATGAAAGAAAAAACACCCTTGTCACACGGGGTTGTGTGTTTTCTGATGCTTGATTTCGTGACCTCAAATTCTTAACTTGAGGTCTTGTGGAAAGTTGCTTCTTTCTCGAAAACTACTTCACTTCAGAGGGAGCTGTTTCTCACAATGATTTGTAGTATCAACTTCTCCCCATTACCCGTTACCAAGTAAGGTTTAATGCTAATAATTATTTTGAGTAATTACCAATAGTGTTCACTGCCTTTAAGGTTTAAACAAAACTTTTCCCGTAAAAAAAGCTCTTACACAGTATTTATGTTTACGATATTCAGTCTAAAAATGTTTATACACAGAAAAATTGCAAGTCATAGTTTGTGTTCCAAAATCATCTTAAAAAAACAAAAACAGAACTTCGTCTTCGCATGCAATAATTATCTATGATGCAAAAAAAGTACACGTTTCAACTAAATAATACTATGTACAAGATGTTTTAAAAAGTTGGACCTAAGAGTTTAATATCAAAATACATTCAAACAAATTTAAATTTGAAATTCATCCCAGAACAAACTATAAAAAACACCATTGTTTTTTTTTTTTTTAAAGAACAAATTGTTTGTAGTTTAATTCAGCTTGGTTCAAAATCAAAATCTCTGCTTCAATCAAAACAATTTCAGATACATGAATTTAAATAACACACGGTTTATACCTTAAATTAAACTTGATAAAGCCAGGTTAAAACATTATTTAAGAAATACCCTACATCCACATAATGTGTTAAATTATACTGTATGATTTCTGTGGCCAGATTGATGTGGGTTGTAGTAGAGATCATGATGAAATCAAATTTGTAAACTAATATTATGATGGTACGTCCAAAACAGTTTCCTCATTTAAACAAGTTATTAAAGATTATCCTAAAAATTGTACAAATAAAAAAACATGCGCTTGACTACACACATCAACGCCTTATTAAAAAAACAACTTAATGGAATACGGTTGACTGAAAACAAAGAAAGGAAATCCCCATAATATTGGTAGATGGGTTTTGTATCAACAGCTTTTAGAGATTAGTTAAAGCATTAGATGAAGTTACAGGTATAGTTCTGTTCAACATTTGTTTTTTTCCCCCTACATATTAACTAAAAAATCTTATTTGCAAATGTACATGTATTGTTATTGTTCTTTGTGAAATGGCCGAATAAATAATATTATTAATAATAATTAATAATAAAGGCATGGATACCTTTAGTAATTGTCAAATACCATTTTTCTCACTTGGTGTATCCCAACATTATAATAACAAACATGACAAACCTGTGAAAAGTTTGGCTCAATTGGTCATTGAATATGCAAGAGAATAAAGAAAGAAAAACCCTTGTTGCCTTAGTTCGTTTGCTTTCAGATGCATAATCAAAAGGCTTCAGCTGAAGTCTTTTATTATTTGAGTGAGAAATTACCTCTTTCTTCAAAACTACATTACTTCAGAGGGAGCCGTTTCTCACAATGTTTTATACTATCAACAGCTCTCCATTGCTTGTTACCAAGTAAGTTTTTTTTTTTTTAATTTCCGACATAACCAGTGCACTATCTTGTCTGCCAGGCCCTAGAATTGTACAGGGTCACTATTTTGAAATGATTTTTTGGGGTTGAACAAAGAATTGACTAGAGTGGGATTCGAACCAACGACCTCCGGATTAACGTGCCGGCACTCTACCAACTGAGCTATCTAGCCCTATATTGGCGGTGTCCCTGTTTTGTCAATATCTTTGTTCGGGGGTGCCAGTCAGAAGCCAAATGGATTGCATATGACGGCATTGACCACCATCTTTGATGAATATGTGCACACGTGAAAGGCTCTCATTGGCTGAGAGGTGTGCGCAGCAAAGTGCACGCATGTTTCAATTGCTTATCATCAAATATGGCGGTCGAAGACGCTATGCGCAATCCATCTATAAGCGAGTTGATATGATCTATATCTATCAAGTGGGAATGTAATAAAATGGTCATATGGGGTTTTTGTCCAGCCAGTGAACAGAATGATTACAGAGAAAACAGAGTGCAACAAAATAAAATTAAATCTTCGGAAAACAAAAAAAAACTATTATGGAATACATTATACAAAATTAAATTGGTTAATGTTACAGCTAGTAAAACTGAATTGGTAGTTTACTTGATGGCAGTTATGATTATATTACAATAAATAGTTATGCAAACCAGGTTACATCTTAGCAAACCAGGTTACATCTTACATGCTTTTATTTTTACAGATACATGAAGTGTCAGTAATTCCTCTTTTTCTTTGGCCAAGAAAGCCATGGGGCAAAGAATAATTGCTTAGTCTATCCCTTTACCGTTGACATTGGCCAATACAGATTTGTCTAATTATTTTTTATTTTAATCTTGCTTTCCTTTAATGAGTGACTTTTAAAACGCTGGCGGCAGCAGACATAATTCCTTTTTTGTGTGCACATGTTCAGCATTGCGCGCATAGGTCCGAGCATGCGCACTACTGGAGAGAACTGTGAAAAGGTCAGTCCAAAGTCTCCCTTTGGCAGTGGGACCCATACCCCCCCCCCCCCCCTCTCAGAGTAATGTTGTTCGAAATTGATGCAGCAATACCAACCAGTTGAGCGAGATCTGAAATCATTGTTTTCTTTTGGCATCCAACGGGCTATATATCACACGTGGCAGTTCAGGCAACCAGTTCCAGGCAAACTCCAAGCTTAATACTCAAGAACATAATCCTTGGTCCAGTCCAAAAGCAATCATGGAAGATGTTTTTCAAAGCTTTATACACGCAAGTAAAAAATAAAAAATGAAGTGAGAGAAAAAAAAAAAACTCTTGTGACTTCCTTCACGAGAGCTCCTGCAGGACTGTAAAAAGGCCTGAATTTGTTTTACTTTAATTAGGCCATTTACCAAAGATGGTAGTGTCATCAGTGAAAAAAATGGTCACCAGCCAAAAATACAGTGTTATAAACATACATGTGACTGGTAATCTGCTCGTGTTTGCTTCATAGATGGATTGCACATGACTCGTTGACCACCATCTTTGATGGAACGCGTGCAAGGCTATCATTGGCTGAGAGTTGTGTGGAGCAGACGCGTGCACTTTGCCATTGTTTTTACATCAAATTAGCGTGGTTCATGACGCCATGTGTAATCCATCTATATATCAAGTTCGCTGTCAGTTCATACCGCCAGGCTACCACCTATATTAAAATGAGCTCGGATACTCTCATATAACAGGGTGAAATTCATACTTTTTTGGCACACTAGGTCGACTGGAAACCAGTTTCCTCAGTTCCCTGGTAACCATAGAGCTGAATGTGTTCGAGAAGCTGGCATGCAAGGGCGCCTTTGGCTGCCACATCAACTCATTATGACCACGGAGCACAGCCAAAGATCAAAAGTGTTTGCTTTTTTCCCAGAGGGAGGAAAACCAGATGGTATGGAAAACCCTCATGGCACAACAGAGAACCAACGCACAACTCAACTCACCTCAACTCACATATGGCACCGGCCGCGAATCAAACCTTTCACCTTGCACTCCCTTTTTTACACCTCCACATCGAATGTAGTTTTATGAGTCAATGAGTTTTACCTTTTTTTATTTTTTAAAGCTGAATAAACTTCAGCACTTGAGAAGCCTGAAGAGATTGCAAAAATATTAGCAAAAATAAATGCTAAGCATATTTCCTTTTTTTTTTTTTACTTAGCAGATCTACACGTTTGGCCCACAAACTAACTTTATAGATAATCACTGGCATTGTTTGAACCTTCTGCATCTTTCTGTGGTTTAAAGCTTTCACTACAACTGTACAAGTCACTTTTCTGCACAGATTCACAGACTGTACAAAAGAATTTTATTACATTGTGTAAAATTTGACGTTTTTTGATTATTTTTTTACCACCTCTGCTTTAACAGATTTGTCACAATATAATTGAGGTCCCTTTTAATAGTGTGATTTACATTTTATGATAACTACTTACCTTGTAATAATTTTTGTACAAAACTACTCGGAAACTCTGGCATGATGTTTAGGTCCCCAGAAAAAATAGAAAAACTTTACTTAGTACATACATGTATGTATGGTGTAAGCTTAAACAGTCATTTCAGGCTATTTATTCTAAGTTTTTCAGATTTTTCCAAGGCGGCAAAACAAATCGGAAATCAGACTAAAGTAGAAAGAAAATCATGCCTGTAAATAATTACTCACGTAAATTAATAACTCCAGAGAGGCGTTTTCAATTGAAATAGTTTGAAGTAGCCTATTCCTCTTTGCGGTTCAGGAAATCTAAGGTAAAAGCTACTGACTAAAACATTTCCAAACGCCTGTCCAAATTTAAAAAAAAAAAAAGAAAAAAGGAAAAACCTTCCGTAATTTATATAACACAAACCCCAGAATGTACATATCAAATGTGAGCAAGTACATCTTGCATGTACATAAAATATCCTTTTGGCATTTTTTTTATAGAAAACATAGGGAGACAAGACCATTCTACCTTTGGCCAATTTGTAAATCTAGATATAACGTTGTTTCCTCTCGCTTCTATGGGATGCCCTTTCTCTCCCCGACAAAAAAATACATTACTTAAAAAATATCTGTATACATCAAAATTTCTCACAAACTATTTTGTTCAAGGTCTAAGGCAAGTCTATGAGTGTGTGAAGGTCACAAGGTCAAAAGGTCAGAGTTCATCTCGCCCAATGTCAGAGGTCATCAGATTGTGTCTTTACATTTTTCACTCTCTTCGATTTTTTAAACTTTTTAATGTTTAGAGGTCCACGAAACCAGATGGAAGATCATTCAACTTATCTATTGTTTCTTTTTTCTTGACGCTTTTCTTTGCGGAGGCTGGTGGCGTTTTAGAAAAGATCTTCAACCTTTGAACTGAAGGTGGCGCTTTTCAACACCTCCAACCATCTAAAATGTAATGAAAAAAGATGAAATTGAAGTTAAACACCCTTCTGCACATGAAAACAAGGTAGAGTGAAGGGGTGTTGGAGTTTTGAATGGGTTTACCAGGTTTTCAACTACAGGTTCTTTTCGAGTAACAGCAACTAAAATCAGTATTACTGCAAACCTTATAACATTGTTTTTCACTAAGCAAAAGTTCCTCTGAAATATCCTATGTAGAAACACATGTAAATGTACATCAATGTACTTTAACTGTGGGGAGTGTTTCAGGGGACACTCTTTGTGGCCGGACAGCTTTGTAGAAGTGCTAGTCACCTGTTCCTCCTCGCCACTCACTGGCTTGGTATTTTCTAGCTATTTTGATTCTTTGTTTCTTTATGTATCGATTTGTATACTTATATTTTTATGCCAGTGTAAAGTCTAATATAACTAAAAACAACAGCGTTCTCCTTTACAGCAGTCCACTGGTTAAATGGCAGTAAAAATATGAATTAAAAAAAATATATAAAAAAATCCCCCAAAACCCAAGAAACAAAAATCCAGAGCGTCTATGAAACTGATTGACTTTTTTTTTTAAAATCTTAACACAATTTTTTTTTTTAAACATCTTGTCTACAAAATAACAATGAAAGCAAATAATCAGAAAACAAATTATAAAACAAAGACACCTGCACAGACAAAAGAAAACAGAACAGTTATTTACCTTGAGAAGGTGTACTCGCTCTCAGCGCGGAAAAAATACACATGAGTCTTGAACTGCAGCTTGAAGACGTAATCCTTCCTGATGTCATCCTCTTCTGTTGGGAACATGATGGAGTAACCCAACAACGGGAGGCTGGCTAGAGGATAGTCATCCTGGAGAGAAAGAAAGAAAGAATCAAAAGTTTATTTCACTTAAAGGGCAATGGACACTACTGGTAATCACTGTTTTGTTAGCAAGTCATCCTAGACAGAGAGAAAAATCAAAAGTTTATTTCACTTAAAGGGCAATGGACACTACTGGTAATCACTGTTTTGTTAGCAAGTCATCCTAGACAGAGAGAAAAATCAAAAGTTTATTTCACTTAAAGGGCAATGGACACTACTGGTAATCACTGTTTTGTTAGCAAGTCATCCTAGACAGAGAGAAAAATCAAAAGTTTATTTCCCTTTAAAGGGCACTGGACACTACTGGTAATCACTGTTTTGTTAGCAAGTCATCCTAGACAGAGAGAAAAATCAAAAGTTTATTTCCCTTTAAAGGCACTGGACACTAATGGTAAATGTCAAAGACCAGTATTCTCACTTGGTGTATCCCATAAGGCTAAAATAACAAATTTGTGATTTTTTTGTGTGTGCCTTCAATACCTAAAAAAAGGCTTCATCAGGTCAGGGGCCGAATTCACAAAGAGCTAAGATTGATCGTAACTGCAAATCAATCGCAGTTGAAAGTAAAGTGTGATGTCACAGTACAAATCACTATGGCGATACTGACAATTAGTCTTGCGATGAGTTTGATTGCTTTGTGAAATCGAGCCCTGAAGTCTTTTATTAGATTCAAATATTTTGAGTGAGAGATTAACTCTTTCTCAAAAACTATGCTACTTCAGAGGGAGCCGTTTCTCTCAATGTTTATATACTATCAACAGCTCTCCATTGCTCGTTGCCAAGTAAGTTTTTATGCTAACAATTATTCTGAGTAATACTAAATTTTTAGCTCACCTGGTGAATCTTGTAGAAGAAAAGGCAAAAGTTTGTAAAAACAACCCAAAGTTTCTGCCAGCCGTTGCTGTTCTTGAACTTACGCAGAAGGAATCCACTCAGCTGGTTCTGTAAAAATTGAGATGAATTTTGTTAGTTAAATTGTTATGGATAATCATAATAATAATACTTGGTTCTTTGATTGCACTTTATTATACACCCCTATAGGGGCGTACCAAAGCGATCAGTATTATTTCCTGCAAGGTACATGTATGTGGAGCTAGCTTTTTGAAGTATGAGACCTACGTGTATTCCTTTCTATCACAATGTAATGATTTACAGGGTGCTGTGCCACAATATGCAGCCAATCAAACCATGAACACCAGGGCTACCCTCTTCTCTTTTCAAATAAGTGCACTGGGTTATTTTACGTGCCTTACCCAACACACAGAACCAACGGCTTTACTGTACATTCCATCCAACATGTCCAAAGGATGCTGCACTGATGGTAAAGTGTTTTGCTTAAAGAGTGTATGTACTTTTTGTAGGACAAAAAAACACAATGTCCACAGATTTACACTACACTTACACAGTTTGAAGATAATGATAGTAGAAAGCTTCCCTGAAAATATTACGTGCTGAGGTGCTGTATAGTTTTTGGAAAATGAGTAAAACAATGTCATGGAAATAGTTTTGGTCTCATGAGACCAAAATTATTTTAAGCATTTACAAATGTATTTTCATGACATTGTCTTACTCATTTCTCAAAAACTACAGCACCTCAGTAAATAACATTTGAAGGGAAGCTTTCCACTATCATTATCTTCAAACCCTGTAAGTTCAATGTAAATCTATGGACATTTTGAAAAAGTACCCAAATCCTTTAAGGACTAAAGTGTTCAACCTGGACTCAAACCAAAACTCTGCTGAACAGAAACACCAGAGCTCGAGTCAGGTGCTCTTATTTGCTCAGCCACGACATACCATCACCTAGTGGCTGTACCTTCAAATAGACCCTTCCCATGAAATATGCTAATTACATTCGCACATGTGTATAGACCCTATTGGTTGGCGAACGCATCACGCAGCCATGAGCCGCAGACAAAACAACGCTTGTTCACTCTTTTTGCCAACCAAAATGTTAGTGTGTACGCGCAAAATACAATTAAAATATTTCAAGGAAAGGGCCTATAATGTACATGTAGACCCCTTGTATAATGCGTAGCGTACATTCTGTCCGCCATTTTGTGTCAAAACGTTCACCAAATGAATGGGCTCCCCCTAAAAGGCATGAATGATTGACGCACATTGTTTGGAGGTGCGCAAACGGGTGTACCAAACTTTTGTGCGTGTTTTGACACCCAAAATGGCAGACAGGAGATGCGTGCGCAATTGCACTGCGAGCAATAGGTCCATTAGGACCCGGCCGAAATAATTTTTTTCCAGCTCAGTTGCGGCAGAATTAAAAGGGGGCGGTGTTTTGGGGATTTCGTCATAGAAAAATATATGAATAATGCATGTTTAGCTTCTTGTCGCAAGCACATGCATTTGCCGTGTGGCTGATAGGCTGATACTGATAGAGCTGTTGTGTGTCGTTGTAACACTGTGTAATACATGTACATCCCCGCAAACAGCGCCCCCTGTTGATTCTGCCGCAACTGAGCTGAAAAAAAAATTATCGCGGGCCTTACCTCCATAGCTCTGACATGATCAGCCATACTGACGCTGGTATTACGATGCCAGCATACGTGCACTGTAGTATTGGCCCTGTGGTGTGATTGTCGCTCTATGGAGCGTGTTGGTGACGAGACGTCGTCTTCGGACTCCTCATGAACTGAAGATTCTGGATCGGACATGGTACCTTCAAGAAAATTACACATCCATGATAAAGTAGGATTTGAAACTTTGCATGGTGAGGTGTGGTGTGTGGTAACACCATGTGAAAATCTTTTTTTTAAAGTAGTGTTTGTCCTGAAAAGAACAAGTGGTTGACAAATCAAAGTTTCGATCAGTTGCTCTGATTGTCTTCAGAAGAACGCTGAACTCGTCAGAGCAGTTGCAATAGCCAATGTGCATGTCCCAAGCAGCGTGACTGTTAAAGGAACACGTTGCCTTGGATCGGACGAGTTGGTCCATGAAAAGCGTTTGAAACCGTTTGTTATGAAATGCATATGGTTAGAAAGATGTTTTAAAAGTAGAATATAATGATCCACACAAGTATCTCTCAAAATTGCATGGTTTTCATTTTACGTCGCGAACAAACACGGTCGGCCATTTATGGGAGTCAAAGTTTTGACTCCCATAAATGGCCGACCGTGTTTGTCGACGAGGTAAAACGAAAACCACGCAATTTCGATGCATATTTGTGTAGATCATTGTATTCTACTTTTACAACATCTTTCTAACCATAACGATTTTATAACAAACGGTTTAAAAGACCAACTCGACCGATCCAAGGCAACGTGTTCCTTTAATTTATCAGAGCACAAAGAATTCTGGGTAAAATGAGAGGCCTAACAACCATCATGGCTTGATAAGAGTTTTAAGCCACAATTCCTCTAGAAAAAAAAGGGAGGGAAAAAACACGAGGACTGAAAATAAAAACTTACTATTTGATTCTGGAGAATTGGGATTGTTGGATGCAAGTGCCATGGCAGTTCGTAAATCCTGTATTTAAAGAGAATAAGATTAAGTTAAACAAAAAAAGGTGAAAGAATGAAATTACAAACTATAAGAAGAAACCAAGAAATAATTTTATAGCAAAAAAAGAGTCCCACTTACCGCCATCCATCTTTCTTTTTCTTCCGGCGTGCTTGCTGCAATAACCACCGTCTTGTTGGTCCCATATAAAGTGACACAATTTGCTACTGAACGATTATGGTCACTGTCCTCCAACTAAATAGAATAAAACAAAAAAAAAGACAATGTACAGATATTCAAACCAGACATTTTTCCAACAGCTGTGTTGATTGTTCTCGCTTTCCTTAAACTATTGTGTATACAAATAATAGACCTTTATCATAAGTCGGCCATCTTGGTTTTTCTCGCATTCAAACAATGTTTACCAAACTGAGGCTAGAAGGAAAAATAGTCTGGTTCCTTGTAGTACAATGAATAGTGGTATCTATTTCTATTATTGGATACAGGGTGGATGGTGGTGGCATGATAAAGGTCTATAAAATCCGAGATGAGACTTGACAAAAGAAAATCTTCCTGAAATTAAGCTATGCACGGGCTCCTCCTTATTCCCCAAAAGTCTCCAAGATATTACAATTCAAAAGGATGTACATGTAACTTCTCATAGACTTTCTTTATTGGTCGAGAGTCTTGCTTAACGAGACAACTGTCAAGACCAAGACTTGAACCCACACTCTGATGACAAGAGACACCAGGGCCCAATTTCGTGGCTCTGTTTACCGTGAGCAAAGAATCCGCTCTTGCGGGTCAACTGGGAATTTTGTCTTGTACGCGTGCATACTCTGCGTTACTAGGCATTCTATACTTACACCGCTAGTGCAGGAACTCGGCATTTGCCCAGTCAGTGGAGAATGGTGATTAAAAGTGCAGAATTCGGAGGTAAGCAGAGTCATGAAGTTTGGCTTGGAACTTGAACAAGGTGCTCTTAACCACTCGGACAAAACGGCGCAAGGGTTCTGAGGTTCTGTTGAACGTGCATCGTTACAATCAACTTTACCATGAATTCTACTTACCACAACACCTTTAAGAGGTATCTGTCCATGAACTTTGAACTGGTTGGTTGGGGTCACGCCCTTGCTTGTGTAGACAAGAATGTCAGAGAAGAGGAAGAACATTCGCTGCTGGTAGCCCTTGCGAGACAGCTTGTGAAGACAACCCTCTCGAATAAAATGCTACAACACGGAGCCAAAACAAGGAATTGCCTTCTTACTCAAATAATCATAATTGTGTTGTATTTGTGACCCCTTGAGGGCGCTCTCAAGCATATTTGTATCACTTCCGGGGGTATGTTCGATCATACCCAAAACAATTATTAAAGACTGGACCACATTACCACCACAGACATCATATCCATCACGGACAATAAGACCTTCTAAAGGAGCCGTTATAATCCACCTTTAAAGCAGCTTAAAACTATCGTGCAACAAAAGTGACAGAACGCCGCTTAAAACTGTGCATGAATCGCGTATACCATGGAAGTGATAACAAACTATTGAGAGCGCCCTCACGCAGTAAAAAATACGGTTCATTCAAATGCATGGGAAAACAAAATTGTATAACTATATAACAAACAAATCTTTGAAAAGGGTTCTTAAAAACTTTAAAAAGATCACAAAGTGAAAAATCATTTGATGCATGCCTACTCCAAAAGCAGAGAGTCTTTCTTTTCCTCCTTTATGTAAAGTAAAGTGATTTATTGCATCTCTTGGTGGGGCTAGTTCTTCATGTCAATTTTGTGATGAAAGTTTGATCATGTTGTGAGATAAATGAGATGTACATAAACAAACTTGTACAGACAATGGGTGTAATTTCTTAACGGTAAGTTTTGATATGATTTCCTGTTGTTTGACAAAGGCTCACTATTTTCATCAATTTGTAATTTAATAAAAAAAAAATATATAAAGATCTGCTTCGGTCATAATAACAATCAGGCTTTGTTACTCTACAGCTAAGAAGATGTTACAATCTACCACATGCAGCATTCATTAAAAATGCAAGACTAGCAGTTTCTCATACACTGAATCTAAAGACGCCATAACGCATAATATCATCTGCTGAGAACTGCTCTACAAATATGAATTTGCTATTTGTGATCTTATCGACTCTTTTAAAGGAAAACATTGCCTTGGATCGGACGAGTTGGTCAATGAAAAGCGTTTGTAACCGTTTTTTATAAAATGCGTATGGTTGGAAAGATGTTTTAAAAGTAGAATACAATGATCCATATAAGTTTTCCTCGAAATTGCGTGGTTTTCCTTTTACTGTGCGAACTAACACGGTCGGCCATTTATGGGAGTCAAAAATTTGACTCCCATTAATGGCCGACCGTTTTACTCGACGAGGTAAAAGGAAAACCGTGCAATTTCGAGGCATGATTGTGTGGATCATTGTATTCTACTTTTACAACATCTTTCTACCATATGCATTTTATAAAAAACGGTTACAAATGCCTTTCAAAGATCAACTCAACCGATCCAAGGCAACGTGTTCCTTTAATATGCATGCATGACGTCACCATTCTAACCCAAAACTAACGCCATCAGCATGCATCACGCCCCCACCAGTACTAGCCACACAATCCTAGTTGCAGTGGTTGTGCCGATGGCCTCATTTTGGGTTAGAATGGTGACGCCATGCATGAATAGTAAGAGAGATAAATAAGATCACTAATTGCAATTTCATTGTACTTATCAAAAGGTCATTGAATGAAAAATGCAGATAGGTTTGAATTTTTGTTATATCAAATTACAAAAATTAATGTTCGACTTGGAAAGTGAATGTTTCCTTTTGCCAAATAATTACTTTGAAGACCAACTCTGATCTACATAGACCCCAATTACCAGGAGTGCAAAAAGAAAAAAAAGGAAGAAAAAAAAGAAGGAATTCACCGGGTCAATACAAATTACATTAATGACCTTTTCATTCTAAGCAGATGATGTACAAACCATCTCTCCCAAGATACTACTTGAGCTGGGCAGCCTACATTTCCCCTAGTTTTACTTCAGAGAGCGAAAGGAAAAGTTTTGTGTAGCTTCCCTGCTAAAAATTTCTACTGTCTCTACTCTAGGCATTGCCTAATTATCTGATAATTGGTGTTTG
Organism: Asterias amurensis; assembly: GCF_032118995.1. Taxonomy (NCBI): domain Eukaryota; kingdom Metazoa; phylum Echinodermata; class Asteroidea; order Forcipulatida; family Asteriidae; genus Asterias; species Asterias amurensis. Next base: position 7,129,935 of record NC_092659.1, on the reverse strand, counting down.
AATTTGAGTAGCAGCCTCACTACATCTACAAGGCTAAAGCCAAGTCTTTTACTGTGGAAATTATTTACACCAGCTTTTAATGTACGAAAATCCATAAATAAACTTGTTGGTGCAGCTGCCTTCAGTAAAAACTTTGAAGAAAAGTTGAGAAAACAGCTGAGAAAATTGTTGATTGAATAATTTTCTCTTTGTAAGCTTCCCTTCTCCCTATGTACTGTATATCTACTACATTGATATGAATGCAAGTTTTGGGTAAGCTTAAAAAAAAACAACCCCCCCCCCCTCCCCACCGAAAAAAAAAATCTGGAGCGTCTCAAGAATCCCCATCGCACCCCACCCCTCTCCAACAAATGTTAAATAATATTTGTTAAATAGATGACTTATTAATTCTGGAGACACATAAGTCCCTAGTTATCTTTTTTGTTCATATCTTTAAATGTTACCTGATTAGAACACACCAATGGAACTGGCTTATTCTGCAAATTGAAGATAGAACATTCGTTGATAATTTGGTTGTTTGTTTTAGTTTTTTAAAATGTGGCCAGAAAGATGACATGGTGGTTGTTAGTAGTGAGCCCAAATCATAAGTGTGTCGCAGACAAATCTGCATTAGTAACGCGATTAAATTTAAAAAAATATCGTAATGCTTTATTAAAGTAGTGGTGTTTTATTATATGGATATATGATATTATATGAAATTAGTAATTTGGGCATTAAAGCATCGAAGGCCAACGATGGAAAGAAATAGACTGCAAATAAAAAATAAATATATTATTTTTTTTTTAAAGCATGTTAGAATTTTGTTACCAAGATGAAATACCCTTTGTTATTAAAAATAAAACTAACAACACAGAATTTTTTTTTCTGTACGAAGGTTTTTACTTTGGGTTGAACAAAGACAAATTAACTAGATCAGGACTTAAAATGCTGCCACACTCGGCTGTGCTACGTAGCCCTAATGTTTGATGTCTCCATATTTGTTCAATACTTTTGTTCAGGGTTTAGTGCCATTTTACACTTTTTGGTTAAACGTAAACCTCCTGAATTTTTGTTCCATACCATAAAATAACTAACAACCTAATTTCAAGTTGTTCATTGAAAACACATATGTCACCAAGTATACACATATGTTTACATACTGAGGGAAATCACTGCTTTGAAAAAAAAAAAACTGACAAACAGAACTCCAATTTGAAAAGGGTATTACAAATATAGCTAATTATAAAAAAAAAACACCCCATTTTTAAAAAATATTGTCACGACGGAATCCTCTTTGATGGTACCCACTGTCACTTAACTAAATTTGAATTGGGTCTACGTTCTGGATGTAAATTTTTTCAGTCAGTTCTTTTAACTAATTATTTTGGTTAAATAAAATCGAGCGCCCTCTATGTCAGGTTTCGGGCGCTCCCATTATTCCAGTCTATGACATGTATGAAGACAGTTCTAATGTGTGCTTCGTCACTGTCTTCACTTTTACAGATATTACATTGAAGGAGATTACCAACAACTCAGATTAGCGCACCGACCCTTTTCCCGAGTGTCACATTTTGTATTTTATTATTAAAACAAATAAGTTACATGAATGGAGTTTATGCTTTAAGGTCAGTTATCCAAACCGTAACCAAGTTAAAGTTAAATTTATTAACAAAAAGGAATAGAACAAAAAGGAGATTTAAAGCTTAACTTATTAGTTAACCTGTTACCAGTTTAACCACTGCTAGTTAGTTATAAACCAGATTAGTACAGATTGATGGTTTAGTGAGCCTTTGTCAGTATATGAACCAAAATAAAATGATGATGAGAACATAATAATGAACTGTGTGTTGCAAACAAAGAAAATTGTTTCAAAATATTGAAAATAAAATGTTGAAAAGAAATGACAGAAACTGAATTAAGGTGGCTTAGTTAGCCAAGATAATAGCTGCGAAATGATTCATAAAATGTAAATAGAGTTCAAGAAAAAAAAAAGAGATACACATTAGACATTGAAATAGAAATTGAAAAACCTGGTTCGTACTTCAAGCGAATTTAAAGCAAATTCTTTGATATTGTCAATCCAATCAATACGTATATTTTTCTTTTGTCAAAATTCGCATGAAGTATGAACAATGCTTCTGAAAAATTGTTAAACTTCATTACACTTTTCATAAACATCACACAGTCACAGATTAAAGGAACACGTTGCCTTGGATCGGTCGAGTTGGTCTTTGAAAAGCGTTTGTAACCGTTTTTTAAAAAATGCATATGGGTAGAAAGATGTTGTAAAAGTAGAATACAATGATCCACACAAACATGCCTCGAAATTGTGTGGTTTTCCTTTTACCTCGTCGACTAACACGTCGGCCATTTATGGGGGTCAAAATTTTGACTCCCATAAATGGCCGACCATGTTAGTTCGCACAGTAGAAGGAAAACCACGCAATTTCGAGGCAAACTTGTGCGGATCATTGTATTCACATCTTTCCAACCATATGCATTTTATAAAAAACGGTTACAAACGCTTTTGTTTTGACCAACTCGTCCGATCCAAGGCAACGTGTTCCTTTAAGTTCTGTCTGACCAATCACAGGATACAGAACTTATGCAGTACAAACATGACAAATGAAGAAGCTCTGCAATTAGTCAGGTGGCTTAGTGAAATTACCATTACTCGGCGGACAAAAGCACCATTTTTGGCACAGGGCTTCCTAAGGGTCTATTTACTAATATTAGCCGAGGAGCCCTCCCATTTTTAATTTTTTTTTCATATAAATCAGAAAATTTCGCACATATATCCAAATTAGCCATTTGCGAGAAGAATTTGAATGACGTCTGGTACAATGAGCTTCTACATGTAAGTCAAAAATTACCACTTCAATTTGCATTCATCGACCTACATGTAAACAGTTGCTACATGTGTGTCACATGATTCGGGGCAAGCTTTTGTATAGTTTTGATAGGGAACCAAAACCTACACTCTGCTGATCAAAAACACCAAGAGTCTTTAGTCCAGTCCATTTGACCAGCATGCTATAAATCTAACACCCAAATGGCTTATTTGGCCCACATCACGTCGTCCAATCATTCTCTCCATCATCATCTTCGCATTAAGTTTTCATTCCGAGTCTGTTCCTCGACAAGCCCCCGCTATTTGGAGCGTGCGTCCATATTCATATATTCTTGACTGTACTTTTTGAAGATTTTTTATTTTAATTTTATTTTATGCAAGTCGCCTGACACACAAGGCCTGAAGGCCACTTCAAGGTGTGGGCTACAATTATTTTTTTCCAGAGGCCATTGCCACCTACTCCTAGGGCTGAAACAGGGTTGCCCCTTTACAGTCCATACGGATGTAGGCTTGGGTATCTTCAATTCGTAGCCTAGCCAGTAGAGCAGAAAGCACTACCTCCCCAATTTTATGTAGCAAGTGTCACGACCGGGATCCAAACCCACACCCTGCTGACAAAACACCAGTGCTTGAATCCGGTGCTCTCAACCGCTCCGCCATGACACTGCCAATGACACTTCCACTGATGGTATGTGGAAATAAAAGTTCCTTTGAATTTAACTCAACAATTAGATCCTTTCCCCCTCCAAACAACTTCTGACTGATCATCCATACGAACATTCTATATTTTTGACATTCGACCTTGCGACTTACCCTCCCCGGGAGCAGCAGGCTGTCGAATCCTACGAGGTCACGCTGAAGCTCCGTCAGCTTCTGGTAGTTCTGTATCGACTTGAGATTGTCAGTGACAATACCTGTAAGTTCATTGACCTCTGAAAGGGCAGCTGTGGAGAGAAACATGTAGTAGTATTGAAGTACAAGTGAATGCAGAAAATAAACTACCATAGTTTGCTTCCCTTCACCTGGGTGTACAAAATAAAGGTAGTTCTGTATCGCCTTGAGATTGTCGGTGACAATACCTGTAAGTTCATTGACCACTGAAAGGGCAGCTGTTAAGAGAATGTAAATGCTGAGAATAAACTACCGTAATTTGCTTCCCTTCGACTGGGTGTACAAAATAAAGGTAGTTCTTTGAGATTATCAGTGACAATACCTGTATTAAGTTCATTGACCTCTGAAAGGGCAGCTTTTACGAGAAACAAGCTTACAAGGTTACAACCGGGATTTGAACCCTCATCCCGATGACTTAACCACAAGAACTTGAATTTGAGTCTCTAAACCGCTCGGCCATGACACCTTTAAATCACTATGCACTTGAAAACCTTGTAAAAGAGGCAGTAGATTTGTTGTGCTTCTATGGTTTTGCTTCAGGGCTTTCGCTTCAGCTGATTTTAAGTCAAAACCAAATGTAGAAGTAACAAAGTTTCAAGAATGCCAAATGAGCTCAGACATGGTTCCGGAAAAGGAACCTGAAACTTCTATTAGTTTGTTTTAGTTGTTTTTTAAATATGTTATTTTCATGGAAGTTGCACATCTCAAGTCACAAACGGCCGCTCAAGGTGCGGGCCACACAGAAAACGTAAAAAGCGTAAAGATTAAACTTAAAAGTAACCCGTTCACATTACGCTTGAACTCGGACAAATAACTCTAAAAGTTTAACTTCATTTGATGTGATGTGGAAGGAATGACAGTTCACCTTTGCAGTCCTTGTAATCAGGATGGTCCGATGGATAATGCTTGATCAGACCTGCACAACGAGAAAGAAACAAGAAAACATATCCAAATCCTGTCATTATCGCCACAAAGTTGGTTTTCAGAAGAGTAAAATTAATTTCCATCCCTTAGTTTTCAAAAACACATCCTAACCTTGGACTCTCATGAAAGCGAACTTTATCACTGCACTACTAGCCAATAAACCAATGGAGAGAAGACAATGAAAGAAGTTTCAGTTTTAGATCGAGGAGGAAAACTTCCCCAACTTTACCAAGTTCAAATGCATGCCAGCTGTCTTGTTATCATCAGGGTTTTTTCCCCTAAACAAAGAAAAAACATCAATGACCAGCTCTCCCAGAATTCCCAGAGGAATTGTACAGCAGTTATCTTAGCCTTGTTGTAATAGCAACCATTGGTTACATGAAACAAATAGTTTCCAGATGGCTTATTCTGTATACTTGTACAATGGCTGTAAGCATTGCCCTGGCTGTTCATTTGGATAAATTGCATGCGGTGGTGTTGCAAGGATAAGTTTGACCATGGTGCTCCAAGCTCTTTTTTAAACCGACTGTTGAAAACTGCCGTAATGTAGGCATTTGCATTTATTAATGGCATCAAGTAAAGTTGTATAAACTTTACAATAAGACAATTGTGGGTTCATCTAAAAAAATGTTTTGCTTGAAACTGTCTTGTTAAAAATTGATAGGTGATGGTTCATTCAGTGTGTTCATGCCAACTCTCTGGATCCAATTACCACACTCACCAATAGTTTATGTTTTCAAACGCAATCTCAAAACCTGTTTATTCTAGTGTTTTATAATTGCTATTGTTGGTTTTTGTTTGAGTGTGAAGCGCAATGATCATTTTCAGAGTTGCGCTATTAAAGAGCTGTTATTATTAAAACTATTATATAATATACATAATATTGTTAAAGGAACACGTTGCCTTGGATCGGACGAGTTGGTCAAAACAAAAGCGTTTGGAACCGTTTTGTATATAATGCATATGGTTGGAAAGATGTTTTAAAAGTAGAATACAATGATCCACACAAGTTTGCCTCGAAATTGCGTGGTTTTCCTTCTACTGTGCGAACTAACACGGTCGGCCATTTATGGGAGTCAAAATTTTGACCCCCATAAATGGCCGACGTGTTAGTCGACGAGGTAAAAGGAAAACCACGCAATTTCGAGGCATGTTTGTGTGGATCATTTTATTCTACTTTTACAACATCTTTCTACCCATATGCATTTTATAAAAAAACGGTTACACACGCTTTTCAAAGACCAACTCGACCGATCCAAGGCAACGTGTTCCTTTAAGTCCTTACGTTCTAGGATCAGCTGATAGTGAAGCAGCCGCTGCATTGGCTTCACCAGGAATGTGTTGAAAGGCAGGTAACACACTTTCTGTAACTCAAAGTCCTTGTAGAAGTTCTCAAATCCCTTGTTCTTCTTGGTTCCCGTCTCAAGATCCTGGAGGATGGATTGAAGCTTGGCGATGTAGCCCTGGTACAGCTGCAATTAAGAAACAGAGAGCTCATAAAAAAAATAGTCATACTATTTGGATTCATTAAGCGCCTCAGGCTTAAGGAAACCTTAAGACCAGGGCCCAATTTCATAAAGCCAGTAAGCAAACAAATTTGCTTAGTATGAAATTTCCTCCTTAACAAAAACAGGATTACCAACCAAATTTACACGTGATTTTCAGGATAAGCAAACAACAGCTGAATGCCAGTTACAAGCAATATGCATCAAATTAAAATTTGGTTGGTAATCTTGTTTTTATCAAGGAAGAAATTGCATGCAAAGCAAATTGTTGTGCTTACAGGCTTTATGAAATAGGGCCCTGGGCCAAATCCCATAAAGCTTTTAAGCAGGAAATACTGCTTGACGAATTTCTTTGCTAAGCAAAACATTTTCGGGCACCAGCCACAACAATGCAAACTCAATTAATTTGGGCTGGTAACCTGTTTCTGATAGCAATACTATTCTGTGCTTAGCAATTTTTTTGTGCTTACAGGTTTTATTAAACTAAGCCAAGCATAGAGTTTCTTGTTCTGAACAATTTTCTGTTTAGCAGAAATGAGCAGGATAACAGTCACAATTGGTATATACATGTATACCACATATATGTGAAAATGGTATTTTGGCTGGTAACAATATTCTGGTAAGCGTTTATATTTCATGCCTAGCCACTTTTTGTGCATAAGTATTTCTATGAAATTGGGCCCTGTGTTTGAATCCTACCATGATGCTAACCAGTGAATTCACTATGATAAAAGTAAGTTTTGTCGTATAGTTACTGAATCACAACTTCTTGATTGTGCAATTCATAATCATAGATGTTTAAAGACAGTGGACACTATTGGTAATAACTCAAAATATTTACTAGCATAAAACCTTACTTGGTAACGAGTGATGGGGAGAGGTTGATGGTAAAAAACATTGTGAGAAACGGCTCCCTCTAGAGTGACATAGTTTTCGAGAAAGAAGTAATTTTCCACGAATTTGATTTTGAGACCTCAGAATTCAACTTTGAGGTCTTGAAATCAAGCGTCTGAAAGCACACAACTTTGTGTGATAAGGGTGTTTTTTTCATTCATTGTTATCTTGCAACTTCGACGACCAATTGAGCTCAAATTTTCACAGGTTTGTTATTTTATGTGTCTTTAAACCAATGTTTGTATGAGAGAGATTGGCTGTTGCCAGTTTGGTGTTTATATCATGAGTGTGAGGTACATACCTTAAGATGTTGGACATTCTTGAGCATGATGTCCCCTACTCTCTGAAAGTTGCCCTTCTGCGCCGGGTTGACACGTCCTTCCCTGCAATTAAAAAAATTGATAAATACACAAATAAATAAGTTATTAATAATAATAAAGTTGGGAGGCTAATCAATTACTCACAGCTGAGTTATGCAACACATGGGGCAAGGATAGGGTTTGTATGGGCTCTTGGTGGATTGCAATAGACGTCATTGGCCTCCATCTTTGATAATAATAATAATAATAATAATAATAATAATAATAATAATAATAATAATAATAATAATAATAATAATAATATAGGTATTTATATAGCGCCTTTAACAAAGATCAAAGCGCTGAACAGTGAATAAAACTAGAACAAAGCGAGAAAGGAGAGAAAAACAGAACAACAAAAAGGATTAATGACGAGGCTGATTGAAGAAGTACGTTTTGAGTTGAATTGTATTGTGCATGCGTGAAGAGCTATAATTGGCTGAGTCATGCGCAGCGCGTACACTTTTCCATTGATTTACATCAAAGATGGCGGTCATTGACGCGTATTGTTGCGTGTTACAATCAATCTATTAGAAGGAAACCAAAATCTAGTTACCATGACGTAAGTCTGGTTTCGATCTCCTTCATGAACTTGCAATGGAACTCATAGATGGGGTCCAGACCATTGAAGAGTGTCTCCAGGATATCAGGCAGTGAAGATTCGTTGGTTGTGGATTTGCGGAACCACTGGGGAAGAAAACAAAATTAAATCATTCAAAAGGTTTTCGCTGCTTACCGTGTTCCTCTTAAAAGCAGTGGACACTATTGGTAATTACTCAAAATAATTAGTAGCATAAAACCTTACTCGATAACGAGTAATGGGGAGAGGTTGATGGTATAAAACATTGTGAGAAACGGCTTCCTCTGAAGTGACGTAGTTTTCAAGAAAGAAGTACATGTAATTTTCCATGAATTTGATTTTGAGACCTCAAAATTAGATTTTGAGGTGCCGAAATCAAGCATCTGAAAGCACTCAACTTCGTGTAACAAGGGTTTTTTCCTTCTTTCATTACTACAGTATCTCACCACTTTGACGACCAACTGAGCTCAAATTTTCACAGGTTTGTTATTTCAGAGTGAGGAGACTGGTCTTTGACAATTACCAATAGTGTCCAGTGTCTTTAAACAAAAATGGATTTCTGGTTAAAAATGGAGAAGGCACATCAAAAGGCAAAGGGATAGTTGATGAATTCAAAACTTTTCACTTACGACAACTATCACTTCCAGATCTTTGAGATATGTACGTTCTGTTGTAAGAATCTCCTTGGCAATGAAGTATGCTCTGTCAGGGGTATGGCGCTGTGTGGGGGAAGAAAAGAAACAAGAAATAATTCATTATCACCCATTCAAAGATTGTTTTTGTCAACGTAGTACTGATTTAAATGTAAAGGTAAGATTATCAAGAAAGATACAACAAAAGTTACAAGCAACAAACATTACGTTCGCATACATGTACATGTACATGTAGAATCCCTCCCCCCACCCATATAAATTAATAAATGTGTAGCGTTTCAGCGAATTTCAGCGAATGTTGCAAAGACGGTCATTCACCGTGCCGTCGATTTTTGTAAGCATTGGTAAGCCAATGGTAACATTGGTAAAGCGTGTAGAAGCGTTGGCATCATTCGTAAAGGCATTGGCAAGCTATGGTCTGATGGTAAACATTTGTAGTATATTCGTAAGATATTGGTAAGAAAAGGGCCACCCTAGGACGACCGAGGGGTGAGACCGAGATGGAAATATTCACTACCCAATCCGGTTTTTGGGCAAATTCACCTAGAAATTCAAATATTCATATTTGGAAGAATATTCGCCAGTGTGAGAGCAGCATAAAGGGTGCAGCGCCCCCTTTTAGACAACTTTGACAATTTGGGTATGGAGTGTTCAGTGTATACTTGTTGGAGCACTACGTGTAAACTGCTTACCTTTTTTCTGACTCCAGACTCTTCCTCTTGCACCACGGGTGGGGCACTCTCATTTGACTGGAAATTAGAAGACTCTGTTCTATTGGCAGCGGGGGACAGAAGGGGTGAATCTGCTGAAACGAAAGAATAAAAAACTATTCAATGCACACATTAACCGACACGATGATTCTTCACCCATAAAGCCCGGTTCATACTTCCTGCAAATGCAAAACAAATTTTGATGTCACAAATTCACAACAACCAATTCGCATCAGTTGAAATGTGCTCAACTCCTGCGAAACATTTGCCGCAAAAACAAGGACTGTGACGTTAAAATTTGTATCACAATCGCATTCACAGGAAGTATGAACTGGGATTTAGACATGGAGGTTTTGCATGGTAAAAAGATAATAAGAAATATCTTTTCAGGACCCGTTCATTCAAAATCAAATGAGATACATTAAGTTTATTTTTCAAAACTTCTTTCAAATATAATAGAAAGGACAAAATCTCTTCCATATCTCATGATTCAGATGACGATCTTTTTACCAACACTATTGGTGACTCTTTACCACTCTTGATGAGACTCCCTTGTTCTTGTCTTGATCTGAAACCTCTCCAACCTCATGGTCACCTTGTGATGACAGCAGACAGCAGTTCCAGCTGGAGTGATCTAGTTTGAACCGGTTCAAAGCAGCTATGCAGGGATTGAGATCCAGTTTGAACTGGAAATAAGGCAGCTACATGTACATGTACAATGTACATGTAGAAATATATGTAATAGTGGCTTTTTTTATTGCCCTCAAAATTTGCCACACAGTAATGCTCATGGCGCTCCCCTGCTCACTGGGCCTTTTATTTTATTTCTTAAACCGTCTCAGGTCCCTTGGGAGTATACAGCCTGTGATGCCAAATATGTGGTTCACCAAGCTATGATCCAGGCCAAAATGCTTTGGAAACCACTATAAACATTCTCTCACCCTTCCCCCGCTCAATGTTGATGGCAGCCCAGACATTGAAAGGGGGCATGGAAGCCTTTGTGCGGGGGCCTAACGAGATATGGCCGGGATTGTAGCCCATTCGCAAGAAAACCATCACTGCCCTCTCAGGTACCCATGTATCCCTGGGTAAAGAGAACTACATAGTAAAGTGTCTAATGCTCAAGAACACAAGTGTCATGACCCGGGATTCGAACCAACAGCCTGATGACTTAAACTTCAGAACTTGAGTCCGATGCACCAACTCACTCGGCCAAGATAAGTTAAACGCAAATGTACTAAAAACGATGCATGCCATGAGAAACTATTCAGACTGAAGTCTTGGTTGGAATGGCACAACACATTATACGATAAGCCATGCAACGTTGAAGCTAGGCTCAGATGGGAATCCAGTTTGTACTGGTTACAGTGTAGCAAACGAATTCCAGTTTGAACTGGTTACAGTGTAGCAAATGAAATCCAGTTTGAACTAGCACAAGGCAGCTATGCTGAGAATAGCAGCTACCTGAAGAAAAATAAACTGGATGGAACTGGATACAAACATGAAACCAGTTTGATTTGGTACAAAGTGGCTTTTGTGAGATTGAACTGGTTTAGCTTCATAGTCTACTCACTTACATCCAGTTACAACTAGTTTGTTGTCTAAACCTATCTCATTGTTGGTACAGCTACTGTAACTGTTGCACAAAACCAGTTCGAACTGGTTGTAACTGGCTGTAACTGGCATGTCAATACTAAGCTGGTAACTCATGCTAAGATAATAACCAAACTTGCCCTAACTGGTACCCTTCTCATTTTGTGAGCTCTTTATGGAAGTATTTTGTTATGGTCACTTGCAATGTCAATTTTTGTCACAACTCTGTTAGTATTTTAATGTGATGATGTGATGATGGAATGACAGCAATGATTTGTCTGTAGAAAACACAAAACGTAAAAATTAGAAAGAAACAGACATCAAAACTGAAATGAAAAGATTACTTTATTCAGCTTTTAAAATTCACATCAAAATTTAAATGTTTTGAAACCATACATTACTCATGCTTAACTTGGCTTTTAACAGGAAAGTAAAGACACTGATAAGATGAAAACATCAACAGAGTTTCCTCAAAAAGTCATTTAAAAAAGTTGCATCATCAAAATCTCATCCAAACTCTCGCGTCATCTCCAAAAATGTTTAGAGGAGAAGAAACCTTTAAATGCTGTTTTATGGATTAAATAAACCATTTGTCGAAAATGATCACTTAGTTCATGTACGATTACATTTTGTTCTAAGAATTAATTTTTCTTTTTTGTAGCTGCACATTCTTGGGACAGGGCTCAATCTTTTTTCCCCGCTTTTTGTTTCCCCCTCTCTCTGTTCTGTTTTTTTTTTTTTTTTTTTTTTTTGAGGCGGTGGGGGTATTTCATAGAGGACATCAATTATTGTTGGTTTTAAATGTTTCTGTGATTGTTCAGAGCATGAACTGTTTAAGCGCTTTCATCAGGCACATCCATTATTTACATAAAACGATAATCTTACACAAACCCATGCCACTCGTACACAAAATTTCAGCCATCTTTAGGTCAAGTTCCAATTCTAAGCCACCACAATCTGCCCCCTAACCTTGCTCCTACTTTTGTGGAAAAAACTGCCACCTACTTTAACAGACAAGCCATTTTTGTTTCATGCTTTGAGAACTTTTGTTGGGTTCCCTATTTGTTGCAGTGTAGTCACAGCAATGAAATCAATACAAAAAAGGGACCATACTAAATAATGTGCCAAGAAATTTGCACCCCGCGATAATCTGATAGCGCCCTCTTTTGACATAATTTCCTCAGTCCTTGTTTATATGGCACATTTAAACATGGCCATGTGATCTTCTCTCGACCAATCAGAATGGATAAACTGTCCCTGGTACATGAATGCCATTTCCAAATCTGTTCTAAACTGTCGCGTAATTTTTTTTGTCATTTCATAAAAACACAAAACTGTGCAGTACTGTTTTTAAGAAATTTCACAGTTCATTTGAATAGTGGTAAACCGGTAGAATTCTACCAGATGCAGTTTCACTGCTTTGTCACTAAAAAACAACATTTTTTCAAATTAAAAAAATAATTCTTCTAATCACTTTACGCTATCCATAATACAAAATTCTCAACAAGTAATTTACAATAACCTTAAACTTAAAAAAAAAACTACAAGAACGAATTGTGCAATTCTAAAAAATAAAAAATAAAAATAATAATAATTATATCACAGTACTTTTTCATTATTGCAGGAATGGTACAGCTTTTTTAAATAGAATACAGTTATTATTTAAATGGAGTTACCTCCATATGCATTTTTAAGTCATTATTTTCAGAAGAAATTGCTTCTAAAAGGACAAAAAATTCCCACTTATTAGAAACGCGGTTTTTAAAATGTGTTTGGTAATGCAGCCCTATTCCCAAGGGAAAGGTTTCCCATATTTTCCATATGGAAACATTCCTATATCTTCTGCACGGATAACAAGGAATTGTTTTAAAATCATGGAAGCTCAGTACTTGATATACAGAGATTTAAAAGCTCGTACTTAGTTCAAACATGGAATAGATACACGTTTCCCCCCCCCCCCAAACTATGCGCAAGAATACATGGTTTATTAGTTTGGGTAAACGGGCTGCAAATAAATAACCGAATGCCATTTTGCTGAATACGCAGAGATTTAAAAGCTACATGTAGCAAGTTTTAAAACGGAAAAAATACACATTTCCCCCCCAAACTGTGCGCAAGAACACATTGGTTTATTATTACTTTGGGAAAACGGGCTGCAAATAAACAATTGAACGCCATCGCGTCTTTCCACAGTGATATTAAAAAGGCACCAGTTTAGATTTTATCATAGTATAATTGCTTATTTTAGTCAGAAATGCTTTATACTATCGAAGGCTGCCATTCTTCTAAAACAGTAAGTTTTTATTGCCAATAATTTTACGAGTGATTACCAAATGTATACTATCGCTTTAAGTTTGAGCAAGAGTACTGCATCTCGGGGTGTCACCATGAAAGGACTTCAAATCGCAGTAATTTGACTAATCTTCATGTATCACATAACCCTATAAGTACTGGCATTTAAACTAAAGCTTGTTTAGGTAAATTTAAACTATTTCATAACTTATTTACATTAAAAGTCGATTCAAGTACTGATCTTTACTGACCTTTTATCGTATAATTTCTGAATACAAAAATCATAACTGTGAATAATCAAATCTATCCTAAAAAAAAAAATAACACAATCATTTACATTCAAGCAAAACGTACATGTGTAAATCTGTGAGCCAATTAGTAAGTACCATTTAGAATAAAATTTCTGATGTATAAGTAAACAGTATTAGAAAACAGGTTTAAATTGAAAATATAAAGCCTTTGTTTTTGAAAAAAAAGAAAAATATTTAACTTAAAACAAGAAAAACGTAACCCATGTTGCTATTAAACAGTCCAAAGTTTTTGCTTCATGGTAAATTTTCAGAAATTGTTCAAAAAAGAAAACGTTGTCAAAAACTCAACACTTTGCCATGTCAGGGCGGACGGTGGTAATTATACAGAAATAAACAATCTCTAAAAGGTTAAACTCTGTTCTCTAAGGTGGTGTTTCTATGACTTAAAAAAAAAAAATAGTAACTTCAGATACATTTTGCGATCCTTCTGTTGGATCAAAATTAATGTAGTACTTGAGAAGACGTCCAAACTACGATAACAAATTCAAAAAATAGACTCTTAAAAATTTGACAAAGACGGCACCATATGAAATTAAAACTTGATAAGATTGGAAGATAATCAAAGTAAGTTTGGAAATGCATCAAGAAGTAAAAAAGAATTTATAAAAAAAAGCGAAAAAAAAAAACAAAAAAGCCCCACAAAATTTTTCAAACGAACAAAATAAAAATTTACCGCTGAAATATTTAAGCATCAAATACAACTTCCCGAAAAATAAAATCTTCACACAAATATTTTTAATTTCATGTCTTTATACATGTACATGTATCTCATGTAAAGCTTATTGATACGCTTATTGTAAAAATGCACTACATAAGAACTTGTTTTGATTATTAATATCTCCATACAAGTTTTGTTTTTCAAACCTTCAGAAATAAAGAAGCGACTTTAAAAAAAAAATCTAAAATTGTTGTGAGATGATGCTTGGTTTTTCTAGCATCAAATTGTCTAACTTAATCGAACAACATACTTGTACTTTGGCGATGGACGGATGACGCATCGCCGCAGTAATTATAATTCTTGATGAATGCCAAATTTGTTTGATTGTCTTCACTAGCACACTTTCATCAGAAGAAAGAAAAAATGGAAAAAAATGGTAGTTAGAAAGAAAACCTTTAAACAGACCAGCAGTTTTTTCCAGAAAGAATGGACAGTTTTTTTAAATTGTTCTCTGAAAAGTACTATACTACGAAAAACGCTTAAGAACACCACCTACACGTACACTTCTAATAAAGCAGCCCAACTGTTTTCCCACAAAGAATTGAAATTTTGTTAAATTGTTCTCTAAAGAGTATACCTTACCTAGAATATAACTACAAAAAATGCTTAAGAACACCACCTACATTTCTAAATAAGCGAGAGAAACTTAAGCACCCACAAAATTCCTTATCCCTATAGCAACTGCAACAATAAACCTGCAGAATTTAGCATCAAATTGCAACTATATTCCTATAATTCTATAATTCCTTAATTGGCACTAAGTTCGCATGAGTTGTAAATTAAAACATGTATCTCTACCACTAATTCAATTCCTTCTTTATAGTCATGGAAATTTAAAGGACGAACAAGAGTAACAAAAGATAATAGAGATAAGTTCGGCCATGTTGTAATTGCTTTTGTTTGAAGTTGCCCTCTTTAAGAGTAGCTGTGATTAAACAAAACAATTATTCCCTACCAGAGCTCCTATTGGTTGTTTGCACGATGGAACCTTTTTCAGTGGACCAATCACACGCTTTCATTGTCAGCATAGAACGGGTTCTCACTGGTCTAGACTGGTTAGGATGAGTTAGCAGATGATGTTAGTACACACTGTGCAACTGATCTCAGTTTGATTTTACTTTAAGAGATCTCGGTAGGGAAGTTCTAAGCATGATAAATCTGAACCAATACTCTAGAGTGATTTATCTTTTTTAAAGTATGTCAAACAAACCCTTTTTTTTTTTTTTTACTTAATTGCTTACACTTCAAGGCAATATTGATACAAGGCAAAAAGGTTTGTGATTTTATCACAAAACTGAAAATGAAATTAATATTGAGCCAAGCTCAATCTTCCAAACACTGATTATCAATTCTTATTGCAACCTTGCTTTTCAGTTACGAATGTCTTTGATAAAACTGTATATAAAAACTACCGTTATGAAATTTTGACAACCAGAATTTAGGTTTCACTAAAACTTAGTACAGAGATATCAATATTTGAACCAATACAATAATTATAATACTAAGGCAAGTCTTTATAATTTGTAATTTAACTCAAGGGTATACTTATAAATCTTAATGTTTGTCATATTCTGCAATTCTTCCTCCACCTCTGAAATTTAAACTTTTTGTAACCGTGAAAACTTATTTTGATTCCCTTAAAAAAAGAACTCTTCCACATCAAAGCGGGGGAGTCCCACACTGGTTTAACTATTGATCTGTGTTATACTGACTGGACATACGGTTTTGCCGTTATGTGAAAGCCACTCCATGATATATTGCCACTCCAAAAAAGCCTGGTTGCATAGACAAAATGGGGTGTGTTGGATAAGTTTCTCCATGTGTATCAGGGGTTTGCACTCATTGTAGCCACCAGAGACCCGCTCGTGAGCTGGGTCCGTGTTGACTTAACGGGGCAGACAAGAGTATCAAGTGATGGCTACATGTACATGTAATTGAACGACTCATGTAAGCTAATCGAATGCACCAATAGACCTTTATACTGGTGTGGCCATCTTGATTTTACTCCAATCCAACTCATTGTAACCAAACTGAGGCTGGCAGGACAATAACCTGGTGCCATGTTTGCACAATGAATGTTAGCATTCATTACTCTTATTAAAAACAGGGAACATGACCAATATGGTGACAGCATGTTTAAGGTCTTTTGATGGCTGCAATGCCACTGGGTGGCATGTTGGCACTCCCAACAAAACCAGTTACTGCAATGAGCAAGTTCAGTCTCGACCACTGGGTGATTTGTCCTGTTACCCGGGATGTATTTCATGCATAGGTAACCTTGGAACATTGACTAGTTGTTGAAAATTGGTTGCTGATCGGAAATGCCCAATGCTGACACAGAAACGGCTCTCTCCAATGCACATGGATTTTTCTTTTGTTTCTGCATCTTATTTGTATCTTAAGGTTTTTTTCTTTTCTTTTTCTTTTATGAAAGTCGCCAGACACACAAGGCCTGAAGGCCACTTCAAGGTGTGAGCTACAAGTATTATATATTTTTTTCCAGAGGCCGTTGCCACCTACTCCTAGGGCTGAAACAGGGTTACCCCCTTTACAGTCCATACGGATGTTGGCTTGGGTATCACCAATCCGAAGCCTGGCCGGTAGAGTAGAAAGCACTACCTCCCCAATTTCACGAAAAGTGTTTCATTTTGAATATTTTTGGATGGGAGTGGCAACATGGTCCTGCAAGGCCTCATCCGGCAGAACCCCTATCCAATCAGTATCATTTTTCACAGGTTAGTCTTCAGACAGGTTCCTAGTAGATTGAACAACTTAATATTGCTCTTTAAATGTTCTAAAACCCGGTGGTTTATTAAAAAACGTTTCTTTACGGGGTCTTGACAGATACTAAAAGGCTTTATCTTGGCAGACGGACCACAGTTGCAGCTAGCTCAAAGCAAGAGTGTACACATGCAGTATGTTCCCCCGCAGTTCTCAATCGACTTTCACAATGAAATATCTGACAAATACTGTCAACAAACATCTTTTAATTTTTTTATTCAGAATAAAAATCTTTTTTTTTTCCTTTTCTTTTTAGTATACATTGCATTTTGACGTCAGTCTCAGTCAGTAACTGCTTGGATGCATTTGGTTGACAATTTCAACAATTTGAATTTGATTACACAAGACTTCAATATTATTAAAAAAAATTCCTGCATACATTTGCATATTATTTGCATAAACATAATGAGATACTGCATATATATACTCCGTATAGGACAGTAACAGACACACAACTGATGAATGGTGCTTAATAGGCATGCCACGAGAACCAGTATGAAGCAGATAAAAAGAAAAGAAAATCCATTTTTAAATCGTTAATACTAAAGAACAACCGACGGTGCAGTTATGGGGGGGGGGGCGGGGTGGGGTTGAAGGGTTATAAAAGGTGCCGTTATAAAAGGAGTTTTGGGGTGTGAGGGTGGGATTCAAGGGAGGTCAAGTTAACAAAAGGGTGTAGTGACAAGTTTAAAAGCGCTGTGTTGGAGTTATATGTGTGTGTGGGTGAGTCACAAAAGCAGTAACGGGTCCTTCGGAGCCCAATCAGCACCTAAATTACTGGCTTTACGAAATGAAAAAAAAAAAAAAAAAAAAAAAAAAACTAAACTAAACCATACGACTTTAAACGGTTACAAACCTACATGTGTATGTTGGACACCCCTGTGTTTTGACCCCCCTATAAATGTATGTCCTTAATCACAAACCTGACTCAAACAGTTCAGCCAGGCACTAGTTATTTAGTAAAGATAATGACAAGTTCAGGAGTAACTGGGCATGCAAGTCGAAAGAACACCGTCTGACTGACTCTGAAGCCTCTTGGTTTCAGTCACCAATCTTGCCAGTAACAAATTGTATATTTGGCACGGTACATATGTAGTTTGGCAAGTTTCTGGTAAGCTGGCTCATTCTGGTAAGCATAATTTTGTTGTGCTTGGCTGCTTTTTGTGCTTTAAACAGCTCTCTGAAATTGAGCCTAGGTTCCCATCCAAAACCATTTAATCCCTCTCAGCGAAGAGCAAGGTTGAAATGGCTGTTTTGTATCCCAACGCCAGTTCAAATTTATTGAATACAATAATGAAGCAGAGATAGCAAAAAGCCAGGACCACAGTGTGCCTACATGACAATGCAACAAAACTATATTAACTGTACTGTGCAAGAAGACAACTACAAAATGGTTCTGATTCTACAACAAGGCTCAAATCCAGTTAAAATCTCACACAATGCACGCCGAAATAACCAAGCCCAGCACAAAGTGGTGAAACTGCTGATCTTGAATACAAGCAAGCACTGCTCGGCAATGTTGATTTTGGTCAAGACAGCTGAACTCTCCATGCGATTAACTCTGAACATGAGTCCAACCTCTATATACAAAAACGATCTGAAACATTCCTCCATGCAGAAAATTTACATTCCAAATTGCTCTCAAACTATTCAATTATTCCACCGGTGGAGGGTCTTAGATCGAACAGCACTTCAAAAAAAGTCATAAATATTTACTGTCAAATTACAAAAACCTAATAAATTCATTGCATTGAATGTTCTTCTAATGGTTTACATGAAGTTCAGAACAGGTTAGCATGGCGAAGACTTTACAGCCATCAAAGAGCACTTTAAAAAGTCCTAAATATTTACGGTCAAATAACAAAAACCTAGGAAATTTACTGCATTGAATGTTTTTTTTTTAGACTGATATACATGACATTCAGAACGAGCTAATGGCAAAGATTTTAGAGCGATCGAACAGCACTTCGAACTTTTTAAGTCCTAAATATTTACTGTCAAATTACAAAAAACTAGGAAATTCATTGTACTGATTGATTCATTTTGTTTTATTGATGTCATCGTGTATCTGGTTTTGAGTAGGTAAATGCCAATTTATTTTAAGCGAGACTTTTTAAACTAGCACATTTCCTGTTGGAAAAGGCATAGTGTTTATCTAAAAAGGGAAAGGATGTTTACAGACATAAGGATGTTGAGTAACGAAACTACACTTTCAGTGGGCCAGAATCACAAATATTTATAACATCCTATGTAAGCTATGGTTTTTAAATGCCTCATGGGCTTTAACTAGAATCCGCATAGCTGCCAATGCTTGCTCTTTGCAATCAAGGATATTTTGTACACCAATCAGGGATATATTTCGTAGAACTGTACGTTCAACATATTAAGGACAAAGTTTCCATAATCAGGGGGGATTGTCAAATAATTTTGGTATCATGTTCAGGAAAACATTATTTTTTGTTAGCAAACGTTCTTCGGAACCGGTAGAATTGGCAGCTCTCCATTTGGGTCAGTAGAACATGGTACAATATTTGAAGGGAGAATGCGGAATGCTTTCTATTTTGTTCTCGCTTTTGGTGATGGGTTTGCTTCTTTCAAGAAGGCTCGAGGTTAGGGTTAGCAAAGTCCTGAAATCAAGATAAATCCTGAGAAATAACAAAACAAAACAGAAATCAAATTCGTGGAAAATTGCTTCTGGAAAATTACGTTACTTCAGAGGGAGCTGTTTCTCACAATGTTTAATACTATCAACCTCTCCCCCGTTACTCGTTATCAAGAAAGGTTTTATGATAATAACTATTTTGAGTAATTACCAATAGTGTCTACTGCCTTTAAGCATCACTGGGGGACAGATATAAGTTCTGTATAAGAAGCCACTTTTATTATTCTCATTATATTATGATTATTGTTATAAGGAGAGGGATTGATTTATGAATTAGTACATGTAGCTGTGACTCAATGATTGTTTCACGAATGATGACAACAATTAGTACTGACTGATAATACAAAAATTAAGCCTATAATAAACATTTATCATGCAATATGACTGCATAGTATTCTTTGGGATATTTCAGAAAGAACTTGAATACAAACAAAATAATATGGAATGGATTTCTGTTTTAGAATACAAATAAATTTGAAAGAAAATCTTACAAATAAGAGTACTGACACAATGGCATGCTGCTATGAACAGGCATGATACATGTACGTATTTGGCACTTAAAAAAAGTAGAAAAAACTGTGTCGAGTACAAGGGTCGATCTCTACATGTACAAGTACATGTAGACATGGTTAAGGTTTTAATGGCCTGCAGCCTTTTTAATACAAATGTTGCTGATTTTCTGAGGGCCACTAACAAAAAAATAACATTTGAAAATCAGATTTAAGTAGGAGGAGCATCATGACTGTATTGAGTACTTAATGAAGCAAATAAAGTGCCAACACAGGCTGCAGGAAAAGAAAGGGAAAAAAGTGTTGTTTTGTTTGCATAATTTACCCGCTTTACAACATACAAATCTATGTCTACTACATGTGCTCCCCAACACTTGAGTGACAGGAAAACTATGTGCATTTACTTCTAAATTATGGCCGAAATCTACCGGCAAAAAAATGGGGGAAACAAAAACTGTTTCGAGAACAAGGAGGATTTCTAAAACATGTTTTAAATTCATAGAAATCATTGAATGCCTAAGTACCCACAAATTTTTCACCAGCACTGTGTAAAAACAATGTTTGAGTAATCCTAACTTTATGGATACGTCTGATGCCTGAAATTAATCAGCTACAAAATAAACAAAAACAATTATGTGTATTGGAGTTTTGACGTCTGTTATACAATAAAGGTGTGTTCGTCTATCTTATGCAGAATGCTACACGATCAAAATATATTGTTTCGAAAACGTACATGTCCGGCAACATTGCATGCTTTGTATTGTAATTGGTAGGTTTGTTATAAGAGATGCGGGTTGAAGGTAGGGTCATACTTTGGCAATGAGCTTAAAGAAAAAAAAAGGTGTAATTCCTCGTAAAAACTATTACTATGAAGATGGTAAATGGTAAGATGGTAAAGGCAAAAAAGCATCCAGCGAAATTATTTCGTCTGATCTGAGGTACCAACTTTGCATAACAAATCTGTAAAAGTACTCAATGCGGGTTGGAAAAAAAAACCACAGAATTTCCAAAGATCGCCTTGATGCTTGATGAGGGGACTTAATGAGATTCAGATTTCCCCGGTGTTATATTTTCTGAATGCTGAGGTCATAGAAGCGGTTGGTACCCGCTGTCACCTCCCTCAACCGCATGACATTTTTTGCTGTTTTCTCAGTCAGCTGAAACTGTCGCAGGCAAATTTTGTTTATCTTTCTTGATATGTTTGGGCTATGAATCAGAATTATGTTGTCAAATACCAAACTATGACCCAACCTTTAACAAAGTTAGAGTATGTTGCAATTCTGTAGCCTGTATAATGGTTGAAATGCATTTGATGCTTTTGTTGTTGCCAATATTGAAATAAATGTCTAAACACACAAAGCTGTGTTCTGTATTGAATCTTTGAAAAAAAATATAAGTGTACAGGAGGGATGTCGACTTCATAGCAAGACCATTTCTCATTAAACTTCACAGAGCACACAAGATGCAGATACAGATACCTCAAACTGAAATAGATATTTTTGTCCATAAATGCATGACCACTTAAAGAAGAATTCTTAAGACACTTGCAAAATAAACATGTTCAAAACTCTGTTTCTGATAATAGGACCGACAGGAGTGAGCAAAAATAAAAACTCTGAGCAGCTTGCGGAGGGTTTCTAATCAAAATCTTCTGAGCTTACCCCGGTCTCGGCCGAAAGGGCCGACAAGGGGGAAGCCATGTCCTGTAGGTCAGAGAATATACGTGAGCTATCTTCTAATGTGTTGGTGTAAAGAATACCCCCGTTCCCAATCGCATGCCTATTAAGCAAACCATTCTCCTCAGCTGAGCTACTGCTGCTGCTGTCACTCGAGGAGCCGGCGTCATCATCGACCACAGCCAAGGGGGCGTCGCCCTTTATCTTGGTCATGTGGGCGTCGGCTACCTCATAATGGTAGACGCAACTGTCGTCCGTGCTGCCAGAGGAGGTGGAGGAAGTTTCAGAATCGTGGAGGTCCCCGGCGAGGAGGAATCTCTCGCCGAGACTTTCTGTGTCATCGTCGGGGGTCGGGTACCCTACGATGTCAGGGCTGTTCAGGAGGTCCTCTAAACTACGGTCCAGGAACTCTTGCCTGGCGGAGTCCGCGCTGTCTGTGCTTTCCATGCTTTCTCGCTTGCTGACGCTTTCGGGACTGCTGCGGCTTATTGCATGATCTCGCTTGCTCGCGGCCACTTCTTGCTTGTGTGCATTGTTACGTGATGTCGAATCTGACACGCTTATATTGCCCGGCCGCACTATCATCTTCAACTCGGTGACAAAAGTACCGGGACGGGTCAGTTTCATTTCGCTGCTTTGAGGCGTGATGGTGACTCGGTCAGACGTCGGGGAAATCTGACCGTGCATCTTGAAAGATTTCGCACCGACCACGGGGGGAGGGGGTCTTTCGATTGAGCTCACCTCTGAATTATCGGTCATAAACTCTAAGGTAATTTTGTGGGTTTCGTCAGGATCTGTGTGACAAACACTTGAAACCTGTGATGCCTGAACCCTTCTTACTTGAGTAAACTCTGTTCTTTGAAACTCGGTAAAGCCCGACCTTTGATCTCCAACTTCTTTCTTGGAGACCAGGTACTGAGTTTTCTTCACATTCAACTGCACATTGGCCCTTGAACTTTGAACTCTAGTGACAGTTGACCTTGGAATATCAACCTCATCTCTAACGGTAGGATCTTTAGAATCTAGCCGAGTCGGTAGGGGCGGGGGAGGCATCTCAACTGGGACAAACTTTCTGTCTGGTTTGGGGGCACAGGGCGGAGGAACGGGTCTTGATGTGGGCAGAACAGGGGGAGGCCTCTGGTATAATATATGACTGATGTCTTGCTTCTGAAGGGGTGAAATGGGTGAGGTAAGGGGCGAGAAGGATGAAGTGGGAGTAGAAGGGGGAGACTCTGGTAGAGGGGACGAGGGCAAGGGTGGGGGTGGAGGAAGATCGGGAAGCATGTGGGCGATATTCTTCACTTTTCTAGGACTAGAGGTGTCTGATGATGGGGAAGACGTAGACTGGGGCAACATATCATCAAAACTAGTTATTTGATGAAGTTCGACTGTGGAGATTTGGGATAAGTGGGTCGGAGGATCAATGACTGAGACTTTAGGCGTTGGAGGTGGGGTTGGTGGAGGGGGAGAGTCGCGCAGGTTCTTGATTCTGTGGGAATCTAGAGCGGTTGGGGTTAAGGCCCTCACTAGGTCCGCCTCACTGAATGGTGAGATGAATGTATTGGCATTAATAATATCATCTGAGATAGGGTCACGACCCTTTTCCCGATCTAGCATTGTGTTTTGGGATACTGGGGCCTCCTCCAAAGGGGATTCTTCAAAGGTGAGCTCAATTGCGTTACGCTTGTCATAACCCTCCGGACTGAAAACCGGACTTCCGGTGGAAAAATCTGACAGCGCGCCACTCTCCATGGCGCACAGACTCTGCTGCGTCTCTGCCAGGCTTTGCTCTAGGAGCAGCAGTTCGGCAGACGTCTCGTCAAGGTTTACCTCTAGGCTCGTCAAGTTTTGATTCGTCTTTCCTAAGGTCACGCCTAGGCTACTGTCTCCGCTCTCTGTGTCGCTGCTGTCGGCAAATACCAACTGCCTTTCTTTCATGAACGAGGAGTAATCTTTGGGGCATTCGGGGTCATCTTCAGGAGTTTCGTCGTACCCCTTGTGGCCCATTTCAGATCCCTCCTCGTTCATCAGAGAATCAAGGCTCCGGGTCTCAAAACTCGGAGTCGTGGGCTCGTCAGTTGGACTTGCCAGCTCTGCAGCGATTTTCATCACCTGGTCAATGGTCGTGTTTAGTCGAATATCAGAGTCGGTCTGTTCTGTCTCAACATAATTAATACCATCACTAGAGGTGCTCCCATTGGAAGCGGCAGCCTGCATAGACCCTAAGAGCTCCCCACTAGTTTCGCTTCCTGCGGACCCCATTTCAGCTTCAACACTCTTAGTGGGAGATGCATCATCCGGTTCACTCACCACTGGCCTTTGAAGGTTCTCAAGAATCTCAAGCTTGGCCCTGTTCTCCCCGATCTCAAATTTCATTCCCATCCCCGGAAGCTCAAATTTCTTCCCCACCGAGTCGTCTTCGAACTCACTGAACATGGGTCCCCCTAACTTTTCAAGGATCTCTAAATCAAAACCCTCATCGATGGGGATCTCATCTTCGTATTCCAAGCCTTCCCCATCCTCGATACTCAAGGATCCGGACGAGGAACCAGAGCTTTCACTCTCACTCCTCGCCCGATCTGTCGAGGTGGGTGGGCTTCTCTCAAAGACTTCATCCTCCCTCTCTATCTCATCGGGCAGGTCTAGGATGACCTGCCGTCTCATCATTTCATAATCAATATCGATATGCAGGCTGCCGCTTGGGATGCTTATATCAGATGCATCAGTGGAATAATTCGTACTCAAACCCTCTGTGTTGTTGTGGTCTCCGTTGACGACTGGCAGTTTGACCTCCAGCTCCTGCATGGGTTCTGGTTTTGGCTTCAGGTCCTCGCTAACTGCAGCCTCTTCGGATTCCGGTTCCGTCGTTGACTCGTTTTCCAAGTGCACAGTCTCGCCATTCTGCTCTGGGCTGGACAGCACTTGAACGCTGTCTTCGTTAACTGTGTACTCGTAGGTAATGCTTGAATTGGAGTTGCCCTACAAATAAATAGAATAAAATCAGTGTTATTTGTTCTACTCCAACATACATAAATGACTAACTTTTGAAAAGGGAATCATTTGTTGACTGTTTGATTTCGGGATTGTGAAAAAAGTACAAAGGCATCCCTACATGTGCATGTACCATTGGTGTAGGGCTTAACCATGGTTAAATAGACCCTCCAGGCCAATCAATCACAATTTTTCAGATTTTTTCAAAGGGCAATCTCACACTTGGTTTTTTAAGAGAAAATTTAGGAATATCATTTATCCATTTAACGCATTCACGCAGTTGTTTCCAACTAATGCATGATGACCATAGAGTTATATATAAGCACTAGAGGACGCACTGTCCTACAATGTATATTATACGCGACCCGGCATGCAAGCAGGCGGCCATTTTCTAAGTTGACAAAACAGCATCGCGTAGTGTTCAATAAACACAAATGTGTATTTCATATTCAACGCGCATACAGAATGGCGCGCGCGTGTCTCCTTGCGGTCCCGTCGCGTTTGTGCAAGAAGCATCACCACTGCGCCCTCTAGTTCTTATATATATAACTCTATGATGATGACGCAGTGATCAAGCCAAAGACATAGCCATTGCCGCAAATTAAGCCACGGCGTAAGTTTTCTTAAAGAACACGATAGCTCACCTTGTGGATGGCTATTCTGGAGTTATCATGAACCGGGGTGGCTGGAGTAGATGAAGGCGTTGTGGGTGAGATGGACGTGGGGCTGTTGGCAGCATTTTCCCCCTGTCCGTTAGGGTACTCATCACCGTAGCTTAGGTCCGGAGCGCTGTGGTGATCGGGGACGACGTTCTCCGACAGTTGGATTGTTAGCGGGGTGGTTGTGCGGGGGGCTCCGAGGCTCCTTGTTGAAACTCGGGAGACGCTTGGACTGATGGGACAAAGAGTGGAGGGAAAAAAAACAAAAACAATAATGAGATTTTTCTTTCTGAAACCACCTGTTTACACAAACAGCATCTCTCTTAAAATTGATGATTGAAAGAGGATCTTCTGTTAGTTTCACTTTACAAAAACTCGTCAAGGAAACGATAAATACTTTCAGCAAAGAACCTTTTGAAATAAACTTTTTATCTTTTTTTTTTATAGCCACCTACATTTAAATAGGATTAAAATAATCTAATGGTTCAAAATACCAAAGGTGTAGTTTGCCTTTAAGAGTGATTTGGTAATAAAACAGGTAGAACACTTTGGGCTAAATTGCAATGTATAATAGCATGACACTTAACCATTGCTTCTTCCTTCGTATGGGACGTAAAGCCATTGGTCCCATGTGTTTTGTAGACACATGTTAAAGAACCCAGTGCACTTATCGAAAAGAGAAGGGGTTCGCCCCGGCCACCTGGCTTGACTGGCAGCATATTGCGCCACAGCACCTTGTAAACCATTACATGGTGCTAAGGATTAGGTCTTATATCTCAAACTTCGTCCCACTCCTTGCAGTAATAATACCTGGCACTTTGTATCCTTTGGCAAAAGGCGCGTTATAAATACGGTTATTATTATTATTATTAATTATTGTATACATGTAAGACTGTGGTAGGCATTTCTCACCAACTCTTATTGGACAGTACTCAAACTGCATTTGACGTCACAACCCTCCTTTCGCAGCGATATTCGCAAGTGAGTTGAGTAGAGTTGAACTGCTGCGAATTTTTCGTTGCGAATTTGTGCCGCCAACATTCGTATCACATTCGCAGAAAGTATAAACCGGGCTTTAGACCTCACAAGACCCAAACAGCCCCCTCACTGAGGTCAATGAAGAACGTCCATCTACTGAGAGTTGTGCGTGGTGCGTACACATTTCCATTGTTCTACCTTAGTGATGGCAGCTAATGCAATGGGTCTATTAAGAATAGAAGATTTTTATTTTGCAGTCTCAATGATTCTGCATGAGTAATAGCCGCTCTTCACTTACCCAAAGCCAGGTCTCTGGATGTATGTGACCCTCACGTCTTCTACTACTTGCTTTTGAGTTCGCCCACTGAAGAGAGAGAGAGATAGAGAGAGAGAGCATTAAAGGCAGTGGACACTATCGGTAATTACTCAAAATAATTATTAGCATAAAACCTTACTTGGTAACGAGTAATGGAGAGCTGTTGATAGTATACAAAATTGTGAGAAACGGCTCCCTCTGAAGTAACATAGTTTTTGAGAAAGAAGTAATTTTCCACGAATTTGATTTCAAGACCTCAGAATTAGATTTTGAGATCCCGAATCAAGCATCTTGTGTGAAAAGGGTGTTTTTTCTCCCATTATTATCTCGCAACTTTGACCACCAATTGAGTTCAAATATTCACAGGCTTGTTATTTTGTGCATACAGTATGTTGAGACACACCAAGTGAGAAGACTGGTCTTTGACAATTACCAAAGGTGTCCACTGTCTTTGAATAAAGAAAGATAAGGCTCAAGTTATTACAGACAGAATAAGTCACTTAGATGTAAAAACTATATGGAAATGCACAAAACAATTTTTTGTTCATATACACCTACATACAATAATGAAATCTGAAGGTAAATATTGGGAGCCTTTGAGCATTTTTCACAGAATGTGGGTTCGAATCCTGGCCTGGTCATGTCGCGACCCTTATATCCTGCAAGGCACTTTATTATGTTTGCTTCTCCCCACCTAGGAGTACAAATGGGTAAAGACAAGAGCTTGGGGGTACCCTGCAATGGACTGGCATCCTGTCCAGGGGAGGAATAGAAATATTCACAGTCGTTTGATGCCAAGGAAACACCGAAATATAAACACCGGCCTGATGAGCCAAATTGACTCGAGACAGACTTTACATTTGAGCATTGGGATAAGTTGGGCTGACACGCCTACAAGGGTTCCAAACAAAAATGAGAGCAGACTACTGTACCTGTAACGGAATGTTGAACCCCTACTCATGAGTCTCCGTCGTGGCCTGCGGCCGTGTCGCGACTGAGTCAGTCGGAAGAACGTGTGGTGCTCCACGCATGTCTTCCAGAATCTCTTGCACTCGTTGCGCGCTGACATCATGAATTCAACGGTACTCCGAGGGTAGCCCTGGATAGAAACGGGGAAAGGGGGCGGAACGGTTGGAGAGATTTAAGGGGGGGAGATTCTTGTCAAACATGAAGATGTAACGAAAGAAAATCAAATAAACAATTTGCATCCCCTTAACTTAAGGTGATCCCTGGCTGCTGCAACCAAGGTTGTATTGTAAAACTGGGTGTGATCCCATACAATTTTATGCCTTCTGACTGGCACCCCCAAGCAAAGATACATTATTGACTAAATTGGGAGACCGCAAACCATGTTTCCGAAGGTCACAGGTTTACATGTAGTAGGTCTCCTACAAGTCCAAATTTGTGGTTCAACCCCAAATAAAACAAAAATTGGAAAAGAAGAAGAAAGTGGGGATAGCAGAACACTTATCATATATGACCTTCTGAATGTATTTCATATAAATATATAAACTGCTTCGACACTTCAACAAGACTAAAAACTACACTTTTAAACACTACACAACTATAAATAGTAATACTCCGCATACACATGTACGTACACATAACTAAATCAACAGAAATTAACAGTTTTTAGTCATGTCAGTGTTTGGGACCTGGATTTGCATTTTTTGCCTCTTTCAGTAGTAATCCTGTTATTTTTCAAAAGATGATTACACAAATAATATTGTGCCAAAAACGAAGAAGAAAAAAAGGCTACAACACTGCACTTTTCAAGGCAAGGTGTTAAGTTTTGTAATTACATCACAAGTCAAAGACCAATAAAATGTACTTGATAAATAGCCCTGAAGAGCTGTTGATATTATGAACAATTTATTGGAAATGACCCCTTTGAAGTAATGTATAGTTATAGAGAAAGAGGTAATTTTTCAACCCTAAAATTTGAATGTGAAAAAGGCTTCAGACTTGAAGCATTTCTCAGGCATCTGAAAGCACCCAATTCTATGCAGCAAGGGTATTCTTTCCCTTCACTATTTTCTTGTAACTTTGATATGACCAATTGATCTCAAATTTTCAAAGGAGTGTTTTTGTATACATACATGTATGTTGGGATACACAGTTAGGATACTGGTCTGAGACAATAACCAAAAGTGTACATTGCCTATAAACCGAAACTGAGCATCAACGTTTACCATATACCCGACCTCCTATTGTAAACAATTATACCCTAGGACACAAAGCACAAAACTATTTCAATGACCTTTGGCATTTCAGGCTACCTTCGGCATGACTGCAATAAATCACTGATGGTGACTAACAACAGCTTCAAGTGGACTTTAAACAATTAGTCATACACGGATGTTTTTTTTTAGTCAATTTAGAAAAAAGGGGGAGGGGCGCCTCACAAAGACAAGCCAACAGGCCTGGAATTTCATCTTTTGAGAGGGCAAAGCCAGGTTAATTTTTCAGGAGACCTCCAATGGAACAACTATGTGTGTGAAACATGTGTAATAAAGCAGAAATCTGCTTAGCAAATTTCTTGGCTAAGCAAGAAATAACCGAGGTACCGGTCAGAGCAATGGTAACTGTATGGTGTTCTGGCTGGTGAATTTTTTTTTTTGCTAAGTGAGTCTTGTGCTGACAAGGCTTTATGAAATTGGGCATTGATTGGGTCACAGATGACAAGAGAGAGTACTTGAAAGAGTTTTTCACAAGAAAACACACAAGACAGTCACAACGAATAATAACAAACTTTGTCCTCACACTTACGAATCCCTCCGGGTGCAACTTGACCAGGAAGCGTTTCCGCTTGAAGCTCAGCTTCCTGATCTTGGCCCAGGAGAAGGTGTTGATGCGGGTGTTGTTGTGGAACACCAGGACGCCCTGGTGCGAGACGGCGAGCTGCAGCTGAACATTCTCGTAGTCCCGGGCCGCATGGAGGCGCACGCCGTACATCTCTAGACGTCTCGCGACGTCCAGAAGGTTGAAGTCGGCGTCAGCTGGCGTCTGCCCACTGAGGAGAATAGAGAAAGGGTTCCAAAAAAGCAGAAAAGTATCAATAAATGTTTTGTAATGGAAGGTCAAGCTGTGATAATCTGTTTGATTGAAAAAAGTATGTACATTGTACGCTTCCTATAGAGCTGTCACCATGTTGGTCTTGTTACTTGTTTCCAACAACAGCAATTAATGCTAACATTCATTGCACATTGCACCAGACTCGGTTCGTTTACAATGAGTTGAAATGGTATAAAATCGAGATGACCACACCGTGATAAAGGTCTATTTGCTGCTACTTGTACGTAAATAATTTAAGTAATATTTAAATTTTTGCATGGTGGAAGTAAAGGTGAGGTTTGCAGACGCATGTAGCACAATCTCTTTTGAGTGGTGATGGATCTGAAAAGAACCGGTGATTGAAAACTCACTGTTGCGATCACTATGCTCCAATTGTCCTCAGGATCGAAATGTTGAGTTGTCAATCACTGATTCTTTTGACCTCTACACACGCTGCCCGGCCTCAGCTTTAATTGAATACAAATTCACATATTGGATACAAATTCAAAGGTATGTTGAAATGATGCCATTTCTACCGTTCGGTAACCCCTGGGGTTATAGATTCCATAGAGCTTTTGGAAACAGTATCCACAGCACTAGAGAAGTAGACCAAATGAGCAGGATTTCTTAATTTGTATAAAAATATTGTCTGATTTTTTTTCACCAGGCCGACATAAAAAGTCTGAATTCAGCCAAAAGTCTGAACAATCTCATCCCTGTCATGGTCATGCCTGTGAGACCAAGGTATTAAGTACAGCAGGCAAGAGAAAGTTGTACTTACATATGATTCTTGTGGTACTCCTGTATTTTACTCTCCATGGCTCTGGTTTGATTGGGAACAAATCTAAACGCTGTGATGTAACGTCCATCGTCGTGCTCTGGGCTGCTAAAGTCACCCACTTCAGCTGGTTGGATAAAACAGACAAATACAGTCAATGACTGCCATTAGAGTCAGGGCTTAAGTTTGGATGGAAAATCCTCAAGATCACAGGGCTGGTATGTATGTAGCTAAAGATATCTAAAGGAACATAATTTTTTTTTACAAGACATGCAAGACCAGAAAAATTAAATTAGAAAAAATTTTGTTGCATTTAGCACGTTTAACTGTTTTTTATTTGAGTAAGTACAACCACTAAGGCATGTGCAGTGTAAGGGATATTTTACCTCATTCTGTCTTTAATATGACATGAGTATACCATGTATACTGCATTACTCAACAGGTAATTGATAGCCTCAAAGCCAAAATTTGATTATAATTTGTGCCTATTATTACATAGTGAGGTGCAAGTTCTCAGTTGAAAAACACAATACCTGTCAGATTTGTCTAGTCACAGGCCGACACGAAGCGGATCATTCCGCGATGGAATGGAAATAAGCTGTGTGTGAACAGCTTTTTAGGCTGTCCTTGACTTTGTAAACCGTGTAATTTCCTTTGTATGTTTCATTGTACATGTAATGCCTAATAAAATAATAATAATAACAAATGTACAATTTACAGTGAAGTACAAATGGTTTTCTGCTTACCTTGCAGCATATAGGATGCCATAAGTGCAGCTGTATTCTCCGAGCATGGCAACCTTCCATTTGACAAATCCTTCTTGATTTGAAGAGCGTACAGATACCTGAAAATGAATCCATCAAGAAAGCTTGTTTAAATACTGAAAGTTTATTGAGCGCATATTCGGTAGTGATCACACAAAAGGGACTTAAAAATTTCTACAAAGGGAAGTGGCCTTTCAATTGGTCTGGAGACAGGTCATAATTTTGGTCTCGGAACTCTAAAGGTCGATCTCAAAAACTGTTAATAATAATTATAATAGTGGCTTCTTATAGGGTTCGAATCCATCATTCAGTGACTCTCATAGCGCTCTATTGATGTTAATAATTTATCCTGAGGTACGTGTTCATGGACATGTGGATCTACTTTTTGAGTGTTGTGGCGCAATATGCTGCCAATCAAACCAGGAAAACCGGGGCAAACCCCTTCTCTTTTCGATAAGTGCACTTGGTTTTTTTTGCACGCTTTACGCAACACACGAGACCAATGGCTTTACGTCCCTTTTTGACGTACATGTAGGAAGCAATCATGGCAATACGTCAAAACTGGCACTAAAACCCACACTTTGCTCATCAGAAACAGAGCTTGAGTCAAGTGATCTTATTTGCTAGACCATGACACGCCACTATCAAAGTCAAAGTGAAATCATCAGAGGCAGAACTGGCAACATTTGCATCTTGCAATCAGGTAGTATACAAAGTACATTCAACAGATGTTGTAATTGGGGACGACTTTCCACAATCAGGGTGATTGCAACTTTTTTCACAAGAACATGGAAAGTTCTTTTAAATAAGTTTTTTTTTCAGGGAACTTTCTGCAAAATCAGGGAAGAATTATGACTGTGGAAAGCTTGGTCTCTTTCGACGCCTTCAACCTCTAGGGCCCCAGTTCGAATCCCATTGGGGCACTATGTGGATAATATGTTTTTTTTTAAATCCGACTATGTAAACTTCTACTGGACTACTTCTCTTGGGTTTCCCCAAAACAATCTAACACTGAACCTTTCTTCCTTGACTTCTCTCCGTGGGGTTCTTGGCTGGTATAGTGATTAAAACTATCACAACCAGAACAGCCAAATACATAACATAAATAAAGAAACGTGTAAAGAGTGTAACTTACTTTGTGAATTCGTCATGAAGCTGGCCTGGATCAGCAAGATAAAACTTGACGGTGAAATGGAAGAGTGTCTTCTTAGGAGCTGTATAAAAAAAAAAAAATAAATAAACACAAACTTAAAACAGCAATTAGTGAATCAGCACAAAATATGCTGAAAAAGAACAACAATTATAATATTGGGCTAACATACACAATGTGAAGCAAAAAAAAAAAAAAAAAAATTGCCCTCTGTACCCTTTCAAGTTTCCCAACAGATGTGCCATTTGCAAAAGTCAAAATTGCCTAGTCCACTCAAAGATGAAATTCTAGGCCTGCAACAACAACAACAGAGTGGGAGGGGCAAACAGTAAAACATTTTCCAATGGCTAGTGCCCTATGCAAAGTGAAAATGGCCTTGCCCACTCAAATTTATATATACCAGGCCTGCATGCAACAACAACAACACTAGAGGGGGGGGGGGGGGGGGGGCGTTGGGGGAGCAGTAAAACATTTTCCAATGGCTAGTGCCATATGCAAAGTGAAAATAGCCTTGCCCACTCAAAATTATATAGGCCTACCACCCCTGCATGCAACAACAACAACACTAGAGGAAAAGGGGTGAGCAGTAAAACATTTTCAAATGAAAGTGCCCTAGGCAATTCTTGCCCAAATACCCACTCATAGCAGGGAGGGGGCGAGGGTTGCAGATAAATAGATGCCCTCCATCCCTCACACACAAAAATACATGGAAGGTGACGATTTGGACAATGCAATTCAATTGATCGAGTTGATGGCAAGCATTTGCAGACCCCTATAAAGTTCCACTTAAATGAATTTCTATTGATTTGAGGAGGATAATTTGTCTTATTTTTCACATCGTTTAATGTCAAGGTTTCAGCTGATGGGAATTAGAAGCTGCCGATATTAGGCAATGACTTTACAATGCCTGTTGTGTTGTCATTTAGCCTTCGAGAAAGTCTATGCTAACGTAGGGTCCAAACGACAGGACATTAACTATTTTCTGTCTTTACAATGTTCGGTCAATACTGTAAAAATTCACTGGCCAGTTTTGGACACAAACATACTGTATTTAAGCCATCTACATTGTACCGCATGTATTACAGTTTTTGGCTGTGTTTGTTTAAGTCCTTCGGGAGGAAAAAACCAACAATATTTGGATAAACTTGGGGGGCAAACTTGGGGGAACTGTTATTATGGGGAACTTTAAACTATTTGGGGAACTGCATTCTAGTACTCAAGAATAATATGTTGCATTATAAAACATGTTAAATGTACAACCGCATACATTATAAATGTACTAAACAACATTGTTTCAAGAAAGATCAAAAGATATTTTTCCTAGACAATTTAAAGCCATTGGACCCTTTCGGTACAGAAAAAAATAATTTACAGGGTTTACAGAAGGTAATGGTGAAAGACTTCTCTTGAAATATTAGTCCATGAAATGCTTTACTTTTTGAGAAAACGGTAAAACAATATAAATTCTCGTTAACGAGAATTACGGATTTGTTATAAACACATGTCATGACACGGCGAAACGCGCGAAAACAGGAGTAAGTTTTCCCGTTATTTTCTCCCGACTCCGATGACTGGTTGAGCCTAAATTTTCACAGGTTTGTTATTTTATATATAAGTTGTGATACACGAAGTGTGGGACTTGGACTGTTTACTTGCTGATCGCCAGCTTCCCACCATAACTTTTCATTTCACTACATTACTGCACAACAGTCTGCTTGCACTGCATTTGAGCGCACAGTGTATAATACCTCCATGTCAAAAGGTTTCGGCAATGTCATTTGTCATTTCAACAATTGTCATTTGAATAGGATTAAATGTAAAGCTGTCAAACCGTCTGTGCCGACAACATTATGTGTGTGTGTGTGTACATGCATACGTACATAACCTGTACATTGTACTGCCCTACACACGTCATGTAGGCCTATGTAAAATATAACATACATTGTACATTGTAGCTGTGGGTGAACTACATGTATCTGTTGAACCACTCGGACACAGTGTGTACATTTCCAGATGTAAACTCTAAGACTTTGTAAGAGACCGTATTGATGCTATCCTGAGAAAAATTTTTAATAAAGAGAAGGTAAGCCTAACTGTCAAATTAAAGACACTGGTCACTATTGGTATGTAGTTGTCAAACCTGGCCCGCCTTCTCACTTGTGCATAAAATAACAAACCTGTGAAACTTTGAGCTCAATTGGTCATCAAAGTTGCGAGATAATAATGAAAACAAAAAAAAACACCCTTGTCACACAAAGTTGTGTGCTTTCAGATGCTTGATTTCAAGACCTCAAAATCTAATTATGTGGTTCTCAAATCAAATTCATGGAAAATTACTTCTTTCTCGAAAACTACGTCACCTCAGAGGGAGCTGTTTCTCACAATGTTGTATATTATACATGCTATATTATATCAACCTCTCCCCATTACCTGTTACCAAGTAAGGTTTTATGCTAATACATGTATTTTTTAAGTATACATGTAGTGTCCTCAACCTTTAAAGGCAGTGGACACTATTGGTAATTGTCAAAGACTAGCCTTCACAGTTGGTGTATCTCAACACATAGCCTATGCATAAAATAACAAACCTGTGAAAGTTTGAGCTCAATCGGTCATCGAACTTGCAAAAATAATAATGAAAGAAAAAACCACCCTTCCACACGAAGTTGTGTGCATTTAGATGGTTGATTTCGAGGTCTCTAAATCTGAGGTCTCGAAATCAAATTCGTGGAACATTACTTCTTTCTCGAAAACTACTTCACTTCAGAGGGAGCCGTTTCTCACGATGTTTTGTACCATCAACCTCTCCCCATTACTCGTCACCATGAAAGGTTTTGTTTATTTTGAGTAATTACCAATAGTGTGCACTGCCTTTAACGGTAATAAAAACCTATTGGTAAGAAGCCTACATGTACGGCAGCGTTTGATGGTCTTTGACACTTACGTACCAAACCTACCCTAGTTGATTTCACAAAACTATTCCTAACTTAGGACCTGAGTCTTAGGCAATGCTAAGATAGGTATTAAGTGTAAGTTTTAACTTCAGATAAGACTAGTCCTAATCTCTTACAGTGACTTTAAAGATGCTATATTGTATGTCAGATTTTTGGCCGCAAACATTAAAAAATATATTTTTTTGAGTGAATGGTATTTCAAAGAGTATCACCCGCTCTAATGAAAAAAAGTTTAACTTTTACTTTTAATGGTCAGGGACCATGACAAAAATTTAAACAGTCTTATAAAACACATAAGAATTGGTGACGTGATACATGTATATTGTCGGCATCCCGACAAAAACTTTTGAGCACTTTATTTCACTGCTACTAAAAATTGGCGGACTTTTTTGAGCAATGGCTCAAATGAAAGCTTGTAACTTTCTCGACCCCCCATCAAAATACATATTGAATTTTAAATCAAAATTTGTGGGTCAAATCGGCCAAAAATCTTACATTGCATCTTTAACTGTACGTACCTGCCCTTTAAATATGTCTACATTTCCAAGATGGCTACCCAGCATGTTATCCTAAACGAGTGACACACCATCACACATGTTCAACCCATACAACCTCCCAATCCCCTTCATCATTCCAAGTATTTTAATAGTTCGCAATTTCCTTTCTTGCCAACACATACAGTACGTCTGTGACGGCATTCATGCATAAACCTCAGGCATGCCGGCAGCGCACCGCTGAAGCTCAAACTTTAAAGGGAGCATATTATGTGTTTATACACAGGCCTTCTTGCACTTTAAGGGCAAAGTATACCCGTAGTTTTTGGAACATTCAATTTGAATCCTTTAGGCCTATAAAAAAGGGAATAAAAGGGTAGCAACGAGTTCTTTAACTGCTGTTTAAAACCGAAGAGTTCTTTAACTGCTGTTTAAAACCGGCAGGGTCGTGGTCGTGCGATAAAGACTCGAGCGGAAAGCGAGGGCCTTCATTGCACGGCTGCGACCCTGCAAGGTTTTAAACGGCAGTTTAAGAACGAGTCACTACCTTTTTTGTTCCCAGTTATAAATGCCTTTTTGGTTAAAATGCGTAATAAGTATGAAACTCTGTAAAACCTTTTCCGTTGCCTTGGGCTCTGTACGTGTGTTTTATTTTTATGACTGAGACAGTTTTTGGGATACATGTATGCATTCGTGCACGTAGTAGTACATGTATACATCTAAACATATCCAAAAGCAACCGGTTATAAACAGCTCCAGCTGATCATTATCGACCGTGACGCGCTCTCCACCAATAGGTATAGCGAAACAGTGGTATTTATGAATGTAGATTTAAATATAATAAAACTACTGATGAACTTTGACAATTTCATTTCAAAAGGTGGATACATTTTTCAAGCAGAAAATCTAGAGGGGTTACATGTATGTCGACGAAAAAGAATAATCCATAGCCGGAACATCATGTTTTTGGGGTTTTTTTTTTCTTCATGTTGTGTTTGCATCGAGGTAAACAATGTAGTGTTCACCATTACCACATGTGTACATGTATACTAATGAGTACTTTTACTCAGTACTTTCTCAAAGTTCTGTGGAAAAAAAATTCACAGGCAAATCACTCCGTGGGATTTGAACTCAAGACCTGTGCATGGTTCCCCCACCCCAAAGAGTTTTGTTTAAGGGTCAAATTTGAATGAGTTGCTTTTAAGCACAAAAGTAGCTTCTGTAAGCACAACAACATGATGCTTTAATACCAGAATAAGGTTACCAGCCAAATTTTATGTCACATCAAAATATTTGACTGAGAAATTACTTTTTTTCTCAAAAACTGCATTACGTCAGAGGGAGCCATTTCTAACAATGTTCTCTACCATCAAAAGCTTTACATTGCTTGTTACCAAGTAGGTTTTTATGCTAACAATTATTTTCAGCAATTACCAATAGTGTCCAGCTCCTTTAATCATGTCTGTTCACACACTGTGATATAAGCAGTACTGGCCACAGGGAAAGAGAAGTATGCAAGGTTTCATTCTGTACTACTGTACTACCCATTGCAAAATGCAACCGCAATCACTCAGCGCTTACATTGTTTTTCAAGATATCTTATTTCTTAAAATAAATTGACCTCTGGTAAATTGAGTGTACTTTGTAATGGCAGATGCCAAGTTCTGATGTTAAAGCTACATCTATTACGTGTACGTACAAATGTACATCTGTGAATCGTGCTGATTGCAATTACTGTTATCTCTCGTTAAAGGGGACATATATAGGCCTACAATAGGGGCCCATTGCTATTGGTTCTCTTTGAAACTTACTTGGTAAAGAGCATTTATTCAGAAGCGATTAATTGGAGTGGCGCCCTTACTATTATGTTGAAATTGTTCCATACAGTTCTGGAAAACTTTGACTAGCACTGTAAGCTACATGTACATGAAAATTTACATTTAAGTAACCAATGTGTTATTTCTTTAAAGGCAGTGGACACTATTGGTATTTACTCAAAATAATTGTTAGCAAAAAACCTTTCTTGATTACAAGTAATGGGGAGAGGTTGATAGTATGCTCCCTCTGAAGTGACGTAGATTTTGAGAAAGTTCAATTTTCCACGAATTTGATTTCGAGACCTCAGATTTAGAATTTGAGGTCTCGAAATCAAGCATCTAAATGCACACAACTTCGTGTGACCATGATACGACAGGGGTGTTTTTTCCTTTCATCGACGACCAATTGAGCTCAAATTTTCATGTTATTTTATGCATACATGTATGTTGAGATACACCAACTGTGAAGACTAGTCTTTGACAATTACAAATAGTGTCTATCTGCCTTTAAAGAGAAAAACAAAAAGAAACAAACTGAGCAATTGCATTTAGTTAGTGTTAATCTTATCTTCAAAGACCAATGTTAAGCCCTTCCGCTTAAAGCCAACGGCGATAAAATCTGCAGGAATCTATTTTTATTCCCAGCTCCCTGTTTTGGACCACAAACACCATGCGTAATGCCTGAATCATTCACCTCTACAGAGCCTTAGCAAAGCGGAAGTGAAAATGATGATTCAGAAAAGAAAAACAGCTTAAGTCGTTAAAGAATGAGTCTGAATCCCCCCTCCCACCCAGTTTTAATAATCAGGGCATAGTTTAATGGCTTTGCTGTGAGCAACCCCTTGCAATGACTTTGGAACTACTGTACATTATAGCGCTAGGAATGTCCACTGAGTGACGGATATGCATGCTATATAAAGAAGCCATCTATTAGTGCTGGGCGAATAGTGAAATTTTGTTATTCGGATACCGCTGGCCAACTATCCGAAATTAACCGGATATTCGAATAGTTTTTTCGCCGCTAGAGGGCGCTATCACTCGGTTCATTCATAAAAATGACCAGATCTAATTTAAAGATGGCGATTTGCTTTTTCTTTTGATCGTGATGACTCTACGTGAAGGAAAACTTTTGTAATCTTTAAACAAATTACGTCATAAATGTCATTGTTTTAACTCTTCACGGAGGTGAGCATAGTTCAATATTTAATTTATGCTGTTTTATGCTGTCTTTAAAAGAAGTTTCATAAGGATTCAGACAAAACATTCATATCAGTTGTCGCCCGACGTCCGCGGATATTCGGATATTAAAGAATATCCGCTTACTTGGTTGTAATTACAGAACTATCCGGTTTATAAATAGCTATTCGCGCCCTATGCGGATATCCGGTTAAGAAGAAAAAGGCATTCGCGGTTACGGATAGGAAAACCTATTCGCCATTAACCAGATATTCAAATAATTCGCCCAGGCCTACCATCTATAAACTATTGTTACTGACTTCACAAGCTGACTACATGTACCTTGTGAAGTCCCCATGCTTATGGTCCAGCATGTGTCCATCCCTGCAATTTCAGAGACGCCAAGAAGGCCATGACCTTTGTTATAAGTACCCTGGGTCTTATTTCACAGAGCTGCTTACTTTGCTTATTTAAACACAAAAAGTAGCTAAGCATAACACAAGTATGCTTACCAGAAAAAGGCTACCAGCTAAACTAACATGCCCCATGTGTAACTTCCGACTGGTATCCTGCTCATTTGTGCTTAGCAGACAATTGTTCCGCATTATTTTCTGCTTTTAGCAACTTGATGAAGTTTTGCTCTGGTCTTGGCCTTGGTGTAATGAACCTTCAGAAGTTCCCCACTGACTTTTAAATATAAAAAAAATAAAAATAAAACAAACAGAAGAATGTGCCCTCTGCAAATATGCAAACGTCCTTGCCCTCTCAAAAGATGAAATCCCAGGCATGATGGCATGGCATTTTGGTAGTCAAACTGTATCGGTATACACCTACATGTACATACACCTACATGTAGATGTTAACTAATAGGCCTACAGGCATTGACAGGTCTGGAATTTTACCAAACGTTGGAAAATCTTGAAGTCAATGGGGAAGTTTTGAAGGCCTCCTTGCATTTCCATGTAAGTAACTTCATAATTCACAGAAAGTACAGTTTGGATTGTATGTGCTACAATGTAGGCCTACAACTTAAATAAATATTACCCTTTCAAAGTATAGAGTGGGACTATACGTCCACTTTAAACAGAGTTTCACTATCGTTTCCAGGAATTTAAAACATTTCAATATTTGCTCCATTCCAATGCACTTCACTTTGAGCGTTATTGCAGTAAAGCGTGTTACCCTTAAATAAACGTGGTCGGTGGTCACCCCAGCAGAGCTCCTAATTGGTGGCTTCCAACCCCATGCTGCCAGGGACATCATGTGCGTTGGGGAGTCCCGGAGTTTCTCCCCCCAACAGACAAGATGATCATATTATCATTGCCAATTACAAACTTCTTCTTGCTGCCAGTGCCAGGGAATGCGCCTCCTGAACAGGGAGTGACTCAGACGGAATTGCCAAGTGGTGGAACCCAACTCCTAAGTCTCCCTTGTGTGTCAGATTAATAATATCATTCGATACAGTGGTGTATGGGCAGATCTGCCAACATTTGCATCTTCGGTGTTTTCAAGGGCTTTTCCTGGCTTCCATACATTTTTGCCATCTTCTCAACAGCCTGATGGGGTTGACCTACATGTACTGTAAAAACAATGGACACTCAGCACAAACTATACACGTACACTGTACTATCTAGAAAGACCGTTGGAAATTGTTAATCTGTTTTTATAAAATTGAAAACCAAATTTCAGTTTTTTTTAATCTGTATTTCTTGAGACATACCCACAAATTTGTTGAAAAACAATTTTAAATGGCTTTATCATAGAGTATCAACACTTAAATGACTGGCCTAGGGCCATCAGTCCAGTGTAAATTGTCAATGTGTACAGTCACATTCCGACAGCCAAAGCGCAGCGTTCTTATAAAAATACATGTAAGCTGCCAGACAGTGGGTTTAAACTTTAAACCCCAAACCAGGCTGGCTTTGACAGTGGCACTTTACGTACATACTGCATCCTTGAGCAAGATGCTCTGGTGCAACTATCCGGATTTGCCTCTCACCAATGTGTACTCAGTAAATGGGGATGAAGTTTTGCTGATTGAGAGTGTAATTGTGTTTGATTAAACTGATGATGAGCGCCTAAAAGACTACAGGGATGTTTACTTCCCAGAATTTAATGTGATAGGCTGTTGAAAAAAAACCTGAACTACGTACAATGTATATGAGCGCAAAGCACGAAAGCTTGCGAGTGAGAAAGCTTGCTTACATTCATTGTATCTTTAGTTTTAAAGCCATTATACCCTTTCGGTACAGAAAAAAAAATAAAAAAATTCACAGATTTACAAATAATTTACAGGGTTTATGGTGATAGACTTCTCTTGAAATATTGTTCCATGAAATGCTTTACTTTTGAGAAAACATTAAAACAATATAAATTCTCGTTAGCGAGAATTACGGATTTATTTTATTTACACATGTCATGACACGGCTAAATGTGCGGAAACAAGAGTGGGGGTTCCCGTTATTTACTCCCGACTTCGATGACCGATTGAGCCTAAATTTTCACAGGTTTGTTATTTTATATATAAGTTGTGATACACGAAGTGTGCAACTTTGGACAATACTGTTTACCGAAAGTGTCCAATGGCTTTAAAAGCCCACTATGCAGTCTGGGGTGTTCGGTATGGTTTTATCTTCATGTTCGAACATGACAAAAAAATTATACAAATATATAATGGGCTTTTTCGAAAGAGACAAAAAATAATACAAAATTGCACAATGATATAATTAGGGAAGACAGTCATTGCTGACTAAAATGTCTGAAATCATACTCAAAATTATATAAAGTACCTTAAACACGTTAAAGGCACTGGACACTATTGGTAGTTACTCCAACTTGTTAGCATAACAACTTAAAGGAAGAGCTGTTGGTAGTATAACACATTGTGAGAAACTGCTCCCTCTGAAGAAATGTAGTTTTTTGAGAAGAAGCAATTTCTCACTCAATATTAAAAGACTTCGGGCCTGAAGTCTTTTATTAGGCATCTTTTAGGCATCTGAAAGCACACAAATTTGTGTAACAA
Organism: Asterias amurensis; assembly: GCF_032118995.1. Lineage (NCBI taxonomy): Eukaryota > Metazoa > Echinodermata > Asteroidea > Forcipulatida > Asteriidae > Asterias > Asterias amurensis. Next base: position 7,087,894 of record NC_092659.1, on the reverse strand, counting down.
CAGGCCTCGACCTCTACAGCGGCCACCAGCGGCCATTGCCGCGATGCCCCAGCAAATTGCCGTGAAGCCCTTTTAAAAATCACGTACCTTACGGCCACTTGGCCGTCGTGCCCTTTTCCATTGATTCCATAACATTATTTATTCGAAAATGTTATTTAATGTTAACATTGTGACCCATTTAATTTATATGGAGGTTAAAATTCGGAACGTACGATCCCGCACACTAGTTTTCACAATGCTGATTCTGTGCAACAAAAAATGTGTCGAGAACATGGCATGGTAACCATATCAAACGTAGTTGAGCTGTTTGCTACTAAAAACGCAGCACCAGACTACTCCAGCGTATAAACTCGCTACAAGTCCCTACACTAAATTACGCATTTTCGCACGGATTTTGTCTATTGAGATCTGTACGCTGGATACAGTCTATGTTTTCCCCCTGGCTATTTCGCTGGTGTCCAAGGCTTGTACTGGATTAATGTTTGTGACCCACCACTACCAGTGATCTGCCTGCCTTGCGACTTTGTTTTCATTGCTAAACACATGTGTTTGTGTACACACAACAAGCATGGAATTGTAAAACGTCAATATCGGATTATATGGAGGTAACGGCAGAGCCCTAATTTTGGAAATCATCATACTCCATCAAGTTCATTATTGATGAATCAGCATGCCATCCCACAAAAGATGCAAAAATAAGCAGGAAGGTGAAAGGGCTGGAGTGGCAGCAAAGTGCCAACTTTAGAAGCATTTTTTAATTAGGTGCGTTTGTTTACATTTTTATAGTATTTATTTAGCGCAGTCTAGCGTGGCATAAGCGCCGGCATGCACAATACAACTTACAACTTTAGCTAAATGCTTGCTATGCCAATTATTTTGTGCTAAGGGGTTGGGGGTTCGTTTTTAATTCTCATAATCATTATAAATATAAAAAAAAAGGAAAAAAAAAATATATATATATTTTTCCAAATCATCTGATTTAGCTGAGCCTCCGGGTTGTTGGTGGGTTGTTGGCGCGGGGTGGGTGGGGCTCGTTTGTCTCGCAGAGTTGGGGTAGTGGTGAGCCAGAGACTAATTGATCTTTTTTCTTCAGATTAGCACGCAGGGAATTAATTTTCTTAATATTTTTTTCTGTATGATTTTTTCAACAATGCTTTGTTCTGGAGCAATTATTTTCAGATGAGCAGGAGGGAGTTTAATTAAGTCGATGAATAAGGGGAGGGGGTAAAATGGGGTAAGTTAATTACTGGGGTAATAGTTTGCAATTCGAGTGCTGCAAGAAAACTGTTAATAATTCAGAAACAAATATTTTAAAACTTTTATTCAATTTCAGTTGCACAGCATGTAAACAGCGACAATGAAATAAATATGGGTTGGAATGTTGACCACCATCTTGAAATCAGTGGAAAGTATATAAACATAATCATCAACAAATAAAGGTTTGAAAATGGCCTTGGTGCCCTTTCAGTTGGCCTTGGTGCCCCTTTCTTTTTTAGAGCTTTTGAGGCCAAGTGGCCTTGCCCCTCTGAAGCTAAAGGTTGAGGCCTGTAACAAGGGTGTTTTTTTCTTTCATTAGTCTCTTGTAACTTCGATGACTAGTTGAGACAAAATTTTTCACAAATTTGTTATTTTATGCATTGTATGTATAATTTTGATTCGCCAAGAGAGAAACCTTGTCTTTGACAAATACCAAAGGTGTTCAGTGCCTTTAAAAAAAACAAAAAAAAAACAAAAAAAAACATCCACAAATAGATAGGAATGTCTCAACATCATCTGTTGTTTACAATACTCTGGGACCTCTACCATCTGCCATGCCGACACCAAGCAGTTTTAATCAAGTCCGAGTTGAACTGCTCTAGACACTGGAGGAATGCAACCATGGCAACCGCATCCTCTAATCCCTCCGAAGATCCTCTTCACATAAAACACTCCTCTCTACTCGCTTATTCTGGCACATCGTTTTTGTTTGTTTAACAGACTCATTTTTCAGACTGGCTGTCGACATCACTTAATAAATGTAAGACTTTCCAATAAATAACCGTGTTAAAGACGCACACATTGTACTAACAAATTCAGAGGATTATCAGTAGACAAACAGTTGAAATGTTGCCCCTATACATGAAAACGCACATTGTTAATACCCCCCCCCCAACAGAATTATTTCACAGGAGCTGGGCCCAATTTCATGGCTCAGCTTACCATAAGCAACAGTTGAAATATTGCCCCTATACATGAAAAAACACAAAGTTAGTACCACCCCCCCCCCCCCCACAGAATTATTTCACAGGGGCTGGGCCCAATTTCATGGCTCAGCTTACCGTAAGCAACAGTTGAAATATTGCCCCTATACATGAAAAAACACAAAGTTAGTACCACCCCCCCCCCCCCCACAGAATTATTTCACAGGGGCTGGGCCCAATTTCATGGCTCAGCTTACCATAAGCAACAGTTGAAATGTTGCCCATAAAATGAAAAAAACACATAGTTAGTACCCAGCCCCCCCCCCCCCACAGAATTATTTCACAGGAGCTGGGCCCAATTTCATGGCTCAGCTTACCATAAGCAAAGAATTGGCGCTTGCGGAAAAAGGGAATTCTGCGCCTACGTCAAAGGTTATGGGTTAGCGGGGAGATTTCTGGCTTGTGTGCAGGCATGTTACGCCTTGTAAACACAGTTACACTGTACATGTAGCACAGAAATTTGGCGCTTGCACATAAGCAGAGAATGGTGATCGTAAGCGCATAATTCTGCGGTAAGCAGAGCCATGAAACTGTGTCCTGGTCATGCTGGTAGGAACTGACATAAACAGGTTTATTCTCTTACCTAAAACTTGTCTTGCTATGGGTTTCTCCAAATCCAACCAAACCTGTGGAAACAAAAGGGAAATTATTAATAAAACAATGACTCGGTTACAAATACATTGTCTTGAACTTCAAACACATTCTTAATTGTTTTCAGTGACTAGCCAGCGAGACCAGTGGGCTTGTCATTTCACTTGAGCCCCAACTTCTTAAAAAGGGACGCTTTCAAACATTGAACTACTGTAGCCAGCCTGGACCCAATTTCATAAAGCTGTTTTATAAGTATATAATTCTGCTTAGCAAATTGTCTTTGCTATTATTATGAAAATCACACTGAACCTGGAGTCCCCATATTTTGAAATGAAAAATCTAGATTCTCATGCCTGATACCCCTTTGAAATGTTAATGTCAAACTTTCCCAGAAGCTTAAAACTGCCACGCTTTTAAAAAACACTCAAACATAAAACTTTGCTCTTTGGCAAAAAAGTCTGCTCAAATTTTGTCAGGAACATGCTGAACGGCACAGACACTGTGTATGGAGTGACCTAACTGTGGTATTCAGGATGGTAACCTATTAATTGTTTGCTTAGCAAAGGTTTGTTTTTGCTTAGTCTTAAAGAAATTGGGCCCTGTAGGATTGGAATCTTCATCTGTCTCACCCACTCTTAAACCAAATACATTATGTTTAATTCTGCAGGCCTGTAGACCCCCTAAACTTCCTTTTTGAGAGGGCAAAGGCACCAAGGCATTTTCTCCTTGGTAAAGGTAACCCTATGAGGAAATTGTAAATCTACTGGATCATTTCAAGGGCACCAAGGCAATGACCCGGGGGCATGGAGGCAATCGCTTTTGTTGTATCAGACCTGACTTTGCCATAGCATTCCTCTGTGTAAAACATCGCACATCTTGCTACGCTATGCGTTGTATGCACCCGACTCATATACCTTGCCTTGCCATTTTGAAACTAGCTGTACATAATACATGTAATATGCTACATGGTCTGTTGGAGTCGACTTCACAACTACCCTGCTGTGTTAAGCACGTAGCTCCCAACGCATACTGGTGTTACTAACGGTCTGTTCCGAGGACTGTACAGAACACTAACTTGTAGCCAGTGTGGTATGCGACCTATTACACTTGACCCCGTCATCGACCCATCGTTATCCAATCACTCACTGGTCCCCTGCAGATGTGAATCATCCAAGACTGTATAATGATGCATCCCGGTTGCTTTATGAGCGCTGTGACGAATAAGTCTTCTGAGAATTATGGAGGTTTTTGTTTTATTCCCTCTCGCTTAATTATCTTAAGCTCCAAGGCCAGACAAACAACATGACGTGTACAAAAAGTTTTCTACACTGCATTTAGGCCTACATGTACACAGGGACTCTTGCAATGTAATGAAAGATAAGGTCTAGATGCGTTAAGATATGTCTCAGGGACATTGAATAACTCTAACTTTGACCACTCTTGAAAAACATGTGAATAAGATTTGACCTCATTTTCTGGTTATTTGTTTTAAAGTTTCACGACTCAATTTCAGGATAAAATAACACAAGAAAGCAAGCAGGGCCTGTAGATGAAAATTTTTCATCAGAACCATAATTTATTTTACAAGATAATCAAAATACACAATACACTTGACTTGTCCAGTTCTGAGTTTACTGGCCCAAAGCTAAAATCACTGGCCTCAAGCCTGTGATTCAGTGTAAAATTCGAGCCCTTTAAGCCTTTTTGAGATATGGCGGACACAATGCTACAACACTATGGTTTGGGTAAAACCATTTCCGGTGTACACCCGAACCAATCAGTGTGCTCCTATATGGTGTCCGCCATACCTCAAAAAGGCTAATGGGTGTGGGGGCCAGGGGTTATTTTTTTAGGCCTACAGGTACGTATACACTGAAGAATTCATACAACCTCCCTTTAAAGTGAAATGTCAAATTTAAATCAGTACAGCAGGAAGTCTTGCGCCTGCAATCATAGAGTGAGGACCAGCTGACAACTGAGTCAATCTAGCTTCCTGTTTTGTACACAATATACAAAGATTCACTTACAGGGGTTTCCCTTAACTTTTCTTTTTTCACTCGCCAGATGAACAAGTCAACAACATTTTCGGGTCGCCACAAGTTTGTTCACTAGTCCACATGTAATAATGCACAAAGCTTAGAGCCCTGTCGATTCATAAATTTAACGGTTGTATGGCTTCTGACTGGCACCCCCGAACAAAGATATTGACAAAATAGGGACACCGCCAACATAGGGCTAGATAGCTCAGTTGGTAGAGTGCCGGCACGTTAATCCGGAGGTCGTTGGTTCGAATCCCCCTCTAGTCATTTCTTTGTTCAACCCCCAAAATCATTTCAAAATTTACCCAGTCAGTTTCCCTTGTGGTTTATATAATTAACCCTCTAGCAACAAACAAATTTGTACGTGTGTGTTAATTATTTTCCCCTTAAAGCCATTGGACCCTTTCGGTACAGAAAAGAAAAAAAAAGTTCACAGATTTACAAATAATTTACAGGGTTTACAGAAGGTAATGGTGAAAGACTTCTCCTGAAATATTAGTCCATGAAATGCTTTACTTTTTGAGAAAACGGTAAAACAATAAAAATTCTCGTTAGCGAGAATTACGGATTTGTTATAAACACATGTCATGACACGGCGAAACGCGCGAAAACAGGAGTGGGTTTTCCCGTTATTTTCTCCCGACTCCGATGTCCGATTGAGCCTAAATTTCTACAGGATTGTTATTTTATATATAAGTTGTGATACACGAAGTGTGGGACTTGGACAATACTGTTTACCGAAAGCGTATAATGGCTTTAAAGGTTAGTAAACAAATTATTATGTTTTTCCCACGTTTTATCAGCTATTCTCTCTTATATTTTTCCTGTCTTTTTCTGGATCCTAATCCCTTTCCCCTCTTTTTCCTATGTACATGTATTTGTTTGTACTTGTATTGCCTCTGAAGAAGTTCCGGTTTGGATCGAGAGCGAAGGCAATCTACCCTACTCATTATACACCAAGTAATAAGTGTCAAGCTGACACCAAATTCTGCGAGGCAGAAATTTGATTTCAGAGCTGCATGCCTTTGTACACAAATCTTCCTCTGGTAAGGGCACTACATAATGAGGAAAAAGTAAATTTGAATTGGAACTTTGCCAAAAAAAACACCACCAGCAAAAGCACAGGGCACCACAGCAATAAAGGGCACCACAGCAATACAGGGCACCACAGCAATACAGGGCACCACAGCAATACAGGGCACCACAGCAATACAGGGCACCACAGCAATACAGGGCACCACAGCAATACAGGGCACCACAGCAATACAGGGCACCACAACAATGGATGTGGGTTGGTGCCAGGGGTGATTTTGAGGCCAGGAGATATTTTGAAGGAAAAAAAACTCAACAAGAAGTCTTGTCCTTTATCAACCTGAAACAAACTGATACATGTACGTATGTATGTAGTTGAGGTTTACACTGCCTCCATTACCTCCGTAACATAATGAACAGCTTTTATGAAACTGAGCACTCTCGTCTCAGCAACCTAGTTCCACGCCCAACACAAGGGCACAGTTCAAAGCACCTCTAATCCAATAACATTTATTCCTATAATAAATTATTTTTGATATTCATATTTAAGATGCAAGGACCAATTTATGACAGATTTGCACCGCTGGAATTTCATCTTTGAGGGGGCATTTTGCAAAGGTCACTTCCATTGAAAAAGCCATTGGAAACATTTTAAATGGGCACTAAGGCAAAGACCAGGGACAACAGAGGCAATGGACTAAGTGGCTTGTATTAAGTAGTGTACAGTGTATACATTTTGTAATCATGATAACTTTTGGCCTGAGTTGTAAACCAACATTTGGATTCAAACTTCAAAAATGTCTGTCAATTTGATATTTAATGTTTTTTTAATAATAATAATAATAATAACCTTACTTATATAGCGCTTTTTACAAAAGTTAATACAAAGCGCTAACGAAATACTATAGCAACCAAACAAAAGATAAACTACATGCTTTACAGACAAAACAATGCAATTAACAATGATTCAATCTAGAGTTACTTAGGATAGAGGTGGGTTTTTAATTGGGATTTGAAGGAACTCGGGGAATTGGCTAAACGAACAGATTGAGGAAGACGATTCCAGCATTTTGGCCCAGTTGCAGCAAAAGCTTTAGATCCTACATTGGTACGTGATCGTGGGGCATTCAATACAAAAGCTGAAGTGGATCTTAAATTATACAAAGACTGGCAGGTGTGGAGAAGGTTGCCCAGACAAGTTGGAGCTTGGTTAGAGAGTGATTTATATGCGAGTACTGCGTTCTTGAATATTCAATCCGTTGCAAAACTGGTAGCCAATGCAGGGTCTGGATGAGAGGCGATGTATGCGTGTATTTCGGTTTCTTATAAATAAGACGGGCAGCTTGATTTTGAAGGAGCTGTAGCGAGTGCAAGTTCTTTGTTGATGTCCCATAGAGAAGGCTATTGCAATAGTCCAACCTTGAAAGAACTAGTGCTCGAATTGCTGCATGTGTACAACGATCCTGAGTGTGTCAGCCAAAGATAAAGCGCCAAATTTATTTGAGGTATTGCACATCAACAAAAAACTGTAAAATCGAAAATTGCAAAAAAATAAAAATAATATTGAATTATTGTCAAAAGATCCCAACATTACCTCAAATCAATCAGCCATTTTCTGTGACGCTAATTTTTGTATGCTTTTCACTTTCAAATGACATTATCTGTAAAAATTCATTTACAGATTTTTATTTTTTTTTCGAGGAAATCCAGACCACGCACCTTTAACAGCCTTGACACAAAACTTAGCTGAGCGAAAAATAAAAGAGGTTCAGGGCATGACGGACTAACGTATGTTTTGAAATCTGATTTGCTGTAAAATATGGGTCAGTTATATGTCCACCAGTGAATTATGCAGATTTACTGGATGGTGGCTACATCTCTCCTGTGCACTTATGCAACTGCTTGTGTGTTTTGAGGGAGAAGAGCAGCGGCCTGCGGCAATGTTCTGCAAGCCTCCACGCTGTGCGTAATTTTCCGTCCCTGTTTTCTTTGCTGGTCTTCCCTTTTGCCATGAGACAATTCCTACGTGTCTATAATGTCAACAAGGACATCTAAACCAATATTTTTTGGGGACGAACCATGGTACAGTTTTGAGCGAAACTACTTTGTATTAAAGCCTCGCAGGGTTTCTCGTTTCTCTACTAGAGAAAAAAAAGAAAAAGAAAAAAAGCCGGAACAAAACAATGAAGCTCAGCGCATCGCAAATAACATTCCTTTTAGAGACGCTATTGCCATGATGTACATGTTAAATGATTGTAATGTCTCGACTCCTTGTTCGTGTGATTTGTTAGCATCAATTCTGACTGCTCTTAGCAGCATAATTTCCTGTTTTTCCCAAGTGGGGATGGTACATTACAAATGCATTTTGTATGTCTTCATGAGAATTAGCCTGAATGGATTTTGTTGACTTCCAAAATTAACATAATGTTCAAGGATTTTCGGGCACAAAGGCAATAACCAGGGGGGCATAGAGGCGATCACCTTGTTGAAATCTAAGGCCTGCGAGGCCATGACCTTCGCCTACAAAACTCCAGGCCCGAAATCGTATAAAAAAGTTCACAATTTCATTTGTGCATTGTGGATGTCCATGTAGCGGCCATACTTAGACGTTGACACCGAACCTTTTGTCACGACAGGGACACTAATCACATCTGATACTCAACATAAAGACTGACATAAAGACTGGTAACCGTGGGGTGTTTACATGAGACTCCATACCAGGGAATGCAATCCTCTCCGTGAATAGAGCTTAGAGCTCAGAATCCATGAAAGCGCCTCGCACTTGCAGCCCCTTAGTGTTAAAGGCACCTTGGCACTATTGACTGTCCTCAAAATAATTGTCGGCATAAAAAAAACTTACTTGGTAACGAACGCTGGAGAGCTGATTGATAGTATAAAACATTGTGAGAAAACGGCTCCCTCTGAAGTAACGTAGTTTTTGAGAGAAAGAAGTAATTTCTCACTCAAAAGACTTTAACCACGAAGCCTTTTATTATGCACCTTAAAGCACACAATATGCAATCCAATAAGTTTTTATTTTGATTAAAATAGTTGGCAACTCTAATGTATTGGGTCCAAATATTTTCAACAGATTTGTAAATTTAAGCATGTTGGGATACACCCAGTGAGAATACTGTCTACTTGACTATTACCAAAGGTGTGCAGTGCCTTTAAAGTCAGAATCCGTGCAAGCGCCTTGCAGCCCAATACTGTTAATACTATAATCCTAAGATGGCCTGACAGCACTGGTTCCAACAACAGCACAGTGTAGATTTCTTTATAGAATATTTTGTTTAATGTTTTTTTTTTAGTACGGACCGAGTCTATTTGATTATTTCTTCAGCCAGTCTCACTGATTTCTTCCGATGGGATTTAAAGGTGAAATCTGGTAGCCTACTTTTCTATTATTAATAATGTTGAATTCCTCTAACCACTGATCTGCTGTAACACTGGCTACTAACACTGGCTGTACAATAATGTGGTACTTTGTACATGTACTAGGTTGATTGAAGAGGCTTTTAAGGGTAGGGTCGTGTACATTGGTAATGATCAAATAAATGACAAAAATCAAGTCTGCTCTAAATTTGCTAAGGTAGATTGTTGAAATGTTTCAACATTATGTATCGTTTAGAAAGTTATGTATTCCATGGTCTACAGTATTCTTCCTTTAAATTCTCCTGCGTGGGCATAACTACTCCAGTTTTTAGTGGGTATCTCAAAAGTGCTACCACCTTTTAAAGTGACATTTTCACAGGTTAGTATTACTGTATATCTAAATTCATATCTAAAAAAAACAAACAGCCGTACAGTTACAACAACCAAAAAGTATTCTACCTTTAAGCACCTTTTGGAGAATTCAATCAATATTTAGAGGTATTCTTATATATTTATAATCTTACCACTTTGTCAGTTTTGTTGAAGTATTCCAGTCCGAAATAATCCATCTCCAGGAGGTTGAGATGTCTGCAGCACTCCTTAAACAGGTCCATCCCAAGACATCCATTCTGAAGGAGAAGGAAAAAAAGGCACAGTAGGTAAAAAATTAATGAATAAGAATGAGCAGTAAGCTAACGGGTAGTTTAATGCTGGGCAAATAGTGAAATTTTGTTATTTGGATACCGCTGGCCAACTATCCGAAATTAACCGGATATTCGAATAGTTTTTTCGCCGGTAGAGGGCGCTATTAAAAAAAACAAAAAAACAATTAAGAGGGCGCTGTTCGTTTGTGAATGAGATCTTAGAGGCGGATTGATATTAGTTTTAGACAGTGTCACTCGGTTCATTCATAAAAATGACCGGATCTAATTTAAAGATGGCGATTTGCTAATTCTTTTGATCGTGATTGACTCTACGTGAAGGAAAACTTGTAATCTTTGAACAAATTACGTCAGAAATGCCATTGTTTTAACTCTTCACGGAGGTGAGCATAGTTTAAATACTTAATTTATGCTGTTTTATGCTGTCTTAATAGAAGTTTCATAAGGATTCAGACAAAATATTCATATCAGTTGTCGCCCGACGTCCGCGGATATTCGGATATTAAAGAATATCCGGTTACTTGGTTGTAATTACAGAACTATCCGGTTTATAAATAGGTATTCGCGCCCATTGCGGATATCCGGTTAAGAAAAAAAGGCATTCGTGGTTACGGATAGGAAAACCTATTCACCATTAACCGGATATTCAAATAATTCGCCCAGGCCTACTAACGGGTGACATCAATTGCAAGTAGGATTAGAAACTTTGCATGGTGGGAGTTTGGCGAGGTTGCTGTTACCCCATCAGTAAACTCTTATTTGAATATTGTTGGTTCTGAAATAAACTGGCGACTGACAATTGAACTTTTTGATGTATGCTCAAATCAAAGAAAAACTTAGTAAGACTTGACGCAACTGTCAGATACTTTCCTCAAACTGTAAATTAACTACTGATCTGTTTTCCTTCGGCCACTCGTGTAACTGCTCCAGATTTTCAGCAGTGTCTCAAAAGCGTTACCAACCTTATGAATGAAATTTTTACATTTTTAGTTTCTATTATGTAATAGGATAAAACCAATCTATAGGTTTTCCAATAAACCAAAGAATGCCTTGCCTTTAAAACCTGACTTTTATCCAATCTGACTGTTTATAATGTTTCAGCACGTATACAAAGAAACCTCACAGGATTCAAGAAACTGGATTTCGGGATGGTTTTGGTCAATTGTTGTTTTTTTGTTACATGATCAAAGTTCTCAAATAAAATGCCACATCAGAAGTTCATATCCTGCTGGGAATATAGAAGTGTTTTTTTCCCAGTGTTTTTTAAAATCCAATTTATATTTTTAACAGTGCAGGTTTTTCAAACTCCCCAGAGAATAGACTGTGCAAGTCTTGCACGTATCGGAAATGAGAAAATAAGTCGAAAGCAGAGTGAATTTTTGTTTAAAGAAATCAAATCACCTTCTAAAATAATATTTGTACAAAATTCTTCAAACTAAAATACATTGAAAAAAAACAAAAAAAACATAGTACAATTTAAATGTAAAATAACAGAAAAAAATAATAAAAACTTGAAATAGGGATGGTTATATCGATACAGTAATCAACTGAACAACATATGGAATAAAATGCTCAAGATTGCACAGTACAACTTTTCAAACCAAGATTAACACTAAGTGGAAAATATTCCATAGACCTTGTTTAAAGTTCAACGTGCTTCAGCCAAACTTAAAAATCTTAGGTTCAAAAATTCTCCCCCCCCTTGTTTTGAAAAACCTATGGGGAACCCCTAAACCCAAAACAACTGGGATCAACTTGGTCCCAACAGTTTTAATACTCAGAGACTTGCATTTTATAACCTAAAAGGAGTGCAAGGAACTTTGGTTCCGTTGGTCTGTAAGAGAACTTCTGGAAGGCTCATTTTTGGGAACCTTATTTATGTGCAATGTTCAGTCATGGTTGAAGTCTAATCAATCTTGTTTCTACAGTGACACAGATCCCTAAAGGTACACATAACTGAAAGCAGGTGTAGACCATTATTCACAGGCTGAGAAATGAAAAGGTGACTTTCATCACCCTCAAATGAAAAATTTAACCAAATGGAGTGAGAAAGGAGTTACAGTTTCCTGTGAGACATCTAACATTGGTCCAAAGAAAAAGGTTCTACTCGATAGGGACTACAATTCAGTTTTTTTGTTTATGTTCATAAAGACTGTCAAATTAAAGCCATTGGACCCTTTCGGTAAACAGTGTTGTCCAAGGCCCACACTTTGTGTACCACAACTTCTATATCAAATAACAAACCAGTGAAAATTTAGGCTCAATCGGTCATCGGAGTCGGGAGAAAACAACGGAAAAACCCACCCTTGTTTCCGCGCGTTTCGCCGTGTCATGACATGTGTTTAAAATAAATCCGTAATTCTCGTTAACGAGAATTTATATTGTTTTGCTGTTTTCTCAAAAAGTAAAGCATTTCATGGAATAATATTTCAAGAGAAGTCTTTCACCATTGCCTTCTGTAAACCCTGTAAGTTATTTGTAAATCTGTGAACTTTTCTTTTTTTTCTGAACCGCAAGGGTCCAATGGCTTTAAGTGGTTCTCCTGCATGCCTGTATGCTTCTATTTTGAAAGGGCAAGATGCATTTTCTCTTTGGTAAAAGGCACCCTACGACATGTACGAGGAAATTGTAAATTTCTACAGTTGAGCATTTCAAAAGTACCAATGCAGTGACCAGGGGGCATGGAGGCAGTCACCTCAATTGTCCCCATGAAGTGTCAGGTATGGATAGAGAAACCTGAGCCAAAATCTGTCTTTTTTTCTTGCTAGTGTTGATAAAGCCGAAAAAAACAAAACAGGTTATAGCGTCCTGCCTTTTGGGAAAAATGAAGGAGGAGAGCCTTTTTGTTTGGGGGGGGGGGGCGGCTGACACATTTTTTTTTTTTCAGACAGTTGGGTACAACTATTTTAAAAAAAATATGCTTCTTTCAACTGAGATTCTTATGTACACGTATTTTAATGTTTTTGTTCTGAAAAAGAAAAGAAAAAAAAGGAGACAGCCTCAAGAAAGGACGCCTGTGGGCGCTAAACTATTTTTCTTTTTTTCCTACATGTAATACCAGGTAGACCATAAACATTTTCCTGAATCAGCCTTGGTTTTAATTTATTGCTCAATCAAAGTGTATTCATCAAACTGATCAAATGACAATCACATTGCCTAGGAACCTCTAACCTATAAGTCATAAAATTTATGATTACAATGTGTTCAAAGGTTACAGTGCTTCATTTTAAATTCACAAACTGATCAATAAAATACTTTGTGAACATGATCATTAAAATGACATTTTTAAATTCTCTGGATTTGTTTTGAAAAGCAGATCCAAATCTCAAAAAGAAGATATAAACAGCAAAAAGCAGAGCCAATTTGCATACAATTTAATTTGCTCTGCACAAATAAATATAAACAATTAAATAGAAAAATAGAAAATTATGAAATCGAGCCTAGTCTGTACAAGTGTTCATAAGCAATATCTTCTTTTTGACTCTTCCTCTACTTATTTTTATATTGGAGTGGACTACTTGCTGTTTCCTTGCCACAAGTTCCAAAGTGGACATTTGCCAAAGATAAGAAATAAGGAAGGGAAAGCTAAAAATAACATGAGATGTGCCCCCTTTTATCATATCAAAGTTAATACAAAATTAGACAGTCAATCTCAATTAAATAGCATTACTATTTTATGTTTTATTTCATTGGTTGAGCTGTGTCAAACATGGAGGAAGACAAATCAGCCTGCATGCAAGAAGTCTGGGGTTGGTGGCCCTTTTTGTAAACATGTGATGGATGATGATATCATAGGTCAATTTATCTAGATACTGCAGTGTCAAGCTGGGAGGTTTAGTGAGGATTAGGTAATTACAATGAATGTCTGCTGGCTACCACTAAGTCATTATCTTCTGTTTACACAGATCATGATCCATCCTTAATTTATCATTATCTGATCACTGTGGAGATAAAATATAATCATTCATACCATTGGGGGAACCATGATAATGCGTTGGATGGTTGGGCAGCCCATGGGGAAACCCATGGGAAACCTGAGATTGTGAGATGTCCAGGGCCGAATTTCACAAAGCTCAGGGAAGGATTTTGTCAAGCAATTTTGCAAAGCAAATAATTTAGACTGAACTTGTTTTGTGCACACTGAAGGCTGATATTGAGTAGCAAATGTAGCCTTGCTCAAGGCAGTCGCATTATTCGCTCCGAAAAGACGCAGCTGTAAACCCACCCGCCGTATACCCTGTGCATGGTGTGTGCGATCACACCGAATGACCCACCCGTATACACACTGTCACATCGCACGAATACTGTTCACACAAGTCATCGCACTCGTACACCACTAACCGCATGCGGAGGCTGTCAGGCCGACAGCCTTGTCGGGTCTATATCTTCCCGTTTTAATGTGTTGTATTGAAAAAATTCCAATAGTGGACGAAATTGGGGGTGCTCTAGGATATGTTAGTATGCAGCTCATGAATATGTATATCGTTCATCAGACCTATCAGACAACACAGGATGTGAGGCAAATGAATTATTCATTTTGACGTCCAATCACGCACTTCCCTTATCACGACCTTTGGACCCTATCATGCGTCCGTGGTGGTGGTGTGTGAGGTAAACATGTCTCGTCTTTCGCGGGCATTATGGTAATGAGCTGACCGTGGGAACTCTTCGCTTATTATAGTAATGAGGTCAGTGGCTTCAACACAGATCCTACAAGGCTGTCGGCCTGACGGCCTCCGCATGCGGATAGTGTACGGGGGCATCGTGTCATGCGATGTTACGCACAGTGAATACGGGTGGGTTTTACGCACAGTGAATACGGGTGGGTTTTTATACAGCGGCGGTTTTTTTTTCGGAGTGAATAATTCGACTGCCTTGAGCAAGGCTATAGCAAATGAGGATTTTTGATTAGCAACTGACACATTTTGTGTAGCATTATGTACAAGGGAAATCGTTCACTGGAAAGCTGATTAATAAGCATAAAATATTGCTAAAAAACAATTGTATGCTAAGCAGAGGGGACCAATTAAAATTGAACATGTTACACGGTTTATAAAATCGTCATTTAAACAAACACGTTGCCTTGGATCGGTCGAGTTGGTCTTTGAAAAGCGTTTGTAACCGTTTGTTATAAAATGCATATGATTAGAAAGATATTTTAAAAGTAGAATAATGATCCACACAAGTATCACTCGAAATTGCGTGGTTTTCCTTTTACCTCGTCGACAAACACGGTCGGCCATTTTATGGGAGTCAAATTGTTGACTCCCATAAATGGCCGACCGTGTTAGTTCGCAAAGTAAAAGGAAAACCACGCAATTTCGAGGCAAATGTGTGTGGATTATTGTATTCTACTTTTAAAACATCTTTCTACCCATATGCATTTTATAACAAACGGTTACAAACGCTTTTTATAGACCAACTCAGCCGATCCAAGGCAACGTGTTCCTTTAAGCGTTTTCCATCAGGGCTCTTCAAACAAGGAAAGCAGAGCCAAAGCCAAAGCCAAAGCCATGGGTACTATGTGGGGATACAATGTACGGTGTTCTGAGAACCATGAAGCCAATAGCTGTAACCGCACATTCATCATGAAGCCACTACTACACCAGCCACTGACACTCAACTGGGTCACGACCCTAAAGAAGCTTTCCTCTAGTCTGGCGCACTGATCACTCGGATCCATTTCACAAAGCCTGCCGCAGTGCCAGCAGTAGGTGTAACACTATCCATCATGGGTTTGTATCACTGTTGCAGTCCCTATAGCCTGATGACACTGCCTAATCATAGAGTAACACTAGACACCAGACTGCCAGTGCATGTCCCTGGACATGATCCCCCCCAAGTCAAACAATTTTATTATGTACATTTAGAGCACATAGTGTGTGCTACATGTATGACAGGTAGCCTACCAGGAGAGTGGTTTACAAGTTTACATGAAAAACAATACACGTGGCTCCATCCACAGCTTTTGGTTAAGCATGGAGGTAGAAATAGACCCCTTCCATCTGTATAATGAGATAAATTTAGCAAGGGTCCTTTGCTAAATTGTAGCATGGCGGTGAAGTTTTGTAAAATTGTACTTCGTGTGAAAGGACAACAATTTGTTTCTATTGTTCAAGTTCTCTTGCGAAATCTTGTCAAACATTGCTACATTTTACAAGCATGCCACCATGATGCTACAATTAAGCAAGGGACCCCAGTTAAACTGCTGTCGTGTGAATAGCACTTTGGACCCAAAGTACAGGAAGCATTTGCAGAGACCAACATTTGCAATCAGGGGCAAATTTCATTATGGTTGGGAGCCGCCAACTTAGGGCTAGATCTTACGGCTAGATAGCTCAGTTGGTAGAGCGCCACTATGATATTCATGAGGTCATTGGTTCAAATCCCACTGCATAGTCAATTTATCTTTATAATAGATGTTAAATTTGCATCGGGGATAAAGAATATTAATTTTTTTTGTATAACCCATACACAGATGTGTGCTAGCACTGTATACTCAGTACTTTCCTGAGTCCTGTGAATTTCTTTTATCTTTGTTCAACAAAAGTCATTAATTTTTGGAGTAATTATTATTTAGCACTTGGAAAATGGACCATTGTTTGAGGAGAGCGCTAAGAGGTTTGGTAAATTATCTAAAATCAGTATTGAAATGCAAAATTTGATATTGATAAGAGTTTCATTCCATGATAGCTTTCAGTGTGCTAGAGTTGTACGACTCTAACACAGCTATTGTGTCTAATGTACACTTTACACAACAATAAAATGGAAAGTTATTGGAAATTGCATTTCTGACTAATGGCCTCATCATTTGCCAATTTCACCAATAATGTGCTGCTTGAATTACTAAATCTATTAAGTATAAACAGCTAATCAAAATTGATGAGTGCACTGTGTCCACAAATCATCGGTCCATTAAACGCATGGTGGTATATGAAGAACAAACAAGAGTCTTGAATAGATGTGATGATGTGTTGTTTTTGTTGGGTTTTTTTTGCGCAAGATTCCGTGGCTCACTTGACATTTGGGATTCACCGAAATGTGAATTAATTAAGCTGGTGTCCTGCAGTGAGTGTTATTGCTTACATGATGTCGAAATAACGTGGGTGTGTACATATAATATGGGAGTTGCACTTTTGGACTTCGGTTACCACTAACATTATCAGTGAAAACAAAATAAATTGATAAGGCTTTGATTAGGGCTTGAGTTTTTGACTGATTTTTACCTATCAGCAACTTGCAAACTTCAAATGTCCAGGCCTATGTAATGCTTGGTTGTATGGAAGGGCAAGGACACCAAGGCGATTTCTCCTTGGTAAAGGTTCCCTAGATGAGGAAATTGTAAATTTCTAATGGAAAATGTTCAGGGGCCAACTTGAGGCAATGGAGGCATATTGCCCCTATTCATGCAGGTAAATTACATTTTGTTTAGCAGGGCTCGAATTTGGGGCGGAAAATCCAAGGTATTGTAGCTCAAAGGTTTACTAGACCAGTACTTATTTTTACAAGACCATAGATTATAATTAAATTGAGTTAACCAAGCACTCAAAGAAGATGTACGTAAATACTGTACGTACAGGTAGATCCCAGTTGTCTTAATAAAGGATACTCCTAAAAAAAAATTATTCATAGTTTAAGTTCACAAAACAATTACACAATGAGGCAGCCGTAGATGGTGTACATTATTCAATTGAAAACACAAGACTACAGGGCTTGCAAATCCAGTTTGGAGTTTACTGGCCCAGTGCTACCATCAGTGCTAATTTTGAGCTATTGTACTTTGTATACTAAACAGTGTGAACAAATTCATAAACAGAATCTATTGATGGGTTTCTTTTGCACTCTCTGGAAAACCTTGTGTACTATGCACCAATGCAATCATACACAATAGCAACACCCTCTCATGCATGGCTGAACAACAGTCAGAACCCACTCCGAATGCATAATAGTCACCCCCAATGTTTACTAAACAATCCCTGTCAGTTTGTAACAAAAGACTCAATGCCCTGCACAGCTGTATGTAGGCATACACCATTGCAGGGTGATTTTAAACACCATTGCAGGGTGATTTAAAAAAAACAGCCTAGCTGTATACAGGCCCATACCATTGCAGGGCGAGTATACCACCCACTACCACAAAAACTGACTTTATTCAATTCAAAGGAATGTAGTTTTATAGATCAGGAATCTGTGAACTGTTTCTGCATAATATGTTCTCAGATTGCTTCCAATCTTGCATTATTTTATCCTGTGCGGTTATAACCGCTCTATCTTTTCGGCAATATCAAAAAAACTATCACCTTCAAAAAAGATAAATTCAACAGGTTAGGGTCACAGAGGATCGTGCATGGAAATCTTGATTGCGGGGTCCTACATGTATAAAAACACAATTTATAGTCAGTGCTGAGGCCTTGAAATTCAAACTGTTTTTTTTTTATGACCTCGCATCAAGATTTCTATTGCGGGATCATCGCGCGACCAACGCGCAATTGACTATAAACCGGCCTATAAGGACAACCTGCTCATCATAGTCAAATTTTCGCTGCTAAACCCCAAAATAGTAAATTTTTGTATTTAATATTAAAGTATGCATGCTTTCCTGCACAAGCATTTTGACTGGTCGGCAGAAGTTTTAACTAGCATTTGAACCACTAATCAGTGTTCAAGTACATGTTCGATAGTTTTCCATTACGAAAGGGCATCTCCGAGGTAAATTTAAATGTATACTGAAACATTACAAGGGGCACCACGTCATTGACCAGGGGGCATCTAGACGATCTGTTTCCTCAAGGAAGTGCAATGTAGGCCCTACATACGTCAGAGAGCCGTTGCAGTATGGAAATACATGTAGAAGGCTAAGACGTCTGACCTAACAGACACAATACTAAGACTTATAATAGAATTAGCCAGGGTGCTTTAGAAAAGTTTGCATATATATTAGTGAGTCATTCCTATGATGTATATATCACCACATGCCGCAAATTGAAAGGAATTGCTTTAATTATAAGGATGAGGTCACCCAAGGAAAGGTCAATGTCCAACGTAGAAGCACTATTAGCCAATCGGATCCTTAGGTTACCACACACTGAGACGTTCAGATGTAACTGTAAAAAGGATAAAACTGTAGACCTACGTTGTTTGGTATCACTGCATGCAAATTGCCGAGTGTACACTGTGTATCACTGACACTATCATGTAGGCCAAATAATATATAAAAAAAACAGCCTTTTTGAAAAAATAAAGGAGGGCCACCTTTTTGGTCAAAGACAAAAATTTATTTTTTATGTCTGAGACTTTGCAAAATTAATCCCTAGGGCCTATACTTTTAGAGAAAAAAGGAAGAAAAAAAAAAAAAAAGGAGGCAGCCTTAAAAAGCAAGCGGACAGGGACGCTTGTTTAAACATTTGTTTAAACATTTAAACAAAATTATTTGGCCTATCACATGCAAGCATTGAAATGTAATGTGTCACTAACAGAGGTGGCTGGTATAAGGGTATCAGTGTACTACGGGTATCAGTGTACTATAAACTACATAGTGTTGTAGAACACCAACCAAAGGGTCAAAGGTACATTGCACTGGTAAGGCTGATAAGACAATGAAGGACCCAGTTTTGTTTGCACATTATCTCATGAACATCAAAGTTTCATAGACTTTCCTAAAGTGACTTAAATGCCCAAATGGCAATGCTTTGCACCACAATAAATCTGGACTTACAGTGCCCTGTCAAGACGTAGATTCTACAATGTGTAAAGTGTCCTACAATTGCAATCCCCACATTCTTTGGTGAGCAGTGCCATGACATTTGACCCCTAAGATTGATCTTGAGGCACTGCGTGAGTGGATAGCAGCCAATTTACTGAGTAATCAAATTTACCTTCTGAAAATGTAAAAAATACACTATCCAGGCCAACACTAACACGGATGCGACAAGAGGCCATGGCTTCTGTTGCCCCCGGTGTTGGCCTTGGTGCCCCTTCAAAAGTATCCCATAGACTTAAGTGCAGCCCCTTTGCAAAATGAAAATGGCCTTGCCCTCTCAAAGATGAAGTTCCAGGTTTGCTGCTTCAAAAATAACTAATTTTCAAGTTTAAGTAATAATGCACAATGTGATTTACGTAGGCCTAGGTCTTCTCCTACCACTCCAAGCAACATCAAAGGTCTATCATAAAATTCCAGGCTTGTTACTGTTCATACCAGCCTGGTTATAAAACACCTCAGTACAAAGCGGTCCTACTACTTGCCGTCAACTCGCCGACTTGCCGTCAACTCGCCATCAACTCATTTTCGTGCTGTCAACTCATTAAATTTACATGAAAAATCTATAAAAGGGGCACGGAAGCGTTAAGTCTGGGCTTAACTACACATTTCTCATGGTTTTCGGTAAAAATTCATTCACAAAAACGACTTTGTGTTGATAAAAAAAAAGTACCAATCATTGACATCTTGGGCTAAGACTAATCAATGTGAAAAAGCAAGATGGCGGCCGACGGTTTTGCTGCTTCGAGATAATTTTTTCACGAAAAAAAAAACCTAAATTTTTATTCCGAAATATGACCTAAAAATTACACGAATTCTCTTTGAGCTGATACTTTACAGTTCTATGCTTCTTTTGTGGTTTTTAAATGTACATTGTATATTGGAGGAGTTGACGACGAGTTGACGGCGAGTTGACGGCAAGTAGTAGGACCCGTACAATGTACTTGATATGTACAACCATGACCAACCGTGCTTCCTCCTGGCTACAAATACAATGTAAGCACATGACATGCTACATGCACTTTAAAGGCACTGGCTGACTGGACACCTTTGGTAATGTACTCCAAGAAGTAATTGACCATAAAACTTACTCAGTAAGAAGTGCAGCCATCTTTTGCAATGAAATATTCAGAGGTCAGTTTGATTGTGTACATAAAGTGTTTAGGCCTAAAACATAGATTTAAAACAATCGAACGCTTCCAAAAACCAAAGTACATACTCCCTTTAAAAGTCTCAACTACTATAACCTTGCTAGCTGCACTGAATATGAACATACTGCACACTTGGAATGCAGTGCTAAATACAGTCTCTGCAATGTGGATGTTCAAACTAGAATTGAGAAAGAGAGCCCGGAGGCAATGTCTGGTGAACAATTGTACATTTATTAAGAGCAGAGCTGCCAACATTTGCATCGTGCAATCAGGGAGACTTTTTAAACAATAACAACCAGGCAGCTATTTTGATATAATTGGTACAAAGTTTCCATAATCAGGGTAACATTCCAGATGTTCATCAGAATATAGACAGATTGATTTATTTTCTGGGAACTTTCTGAAGAATCAGGGAGAGTCTTGTTATGAACAGACGCACCAAAAATGAGTAAAAACTTCTTAGACCAGTTGACAAAGTGTAACTGTTTTTGTTTGAACAAACCTTTGTCAAGTCAGAAGAGCTTAACAAAATCTCATTTGTCTTCATAGATATTGAGTATTCTTCATGAAACTACTCAACAGGATCGACGAAAGGTAGTCCAGACTCAACAAAGTCAATATTTTTACTTGTTTGTTTGTGTTCAAGATTTTACAATTGAGGATGTAATATTACTCAATTGAAAAAAAAAAAAGGCCGGCAGGACTTGTCCGAACTTGAGCTGGCCAGACGCTAAAAACACTGGCCTCAGACCGGGGTCCAGTGTAAAATTCAGGCTGTCAGTTGGACGCAAGAAAATGTTTCTTTAGATGCTCTTCCCGTCAGGGAACTTGGTAGATTCAAAGAGGGGGCTTAAACACCATGCTGGTAACAGCCAATCTCTAAATGTAAACACACATTCATATACCCCAGACAGTTTCTCTACTCCTATTGGTGGAGAGACAGTTTCTCTACTCCTATTGGTGGAGAGCGCGTCACATGGGTGTGCATAAACCTTTTGTTAGTGCACACTGGAGCTCTGTTTATGCACACTGAGCTGGCTTCTGCGTGCCGGGCGCGCAAGATTTTCACGCAGAATGCGCTAATCATAGCTATCAGCGCGTTATCTAAGCGCGTGCGCGTACACACAACTCACGCACCTCAAACAGATTCTTCACAAAGTTTTGGAAAAAACATATTTTAAACTTCAAATTTTCAATTGTTAAAGTGTCTATAACTGTATTTGTTTATGTTTTTTAACAAAAGGGCATTTATGAATGGGAATAAGTCACATGGCCACCGACCCCGCCGGCTTTAAACATGCGTTGGAGAACTCGTGGCTACCCTTTGATTCCCTTATTTATCCTTTAGCATTACAAATTGCACGTACATGTATCAAGAAATTGTGATTCAGTCACTAGACAACAATACTAAATTCTAGTCATTGTGTAATCAGCAATAAGCTTGGGAATTTCGAGCCCAAAAAGGTTGTAATTGCAAGTCGTGCAGGCTAAACCCTTGCTCATTGCACATTCTCAAATATTTTATAAATGTCGATGGAATATCTTATTTATGTACACAATTGTAGCCTGCAGTGCGGTGCCAAATGTAATTTCAATGTTGAAAAGGGGGCAGACCATACAGCACTTTACGCATTGAGTTGCTTATCTGGTAGTCCATTCCAACAAGAGCCTCTGGTAATGCATCCTACACATCCGAACCCTTAAAGGACACGTTGCTTTGGATCGAGCGAGTTGGTTAATGAAAGCATTTTGACTCTATAAAATGGCCGACCGTGTTATAGTTCGCAAAGTAAAAGGAAAACTGTGCAATTTAAAGGCTATTATACGTACATGTACCGACTTGTGTGGTTAATTGTATTCTACTTTTAAAATATCTTTCTAATCACAATGCATTTTAAAAACAAACGGTTACAAATGCTTTTTATAGACCAACTCGCCCGATCCAAGGCAACCTGCCCTTTAAACTCCTCATGCAACAAGCATCATTTTATGAACTACGCACACATTGCACAATGGCCTTTGGTGCTACCTCTACTTGGCTTAGTTTTGAATTTCCCAATACCTGTGACGATCAATCACCATCAAAGCACAGACACGGACTGAGACAAGAGCAGCCCATCTCAATTCCATTTTCAGTGAGTAAGAAAATGGAAACGGGCAGCGCCTTCAGCCATCAGGGTCTGATGATGAGATTCATGCTTCATATTCAAGTCTCTGAGTAAAAGCCAACGACCTCATACACATGGTGTGGGTTCCACTAAGGTGCTATTCACATGGCAATGTTAACAGGGGGTCCCTTGCTTAATTGTAGCATGGTTGTAAAATGTAGCACTTGCTTGACAAGATTTTACAAGAGACCTTGTAACAGTATGACATCGTATTGTGTCCCTTTTTTTTTGCACCCGCGGTACATTTTGTAAAACTTTACAACCATGCTACTATTTAGCAAGGCAACCTTGCTAAGTTGCTCTTGTGTGAAAGGGCGGAGTAGTCAATGTACCAAAATAGTTTTTTTTTCTTTGTGGGTGGGTGGTCAAACCAAAACTTGCTGAAAACTAAACTTCAGTTTTTTACTCTAAAATAAAATTATTTGTACTATAACATTGAATAACAAAGAAGAAAAAAAACCTAGCTGGCCAAGATTGACAGCTAGTTGACTAAGGGGCCATTCAGAATAGAAAAATGTTTTTAACAAATTCTTCTGTTGGGCGGGTGGGTCAAGTTGAAAGAAAATAAGAAGCTCTGATCTAACCCGTACAATGAAGGCCTGATACTACACGGAGGCAACAAAGGCTCCTTCCTTGATGCCCTCATTGCCTTGGTGCCCTTGAAATGCTCATGTAAAAATGTACAATTTGCTCATAGGGTGCCCTTTACCGAGGAGAAAAAACATTGGTGCCCTTGCCGCTTCAAGAACGGAACAACTGTAGGCCCGACAATAAATGAAACTTGATTATGAGTAATGTATACTTACTGGCACATCTAAAGTAATCACGGAGTCGTCCAACATTTGGACTTTCATTGAGACAAGTTTCCCTCCTTTACGCATCGAACCCCTAGCCGTACTGTCCCTTCCGAGAGAGTGGTGCTCCGAGGTCCTATCAGCCGTGCTGTAGGAGTGAGTCGGGGTGCCAGTCGGCGTGTAGTTGTACCCATAGGAGTACGACGCTTCACGATCATTCAGCTGATCATGGCTACTTCCAGCATAGGTGTGGTTCCCACCGGAGACTTGGGAGAGGGCGGCCATTGAGTCGTTACCGCTTCCGCAATGTGGGCCTTCTGGTGCCACGTAGGTGTTCATTGTGTTCAAAGGTTAAAGGTCGTCTGAATCCGAGTGGGGTCATTTGAGGTCAACTTCCAATGCGTGGCATTCTTACTGGACAATGCGTCCTTCCTAAAGACAAAATAGTGAGAAAGAATACCATTAGTTAAGCACCATATTTATACATCTTTTTATATCAGGTTAACAGTCCGCTTAAAATAGTTAACCCGTCCTTCAGCTCTTTTTACTGTTTTCCAGTAAGTTGACCGAACAAGTTGAAACCACTCAATTGCACGAGTTATGAAGCAATAGCACCACTGTGCCAAGAAACAAGTTTTTATGTGTACTATGTAGAAAGATTCACCACCACCAGGGATTTTCCATTAACCATTTAAACAATTTTTAGTGACTGGCCAGCAGGGCTCTCTTTGAAGTAATGTACAGCTTTAGAAAAAGAGGTTATTTTTCATCAACAAATTTGAATATGAGAGAGGCTTGAGGCTTGATTCTGATTTTAAAATATTTTAAACCACCCCACATTCTTGTTATTCCACAGCAGATTGATTTGATTTGAAATGGTTTATTAAAAACAAAGACCATCGCAGCCAAAGGCTAAATTGCAGTCAAATAACAAAGACATAACAAATATTACACATTTTAGAGACGTGGAGTTGAAACGTTGAGTTATAACGTCGAGTTGAAACCAACAGTTCTCATCACATGGTGTTACCACAAACCTTTCCAAATCGTATTTCCACCATGCAAAGTTTCAAATCCTACATTCCAGAGAGTTAAAAATACAAGAAAACACAACTTGTACTTCTCTGGTCCTTTAAATCAAAGTCTGGCTGCCTTTATTTCTTACAGTTTGTAGTGCACTTCACAAGTTTACATAAAGCACGTTTTTCCAGAAAAGACCATTACTCATGTTCTGTCTGAGCACTCAAGTTTACTCTTTAAAAACACAAACAAGGACAGTATCAATGGCTACACTGCGAGTGTGGCTGTGTTTTCATAGTGCTTTATTCTTCGACAGGCCATTGTTACTGTGTGAACTTTGTACATTGTTCTCTTGATATCCACAGCAAAGGTTTGTTTAAACTGGCTCTCGTTGGACGCCAGTGGTTCCTGTGGAACACTGAAACCTCGCCCGTCAGCCATTGCTTCACAATAAGTGTTCTGTTTCGAGCCTGGTGGTCTCAAATATTTTTTGTTTTAATTCATAATATAGTTTGTTCATTGTGTGTCTACATTTAGTATGTAAGATTTTACAATACGCATGGGTTTTTTCTCTTTATTGTATTAATCATTAGGCCTTGTATAATCATGCATAAGGCTTGTAGTTAAAACACATGCTACAGTACAACTAACATTTATTTATTGGACATTGCATGTATTGTGTTAATGAATAACAAATATTTTAATAAATAATAAAAAGGCTACCCAAGAAGAAAAGTTTGACTAACCCACAACACTCTAAAACACTTGACAAACATTGGCACGATATCATGTAAATTACGTCAGCATTCAGGGTTTGCCCTTCTCACTATTTTAGTGACTACTTTGTGCAGCCAGCAGAAACAGTTCAGCCTGGTTCATACTTTGTAGCCTTCATGAAATATCAGGCCTGGGCTTCCAACTGAACATCTTAAAGTCTATGTGAAATTTTTGAAGTCTAGGCAGGGGCACCAAAAGACTAAGGCCAAGACCAGGGGCAACAGAGGCAATGGCCTGCATGCCATCTGTGTATTTAAATTATCTATGCACCATCTCTTGACACGCACACATTGAACATTGCAAGTGTACAGTATGCAGCCCAGGGCTAAAGAATCTTACAATACATAACATCATGTACTGTACCATTAATGCAAACTGATGATGCAGTCTGTGAGAAGCATTGATTCCATTGTGTGGCTGATCATGGGCTGACAGTCACTGGAATTACCCACCACCAAGGCAATTGTCCTAGTGTGTGATGGGTGCACCTTGGCTTTTGATGTGGTTTTTCTATGGGTGCACTTTGTTGCTGAGTTCCAAAGAAAACTTACATTTTCCCTCATTAGAAGGTCCCTTTAAAATTGGGGTAATTGCTGTGACCCTTGCGCTTGTAGCTTAAATGATCACTGTTAGACAAGAATGCTACATGATAAGCGCTAACACAGCTGCTAGAGTGCGCATAAATTCTACCCTTGCAAGTTGCAGGTAAGCAAAGAATTCAGCAAAAAAAGAGAGCCATGTAATTAGGTCCAGAATTATCAGGCTAATGTAGTCATGAGAGCAGTTTCTCGCTAGGCCAGCAGTCTTGCGAAAATATCACAAGTGTCAGGAGGATCGCAGTGAGAGTCAGAAGGTTATCACAGAGACTAACACAAACCGACTTGTCAACAAGTTCTTACCCCAATTCGTGCCCTGGCCAAGGCAAAGACCAGTGCGTAATGCACACTGCTGTTGGCTCAAGTCTATGACCTCATTTGTTGCAGTGTAATAGATAGAGGCTTGTCCGTTTAAATTATGTATAACTGCAGACAGAGTACAGGTGAAATTAATGACCAAGTGTGCTGCTACTGTGTACTCTGATCTGAAGAGTCACAGATGGTAGCACTCTCACAAACATATAGAGCAACGACCCTCATGAACCTATTTGTTCAAGATACGCATCATGAGTTAGCCCAACGTCGACGGCATTAACAATTGAAGGGTGTGTTCATGCATGGACGGTGGGCTTATGATTTGAACTTTGATTGGAATTTTGTAAATCTTGTCACTGCTAAAACTGCTGTACTCTCTATCCCCTTGGCCTTAAAGAGGAAAGCATTCAACTAGACCATGAAAGTACATTGTGTACACTGTATAATTAATAGAAATCAGTTAGATGAATGAATGAACCAGCAATTTTTTTTTAATTGCATGCCACAATCTTTGGAGATTCAACAAGTTTTGCCACTATACAACTGAATCAATGATTGTTTGTATAGTTTTGATTTCAAATCAACGGGGGCACTTTAGGCAAAATATAATCTTTAAAGGCAGTGGAGACTAATGGTAATTACTCAAAAAAATTATTAACATGAAAACAGAAAACCTTACTTGGTAACGAGTAATGGGGAGCTGTTGATAGTATAAAACATTGTGAGAAACAGCTCCCTCTGAAGTAACAAATTTTTCGAGAAAGAAGTAAATTTCCACGAATTTGATTTGGAGACCTCAGATTTAGAATTTGAGGTCTTGAAATCAAGCATCTGACAGCACACAACTTCGTGTGACAAGGGTGTTTTTTCTTTCATTATTATCTCGCAACTTCGACAACCGATTGAACTGTAATTTTTACAGGTTTGTTATTTAATGCATGTTGAGACACACCAAGTGCAGAAGACTGGTCTTAGACAATTACCAATAGTGTCCAATGTCTTTAAACCACGTGCATACACATGTAGGCATTCAGATAAAAATTACACAATTTCCTTTCGGGTCATTTATCAATCACAAAGTATGGCCCTACCTTTAACAATACAGTCCAAAAGACAAGCACCATTTTGCCTACATTGAGATCCCAGTTCATCATTCATACACTGTAACTCTGCGTGACAGTAAAGTACACCCCTAACAAAACGCTACAAAACATGGCTCATTAATAGCAAACCCTGGCTGTACATGTGTACGTATGCTAATGCTATCCTGTGGTGTTTTAAGTCAAGAAGTGAAAAAGAAAGAGTAGCTGCTTCCTCAGAATGGCGTTACCACATTATGAGTCATAATATAATTACTGTCATGCGGCACCCAGGCACAGTGAAACATGCTACACACAGCCTAACATGTACGAGTAGGCCTATACTGCAATCTTGGAGTCCTCAATGCATGCTTTGCAATTCCTCATTATATACTTTGAAGAAAAATAAAATAACACCCCCAGGCCACAAATTGAAAATCTCTTGGCAATTGCTGCATGAGCTCCTTGCTTTTTGCCAAGGTTTATAATTAAATTTTCATAACAGTATTATTATTGTTTTGTGCTATACATATAACATGTAATACCGCATACAGCAACGATCACGTACTAGGCCTGATACCGGTCATGGGGGCAACAAAGGCGATTGCCTTCATGCCCCCTGGTCATTTGCCTTGGTGCCCTTG
Source organism: Asterias amurensis (assembly GCF_032118995.1). Classification (NCBI taxonomy): domain Eukaryota; kingdom Metazoa; phylum Echinodermata; class Asteroidea; order Forcipulatida; family Asteriidae; genus Asterias; species Asterias amurensis. Next base: position 7,059,654 of record NC_092659.1, on the reverse strand, counting down.
AAATGCTCTGCCAAGTAGAACATTTTTCAATTTCCTCATTGCACAATGTACAATGTAGAGTGCCCTTTTTACCAAGGATAAAATGCCCTGGTGCTCTTGCCCTGGTGCCCTTGCCCCAGGCCTGCCTTGTCCTTTCATTAAAAAAAAGGCCTGTGTTTAACATGTAATATGAAGTCCAAGTTTTTGTTTTGACAATTGCTGTTTTGTTGCCAATTAACTCCAACTTCCTCAAGTGATTTTCAAAATAACATTTCCTCAATAAGAAAAAATCGAACATCATCATACACGTACTCAATTGAAACAAGGCACGAGATTGGAATGTGAAAATTCTTGAGAAAATAGCTTTCAAGAGGATGTAGGATTCTCGTTGTTCTAGACAGATCTGATACATCCCTTTTGTTACATTTTGTTACCACCACTAAGCTTGGGCGATATCACGATATTATCGAATATCGCGATATTAATTTGGAAACGATTTCGATATCGGATCGATTTGGTTTTAATCGAAATATCGATATATCGCGATATATCGCGATACATCACGATTTCGTTTAAATATCGCAATATCACGATGTATTTCCTAGCTGAGACATCTTACACCCCATAGGTTTGGAGTAAAACCAGAAGAATAGGTCATTAGAACATCTCTCTTATGCTATGACTGTCTCTTCTACAACTTTCACTTGTTGTTTGAAGACTGGTGATGTCAAAATTAATTAATCGCGATTATATCGAATATCGCGATATATTGTCGGCGATATATCGTGAATTAAAATAAATCGATATCGCTTAAGCTTAACCACCACTCATACATTTTTGCAACCAAAATTTCAACATTTCTTGAGTTAAAAATATTACACAGTAACGAGAATTGTTATTCAACTTAAAAAAAAATACTGCTGTCGGACTAGTCTCATTATGTGTTTACTTTATAGGCCAAACACTAAAATTACTGGCATCATGACTGCTGACCTGGCAGGCAGTGTAAATTTCTAGCCCTTCTGACATTGTTTAACATCTGACAACACACTTATAATAGAAATGGAGACGCAATGTCAGGCATTGAAGTAGATAGAAAGCTCCGAGTCCTTTAATCGTAACGTAGAATGCACGTGCACTGGTTATGAATCAGTGACTAATGAAATATGAACGTAAGTACTTAACTAAGGTGAATCGGACAACGGTCACGCAATATGATTAATTGCAATTATGAATTTACTGGTCATCCTACAATTCTTTCACAGATCGTGTTAAATGAAATTTGCCTCTGGCAAATTTATCATAAATTACATCACCAAAATAAAACTTGATTGTTGGCTTGCTCACGGTTGAGTGATCAAAGCTATAATAACTTAAGATCTGGATCCCCTCTTGAAACTAATGGTGTGTGTGTGCAAGGACAAGCCTGGAATTTCATCTTTGAGTTTGAGAGGGCAAACTCATCTGCTTAGCTACTTCCAGGGGGAAGTCTTAGAGTCAATGGGATTGTTAAAGGGGCACCAGAGGAAAGACCAGGGGCAACATACACTGTAGGCCATGCCAGACTAGCTCTTGAAATAACCCCTTGCACCCACAGCAACTGCCGTGGTGCCCTGTGCTTTTGCTGAGGTGCTCTTTGCAAAGTTCCAATACAAATTCACATTTTCCTCGTGTAAGGATCCGCCCCTCATCAGAACAAAATTGCCGTGCCTCTTCAAGAGAAGTTCTATACCCACCATGGTCTAAACTGAATGTGATCCTTTTTAATTTCCACCCTGGTTGTAGAAAAAGGTGTGTGCAACCATTGACCGATAGACTGTGCTGCATGTCTCATGCATAGTGTTTTTATCAATTTTTGTTTAGCTTCTGTGTACAGTTTCTTCGCTAGTGTGAAGGCTACAAAATCTTGCTCAAACTTGACAAACAAATAGAGCCTACAAGCCACATTTGTACAGTCTAACGCATGTGTGATGGTCAACGTGGTTTCCTGCTTAGGTTTGTCCCAGATATAATTTACACATCCCCTAGTTTGTTTTAAAAGCACAGAATAGACACATTTAACTTTTAGTACTTTATATTTCATTTTATGGATTGAACACCTAGACAATCAAATGTTTTATACTCGGCACATTACTTCATTGAACTCTGTGTCAGGGTTCCCTCACTTTGATTCGTGATAAGACTGGTTTTCCAGTCTAGTTTTTTGTGTTATATGTGCGTTCAGAATTTCCAGTCTGTGACCTATTTTTAACATGCTCATAAAACTATATTTCTGCAGAAAGACGACACATCTTCATCTGATCACTCGATGATTCACAGCTACATTGTACTTTAAATCTAAACGCAATTTAGTGTAGAATTATTCCACAACACTTTCTCTCTACACAAATCACAGGATTTAACATAGTTGGCAGAAAGTCTTTTTTTTTGCACTCCAAGGCAAGACGCCAATTACTTTTGCAATATTGTCCGAGTCGAGTCACAAAGTCAAGAGCAAAACTTAGAAGTCAAATCACAACATGTGATCCAAGTCAAACATTCGCATGACTCTAAAGTCAACAACTCTGCAGGATAAATATTAGTAACCATGTGGAGAAAGGAATGCAGGGTAACACAACAACTAATAATTCAAAAATTGTAAAACAAAACTAATTAACTTCCAGCTAAAAATTGTTTTTATAAGTGTAGCATAACTAACTTTACTTTTTAGTGGGGTAGCTGCAAAAGCTGCATTGGTATTAATTGCAACATGGCCTAACTTTAACTATTATAAACTAAGTCAAAATATCAAAAAGGAGTACAAAAACGCACCAGACACAGTTGTTGTGTTAAGTTGCTCAGCTTACTGGGGTCAGGTGAGTATACAGACTCTACTCTTTATTAGGCCTATAAATATTTAATTGCTTGCCTGACTGCCTATTCGTCATTGAGAGATAGAATTATCACAATTTCAGAAAGCCAGACTTTAAATTAAGTAACCATACAAATTTTCAATCAGAACTCAGATTTGAATTGTCGGAATTGTCCCGTGCACAAATGAGGTGCGTTTTTGCGATTGAATTGAAACCAATGTTTCGTTCGGTCATGTCACGTTTAAACTACTCATCTTCACAATCACACGGACAGTTGTGACTGCAACTCGATTGTGTAACTGCTGTGCTGTGTGACTGTGTGAGTCAGTTTGTGCACAGATCAGTCTGGTCTGACTAATTTCAGTGTAAACACTGGGGGAAAAAAACAACTGTTTTACTCAGGCAAAAAATACTGGCTCCTCTGTGAGACTCTGTTCACAAACGAATGGCTCATTGCTGGTGTTAATTGTCTACAGAACTTGAAATGAACAGAATACACCCAACCCCTTTTTTCAACATGTCGGAAACACACGTCTTTCGCTTTACAATTACCGCAAAATATGTAGGCCTACCAAAAAGAGAATTCTAATCTTGTCCGCTCAATAAATGTGTACAGAGTGCACCCCGAGTGCACAGACAGGCATAGTTTTAGAAAACAGGGGCGAGTAAGTTGGAGCATTGGAGAAAGACCTCCCATCAAATCGCAACTTCTTTTTCCAAACCGATCTCCCAATCTCACCCAAATACAAAGCATTTGAACAATCAATACTTACTGGTTACAGACCGTGGTGAAACACTAATTTCCGAATAGAAAATAAAGCCAAAACGGGTGGAAATTCACCTCCAATCCATTGTAGAAAGTTCAAGTGCCAATCCACACAATCGTGATTCCCACGTAAAAAAAATTACAGTGCAGTGTTGTTACGCCCAATTCTAGCCCAAAATCGTTTGTATCACAATCTACTTTGAGTTAAAAAGTAGCCATGTTGGGCGCTATAAAACTCAAAAGGCTTTATGTGTCAGGCGTACCAATTAGTATTGGCGAGTAGAATCAGTGTACTTACTCCCCGTTAAACAATCTATAAAGAGATTTAAGCTTCACTAATTATCTAAATTTAATCCATTAATGTAGCTTGAAATATGAAAAACTTATATCAAAATGTTAAGTAGACTTAATTAGAATGATATATGTGTTTATCTTTTATATTTGGAAGTAAAATAACCAATACCGCAATCATAAAGTTTGCTAAATGCAGTTGCACGATTTTTTTTAGTATGGCGACTGACAAGTTCCCCCACTTTTACGCGTAAAGTGCATTTTGCAAGCAGGGTCCCATATTTCCAAATACCGCAATGCTTGGTAGATGTTAGTTTCCAAACGCCAGGAGTCGATCGCTACTCGAAAGGATCCGATGTAATCGGTAGTCGTCAAACGGGGCAGCAATACATAGACTCGCTACCATTCCTTGAGCTTTTTCTCCCTAAGATTTGTTTGTGTATTTTTGTATGGTAGCTACACCGATGTTTTGGAGTTTCGCTCTTAAGTTCAGACATTTGTTTTATTTATTTTTTATTCACAACCATTAATATACAAAGGGGTCATGTATTGCTGATTTTTAAAGTATATTTCCAGATTTTTTAAATAAACAACAAAGCAATGTGTAGCCACAGAATACAAACTCTTCATCAACTAAAAGATGATTTGTTAAAAACTGTTTATCAATACGTTATCTTTCAGATTAAGCCAATCAAAGACTGCCATTCCCTATACAAAGGATACCTGTAGCATTACTGATTTTATCGTATTTTTATAAAACTCCATTACATTTATTTCAGATTTAAAAAAATTAAAGACCACGAGTCTGCTGTGCGAACAGTTTACGATTTCATCAACGCCACGGGTCGATTTGTAAAACGGTTTATCAACATGTTATCATTTAAACGAAGTCAATCCAAGACTGCCATTACCTATACAAAGCATTCATGTAGCATTACTGATTTTATCATAAATTTATAAAGCTCCCTTATATTTATTTCAGATTTTTGAAAATTACACACCACGAGTCCCTTTGCAGCATACTTTTTATGTGTACTACACTGCTGTGCGCACAGTTTAAGATTTCATCAACGCCACGGGTCGATTTGTAAAACAGTTTATCAACACGTTATCATTCAAACGAAGCCAATCAAAGACAGTCAGTACCTAAACAAAGCATTCATGTAGCATTACTGATTTTATCATAATTTAATAAAGCTCCATTATATTTATTTCAGATTTTTGAAAATTAAAGACCACGCGAGTCCCTTTGCAGCTTAGGCTACTGTGCGTGTGTATTCAACACCGCTGTGCGCACAGTTTAAGATTTCATCAACGCCACGGGTCGATTTGTAAAACGGTTTATCAATACGGTATCATTCAAATTAGACCAATCAAAGACTGTCATTACCTAAACAAAGCATTCATGTAGCATTACTGATTTTATCATATTTTTTATAAAACTCCGTTATATTTATTTCAGATTTTTGAAAATTAAAGACCACGAGTCCCTTTGCAGCATACTGTGCGTGTGTACAACACTGCTGTGTGTACAGTTTACAATTTCATCAACGCCACGGGTCGATTTGTAAAACAGTTTATCATTACGTTATCATTTAAACGGAGCCAATCAAAGACTGCCATTTCCTATACAAAGCATTCATGTAGCAAAACTGATTTTATCATATTTTTATAATGCTCCATTATATTTATTTCAGATTTTTGAAAATTACACACCACGAGTCCCTTTGCAGCATACTGTGCGTGTGTACAACACTGCTGTGCGTACAGTTTAAGATTTCATCAACGCCACGGGTCGATTTGTAAAACGGTTTATCAATACGATATCATTCAAATTAGACAAATCAAAGACTGTCATTACCTAAACAAAGCATTCATGTAGCATTACTGATTTTATCATATTTTTATAATGCTCCATTATATTTATTGATGATTTTTGAAAATTACACACCACGAGTTCATTTGCAGCATACTGTGCCTGTGTACTGCACTGCTGTGCGTACATTTTACAATTTCATCAACGCCACGGGTCGATTTGTAAAACAGTTTATCAACACGTTATCATTCAAATTAGACCAATCAAAGACTGTCATTACCTAAACAAAGCATTCATGTAGCATTACTGAATTTATCATAATTTTATAAAGCTCCGTTATATTTATTTCAGATTTTTGAAAATTACACACCGCGAGTTCATTTGCAGCATACTGTGCACATGTACTACACTGCTGTGCGTACATTTTACAATTTCATCAACGCCACGGGTCGATTTGTAAAACAATTGATCAACACGTTATCATTCAAATTAGACCAATCAAAGACGGTCATTACCTAAACAAAGCATTCATGTAGCATTACTGATTTTATCATAATTTTATAAAGCTCCATTATATTTATTTCAGTTCTTTTTTAAATTAAAGACCACGAGTCCCTTTGCAGCACACTGTGCGTGTGTACAACACCGCTATCGCACAGTTTAAGATTTCATCAACGCCACGGGTCGATTTGTAAAACGGTTTATCAATACGATAACAAAGGATTTATTTAGTATTACTGATTTTATCCCATTTGTATAATGCTCCATTCTGTTTATTTCTGATTTTTGAATATTGTATCATAAGAAAGTGGCATCTAGAGAAGGAAGGAACAAACAAAAATCGGTGAGAAATAAAAATGTGTGGCTCTTCCATACAATATCCTCTTTTTATATCAAGTTCTTCATTTAGTTAAAATTTAAATGGCCTGTCTTAGCTCCGTAAACTTAGTAAATGACCAAAATTAGGTTCAGAAAGTTTTGTTGGTGATAGTATTAAAACAATTGAATTAAAATTAAGGGGGGAATGAAGTAATGTTTTCACATACGACACAGAAACACTTTGGTTTGATAAAGCATAGAGGAAGGCTGTCCTTCATCTATGATGTAAGTGAGTAAGCCAGCACAGACCGGCCATCAAGGACTGCAAGGCACTCAATTGGACGAAACAGTTAAATAATTTCCCAATTCTTTTGTGCATGGTGATTTGCCCATTTGTACAGTTTGTGCACAGTTCTCCAGTTTCGACCAATAGAGGGCGCTGTTTTCCAATAATTATTTTCTATAATTAAAACAACTCGTACTTTGCAAGTTTTACCATTGACGACTTTCACATGTTATTCGGGTCTACCATAAGTACATGTGGGGGAAAAATCAGGTAGTTGCTGATTTCTCTGTAAAAAATAATATATCTAGAGCGATAGTATGAATGTCACTAGTGAAGACACTCAATTTTGTCAAATAAGCAGACGATTTATTTTTGTTTGTCGTGATGGCCTAAAATTGACTGAAAAAATTGTAGGCAACTGTTCCGTACTTTCTTTTAAATCTGATTGTCTTTATTATATTTTCATTACCAGGGTGTGATTAATCCTCTTTTTTTCTCTTTTATTCCAAATAATAGTTTTTATAACTAAGATAAAATTCATGAGAAAATTAACTTAGATAAAAACCACATGAAACACCCCAGATTGTGGGCTTTCAAAACCAAAGAAAATTAGTGTAAGAATGCCTCGCATTCGGATGCTTTCGCGCTCGCAAGCTTCACGCTTTGCACATTATTTTTATTTATTTTTTTATTAGTTTATTTTCGATGTCAACAACCTATCACACCCCTGCCAATACGGTGTTAATTTTTTTTCTCTTTTTTCTTTTTTAAATTTATTTATTAATTCTTTTTGTACTTTATGCCTCCGAAGAAGGTCCTGTTTGGATCGAAAGCTAAGGCCATTTATACCTTACTCATTATATATCTTATTTGTTTATTTTATTTATTTATTTATTTATTAATAGATTTTCTTGGTCAATTTCGGCAAATTAGCAGCCAATTTAACCATCAACAACCTGTTCTAATTCGCGCGAAATCGAAAGCTACTGAAAAGGGTAATTTCGTTTTTATGATTAGTCAAAAACTGTAATGCTGCGGGGACAGCGTCATTCAATTTAACAATTCAACAAAGCAGCATTGAAATTCGCAGACGCTTCTTCAAGCTTGTGTGTCTCGAAAAAGAATGACGATACGCTAAATTGATGTGCTAAAGGAATTTTAATAACTCGACTCAATACGAAATTGAAGGGCCGAATTCTAAATTTGAAACGCAGTCACAATTGGAGAGGCAAAACAGCTTTAATTCCAGCGCATGAAAGTTAATTCCACTGCTCATTTGCCAAATTTGACCGAGGAAACCTACATTTATTCATTGGGGGGGGGGGGGGGGGCATGTATTGGAAACTGACCAAGACCTGATTTTGTATTGTGTGACAGAAATCTTGGCAGATGTTCAACTGCTAAGGTGTGAAGAGTGTTTGCCTTTACATTATAAAGGAAACAACTTTTAAACCAAGCGTGTCTTCAGTTTAGATATAAGTGAAGTTGTTTGTTTCATTACTTGAAATTGAATACATGAAAACCATTGCTCCCGGTCCATCACCAGCAATCTTTTTCTGCATTCGTGTAAGTTGTAGGACGACATAATCGAAGGACCATCAAAGGGCGGGTCCTTTTGATAAACAGTTTTACAAATCGACCCGTGGCGTCGTAAACTGTAAACTGTACACACAGCAGTGTTATACACACGCACAGTATGCTGCAAAGGGACTCGTGGTCTGTAATTTTCAAAAATCTGAAATAAATATAACGGATCTTTATAAAAATATGATAAAATCAGTAATGCTACATGAATGCTTTGTTTAGGTAATGACAGTCTTGGATTGGCTTCGTTTGATCGATAACGTATTGATAAACCGTTTTACAAATCGACCCGTGGCGTTGATGAAATTGTAAACTGTACGCACAGCAGCGGTGTAAACAGGCAACTAGGCTGCAAAGGGACTCGTGGTGTGTACTTTTCAAAAATCTGAAATAAATAGAACGGAACTTTATAAAATTATGATAAAATCAGTAATGCTACATGAATGCTTTGTTTAGGTAATGACAGTCTATGAATGGTATAATTTGAATGATAACGTATTGATAAACCGTTTTACAAATCGACCCGTGGCGTTGATGAAATCGTTGACTGTACGCACAGCAGTGATGTACACCATAAAGTATGCTGCAAAGGGACGCGTGGTTTGTAATTTTCAAAAATCTGAAATAAATATAACGGAGCTTTATAAAATTATGATAAAATCAGTAATGCTACATGAATGCTTTGTTTAGGTAATGACCGTCTTTGATTGGTCTAATTTGAATGATAACGTGTTGATCAATTGTTTTACAAATCGACCCGTGGCGTTGATGAAATTGTAAAATGTACGCACAGCAGTGTAGTACATGTGCACAGTATGCTGCAAATGAACTCGCGGTTTGTAATTTTCAAAAATCTGAAATAAATATAACGGAGCTTTATAAAATTATGATAAAATCAGTAATGCTACATGAATGCTTTGTTTAGGTAATGACAGTCTTTGATTGGTCTAATTTGAATGATAACGTACTGATAAACCGTTTTACAAATCGACCCGTGGCGTTGATGAAATCGTTGATTGTACGCGCAGCAGTGATGTACACCATAAAGTATGCTGCAAAGGGACGCGTGGTGTGTAATTTTCAAAAATCTTTAATAAATATAATGGAACTTAATAAAAATATGATAAAATCAGGAATGCTACATGAATCCTTTGTTTAGGGAATGGCAGTCTTTGATTGGTCTAATTTGAATGATAACGTACTGATAAACCGTTTTACAAATCGACCCGTGGCGTTGATGAAATCGTTGATTGTACGCGCAGCAGTGATGTACACCATAAAGTATGCTGCAAAGGGACGCGTGGTGTGTAATTTTCAAAAATCTTTAATAAATATAATGGAACTTAATAAAAATATGATAAAATCAGGAATGCTACATGAATCCTTTGTTTAGGGAATGGCAGTCTTTGATTGGTCTAATTTGAATGATAACGTATTGATAAACCGTTTTACAAATCGACCCGTGGCGTTGATGAAATTGTAAACTGTACGCACAGCAGCGATGTACACAGATAAATTAGGCTGCAAAGGGACTCGCGGTGTGTACTTTTCAAAAATCTGAAATAAATATAACGGAGCTTTATAAAATTATGATAAAATCAGTAGTGCTACATGAATGCTTTGTTTAGGTAATGACAGTCTTTGATTGGTCTAATTTGAATGATAACGTGTTGATAAACTGTTTTACAAATCGACCCGTGGCGTTGATGAAATCTTAAACTGTGCGAACAGCAGTGTAATACACGCGCACAGTATTCTACAAAGGGACTCGCGGTGTGTACTTTTAAAAAATCTGAAATAAATATAACGGAGTTTTATAAAATTATGATAAAATCAGTAATGCTACATGAATCCTTTGTTTAGGGAATGGCAGTCTTTGATTGGTTTAATTTGATTGATACCATATAGATAAACCGTTTTACAAATCGACCCGTGGCGTTGATGAAATTGTAAACTGTACGCACAGCAGTGTAGTACACACGCACAGTATGCTGCAAATGGACTCGTGGAATGTAATTTTCATAAATCTGAAACAAATATAATGGAGAATTTTAAAATTATGATAAAATCAGTAATGCTACATGAATGCTTTGTTTAGGTAATGACAGTCTTTGATTGGTCTAATTTGAATTATACCGTATTGATAAACCGATTTACATATCGACCCGTGGCGTTGATGAAATCTTAAACTGTACGCACAGCGGTGTAATATACGCGCACAGTATGCTGCAAAGGGACTCGTGGTGTGTAATTTTCAGAAATCTGAAATAAATATAACGGAGCTTTATAAAATAATAATAAAATCAGTAATGCTACATGAATGCTTTGTTTAGGTAATGACAGTCTTTGATTGGTCTAATTTGAATGATAACGTATTGATAAACCGTTTTACAAATCGACCCGTGGCGTTGATGAAATTGTAAACTGTACGCACAGCAGCGATGTACACAGATAAATTAGGCTGCAAAGGGACGCGTGGTTTGTAATTTTTAAAAATCTGAAATAAATATAACGGAGTTTTATAAAATTATGATAAAATCAGTAATGCTACATGAATCCTTTGTTTAGGGAATGGCAGTCTTTGATTGGTTTAATTTGATTGATACCATATAGATAAACCGTTTTACAAATCGACCCGTGGCGTTGATGAAATTGTAAACTGTACGCACAGCAGTGTAGTACACACGCACAGTATGCTGCAAATGGACTCGTGGAATGTAATTTTCATAAATCTGAAACAAATATAATGGAGAATTTTAAAATTATGATAAAATCAGTAATGCTACATGAATGCTTTGTTTAGGTAATGACAGTCTTTGATTGGTCTAATTTGAATTATACCGTATTGATAAACCGATTTACATATCGACCCGTGGCGTTGATGAAATCTTAAACTGTACGCACAGCGGTGTAATATACGCGCACAGTATGCTGCAAAGGGACTCGTGGTGTGTAATTTTCAGAAATCTGAAATAAATATAACGGAGCTTTATAAAATAATGATAAAATCAGTAATGCTACATGAATGCTTTGTTTAGGTAATGACAGTCTTTGATTGGTCTAATTTGAATGATAACGTATTGATAAACCGTTTTACAAATCGACCCGTGGCGTTGATGAAATTGTAAACTGTACGCACAGCAGCGATGTACACAGATAAATTAGGCTGCAAAGGGACTCGCGGTGTGTACTTTTAAAAAATCTGAAATAAATATAACGGAGCTTTATAAAATTATGATAAAATCAGTAGTGCTACATGAATGCTTTGTTTAGGTAATGACAGTCTTTGATTGGTCTAATTTGAATGATAACGTGTTGATAAACCGTTTTACAAATCGACCCGTGGCGTTGATGAAATCTTAAACTGTGCGAACAGCAGTGTAATACACGCGCACAGTATTCTACAAAGGGACTCGCGGTGTGTACTTTTAAAAAATCTGAAATAAATATAACGGAGTTTTATAAAATTATGATAAAATCAGTAATGCTACATGAATCCTTTGTTTAGGGAATGGCAGTCTTTGATTGGTTTAATTTGATTGATACCATATAGATAAACCGTTTTACAAATCGACCCGTGGCGTTGATGAAATTGTAAACTGTACGCACAGCAGTGTAGTACACACGCACAGTATGCTGCAAATGGACTCGTGGAATGTAATTTTCATAAATCTGAAACAAATATAATGGAGAATTTTAAAATTATGATAAAATCAGTAATGCTACATGAATGCTTTGTTTAGGTAATGACAGTCTTTGATTGGTCTAATTTGAATTATACCGTATTGATAAACCGATTTACTTATCGACCCGTGGCGTTGATGACATCTTAAACTGTGCGCACAGCGGTGAACGTTGTTTACACACGCACAGTAGCCTATGCTGCAAAGGGACTCGCGTGGTCTTTAATTTTTAAAAATCTCAAATAAATACAATGGAGCTTTATCAAACTATGATAAAATGAATTCTTAAACTGTACGCACGGCAAAGTGACTTGCCACAGTGGGTCCCATCCACTCGCAACACGAGAAATGCTGCACGGACTTGGTCAAGTCTAAAAGCGTTCTTAACAGTGTGGTTATTTCGGATCCTTTTCACGTGTAACGATCGACTCCTGGCGTTTGGAAACTAACATCTACCGCAATGCTTTGCTTGTGAGAAAACCGATCAGCTGATCAGGTGAATCCTCCTGTCGAGCCGGCCTCAGCCTTGACTTGAGAGCATCTTGACTGATGATTGATAAAACTTATATTTGTAAGATTCGCTCAGCTGTATTTTTAGGCATCGTGTGTCATCATCAGGTGATCGGTGGGGGAGGGAATCTTTTGTCACAACCGTAGGGATAGGGTTGAGGGCTTAAGCTTTCCCATCCAAATCCCAACTTTTGCGAGACATTTTGTTTGTTTACATACAAATCGTGGTTGATCATGCTGATTTGATGATAATGTGTGACGTGACACACCTCCCCTTCCATTGTTGTCTTCATTGTGTTCTGGAAATCTCAGCAATTCTTTATTCTTTCTTTAGAGGATTTGTTTAGGGGTGTGCTTCTAATTCTATTCAAGAGAAAAGGGGTTTGTTAATGAAGAAGATTGGAATGAAAAATAAACATCTGTTAACATGAATTGAAGTAGGTCAAACTTTTAACCAATCAGTGCTCTGGGTTTTCTAGTGCTGTGTAGTAGTATAACGTAGGCCTACCTAAATGAATGTGGGAACTTTCACATGGGCGGCCTGTTTTTAAATTTGGACACCTTATTTTGTTTGTCGTAAAATAATACTAAGTGAACAACTTGCACAGTTTTTTAATTTCCAGTCAATCTGATCAAAATGACGGACATCCTTCTCCAAATCCAGCTAAAACCCCTGGCCTGGGTCACACTTTGGTGTCATTTCTTTTTTTCAAATTGATGTTTCCTTCTGTTGACTCGCTATTTATTTGTCTTCCACTACCTAGGAAAGAAAAAACATGGACGTTCTGAAGCCACCAATTCTAAACATTGATGGCCGTTGCTATCGTTTGAATCCGGTGCAGAGGCCCCCTGAGTGGGTGGAGCATGAAGATGAAATGGAGGGATACGACGAAATGTATGATGGTATGTTGTGTGATGTGGTCCTTCAAACAATTTGGGTAGTCTTTACATAAAACACAATGTCCACAGATTAACATTAAACTCATGTGATATGATTAGTAGAAAGCTTTCCTTAAAAAAAAGTACATGATGAGGTGCTGTCATTTTTTCTGAGAAATAAGTAAAATATTATGTCATGAACAACAGTTTTCGTCTGAGTTTTATTTAGCATGTACGGTATTAATACCATATGTTTTTACATGCTAAAATAATTTTTGTCGCACTGAGCAGAATATTTTGTTTAGTGACTTGTTTTACGCACTTCTCAAAAACAACGGCACTTCAGCAAGTTATATTGAAAGGGAAGCTTTCTACCATCAATGTCTTCAAACTGTGTAATTTTAATATTCTGTGGACATTGTGTTTGTGTTATAAAAAGTACCAAAACGTTGACTAGCCAAACTTTTTTTTTTACTGATTTATAATTGTTTTAATTCTATATGATAAAACTGTTCAAAAAAAATCATTATACAATTTTAATTACCTGTGAATGTTTCATTTCAAAAGGCGGTCCTGTTTTTCAGATCCCGTTAATCTGGAGAAAGTTTTTCCATGCAAAAAGAATAATCCCTAACGGGAATACACAATCTGAGAAGCGTTACTGCAGTATAACAATGCCTCTCAGATCGTAGATTTGCGTTTCACTTCAGTCCCTGCTTGACTGCTCAGGTTTTTCCTAGTATAAATATTTTTATTGGAGTTTTGTTTCCACCATTATAAAGTTGAAACTTATACTTCCTTGTTTTCTATGCCTTGGCTTCACAGCCAGAACAAATGAAATGAAATGGTTTTTGACCGTCACTCTTGAACAAAGCTATTGACAAAATAGGAAGACCGCCAACATTAGATAGTTTAGTTGGCAGAGCGCCAGCATGTTTAGGTCACAGGTTCAAGTCCACTCTAGTCAATTTGTCTTTGTTTAGCCCTACAAATTTTGAATCTTGATTGCAGATTAGTACAACGAGGAAAGTTGTGAACTTTTAGACATAAAAGAGATGGACAAAAGATACATCCTACATAGCTCAGGTGGTAGAGCACAGGCATGTTCATAGGTTCAACTCTCGCTTTAGTCAATTTGTCTTTAGTCAATTCCAAACTATTATTAATCTCAATTGCAGATGAGTACAACGAGGAAAGTTGTGAACTTTTAGACATAAAAGAGACGGATAAAGGTTACACCCTGAACCTTGAGATCCCCAGCGGTTTCTTTGGTCACATCATCGGGAAGAACAAAGAGACAAAGAAGAAGATTGAGCGAGAGACTAAGACGCAGATTGTCTTCCCTAAGGCGCATAGTGATGAGGATTTGATAGGTAGGGTATTCGCTTTTAAAACAGAGATAATTTTCAATCTTGGGCTAGTTTGATAGTAGATGCTTAAATAGGGAGAGTCATGGATGGTTTTCAACATAATGTTGATTTATTGGCAAAAAGTGGTTTATGCTCCATCTGGTAAGGGCATAGCTGATTTGGCGGCTGAGGCTACAGCATTGACTTTTACTAAGGATGTACTATCAGCACAGATGGTGCAGATTTTAGCCAAGCCAAAGCTGTAGCCGCCAATTCAGACAAAGCCTGACAAATATTTTGACAATTGTAAACAAGATGCTCCAATCTGAAAATAGACCTAATGATGTTCATTTGAAGAGGGCACGTTCGTTTAGAGGTCTAAAGAAGGTTCCTCATTGGCCCAGCCGGTGTGCCGCCCATACATCGATGTGCGTTTGCCGTTTTTATAGCTCTAAGATGATCAGGTCAATGTATAAGGTCTATTCAAGGTTTTGTTATTGTGTTTTTATTTTGTTCATAGTTATTCGTGGAGAGCAGAAGTCAGGGATCATCTCGGCCAAAACAAGAATCGACGTAATTGTTTCGTCTGCCAGACAGAGGGAGCCATTCACTCACTTCCTGTCTATGCCGTTCAACAGCGCCCCCACACAAAACAAGTTACGCGAGTTCACGGAGGATGTGTTGAGAGACAGCAGAGGGGTATGGTTCAAATTCTAGAACTGGACTTTGTCCAAATTAAAAACAAGTTTCAGAGTAAGATTCAGGATTAGAAAATTATCCAAACATTGACTAGATTATAATAATGATACTAGTTGGTCGTTATAAAGGGCGTTATCACACCCCTAGAAGCATGTCAATGCGCTAATATTTATTTATTTTTTTGTGGGGGGGGGGGGTTGAACAAAGAATTGACTTGAGTGAGATTCGAACCAACGACCTCCGGACTATCATGCCGGCGCTCTACCAGCTGAGCCATCTAGCCCTATGTTGGAGGTGTCCCTGTTTTGTCAATATCTTTGTTCGGGGTGCCAGTCAGAAGCCATACAACCATTAACTGACGTGTAGCCACCAGAACACAGGGGCCAACCCCTTCTCTCAACTAGCTACAATCATCATCATCATCAATCATTCTCTTGTTCCTTAAGAGGGGACGTAGAGCCGCCCAACCAATGCGCTCTGCTGCCGAGTGCCACAGCTGCCCAGCCCGGGACTCGAAGTCTGCTTCCAGTTGGCCGACCCAGGTGCTGCGAGGACGGCCTCTTGGCCTCTTCCAGGCTGGGCAGGGGCGGGATCCTCTCCGTGCTTCGACGCTCAGCCTGAGGGCCACATGGGCAGGTGTATCTTGTGGGAGCCGTCTGACATGGCCAAAGAGGGAATAATACAATGCAAGTGTAAAAACCAATGGGTTTCTTTACAAGCATTGAACAACAAAAGTAGACAAGGGATACTGACTAAGTAAATCTTAAATGATTTGGGGGTTGATCAAAGACAAATTTACTAGAGCAAGATATCAATCAACCACCGGCCTCCTGACTAGTTCATTTTCAACGTTTTGTAAATGAGTGGAACAGAAACAAATCTTAGTTTACATTTCTGTTGCAGTAAATCATTATTTGTGTACAAATACAAAACTGTTTTATGCACATTTTCTCAATATGTTGTTGTTTCAGCTTAGTATGTTTTTTAAATTCACTGATGGTTTTTGGGGGGGGCTTTGTTTTCAGGATGAAGGACTGGATGTAAGTCTATTCCAGAAGCCGGCTAAGTTACATCTCACCCTTGGAACACTCGTCCTGATGTCAAGAAAAGAAGTGGTGAGTCGGAAGGGACTGATGGCAGATAATAAATCTATTTTCAAAGCAGAAATCTCCCTCAGAGGAGGCTAGTGTAGAAAGTTGAGAAAGTTTTGATTGTGTAAATAACAATAAAAGGTATGATACAGCACGGTTTTATCAACAATTCCGGCTTGTCTTGTTGAATAAGTTGAAATCTTGGCCGAATAAGTCAAACCACTCCAGCTAGAATGCAAACAGCGCAGTGAGAGTTGATCAGGGGTCTGGGTGCCTAACGAGTTCTGCCTAGGCCCAATTCCATGGAGCTATTTCAGCAGAAAATTATTGCTTAACAAGTTTCCTCTAAGCAGAAATGAGCAGGATACCAATCACAGTTTGTACATGTGGCATTATAGTTTGGCTGGTTATCCTCAATCTTGTTAACATTAATTTTGTTATGATTGGCTCCTTGAGTCGTGCTTCAGCCACTCTATGAAATCTGCCCAGGATTGTAGATCATGGTGCTAGCAAAGATAGAAGATATTTTACGGAACTACTGGAAGTAAGTGAGATTTTTCAAATTATGTGAACGCAGAACAAGTGTCGAGCGCTCTGGGATGAAGGGTCATACTTGTCGAGAGACTGGAAGAGTTTATCAGTTGAAGAGTTCTACAATCCTGGCCATATCTTGTTGGGCCTCCGGCCCCCGTTCAATGTTGGTTTTCATTGCGCTGTCTGCACTCCTAACAACATTGAGCGGGGGGCAGGGGGCACGTTTATTGTTACGTGGCATTTTGGTCGCGATCGTAGACCTAGGTACTGACAGCCATGTGTTACATCTTGTCCAACTCATCCTCCATATAAATTAATCTTTTCCTTTAATTACAGGCTCAGGCGCAAGAACTTCTTAAACAGTGTAAACAAGATGTCATCAAGTGAGGACCTTCTCTAATACAAAATTTTAAAATGTTGATTTAATATCTGCATGTTACACAAATATTATGTTCAATTTTTCATTTCTAAACATGGAGACAAGTTTACAAACACATCACAGAAAAAACTGCTATAAAATTAAAATTCTCAAACGAGTTCTAAACTTGAATTGGAATTGAACAAAGACAATTTTATTAGAGCGAATTTGAACCATCGACCTCCAGATTAATGTGCCAGCGCACTGAGCAATCCGACCCTATGTTGGTGGTCTCCCTATTTTGATCAATACTTTGTTTGGGGGTGCCGTCAGACTCCATTCAACCTGTCACTGCTGTATATCCTGAGATCACACCCGAATTTACAATACAACATGGGAAACGGCAGCCAGGGGATCCGCCCTATAGGCAATAGGGGTGGGACTCTTTGGTTCAGATGTCAAAAAATAAACCACAAGGCAAACTGACTGGGTAAATTTGAATCGATATGGAGTTGGACAAAGAAAGGGTTTTCAACTTCACACAAGCATTTGCAGTGGCTTAGCCAGGAATTTCCATTGGGGTGGGGGGGGGAAGCAAGCGGACCATAGCCTAAAATAAAAGTTGTTTCTTGCAAAAGCGGCCATAGTTTTATTCATAAACTAAAGTTGTATTCCATTTTGTTTTCTCCAATCACCACAGTCCAATTCTTCAAGACTCGTTCCTATTGGTCAATCTGAAAGGCTTGGAGTACATGAATGACGACCCTGGCAAAGTTGATGTGCTGTACGCCAAGGCAGAATTGAAAGACGGATCAAACAAGTAAGATTAGAATCCTAGGTACAACTTGTTGGGTCCCTCAATCAATATTGACTCTCATTGTGCAGTCTGCGCTTACAATCCTGGTCATTACACTCTTGGGTTTCTTGGCCCCGATCAATGTTGACCCTCACTGTCCCTTTTTTAAACCACGGCTTCGGTTCGAGATACGTCTCAGGCCAGCTTGGCCCTGCAGTTGTTTTAAGCAATTGCGCGTGCTCTATGTACGCGCTGAGGGCTTCAGACGTGAGAACGGAGCCTGAAGCCAAATCCAAAGCTGAAGCAGTGGATATGAAAAGGGCCATTGAATGGTCTGCGCTAACTATCTTGGTAATAATTTGTTGGGTCCCCCGCCCCCCAATTAAGGTTGGCGCTCATCGAGTCATCTACGCTGACGATGCCATTCATAACTTGTAGGGTCCCTCTGACCCCGATCAATGTTGGCTCTCATTGCGCGGTCTGCGCTGACAATCCTTGTCATAACTTGTTTGGTCACCCGTTGTTATCCGACTACCCAAGGTACATGTAAGCATTGTTTCTTAGTCTGAGATTTAAAAAGTATCAAACACTGTTTTTACAGACTACAGCTCATCTGTGACAGTGTTGCAGAAAGCTTCACCAGGGCAGGGCTGATGCAGAAGGAGTATGAGCGGGTCAAAGTTCACATCACTCTCATCAACACGATCTTCAGGAAAGAGCCGGACGCTGAGGATGGGTCAAGAAGGGGCAAGGGAAAACGAGATGGAGAAGGAGACAGGGTTAGGGAGTCAATCGATGCAAGCAGAATACTTCAGGTAGGTTGCTGTACAGTTTGTTTTGAAACTAAATAATAATAACAATAACTGAGTCTTAACCAAGTGCATGAATCCACCAAAGGTGTTCAAGGCGCTGTAACAACAAAGGAAGATAATTTAAACAAAAAGGGAACCATAATAAAATTCAGTCAAGAGAAAATGACTTTCATGCGAGTCCTGTTTTGAGAGACTTTTTGATTACTTGTGGTTTAAATGTGAATGGGTGGCTGATTCCATATAAGTGGACCAAATAAAAGTGAATATTTATCATGTCAAGACGAGATGTAACAAACGAGTGTAGAAGTGCGGTCAAAGTATTTTCAGATTTGTCCTATGTCGCTGATACGAAATGAGTCAGAACAAACTGTGTGGGACGTGTGATTCTTGAAAGACATTGAAGAGCAAGAAATTACACCAAAGTTACGGGCGTGGTTGACTTGAGGATTATTTGCAATTCAAGTCAAAGTTCTCGACTGATGTCATGAGTTTGGTGACTTGGACTTGACTCAAGTCACATCGGCGATATAGTGAGAACTGGACTTGACTATCATGACCAGGGCTTTATGACTTGCAAATGACATAAACGTGGCCTGAGTGAAATTTAAGATTGAAGCTATCAATTTTGTTGTACACAAATTTACCACTCCTGTACATTGTGTAATCTAACCCTTGCTTTACTTGTTTTTATTTTGTATTGTCTTGTAGGAGTTTGGGGACTACTCGTTTGGGGACTGCCTGATCAACACAATCCATATATCGCAGCGAGGCTCATATGGGGTAGATGGTTATTATCTACCTGTTGGATCTGTAACACTGCCATGACGACGCAAACATTGTAATGGACAAATGGACATAGGTCTTTTAGTAATGGATCACATGGCGACTGCATCACTGGGCATGTTTGGGCAGCGACCATTTGTCAACCACTAGTCAATGTTCCATGGTGTACCTATGCCATGTATGCATGCAATACATCATGGGTACCAGGCAAAGTCGCCCAATGGTCGACAATAGTCTCTTGCTCGAACTCGGTCATTGCTGAAGGAATTCCATAAACGCTACCTTGGTGTCGAACTGTCTGATGATGGACAATATCAGAAAACAAGAACGTTACGAGTTCCTTTTGACATTTTGTAATGCTACAATGTAAGTGGCTAGGTCTCAAGTGATTTTTTGTTTGAGTAAATAACATTCATAAATACCTTAGACAGTTTCGCTATTCCTATTGGTGGAGAGCGCGTCTTGTGGGTGTTATAAACCTATGTTAATGACCAGTAAAAAATGTTGAAACATGGGCATGACACGCAAGCTTGCACCTGTTCTTATAAGAGTTTCTTCATTCCTATTGGTCAAGAGTAACACCACCTGTACATCTACTTGCTGGGTAGACAATGTTCTTTTGAGAACTTGTATTGCTATTTTTTTATATTTTACTATTGCGGAGTAAATTTTGGGGAATTTGGGAGACATCTCAGTTCTGAAATGAACTGTCCTGCTTTTCTACTACCTCGGCTGAAGATAGGAAATCAGTCAGGACAACTACTTTCTCTTAGTGGATTGAGGGGACTTCTAGTCATTAACTTCACTGCCGCCGAGTGAGTTCTTAATTGGTCTTTTAAAAATGTGTGTTTACAAACAAACTTTTCAAAACAGCCTGATGGCGTGATTGAAGGTTTGGAAACAACAAAAAAGATGGACATAATACACAGCAGATCTATTGCACTAATCTACAGCAAGCTGCAAGTTATATTTATTTTATGATATACTCTGAGTACATTTTAAGTATGATTTCACAATGATTTTTGAATGAGGGACACGAGGAATCGGGACTGTGCAAGTCTCCAGAGTATTCAAACTTCCAGGACCAAATTGGTCTGTTTGTTTGCTTGTTTGTTGAGATGATCTTTCCCATCAAGGGAACTCGGCAAACTCTCACACAGGGATATAAACACCAAGCTGGCAACAGCCAATCTCTCCTACAAAGATTGGTTTAACGTCTATGATTATGAACTGCACAAATCAAGAAATTGTGATTCAGTAACTAGACTACAATACTTATTCTAGTCATTGTGAAATCAGTGGTGAGCCTTGGGGATTCCAACCCACAGAACCTTGTAATTGCAACCACTGGACCATTCTGTTTCTCCAATATCTTCAGTTAAACAGAGTTTATGGCTATAGAAATTACATTGCATTGTTGTGAAAATGAAACTTCAGCCATGAAATATATCAAAGTAAAAAGTTTTCAAGAAATCATTAAAGAAACATGAGAATAACACTTGACCTACAATGTTTCATTCAATGTTATCATTAAACCTATTAAATGGTCACAGAAGGTCAGGGGTGACTGGGTTTCTAAAAAGACACCATTCTCGTCCCAAGTTATTATCTTGTAACATTATTAAATTAAGAAAAAAATTCTACATTCTTTGGTATTATTAAAAAAATTGAATTTCAAGAATTTGATATAATTAGAATTTAAAAAAGAAGACTTGATTTCATAAGTTGTGTAGAAAAAAATAGTTTTTGTTGGTGTTGTTTTCTCGTTTTTGATATTGGGGAGACTTGCACAGTCTATTGCTGATTATCATATACGAATAACAGTTCTGCACTTGTCATGCATAGTATAGAATGTACCTTTTTATTCAAGGTTGATTTGATACCAAGGTTGCCATTAAGAACCTTCACTGTATCAATGAAAATTACGAATAGTCAACAAGCTTCTTTTCAAGTTCCTTCTGCGAAGTTGCCCAACCCACTAAAAAAATCCTTACCAATATTTACCACTGTTCAAAATATATAGCGGAATTGCACAGCATCGAATTTCTTTCTTGTTTTTGGTAAAATCAAATAAAAACAAATGAACTAGCTTGGCCAGATTTAATAATAATAATATTTTTTTTTGTCAATGTTATAATCCTTTGTAGGCAAGTACAAAGACAGATACAACACAAGTTATATGTGAAAGTTTCAACTAAAAAAAAAGTCTACTGAAAACATTACAAAACAAAACTACAGTATAAAGGCAAGCATTTATAATTAAAGAAAACTTGATTTGATCAAGTTATACAATAATATTTGGGTTGTCCGACTTTCTTTTTTGGTAGAGTGTTGAATAATCGTGTAACATTATTAAATTGCACCGTGGCTATCTGTTTATGCTTCACATTTATGGCTTTCCATAGTTTTCCTGACCTCGGTTGGCAAAACCCAGGCGTGATGTTGCAATAAAAAAATAACAAACATGTATGAAGCACCATTTCATATCAGGGATGATATAAATCAGACTTTCATCTAAACGCAAATGTGTTAAAGTCTGCCTGCTAAACAAAAATGTTTATAATTTTCTCAAAATACAAAAAGACCGTTCCCAAAAGCTCCTCAAAATCTATAATTCCACTGGTTACTTAAAGGTGGAAATGCCATCAAAGGCACTGGACACTATTGGTAATTACTCAAAATAATTTTCAGCATAAAAACTTACTTGGTAACAAGCAATGAAGAGCTGTTGATAGTACAAAATATTGTGAGAAACGGCTCCCTCTGAATTAATGTAGTTTTTGAGAAAGAAGTAATTTCTCACTCAAAAAATAAAATACTTCAGCTGAAGCCTTTTACTATGCATCTGAAAGCAAACAAAGTTGTGCAACAAGGGTGTTTCTCTTTTTGTATTCTCTTGCGACTTTGATGACCAATTGAGCCCACATTTTCACATGTTTGCTAACTTATGCATATGTTGGGATACACCAAAGGAGAACACTAGTCTTTGACAATCACCAAACGTGTCCAGTGCCTTTAAATGTACTTCCAACGATCTAGAGCTCTTGGGTTTCAGACTGTTTTCTAAGCAACGACTCTCACCCCTGTCATAGAAATGGTGCAATACCTAGCCTTGCTCAAGGCAGTCGCTTTATTCGCTCCGAAAAGACGCCACTGTAAACCCACCCGTATACCCTGTGCGTGGTGCGTGCGATCACACCGCATGACCCACCCGTATACACACTGTCACATCGTACGACTACTGTGCACATAAGTCATCAGCACTCGTACCACTAACCGCATGCGGAGGCCGTCAGGCCCGGCCGACGCATGCGGATAGTGTACGGGGGCATCATGTTGTGCGATGTTACGCACAGTGAATTACGGGTGGGTTTTTATACAGCGGCGGTCTTTTTTCGGAGTGAATAATTCAACTGCCTTGAGCAAGGCTATGCAATACCGTGTGTCTCAAATAAAAAAAATAATACACTTTTGAAATGGCTGCCAAATAAAAAATATATGACTCTGGGGGTAAAAGGTTTATAGATGTATGGATAGCTTATGGATTCAACTTTCAGATGACACCAAAAAGTCTTGGATTAGCAGTACTGCTCACTGAAGAATAAGAAGCCAACATCTTGGAGTGAATTTTGTAAGCTCCGAAGGACTTGCCTCTCACAAATTGGAAGGCCAATTCCTGCGCAACCTAATTTTCAATACACTTTACAAAAGTGAGCATTGCTCACCTAAGCATGAATTATTTTAGAACTTATTGGTGTCATATGAAAGTTGAGATGATAAGCTATCCATACATACAGTGTATAAACCTTTTTCCCCAGACTCATATTTTTTATTCAGCAGCCATTTCAAAAGCGTTTTTTTTTTTTTTTTAAGACCTTGTTTTGCGTAGAATGCAAAAGCACTTGCACTACTTTGATTTAACTAACAATTATTGGGCTGCTCTTGGAATGTACAATTCTGGAATAAAATAACACTGTGTTTTAAAACGTCCACTCTGAGTGATTGTGACAATTGTGGCAATTATATCTATATCTACAGTTTCTCTTTTTCAAAGAGAAGTTTGCTGAGAAAGAACAATTCACAATTAAAAATGTAAACTTAGTACGATTAAATGTAAACTTAAAGCTTTTCTAGTTTTTTTAAATCTTAAGAACAAGCCATCATTAATATTCTTTTTAACAAACACACACAAAGTTAGAAGATTTCAGTAATATAAAAAAAAAATAGACGTCTATTAGAAGATTTCAGTAACATAAAAAAAAAATAGACGTCAGACTAGTATTGAGGGATAAAAAAAATACAACACACAATTAATAATGTAAACCGAGTACAATTAAATGTGAAAGCTTTTTTTTTTTTTTTTTTTTAGCTTAAGTACAAGCCATCATTAATTTTCTTGTTAAGAAACGCACACAAAGATAAAGGCAATTTTAGTTACATTAAAAAAAAAATAATGTCAGACTAGTACGGAGAGATATTGAATACAATTGTTTGTTACCCCTGTCAATGGATTTTAAGCACTGTTTGCTCTATACCTCCCCCCGAGTCTGTAGTGGGGTTGGGATTGGAACCCCTCACCCCTTGCAACTCCCCACATTTTTGGATCTTCACATATGACATAACACAAATTATGCAATCCAGTAAAGCATATATAATTAGTTCATTTTAGTGGGCTTTAAACCCCGTACTGTTGCAATTTCTTAACTTTTGGAATAAAACCCAAAAAATTGCAATGATGTAAACCCTCATAATTATCACATTTAAAATCTATCCTTTTTACTGTGTCAGGCTCTCACTCATGTTGACCCAACTACATTACGCAATGACCTTTGACCTTAATATCTGACCTTGACCTCTGTCACTAGATGATGACACAGCTTGGCCACTTGTAGCTCACCTCTTCATCGTCTTTAAAAGTCATGAAATAAAATTCAGGTAGAACAAAATTATGTTATTTTTTTTAGCAACAATTAGAGGTTGGTCCTTAAAAAAGTCGGATTGAAAACTTTGCATGGCGGTAGTATTACTAAAGCCCTTTTTACACTAAAGGAATGCCTGGGAAATTCTCTGGAAATATTTAACCCTGATCAGGGATAGAATTAAAGGCGTTAAAGGCAGTGGACACTATTGGTAATTGACAAAGACAAGACTTCACAGTTGGTGTATCTCAACATATGCATGAAATAACAAACCTGTGAAAATTTGAGCTCTTGCGAGATAATAATGAAAGAAAAAAAACACCCTTTAGATGGTTGATTTCGAGACCTCAAGTTCTAAATCTGAGGTCTCAAAATCAAATTCGTGAAAAATTACTTCTTTCTCGAAAACTATGGCACTTCAGAGGGAGCCGTTTCTCATAATGTTTTATACCATCAACCTCTCCCCATTACTCGTCACCAAGAAAGGTTTTATGATAATAATTATTTTGAGTAATTACCATCAGTGACCATAGGGTAACATGTTTTTCATAACACAACACACTGGACCTACATGTATGGCTTTATACATCCCATCCGAAGGACGTAGCAATGATGATTAAGGACTAAAGCGTCATGACCGTAACTCAAACCCACACTCTGATGATCAGAAACACCAGAGCTTGAGTTTGGTGCTCTTATCTGCTCTGCATGTATGAGACATTTTCCTGTATAATGTAGCACCAAGTAAGTTTTGACAAGGTGCTGTGGCACAATATGCGGCACAACATGCTGTTGATCAAGCCAGGAACACACTCTCTTCATGGTAAGTGCACTGGGTTCTAACGAGCATTAACGCAACACATGGGACCTACATGTATGGCTTTATACATCCCATCCGAAGGACGCAGCAATAATGATTAAGGATTAAAGTGTCATGACCAGGACTCAAACCCACACTGATCAGAAACACCAGAGCTCGAGTTTGGTGCTCTTATCTGCTCTGCCACAACACTTGACGAGAGGTACATGTACATTGACAAGAGATAAAGGTATTGGGCATATTTGATCCATGGACAACAGTAGTGCAATAATATTTGAGCACAAAGGCTGACCAATACGTACTTGTTTATACGGTGGTTAAATGTTTGTGTTCAAGCTATTTTATTAAAGACACTGGACACTACTGGTAATTGTCAAAGACTAGTCTTCGCAGTTGGTGTATCTCAACATATGCTTAAAATAACAAACCTGTGAAAATTTGAGCTCGGCCGTCGATATTGTGAAATATTAATGAAATAAAAAAATGCACCATGGTCACACGAAGTTGTGTGCTTTCTTTTTTTTTGTGTTGATTACGAGACCTCAAACTCTTAATCTGAGGTCTCAAAATCAAATTCGTGCAAAATTACTTCTTTCTCGAAAACTATGTCACTTCAGAGGGAGCCGTTTCTCACAATGTTTTATACCATCAACCTCTCCCCATTACTCGTAATCAGGAAAGGTTTTATGAAAAAAGTTATTTTGAGTAATTACCAATAGTGTCCAGTGCCTTTTAATCACCATTTTTCTGATTTTTCGATGGGCAAAAATAAATAGGAAAAGTAGGAATAATTTCATGCCTGGGCGAAGAAGGGTTGACACTTACCGACTGGAGCGGCTGGTGGGAAATGAACTGTGATATTGTCGTCCAGTCTCATTTTCATGGAGAACCCAGAAACGCTTGTGATGCTGGAGTCCGTCTCCTCATAGTCATCCGCATCGTTGTTGGAACGTCTTTTCTTGCCTTTCGGCTTGGTCTCCATATATGCATGTACGTCTCCTAGGAAAATACGAAAATCATATGAGCATTTACAAATCATACAAAGAAAAAGACAAAAAGTCATGGTGTTAAAAACTAGAAATTTAGCTTTCCTTCATGTCCATCCCTGATCATGCAACGATTTTGCATTAAAGGCAGTGGACACTATTGGTAATTACTCAAAATAATTATTGGCATAAAACCTTACTTGGAAACGAGTAATGGGGAGAGGTTGATGGTATAAAACATTTTGAGAAACGGCTCCCTCTGAAGTGACATAGTTTTTGAGAAAGAAGTATTTTTCCCTAAATTTGATTTCGAGACCTCAGATTTAGAACTTGAGGTCTCGAAATCAACCATCTAAACGCACACAACTTTGTGTGACATGGGTGCTTTTTTCTTTCATTATTATCTCGCAAGTTCAAAGACCGATTGAGCTCAAATTTTCACAGGTTTGTTATTTTATGCATATGTTGAGATACCCCAACTGTGAAGGCTAGTCTTTGACAATTACCAATAGTGTCCACTGCCTTTAAAGGGAAGGTGTACATACATGTTTGGTAATTACTCAAAACAAATATTAAATTAAAAACTGACTTGGTAACGAGCATTGGGGAGCTGTTGGTAGTATACAACATTGTGGGAAACGACTCCGTCTGAAGTAACATAGTTTTTGAGAAAGAGGTATTTTCTCACTAAAATAATTAAAGACTTCTAGCTTTGTAGAAGTCTTTTATTCCTATCTAAAAGCACACTTGACACAAATTCGTCCAACAAGGGTGTTTTTTCTTTCATCATTTTATCGCAACACCGATGACCAATTGAGCTCAAATTTTCACAGGCTTGTTATTTTATGTATATGATGGTATACACCAAGTGGGGACACTGGTCTTTGATAATTACCAAACGTGTACCTTCCCATTAATTATTTCCTTTCTCCTCATTGAATGAACTATTTTTTTATTCTTGGAAGAATATATGGTTTGGGTAGTTATTCACCCAAACAACGGAATCTGAGAAACAGAAATGATTCTTGCAGAAGTCGTTTCTCAAATTTGTGAGTGTTTGAGGTCTTTTTGCGACCAGGAGATGCAAATGGTATTTCTTTTTTAAATTTGACATAATAAAGATTGCCCCAGAGCCCAAGCTTGACCAACAGCCCTAGCCTAGGTTTGGACAACTGGTGGAGGTACAGGCTGACTTACTCTCCTGGGGCAAATTACTATCAGCAGAATCTACTCGACGATGACGTTTGGCCTCGTCCTCAACTGACGAATGGCGCAAATTACTATCAGTGGGAATTACTTGACGATGGAGTTTAGGCTCGCCTTCTACTGAGGAATCTGTGCTTGAACAAGATCCTCTCTTTCTTTTCAACAAGGACTCACTGTCAGTTGCTGAAGAATAGATAATACAAAAATATAAATATAAAGATTCTTGCTAACAAGTCCAGGAACAAATTAAATACTCATAATATGTGACCCGCTCTGTGAAAATGAGTCACATGTTGGCAATTTCAAGAATTGAGTTATATGAATGGCTGGAAAGAACACATCAGCAGCAGTAATTTGGTATAATGTCTAAGCTTTGGGGTGTATCGCGTTGCTGAGTTACTCCCGTTTGAAATAAGCCACTACACCATTTTGGGTGAAAAACGAATTACAAGTAAAATAAAAATTTTAAACTACCATATCGTGCAAGAGGATACAAATTAGACATAAGTATGACCACAAATGTGTTGTATTCATAGCTTTATTGCCTAAAAGTAAGTGTTCTAAAGGTTAACCATGCAACTATGTTTTTTTTTATATTTTGTTTTTATTACATTTTCCACATTAAACTGTCCATAACTTAATAATGCATTGGGCGACATCTGACTCATTTTCACAGAGGGGGTCACATTTTTGCAATGTCTCAGTTCGCTCGTCTGTAATGTTCTAAGAGATGTCTTGAGACTTCCAGAGCAAGTCTCAAGTCCAAGTATCAACATTTTTAGCTTAAGTACTAAGTCAAGTAAAACAATTCTCATTGATCAACTTCTGCTTGTTTTTCATTCATTCCTACAATGTTCTGCAGCCCTTAGTGGTTGAAATATTTGCACCACTTTTGTCTCAAGTCAGGTTCCACATCTTCCAATTAAATTTTCAAGCCACGTCTCCATTTGCCATTCAAGTCCCATGTTGTCCAGGTCAAGTCTTAAGTCAAATCCCCAGTCTTTCAGAGCAAGTTTTGAGTTATAAGGCCCAAAGTATTTTATGTCAAGTCTCAAGTCAAATCTGTGTTTCAGAGCAAGTTGCAAGTCAAGTCTCAAGGTCTTTCAAGTCAAGTCTTTTAGGTCAAGCCTCAATTCAAGTCTGAAGTGTTTCAGAGCAAGTCCCGAGTCAAGTCTACATGTAGGTCTTTCAGGTCATGTCTCAAGTCAAGTCCCCAGTAAAGTCTGAAGTCAAATATCAAGGTCTTTCAAGTCAAGTCTCAAGTCAAATCAGAAGTGTTTTAGAGCAAGTCGCAATTCAAGTCTCAAGGTCTTTCACGTCAAGTCTTTTAGGTCAAGCCTCAATTCAAGTCTGACACTGCCTGTGTTTCAGAGCAAGTCCCGAGTCAAGTCTAGGTCTTTCACGTCAAGTCGCAAGTCAAGTCCAAAGTCTTTCAGGGCAAGTCTAAATAATAATAATAATAATAACAATAACAATAACAATAACAATAACAATAACAATAACAATAACAATAACAATAACAATAACAATAACAATAACAATAACAATAACAATAACAATAACAATAACAATAACAATAACAATAACAATAACAATAACAATAACAATAACAATAACAAAACAATAACAAAACAATAACAATAACAAAACAAAACAAAACAATAACAATAACAATAACAATAACAATAACAATAACAATGAAAATAACAATAACAATAACAATAACAATAACAATAACAATAACAATAACAATAACAATAACAATAACAATAACAATAACAATAACACAAACAATAACACAAACAATAACACAAACAATAACAATAACAATAACAATAACAATAACAATAACAATAACACAAACAATAACACAAACAATAACACAAACAAAAACAAAACAATAACAATAACAATAACAATAACAATAACAATAACAATAACAATAACAATAACAATAACAATAACAATAACAATAACAATAACAATAACAATAACAATAACAATAACAATAACAATAACAATAACAATAACAATAACAATAACAATAACAATAACAATAACAATAACAATAACAATAACAATAACAATAACAATAACAATAACAATAACAATAACAATAACAATAACAATAACAATAACAATAACAATAACAATAACAATAACAATAACAATAACAATAACAATAACAATAACAATAACAATAACAATAACAATAACAATAACAATAACAATAACAATAACAATAACAATAACAATAACAATAACAATAACAATAACAATAACAATAACAATAACAATAACAATAACAATAACAATAACAATAACAATAACAATAACAATAACAATAACAATAACAATAACAATAACAATAACAATAACAATAACAATAACAATAACAATAACAATAACAATAACAATAATAATAATAATAATAATAATAATAATAATAATAATAATAATAATAATAATAATATGAAGCATTTATATGGCACTCTAAGGAGTACAGAGTGCTTCACATAAGACTATGACAACAAAAGACAAACTAGTATGGGTGGGGAAAAAAGAAATGTCTTGAGGAGGCTTTTGAATACAGGCAAGGAGATCGCCTCTCTCAGACCCGCGGGGAGCTCATTCCATAGGCGAGGGGCAGCTATGGAGAATGAGCTATCCCCAGCTTTCCGTCTACATTATTATTATTATTATTATTACATGTAGTTCTAGGAACGGAAAACCGGGTCTGATCACCTGATGAGCGGAGTCGTTGCCTGTATTCATCAGTTGGAGTTGTGGGAATGAACAAGTTCAACCAGATATGATGGAGATTGGGTGTGGAGGACTTTGTAAACATGAGTGAATAGAGAGGTCTTGAGACTTCCAGAGCAAGTCTCAAGTCCAAGTATCAACACTTTCAGGCCAAGTATTAGAGACACTGGACACATTTGGTAATTGTCAAAGACCAATTTCCTCACTTGGTGTATCTCCACATAATATAAACCTGTGAAAACTTGAACTCAATTGGTCGTCAAAAGTGCGAGATACATGTAATAACAGAAGAAAAAACACCCTTGCCTCACAAAGTGTGAGCTTTCAGATGCTTTTTATACTTCCAACATTGTCCAACAGCTCTCCATTGCTCGTTAGTAAGTTGTTATGCTAAAAATTATTTTGAATAGTTACCAATAGTGTCCAGGGCCTTTAAGTCAAGGACAGATTTTCACAATGGAAATGTTTCTCCTTGAGGATTGATTCTGCTATTGATGCAATCAAATGAAAGAAAACTTTACATGTTGAGATTGACGAATCCGTCTCACTAGCATCTTGGACTTCCAGTTTGGGCTTGTGCTGGTTGCTCTTTTTCTCTGCTTCCTGGAAAGAAAATAAAACTCATCAGAATCCTCGGAGTACTTTAATAATATTATTAATAATAGCCATTTTTTTAATAGCGCTTTTCACACCCGGAGGGCGTCCCAAAGCGCTTCACACCCCTGGTCACTGGGCCTTAAATCACTCCTTAAACCATCTCAGCTCCCTGGTGAGGAGTGTGCAGCCTGTGCAACATTAATATGCGCTACTCGGCTAAATCAATCACAAGAACCATCTCTGCCCTCACAGGTACCCATATACCCCTGGGTGGAGAGAAGCAATTATAGTTAAGTGTCTTGCTCAGGGACACATGTGTCACGACCGGGATTCGAACCCACACTCTGCTGAACAGAAGCACCAGAGCTTGAGTTCGGTGCTCTTATCCACTCGGTCACGACACCCTATACTTTACTACACTCTTTACTAAAGACAGCAAAAAAAGTAACTCGGCTGTTGTAAAAGCACCTATAATTTTAAACTTGTTAATCGTATTCTGAAAACGAAAATACCAGGAGACGGAAAATTTTATTACCGTGATTTTTACACCTCGTTTGTTATAATCAGTCAAATATTGTTGTCGCAGTAAGTGCTTACAGATGAAAAGAGCCAATTTCCATTGTTGCAGTAACTCCTATTGACAAGAACCGCTTTTGAAATTTCCCGCTATTAACTTCACGCTGAATCAGAGGAGAGACGATCATGTCAATAGGAGTTACTGCAACAATGGAAATGGGCACTTTTCGACTGTAAGCACATACCGCGACAACAATACTCGACCAATTTTCACAAACAATGTGTCAAAATCACCGTGAATAAATTGTCCGTCTCCTGGTATTTTCATTTTTAGCATACGAGTAACAATTTTAAAATTATAGGTGCTTTTACGACAGCTGAGTTAATTTTTTGCTGTCTTTACATTGAATAATGATTTACTACTTAGTCATTTAGCTTTTAAGCCATTGGACAATTTCGGTAAACATATTGTCCAAAGGCCCACACTTCTTGTATCACAACTTATATATAAAATAACAATCCTGTGAAAATTTAGGCTCAATCGGTCAACGGATTTGGGAGAAAATAACGGGAAAGCCCACCCTTGTTTCCGCACGTTCGCCGTGTCATGACATGTGTTTAAAAAAAATCTGTAATTCTTGATGTCGAGAATAGATAATTGTTTTAATGTTCTCTCAAAAAGTAAAGCATTTCATGAAATAACATTTCAAGAGAAGTCTTTCACCATAACCTTCTGTAAACCCTGTAAGTTATTTGTAAATCTGTGAACCTTTTTTTTTTTATTCCGAAAGTGTATAATGGCTCTAATCAACCTTATATTTTAAGATGTTTTTTAATTTTGTATTTTTTTTGTATTCCATATGCAACAAAGATAATACACAGACAACAAAACACAGACTTAGCTACCACCCCCCCCCCAAAAAAAAAATAAATAAAATAAAGATGTTTATTTGATCTTACCCTGAAGCGTCGCTTGTAAGACGACAGAGTCGTCGACTTCCCGAGTTTTGTCAGCAAGAACTCTAGCTTGTTCTTGAGTCTCGGCCAATCGATGCTGTGAGCCATCCCTTTCCTCCAGAGCTCCTCTTCCATCGTCAGTGCCTCGTCCAGGTACTTCCGGGCCTCCTTGTAGTTCTTGTTGACGAGGTTGAGCGAGCCGACGAAGTAGACGCTGCGAGCGGTCAGCGGGTGTACCTCAAGGAGACGTTTACGGCCCTCCATGGCCTGTCTGGCGATGGGGATTGCATCATCATAGCTGTTGGTTATAAATTAGTGATTTACTCAACATACTTGTAAAACAAACTCTAGGTGTTCGGATGTGTGAAAGGAGTTGTTTCACAAGTACACTTTACTAGTCATAATAAAAAAAGTTCCAATCAAAGCAAGCAATCGCTTTGGCCTACATGGTCACCAACGCACCCCTTTTTGTGAAGTACGTAAAGCCATTTCATATGATGTATAGACTGTCAAAATAGCTTTTGTGGTTGAAGAAATAGGAACTGATGAATAATGACGACTGGAGAAGAGACTAACTAACCAGTAGGGAAATGTTTGTTGAAAACGCCTTGAAAACAGGCTTAAACGGAGCTATTTATAGAAAAAATACTAGATTACATGTCTGTAACATCATTTTTTTATGTCAATGTAGTATAACTAATTATATTTAATAACATTCATTTTGGTTTTACCCTTGCGTCGATGTATGTTATGAAAAAAATCAGACATAATATTCTGGTGAGATTTGAAAACACGAAACTGTCCATTTTTAGGGCAATGTCATACCAACAAGAAACACCCCCCCCCCCCGAAAAAAATGTTATATATTAAATAAAATAAAATAATAAATAATGGTACTAATAATATAAAAAAAACTGTAGCTGAAACTTTTGAAGTTATTTGCTTACTTTCCCATCTCGTAGTAGCTCATAGCAATATTCTTGAGGGAAGTAAACATTTTGTCCGTTCCTTCCATTCCGAGCAGTCTCTCCTGTTCCATGGCCTGTTTGTAGTAGTCCACCGCACCTTCATAATCTTCCATATCATGCAGGCAGGTACCTACACAAAGATAAGAAAAACTATTTATTGAAGGAACTCCAACCTGTATGCCGGCTGGCCAAAGGCTACAGAGAAGATCTGTGAACGCCGCCTCAAGCTTGCTTGGCACTGTGTCTGCCACTTGGAGATTGCCGCTTGCCCAGCCATCCTCTGGGAGCCCACACAAGGCAAGGCTTCTCGTGGGAGAAGATGTCTCTCCTTCCTAGACACCCTGAAACGAGACACCAGCTCGGCCAGCGCTGAGGAACTATACGCTCCAGCATGCTGGATCGGAACATCAACTTGATGATGAAATTGAAGCCATGTATGGCGTGTTGTGGCATGGCCAAGTGGTCAAGTGCACCGGACTCGAGCCCTGGTGTTGCCGGTCTTGACAGTCTGTGTCCTTAACCCTTTAGCACGCACACAACATTAAACATAATGTCACACGCTCCTTAGTGCGCCAGGAAAATTCAATCGATTTCCGGCCCTATCCAAAAAAACGTCGGATAACTGTCGGTGTGATTATTTTCTTGTGTTACAAGTTGAGTTTATTTTGTAGAGGATGAAATTATCTTTTGGATGATTGTCACAGTTGCTTTGTTTGTCTCACAAAATTCAAGCTTTCAGGTTGGAAACATAAGAGATCAAAAAAATTGAAAACATTGTTTGCGTATCAAGTGAAGGTTTGTTTGTTGTGCACACAAGTTTTCTCAACTTTACTGTCGTCCGACAGGAAAACAAAGCTACGAAAAGTGGTGGAAAATAATCACAACATACCTTGAGAAATGAAAATGAATGCCTCTATTATCAACAGATACCTTCTGTACCTAAAATCTTTTGTAAAATCCTTTTAAAATCGCGGTATTCCATGTGTAAGCTGGAGACTGTCATTACTGTGAACATGCGCGCGTAGTATGTGGTACATCCCCTATACGGTCCGTCTACACAGAGAAAACGTCAGCTCCACACAGAGAAAAAGCACCCACTCTTACATGTATGTGTTGTTTGATTGTGAAATGACTTTCGACCTTTGAACCTTACGTCATTTTTTCTTATGTGGACCATGTGCTATTTTTAGACTGTTGACATCTTGAGATCGCGCTCTACCTACGGCTGTTTGCTGCGTTATAATCGCATGTGTATAACTCAAATTACACCTTGTCAAACTGCGTGGGCGCATGCAGGCGGTATGCGTGGTCATACGCAGGGCGCCTCCGGGCGTTATGCGGGCTAAAGGGTTAAGCAGGTACTTAACAACATGTATTTATGCCTTTAATTTAACCGCCTTCTGGGCCCAATTTCATAAAGCCTGTAAGCACAAAAATTTGCCAAGCACACAAAAGTATTGCTTAACAGAAACAGGTTATCAGCCAAAATTACATTAAGTTTACATTGATGTAACTAGTGCCCCACTCATTTTTTGCTTGAATATCAGAGACACTTTCCAAGCAGATCTTTCAGCGTAACAGCTTTATAAAATTGGGCCTGTATGGAACATAAAGTAATTCATGTAATGATGTACATGTACAATGTAGGTCCTGTATGTTTTTTAAATGCATACAAAACGAACCCAGTTATAGTTACAGCAAAGAGAAGGGGTTTGCCCTGGTGTTTCTGGCATGGTCTGGCAGCATGGGTCACCTTGCGAAGGAGTTGTATCTCAAACTGTTTACTGGACCAAAAAACATTGTGCTAGACAAGAATCAAAATGAGATAGAAACTTCTTTAGCCCTGACAGCATGCATTTTAACTGTTTTCATTTGGATACTTAAAGACGGACACTATTGGTAATTGTCAAAGACCAGTCGTCTCCCTTGGTGTATCTCAACATATGCACAAAATAACTAACCTGTGAAAATTTGAGCTCAATTGGTCGAAGTTGCGAGATATCAATGAAAGAAAAAACACCCTTGTCACACGAAGATGCGTGCTTTTTTTTAATTGAGAAATTACTTCTTTCTCAAAAACTACCTTACTTCAGAGGGAGCGTTTTCTCACAATGTTTTATAATATTTATCAACAGCTGTTGAGATACACCAAGTGAGAGGACTGGTCTTTGACAATTACCAAAGGTGTCCAGTGTCTTTAAAAATATATCTTGTAATTACTTCTTACCTAAATTCATGAGAAATGTAGGTACTTCTAAATGTTGTCCATGAGCCCCCGTCTTCCTGTGACAAATAGCCAATGCTTTCCGGTAACAATCTTTCCCTCTCTCCTTTTCGCTTCTGATGAACGCCGGAGCGAGCCCAGGATCAATCATCGCTTTGTCTTGGTAGGCTCCCCCGAGAGAGTTGTACGCCCGGGCAGTCAAGAGGTCGTCTTCTTTCAGGTGTGCCCGACGGATGGCCAGACATCTTTCGAGCTGCGGGATGGCGTCCTTCCATTTTCTGTTTCGAAGGTAGATGTCTCCACGGAAGTGATAGCAGGTGGCGAGGCCAAGTTGTACGCCGATTGTCGTTGTATCCAGCTTATTCAATTCGTCTTCAGCTTCTTGAATCATAGGCAGGAGGACTTCGACTGTGTGGCCAAGGTCCATCAGTTGGTAAACCTGTACAAATCAATCAATCAAGCATAGGCCTACATAATTATTTACAAAGCGCCTTATAAATCAAAGGTTTGCTCAAAGGCGCTAAGCCACAGAAGAGATCAAACAATTTTTGATGGTGCCTCCTGAAACAAGTGGGCTTTTAGGTGTTGAGGGATGTTGTGTCCATGGGGTGTACTTCACAAAGAGTTAAGACTAGTCTCAACTTAGGACAAGCCTTAAGTTTTTAACAATTTCAAAAGAGTCCTAAGACTATAGTCCAAAGTTAGGACTATCTTTTTGAAATCAACCACTGATGTGACTTGCAAGTTTAATCTAGTTTGGTTCCATATCATGCATATAGAAAAAGTGATGTGGCATGTTCTTGGCACAACTCTCTATGGTGAGCATGAGCAATTTGATTGAAGTTGTCTCCGTCCAGCACTCAGTTCAGCACCAACTTGCAGCAAGTCCATGATGTAATTCAGGGCTTGTCATGAAAGGCCTTGAACACGAGAATGATGACCTTGAAGTTGATCCTTTGTCATGTTTGTTGGATTGGAAACCAGTGTAGTTTGATGAGTTCTGGGGTGATAGGGTCGAACTTGTGTTTATATCTACATAGGATTGAAATTTTCAATGGGTTAAAAAAAAAACGTATACAGACCCTTTAAAGGGTCTATGTAACAATGTCCACAGATTAAAACTAAACTTACACAGTTTGAAGATAATGATAGTAGAAAGCTTCCCTGAAAATATTACGTGCTGAGGTGCTGTAGTTTTTGAGAAATGAGTAAAACAATGTCATGAAAATAATTTTCGTCTCATGAGACGAAAATTATTTTAATCTTTTACAAACGTATTTTCATGATATTGTTTTACTAATTTCTCAACAACTACAGCACCTCAGTAAGTAATATTTGAAGGGAAGCTTTCCACTATCATTATGTTCAAACCCTGTAAGTTTAATGTTAATCTATGGACATTTTGAAAAAGTACCCAAATCCTTTAAACAAAAACTGCTTCATACCTCGTGACATTTGCTCTCGGCATAAACCAGCATCTGGCCATGCTCCTTAGCCGACTGGGCTCTCTCATGGTAGAATTTGAGACGATCCTTGGTGAAAAACAGCATCTCCACGATGAGATACAGCCAATAGATCGCGTCTGGTACATGAAACTCTTTGGAAGTCTTCATTATGTCAAGAGCCTGCAACAGTGAATAGGAAAAGTAGATAATTCTTTTTGCTTCATTTCAATCATAAAATACACCATCAATTTCCATGAACCTAGTGAAAATTTCATCACATATTGTTGTCAGATTTCAGCAAAGAACTGTCAGTGAATTTTGTGCATTTTCATACCAGGCATTTTTTGTGTATTATGCAAGTACATGAAGTAAGAAATTATGATCTGCGCTAGTCTTCATTTTCCTCTGACTTTTATATATTTTTTTCCCCTGAGTAATTGGTACTGGTTAGAAATTGGAAATTTAGGTGAGCTTTTCAGAAACAAACAATAATCTAGTGACTTTTTCAATAGCGCTCAAACCCGTCACTCAATGACGCTCATTGTGCTCCAACATACAGTATTACAACAAATGTTGAAAATTTGCTTAACCAAAACTGATAGCAGGCATACAACTGTAACTCCACCAACAAAAAGCAAATTACAAAATTCCAATGGTTTTGTACAGTGTTTTTACAAGTTTGAATGGCACAAATCAGAGGAATAAAGCAGAGGAATTCAGCTGATCCGAGAAAAAGTAGCATAGTGATTAACAAGCATGATACCTGACAAACCTTGTGATAACTCTCCTCACCTTTATGTAATTAGCCGAATCTTCCTGGAGGTTTCCTAGTGCTGCCACCGCTTTGCTCTGCAGCAACTTGGCGAGCTTCTTCATCCTCTTACCGTAGTAGTCCACAAAGAGCATCTCGGCTTCCTTGAAGAGGGTTTCCATCTCGCCCTCGGTCTCTTGGACGAACTGCTGGACGAACGAGCGCAGCAAGAGATGCAGGCTGTAGCGTGTGCTGTCCTCCTTGGATTGCGACCACCTGGAGTCCGTCTCCTGCTTGCTGTCCAGGAGGCTGCGATACTTGAGAGCCTGCAACTCCAGTTGTAGCTCCACCTGCTGCTTACGTCTGTAGCCAAGAATCACACGGGCAACCTTCAGGGTGAACGTTCCTGGAATCACGGCCAGCTTGATCAGATTGCGTCGTTTCACAGCCGGCAGGTTCTGAATGGTGTTCTTGAGGCAGGGGCCAATCTGGTCGCTCTGCGACAGCCCAAAGTGAGAGAGGGCCTTGGTGATGTTGAGGCCTTGCTCCCTGTCGCCTGGAGCTGGTGAAATGTACCGGAGGAGGTCCTTAGGTTTGACTGTCTGGTCTTGGAGGCGGCTGGCGACTACCTTGAGGGCAAGGGGAACCTTGCTGCAGAGGCGTACAAATGCTTCTGCATCGTCATCCACTGCAATGTTAATTAAATAAAAAGAATAAGTGTACATCATCAGCAGAAGCAATCAAATGTAATGCCATCAAGCATAAGGTGTCATTTTTCAGAGAATGAAACTGAGAACAGTTGAGTCTAAAGCACCAGATTCAAAGTCCCAGTCGTGACATCTGTGTGCTTTTAAAAGTAAGACATTTAACCATGATGCTTCGTCCTTCGGATGGGACGTAAAGCCGTTGGTCTCATGTGTTGAACTCAACGCATTCAAAAGAACCCAGTGCACTTATCGAAAAGAGAACCTTGGGGTTCACTGCGGTTTTCCTGATTTGATTGGCTGCATATTGCGCCACAGCACCTTGTAAAAACCATTACAAGGTGCTATGTAAAAGAAGTAGGCCCCATAATTCAAACGTAGTCCCACACCTTGCAGGAAAATACTGTATGTTGAAGCGCCTTGACATCACTGAGTGACGGATATGCACGCTATGATGTGTATAAGAAGCCATTATTATTATTATGTGTAGGCCCTCACCAAGACGTGTCTTTCCAGCGTGGTATCTGACCATCTCCACGGCGCTCTCCATGTCCAGTTCGTTCTCTCCGTCCAGCCGCCAGCAATCCATGGAGCCTTTCCTGACCGGTATTTTCTCCACTCCGAACCGTGACGTGATGAGCAGCTTCAGCCGTTTATTCGGCAGGTTTGTGATGTTCTCCAGCATCGAGACAAAGGGTTCGTAGGTTGGGTTCGGGAAGGCTCCTGAGCCTGGATCAAGAGGGTCATCAACACTGTCCAGGAACAAAACAGCACCGCCTAAAAAAAAAAAGAAAAAAACCTCTTATTATCCTGAGGCATATGCACCAGTGTTGTAGGTCTCAAGACAGGTTTTGCTGGTGTTGGGTCTTGGTCTTTGGCTCAGTCTCAGACCTTCGGGTCCTGTTTTCGATCTCGATCTTTTCAATCTTTTGGTCTCGGACTATCAGGTCTCGACTACATTACAATTATGGTTCACTGGTAACACAGACTGCCACCATATCTTCCAGACTAGTCCCGTTTCTTTGCAGTGCCTCCTCAGATATGCTAAAGATATTCTTACAGGATGTAATCAACAGGTTTTTCTCAATCACCCCTTTGTCTCGGGCTTGGTCTCCGTCTTTGACCTTCAGGTCTTGGTCTCGGACTATCGGGTCTCAACTACAACACTGATATACACTGGTAACACAGACTGTCACAAAGTACCATATCTTCCAGGCTAGTCCAGTTTCTTCGCAGAACCTCCTCTACAGATATATTCTACAGGTGTTATCATGGGAGGCTTCTCAACAGTCTTTCTACTCTTTGTATGGACTACATGTATGTTAGTGCTGGGCGAATAGTGAAATTTTGGTATTCGGATACCGCTGGCCAACTATCCGAAATTAACCGGATATTCGAATAGTTTTTCGCAGTTAGAGGGTGCTATTAAAAAAATATATATAAAAAAATAATGTTTTGTTTTTTTTGCCGCTAGAGGGCGCTGTTTATTTGTAAATGAGATCTTATGGGCGGATTGATATTAGTTTTAGACAGTGTCACTCGGTTCATTCATAAAAATAACCGGATCTAATTTAAAGATGGCAATTTGCTTTTTCTTTTTATTGTGATTGACTCTACGTGAAGGAAAACTTTCATAATCTTTGAACATATTACGTCTGAAATTTCATTGTTTTAACTCTTCACGGAGGTGAGCATAGTTAAATACCTAATTTATGCTGTTTTGTGCTGTCTTAATAGAAGTTTCATAAGGATTCAGACAAAACATTCCTATCAGTTGTCGCCCGACGTCCGCGGATGTTCTGATATTAAAAAATATCCGGTTATTTGCTTGTACAATAATTACAGAACTATCCGGTTTATAAAGGCTTTCCGCCCATTGCGGATATCCGGCTAAGAAAAAAAAGGCATTCGCGGTTACGGATAGGAAAACCTAATCGCTATTAACCGGATATTTGAATAATTTGCCCAGGCCTAATGTACGTATGCCTCTCGTTTCAGTGACAAACTATCATTTTGAGTGGAATCAAATTAGGAGCCAAAACATTAGGTTGGTTTAGTCTCTTTTTTCTTACCATGCTCTGCTGGGTCGAAGGACCTCAACTTGCCGTACATGACTTCCGGGTCGTAGGTACGACTTTCCACTCCAAACGCATGCATGATTGCAAAGAAGATTGCCTCAATGTTCTTCAGCTCCCGCAGATCCACAAAGATCACCTTGTGGAACTGTCGGAGCCTCAGGCATACCTCGTTCGCCAGGCGCGTCTTTCCGGTACCCGGCATGCCGGCAACGCAGACCATGTGCACGTGGTCGTAGGAAGTGTCCAGGACACCGACAATCTGGTCCATGATGTCACGGTGTCCGAAGAACGGCCCATCGACGGAGGAACATCGTATCTTGAGTTTCCGAGTCACAGCCTGTCGCTCTCTCTCGTACTCGTCTAGCGCCTCGAGAATGTCGGGTCGCTTCAGGGTGGTCAAGCACATCCGCAGGAGCTCTGTGTCGCCCTCGTGGATCTGGTTCTCTCTTTCGAGTACTTCAAACAACTTCAGAGCGTCCCCGTTGATGGTGTCGTAGTTGGGCCCAAGCCGATCACGGAGATACAAGACGGCTTTGTCTACATCATCACGGACCAACATGTCG
Source organism: Asterias amurensis (assembly GCF_032118995.1). Classification (NCBI taxonomy): domain Eukaryota; kingdom Metazoa; phylum Echinodermata; class Asteroidea; order Forcipulatida; family Asteriidae; genus Asterias; species Asterias amurensis. The sequence goes on along the minus strand of NC_092659.1, from coordinate 7,018,270 downwards.
GACATGTAGACAAGGAGCCAGCGAAACCTAAAACTTACTAATTCGGAAGCATCCATGGTTGGATACTGATGAGAAGACAATCTACAAATACAAAAAACAGAGAAATGATCCCAAAATTAAAGGGAAGTTTGTTTGTAATCACTCTAAAAATTTATTAACAATAATTTGGGTAAGAAACTAATAAACAGTGAACGAAAAAGTTGCTGTAAGGCGCCACCACTTTTTCATTTGATATTAAATAATATAATGCCTTATTTACATGGACCTCAATGAGACATTCCTTTTTGTAACAATGAGTGAAAAGTGGTGGCACCATACGGAAAGTTATCTCAGTTAACTTGCGAGTAAAACCATGTGTAAACCTCTTTTGTGGGAGTGTTGGTTATGAAAAGATCTGGTGTGGTATCGACGGTCAAACAGTATACTTTACTAGTGTTCAGGACTTCTGATTAGTAGCATAGACTGTAGACAGCAGTTTCAAATTGTAGGCCTATATAAAGCATTTTGAAAAAGAAATTCACTTTTCACAAAAATATAGCGGTTTTTGTGTCCCTAAATTTATATAAAAAGCAATGCAACTTTTTCTAGATAGTGTATTCCTTTTAAGGACTATTCTTCCTGCGAGGACACATTCGCTCTTGATTTTTGTTGATCTAAGGAAAGCAACCATTTTGTTCTTGAAAATATGCCTGAATACATGTACACACATGTAGTTCGTCGCAAAGGAAAAAGGTTGCAGAGCTTATTCAAGTCTCTTCTCAAAACTTATCTTATGTCACAGGTTTTCAATGACTAATTTTGTTGAGACTGTTTTTCTTTGTGTTGTGTTATGTTTTTTGTTTTTGTTTTGTCTTTGGTTTTACTGCGCCTTAAACACCCAGCAGGGTGGATAATATGTGCGCATTACAAGTCTTATTATTATTATTATTTCTTGTGGTTTTGTTGAGTTTTAATATAATGTCACAGTGGCCAGCCACCAACCAAGTCATCACCATGCAGTGAAGAGAGACCCAAAACTGTTTCAACACTTGTCACGAAAAACATGATCACTGACACAATCTTTTAATCCTTTCAGCTTGAATTTTACTATGTAATATTGGGCCTGCGGCAAACATTGCCACAATTGATGCATCTTGAGAACAAAAGATTAGACGCGACTAGTGTCGTAGTCGCGACTATTTGAATCGTGACTAGTCGAGCAGTAAATTTCACTAGTCACCCAAGCCTGTAGTACCCAGCCCCACCCCATATCCCCACCTACATCTAGCCACTGAGTCTCAGACAGACTGACCTTGTTTTGTGTGATCCACGGACACGACAGATTACCTACCCAGCATGCCCAGGCCTACTCCTAGAACTATGAGGTTTGTTCGTCTATTGTCTCCCGTATTAAACCTCATAGGTTGACATGTCTCACAACACAAACGAGGAGGTTTTTGCATTTTTTAGATTTATGAGGTCAAATCTCTCTTTTTTAAATCAAACTCCCCAAAATTAGGCTCTACTTGTTTTTTGAACTCTCATTTGGGTTTTTGACCTAGGAAATGGACAGGAAATTCACTTCGCAATCTAAAAAAAATTTTAAAAATTAAATTCTTACTGTTACTCAGTCGCCATCTATTTTTTACCACTACACTAGTACACTACAAATGCCAATTGTCCCAGACACGCCCCGAGGTCACGATACGTGACGATTGTGCGCATGTTTTTTTTTTCCAGATCGAACGTGGAAAATTATGTGCACAGGTTCATCCTGGAAAGAAAATATACCCGGTCCGTGCTTCGTGCACAAAACATATGTGCACGCGTCTGGGAACCACGAAGCTCATTCGGGGTACTGGTCAGTAGTACGACTCTAGATCTAACTCTTGGTGCATTATTATGCCAACATTCAAATGAGTCAAAGAAACATCATCCAACCTCGAAAGTTCAAAACAAAATTACTATCTGCTAGATTGAGTTTCATTCTGCTTTAGTCACTAGATGGATCACGTGAGGTGGTTACTATTTGGGATTCTATGGTGTGCAAATGTGGGGAAAATATTAAAATATTTTAAGTGAAAATGACAACAATTTTGGGTTGTTGATTTACTGCATACTGTAATAAATTCTGATAAGCGTTATAAATATTAAGTCTACACTAAAGAGAAAATATCATAGATTGGTTTCTTATCTCCTGAAACCAAACATTACTGGTCTGAAATGGGGGAAAAAGGATTGTTATGAAGTGTGAGTGCATCAAGGAGGGGTGGGGTGTTTTACTATCATGCCTTATGATATCTCTGGATTTTAATATAGTAGCCATAATGCCTTAGGACAAAAAATGTAATTAAATTTGTTAAGTAGTAATTGAATAATATTTTTGATTTATTTTGCATGCCATACTAGCTTCTTAATGTTCAATAAAATACCAACCAGTGAAAGGTGTGAAAACATATGACGTTGCTCCAATGTCGTGCATGCATTTAAGCACTGTTAATGGCGGACTGTCTCTCGCAACGTAAAACCAAAACTTTAAAAATTTCAACACACCATGAAGTGAAAGTGTTATGGATAACTTTCCGGAAAAGTTTCCGTATGGCGCCACCACTTTTTCATTCGATATGAAATAACATAGTATCTAATTTACATAAATGAGATATCCCTTTTTGTAAAAATGAGTGAATGGAAAAGTGGTGGCGTCGTACGGAAAGTTATCCCTTACATGACGTCACTTACCTCTTTTTAATTTTTCAGATTTGGAAACTAATTTTTGTGCTGTAGTTGAAGCGTTACACATACGCCGCTGGCATGGTCTACATGTCTATTCTCAATCTATAGCGCACCGAATTCAACTCATGATTGCTCCTTGGCATTAACGCCCTAAACTATGGGTCCTAAGAAGTGGAAGTAAAAGTTGTTTGCTTGCAATCTTTTGAGATGGATGACTCCCCGGCCCCGCGCGCCGTCAGAGTTCAGTCGACAGCGCCTTCGCACTTGTTTTTTTTTTTTAAAGGTTACATTTCCTTGTAGAGCGCCACCTTGTGGCACAGAGAAAATCGGCCTCCACGCACCCAACCAACCATTTACAGGCCCTTTTCGAAACCACGGTTTCGGTTTGGATTCGGCTCAGGCTAGCTTGGCCCCGCAGTTGTTTTGACACTATTGAGCGTGTTTCGCTTACGCGCTCAGGGCTTCAGACGAGAGGACGGGGCCTGAACTGAATCCTAAGCCAATCTTGTGGTTTCGAAAGGATTTTTTCAAAAAGGAAAATAAAGCCCGAATTCCATGTTCATGGTAATTATGACGCCAATGAGGGTTCGAAACTTGCACGGAGGAAATACGATAATATGGAAAGGTTTGCGGTAACATCATGCCTCAGGCCCCCAAAACAAAACAAAATACCAGTTGACTGTTGATCGTCCCCGCCCGCATCCTTTTTTCCTTTTTTCCGATTATTTGTTGTAAATCCATCTACTCAAAAGGACTTGCCTAGGAGCTTTTGCCGAATCTTACGTGATGCTGTCTAACTTTTGTAACCGTCTGTTTCATAAAACATAGTGAATGCCTACCAGCAAATCCTCTTAGTATCCGACCCTGTTAGTGTGAGTGTTAACACAGGTCCTCATGGAACTAGTAATAGGTATACAATAAGTTTGCGGTTGATTCAAACTGAAGAATTGGTGGCCTGTTTGATTTGAAATACTAAGCGGCCATAAAATATAAAAAAAAGTAAATTATAAATAATAAAGCCCTCATCCTCCTCTTTTTTGAAAAATCCGGACGATCAACTGGTATTTTTTTTTTGGCCTTGGGCCTACTCATGACTATAACTGGAGTTGGGGTGGTTCTAAAAGAAACCTTGGTTTCAACTCGACGTTTCGATCAGTTACTGATCCGGCGTCTTCTGGAGAAAACCGTCACGACGCCGTAATGCACACCTCTCCCCACACTGCACAGCGCACACGATCTCCTCGCTCAAGACCTGGCAGCAGTGTTTGATGAGTAGGACCGTACAAACCTTCAATCTTCAATCTTCAATGGTGGAATCCTTATTCAGCTATCTATAGCTATACTAGGATGGTGCAGAAGTGACGTCACAGGCAAAGTGCATAAGAAATAAGGTGAAGTTAAGGTGTCGACAAGACAAAAAGACTGATAACAAAAAACTTAGGATGCGTAAAAACTGACGGAGGATTTAGAGGAGATGTGAGCCCACTGGTAGCCTCATCCCTGTAATAGCTGGTAGGGCAGTTTCCTTGAAGGCTGCTACTGAAGTTTGAAGCGAAGTTGTATTATGATGAGACACCACTTTAGAAATAGTAATAATGGCAGTTGTGTTATGATGCAATACCTCGAATAGAACTTGAAATGAACAATCTGAAAAAATAACCGCTTTAAGAAATCGAAAACTTCCTCCTTCTTAAAGGTCTGAGGTTTCATTTAACTGCCACACAATCAACAAATAAAAAAGGCACTTTCCACTCAAAAGCGACAGTATAATGATACCGGTATGTACATGTACAGTGCAGCACTGCAAAACATTATAACAAAATTAAAAGCCAGACTTTGCCGGCAATTGAAAAGGACATGCATTGCATTGATAGAGAGCGTTACCAATTAATAATTATTAATTTGTAAGGTGAACCAAATAAAAGGTGCTTGATTAATACACGTGGGTTAAATGACTCAACATTCTGATGCATATACAACTGCATATATAACTCAAAAATGTATCTTTCATCAACTACAAACATGCTTCGAGGCACTTGGCAGGAGTATCTGTAGTAAAAGTAGGCCTACCCCCACTAATTTACAAACATCCGACCATCGCTCTTGAAAATATCTCCCTACACCTCCCGGCAAATAAAAATGACCATTTATTTCAGGGCATCATGTCATCCACAATACCTCAAGTCGTAAAGTCGACATTTTGTTTGCACTGTGTAGGACCCTTTTCTTGGGCTCTCAAATCTGTCTAGAATAGAATATTTTGACTGGGCAGGTCCACAAATCTAGCTCGTTCATGCAGATGTTTGTGGTGTGATACAGATCTTCTCCATCCAGTAATTAGTGTTGCGATATCGGCAACTGTGTTAAAGCCAGTGGACACTATTGGTAATTGTCAAAGACTAGCCTTCACAGTTGGTGTATCTCAACATATGCATAAAATACCTAACCAGTGAAAATTTGAGCTCAATCGGTCATCAAAGTTGCGAGATAATAATGAAAGAAGAAAACACCCTTGTCACACGAAGTTGAGCGCGTTTAGATGGTTGATTTCGAGACCTCAAGTTCTAAACCTGAGGTCTCGAAATCAAATTCGTGGAAAATTACTTCTTTCTCGAAAACTATGTCACTTTAGAGAGAGCCGTTTCTCACAATGTTTTATACCACCAACCTCTCCCCATTACTCGTTACCAAGTGAGGTTTTGTGCTAATAATTATTTTGAGTGATGACCAATAGCGTCCACTGCCTTTAACAAAATAAACGTCGCCAATCAAGACTACAGGACTGCGTCACTTTGCGGGTTCCACAACACCAACAGTTTTCACTTGTTCGGTTGTTGATTGATACGTGACAGTAGTTGGTTGTGACTCAGTTTGTGTAGTCTCTTCTCGTGTCGGTTTACTAGACGGGGATGCCGTCATGAACAGAGCTTCTGTCCTGGACTCAGACGCCACTGTTGGTGGGGATGTCATGGCCATTTGTGTGGTCGGTGATGTCACTGTCATCCCTGTGGTCGTTGATGATGTCGAGGTCATTGTGGTTGGTGATGTGATTATTTGAGTGGTGGGTACCCTTCCCGGGGTTGTGGTTTCCCTTGGCCGGTGTTTTCTACACGGGTTCTTCTTCTTTCTGTTCAGGCCCCGACTATCACTTCCGAACTTTCCATTTACTCTGCGCCTCCCCGATGTGCGTCTCTTTCGACCCGGGAAGCGCCTCCGTGCAAAAGACACGGGAGGATTTTCAGAACTCTCTGAGCTACTGCTGCTCGAACATCCTTCGTCATCATCGCTATCATCTTGTTGAAATTGAATCCACATCTGATTCTTGGCCAACTTGTTTTTCTGATTTCTACGGTTGGTTTCTGACGACCATGCGCCGGCCATCCGTATCAAGCGGTTGCCACGACTGGCCACCGACGGCAGAGTGTGAACTAACTTGTCCCCATCTTGGGTGTGTGGGTCCACGTCTGATTCGAGTTCGAGTAGAGGAAGGGCTGGTCTCAGGCTCCCGACTCTTTCTTGTGAACTTGCACCGTTAGGAAAGACGGTATCTAAACTGTTGGTCAATTTTCGGACGCCCTCCTGCGGTTGAAAAAAAAAATAAGATTAAACGCCTTTAAAGTATCATGGACAGTCTCTGAAGTAATGGCTGCGTCTGAGATCAATACACAAGCTTATAAAAGCAATAATATATGCTGTCCATAAACCACTTCTTCCCCCTCTCATCCCTCCACCACACACTCCCCCTCCCCCCCCCCCCCGCCCCAACCCGAGTACTAATACACGTGTGAATTAGGCTCAACAATGTAAAAGAAGGAGAATGTTGCTTTTTTTATCAATCACATTGCAGCGGAAATGCGTGAGTCCTTGTGAAATTGCAGTAACTTTTCTCGAAAACCCGGGTTTGTGGCCGGAAGAAACATTTTACAAGGCAGGAAGCGGTTCGGGGATCGGATGAAAACGCTGTACTTTTATAACTCGTATGTAGGCCTACTCATTGAGAACATACACATAATAATAGTTTGAGAATATGGACCCTTCTATCGCAACATCACAGCCAACCCAGGTTGTAAAAGTAGGCCTATGTGAAAACCATCCAAAACAAACAAAGATCACTACTTTTTGTCATAAAGTTACACAAAAAATTAGAAGCTAATGTCAAGTTTGTTGGAAACAAAGCAACAATCATGGGAGGATGTTGAATTTGTTCACAACATCAGGGTCCAATTTCATAAAGCCTGTAAGCACAAAAATTTGCTTAGCATGAAATTTCTTCCTTGATAAAAACAAGATTACCAACCTAATTTTAATTTGTTGCATATTGCTTGTTACTGGCATTCAGTTGTTGTTTGCTTATCCTAAAAATCACGTGGAAATTTGGTTGTAACCCTGTTTTTATTGAGGAAGAAATTTCATGCCAAGCAAAATGTTTTTGGTTATACAGGCTTTATGAAATTGCAATACACCGTTGCATGGTTTGCTAACATTCGGCCGTCCATGCCAAACAGCGCTGTTTGTTTACCAACAATGGACAAGTCTATAGTGAAGCTTCCATTGCCTTGTTTCGTTTTGAGAAATTGTTCACCTCGAAGTACTGCGGTTATTGAACAAGATTAGTCACTTTTTATACCAAAACTTTTAATCTGAGAAGCGTTACTAACAGCAACATTTCTCAGATGATTCTTCATGTATGAAAAAACATCCTCGTCACACGAAGCTGTGTGCTTTCAGATGCTTCATTTCGAGACTTCAAAAATATATTGAGGTCTCGAAATCAAATTCGTGGAAATTACTTCTTTCTCGAAAAGTACGTTACTTCAGAGGGAGCCTTTTCTCACAATGTTTTATATCAACATCTCCACATTACTTGTTACCAAGTAAAGTTTTATGCTAATTAGTTTGAGTAATTACCAATAGTGTCCACTGCCTTTAATACGGTACTAAAATTTGTATTAAAAAAACAAAAAACATCAACATCAACAGACGTCTTACCTTTGCCAGCGCAACATCTATCCCTGCAGGAGCAACAAAAGACCCACAGAGAATGGCAGAGAACACCAGCAAGCCAATGCCGTGAAATGTCATCTTGGCACCCTTGGATAGTAAGCACTTCACGACGGTGATAAACCTCTTGCGAATCGTCAGTCTTGAAACAATTCATTCAGCTTCAGAATTTTAAATGTACAGCAAACCAACCGTTTGTCATCAGAGACCTGGGTAGTTTAAATTCAACATCCTGACATGTCCCTAGAAATTGAATTTGACTCTATAGCCCTGTCGGTCTTTCTCTTTCGTTTTCTACACCAGACAGTAGTGTGTACAACATAGGGGCTGAGGAAGAGTCTAGCTCATTTGAAGACTGCGAACAGTTTTTTTTTTCCTCGGCACCTTTCAAAACTGATAACTGTAGAATTCGATGATAGTCTGAGCTTCATGCATCAAGGTCGTGACAGTTGCTTCAGAGACGTCGAGTTCCAAGTTGAATTTGTGGACATCCGCACGCAAAACTTCACTCGCCGTGTAAGCTGTGAATTAATGGTTGTCAGCCACAACTAAAATTGGGCTTGTGAACATGTATTTACAACGGTATAGGCCTCATACAGGCAGTCCACTTTTTGCACCGTATCTTCAGGGACAGCATTGATTTTAGAAATCCCTACAAACGTTCTAGCATCATTCTTCATGCATTTGCATACAAAGAGCAATGTGTGGTGTCAGAAGTTATTTTCTTAGAAACTCACCACAAAATGTTTAGGCCCAACAAAAACAAAAAATCTTGGCACTGGATTGCCAATTTTAGTGGAACATTCTTTGGTACATAATCCCAAACACATGTAATGAAATCTGTGCCAGGACCTAACAATGAACCGCTGACATCATTTCAGTATGGTGGCCCTGAAGGGACATCGCATATCGCAAACGTGTGCGCATACGTATGCAATGTCGTGAAACAATTCGCAAATATGTGCGCACACGAATGCAATGTCTTGAAACAATTCGCGAATATGTGCGCACACGTATGCAATGTCGTGAAACAATTCGCAAATATGTGCGCACACGTATGCAATGTCGTGAAACAATTTGCGAATATGTGCGCACACGTATGCAATGTCGTGAAACAATTCGCGAATTTGTGCGCACACGTCTGCGAATATTATTTGCGATGTCGTGCATTTTATTGCATACCATGTTGCATACCTTTGAATAAAATGTCTAATGATCTGGGGGGTTCTTTCCAACAGTGAGATAAGCGGTAGTCATTGCAGCAGTAGTCTTTGTTGTGAGGCAAGCGAGGCGTGTGGTCGTCCTTGGCCTGGTGCCAAGTTCCTGGGTATACACATGCTTTACAGAGGGAGCCTGCTGTAGCGCCACAGTACTCCCTAGATCGGTAACAAATTATCCACAACTATGACATCATCCTAATGGTATGCAACATGGTATGCAATAAAATTAACGACATTGCAAAACAAATCGCACTCGTGTGCGCACATATTCACGATTTGGTTCACGAAATTGCATACGTGTGCGCACATATTCACGATTTGGTTCACGAGATTGCATACGTGTGCGCACATATTCGCGATTTGTTTCACGACATTGCATACGTGTGCGCACATATTCGCGAATTGTTTCACGACATTGCATACGTGTGCGCACATATTCGCGAATTGTTTCACGAAATTGTATACGTGTGCGCATATATTCGCGATTTGTTTCACGACATTGCATACGTGTGCGCACACGTTTGCGTTATGCGATGTCCCTTCGGGGCCACCATATTTCAGCAAGATCTTCAAAACATTATACAATGATTTATCAGCTGCGAGATTAGTCACAGTGATAAACTCATTGTATAATAATAGTTATTACATTAATAACAACTATTATTGCGGTTTTATAGTCTGAAGCAGAGATTCTTGGTCACGGATTGTTATCAACCGATGACCGGTCAAACCTAGACTGGTGCCCTGATGCACTGGTTTACAGACGCAATGATTTCATTGGATGCAATGATTTCACTGGATACAATGATTTCACTGGATAAACGTGCAGTGACGTAAGCTTTTATATCTGTGTTTTGATTGGTCCGAAGTGATGTTTGTCAGCCGCTCTTTTTGTCGTCTGCATGCATACGATACATAATATTAATATGTTGTGTCATCATGTAATTGTCTGTAATATTTATCATGCAATACATGTTTGTGTACAGGTATGTGTGAATTGACTGCGAGTCTCCATGTGAAATGGTACATGTACATTTTGTACGGATCCTGCCGTACGCACAAGGGTGATATCTGGCGTAATATCATTCTCGGGCCTCAAAGTGAGTAGTCTTGGCCCAAGACGATGGTGCTTGATTCTGGATAGTGTACTACGCGCGGTAGACTACACTGGGACGGCTCGAAATCTAGACTACACTGTATCTTGCAGAGTGTAGTCTAGATTTCAAGCCGTCCACGTAACCAAATCATACCGTGGCGGGCGCGCTTTGGCGATTCAACCGCGCGTAGTACACTATCCAGAATCAAGCACCATCGTCTTGGGCCAAGACTACAAAGTGAGCCGTCAAAATGTTCAGGCTACCATGCATCGTGGTTTCATTATCTGGTGAAACGTGGGCATTTATCTTTCGGCACGGGGCTGGTCAAAGGCATCGACACTTTGTTTACTTTTCAAAGACCATTATTCTCTAAAAAAACAAATTTTGACTCATTGGCCATCGAAGTTGCAAGAATAATGACAGAAAGCACCCTGGCTTCTTTCACAACGCGTTTCTGTACGCTTTCAGCAGTAACCTATTAAAAGTCTTCAGGCATAATGTTTATTTTTTTTTTCGAGAGAGAAATTACATCGTTCCCCCAAATTCAGAGGGAGCCGATCCTCACAATGTATGTATACATCCATTGCTCGTTACCAAGTAAGTTTTTATGCTAACAATTATTTTGAGTAATATTACTAATAGTGTCCGCTGACTTTATAGGCCTCATTATTCCCCATTTAAGTCCAAACATTAAAATGCACAGATTTATTAATTTATGCTGTTTTGGGGATACACCAAGTGAGAATACTGGTCTTTGGCAATTACCAAAGGTGTCCAGTGCCTTTAATCGGTGACAGTTCAGACCTGTCAAGTCCCTTCCGTTGTCTCTTGTTCTAGTGACTATAGATGACTGAGCGTTTCCTGTGACGTCACTTTGGATTATTATACAGCACTTAATCATCAACTCAGGGGGGAAATCCCAGACACTTTGTAATCGTCGAGCTTTAAATATAGTGCGGTTGTCCTACTGTGGTTTTTATATGATTGTTCATTATCTCATTCAGCCCTTTGCGTTCTCATATGAAAAGGGTGTAGGCCTACTTCCCAGTTATTATACAAAATATCTTACTTGTGACAAAAAGTACATTGCGTCTGTTAATAACTATGAGGTCATTAATGGGAATGTTATAAATTATGTCATTATCAAAAGGTTCTTAAAACGGAAATTGCATAATATAGGTTTGGGGGAAAAAAATGTTTTTCTAAGATTGCAAAACAAATGCTTTGATGACCACTCTTGATCACTAGGCCTAACCCTATTTCAGGAGCTCGAATAGTCAAAAGCAGTTTTACGAATTCATAAATTGCACTAAGGACCTTTCTGAGCAAACGATTATAAATATCAAGTGAAAATTGTTTCGCCAGGTGAACATCCTTGTTAATGCAATTTTGTATCCGTTCTCTAGTCTGATCCTGGGCGCGTATTCGCAAAGCTCGCTCGCAATCGTCAAAACAACCGCGAGGGCAAGCTGGCCTGCGCCGAATCCAAAACCAATTCCAGTCGTGTCGAAAAGGGCCTCAGAACCAGTGATTTTATGGGATACAATGATTTCATTGGATAAACGAACAGTGACATAAGCTTCCTATATCTACGTCTTTAATGGTCCGAGGTGACGGCAGCTGCACTTGCGGTCGTCTGCATATGAATCTAGGTGAAAGGTTAAGATGGACGGGGAAGTGTGACGTCAGCTGTTCAGGCTAGAATAGGCAGTCGACTAATAACTCGCTTGCTACGTTTGTACGCTTGTACGTTTGCTTGAATGAACTTTTCGGGAAACAATTTTGTTGTCTCATCCTAAAAAAAAAATAATCCCCATAATTTATCTTGTGAATTGCTGCGTCAAGCAAGATTAAATCCTGAAATAAATGTCTATAATTACAACTATGTTATCATGCTAAGCTGCTTTGTAACTAGATTATGCTTCGCTGCATTTAGTATAAATAATATTTCATAATTCAAAAGTTGCTTCAATAAAACTGATCTGCATTCTGCAGTGAATACACCATAAGGTAAGACTTGTTAATTGGAGATGTCAAGTACTTCCGTAAACTAATAAAAGAGGAATTGATTTGGGGACAAATTGTAAAATTACTTTGGGTTTAAAGGCAGTGTACTATATTGGTAATTGTCAAAGATATAGCCTTCACAGTTGGTGTATCTCAACATATGCATAAAATAAGAAACCGGTGAAAATTTGAACTCAATCGGTCATCGTACTGCGAGATAATAATGAGAGAAAAATCGCCCTTGTCACACGAAGGTGTGTGCGTTAAGATGGTTGATTTCGAGAACTCAAAATAATCTGACGTCTCGAAATTAAATTCGTGGAAAATTACTTCTTTCTCGAAAACTATGGCACTTCAGAGAGAGAGAGAGAGAGAGAGAAAGAGCTGTTTCTCACAATGTTTTATACTACCAACCTCTCCCCATTACTCGTCACCGAGAAAGGTTTTATGATAATAATTATTTTGAGTAATTACCAACAGTGTCCACTGCCTTTAACAATGACAAATTTACTAATAGAGCGGGATTTGAACCTGTTACTTTTGGAAACGAGCCGTCTAGCTCTTATGTTGGAGGACCCCCTGTCAATTATATTTGTTTGGCATTGCCAGTCCGAAGCCATTCAGTCTGTATAAAACTGTCGTAGTCAGGTATCACAATAAATAAAAGTAAATTGAATGTCGATTCTTTAAACCTCGTTACCATTATTTCGGAATCCGAATGATAATTAGCCGGCAAAGCATCCTACATCACACCAACTGTTTGAGTGAAAGACCATGAAGACATTTCAGTTTTTAGACGTGTGAGGCAAAACCCACGCAGCCATGTGGGACTGAATTCTGAACCCAGTTGCAAAGCTCCGGTCCGGTCTCGAACCGGGGTCCACAGAGGTGAAAGTCAGGGACCAGAAACCACTGAGCCAACCTGACTGCCCGGATAATTCATCTACGTCACTGTCAAAAGTCATTACACAAATTTGTAGTTTTCTATGGCCTATTTGTTTTCGCTTTGTTTTGTTTTATAGAGCCATCATGCTACAGATTGTAGGACTTTTTCTCCTACTCTCCGGAAGTCAGGGGATACCTCTAGCCCAATCAGGGCCTCTCTCCACCCTCGGTACAGGGTATAATATCCTCTTCGGGAACCCAGAAGGGGATCCACGGACCGGTCACATCGACCCCGGGGTGAAGACTACACGTCACATCTTCGACTTTACCTATGAAGAACAAAAGGTCAGTGGGGTGTGTTTGGCTTACCCTTAGTGCGTTACAATGTCAATTAGCAACTATGGTTAACTAAGCATTTTTTTTATATAACGTTTGAGTGGTTGAGGCAAGGTTGTTTACCCGCTGGGTTTTTTACAGCATAGACTGGTCCGCTGTATCAAGTGAAATCCCCAATTGACCTGTACGTCTGGGAAAACATGAAACGTCCCAAATAGACTCCTGCCTTCTTGAGGGTTAAATAAACCGTGCGTTATTCCCCACTGATTTTGTTTAAAATAATAATATTCACTTATGTTACAGGTGTCCGTTGATGGGCAGTTAGTGCCAGATCAGGTGGCCTTTTCGCAGCGACAGAGCTGTGTAACAGCTTCGTCTACCACTATATTCCAAGGAACCCGAAGCTACCAAGACGAACTAAAACACTACGTCTCACAGTTAGGTAATTGACTAGTCTTGGTTCCAAGACCATTGGTGTTGCGCGGTCACACAACCAACGTTCCGATTATGCACAGCAAAAACTGTACACGCTTGTAATGAACGAACGCTAGCGGGCGCTCTGTTACAAGCGTGTACAGTTTTTGCCGTTCATAGATCGGAACGTTGGTTGTGTGTGACCGCGCAACACCAATGGTCTTGGAACCAAGACTAGTAATTGACGAGAACACACACTTAGTAGCATTCACAATGCATATTACCGATAACGAATAATGTAGAACTTATGCACACAAAAAGTCATGACGTCATTTAAAGGAACACGTTGCCTTGGATCGGTCGAGTTGGTCTTTGAAAAGCGTTTGTAACCGTTTTTTATAAAATGCATATGGGTAGAAAGATGTTGTAAAAGTAGAATACAATGATCCACACAAACATGCCTCGAAATTGCGTGGTTTTCCTTTTACCTCGTCGACTAACACGTCGGCCATTTATGGGGGTCAAAATTTTGACTCCCATAAATGGCCGACCATGTTAGTTCGCACAGTAAAAGGAAAACCACGCAATTTCGAGGCAAACTTGTGTGGATCATTGTATTCTACTTTTAAAACATCTTTCCAACCATATGCATTTTATAAAAAAACGGTTACAAACGCTTTTGTTTTGACCAACTCGTCTGATCCAAGGCAACGTGGCCACCCCCTTTGGGGTCTAGTCTTTCAATGGCCCATCCTAGCTATGCGCTCTGAGAACCATACACTGTGTCTCTTTTCGAAACCACGGCTTCGGGTCCAGATTCGTCACAGGCTAGCTTGGCCCGCGGTAGCTTTGACATTATTGCGCATGCTCTGTGTACGTGCTCAGGGCTTCAGACGAGAGGACGGAGCCTCAGTGAAACCATGGAGTTATAATAGTTAAACCGAATCCAAGCCGAAGCCATGGAGTCGAAAAGGGCCTATAGTGTGCGGTGTCCATTGTTTCATCATTGTTTCATCTCTATAAGATGGCGGCATGACCTCAATTCGAGAGGTCCATATTTTAACTCTTCCAAAAATAAAATATTCCCTCATCTCAACCACTCCCTGCCTGCATGTATATGCTTAGTGGAATTACTTAAATTTCTCATAATCGCTTGGCTGATAAGACATTGTCTGTCAACATTTGTAAATAATTACCTTATTTTCAGGCCACCGACAGGCGGATTATTATTGACTAACAATCAAGCTGATAATTTTCCTTCACAAGAAAACGAAAACACCTGTTCAGGTTCCCAAAGTTAAATCGAACAAAATATACCGATATTGCAGAAAATGGCTTCATTATCTGAGTCTAATTTGTTTAGACGATAATTCATCTGTCTATCAACACCAAAATTGTCATAACCATTAATTTATTGTGAAATGTAATTTTTTCATAAAAAAAACCACTTCATTTATCCGTGTTTTTTCTCTCTCACACAGGAAATTCGGGAGCCGCTTTTGCCGGTTACGAATTTTCGCAGAGTTCAAGTAAGTGGAACCTAGCCCTTATGGGCCCAATTTCAGTGTTCTGCTTATTATACCGTAAGCAAAGAATCGGCGCTTACGCCAAGTGTACTCAACATTACTAGGCATTATTCGCTTACACTACAGGTAGCGCAGAAATTCGGCGCTTGCCACATAAACAAAGAATTACGATCGTAAGCGCAGTCGGCGGCAAGCAGGGCCATGAAATTGGGCCCTTACGTGACAAAATTCACATGACGACATCACAGTGATCTTGGAAGCGCCATTTTAGAAGTCAATGTCCCCGGGTGTTTTATTACAGTCCTTACACAATATACTTGGTTGGATTTCACAAAGAGTTAATAAGACTAGTCTCATCTGAAGCTTGGACGAGTTACGTGTCCGAACTTAGGACCAGCCTTTTAAATATCTCCTAGAACTAGTCCTAAGTTAGGAATAGTCTTAACACTTTGTGAAACCGACCCCTGTGCATTGAGGGTGACGGGCAACAGACTGTGCAAGTCTCGTGCTTACTCGAAAAGTGAGACCCGTTGAAACGCAATAGCTTAAAGGAACACGTTGCCTTTGGATCGGTCGAGTTGGTCCGTGAAAGGTGTTTGAAATCGTTTGTTATAAAATGCAGATGATTAGAAAGATATTTTAAAAGTAGAATATAATGATCCACACAAATGTGCCTCTAAATTGCATGGTTTTCCTTTTACTTTGCGAATTAACACGGTCGGCCATTTATGGGAGTCAAACATTTGACTCCCATAAATGGCCGACCGTGTTAATCTACGTGGTAAAAGGAAAACCACGTATTTTCGAGTGATACTTGTGTGGATCATTATATTCGACTTTTAAAATATCTCTCCAATCATATGCATTTTATAAAAAAACGGTTACAAACGCTTTTCAAAGACCATCTCGTCCGATCCAAGGCAACGTGTTCCTCTAATATTTCTTTCACGGGTTATCATCAAGACAATGGCCCAATTTAATAAAGCGTGCTAAGCACAAAAACTTGCTAAGCACAAACAAATATTGATTAGTAGAAACCGGTTACCGGCCAAAGGTCCACAACGTTTACATTGTTGTGACATGTTTCCCCACCCACTGTTTTCTAAACAAGGTTAGCTAGTATTGGCAGCAGCACAAGGCACTGCATTTCCAGGGAGCTGAGAGTGGTTGAACATAAATATGGTCCAATGACTATGCAGGGGCAGGGGTCAATCCTTCTCTGGAATTGCGCTAAGTACAAGAGTCGATGGTTGCTTGTTTTAAAGGCACCGAAGATGTTTGGTAATTGTCAAAGACCAGTATTTACACTTGGTGTATCCCAACATCAAGCCTGTGAAAATTTGGAATCAATTGGTCATTGAAGTTGCAAGAATGATGAAAGAAAAAACACCCTTGTTGTACAAAAAAGTGTGCTTTCAGACAGGAATAAAAGGCTTCTGGCCGGAGGTCTTTTATTATTTTAGTAAGAAAGTAGGCCTACCTCTTTCTCAAAAACTACGTTACTTCAGAGGGCGTCGTTTCTCACAATTTTGTATACTATCAACAGCTCCCCGTTGCTCGTTACCAAGTAAGGTTTTATGCTAAATTAAGTAATTACCAAACGTGTACAAACAGTGCATTTAATTTTCAGATTTCACATTTTCATAACCCTTGCACTTTATTACAACTTAATAGGATATAGTGCTATCAGTCAATCCACGGATGTTGGTCATCATGTGTTCTTTGATGACGTCACAGTCTGCAACCTCGGTCGGGCCAGATACGTCGACGAGCTCGCTCTCGCAGACCGGTTTCCACTCTCGCGTGATTTCGTGGCAGACGCATGCGCTCTGCCCGCAACCTTTGACCCGGTTGAATACATGAGGTTCTTGGATACTTGGGGAACTGTAAGCATTATTGTAGTCATTTCATACACATTTCAAAGAAATCGCATGGCACGAACAGGCTTCCGTAGAACAATATACCCTGACACAATGTGAACCGTTACTGCAGTAATGATTCACATCTTCTTATTTTGGGGGCATAACTTATTTCTTTTTGACATAACCACATTTCTTTTAAGTGAAATGTGTTGTTTTCTAAAAAATACTTCAACACTTTCAAAATATTTTTGTAGGCTTCTAACCAAAGGCATTTATTGCCATTAATTTTAAGAGTGATTAACAAACGTGTATACCTTCCCTTTAAATACTAATAATACTAATAATAGTAAGCCTTTTTGACACCAATTATGTTTTTGTTTGTCACCAAGTTGTTAGTATAACGAATAACAAACCACAATTGGAACTGACCGGATAACGTTTGAAATGATTTGGTGCTGAATAACAAAGACAAACTGATTAGAGTGGGATTTGAACCAATGACATCCGATTTAATCCGGCACGTTAGTCCGGAGGTCGTTGGTTCAACTCACACCGTCTCTAGTCAATTTTTCATTGTTCAACCCCAGATCATTCCAAATTTACCCTGTCCGCTTCTAATTTAAAGGCAGCGGACACTATTGGTAATTACTCAAAATAATTATTAGCATAAAACCTTCCTTGGTGACGAGTAATGGGGAGAGGTTGGTGGTATAAAACATTGTGAGAAACGGCTCCCTCTGAAGTGCCATAGTTTTCGAGAAAGAAGTAATTTTCCACGAATTTGATTTCAAGACCTCAGATTTAGAACTTGAGGTCTCGAAATCAACCATCTAAACGCACACAACTTCGTGTGACAAGGGTGTTTTTTCTTTCATCTCGCAAGTTCGATGACCGATTGAGCTCAAATTTTCACAGGTTTGTTATTTTATGCATATGTTGAGATACACCAACTGTGAAGGCTAGTCTTTGACAATTACCAATAGTGTCCACTGCCTTTAATTTATAAGGCAGTGGACACTACTGGTAATTGTCAAAGACTAGCCTTCAATACTTATTACAACTTGATAACAACACAAAACAATTGCGGTAAAAAGGCTTATTATTATTATAAAAACAATAAAGAAATGACATCAATGAAACCACTGGACA
Source organism: Asterias amurensis (assembly GCF_032118995.1). Lineage (NCBI taxonomy): Eukaryota > Metazoa > Echinodermata > Asteroidea > Forcipulatida > Asteriidae > Asterias > Asterias amurensis. The sequence goes on along the minus strand of NC_092659.1, from coordinate 7,000,061 downwards.
CTATATTTGTGTTTCGCGTTTCCTTTCAGCACATCGTGGCCCAGGCTGACATCGGCAGCAGAACTGTAAGACGATCACAGACGGACTATAACACACTGGTTCAGTTTGCAAGGAAACTTGTAAGTGCCACAAGAAAGTTGAAAATAATTGTTTTTAAATAATAAATATTATTACGCTAGTATTATTAAAAACTTTCATGTTTAGTATACGTTTGGTAATACTCTGAAAATGAATGGCAATCCAAACTTACGTGGTAAGAAAAACAACAGCTTTGAAGGCATTTTGAGAGGCAATTTGCTTCGAAGCACCACACTTCTTGAAACAAATATTACAAATATCCACCGCGGTAACCCTACAGTAACCCTACATGTACCTTAATAAAAGGTATCTCAAGCCATTGACCCCTAGGCTGTACCTTAAATTTAGCCCAAAACCCGGTGTCATAATATTATAAGCGATGGTCATCATCTTTGAATGGGAGATGGTACAACCAACAGTAAGAAAATATTCTTGTTTCAAGAGTTGTGTTTTCTAGTTTCCAAAGAGCCACAGAATCAACTTTTGTTTTAATTTTCTTTTATATACATAATATGCGAACTTGTGTACTTGTTCTCATTGAAAGGCCGATACAAGTTACAGCTCCGATGGCAAATACGCATCCATTGATATCGACAGCCTCAAGGAGCGTCTGAGCGAGGAGCCCGCCCTCTTCGATGACCTCGTGGAAACCATGACCCTTGGCAGTAGTTCCCACGCCGAACCCATCGCAGTTGGATTAATGGGTATCGATGAGGTACTCAGTATTGATTATTGGCAGCTAATGGATCGATATGTATCGGAGGGTCTGTGCTCGGAGGGTGATGAGGCACTTTTGGCATCGAAGAAGGGTCACTTGAAGGAGGCGATGTCGGCCTATCCAAGCTGGCACAGTGCCGAGATGTCATCCGGTACGTTAGAAATGACTCTAGAAAAACAAACGAGACTATAGTCAGTCAGTCAGATGAAGTACATTCACATCTAATAATAGTGCGATCTTTGCTAAGTTTACTTAACAAACCTTTTAAAGAATTGAGATTAATTTGAGAGTTGAATTTTGAAAGGGTGTTGAAACAAAGGAATATTTTCAACATTTTTTTAATTGCTGCAAGTTATTGAAACTACAAACTGAACCCTCAAGACAATTGTCATTAGTGAGGTTTAAGTTGTCACGCAATAAATTCCATAAAAGCAACTTCGTAATCTTTTTTGTATAAAACTCATGTAGCCGGCGTAAACTTTACCCGTATATTTACTGCCACCAACAATCCCGGCCATATCTTGTTGGCCCAGTGCCCCTTTCAATGTTAGTTCTGATTGCCGGTCTTCTGTGTTACGGTCAACGTTGAGCGGGGGACGGGGAGTGTGGGAGACAATGTGTAATGTCAGTGGGAAGTGGACAGGGAAAGGGAATGGTTTATATAACGTTAGGAATGGATGGCCCAAGCATTTTGCCGGGATTGTAGCGTCTGATAAAAAATAATTTCGTCTCATATAGATCCAGTGGTCCAGAGCGCCATCACGTGGCCGATCGGCACCTACAGCCTGCCCATGACGGATAGCCTATCCGGATGTCCCAACTCTGCCTTTTTCTGGAAGACCGGCCGGAGATTCCAGGACACGCAGGATTTATGGGCGAACAACCAGTGGTCCGATCCGTGCCATCTCCCCGGTCCGTACGCCCGGAACAACGTGCAGCAGAACTTCTGCAGTAAGATGGACAACTTGGTGACGGAGAGTGACCTGGACTGGGACGAGGGGGAATACTGTATATTCAAAAAGGGTATCTGCCCATCTGGTAAGAACCTATTTATATTCCCTCTATTGCAACGTCACAGCCCGAGTTTTTGCCAACTGAGCTTGAAAAACTATACAAATCCACAAACTAATGCGCGAAGCAACAACAGATAGCCACAATAGCCTGAACGTCTGACGTCACACTTCGAGGCTCATGAGTAAACGCCAGATACCTGCCAGACCGGATGCTGCCTTTGACCTCGCATTCATCTGTCCATTCTCACTGCATGCAACGAAAGTTACCAATGGTTACAAGGATAATATTACAATGTCGGCTTAATTGTTACTCTCCTTCCAGGTTTCGCCGAAGGATGGATCAAGTGGGACGACCAGGACGCCCTCAATAGCAACGAGGCGAGCGGCGTGCTCCCGGACGGCGTGTACGATCACAACACCCTGATCTACTTCTGTTGTCGCGAGGACGGCGACCCTACCGTTCCGATACTCCTCCCTACAGCGGATCCGTTCTACCTGTTCCGGAAAAACGGCAAGTGCCAAGCGGTGGAAGGCATGACCCTGATTGAGGAATGGTTCCGGTGGGACGGGGAGGACAACTTCGTAGACTTCACCAAGTACAGCGACGGTTCCGTCCCGTTTATGGATAGCCGAGACGACGACCACAAGCTCTACTACTGCTACTATTACTAGATTATGGCACTCCCCATAACTAATTAATTAGCCCAGTGGACTCCTCCGTGGCAGAGCATCTCAATTATGTGGAGCAAATTAGTCTTGAATCCAGACTCAGAATTTCAATAACAGAATTCGTATAGGCTTGTTCTGAGACGGTATTGCATTCGGAACTTGAAAGAATCTTACTTTAACTTCATAAAACCGATAGGTTCTAATCCCCTGATGGTTGGTCACCAACAAAAAGTTATAAACTTCCAACACTTTTTCAACAACTAAAAGTTTTGAGGTTTCTACCGCAATTGTGGAACAAGTAATTGTATACAACTATATATAATTGTCAACCCCCCTTTCTTTTCCTGTCAATTCCTTTGAGTTTTACAAGCGTATAACAGTGTATAATGTTATCAGAATAAAATTAACATTCCTGGCAAAACTTCACATCATCAGCGTGGTTGTCGTATGTGTTTTTAAAAAGTCGATAAAAGTCCACACGTCACGTGTTATATTGGAAGAGGTCACAGGTCACGCCTGGCAGTCTAATTTTCATAAGGAAGACTGACGTGGAATTAGACTGTTAAAGGCACTTTACACTATTGGTAATTGCTCAAAATAATTATAAGCATAACAACTTACTTGTTAGCGATCAATTATGGAGAGATGTTTATAGTATAAAATATTGTGAGAAACGGCTCCCTCTGTCGAACAGGAAGTTATTTGATGTATAATATTGGTTTGCGGTAACACCAAGTGTGTATCTACTTGCCAGGTAGACTTTGTTCTTAGAGAACTGTCTTGCTGTATTCTACTGCCGCGGAGTAGATAATCGGAGGTTCGGGAGACTTCTCAGTTCTGAAAAGAACTGTCCTGCTTTTTAACTATTACCAGGGGTGGATTTCACAAAGGTAGTCCTAACTTAGGACTAGTCCTAGGCAATGCTAAGAGATAGGACCAGTCCTAAGTTCGGATGAGTTATCGGTCCCAACTTAGGACCAGTCCTATCTCTTAGCATTGCCTAGGACTAGTCCTAAGTTAGGACTACCTTTGTGAAATCCACCCCAGGGCCGATGGTATAGAAAATAGACTGGACTACTGAGTACTACTTTAGCTTATAGAATCGTAATTAACTGTACTGCCGCGGAGTCACCATGTGTGTATCTACTTATTGCCAGGTAGAGTTTGTTCTTAGAATACATGTCCCAACATGACGATGTCATGTTGGGACATGTATTGTCATAAACATAATAAGTGAAGGGTCACATAGCCATGACGCATGGATACATCATGCATATTCAACAACTAGCAGCTTGAGGTGGTATCCTATATACAGGTTTACTACATGCCACTTGCATTAGGTAAAACGGACCCAAAATAATATGACAGATAAACAATACCACTTTATTTCTGACACCAAATAAATTAAATATCGAGATGCCATTTATAGTGGTAACCATAGAGCCACGGCATTTGAAAGTTTGCCACACCATGCCCAATATGGGGGACAGAGGGTACCATAATTCCCCTAAACTTTAACACTATATCATCCACTTGTCCAGAAGAAACCCCATAACAATCATTTGAAGAGTTTATGAGATTGCACACAATGAAGACAAAAATTGCAGAGGGGGGGGGGGGAGACTACCACCATAGAGTGTCATGTTATCGAATTCAAGTTCTGGTGCTAATTCACCGGAGTGTGGGTTCGAATCCCGGTCGTGACACTTGAGCAAGATACTTTACTATAAATGCTTCTCTTCACCCAGGGGTATAAATGGGTACCTGCGAAGGTAGAGGTTGATATTGTGTATGAAAAAGCCACAAGCGCCTTACAGGCAGGTCAGTGGTGTATACTCCAAAGGGAGCTTAGAAACATACAGGGATGTTATTGGCCCCATGACCAGGGCACTAATGTAAAGAGCATTGGCACGCTTATTGTGAAATGCGCTATATAGAAATTTGTTATTATTATTATGTTCCCATATCGAGCACTAAAACCCCCTGCAACAATAGTATGGTTACCGTGATGAATATTGCACGCTTCCTATACAGTGGAATGAGACGAGGACGAGACCTATAATTGACAAGCTCGCCTCTCGCGTCAACAAACGTTCTTGAGGGCACGTCACTGAGGGCCTTATCGTAGATATCTCAATTTGACGTTTATAGTAATAATCACTGTTGCTGTCCGGCTACATGTCAATCATACTGTACACAATTTAAATATAAAACAGAAATCTGCTATTTTGTGGCAGTCTTTTCCGAGAGAATCTGCCAGTATTATACCAAGTAAGTGGACAGCAACCCGGTAGCCCTATTCATTTAATTATTAATTTTTTTGACTGTAAAGCTTATTTTTCATTGCACAATAGCCTCATAGTTTGGTAGCTAATTTGGAACTTGTACCAATTTACTAAACTCTAAGCCCTTTTTTCTTATGCTAACAAAAAAATCAATAGCACATATTGATGTTTTCAAAATGACTGTACCCGCAAGTTTCCTTCTCTAGTTTATGTAAGAGAGTTGTGTGGTAACACCACGTGAATATCTCAGTTTGAATAAGTGTTGGTTCTCAAAGAATCGGTGGTTTTAAGACTTTGAACGTTTAAATCAGTTTCCTCTGGTTGTCTTCAGGAAAAGGCTGTTGAGTTGTCAACCATCGGTTCTTTTTAGAACGACTACTACTCAAAAGAGATACCATGCAAACCGCAAACCTCTTATAATACTTCCACCGTGAAAAGTTTTAAATCCTACTACAGTTTTTCGTATAATCCAAACCTTTCAAAACTTCAAACATCACTAAACGGTACTATCTATTCAAATTGCCCTATCATCAGCAGAAGCAACCATGGCGCTTTACTTGGGCCTATTCCTCCTCATTGTCACCGCTCTTTGCCACTCCGCATCCGGGGCAACAACTCCCAGCGTCTGGCCCAAGGGCACCTACGCCCTCCCCATGCCCGACGTCGGCTGCCAGAACACCCATTACTACTGGAAGACCGGCAGGAGATGGCACGATACCCAGGACCTGTTTGCAAACAACGGGTGGTCCAAACCGCTCGATCTGAGGGGACCATACTACAAGAACAACATGCAGCAGAATTTCTGCGTGAAGACGGACTACCAGACGGCAGACACTGACCCGGAGTGGGGCAAGGGAGAGTACTGTATTTTCAAGAAGGGCAATTTCTGTCCTACTGGTAAGTTTATGGGCGGTCCTGTTGTTAGTTTCTTCCTCTTCCCTTTTTAGTGCAGCCTTCATCATTTGAAGATAAACGAGCTGCCAGACACACCGGGGCGAACCCCATCTCTTCACAAGAAGTGTGTACATGGGTCCGTTCCCCTTTCAAAGTAATGTAGTTTTAGAAAGGGTTCACATTTCCACCTAAAATTTATTGACACTCTGAAAAAAGCCTTCGGCATAAAGCCTTTCGCATTTACTGAAAGCTCACAATTCTATGAAACAAGGGTGCTTTTGTTTTGTTTTCGTTCAATATGTATTGCAACTTCGATTACTGGCTTCAGCTATGCCCCATTTAGCCGTACTTACAACAACGTTAAACAACCAATAAAGGATGATCTCACAATTTCAACTATTACCTTTTTATGGCCAAATAGACATCGTAGATATCGGTTAATAACCAGTTTACTCTCAAAACTTGCATTTAGTAGTAAATAACTCGAGTCAAAAATGCACCCGGCCGCGCGGCTTTTTGAGCCGATAGTCAAAAACGGCTTATCTATTATGACCTCTTGACGCCAGTGACGATTTTTCCCTAATTGGGTTTGAACACAGTTCTCCAGCTTTGGCAAACTAAGGGCACTATTTTCCACATCAAATAACCCTTCATGTTTACCATATTTAACGTGAGGTAAGATACTCGTTATATTTTGTTATGTTTCCAATGGACTGCAGCTATTAGAAAACTGTAATATCTATATATTTGAGATCATCATTTATCGGCTGTTTAAGAACTTGCAAGTGATCTAGCCATAGCCGTTGGCAAGACAATGGTTACGACATTGAAAGATGGCTTGCGCTTGCGAGCGCCGTCCGGACGGATCCGTCAGCTCCTATGGGGCTTCTGTCATGGGGATTTCCTTCCTTTAACCCGTTATCTTGTCTGGTTTTTTAAATAATAAATTTCAGTGTTTTTATTTTGTTCTTCTCTTTAAATCTGAAGTGAAAATAACACATTACAACAAACTATCTGTTTTTTCATTGCATTTATGGCTTTCCAACGTTTTCCATCCAACGGTTGGCAAAAACTCTGTGACGTTGCGATTGGAAGGTCTCCACAGCAAATCGGATTCACTTTATTCTCTGTCATTCTCTACCCAGATTTCAGCGAAGGCTGGATCAAATGGGACGACCAGAACCTCGCCAATCAGAACGACCACGGGGGCGAGCTGCCCGAGGGCGTCTACGACCACAACACGAAGATCTACTTCTGTTGCCGTAGCGACGGAGACGCGGCCACGCCCCTGGTTCTCCCAGTCGACGATCCTTTCTTCCTCTTCAGGAAGAACGGTCATTGCCAGAGCGTTGAGAGGATGATCATGTTGGAGGAGTGGTTCAGGTGGGATGGAGAGGATGACCTAATCGATTTCACCAAGTATGTGGGAGGGGAAGTCCCGGATCTTGACAGCTTTGGCGACAACCATAAACTCATGTATTGCTACTATTACTAATACTGGACCTTTGTCTAAAATTGGCCCAATTTCATAGAGCTGCTTAAGACTTTGGGTAATTTGTGTAGAGGACACAAAACACAATGTCCACAGATTTACATTCAACTTACACGGATTGAAGATAGGGTGGTAGTAGAAAGCTTCCCAAATACTAATCATGGTAAATACGTTGTACCTCCTAAAATAATTGTCGTCTCCTGCAACGGATTTTTTTTTTCGTGACATTGTATTACTCATTTCTCAAAAACTACAGCACCTCATCAGCAAGTAATATTTTAAGGGAAGCTTTATACCATCATAATCTTTAAACCGTGTAAAGTTTACCATAAACCTGTGGACAGTGTGTTGTGTTCTACAAAAGGTAGCCACCAAAACAATATTAAGCAGAAAATTGCTTTAAAGGTTCAAGCAACAATACCCAGGATATCAGTCACATTCTTGCTCTACATGTGAAATTGTACCTTTTCTTAGCTGGTAACACTTCTGGAAAGCATGCTTGTGTTGTGTTTAAAGCTAATATTTGACCTCGGGCAGCTGCTATGAAATTGGATCATGTTGATGACGTCAGTGTTTATTTACAGAAAAACTGGAAACCGTTAGTTCTGGTGCTTATCTGTCGAAAAGGCAGTGCCCAGTTACAACACTATAGGCGTGTCAGCCCCAGTCCCAATGCAAAAATGTTCCATTTTACTGACACACCCTCTAAATAAAAATAAAAGATTCCAGCTCAATAAGAGATCCCCCTTCGATTTATGTGGAAAAATCCAGTCTATAGGATATCGAGGACTCAGGTCATTGCACTTTTGAGAAACTGCCGAAATAAACAAACGGTCATGAATAATGGCACATTCCTTCATCAAGGGTTGCAATGTACAAAGAAACCATGAAGTCATCAGTGGGGTCTATTGAAGAAATCAAAACTAGTTAATTAAAAAAAAGGAATCATGTTTAAAATAGACGTAATTAAGTTTGCCTTAATGTCTAGTTGATTGTTATGAAATTTAATTATGTTTGCTATGCTATGGAATTACGTGATAAAACGATTGATAACATTTTTGAGTTCATCCCTCTCTAATTAAAAACAAATTGGTGAGGGAGGGGGTTTTCAATAGCGTTGTTTGTAAAAGTAACTGCTCATTCCTAAAGGAGTTGTGACACACATTTTGTTGAACCGAACAAATACAATAATATTTCAAGACATTGATGTTTCCATTGACTTAATAAAACAAATGTATAAGAAAGAGTTTTAAATTCGTGTTTTCTTTCAAGTTTAATGTCCGGAAAGCTCTACTTCCCCATAATGTGCTGTTTAGCGTAGACTTTAAGCAATCTGGCAGAAGACCAAGAGAGGGCGCACTACACCATGGTAATAATCAAAGAGTTATCTAATGGTTGCACCACACTTAAGATGATTCATATGCCGAGCTAATTATAATTTATGTGTAAACCCACATTTACTTACTTTTGAAATTATGTTTTGGGGGTCATGCATTTAATAGATTTAATATTTTTAGGAGATTTGATAAATTTAGGCTCTTCAGTTTCTGACGTCAACTTCGAGGCTCATATCCTTGCGGATTTAAGACAGGGACCCAGTGTAGACGCTACCGAGCTTGACATTGGTGATGGACATGGGGCATAATGGTTAACCCCCCCCCCCCCCCCACCCGCTCTATAAGCCATTTTGAGGTACGGTGGACACATTACCAGCGCTTTATTTGGTATGGGTAAAAATGTCTGAATACACCCAAACCGAACGGTTCATTCCTATGGTGTCCACCAAACTTGTGTATTCATTATCTGCTTGGAATCTCATGAATTCTTTAAATGGTTTTATGGGGGTATACTTCATATAACTATAACTAATATAAAAGGGAAAAGGTGCGTTTAAGTAGGGGAACATGGGGATACCAATAGTCTGAACATATGACGTCACACTTCGAGGCTCGTCAGCTACGCCAGAGAGTGGCCATGGCCTCAAGTCTGCATCAATATTTTACGGTCACGTGGTACGGATGTCACCGTTGATCTCGCATTTATGTTCGCATTCAAATTCTACGCACACGTTGACATACAAAGCATCATCATATCACTATTTTGGATGTACATGCACTGTAATTCTTTACGTTGTATCAATGGTATCGCTGGTTCTGTGAAACCAGGTGTGCGTTTTGGCATCGTCACCGCGGTTCAACCGAACACGCGAAATCGCTCAACCGATGACCAATGTTTCTGGTTGGGGTCGCCAAAACGCACTCCAATTGGCTTTCATTGTGACCCTCTTGTGGATAGGGGACCAGTCTAGGGTAGTCCGACCCACTGCCCCCGTTTATGGCATGATATCATTTATAGAATGGTAGAAAGGTACTTGCTTTTCAGAACCAGCGATTTCATTGCATACATTATTTAATTGGATAAACCTGCAGTGACATAGTGTTTTGATTGGTCTGCGGTGATGTGGGTGCAGCTAAACCAACATCACCTTGGACCAACCAAAACACAGAATTGAAAACACAGAATTGAAAGCTTTCTTTCGGGTCGTCTCCATGCTGTGTGAACTGTGTATTATGTACAGTGCGTGTAATGTTGTTCTACATGTATGTAGGATTTGACTGCGTATCTCCACGCGGAATGAATGTAGGTGAAAGGTGAAGATACACGGGGATTGACCAAGGCTGTAAGGCCACTACCTGGCCTGATTCACGGGCCTCGAAGCGTGAAGTCAGAAGTCCAGGCTAGGCTCGGTTCGGCTGGCCCTCATAGTCGTGTCACTACCCCCTCCCCGTATCAAGTGCGGACGTGGAATGATCTACGTCTGCACTTGATAAGGGGGGGGGGGGGGGGGGTATGGTGACACGACCATGGACAGCTGGCACGGGCCTCAGACACATGCCAAATCCATCACGAATGTCAAGATAACTTCAGACTCAAATCTTGCCCACTCCGTCGATCGACCCAAAATAAAAATAATAAGTAACCGCGTTGACCCAGTATATATGGCACTCTGGAACAGTGAGAATGACAACCTGCTGTTTCAAACTGATGAAGCCAACTTAAAAAAAAAACATGTTTAGAGGCCATCTCGTTTTTGTGAGTGTTTTTTAACGATCCATAAAAAATAAAAATAAAAATAGCCCGGCCGGTTGTCTTAAAAAATGTGTCGGCCATAAAGGGGGGAGGGGGGAAGGGACGCTACACGTTTTTATTTTCATTATTCCCAAAGCAATCCCTCAATCAAGATTATTCAAAAAATAATGTCATCACGATAAGGGAAAAAGAGGTTAAAATATAAAGCTATCAAATTAATTAGTAAGTCATTGATCGTCATTTTACTGATTACTTTATACATCCATTATCAAGGAATGCGTTTTAGATGAAATAACTTATGTGATTATCAAAGTGATGTTGTACATATAAACTTGTTCTGCAATAAATTTTATCCTCAGTTCACGAAGTGGCTAGCTGGCTGATGAAAGGTGCGTTCAAATTTAGAAACGTCGCAGGGAATACAGGTAGGTGTGTACAGACTGGATTTTTTTTCGTTAAAGCCATTGGACACTTTCGGTTCAGAAAAAAAAAAAATCACAGATTTACAAATCACTTACAGGGTTTACAGAAGGCAATGGTGAAAGACTTCTCTTGAAATATTATTCCATGAAATGCTTTACTTTTTGAAAAAACAGCAAAACAATACAAATTCTCGTTAACGAGAATTACGGATTTATTTTAAACACATGCCATGACACGGCGAAACGCGCGGAAACAAGGGTGGGTTTTTCCATTGTTTTTCTCCCGACTCCGATGACCGATTGAGCCTAATTTTTTACAGGTTTGTTATTTGATATAGAATTTGTGGTACACAAAGTGTGGGCCTTGGACCGAAAGGGTCCAATTACCGAAAGGGTCCAATGGCTTTAACAACATAATTTTACAATACAGGCACTAGACACCTTTGGTGAAAATTGTCAAAGACCAGTATTCTCACTTGTGGTGTATCTCAACATTTGCATCAAATAACCAACCTGATGGGAAATGTTTTGCTCAATTGGTCTTCGAAGTTGCAAGAGAATAATGAGCGGAGAAAAAACACTGTTTTTTTGCACTAGTTTGATTTCGAATTCCTAATAAAAGGCTTCAGGCCTGAATGTTTTCAAAATTTAAGAGAGAAATTATCTTTTTTTTTCAAAATTATTTTACTTTAAAGTGAAGTTAATCTCACAATGGCGTATATTATCAACACGTCTCTTTTGCTCGTTACCAAACGTAAGTTGTTATGCTAACAATGATTTTAAGTAAGTCTGAGTACCAAACTTGTCCAGTGCCTTTAAGTGGTTGTTGAAGACGTTTCATACTGAAAAGGGTATCGTATATTCTAAGAAATATTATTTATCCCCGATGCAAACTTCAACTCCGTTGAAACCTTGCGGTACCCTTTGCTGAAACATTCTTACATTGACAGGAAGATTCGGTATATAATAATCATAAACGATACCACAGAATGCCTCAAGAATTTTTCCTGAGAAGGGTACATTTTGTGATATTTGAGGACTTGGAAATAACCACGGTTCACTATACTTTACACGTGCTTAACTATGTGTCTTGTTTATTGTATCAAACAGCATGATGCAGGTTCGTGTGAGTGTATACTTGGCCGTTGCCGCCTGGCTTTGCATCCTGGTAACGGGTCAGTCAACAGTGTCGTACATGACGACCTTGGGGAGTATCCCAACAAAAGTTCCACCGACAACCCCTGGCAAGCTCCCAACTAAGGTTCCACCGACTATTCCCCCCAAACCACCCACAGAGGCTCCTATGACAACCCACAAACTACTCACTGAGGCTCCTATGACAACCCACAAACTACTCACTGAGGCTCCTATGACAACCCACAAACTACTCACTGAGGCCCCACACATGACTCCTAAACCACCCACAGAGGCTCCCCCAAAACCACCCACAGAGGCTCCAACGGCTCCCCCAAAACCACCTACTGATGCTCCCACGGCTCCCCCAAAACCACCCACAGAAGCCCCACCCACCACACCGATCAAACCCCACATTGCTTGGCCCAAAGGAACCTACGCTCTCCCTAAGCCAGTGTCCCTATGCCCGTACAACCACTACAACTGGAAGACGGGATTCAGGTACCACGACACACAAGACACATTGCCAAACAATCAATGGTCGGATCCCCTGCATCTTCTCGGCCCGTACTATCACAATAACATGCAGCAAAACTTCTGCGTGAAGACGGACTACCAGACGTCCGCGCTTGACCCTGAGTGGGAGAAAGGAAACTACTGCATCATGAAGAAAGGGGAACACTGTCCTAACAAGGGTGAGACCATCCCAATCTTGTGTCGTAGTTTCACTGAAAGTCACGCAAACTTCACACAACATAATAGCAAAGGATATACACTCTCAAAAATAAATAATAAAGAAACATTTATAAAGCGCCTTATGCAAAGCCTCAAAGTGCTGTACACAAACATAAAAATCAGCTGAATCATCCATTTCACCTGACAACTCACACCTGGTATCTTCATGTAAACAAACAGTTGACCATACACTCCCCAGTAGGGCTGCTGACTTCCCCAGACAGATTTAAAGCTTGACACCCGTTATTAAGTTTGATGTCCCAAGTAATTCAATTTAAACACACCTAATCTGTGAAAATGATGTTGAATTAAAAAAAAAAAAAAAAACGCACGTATCTACACAACAAGGTACTCAAGGCGCTGAGTATAAACAAACTTTCAGAGAGAAATTTTATTGCCGTGATGAATTCTGAGACCCAATTATTTAGCACCTAAGGGTTTACGAAGGTGCTATGGTGCATACAGCAGCCACAGCCAGGAACACCGGGGCGAACCCCTTCTCTTTTCGATAAGTGCACTGGGTTATTTACATGCATTTACAACACATGGAACCAACGGCTTTACGTCCCACCGAAGGACGAAGCAATGGTTTCTAAAGTGCCTTGCTTAAGGCATAAGTGTCACGGCTGGGGATTCGAACCCACACTCAATGGACTACGGTGATTATTCAGTGTGTTTCATTTAATGGAAGAAATAAAAGATAAACATTTGAAAACTCAAGTAGGATAGTAAACTTTGCATGGTGGAACACGATATAGTAAGATATGCGGTAACACAATGTAATCGATTGTCGAGTTGAAACCTATACTGTTCTTTTCAGAACCACCGCAACTCAAACCTATCATTAATTTTGTTTCTTTGTTTTATTATCTAATAGGCTTCAACGAAGGCTGGATCAAATGGGACGACCAGAACCTCTTCAATAAAAACAAACACGGCGGTGTGATGCCAGAGGGCGTCTACGACCGCAACACAAAGATCTACTTCTGCTGCAGGGAGGATGGCGACGTGACCACGCCCATAGTTCTCCCTTCAGAAGAACCGTTCTTTCTTTTCCGAAAGCACAACACTTGCCAGCGCGTCTTGGGCATGAAGGTACACGAGGAATGGTTCAAGTGGGATGGGGAGGACGATTTCATAGACTTTACTAAGTACCGCGAGGGTTCCGTCCCGGATTTGGAGAGCAAAGGAGATAATCATAAAATAATGTACTGTTATTACAGCTAAGCGTTTTATTTTTGTTCAAATTCAAATTGGCATTCAGTACCTGGTGAATATAAAGAAAGAAAACAATGGGAGACTTTTTGAAAGCTCTGCCACTAGAGGGCAGCAGACCTACCAGGCAAGGGTGCACAACTCCTATAGCAAACAATGGTAAATGCTAAAAATGCAAAAATACTCAAAAAATATTTAGAAGTCTCTCAGCCTCTTGAAAACTAAATCAGATAGATTGTCATACACTAAACTTCAGATTTCTTCTCAATTTTTTTGTAGGCCAGCATTTTGGAATTTTTGCTAATTACCCTAGAAGAAACACTCCCAAAAACTCATGCACACCACTTGTTATCCTTGGGGAACTCGTGTCCGGTACGTCCTGTTCCAGAACAGTGCGGTTTATGCTGGCATTGTGTTACGAAAAACAAAATACAGTTTGGCTAAATCTAAATACAAAATCAAAAACACGCAAAACACAAGGTATTTGCTGTCAGTGACCGTCACTCATGCTTCTCCTATTCCTAAGTTGTTGACATTACCTGGTGAAGAGCGCCCTCTCTTAGTGAATGGCAGATAGTCTAAAGTTTCCCATTACGAATTAAGAACAAATAATATGGCGAATAAAATACAACAGAGAAGTGGTTGAGAAAAAAAAAAGTCAATAAAACAATTTATGCCTATTAATGGTATATTTATTTTATTAATATTGATTAAAAAGCCACCTAGAGTAAAAACTACTGAGTTGTTGTCTTTAATTGATCTGTCATTTTCGTTTAACACATTTGTGCTTACGGGTAAACAGCTTTAAGAAACTGGGCACTGGCCAAATTGCATGGCTCTGAAAAGAATCGGCGCTTACGGGCTTACGGAAGCAGGTATTGCACTAGACTGGGCCCATGTCTTTATCCGCAGGGATAAAGACAGGTACCTGCTACTCAGATCCAGCGATTCCATTGTATACCATGATATCATTGGATAAATGCAGTGACTAAAAGCTAAAAGTTTATGTGTTTGGGTGGGTTCAATTGGCTTCCCTTGGTCGACCCCGACGTTCGAATAGCTTTGACGTCGTTTCAAGGGTGCACCCAGGTCAGCCCGCCCCCACAGCGCCCTGCTTTTGGAGTGGGTCATTTGGGCTTGGCCCGATGTGCATGACATCACCACGAGAGGGTGAGTGGTCGTTCGATTAGCTCTTGTCAGGGGCTCAGTGAGCACCGCGGGGTAGACGCAGGAAAGCTTATCGAACATGGGTGCCATAGTTGGTGTAGAATTTGATGACTGCGTATTCTCTGTGTGAAATGGATGTAGGTCAAAGGTGAAGATACACCGGCTAGAGACCGGTCTCTAGCGTTATTCACGAGCCTCGAAGTGTGACGTCAGATGTTCAGCAAGAAATGTAGGTTTGTGCACGTGCGTACTCCACGTTACTTGGCATAGAATTATACGTGTAACCGGGGGAAATGGAACACTTAAAAAAACTAACGACTTAAGTCGATAAACACACTAACTGTTGAGGTATTCGCTTGAACAAATGAGAACAACCAAGATCGGGTAGGGAAAAGACGCGAGGAAATGCAAAAAATAGGAACAGTGACTCAAAATGTTGGTTTCTTAAATAAAACATTAAAGTTATCTTTATTGATTATAAACCAAACATCAAAAGCAGTATATGAAAACATTTAGACCGAAATGGATGATCTCAACATATGCATAAAATAACACACATGTGAAAATTTGAGCTCAATTGGTCGTCGAAGATGCGAGATGACTATGCATTCGGATGCTTGATTTCGAGATCTCAAATTCTAAATCTGAGGTCTTGAGATCAAACTCGTGGAAAATTACTTCTTTCTCGAAAAATACATCCCTTCAGAGGGAGCCGTTTCTCACAATGTTTTATACTATCAACCTCTCCCCGTTATTCGTTACCAAGTGACGATTTATTCTAATAATGATTTTGAGTAGCTACCAATAGTCCATAATAGCAGAGTATGCAGGCAATAAAATAAAATCTTGAGCAGAGAGATAAAACACATGGATTTACACCTCTATACGCTAATACACAGCTAGCACAGATATTCGGCGCTTACGCGTAAGGACTCGGCGTTAAGCAGAGTCATGAAATTGGTTGTCTAATGTTTAGAATGTTCAGACAGCGTACATCAGCAGAGAACCAACGCACAACTCAACTCACATGGCCCTGGCCGGGAATCGAACCGGGGTCACCTTGGTGAGAGGCAAGCGCTTAACACACAAGCCAACCGTACCACGAACCCGAACTGGTTTAGAATTAGACCGACCCGCTGGACGGTTTGAGGCTTTGGGTTTAGACCCATCCGGTCTAACTATTTTTGCGTTCAGACGCACAAAAGTTGAACCCGAACCGGTCCAGGTTGAGTTAGACCAACTTTAGTACATACGGCGTGTGAACGATTGCATAATGTTCAGGATAGTTCATTTATGGTTTCAAGTTAAGTGCCCTTTTCTGTTTACTTTTCCTCCTAAAGCTGTTTTATAGCACCCCTGGATTTTTTTATTTTCTGAAAAAGTCTTTGGTACTACAAGTTAACAGTTTCTTAATCCTTTGTGGTGGAGTCACGCATTCAGTACATGTACATTGTAACATTCAGATAGCAGCCTGTCAGCGAAGGAGGAATACTGCACACTGTGTTCTCTCATCAACAAGTTCTAGTTTCTACTTAGCATTTCCAAGTGTATTTTCTCCTATTTTGGACTCGGTAAGCATAGTATATTTTCATTTGTTATTGTAGAATTTGAAAAAAAGTACACCGACGCGGTAGGGTTAGAATTGGGCATGTAATGGGCTTACCGCAGCTTGGCCCACAAGCAAAGTGCGAAGTTCGTGAAAATTGCGTTTTGGACGATCTTTCCCCTTAATTTGTACCCTTAAGGTGTTTTCATCAATAGCAAATTTCATGGATTACTAACCTGAGGATCATGTTTTCCCCTTCAAATTGGTGGCCTTCAAGTACAGTGTGAATTTGATATAAAAGTGTGTGTGTGTGGGGGGGGGGGGGGGGGGGGTTGTATGGAATTTGTAAAAACAAATTCTGATGATAATGTAATTCAATCTAACAACGCTGTTTTTATTGGAAACTACTCGGGAAGTGGATAAGCTGATAAAATTTAGTTATTTGGTTTATAAATAATATAGTACAACATTTCTATAAACCAGGGCCCAATTGCATAGAGCTGCTAAGCAAACAAAATTGCTCAGCATGACATTTTTTGCCTTGATAAAAAAACAGGATTACCAACCAAATTTCAACGTGATTTTCATGATAAGCAAACAACAGCTGACCAGTACTAAGCAATATGCCAAAAATTGAAATTTGGTTGGTAATTATGTTTTTGCCAAGGAACGTGTGGTACCGCCGCTCTAGACCGTTGGCTTCGTGTAAAGTTGAATCATTGGAGACAAGAATTGTGAATAATTCTACCCGTTTTCATTTACCGTCTGTGGTGTTTTACTGAGAAACATCATGGCATATTTTTTTTTTTTTTTTTTTTTTTTGACATTCCGGTCACTAGCAGTGGTTCAAAATTTGGGTATTAGCACACGAGGATGGTTCGTATTCAATTGTGTTTTTCGATTTGGTGAGCACAAGTGTACACAATTTTTATCAGGTCTCAAACAAGTTGTTTTTCTGTATTATATCCATACGACATACGACACCATGGTTGAGTGAAGAACCAAGTGCGCATGCGCAAACTCACATACGCCAGGTCGCCCATTGTCTGTATAAGGTATGTCGGTGATTACAAGGTGTTGTTAAACGACCGCGGTACCGCAGGTTTGACTTTTGAAGTCCCTTAGTTCGAGCTCCTTCTATTCCTTCCTCCATGCTCCACCTGCCCCCTACCCCCTTACACCATATCATACGTAAAACATCAGCCGCACTTTCATACTTTGCGTTCGTCCATCCTCTTTTTTTTTCAAAGAAATGATGTGAAATATATATAATTTTGAAATACGAAGATGAAACAAAAATAACGCCCTTAGTATACAGATCACCGGACCCCCCCCCCCAAAAAAAAAAAAAATAAAAAAAAATAAAAATAAAATAAAAATAAAATAAAATAAAAAATTGCGTCAGAAAATGTGTAGCCCTTTGCGTTCGTCCACCCTCCTTTTTTCAAAGAAATGGTGTGAAATATATATAATTTCGAAATACGAAGAAGAAACAAAAATAACGCCCTTAGTATACAGATCACCGGACCCCCCCCCCCCTCCAAAAAAAATAAAAAATAAAAAAGAAAACAAAATTGCGTCAGAAAATGTGTAGCCCGATATATACAGGCACCTGGGAGTTGTTTTCACACAAACATTGGGCCAGATAAATAAAAACTAGCATTTGCTTTTACTAGTCTTTTACTTAAATCCTTATAAATAAAAGTAAGGCTTAATATTGCTAGTAATTGGTCGAACTAGTAGGTAATATCAATGCTTGAGGGACTCTTCTTATTGAGATGTAAATAAAACCGACATTTTATTATTATCTGATAGTTTCACAAGATACTGGGCCGTATAAAGGCCAGCATTAACAAAATGTCGATAAGTTTAAGATCAGGCATGACAATTTGCTCAAATCTCTATAAATAACCTTTTACTGGAAAAACACCATTTACTTGAACGGATTAGTAAGTGGTCGGAGAAAAGCACAATAGCGGGGTATTCAGGAGTATAACAATAGAGGCATGGACTCGCAGATCAATAGCGATTAACTGAAATGCAGGCGGGCAGTTTCCATTAGTGAAGTTGTTGATGGCGGCAGTGGCTATGAGGAAACAGCCTCTCCACGCCAGCGCTCTAGAGATTGGTTCTTTTAGAGCAATATTAAGGTACACAACAAATTTATAAGTAACATTTAAAGTTGGATCATTAGGCCAAGGGAAAAATAATCCTTAAATACTGACCCGATACCGAGCCATATATGCAACACTGTTGTGTAAGTAAAATCTCAAGCTCCTCATGCAGTAGCTTGTAAAAATACGAGTAATTGCTACAGTATGTTAGTAAAATGTCGTTTTTATTTATATGTCTATAAGTGAAAGGTAATCCCGCGAGCAAAATGTTCATGCCTGGTATTTTACTTTTCAGTCTTCTTGCTAATGCTGAACCTTTAACTTGATAAGTAATTGCTAGTTTTTATTTATCCGGCCCAAGCATCTTAGATAGATAGATAGGTAGATAGATAAACGTTTTGTATGCTATGCGTTGTTATGTAACGTCCTCCTAGAATCCCTTGTTACTAAAATCCCTTGGTCCAAAAAGCACACAAAAGCTTTGGTTACGTAGGTTATGCAACATTAGGTGCGTTCTCAACCATGGAGGACAATGGCCCAACCATGGAGCTATAATGTTCAACCAGCATTACCGATTTTGTTTTCTCCAAAGATCGTTCTCATTTTGCATAGGACATGCGTCCTAATTTTTAAGTTGTAACTTTAGTGGGTAAAAAAACAAAAATCAATATTCTTTATCCCCAATGCAAATTTAACATCAACACCGTTTGAAGTACCCGCTGCTATAAATCATCCCGAACTGCGTTTAGCCAACGGGCAATCTCGGTGGTCTTGTTTTGAATGACAATGCTCCAGAATTGCAAGCTAGGGTCGTCGGTTCAAATCCCACCGGGGTAACATGCTTAGTGAGGTTTTCACTGAACTCGGGTAATAACTGAGGATATAAATATGGGTAAACAAAAGAAAAAGAGAAAAAAAAATAGTGTGATTAATCATTCATTCGTTATCTTCAAAATTAAACAACCTGAAACATTGATACGTTATGCAAACATACCAAACAATAGGACTACTAAGAAAAATATGTTAATTTCCATGATCAGTCAGTTTAAGTTGAAGGAAAACACCGGCCCACCGTTTACGTTATTTAGTGGTGCAGAATCATAGATAA
Source organism: Asterias amurensis (assembly GCF_032118995.1). Lineage (NCBI taxonomy): Eukaryota > Metazoa > Echinodermata > Asteroidea > Forcipulatida > Asteriidae > Asterias > Asterias amurensis. The sequence continues at coordinate 6,980,381 of NC_092659.1, read as the reverse complement.
CACTCGTTTAGATGGTTGCTGTACAAACAATTATCAATATATCACGTAAGTGGCGAAAATTGATTTTAAAACCCAAAAGCGGTCAAAGGTCAGCGTATACGCTTTTCCAGCCGTTGCAACTGTCGAATCTACGTGACATTGTCGCGCACTGTTGATACTGATGCTTTGTTTATTATCAACGTTTTACTATGACGCAGCATAAGGATCCAGTCGAGTCTACATTTTCCATGGGTATTATAAGCAACCGACGTTATACACGCATCAGCCAAATCCTTTGACGTCCAAAGGTCGTCCCGAAGAACACATATAAACTACCCAAAAATATATGATGGAACAAATTAAGAACAAAATAAAGCATTTTAGATCCAATATTGACTGACGTACCACTGGCATGATAAACTATGCCTATGTTATGATGCAGTTTGGAATTCGATCGTATGGCCTTACATGCCCCCTACGTGCCGGGGCTCAATTTTATAAATTCTGTATTATTACAAGAAAATTGCTTAGCATAGAATAGTAGTGCTTAGCAGACACTGGTTACCAACCCCAATTACTTATATGTGGCTGGTGCCCGACTAAAGTTTTGTTTAGTAAAGAAATTTGTTTAGCATTTTCTGCTTAAAGACAGTGGACACTATTGGTTATTGTCAAAGACCAGTCTCCTCACTTGATGTATCTCAACATATGCATAAAATAACAAACCTGTGAAAACTTGAGCTCAATCGATCGTCTAGTTTGCGAGATCATAATGACAGAAAAAACACCCTTGTCATATGAAGTTGTGGGCTTTCTGATGCTACGTCACTTCAGAGGGGGAGCTGTTTCTCACAATATTTTATACCATCAACCTCTCCCCACTACTTGTAATCAAGAAAGGTTTAATGATGATAATTATTTTGAGTATTACCAATAGTGTCCACTGCCTTTAAAAGATGACACTGTGACCTGTTGTTACGTGATAGATTGTTTTAAGCATCTTCGGGATGGGGAAGGGAAGGGAAGGGTATCTTGCGGGATTCGAAAGCGTACCTTGATGGACTGATGAAAGCTTCTTGAGATAACGTAAGCGTATCTTGGAGCGTAAGCGTAGCTGTGTGTCTTGAAACGTAAGCGTAGCTTGACTCCGGATTAAAGTGTGCCTTTTGATGAAATGAAAACATAACTTGAAGGAACGTAAGCGTATCTTGGAATGTACGCGTAGCTGCGTACCTTGGAACGTAACCGTATAGCTTGACTCGGGATTGAAAGCGTGCCTTTTGAAGGAACGAAAACGTAACTTGATGGAACGTAAGCGTATCTTGGAATGTACGCGTAGCTGCGTACCTTGCAACGTAAGCGTATTAGCTTGACTCAGGATTGAAACCGTACCTTTTAATGGAATGGAAGCGTTATAACTTGAAGGATTGTTAGCGTATCGTAGAACGTAAGCGTAGCTGCGTAGCTTGGAACGTAAACGTAAACGTAATAGGATTATTTAGTGAACCTTGATGGAATGAATTAAGCGTTACTTGAAGGAACATATAAAGGCATATTTATATTCTTTGGAACTAAAGCATAACTCATGGGAAATTGCACTTTTTGATTGCTTAGTCGATTCGTGTTGCCGTTATTCAACCCACTCGGTTAATCGTGCTGCCACGACTACTACAAAAGTAGGTGCGACTTCCTGATTGGTTAACCACTTTTGTCGCGCACGACTTACGAAACACAACCAGACATCATAGTGACACAATCCTTTCAGCACGAATTTTACTTTATTGCGCCTGCAGCAATATTAATATGCGATGCTTCTTATAGGCAGTAGGAGTTGAAGTGTCGCGACTGGTCCCGTATAGCATGCACTGCAGTTAGTTGCCTCCAATCAGTTGCCTTGTGTGAGAGAACAAGACGGTTATACCACAAGAGGGCGCTTTTACCTTGAAAACAATGAACTTATTATTTTTAAATGTACACCTTCGGAAACCTAAAAGAATTAGAGAAACCACCCGGCTGGTTTCTCTAATTCTTTTAGGTTTCTAATTATTTTATGTCTGTGGTTAGACGGGTGCACCCGTCTAACCACAGACATAAAGAAGGTTCTTTATGTCTGTGCGTCTAACCGAGTGGATTTTTTTTCCTTTCTTTTTTTCTTCTTCTTTTAGCTTTTTTAAAAATCACCATGGAAACTGGCGCCCAACATGTGGAGACACATTTGAAGGAGATTCACCGGCTGGCGATCGGCAAAGACTCATCGTTCGCTATCAAAGAATTCTACGATAGTTGGGCTAAGGATTACGACCAGGTAATCTGATTTTTATTTATTTTGTCAGGATGTGGTTCCTCCGTTTTAAAACGGAATTCCGTTTGTTTGTTATTACCTAAAAAAAAAAAATATATATATTATATATATATATATATTTTAGATCAATTTCTAAAAGAAATTGAGACATAACCAATAGATAACGCCCGTATTGCATGCAGAGTAGGGCTTTGGGGTTTCATGCTCGCAAGTTTTCGAGCTCGCCTGCTTTCGCGCTCTGGGGTCGATTTCACAAAGAGTTAGGATTAGTCCTAACTTAGGACTAGTCCTATGAGATATACAAAACGTGTATGTTAGGACGAGTAACGTGTCCTAACTCGAGATAAGACTATGTCTTAACTCTTTGTGAAATCCACCCAGGTTTCTCAACAGCCTACAATTTTAAACTAAGAGCACCGAGTAATGGGTCCAAAATATTTAATGAGCGTTTAGGTCTGTATGTTTCGTTTGTGAAAGGGCAATGGCACCAAGGCATTTTCTCCTTGGTAAAGGGCATCCCACGAGGACATTTCTATTGGAGCATTTCAAGGACCCCGAGGCAATGGCCAGGGGGCATGGAGGCAATCGCCCTTCCCCCCTTGTTGCCTATACGTGAAAGATAATTCCTGCATTTCCATCGCTGCAACATTTCACACACACTAAAAAGGAAAAAAATTATAATGAAACATAACAAAGCACCTACATTAACACCAATTGCCCTGGGTATTAGGTATTGGCAGCACACGGGAAGAGTACATACTATAGGAAAATGGCACATGGGTTAAACACATTTATTTATTTTCTTTGAAGTGAAATTGTTTCGTGTTTTTTTCCCAGGTTCATGATAACGCAAACTACAATGGACCAATGGCATGCGCAGAAACTTTGGAGAAGTTCCTCACCAATAAGAGCGCCATCATCGTCGACTGCGCGGCAGGGACGGGAAGAGTGGGTCAAGAGGTAAATAGACTGGTCCCATGCATGTCCTTATCCACAAGAATAAAGATAGGTATTATGTAAACGCATATGTACGTCGGATTTAGCTGCGAATCTCATTGAGGCCACGTGGAACGATGCAAGGTCGAAGGTGATTATGTACGTGGGCTCAAAAGCAAAATCCCTGACGTAATTCACGAGCCGAGAACAACCAGCGGTTGAAGTTTCTCAATCTTTTCCTAATTTCATTGTGATGCTTTGGACAATTACAGAGAGCTGGTCAACCATTGGACTCGGTTCCCAAGGCTGTGACGAAACAATTTACAGGTTTTATTGTTCTCTTCCTGTATGTTAATACTGGCAGGTACATTATAAGGCTGCGGATATCTAGCCGTAGCCGAAGACTTAGCGTCCTATGCACTTTAGTGGTTGGCATAGCGCCCCGATGTGGCTTCCAATCTTCCAAATTCCATTACAAAGGGAGTATACGGATACTTGAAATACAGACAGAATAATTGTGATATCAGACTTGAAATAAAGTCTTCGTTTCTCTCATTGTAGAATCGAGGTAGACACATAGAGCTTTATATATATTGACAATTATATAGCTCTATGGGTAGACAGTATTATTTTAATTTAACAAGCCTTATTTGAGGTATAGCGGACGTGATATTATAGGAGTGTACAGTTTGTTTTGGGTGTATACACACATTTGTACCCAAGCCGTACAGTGTTGTAGCATTGTGTCCGCCATATCTCACAAAGGCTAAATCATCGTTCTTGTATTCCTTTAAAAACAATCACAGTTGGCTAGACTGGGTTTCAAGCGAATCGATGCTGTAGACTTTTCACAGACAAGTTTGGACATCAGCGCCTCGAGAGGAGTCTACGAGAGACTCATTTGTGATCATATTGGCAGCAACAAGATTAAAAATGTTGAAGATGGTATGTTAAAGTTAAAGAAAGACTTACAATCATTGTTACCTTAATAATTATGTATTATTCGTGAAAAGTCATAGAACGCCCTCTTGTGTCAACGTTTAAAACCACGAAGTTTTACCAACCTTAAAACTTTTATCGAGGAATAATATATATTGAACCTCAAAATGTAGACAGCACACGTACGATGACGTCATCAGCTCTCACACTTCAATGAAACTTTAAGTATTTGAATACTGTGTTAACTATTGAGCCAAAAGGTGGAATTTTTCTGTCTATATCATCGGAAAGTTCTCCAATTGAATGCTACACAGTTTTAATTATGACCTAAATTTGACCTGGTCTTCCCGTTCAAACCAGATGTTGAAGCAAAAAATCTTAAATCTGTAGTCGGGAGACATGCGTCATGAAAACGGGTTTTTGACCCGTCTAGCCACCATTCTCGAAGTGAAATTTTTCCAAAATGCTTCATACTATCAAAAACTGCTTTTGGCTTTATTCAAACGGGTCTTAATGGCATTAAGTTTTAGATTGATTACTATAACACATACCTTCCGTTACACTAAAAGAACATTACAGAACTGGTAACGAAATATCTCGTCTAAGATCATATATTTACATAAAACTTACACGGTCTAATGATGATGATAGTAGAAAACATGCTTTGACAAATAACAAAAAACTATGTTCATGTTTGGAGCTCATCACTAAGTGAGAATTTTATTCATTTTTTTTTTTAAATCAGTGTCACCTAAATTTAATGTGTAATCTGCATGTCATTATATTCACATGACCCTGATGGCCGATCAATCACAAACTTCTACAGGTTTGTCAGTTTATGTACTTATGTACTTATGTTTATGGATTACATAGAGTGCTTTTTACACATGCCAGCAATTGTTTTGTTATCACGAATTCTTTAGTGTTCATTAATACTGGACACTATTGGTAATTGTCAAAGACAAGCCTTCTCACTTGCTGCATCTCATTAAATGCATAAAATAACAACCCTGCGAAAATTTGAGCTCAATCGGTCATCGAAGTGGCAAGACTATCATGAAAGAAAAACACCCTTGTCACACGAAGTTGTGTGCTTCAAGATGCTTGATTTCGAGACCCAAAGTTCTAAATTTGAGGTCTCGAAATCAAATTCGTGGAAAATTTCTTCTTTCTCGAAAACTACGTTTCTTCAGAAAGGTAGTTTATGCTAATAACTATTTGAGTTATTACCAATAACATCCTTTTAATCGTTTGTTATCTGAGGTTACTACGATGGATTAGTCTGCGTTGGTGCTCTATCGATAGGTCATCTTAAGAGCGATGTCTTCCCTGAATGGAACAGAATCGTCAAAAAGGGTACATGCCTTAATCTATACTACTAAATACGTAACCTGCGCCATCTTGGATTTCACGCACGCCAACTTGGGTTAGAAGTTCCGCCATCTTGGTATTACATGGCGACCTCCCTGCCGGCTTAGGTGTGGTCGTCGTGTCCGCCTGGGTGCCAGATGAGGTAAACGGTCCACCCAAACGCTTTTTGTTGTCTGAACTCCGAAATGGCCACTGCCGTAGCGTTCTCTGAATTGATTCCATAAAGGGTAGGCACTATCCTTATAAAACAATAGATTGTGTTAATGATGACATTTCTGTGGGGCAAGATGTTTGGTTGACCATGGGTTGACTGGTAAAGACGGCCCTCCTAGTTGGTCGGGCGCATGCCGAGTAGACCTTACACAATAGGAATTTCCAGTAGGGCGCCCTCTTTCATAAATCTTTTATCAATGACCTAGCCGTCTATGGAATGGTTAAGAAAACGGTGTTGAAAATATAATGTTTAAAATTTGTCCCCTCTTTCCTACTTTGAGAAATGTAATAGGAGACTTTGGAACGCTAGGTGGCAGCAGACTTACCAGGTAAATGTCAATTGTTTACGTAGTTCTGAGCACGCGCACATTACCGAGGACAATGTAATTTACCCGGTAAGTCTGCTGCCACCAAGCGTCCCGAAAGTCCCATTTTGCTTTTCATGAAAGGAAAGAAAAACATAATTTTGCATGCTTTATTAATACAGGAGGCTTGATGGTTTTCACTCTGAGCTGGACACTGGTCGAAGGAGACACCCAAGAACATCAAGACATCATTCACGATATGCAGGACGCCATCAACGACAACATACAGAAAGGCAGATGGGAACTGGTTGAGAAAAAGGATATATCATTGGTTCTAAAAGATGGCCGCGCAGATATGTACACAATTCGTCGCATGTAAGCCCCAATTTACGAACACAGTAAAAGACAAGCTATTGCATTGTTTGTCATGATAACCGTTATATTTTCAAACATTATGCTGCGAGTGTAGTCTTCCATAGTTGGCCATAACTTCGGGCGACGATGCCTAACAAGAAATAGATAAATAAAGAAAACATGTACAAAATTACAACCCTTTTGTATTCTAATCAATGATGTAAACTACCAATGCCTCTGAAAAAAACAAACATTGTTTTTAAGAACCAAAATTGTATGGCCTAAATTCGTTAGATACAATAACTAGTATTAAACCGTCATTTGTTACAACACATCTGCCTAGTCTCATGCTCTCAACAGGAATAAAGACAACAACAAGATACACAGTTAATACCAAAAGAAGAACAATTATTGATGAACGGTGAAACTGTTTTAAGGCGTACGTCTCAGCAACCAAAAGTAACTAGTAGGTAACAAAAGATGAGTGTCAGTGTGTGAGACAATTGTGATTGACAATTCCGCCATAATAGTAAAACTGTTTATATGAATAGAAATCAGTTTAGCTCAAATATGCTGCTTGTTATAATCTTTATGACTTGTTAAATACTCTTGTATGTTATTGTGTAGCCAATTATAAGATAAACTTTTTTTAGGTACACGTATTTCCCAGAGATTGGAAAAAATTCAGGCTTTCCTAAAGAGCTATGTGTTTTATGGTTATGTGTAGATTCAAAATGTTCTGTTTTTAGGGACAAATGTTTCCAAGAGATTGGATAATATTTAAGCTGAACTTTATTTTGCCAACTTAATTTGTTCATCTGAATAGAACCCAGTTTACTTCAACAATCTACGTTCATGCCTCTACCAATATTCTGCTTTCATCAAGATGTTCGATTTTATTATTATAATTTTTTATTTTTTATTTTTTTTTTTGAGACAAGTGTTACAAAGAGAAGTATATTCTCTTGGTTTAAGCCAGTATACATTTTCGGAACAGAAACAAAAATAAAAGTTCACAGATTTACAAATAACTTATCCGCAGGGATAAAGACAGGTACCTGCTACTCAGATCCAGCGATTCCATTGTATACCATGATATCATTGGATAAATGCAGTGACTAAAAGCTAAAATGTGTTTGGGTGGGTTCGATTGGCTTCCCTTGGTCGACCCGACGTTCAAATAGCTTTGACTTCGTTCTAAGGGTGCACCCAGGTCAGCCCGCCCCACAGCGCCCCCTACTTTTGGAGTGGGTCACTTGGGCTTGGCCCGATGTGCATGACGTCACCACGAGAGGGTGAGTGGTCGTTCGATTAGCTCTTGTCAGGGGCTCAGTGAGCACCGCGGGGTAGACGCAGGAAAGCTTATCGAACATGGATGCCATAGTTGGTGTAGAATTTGATGACAAAATGCGTATTCTCTGTGTGAAATGGATGTATAGGTCAAAGGTGAAGATACACGCCGGCTAGAGACCGGTCTCTAGCGTTTAATATTCACGCGCCTCGAAGTGTGACGTCAGATGTTCGGCAGGAAATGTAGGTTTGTGCACGTGCGTATTCCACGTTACTTGGCATATTCTACGTGTAACCGGGGGAAATGGAGCACTTAAAAAAAAACCAACGACTATAGTCGATAAACACACTAATTGTTGGGGTATTCGCTTGAACAAATGAGAACAACCAAGATCGGGTAGGGAAAAGACGCGAGGAAATGCAAAAAATAGGAACAGTGACTCGAAATGTTGGTTTCATTGAATAAAACATTAAAGTTATCTTTATTGATTATAAACCAACCATCAAAAAGCAGTATAATATGAAAACCTTTAGATCTCAACATATGCATAACATAACACACATGTGGAAATTTGAGCTCAATGGTTGTCGAAGTTGCGAAATAACTATAAGAGAAAAAACACCATTGTCACACGAAATTATGTGCTTTCAGATGCTTGATTTCGAGACCTCAAATTCTAAATCTGAGGTCTTGAAATCAAACTCGTGGAAAATTACTTCTTTCTCGAAAAATACATACATTCAGAGCTAGGGAGCCGTTTCTCACAATGTTTTACACTATCAACCTCTCCCCGTTATTCGTTAATAAGTGCTAATATTGCTAATATTGATTTCACAAAGCACCCAGATTCGTTTGGACTTAAGTTGGGTTGCGTGCCACAGTTATTTGTATTGTAACTCTAACTGCGTCCCTCCAACCATGGAGAAAGGAATAGAAGAAGCTCGAACGACCCGCAAAACCGCAGAGTAACAAAAGAATACCCTGACAATGCCCCGTCTAACTAGTGGAAAAAGATACGACACCTCCAGCTGGACGGCCGATTAACGAGCAGCATTATATTTCTTTGTACAGAACGTGCGGTACCGCCGCTCTGCACCGTTGCCTTCGTGTAAAGTTGAATCATTGGAGACATGTCTTTATCCTTGCGAATAAAGACAGGGGCACAGTCAATGGGCCCAGTCTACCTTGCCCGTTGCTGCGAGCTGGATAAGTTTTGATGGGTGAATGCCACCGCTGTTCAGAGCTCTACATCGAGTGCCAAATAGTTTTGCGCATGCGCGAGATTTTCAGAAAGTCCAACATTAGATAAATTATTCACAGCAGTGACCCCATCGCTGTTTTGTGCATGTTTCTATGACTTTAACGATGAGTTTTGTTGGCGTTTGTGAGTAAAATTGAACTTCCCTGATATTAAAATAATGTTTGTTGTAGAGGAAAATTATTATTCTATCAAATTATTCCGTTTATATAGCAGCAAACCCTCTGGATTAATTAAAATCAGTGGGATTCCACCAACGTTTTTCTGACGCGGCCCACATGTTTCTATGGTGGCCCCGAAGGGACATCGCATAACGCAAACGTGTGCGCACACGTATGCAATGTCGTAAAACAAATCGCGAATATATGCGCACACGTATACAATATCGTGAAACAATTCGCGAATATGTGCGCACACGTATGCAATGTCGTGAAACAATTCGCGAATATGTGCGCACACGTATGCAATGTCGTGAAACAAATCGCGAATATGTGCGCACACGTATGCAATGTCGTGAAACAAAGAGCGACTTTAACCGACAAAAGAAATAGATAAAGAAAAGAAAACATAACAAATAACAATCCTTTTATACATTCTAATCAAAGAGCTCTACCAATGACCCTAAAAAAAAACATTTATACTTTCTAAAAACCACATGTTTTTAAAAAACATTTTAAAGCCTAAATTTGTTGTAACAGCAAATCTGCCAAGTCCCTATGCCTTCTATAAGATTAAAGAAAAGAACAAGAAACAAAATGAATACAAAAGAAAGACCAATCTACGGCGTACGTTTCAACAACAAATAGTAACTTGGAAATAACAAAAGATGAGTGTCAGTGTGTGAGACTGTTGTGATTGACAATTGAGCCATTTAGTAAAACTGTGGGAAGCAGTATACAAAGATGATTTGATAATTCTAACTTAAATCTGTTTATCTGAATAAAACTCATTTTTACTTCAACTATCTACCACCATGCTTTCACCAATGATTGATCTGCTTATTTTTATATGAGACTTATTCAATATCCATGTGGTATTGTGTAGGCTATTTGTAAGATGTTCTATGTGTAAGTGTTTCCCAGAGATTGGATAATATTTCTAGCTTTCCCGAACGTTGTGTTGACAACTTAAATCTGTTTATCTGAATAGAACCCATTTTTACTTCAACTATCTACCACAATGCTTTCACCAAGTATTCTTTATAATTATAACTAAGACTTATTCGATATTTGTGTGTTTATTATTATATTGTGTAGCCTATTTTATTATCAAAATGTTCGTTTTGCGGGGACAAGTGTTTCTGAGAGATTGGATACTATTTAAAGCTTTCCTAAGCTTTCTATTGGCAACTTAAAGTATGCTTTTTAAATAGTGCTCAGTTTTACTTCAACTATCTACCTCCATGCTTCCACTTAGTATTCTTCTTAATTATATCTAAGACTTGTTCAATATTTGTGTGTTTATTATTGTATTGTGTAGCCTATTACAAGATATTGAATAATTCAACTTCAACTATCTACCGAGTCCATGCTTCCACTTATAGTATTCTGCTTATATCTAAGACGTATTCAATATTCAATCATGTGTTTTATGGTGTTGTGTAGCCTATTATCAAGATGTTTTATTTTTAGGTACAAGTGCTTCCCAGAGATTTGATAATATTTTTACCTCCATGCTTCCCTGTATTCTGCTTATTATATCTTAGACTGATTCATGTGTTTTATTGTTTTGTGTAGCCTATTATAACTTTCTACTTTTAGGGTCACGTATTTCCAAGATATTGGACAATATTTCAACTTTCCTGAGCTTTATATTGCCAACTTAATTGTTAGCTACGTCCATGCCTCGCCTACCAATAGTATCCTGTTTTTACCAAGATGTTCTATTTTTAGAGACAGATGTTTCCAAGAGATGCGAGAATAATTTGAAGCTTTCCTAAGCTTTGTATTGCCAACTTAAATGTGTTTATGTGAATACATTTCAGTTTTACTTTTACAACCTACCTCCATGCTTTCCACCAAGTATTCTGCATATTATAAAAAAAAAAATGGACGTATGCAATACTAAATGTGTTTTATGGTATTGTGTATAGCCTACTCTAGTAAGTTCTACTTAGGGACACGACATATTTCTCAGAGATTGGAGAATTTTTCAAGCTTTCGCATTAAGCTTTGATTGCTAACTTAAGTTTTTGAAACTACAAACTGAACCCTCAAGACAATTGTCATTAGTGAGGTTTAAGTTGCCACGCAATAAATTCCATAAAAGCAACTTCGTAATCTTTTTTTTTTTTTTTTTATAAAACTCCTGTAGCCGGCGTAACTTTACCCGTATATTTACTGCCACCAACAATCCCGGCCATATCTCGTTGGCCCACTGCCCCCTTTCAATGTAATAAGTTCTGATTGCCGGTCTTCTGCGTTACGGTCAACGTTGAGCGGGGAACGGGGAGTGTGGCCCAAGGGTCTGGCCCAAGGGCACCTACGCCCGCCCAATGCCCGACGTCGGCTGCCAGAACACCCATTACTACTGGAAGACCGGCGGAAGGTGGCACGATACCAATGCAAATGCAAAAATGTTCCATTTAACTGACACACCCTCTAAATAGAAATGAAAGATTCCAGCTCAATAAAAGATCCCCCCTTCGATTTGTGTGGAAAAATCCAGTCTATAGGATATCGAGGACTCAGGTCATTGCACCTTTGAGAAACTGCCGAAATAAACAAACGGTCATGAATAATGGCACATTCCTTCATCAAGGGTTGCAATGTACAAAGAAACCACGAAGTCATCAGTGGGGTCTATTGAAGAAATCAAAACTAGTTAATTAAAAAAAAAGGAATCATGTTTAAAATAGACGTAATTAAGTTTGCCTTAATGTCTAGTTGATTGTTAAGAAGTTTAATTATGTTTGCTATGCTATGGAATTACGTGATAAGTACCGGCGCTTTATTTGGTACGGGTAAAATCGTCTGCTGAATACACCCAAACCGAAGAGTTCATTCCTATGGTGTCCCCCATACTTGTGTACTAATTGTCTGCTTGGAATCTCATGAATTCTTTGTTAATCCTTTGTGGTGGAGTCACGCCTTCAGTACATGTACATTGTAACATTCAGATAGCAGCCTGTCAGCGAAGGAGGTACACTGCACACTGTGTTCTCTCAACATCAAGTTCTAGCTTCTACTTGGCATTTCCAAGTGTAGTTTCTCCTATTTTGGACTCGGTAAGTATATTTTCATTTGTTATTGTTGAATTTGAAAAAAGTACACCGACGCGGTAGGGTTTGAATTGGGCATGTAATGGGCTTAAGTAGCAGCTTGGCCCACAAGCAAAGTGCGAAGTTCGTGAAGTTGCGTTTCGGACGATCTTTCCCCTTAATTTGTTCCCTTAAGGTGTTTTCATCAATAGCAAATTTCATGGATTAGTAAACTGAGGATCATGTTTTCCCCTTCAAATTGGTGGCCTTCAAGTACAGGCCGCGCTTCGCGCGGCACCCCGCTAGGATATAAAAATCCTTTACACAAATATTTCGAAATGTGGGTGAGGGTGTTATACGCCTCTCTCAATATTTATGCATGGCGTCATAATTCTAACCCAAAATGAAGCTATTTCGCACGTCTACCACTACTTGCAGTGGCTGTACCCACCTCGTTTAGGGTTAGACAACGTACCGTATGCATCTAGAAACTTTAAGGCTCCCCCGTGATCCTTATAGGGGTCTAATATGTTGGGCCTCCCTAACGTTACACGTTTTTCAAATCAGCGTTGATAGGTGAAACTGACCGTTAGCCAGCAATAACTAAAGTTTCTTTTTGTACTACACTACCAAAACTTTCTCCACACACTCAATAATACATTCATAATGCTTGCATTTCCTTGTTAAAAAACATCGTCAAAAATGACATTTTTACGTCCCACGATACATAGCGTTGCTACAGCACTATAAGTAAAGCGAGTTTTTGGAACATGCTGTGTGCCACAAATCTAATTTATCTACTGTTTTTTTTCGGGGGGGGGGGGGGCGTAAGAGCGTAGGCCTCTTTTTAGTTTATTCTCATCTGAATTGGTCTTGTACACTTTCCGGTCAATAGGCTGCATGTATAACGGGAGCACTTAACGTGAACGTCAAAAAAGTGTTTTGCAGGCAGAGATGCCAAGTCCAGAGGCTAGCTATGTGTGAGATTTTTCAAAGCTCAACCCCCATCCCCCCGGAAAAAAAATTGCCAGTTTAAGAAGGCCTTTTTAAATCGCCGCCCAACCTTTTTTTATTTTTTTTATTTTTATAAATAAATAAAACAATGTGAAATTTAAAAAAAAAGCCTCCTCAGAATAATTAAAACTCACTTGAGGTACACAGGAGATGTTGATGGTTAATGTGGAGGTTCGATTGTGTCAGATTATATCCTTCCAAACTTAAAAAAAATAGACTAAAAATGATGTCCAAAATCAATCGCTCACTTCTTCTGCCTGTTGTGTCTTCGCTAGTGGAGCGCATTTCAACGAATTTGCTAAAAGAATCGGAACAAACTTGTGCGCAATAAGCGTTTTGCGCTCTGCCGAATTTGAGCTGAACCTACTGGATGAGCAAAAGCGTGCGCAATCTGCAAATTTGCGCTCTGTTTGTACCAATTTTGTACAAAAAATTTCGTAAATTTTTTTTCCCGATCTCGCCCCAATAATGGTTAAAGTGCGTGTGAGCGTGAGACAGAGCCCAAAATGCGTAAGTCTCACGCCTAATGCGTGAGACTTGGCAGGTCTGGTTTTGTTTTATTGTCACTTTGGGCTTATTGCATCTCGCGAAATTTGAACGACAAACGACACAATTTCTGACCGCGTTCATGTTCACGCTGCTCTAGGAACAAACCTCCATACATCCCATATCTCTGGAACCCTATATCGTACAAACTAAATAAAAACGATAAACTCGTCCCCACTCCTTAATTTTCTCTAACTTATTTCACTTTCAGAAAGCATGTCAAGTCATGTTTAGGGTTTGTTACGTCCAGTTTGGGTCATTAGACAAACTCCTAAAAATGTACCCCATTCAGCCGCACGAGGTCTCTTTTGTTAATATTATCTCCATCAGTAACCAACGTAACCGATGGCTAAATTAGGCTTCAAAATGGATTTGGCAAAATGTACATTCTGAGACCTGACCGACACACTGCTCTAACCAATTTTGTGAATGGACTTATTCAAAAGGAAGTTTAATGTCGTTTTGCTTAACAACTTTGACCAAATGCAAAGCAAAGTTCTTTTTTTACAGCTTCAAAACAGCCTTTGACGTACGTGTATAGTTTCACCATAGAGTAAGGAATGGTTTCACAATTCTACCTCCATGGTTAAACTCTGAAACTGCAACACCTCCATGAACAGACCGTATTCTAAAACGGTATTCATGTACCCATTTGAGTTTACTGGCAAAAGGTCCAAGGTCGCCACCCACTGTCAACTTAAAGTGGTCCCACGGCGACCTTCTTCACCAAGCAACAGGTGGCCTGTTTCAAACCAGACAACACACCACTCACAATACACTGACCAAAATGGCTCTTTGTGTAAGGCCCCCCCCCCCACCCCTAAAATGTTATTAATTGTAAAGTTCCCTTAGACACCTTCCAACCTATAGCCGGCCCTACCCAATGTTTCCAAATTATAAAGCTTCCGTTTGATCCCATCCTTGTCCATCATGATAATTCTCATGCCGTTTGGAAGTGAATGCTTTTTTATAAATATTCTCCATTTAATCTTTTCAACAAATGAGTCACCCGCAGAAGGATTTCTAGGAAGTCTGATAACAACGTCGACCAGTGGTTGACACATGGTCACCTGCGAAACATCAATCTACGGTACTTCATCCATTCAATGCAAATTCGGTCAAATTCGTGAGATTGGTTTCGGTTTTGTCCTGGCACCAATGCCTCTTCGACCCTTTCGACCCTGCGCGGCAATGAATGAACCAATCCGGAGAACCATGCTTAGTACAACACGAAAGTAACCTGACCAAAAAGGGCGCATCGAATGGCGGGTGGGCGGGCAAGGGGCAATGAATGAACCAATCCGGAGCACCATCTGCGAAACACTGTCCAATGAGTCGCCTGTCAGAAAGATTTCTAGGAAGTCTGGTAACAACATCGACCAGTGGTTGACGCACGGTCGCCGCCCAAACTTCCTCCAATCACATGACTTGTAAGTGCGAGTTTGGATCCGGGTTTTGCAGACTTGCAACCCGACGTCTGAAACCACACAAACGAATTGAATTCCACACAAACAACCGTGTTGGATTCCACAAGGATGCCATTCCACTGGACCTTCTAATTTTCAATCCAAGATGGCGCAGGTTCCGCTTTTAATAGTATAGATAGATAGATTGTGGGTGTGTGTGTGTGGGGGGGGGGGGGGGGGTTATGGAATTTGTAAGTCCGCCCCAAACAAATTCTGATGATGTAACTCAATGTAACAATGCTGTTTTTTATTGGAAACTACTCGGGAAGCCCAATTTCATAGAGCTGCTAAGCAAACAAAATTGCTCAGCATGACATTTTTGCCTTGATAACAAAACAGGATTACCTACCAAATTTCAACGTGATTTTCATGATAAGCACTAAGTACTAAGCAATATGCAAACAATTTAAATTTGGTTGGTAATTGTGTTTTTATCAATTGAGGAAGAAATTTCATGCTAAGTAAATTGTTGTGCTCGGCAGCTCAATGAAATAGGGCCCTCATGATTAAATCTGCAAAATGTTTGTAACACTCATCTCAACAGAGAAAACGTTAGATTCAACAGAGAAGTTAACACTTTTTTTCTGTCTACATTCAATTACAGGTACACTGCATTTTTGTTAAAGTTTGACTGTGTTGCATATACTTAGTGGTATTTGTAATTTAATCTAGTTGCTGTTTTTTAATGTCAAACTACTTTCGGCACTGTTTTGGAATGTCTACTCTATAAAAGTGCTGCTGCTATTTCTTTGATAGAATGACTCTCTTTCTTCGGCAATAGACTACGGGACAAAAACATCGATTTCACAAAGCACCCAGATTCGTCTGAACTTAAGATGGGTTGCGTGCCACAGTTATTTGTAGTGTAACTCTAACTGTGTCCCTCCACCCATGGAGGAAGGAATAGAAGGAGCTCGAACGACCCGCAAAACCACAGAGTAACAAAAGAATACCCTGACAATGCCCCCGTCTAACTAGTGGAAAAAGTTAGGAGACCTCCAGCTGGACGGCCGATTAACGAGCAGGATTAGATTTCTTTGTACAGAACGTGTGGTACCGCTGCTCTAGAACGTTGGCTTCGTGTAAAGTTGAACCATTGGAGACAAGAATTGTGAATAATTCTACCCTTTTTCATTTACCGTCTGTGGTGTTTTACTGACAGAAACATCATGGCATATTTTTTTTATTTTTTTTGACATTCCGGTCACTAGCAGTGGTTCAAAATTTGGGTATTAGCACAGGAGGGTGGTTGGTATTCAATTGTGTTTTTCGATTTGGTGAGCACAAGTGTATACAATTTTTGTCAGGTCTCAAAACAATTGTTTTGCTGTATTATATCCATACGACATACGACACAATGGTTGAGTGAAGAACCAAGTGCGCACGCGCAAACTCACATAGCCAGTTCGCCCATTGTCTGTATAAGGTATGTCGGTGATCACGATGTGTTGTTAAACGACCGCGGTACCGCAGGTTTGACTTTTGATGTCCCTTCGTTCGAGCTCCTTCTATTCCTTCCTCCATGGTCGAACACAGCTAATTCTGACGCACAGCTCTACATGCATGTGACATGGATTGTTAGGTGTTCGGGCCAACAGCCCGGAACACACCTCTTATTTTTGTTCGTTTTATTTTTGGTGCATTGTTAGTCAAGTACAATAAATACCAACTTAAATACTTACTATCGTTACTTTTTAACCATGCTTGTACTCCATGAAGCCGAACCCTGGTTTTTGTAGTTGACAAAAAATAGAATTTAAATGGTGGAAATATAGGGCTATATTTTTACATTTATATTTCACAATGTAATTGATATAATCGTGCCCTTGGGATCATGAGATAATGACTGAAACACGCCCCCCCCCCTCCCAGTTTAACGACCCAAGTTTTTAAATGTAAAAACACCCAAGGGAGAAAAGGAATTGCTTCCGAGTTCTGTGGCAAAACTCTCGGTAAAGCTTTAAATGCACTGAGTACCTTTGGTAATTGTCAAAGACCAGTTTTTTTTATACTTGGTGTATCTCAACATTGCATAAAATAACAAACTTGTGAAAATTTGGGCTCAATTGGTCGTCGAGGTTGCGAGAGAACAATGGCAGGAAAACACCCTTGTGACACAAGTTGTGTGCTTTCAGATGCTTGATTTCGAGAACCTCACATCAGCTGAGGTCTCGAATTACATTCAAATATTATTTGAGTGAAACATTATTTCTTTTTCAAAAACTACGTTACTTCAGAGGGTGCCGTTTCTCACAATGTTTTTCACTTTCAACAGCTCCTCATTTGCTCGTTTAATACGAAGTAAGTTTTTATTTTGAGTTCTTATCAATTATTCGGAGTAATTACCAATAGTGTCCACTGCCGGTGCCTCGAATGGAGCTTTCCCTTAATGGTCTGCTAACCTGTCAATTCATGTTTTGGGTCACACATAACGTTGGTTTGCGGTAACAGCATAATACTTGGTGCGGGTAGATTATTTGTATTGACAACTAGCATCGCTTCTTACTTTTACAAAGGGGACTTCTCAATTATAAAAATGATACAGCTGCTGCTTATTATCTGTCTGTTTTTAACCATTTATTTTTGCCAACACGTTTATGTAATTCAACATTTTTATTCAAAGTACCCTTATTTCTTTCCAAGCTTCGTAATTTGTATTTTGTTTTGTTACTCTCTTTGTTTGTTTTATGCGCCTCGGAATAAGTTTATTCTTAGATAGATGGCGCTTTATAAGTTTTCATTATCATTATTATTATTATTAACTATACCACCGTTGTCTTACTAAAATCGTCAACATCTATTTAGTCATCGCGGTAACCCCCCCCCCCCCCCCCCCCCCTTGGCTGAAATTAGGGTTAGACTGCCTCGCTAGTTACCGGGCAGTCTCTGTGGTCTAGTTGGTAAGACACTGTACTCGAATTGCAAGGGTCGTGGGCTCCAATTCCACCCGAGTAATCATGCCTGTGATTTGTTCCACAGAACTCGGGGGGGGGGGGGGGGGGAGTGCTCAGTAAACCATGCCAATACACATCGTTTTAAGGGTAAAAAACAAATAAATAACTATAATTGTTTTGTATTGGATAAACACTGTTTAATGATAACATACAGTACTTTATCAACATGATTCAAGGTTTTCGCTTGTCTGGAAATGGGGTTACATAACCGTTCTCGTTTCGTATTATAGAAGCCATTAATCCCCTTAAGCCATAGTATCTTAAATCTATGACCTTCCCAGTCTGATGCGGAATAAACTTGGTTTGCATTCGGATAACAAACGCGACTGTTATGAAAAGCAGGATTTGAAACATGGTCGAAATACGATATAGCCCTAAGTAAAGGTTTGCGGTAAAGTCGGAACGGTTGGAACGTTCCGCCGGGAATACGACAGCGATCTAGTGGGCATACGGCAACGATCCTATGGGAACACGCAAGCATACTCTGCTTTAGGAACGTTCCTGTGGATCGCTCCGTCAAGCACGCAGCTAGTAACCCTATCGCGAATCGGCATGCGTGAGAGGAATAGCAGTTAATTAATAGCAGTGGAGTGTAATTAATACATTAATTAATTAAATCTTCTGCTTATTGCACCCTCAAACACAAATCCATGTGACTATAGGCTATTAAAACACACAATACAAACAGCCTACAGCCTAACATGCATTATAATAAGCACCGAGTGATATTATAATTAAACTTCCGTTGAATTTGGGGGTATTTTATAGCAACAAATTCCAACAAATTACATTCCCTTGTTAGTTTTTAACTGTTTTCACAATCTTAAGCCATCTTGTGGCACAGCTTTGACACCCTGCCTTGAAAATTGCATATTATGACCAATGTCGGTTCAATGCCGGCTCAATGCTGCGCCGTTACAAAATCAGTATTGGCACAGAAAAATGTTTTTTATATCAATATATGCCAAAATGGTGTGCCTCTTCCAAAATGGCGTCGCGCTGAAAAAAAAAAACAGTATTGGCCCAGAAAAGATTTTCTATAGTGCAGCTACAAAACAAGTATTGACCCAATAGAGGTGTGCCGCCCAAAAAACAGTAGACAGATGTCAGAAAGTAAAACTTTCGTTATCAGACGAAAATGCAACCAGCCTTTTAACTGTCACTTTTTTTAAATAAAATCATAAATGAAAAACGTTTATCAAACATATTAAATTTAAATGATATTACTTACAATAAAAAAGTCCATTACAATAAAGTGTAGTTGTCCATGATATAAACAAAAAAACAAAAACAATGAAAAAACAGCAGCAATGAATAAATTATATTAAAAATGCTATGTGAAAACCAATAAAATAATATAGGAGGTATACACTTTAGCACAAAATAATGTTGTGCTATAATTGTTTAAGTTGAATTATGGTTTATTTATTTTGCAACATAATTTATAATTAATTAACTAGACATTAGGTGTTTGTGCACAAACACAAAGCTGTTCCGTGGTCTTTTGCTTCAATTGAGTGCTTCAAAGATTATAGTTGGTCTGATTTCAAAAAATAACAGATTTGGTCTTTGCCCAAAGAGTCTATAACTGAAAAAAAATGAAAATCAGTTGTGTAGTTCTTGAGATATGGCCCAACTTCCGGTTGACCCGGAAGTGAAGGTCAACATGGGTCAAGATTACCTGGGGCTAATCTCCAGTGCCCAAGGAATCTCCCAGCAAACATCTATATTGGCTCGATACTGGCATTTACATTTGAAACATTGGCAATTAATCGGTCCAGTACAGTTGCCATAACTCACCATGTACAGGCCCAATAACGTTCGCGCTGATGCTGACACTTCTGGTTTAGGCCATTATAGCATGGCACTATTTGGCCCAGAATTGGACAGCTACTGGCCAGATAATGCCACAGCTGGCAGAAGATTGGCCAAAATACTTTTTGCACGTAACAGTTGCCATAACTCAGGCCCAGTAACGTTCATGATAGTGCTGGCACTTCTGTAGTTGGCCAACGCAGTTTGCAACTATTTGCCCATAATTGGACCGTTACTCTATAATTGGACTTCTCACACTATAATTATTGCATTTTTTGCAGTTCTTACCCTTTCAATTTGTCTACAAGTAATATTTTTTTTATTTCCAAACTGGTTAGGTTATGTCCCTTCTTTTTTTTTCAGGAAATTTCTAATTTTAATGTAATTTGTATGACTTTTTTATCAAATTTTGTATTGTTTACCCTTTTTATTGTAAATTGTTGCAATTCAGCATGTGGCTGCTTATGACATTTTTTTAATAAACCATTCTATATGTTACTGGCCAGATTGTTCAGTGGAAAGTAATTAATACATTATTATAAAACAAATATTGACTGCAAATAACAAATATTGACTGCAAATAATATTTACTCGTGCATTGGTTAAAAATTAGACTCCCTCGGTGATCCCCGTAGCGTTCTATTTTCCCTCGGCTTCGCCTCGGGAAAATAGAACGCTCAGGGGATCACCTCGGGAGTCATAGTTTTAACCATAGCACTCGAAGCAGTCAACATTTGTATACTATCAACCTCTCCCCATTTAATACACGTACCAAGTGAGGTTTTATGTTGACAATTATTTTGAGTAATTACCATAAGTGTCCACTGCCTTTAGTGCCAAAGCAGGCTTCGTGGACTCTGGATGACAACAGTGCTGACGCAATCTACACTGTTTACAAATGTGGGTCACTTACAATCGTGGGCCTTTAAGGCACTGGACACAGTTGGTAAATTGTCAAAGACCCGTATTATCACTTGGGTCCAATTTCATAGAGCTACTTAGGCACAAAAATCGCTTAAGCACGAAAATAGCTCGCTTATTTAACACATGTGACTGGCCAAAATTTCATGGCATATACATTGCCTGTGACTGGTATTTAGCTGTTGTTTACTTAGCATAACAATTGAGTGGAGTCTTGGCCGGTATTCTGATTCTACTAAGCATGGATTATTTTGCTTAAGCAGATATTTTTGCTCAAGCAGCTCTATGAAATTCGGGAAAGTACCGAGTTTATAAAGGTGTGTTATAGGTGTTTTTTATGCCTCCTCTCATTAAGATCGCTGCAGTCAAACATCGGTGTAAGGTGTCACACCAAATAACATCCAATTATGTGCACACATTGTATTGGTAACTGTCAAAAACAAGTATTCTCACCTTGTGAATCCCAACATACATAAATAAATTAACAAATAATATAACAAAATAATAAAATAACAAATAATAAAAAAATGAAAGTGTGACTTAATTGGTCATCGAAGTTGCAAGAGAATAATGAGAAGAAAAAAATGTTGCACAAATCTGTGCACAATTTGTGCGTGCCTTTAGGTTTCAGGCCTGCAGTCTTTTATTATTTTGAGGGAGAAGTTCTACCTCTCGCTCAAAACTACGTTACTTCAGGGGGAGTCATAAATGTGTCAAAATGTTCTAATACCATCAACCATCCCGTTGAGTGTGTCCAAAGTGAAATGCTATTCTAATAATCATTTTGAGTAATTAAAAAAAGTGTCCAGTACCTTTAACGTCCAATATTTATCTAAAAGTTTAGATCGCAAATAAATTGGTGTTATCACTGTGTCAATTTTGAGCAAGGTGAATGAATTACACAAAAAGCATCTGCGGAGACATTGCAGATTTGTAGAACCTATACCCGTGGTTTCCAGGTGAACTATTGTGCTTCTGTTTTTTCTTCTTCTTCTCAGTATTTTATATCACCATGGATACCGATATTCAAGATGCGGAGACTCAGTTGAAGTTGATTCACAAACTGTCGACCAGAAAGAACTCTTCGAGCGCCGTGAAAGAATTCTACGATAACTGGGCTGATCAATACGACAAGGTAGGATAATTTGTTTTTATAACTTTTGGAAACTCGTGGGTGCTGTTGCCAGCAGCGCTTGCTGACAAAGTTCCACTATCTTAAAGACACAGGGCACTTGGTAATTGTCAAAGACCAGTCTTTTTACTTGGTGTATCACACATAATTATGCATTATACAATAACAAACCAGTAAGATTTGAGCTCAATCGGTCAACGAAGTTGTGAGATAATAATGAAAGAAACAAAAACACCCTTGTCACACGAAGGTGTGTGCTTTCAGCTGCTTGATTTCGAGACCTCTAGTTCTGAGGTCTCGAAATCAAATTCGTGAAAAATTACTTCTTTCTCGAAAACTACGTTACACTGTTTTATACAAACAACAGCTACCGGTACTCGTTATCAGGTTAAGTTTTATGATAATAATTATTTTGAGTAATTACCAGTGCCTTTAACCATCTATTGTTTACAATTCTGCCAAAGCATTATCCTAAAATCTTCATTGTTTAAAGGCATTGCACTGTTGGTAAAATACTCAAAGAATTTGTTAGCATAAAAACCTACTTGGTAATGAGTAATTGAGAGTACAGAGCAGCTTCCGGCGCCCTATAATCTTTGATTGGTAGTAAAAAAAAAAAAAAAAAACATTGTGAGAAACGGCTCCATGTATTACGTACTTTTTGAGAACGAAGTAATTTCCCACTCAAACAAAAACAACTTCAGCTGAAGCCTTTTAGTATGCATCTCTGCTGAAAGCGCACGAAGTTACAATGTAATGCAACCAACAAGGGTGCCCTTTGTTTCATTTTTTCTCTTGCAATTTCGATGACCAATTGAGCCAAAAATTGCACAGGTTTGTTAGTTTATGTACAAGTTGGGACACACCAAATGAGAGTACTGGTCTTTGACAATTCCCAAATGTGTCAAGTGCCTTTAAAGGCACAGCTAGGTAACATAACCGAGTGGTTAAGAATATCGAATTCAAGTGCTGGGTGTGCATGGTTAAAGCATCATAATGTGGGTTCGAATCCCTGTAATGGCACTTGTGTCCTTTGGCAATATGCTATCATTTATGGTACCTGCGAGGGTAGAGGTTGATATTGTGTATGCAAAAAAAGCAGCACCATGGCAGCTCATCAGGGTTGTATACTCCAAGAAAGCTGACAAAGATTAAAGGAATGTTTAGGCCCAATGACCAGCGCACTAATGTTAAGCGCATTAAGATGTTTTTGTGAAATGCTACTCAAAATTAGCAAACATTGTGAGAAACGACTTTCTTTGAAGTATCGTAGTTCTTGAGAAAGAGGTAACTTCTCACCAAAATAATATTTGAATCTGAAAAAGACTTCAGGCCTGAAGCCTTCCTGTTAAAAAGCACAAGAAATTTGTGCAGCAAAAGGATCGTTCTTCTGTCATTATTCTCTTGCAACCTCGATGACCAATATCTATTGAGCCCAAACTATCATTAGGGTTGTTATTTTGTTCAGTATGTTGAGATATACACCAAGTGGGAATAATAGTCATTGACAATTACCAAATGTGTTCAGTGCATTTAAAGACACTGGACACTATCGGTAATATTGTCAAAGACCTCACTTCTTGGTGTATCTCAACATATACATGAAATAACAACCCTGTGAAAAATTGAGCTCAATCGGTTGTCGAAGTTGCGAGATAATAATGAAAGAAGATACACCCTTGTCACATGAAGTTGTGTGCTTTCAGATGCTTGATTTCGAGACCTCAAATTCTAAATCTGAGGTCTCGAAATCAAATTCATAGAAAAGTATTTCTTTCTCAAAAACTACGTCACTTCAGAGAGAGCTCACCGTTTCCCACAATTTCTTATAATATCAACCTCTCTCCATTACTCGTTACCAAGCAAGGTTTTATGCTAGTAATTATTTTGAGTAATTACCAATAGTGCACACTATAATGGTACAGAATAGGCAGTGGCGTTACCTGGGGTGGATTTCACAAAGAGTTAGGACTAGTCTTATCTCGAGTTAGGACCAGTTACTCGTCCTAACTTAGGACGATCCATGCAATTTGTATATCTCCTAGGACTAGTCCTAAGTTAGGACTAGTCCTAACTCTTTGTGAAATCGACCACAGGTATTTTAATGGGGAGTAGAAGGGAAGCAGGGCGAGGACACAACAAAGAGGGAGCTATTTGAGGGACAATTCTTTTATCCCGCCCCTGCCCACTGTCCCCTCCCTACCCCATCCACCTGTATGTATTTTCCTGCAAGGTACGTGGGGTTATCTAATATTTTACCCCATGTAATGCTGACAAGGTGCCGTGGCCAATCAATCTAGGAACTTGTACACAAGAGCACCCTACAAACCATAACTCATTTCTAGTTTCCTGATTAAAGGGAAGGTACACGTTTGGTAATTACTCAAATTGGAGAGCTGTCGATAGTAAAGAACATTGTGGGAACGGCTCCCTTTGAATTAACGTAGTTTTTTAGAAAGAGGTAATTTTGTCACTAAAATAATTTTAGACTTCTAGCTAGAAGTCTTTCATTCCTATCTGAAAGCACACAAATTAGTCCAATAAGGGTGTTTTTTTTGTTTCATCAGTTTCTCGCAACTTCGATGACCAATTGAGCCAAATTTTCAGTCTTGTTATGTTATGGTTATGTTGGGATACACCAAGTGAGAACACTGGTATTTGACAATATTATTACCAAACGTGTACAGTGGCTTTAGAAAAAAAAATCAATAGTGTGATGACATTTCAGTGTAGTTGTTATTAATATTAGTAGAAGTATTTGTTTAACAACCCCACTCAGACCGATGATAAAATGACAACCGGTGCTACCCGGATTTCACTAGTTTGTTTTTCATGGACGATATATTGTGGTTAAAGGCACTGAACACTATTGGTAATTACTAAAAATTATGGTCAGCATTAAAACTTAATTGGTAACGAGCAACGGGGAGCTGCTAATATAGGAAAAAAAAAAAAAAAAACATTGCGAGAAAGGGCTCCCTCTGAAGTAACGTAGTTCCTGAGAAAAGGGTGATTTGTCACTCCCCCCAAAAAAAAAGACTTCATGCCTGGAGCTTTTTGGGGGGCATCTGAAAGCACGCAAAGTAATTCAGTAAGGAGGGGTTTTTATTGCATTATTTTCTTGCAACTTGGATGACCAATTGAGTCCAAATGTTCCAAAGTTTGTCAATGTATGCATAATGTTGAGATTTACCAAATGTGAATAGGCTGGTCTCTGACAATTATTACCAAACTTGTCCACTGCCTTTAAGCTAATCCTCGGTTCTAATTATTACACCGCAGTGTGCAGTGCGAGGTACAATATCCCATAACTGGAACACAATAACAACAACAACAGGACTTTGTTCAGATTTTGATGCCACATATCAGCGTAACCTCGAGTTCCGAAAAGAAAACAATCCCTCTGATAACAAGGTCAAAATCCATAAAAACTGTTGAGCAGAACAAACTGCTTGAAAAAGTTTATTTAATGAGCACAAATACTGAGTGAGGTTGCACCAGTCTCAACTTCTGGTAAGCGATAATTTGATGTGCTTAGCAAGTTGTTGTATATAGGCTTTTTAAAATTGAGCCCTGTACGCAACTAAAGTATTGGCATCGGGTAGACTTCAGTTCTGTGATGCAATCATTTTCCCAAGTTATCAACAGTAAAAGAAAGTCTCTAACCCGAACTTTGTAAAATGCCAATTTTTTTTTTTTTTTTTTACTTTTGTCAAAGAACGGGAACTAATTTCATCGAGTTGTTAAAGACCCTCGGTAATTGTCAACGACCACTCTTCTCACTTGGTGTATCTCAACATATACATAAAATAACAAACTTGTGAAAATTTGAGCTCAATCGGTCGTCCAAGTTGCGAGATAATAATGAAAGAAAACAAACACCATTGTCACACGAAGTTGTGTGCTTTCAGATGCTCGATTCGAGACCTCAAAATGAATTCTTAATCTGAGGTCTCGAAATCAAATTCGTGGAAAATTACTTCTTTCTCGTAAACTACGTTACTTCAGAGGGAGCCGTTTCTCACAATGTTTTATGTTATCAACAGTTCCACATTACTCGTTTACAAAGTAAGGTTTTATGCTAATTATTATTTTGAGTAATTACCAATAGTGTCCACTGCCATTTAAGCAGCACTGCGTGTTGGGTACCAGCAATTTAGTCGGGCACCAGTCACAACAGTGTATACTTATGATTTATATTGAGCCATAGTCTCTACCACACCCTTCCTCTGCAGACCTTCATCAACATCCACCACATCCAGTATTATTTATTGAATCGTTACGATACTTTAACTTGTCTTTGTCAATCAACTATTGTTTCTGTTCTTCCCTCCCAGGTCTACGACAATGCAAACTACAATGGACCGATGGCATGCGCAGACACTCTTGGAAAATTCCTCGCCAATAGGAGCGCCCGCATCGTCGACTGTGCAGCAGGAACGGGGCGAGTAGGCGTACAGGTATTATAACTCTCTGCTCCTTATACAACTACAAACAAATATTGACCAAGAGTATATTTTATTGACCAAACGACAGAAACATCTATAGAAACTAAAAGCGGTTGAACCAAAGTTTTGCATTCATTACCTTATTTCTAAATTTGGGTAGGTATCAGGAAATGTAACCTTTGACATGTTCTCTTCCTTAAAGACACTGCCGTCGATTTCACAAAAACTCTTCCTAACTTAAGACTAATCTTAGGACTTAGGAAGAGTGCCAACCCTGCACTGTAGCATGCAGACATAAAGATTAATCCTTAGTTAGGACGAGTTACTCGTCCTAACTTTAGATAAGACGAGTCCTAGCTATTTTGTGAAATCGACCCAGGACACTATTGGTAATTGTCAAAGAACAGTCTTCTCAACTGCATAAAATAACGAACCTGTGAAAATTTGAGCTCAATATTGGTCGTTGAAGTTGCGAGATAATATAATGAAAGGAAAAAACACCCTTGTCACACGAAGTTGTTTGCTTTCAGATGACAATAAAAGACTTCTAGATAGAAGTATTTTATTATTTTAGTGAGAAATTACCTCTTTCTCAAAAACTAAGTTACTACAGAGGGAGTCGACAGGGTATCAACAGCTCTCCAATGCTCGTTACCAACGAAGTCAGTTTTGAAGTTAATAATATTTGTTTTGAGTAATTAAAAAACATGTACCTTCCCTTTAAGCCTGTAAGCACAAACGTTTGATAAGCACAAAAAAGAATCGCTTAAAATACAAGGTTACCAGCCGAAAGTACATTAAGTTGACACTGTTATGACAGGTGCCCCACTTAATTTGATAAGCAAAGAAATTTGTTGAAGCGGCATTTTTTGCTGAACAGCTCTATAAAACTGGGCCCCGGTTCAGTATTGCTGACAAGCACCATCACGTTGCTTTCCAATCTTCCCAATTTCTTGAAATAAAGACTAAGTTATCAAAAAACTGAATCATCGCGTCGTGACTCGTTGTTTTATCCAACGTCGTTCTTGTATCTTTTCATTATGTTTCTCATAGTTGGCTAGACTCGGTTTCAAGCGAATCGACGCTGTAGACTTTTCACAGAAAAGTTTGGACATCAGCGCCTCGAGAGGAGTCTACGAGAGACTCATCTGTGATCATCTTGGCAGCAACAAGATTAAAAACGTTGAAGATGGTATGCTATACGAAAAAAAAAATGCGTACAATCGTATTTCTAATTGTGTACTCTTCTTTTTGGGCGGATTTTGGCACCGTAAATACTGCACGGTAATTAAATATTGTTAGAGTTTAAACACAAAGTGTTGGAACTAATCATAATATTTAAAAGATAAACATGCTTACCATTTTTGACACCTGCTCAGGAATGGTTCGTAGCATTGTATGACTAAAGGCACTGGGGTCGATTTCACAAAGAGTTAGGACTAGTCCTAACTTAGGACTAGTCCTAGGAGATATACAAATTGCATGGTTAGTCCTAAGTTAGGACGATTAACTGGTCCTAACTCGAGATAAGACTAGTTCTAACTCTTTGTGAAATCCACCCCTGGACACGTTTGGTGTTTACCAAAGACCAGTATTCTTGGTGTATCCCAACATGTGCCTAAAATAACAGACCTGTGAAAATTCGGGCTCACTTGGTCATCGAAGAAAAATTACCTTTGTTGCATTACCTTGTGTGTTTTCAGATGCATACACGCGTCAGCTGAAGTGTGTTATTATTCCAGTAAAACTTTACCTCTTTCTTAAATTACTTCAGAGGGAGCCGTTTCTCACATTGGTTTATACTAAAATATAAACAACTCTCCATTGCTCGTAACTATATATATATAGTTTTTTAGGCTACCAATTATTTTGAGGTTATTACCGAAAGTAGTATCCAGTGCTTTAGTTAGTCTAACCACTGCACTTATTTTATATTGAAGGTTACTATGAAGGATTGATCTGCGTGGGTGCTCTATCGATAGGTCATCTTTCATGCGATGTCTTCCCTGAATGGAACAGAATAGTCAAAAAAGGTAGGCTACGTGCCATTGGTAATTTTTTTGGTGGAACATTGTTCTTGGCGTCACTGGAGAGGGCGCCCGCTTAAAGAGGTCAAAGGTAGGATAACATGGGATTGTTTTATTGGACCTTTATCATGGTGTAGCCATGTTAGCCCACCTTATTGAGCTTTTAATGGCTCCGCTTTTACTATCGGCCTCCAGTGATGAGACCGATGTTAAAAGCGGAGCCATTAACAGCTCAACAAGGTGGGCTATAGCCATGTATATGTTCTCTAATTCATCTCGGTGTACATTAAACCGGAAGCTGAAAGGAAAACTATAGTCCGTTTCCTTTTTGTGCAATGCGCACAATACCGAGAACAATGAATTTTACCTGGTATGGTCTGCTGCCACCAAGCGTCCCGAAGGTCCCCCTTTCGCGTGACGTCGCGTATTGATGGTTGCACCTTTTGAGAGTCATGTCCCGGTATTTTATTCAATGCAATGTCAAGACACTTGTGCAAAGCTTATTGATAGCGTATTATAAATATTTCGCTGAATAAGAATTAGTTTTTATTACTGTTATTAAAATATACACAAACGGTGTAAACTCGAACCTGACTTGGTATTACATGTTCAGTTTGCGTGGTGAACATTTCATGTGCGGTAAAACAGTCATAATTTTGAGTAGTGTTTGAAGCTTTGCATGGTGTTAAGACATGAGAAGAAACTATAAATAAATAGTAAACTTGCGGGTACAACCATGTGTAACACATGGTTGTACCCGCAAGTTTACTATTTTTTTATAGTCTCTTCTTAAGTCATAATTTTGTACATGCTCTATACTTGTAGGGGGCTTAATGGTTTTCACTCTGAGCTGGACACTGGTCGAAGGAGACACCCAAGAACATAAAGACATCATCCATGACATGCAGGACGCCATCAACGACAACATACAGAAAGGCAGATGGGAACTAGTCGAGAAAATGGATATATCATTGATTTTACAAGACGGCCGCGCAGATATGTACACAATTCGCCGCATGTAAACAACCACAAAAACACACGATCGTAATATAATGCAGGGTAGATGATCTATCGGTCGCACCATAAACTGACGTTTGGGTTAAACAAAATTTGCAATTTGATTTAGTTATACTGCCGTCGATTTCACCAAACTCTTCCTAACTCAGGATAACAATTTTAGGACGAGTTTGTTCCGTGACCATAGACGTTCAGGACTTATTGAACCTATCAATCCCAGCGTTTTGTGAAATCGGCTGCTGGTATTATTTACAGATTATTCATTAAACAACTCATCACCAGATTGACTATTTTTGCGTTTCTACGAAGTGAACTAACACGATGCGACACTTTCCCGAAAGGTGACGTATTTGTTAGACCTTAGCGTTTTCACCAAGCATCTATGCATTGTTTTGTTGTCAGTGCACTTTTCTTAACTTTTCCTAACTTTCTCAAGAGGTGCCTCTAGTTACTGGCCAATCTCAGTTGTTTAGTTGATGAGAATTGCCAAGGTCATGGGTGAGAATCCCAGCTGAGTCATATGCCTGTGATTTGTTTTTACAGAACTCGGGAAAGTACTGAGTATACAATGCTTGCACGTGAGGATAAAACCAAAATAATAGTTCTTTATCCCAGATGTTAATTTTAACATTTGATTAAGTGCCTGTTTGTTATGAATGGATAATTCATAAATAATAAAAAAAAACAGTTACAGGATTGAAGACACAGTGACATTTTTTTATGAAGAAAAAGTCGGCTTTACTTTGGCATTGAAATAGTTGGTTTGAATAGTAAGGAGTCTCAGAAAAAGCAGTTTATAAAAAAGAATTGCAATCCCTTAGCTTCGGTTTTCTCCAAAGCAAGGATTGTTTTGTAGTGGTGCACCAAACGTCAGTTTTGGCAAGACGGTTTCTGTCTTTTGAAACGCTCAACCGCAAGATTTGCCAATTTTGGTTGGCCAAAATTAAGGGCGGCCTTAAGAGGGAAAACATGACAATCCATAGTGCATGTAAACAAACTAACCAAAATAAGTTAAAAAAAAAAAAAAAAAAAAAGGGGGGGAAAACGGCTTAACAAATTAATCCTATAAATAATTCTTGCTAAAAACAACCAATATCTCCTCAAAAAAAACTGTAAGTAATTTATGCTGAAAGCACCCCTATATATTCCTTTAAAAAAAAATTAAAAGGGGACAGGCATGTTTGGTTTATTTCCATTTGCACATCTTGAAATAAATAAAAACAGTAAAACTAAAATATGGTAAAGGAAAATGTAATACTAATAGTTAAGGACAAATGGAGGCACTATCCATTGGAGGTATAACCCCCTGTAGTGGAGTACCTAGACTGCCATATGTTAAAAAAATGTTATAAATTGTATGCGAAAATGCACAGAGATCAAGCGAATATTAAAAAATGGCACCAACCAGGGCCCATACTCTGTCAAGCAGAAAATTCTGCTTGCAAATTTTTCCTATGCAAAAATTGAGTGCGACACCAGTCTCAACACTGTAAGTTTAATGTAATTATGGCTGGTATCCTGTTTCCATTAAGCAGCTATTCCGTGGTAAGCAAGTTGCTGTGCTTACATGCTTTATGAAATAGGTTTCAAGAAGTAAAGTTTATAATTTGCAATATGTCTTCGGGGTAGTGCTAAAATGGGCAGTTTATAATAATATGCACTCAATCTCAAAGCAGATTCTAATAGACACAAATGATAAAAGATATAATAACAGTATTAGTGGTAATATTATTAATGGTAAAGAAAAGTTTGTATATTTTGGTCCATATGACCAACAGCCTAATACAGTTTTTTTTCTTTCTTTTCATTCTTTTCATGTATTCATAACATTTGCATTATGAGCATAAGTGCTACGATATGAGCTGTGTATGTTAGATTTCATGCGCTATTATAAGGACCTCGATATTTATATCAATATTTAAAGGAACACAGTGCCTTGGATCGGTCGAGTTGGTCTTTGGAAAGCGTTTGGAACCGTTTATTATAAAATGCATATTATTCGAAAGATATTTTAAAAAAGTAGAACATAATGATCCACACAAAAAGTGCCACTCGAAATAGCGTGGTTTTTCTTTTACCTCGTCGACTAACTCGGTCGTTCATGTTAATGGGATTCAAATTGTTGAACATCTTTCCAACCATTTGCATTCTATAACAAACGGTTGCAAGCGTTTGTCAAAGACCAACTCGACCGATCCAAAAGCAACGTGTGCCTTTAATTGGTTTGTGGAACACCATGCATGGCTCTCGTTCAATGTTTGTTTGTTTGTTTTGTTTTGTTTTGTTTTTTTTCTTTGGGGGGGGGGGTGCGATTTACTCACCCGGTACTACGATTTGGACTAACTTTTACGGAGGATGCACTTGACATTTTCGTTATCACCATGTGGAGATGTTTACAGGCTGTGATCACATACAATTTGAACAACATAGGACCTTGCAGTGGATAACTGTGTTTGTACAGGGTCTAATAAAGAAAACCCTGCAGGTAAAAATTACACATCAGACATTCGGGCGTGAAGACTACATTGAACAAAACTGGGATGTTGAAATCGCCAACATGGGTGATGTGTTTTACTGATTGAAGATCGAGATAATCAAAGTTTAAAAGATAATGGTGTTAAAACAACACTAAATTCTGTTTTTGCAGTGTACATCATTTTGGTGTACGTTTTCTAGTATCCTATAATCGTCCAAATTGTAACAATTGTGCACTATAGTGTCCAGGGGTGGATTTCACAAAGAGTTAGGACTAGTATTACCTCGAGTTAGGACCAGTTACTCTTCCTAACTTAGGACTATCCATGGAAGTTGTGTATCCCCTAGGTAGGACTAGTCCTAACTCTTTGTGAAATCGACCCTCGGGCCTTTACAAGAATAAAAGTAACCTTTGGAAATTTCCTTTTAAAATTGAATAGCGTTTTTTCTATTTTTTTTTTTTTTCTTTCTTTTCTTTTTTTTTTTTTTGGGGGGGGGGAGGTGATATATCGCCAACGCCCGTGGGCGGATAAGTGCCTGCAGAAAGAATACACAACTTTTGCCGGTTGTCACACAAGCAATACAATTTAATGTGTTTAATTAATTTAGGGTAGAAATTGTAAAATTCAATGTTCAATCTGTTAGATTTGGTGAGTTTAGTCTTCCGCCAATAGATTGCACAATCGTCAGTCCAATTTTGTCTAAAGATGGAATAATAAATGGGAGACTTTGAGGCGCTTATAGTGGCAGCAGACTTACCGGGTAAATTTCCGTTGTTTATGTATTTCTGAGCATGTGCATATTATTACCGAGAACGATAGGTTTTACCTGGAACGTGTGCTGCCACCAAACGTTCTGCAAGTCTTCCATTGTCGATCTACAATCCCGGCCATATCTCGTTGCCCCCCCCCCCCCCCCCCCAGGCCTTGCCCTCCTTCAAATGCTCGCTCTCCTCTCTTCCATTGTCGATCTACAATCCCGGCCATATCTCGTTGCGCAGTTGTGGGTGAGAATTGGGGGTAGGGAGGGGGCAGGGTTTATTGCCAGGGGAAAATGGACAGGGGGATGTTCATTGTAACGTTCCGAATCGGTAGCCCAAGGATAGAAGTTTAAAATGCCACTCGTTTATGTACTGCAATTCTCACTCTCGTTCAAGCTGTTGTCAGACCGGCAAGATTGTTATCTTACGGCAGTCGGTAAAGAAAGAGTGAAGATTCATTCTTCTGATTGATTGGAAATTCAGTGGTCGGAATGAAAGGTACATGGACACATAATTTTTGTCGACGACCAGTAATCTCACTTGGTGCATCCCAACATAATGCATAAATAACGAACCTGTAAACATTTGGGCTCAGCTGTTCATCGAAGTTGCAAGAAAATAAATAAATAAAAAACACCCTTGTTGCACAAAATGTGTGTGTTTTCAGATGCCAATTAATTAAAATGCTTCACCCGAGTAAAGTCTTTTCTAAAGAAATATTAAAATATTAGATTTTTTTTTTTTTTGCTAAGGTTGTTACGCCTTTGTGACATTTCCACGGTAGGTACCCGCGGAAAATTTAGTATCGACAGATTTGTCGGAATAAAACCATTTAATTGAGGGTCGAGTCAGTTAAACTCAAACTAGCCTAGACAAAAATCATCGTTTGTGTGAAATCCCTTTATCTTATGCGAGTTTGTTTTGCTGGCGATAGGCCTATGATGTGAAGTGTAAGCAAAATGAAATCTTACGAAATTTTGCCACTCTGGAATTTTATTTTCTAAATTTGATTTGATATAATATTCAGTCCACCTAACGCGTTTGAGTTTCCACACTATATGGAACATGCCTTCGTGATTCAAATAAAAATTTGAGTCAAGGTTACCGACCCGAAACTGCTGGTAAATGAAATTAGTAACCGACATTTAACGTGTCGCATTGTTTATTAAAGGAACACGTTGCCTTGGATCGGTCGAGTTGGTCTTTGAAAAGCGTTTTTTGACCGTTTATTATAAAATGCACATGGTTAGAAAGATGATGTAAAAGTAGAATACAATGATCTACACAAATATGCCTCGAAATTGCGTGGTTTTCGTTTTACCTCGTCCAAAAACACGGTCGGCCATTTATGGGAGTCAAAATTTTGACCCCCATAAATGGCCGACCGTGATAGTTCGCGACGTAAAAAGAAAACCGTGCAATTTTGAGAGATACTTGTGTGGATCATTATATTCTACTTTTAAAACATCTTTCTAACCATATACATTTCATAACAAACGGTTT
This sequence comes from Asterias amurensis, assembly GCF_032118995.1. NCBI lineage: Eukaryota > Metazoa > Echinodermata > Asteroidea > Forcipulatida > Asteriidae > Asterias > Asterias amurensis. The sequence continues at coordinate 6,946,156 of NC_092659.1, read as the reverse complement.
CAAACGCTTTTTATAGACCAACTCGTCCGATCCAAGACAACGTGTTCCTTTAAGCGCAAAAACACTAATTTTGTTCACCTTGCCTGAAATCATGCCGTAGGTCCAAAGTTGGTGGAAAGTGTGAAGAAAACTCGAATCTGTGGCCAAAATTAGACTTGATTCAAGTCCCTTTTTCGTATGTGGTCAAAATGTAGTTATTGCAGCAACGATCGTGCGCGGAACAGGTCGGGGCCCGCGGGAATATAGAGCTTCACAAAACAATGTTCTTAGACGATGGCAAAGATTGGGACTTGAGTCAAGTCTACGGCCAAATCGGCTGGGATGGGGGATGGTTGGCGTTGGTGAGAGGGAAACTTTAAAGTAGTGTCTCATGATGATTTTATAACAAGGTTATCCCATTCTTGTCAATGCAGTTGAACCCTACAAAACGAGGCACCTGTTTGAGACCAACTTAGTGTCAGTCATTCAATTGTGCTTAAAGACATTGGACACTATAGTCTTCTCACTCGATAAACATGTTTTACAACATGTGCATAACATATTAAAACCTGTGAAAATTTGAGCTCAATCGGTCGTCGAATTTGTGAGATAATAATGAAAAAAACACCCTTCTCACACGAAGTTCTGTATTTTCAGATGATTTCGAGACCTCAAAATCTAATTCTGAGGTCTTGAAACTATAAATTCGTGGAAAATTACTTCTCTCTCGAAAACTACGTTTCTTCAGAGGGTGCCGCTTCTTCCAATGTTTTATACTATCAACAGCTCTCAATTACTCGTTACCAAACTAAGGTTTTATGTTATTTTGACCAATAGTGTCCCCTGCCTTTAATCACATACCCAAAGTTCCACGACACATCCTTGTTTTTCTTTAAACATATACAATTATGTCGGCCCTGGACAATACATTTTCGTGGTCAGGAACATTTTGTAAGACCCGTTTTGCTTTGTAGGCACTGAGACACCAATCACACTAAGGAGGTAGATAGCTAACATGTCACAATACTGTTGGGTATAAGCATTAGACACGAAATGTTGACCTGCGAAAAATAGACGTCCACATAAAGCAGGGCATTGAAACACCACGTTGACGGCGGCGGCTTTGGATTCGGCTTGAGGCTCCGTTCTCTCGTCTGAAGACCTGGCCATGTATAATAAAAGCACGTGCAATTGTCAAAACAACCGGCGGGGCCAACAGCCTAAGCCGAATTCAAAGTCAATTCCAGTTATTTCGTCAAGGGCCACAGTCTTCCATGGGTGAGGGTTTCATCGAAGACTGAGCATTGTCAATGCCACGTGAGTTAAGTGCCTCTGTCGCGCCGAATTCCAAAGGTGGCTTCATACGTCGTGCCCCTGCTGCGGAAGGGGCACACGTATAAAACCATGCAGAGGCAAATTAAAAAAAGAAAGAAAAAAAAAATCGGATTATAAACAACATCTGATTGTTTGAATTTGACACGGCAATGGCGCGACATTTGAAAGGGGGCCCGATACACACGCGACCTTACACGTATTCTCAAAATGTATCCTGTAGCCCTCTTTTGTTCTTACATGCACTTAAAGGAACACGTTGCCTTGGATCGGTCGAGTTGGTCTTTGAAAAGCCTTTGTAACCGTTTTTTATAAAATGCATATGAGTAGAAAGCTGTTGTAAAAGTAGAATACAATAATCCACACAAACATGCCTCGAAATTGCGTGGTTTTCCTTTTACCTCGTCGACTAAACACGTCGGCCATTTATGGGGGTCAAAATTTTGACTCCCATAAATGGCCGACCATGTTAGTTCGCACAGTAGAAGGAAAACCACGCAATTTCGAGGCAAACTTGTGTGGAACATTGTATTCTACTTTTAAAACACCTTTCCAACCATATGCATTTTATAAAAAACGGTTACAAACGCTGTTGTTTTGACCAACTCGTCCGATCCAAGGCAACGTGTTCCTTTAACGGTTTCCAATAGACTTTGTACACAAACTTCCTTCTTGAGAAAACCCCGGTCTTTAGAAAACCCATGTGTTTATGGACATCTTTTATTGCACTTTTTTTGTGCTTGTCCTTGGTCTTTATAAGTTAATAAAAATGAGCACATAAATCTCACCAGTGTAGAAGGAAAAGATTTGTCCTTAAGTAGGCAGAACAAGGAAAGATCGCAGAGTGATCGTGTCGACATTGTTAGCACTCAGACTCGTCATCACTTCAAGTGCCCCTCCTTTGTTACAAGGACCAAACACCATGCCATGAACAAAAACAGGCTTTGATGTTAAATTAGCACTGTTATTATATTACCCAGTGCTTGCCCGAGCTCTTCGAACAAAATCCTCAGATATGTTACTTGGGTGGGATTCGAATCAACGTCCTTTTCAACTCTGGAGGAATAGGAAGGAATTATGAAACGTGTTAATTTTATACTAACAGTGCGAAAATTGTCATTGCAATGGGGTCGATTTTTGTCATAGATATTGTCGAAATCCGGAGTGAATTTATGTCCATGCAGGAGATAAAAAATACAATTATAGACACTTTGACAGTTGAAAATTCGAGGTTTGAAATATTGTTCAAAAAGTTTGTGAAGAGTCTGTTGCGCGTGGGTTGTGTGTACGCGCGCGCGCTTAGAAATAGATTACGCGGGCGCGCTTAGAAGAAGATTACGCGCTGTTACTAATAGCTATGAATTGCGTTCTGCGTGATAATCTTGCGCGCCTGACACGCGATAGCCAGCCGGTTATAAACACTGATCATTATCAACCGTTTAAACACCCCACGTGACGCGCTCTCCACCAATAGGTGAATAGAAACTGTCTGGGGTCATTTCAAGGGATGTTTCCTAACGTCATTGGACCAATGTAAGTATTATTTATTCAATCTGTGATATTAGACGAGTTTGTTTTTCTCCTGACCAATTCCGTAATGTTCCTCTAACACTACAAGTTAATTCAATATTCCCAAAGTCAAAAGGTCATGAGCTTCCACCATTTCATTTCACAGCAAGTGTCCTTTTGGAGTATTCCAAATCCCATATCTAAATATTTGTTTTAGTTTTATTTTAGTGTCAAATTTGCTGTTGTAACATGCAGAGAGACTCGTATAAGATTGACATGGTTAGTTTGCATGTTTGACATACTTTCTCCCCTTTGAGTGGTTCTTTTGTTAACTGCGTGGTATTCAATCCAAGTGTACCCCCAATTTTGGAATGTGTAAAAGTGGTATAAAACATCCATAGGTGAAGAAAGAGAAAAAAGAGGGGCGGTGGTTACAATTCAATGTTCGTGTCGAAGAGCCCGTTTTCTTTCCGTGTTTGAGTTTAACATTGAATCGTCTCTCCGGCCCAAGCTATTCCGTTCCCTGCATCGCTCTCAAAATCTCATGTAAGTCCGATTTCTATTTCTTTTTACCCCTCTAACTCTGTTATGTATAATCATGGAGGAATAATGGTATAATGTATAAAGTACTTTGCATGTGATTGTACCAAGGCCAAGCCTCAGTGTCACCCACTTTTAAAAGGCAGTGGACACTATTGGTAATTACTCAAAATAATTATCATCATGAAACCTTTCTTGATTACGAGTAATGGGGAGAGGTTGGTGTATAAAACATTGTGAGAAACGGCTCCCTCTAAAGCGACGTAGTTTTCGAGAAAGAAGTAATTTTCCACGAATTTGAGACCTCAAGTTTAGAATTTGAGGTATCGAAATCAAGCATCAGAAAGCACACAACTTCGTGTGACAAAGGTGTTTTTTTCTTTCAATATTATCTCGCAACTTTGACGACCAATTGATCTCAAATTTTCGTACAGGTTTGTTATTTTATGCATATGTTGAGATACACCAAGTGAGTAGACTGGTCTTTGACAATTACCAATAGTGTCCATTGTCTTTAAATTAGATACAATTTTATTTCATGATGGATGAACAGGCGGTGGTAGGAGATGGACACTTGTCCTCTGTTGCACCACACCTTTTTGGCGCTAGTGCATCTTGTTTTTGCGTCTGGCTAAATAAACTACACGTTATTCAGTGGAATACATAAGAGAAAACAACGATGATGTAATGAATATGAACTATGCATCCGTGGTATAATTTGTGTGGTAAACAATAAATTATAATTGAACTCTAGACAACTTGATAAAATGGGTGAAACAAAAGTTCCGTTTTGGACACGAAAACACCGCATGGACAAATCGTCGCGACTGGCGTTTAACTCTTTATGTGAATTAGATTTTTTTTTCTTTTTCTGAACGATTAAAACACACAATGCCCTGATATGATAGCATGACATAACGATGTTTAGAACGCTGATCCTAAAATATTTAATAACTAAATGAAAATTGAATCCTGAAAGACGAGCAGAAAATAGACGAGTTTATAGTGTGATAGACGTGGAAACTGCACTATAGTATCGACGACTACAGGAAAAGTTGCCGGCGACCAAAAAGTCCAAACAAAATCATGCTTGGGAAATTTTAGGCTGCGCAGGAATTAGCCTTATACTATTTGACAGGTAAAGTCCTGGAGCTTACAAAATTGAGGGTGATATGATAAAGTCATGATCGACTGCGGTCAGTTTTGGTTTGCCGAGTGATTTTTGGGGGTTTATTAAACCAATAATTTGTTATGCATGAGTGAGCAGGAATTTCATTTTTTTTTTCTTGTACATTGTCACTTTCCCTGGTCGACTCAGTGGCGTGTTCGTGTGAGTCAGGATGGGGGATGTTACTTTTTACATCTGTGACTTTGAATAAAAACTGTCACCCCACATTTCAGTTAGTGTAGGGTTAGTTAGACATCTCATTGACTTACTTAATAACAAGGTGGGGAGTGAATAATTGACTTATTCAAAATACGGTTTGTTGAAAAAGGGAATATGTCACAGATGCTGGTTATATTCTTCAGGTGACCCATTGACCTGAAGTAGGCGACATCTCGGATTGAATTTTGTAAGTTACAAAGGACTTATCTTACAAGGCTTATTTCTGCGCAACCTATTTTTCAGACCCATTTCTTTTTCGGACTTTTTGGTGTCATATGAAAGTTGAGTCCATATCCATATACAAACCTTTTCACCAAGAATCTTTTTTTTTTCGGCAGCCGTTTCAAAAGTGTATTTTATTTGAGACACACGGTACAACAAACCAAAATTAAAACGTAAGCCTAAGCTGAGAATAAATCTAGAACATTTGGTATAGAAATACAATTAACATATCTAAGAAAATATCGAAGGGTTTAAACAAATCAAACCATTTATTACGCAAATTATCTGATTGATTTTATTTTTTTTTTCTTTTAAGAAACGGGTGATTTTACTAGTGCGGGCAATTAAGTGCACCCTGTCATAGGCATGGGGCAGCATGTGAGAAAGATCGGTTACCCCGATCGGTCTATCCGAATATTAAAGGAACACGTTGCCTTGGATCGGTCTAGTTGGTCTTTGAAAAGCGTTTGTAAACGTTTTTAATAAAATGAATAATGGGTAGAAATATGTTGTAGGCTAAAAGTAGAACACAATGATCCACACAAACACGCCTCGAAAGTGCACGGTTTTCCTTACCTGTAAACTAACACGGTTGGCCATTTATGTTTGTCAAATTGTTGACTCCCATGAATGGCCGACTGTGTAAGTTCGTAAAGTAAAAACAAACTTCGAGGCATTTTTTTTTTGTAGATCATTGTATTCTATGTTTACAACATCTTTCTAACCATATGGATTTTATAACAAACGGTTATAAGCGCTTTTCAAAGACCAACTCGACCGATCCAAGGCATTGTGTTTGGTTGATGATCACACTTGAAAAGTGTTTGCGACTATCGTTATCTCTAGTTTATAACATGTTTATAATCTGATTTATAATTCTATATAAGTGAACCGATGCAATTTAAAGTACATGTACCACACTATAATTTGAACTAGGCGCACAAAAACAATCATTACATTACTTTTACCCGGTGGAAAATCAACAGGATGACCGCACAGGTGAAAAGCGTAAACAAGTAACATGCTTCAGCATGCAATCATTACACGTTAAAGGCACGATGGACACCTTTGAGAATTGCCAAAGACCGGTATTCTCAATTGGTGTATCCCAACATGAATAAAGAAATAACAAATCTGTAAAAAAAATATTGACTCAACAAATTTTGTGTGTTTTCATCGATGCGTATCAAACAGGGCTTCAGTCCTGTAGTGTTTTAATATTTGAATGTAAACATTACCTCTTTCTCAAAAACTACGTTACATCAGAGGGAGCCGTTTCTCACGATTTTTTGATCAACAGTCCTCCATTGCTCGTTAGCAAGTAAGTTTTATGAGAACCAGTTACCAATAGTGTCAAGCCGACGATTTCACCAAACTCTTCCTAAACTTAGGATCAGTCTTTAGGACTTGTAGTCTAGGCGGATTTCTGAAAAATAGGTCTAATTAAGGTGATTGAGGCATTTTGGGGTAAAAGCAGGAAACAAGACTCTTTAATACATTTCAGGCGTGCTGATTCCGAAATAAATGGTTCCCAAGCGAAATTTTGAGTTTTTGACCATCTAATTTGCATAGTCATATTTTTGACCTTTTTGAACCATTTTAAGCAAATCTCTGTAACATGACAATCAAAAATGACAAGTGATGCGTCAGTACCTAGATGTTGAAGGTCACAGAGTAGGATTAAAAAATTTCAGAAGTAATTAGTGCTAATTAATACCCATGAACATGCAAATTAGTGGCCGCCATTACAAAAACATGATTTCTCTTCAATATCTCTGTAGCTAGGCAAGCAAACATGACAGACGAAGTGTTTTTCCTATGTTCTGAGGCTGAACCAATGTGATCAATGATATTTATTTATTTATTTATTTATTTCTTGTTTATCCTGGGAAATCCATTCAGTAAGAAAAACTCACTGATCTCCCATGGATCCCAGCTAATAACAAACTACAGAAGTGAACTTAAGATAAAAATATTACAAATTTACACAGAAAAACATTGCACATTCATTTAAAAAAGCACTAGATCCAAGCATGCACATACATTTTGAAACTAAAAATAAAAAACGATTTTAAATAGGACGAAGAAATTTAAAGGGGGAAAAATACACATCCATTAAAAACACACAACCAAATACAAAAAACAAACAAACAGATGAATCTCAATGGAGTAATGACAAAAGCCAGTAAAATTGGGATTAAGAAAGTCAGTAAGAATGGGATAAACTGAGCTGTTTGAGTTGAGTTAAAAATTGATTGAGTTCTTTTGGCTGTAGAGATTTCAGATTATGCGGCAAGTTGTTCCATGCCTGGGCACCCCTAAAATTAAACGTTCTTCTCCCACTTTCTGTTCTAGGGGGCAGGAGGGTCACATTACCAACAGTGCTATTCCTAGTTTGGTGACGGTGTAATTCACTGACTGGAACAAAAACACTGCTAAGATAACTTGGAACAGTGCCTGATAAACACTTAAAAACCATGGTATTTATATGAACGGCTCTTCTTTCTTCAAGAGTTTTCCAACCTAGTTCATTACGAACAATAAGCAAGATGCTTTTTATGCAAACGAGCGAGTAAAGTAGCTTAAAATGCTTATTTATGCAAATCAGCTAGTATATGACTACCAATGAATTTCATAACAATTCATGAATGAATGCTTAATGTTAAGACCCCTTAACTTTACACCGAAATACTACTTGATGCTAATACAGGCCGAAATAGCAATTGGTGTCACTCACCAGTCCCTCATATTAAGTTGGGTATAGAATGAACTGCTGTTGCCTAGGAACATGTAGCCATACAGCGAGTTTCATCACCAATCCGTTGCTGAAATGCACACATTGCTGTGCATTGAAACCCATGCTTCTGGCATGAACACAAAGTATTTTCCAGCAGGTAACTTTTAGGGATTTGGGCAATGCCATTCTGTCAGGCCAAGACCTGGCCAGCACACCTGTCCGCAGCATCGATCCTGTCCACTCTCGGGACTTGAAGTAAATGCTTTGCCATGACATTTACCATTAGCTTCCTTTAAAGGCTATAATACGACCTGGGGGAGGGGACACCACTCCTCTCAGGACTACCCTGGTTGCTGCCCTCGTCCGCACTAGATGAGCGCTACCTGCAAACCGGAGTTTGCAGTCAGAGAGGTCCTTCTCCTAGGTATACTACCAATCTAGGCTGAGGAGTTCTACCTACCCGGAATGGTGATCAGAGAGGTCCTTATCCTAGGTAGACTACCAATCTAGGCTTAGGAGTTCTACCTGCCCAGGATGGTGGTCAGAATGGTCCTTCTCCTAGGTAGCAATCTAGGCTTACGAGTTCTACCTACCCGGAAGTGTGATCAGAGATTTTCTTCTCCTAGGTGGCCTGTCTACTATAGCTGACGAGCCTAACCTGCTCGGAATGATCTGGTTTTTCGGCACCATTTAAAATTGCCTATTACACTTCTGCCAATCAGTTTAAAACAGGGTTTGGCGCATCAAACCAAGCAGTAGGAGTCTGTTTAGATGAAGATAGTTCTCCTGGGTTTGTCTTTACTGTCGTTGCTAAAACTGCATCAGAGATGCAAATGTTTTGCAAAAACTCTATTGTAAGGATGCATCGATTGAGCAAAAACTGCATCAGAGATTTAAATGTTTAGCAAAAACTCTATTGTAGGGATGCATCGATTGAGCAAAAACTGCATCAGAGATTTAAATGTTTTGCAAAACTCTATTGTAGGGATGCATCGAATGTGCTTAAACTGCATCAGAGATTTAAATGTTTTACAAAACTCTATTGTAGGGATGCATCGATTGAGCAAAAACTGCATCAGAGATTTAAATGTTTTGCAAAACTCTATTGTAGGGATGCATCGATTGAGCAAAAAGTGATGAATGATGAAATGTATTGGTAGTCAGACTAGCTGATTTGCATAAATAAGCACGTGTAGCTATACCAACTCATTTGCATAAGCATCTGGCTTGCCAATGAACACACTACATACATTGCCTGACCCTCAGAACATAGGTAAAAACATTTCTTTATCATGGTTATTTGCCTAGATTCAGAGATATTGGAGAAATCTCATTTTTCTGCTATGGCTGCCACTAATTTGCATATATTTTGTTAAAATTACTTACCACTAATAATAACTTCATAAAATGTGTAATCGTTTTATGAGACCTTCAAAACATGGGTATAGCACTTCAATTGTCATCTTTGCTTTCCTAGTTACCGAGATAATGAAGACAAATGATTTGTCTGTAATGGCGGCACTAATTTGCATATTTATGATTATTAATTACCACTTATTACTTTGGAAATGTTTCAATCCTATTCTGTGACCTTTAACATCTAGGTACAGACTCATCGCTCGTCATTTTTGCTTGCCTGGTTACAGGGGTTTGCTTAAAATGGTTCAAAAAGGTCAAACATATAATTATGCAAATTAGATGGTCAAAAACTCAAAAATTCGCTTGGGAACCATTTCTTTCGGATTCAGCACACCAAAAATGTGTTAAAAAGTCTGGTTCCACACTTTTACCCAAAAATGCCTCAATCAGTCACTTTTTCCAGAAATCCGCCTAGACTATTATGGACGAGTTAAGTTCGGTATTCTGAAGACAATAGGACGCATTGAATCCATCCTACGATAGGATTAATCCCGGACCTAGCGTTTTGTGAAGTCGGTTGCTGTGGCTTTAACTATGTCTCTAAGTCCATTTGAACCGATGCAATGTACCACCATATAATTTAGTTTGAACAAGGCGCAAAAAAAAGCATCCTAATTTTTACCCCTGCGGGAAATCTATAAATGGTTGACGGCATGCGGTGCATACTTCCTGCAAAATGAACCAGTAAAACCAGAAGGAGCCGTTTCTCACAGTGTTGTATACTATCAACACCCCCTATAATTACTCGTTACACCAAGTCAGCTTTTCTGTTAACAATTAGTTTGAGTAATTACCAACTACGGTGCCTTTCAGTTACTTTTGGGGGTGAACAAAACATTATTACGTTAACATTATATACAACAAATTAAAACAGTTGCTTTCACACGCATGAAACAACAACAAAACTAAACGGCAATTAAGTACGATTCAATACTCGCAATAAATATAATATAACTCTTGATTTGTTTAGATCCGCCTACCCTCCCCTTTCCAAATCGTTATCAGAAAACATCAATGGTGGCTGAAAATATTACAATGTGGTACAATTTGTGATTAAAGACAGTGGACACTATTGGTAATTGTCAAAGACTAGCCTTCATAGTTGGTGTATCTCAACATACACATACAATAACAAACCTGTGAAAATTTGAGCTCAATCGGTCATCGAACTTGCGAGATATGAATGAAAGGAAAAAACACCCTTGTCACACGAAGGTGTGTGCGTTTAGATGGTTGATTTCGAGACCTCAAGTTCTAAATCTGAGGTCTCGAAAACAAATTCGTCGAAAATGACTTCTTTCTCGGAAACTATAATGGCACTTCAGAGGGTGCCGTTTCTCACAATGTTTTATACCATCAACCTCTCCCTATTACTTGTCACCAAGAAAGGTTTTATGCTAATAATTATTTTGAGTAATTACCAATAGTGTCCACTGCCTTTAATGTTATTTTGTTCTTGAATAAATATATACACGTATCATGTATGGCGCGACACCAAAAATGAATGGGAGACTTTAAAACTCACACAAGGGGATATGTAAACACCAACCTGGCAACAGCCAATCTCTCTCATACAAACAATGGTTTAAACAGCGGCGACAGAATGCTCAGAAATATAAAGTTGTTCAATTTTTGTTATAGATGCAGTCCATAGGAAACATAATAAAACTATAACGAGTCTCGTACCTCACGTTAAAACATGGTAAAAATGTCTTTTCCCCGAAACACTCTGAAAAAAATTCAAAAGCCAAAATTCTGAAAAAACGTGAGGTCAAACAAACCCGCGCGACAAAGGAATCGTGATGTCATTGGCGGCTATTTGATGTGGAAAATAGCCCCCTTAGTTTGCCAAAGCTGGAGAACTGTGTTCAAATCCAATTAGGGGAAAATCGCCACTGGTGCATTTTTGACTTGAATTATTTATACAAAGTGCAAATTTTTAGCGTAAAAATGGTTATAAATAGGTATCTACGATGTCTGTTTGGTCAAAAAGGGTAATAGTTAAAATATTGAGATTATCCTGTAGCCGCTGTTTAACGTCTATGTTTTGTAAATATTATCACAAAAGAAGTTGAGATTCAGTAACTCATAGACGTCAATATTTATTCTAATCATTGTGGAATCAGCGTTTAGCTTGTGTGAATCGAACCTACAACCTTGTGATTGCAAGTCATGCAGTCTAACCATGATAAATAGTGTTTTGTGGTATATCCACAAACCTCTTTTTGAATTGCACTCCCCCGCCATCCAAAGATACAAATTTCACTCACTCTCTCGTGTATTATAGATGGATTGCACATGACGTCATTGATCACCATCTTTGATGATGTGCATGAGTGAAGGCTATCATTGGCTGAGAGTTGTGCGCTGCGCGTATAGACTTGAATTTGAGTTTTTTCCATTATTCATCATCAAGCTAATATGGCGGTCGATGGCGATAATGTGTGATCCATCTATTAATAAGATAGCATTATTCCTATGAACCAATTTTTGTCAAAAGCTTTGCTGCAGTATCGACTTGAGATCAGGGCCCAATTTCAGAAAGCCTGTACGCACAAACAAATTGCTGAGCATGAAATTTCTTATTTGATAAAAAACAGGAACACCAACGAAATTTCCCATTTGTTGCACATTGCTTGTTTACTGGTTATTCAGCGGTTGCTTGCTTATCCTGAAAATCACGTGGAAATTTGGTTGGTAATACTGTTTTATCAAGGAAAAAATTTCATGCTTAGTGAAACGGTTTGTGCTTACAGGCTTTTTATGAAAATTGGGCCCATGGCCCAATTTCATGTAAGCATGTGAGCGGGCGTTTTGTGCTACCGGAGCGTCCCTTGGCAGAATTTTTATAATCAAGGTTAAACGCTGGCTTACCCGCGGTTAGCGCACGAGTGACGTATTATAAAGCAAGTCCATAGTTAACGTGCACGCAAGCCTAGAAACGTTCTGCTAGAACTAGAGAAAGCATAGTGAAATACGTTTATGCTTGCTCACTCTTATACTGCTACACTAAGCACAAAACATTGCTTACCGGTTAATAACAGCTTTATGAAATGGGGCCCTGTGCTGCACAGTTTCCTCCATAGGATTTTCAGGTGTTGTTCCTATTTTGGTTCAGCTCAGGCTACAGTAGTACTGCGTGTAGTACCAGTCGTTGAGTGATGCTGATCTGCCCGTCCAGTCTTGCCAATCATCACAAGGAATCCTCGCCTGAATTGCTTGTACTTGAAGGCATAAATAAAAGGATTCGCGCACGAGTTGAAAGCTACCATGGACACAGAAATGATGTAGATGGCTCCGTTGAAATCCAGGGTCCAGCCGAAGTTAAACATTAAGAAGATGACCTGGTTCGGAGTCCAACAGACCAGAAAGGTGATGAAGACCATGAAGAGCGTCTTGAAGGTGTTTCGGCGGGCACGGAGTAGGGACTGTTCCTGGTTCTCGATGTTGTTGTTAGCCGTTGAGGTCCCGGACGCAGATACGGTTGGTACGGCAACACCTCCCACTCGCCTGGCGCTTCGTTTGAGCTCTACGGTGATATGCGTGTACACAAACAGCATGACGACTGCGGGTATGAAGAACTTCACAAGGATGAAGACGATACCGACCGTTTGGGATGCAACCGAGGAGTTGTAAAAACACTGCCCGTCTTCGAAGGTGTTTATTGCTGCCGTATACGCCCCGTCGAGGGCGAGACCGGACAACCAAATCACGACCAGTGTGCCCTTCACAAACTTGGTCGTGTACAGGCTGTGGTAGTGGAAGGGATAGACGATGGCAATGTACCTTTCAAAAGTCAAAGACATCAGGTTCACGGTGGATGAGGTGAAGAAAACCCAGAGCCAGAGATTGGAGAGCCACATGTGGCAGAGGAAGTGGTACCAAGTGGTGTCAGGGAGCGGGCTGATCACCACGATGTTACTGGTGAGTATGAGCATCAAGGAGCCCAGACAGTCCAGGGCAGCCTGGTTGGCGATGAGCGCGTTGGTCAGTGTGTGCATGAAGCTGTTCCTGTAGATGACAACGCACACCAGGCCGTTTCCGAGCATCCCAAGCAACCCTACAATGGTCTTGATGATGCGTAGGATGAGGATAGCCTCTGCCATGTTGTTGTCTGAAAGTTTTGATCGGTTCCTTCTTGTTTGTTAAAAGTCAGCAGGAACACCGTACAGAAATACTGATGAAGTGTCGATGGACACAACTTGTGTCCGAGTGTTCAAGGCAGCGGACAAGCTACGAACTATCCCAATCCTCTGTGCTCAATCTCTCTCCAAGCTATGGCCTTAAAGCTGACAATGGGACTGTCTAATCATCACAGTACAACGCTTAAAGATTCACACTGCCTTCGGATTATTTGGCGCCTTTTGGGGCTCTAAAAGCGTAGGTTGTGAGATAAACGATGGTCGCAAGATGTTTCAAGACTTCTCCACTCAACAAACAAACTTCGAAATTTGTGTACTGGTGTTCCTTTTACTTTGTCTACAAACATGGCCCGCTCTTGTAAAGAACCACAGTATTGACTCAAATATATTACATGAATTTGTTCTCGAGGTAAATGGAAAAAACACACCAATAATTTCGAGGGAGACTTGGTAAAACAACTTTCCAACCATAAAACACATCCGCTAGTAGCCTAAGAGCACCCAAACCGAGACGCAGTTTAATCATCTCCGTGTTGCACTGTTTTTAGTGACGATTTTCACAGAGCGAGAACGGTGATCAGCGACGAGTGGGTGGAACTTCGTTACAAAAACCATGACAACCGTTCCTCTGGAAATTACGATTGCATCACTTTGTGCAATCATATTTAACAGTACTGGAGTATTATAAGAGGCCTGGAGCGCATGTACCCACCTATTATGGACCGACAGTGATGTCAAAAATGGACACGTGTGCTGCATGCGACTCCACAAAATGATAACTCTTCTTTGAACTAAGTGAATAAATACAGTTTTGGGCGTGTGACGTCATGTGCAAAGTTTCTACCGGTATGACGGTTCTCCTCGCGGGATTTTGTTCGTTCGTACGCAGATTTTTTTCGTTCGCATGCAGATTTTTTTTCGTTCGCACGCAGATTATTTTCGTTTACACGTAGATTTACACGCAAAGTCTTTTTTTTTACGCATATCCCTTTAAAAGCTCCATACAGGAGGAATAATCCCAATGAAAAATGAAAAAAATATACAATCTGGGCCCAAGTTCAAAGAGCTGGGTAGATTTGTAACCAAAATTCCGTAAAATTTACGGTGCTTTACCTGGCAGCTAGGGTGCCAAGAAGTGCAGTAAAATTCAAGGTGGAAGTTTTGTAAATTGTGCCTTGAAGGGGTAGTTTGCAAAACTTACACCGTGACATTTACTGCTCTTCTGGCACCCCTAGCTACCAGGTGGTGACGCGTTGTAAATGTTACGGATTTTTTTTAAACAATTGCCATACAATTTTGCTCACTATGATAAGGTTACCAGCCAAAATACTATGTCACGTATACAATTTGTGACTGGTATTCTGCTCATTTCTACTTGACAGAAAATTGTTATGCGATTTGTTCTGCTTTCAGCTCATTTTTTGCCCTGTATATTATGAGAAGCGCTTCTCAGGTTCAAATGAATAGCATAAAAAAACGCTGTTTTATATAGCCACATACTACTTCGTTAAAGTTAAATTAATGTTTCTTAAACGCTTCATTTACTGTATTAGTCTAGTAAAAGCAAAACAATTGTTTGACCTGGAAAAAGTCTATTTAAACCCTCAAAAACAACATATCAAACAAGTAGCACAAACTAAGCAGGGGAAATATGCATAATTTGCATAAAGTAAAAGTTGCCGTTTTTGCACCTGTTTACACATAAGCCCTGAGTGAAAGTTGTCTACTTTCACCTTAAATGTGCATCTCTTGAAACCCTCCAAAACAAAGTATCAACAAAGCCGTTGTCGCCTCTATTTTCACTAGTGCATGTGTGCACACGCCCTGATAGTTGAAGAATTGATATTATTGTCACATCAAATTTTCATGCAAATGTCTCTTGAAACCATGGTTGGCCTAACTCTCCCAAATAAAGTATCAACAATTTTAAAGTGACAAAGGTGCAATAAATTTTAATTTTATGCACTAACAAGAAACAATACTGGAACCCACCAATGACCGGGCTAGAGATTATAATTCTGTAAAGTTTGGAATATCCCGAACATTTTCCTACCAATGGTGCCCACTGCCCAGTCCAAGACGTCAAACATCATTTAAAGGTGCAGTAAGTATTGCATTTCATGTTATTTCATAATACGCACGTAACTTTTTAATTAAACAATGTAATTAAAATATATTGGTACCTTTGTTGATACTTTATTTGGGAAGATTACCTGGTTTCAAGAGGCATTTGCAGGACAATTTGATGTGACAATGATACCAATTCTACAACTATCAGTGCGTGTACACACACACTTACTAGTGAAATAGAGGCGAAAACAGCAAGTTATGCATATTATTTCCCGTACTTCTTTTTTCTACTTTTGTTGATACTATGTTTGTTAGGGTTTCAAGCAAGAGACGTTGCATCCAAACTTGATGTGGAAATTATATAATTTTGCTACTATCAGGGCGTATGCATACAAACATAAGTGAAAATAGAGGCGAAAACGGGAATTTTCAATTAATGTAAATTATGCAGATTTAATTCCGTACTTCTTTTTTTTTACTTTTTTTAAACTTTGTTTTTTTAGGGTTTCAAGAGACTTTTGCATCCAAATTCGATGTGAAAATTATACTTATTTTACTATTATCATGGCGCATGCATACAAGCATAAGTGAAAATAGAGGCAAAAACGGGAATTTTCAATTGATGTAAGTTATGCATAATTATGTCCGTACTTCTTTTAAAACTTTTTTTGATACTTTGTTTTCTTAGGGTTTCAAGAGACTTTTGCATCCAAATTCGCTGTGAAAATTATAGTAAGAGGCGGAAAGGCAATTTTTTATTTATGCAAATTATGCAAATTTCCTCTGCTTACTTTTGTGATACTTTGTTAATAAAATAAAATTAATGGTTTTTCGGAGATAAGAGCTTAAAAAGACTGTTGCAAAAAAAAAAAAAAAAAAAAAAAAACATTTCTGCTGCAATTTTGTCAAGGGCAAACCACAGATTGACTAAACTATAATATATCGAACGCTGTTGTAGGCTTCTAGCCAAACGTTTTTGCAAAGTTAATTTCAGTGAAAAACACGTCCCTTCAATAGTGAAGTTTCATAACAGATATATTTTTTATTTTGTATGTGCCTTCGGGCACCCCTTGAATTGACATGTTTTGTGCGTTAAAAATAGCATTACCATTGCCGCCCGGCCCTTAAAAAAAAGAAAAAAGCTCGCTGTTGCAACGGCTCTTGCATGTCGTTTATCGATTTTGTCTGTCCGTCCAATCAGTGATCACGAAACAGTCGTTGACAACCTGCAACTCTTTACAAAATGGCGACGTTCAGCAGTGTCACACTTTTGGTTGGATTCCTGGGGCTTGCCCATGCCGGTTATTCAGCTGCACAACGTAAGTTTCTCCATGATTCTAGTCTGAAGTACCACATAACTGTACAGTTGTGTTTATGGTTTAATTAAGTGCTGAGATTTAACTATAGTAAGGGAAAAACAAATAAAAACAATGAATTGAAAGGAACACGTTGCCTTGGATCGCTTATGAGTCAACTCGGTCCCAGTCAACTCGGTCCCAAGTCAACTCGGTCCCAAGTCAACTCGGTCCCAAGTCAACTCGGTCCCTATGGTTGACGGGAAGTATGTTTTCTTTGAATTGGAAAAAAACAACTAATGTTTTTTTACTTTGTACATGAAACGGGATAAGTTAAGTGTGTACATGTTCGGGGTACAATATTCGATGCCTCCAATAGCGACCCATTTGTTTCTATATATTCAACATTTTGAAAATTACCGATTGTGTTGGCCACAAAAAACTGTCTTCAAATGTCTCTTTGCTTTCAACCAGAGTATTGTTTTCTGTATGGCTCTCAACAATTCATGAACTGACAAACATTAATAATTGAATCCTCTTTCAGTCTTTGATTTCTTTTCAAGTAGGCCTAACTTACATTTAAAATTGAATAATATAAAAACAGTTCTATAAAAAATTTCAAGTATCCAAAATCTACTAATTAATAATAATAATAATAAACAAGACTTATAAAGCGCATTTTACAAGATACAATTAAAAAACTATTAGAAAATTAATGTTTGGTCGAAAATAAATCACAAAATATATTATTGTTAAAATAACTTGGGTTAATTTCGGTTCCTCCCTGCCCTCCCTCCCGCACGTGCAAGCTTCCCTGTCTTGGGACCGAGTTGACTTGGGACCGAGTTGACTTGGGACCGAGTTGACTTGGGACCGAGTTGACTTGGGACCGAGTTGACTTGGGACCGAGTTGACTTGGGACCGAGTTGACTTGGGACCGAGTTGACTGGGACCGAGTTGACTGGGACCGAGTTGACCGGTACCCCTTGGATCGGTCGAGTTGGTCTTTAAAAAGTGTGAGTAGGCCCATGGTACGTGTAGGCCTAACCGTTTGTAAAATGCATTATGGTCAGTAGTTGCGATAACGTAACCCTCCTCCCGACTGGTGGCCGTCGGGAGGATCGTTACGTTATCACAACTATATGGTTAGCAAGTTGTTTCAAAAGTAGAATACAATGTTCCACACACATTTGCCTTGAAATTGCGTGGTTTTCCTTTTACTTTGCGAACTAACACGGTCGGCCATTTATAAACTTTGGGAGTCAAACGTTTGACTCCCATAAAAATAGCCGACCGTGTTTGTTGACGAGGTAATAAAAGGAAAACCACACAATTTCGACTGATACATGTACTTGTGTTGTGTGGATCATTATAATTCTATTCTACTTTTAAAATATCTTTCTAATCATATATTATGCATTCTATATTACAAATGGTTTAAATACGCTTTTCAAAGACCAACTCGACCGATCCAAGGCAACGTGTTCCTTTAATAATTTGAAGGGAAACGGGGGCTTGACTCGATCTACCGACTGGTACTGGCATGAAATGATGAATAGGGAGTGGCCTGTATTGGTTGTAGTTTGTACTGTTGAATTAATGGTAGGCCTAGTGAATTTCTTTGTCATCGGTTTTCAAACAATACTTACTCATGCCACTCATGCCCCACTGTAAGGCATAAATAAAAAAATGTTATGTTAGTAACGGGCCCCCAAAAATAGGGTAGGTTAGGTAGGATAGGAGGTAGGGATTTTTGTTTTCCCCCTCCCAGTCCCAGCAACGAAAATGAGTTCTAACTTTTTAAGCCGGTATTATACACGATAATAAAAGAAAATAAGGCTGCACACAACAACTAGTGGTTTTTTTTTTGTTTTTTTAACTCTTGATGACATTAATTTTATTTTCATGTCTTTAAAATTTTAATCATGAAATTTCTCTTGATTCACTTATTCACTTGGCCTTGAAATAATAAAAATATTCGTATTTTAAGAGAATGTCAGGTTACGCCAACATAACATTTTGTTTATGCCTAAGTCTCTTCTCTCTGTTCTCATGCTTCTTTCAAGTTTTCTTAGTTCTAATTCTTAGTTCTAAACTAAGGGGAGCCTTGTAAAGGGAATCAATGTGTGGTGAAGAGGTTTTCAACTAGTGGTTTAATCCCAACGAGGCCTGGTTCTTGATAGTTTTACCGAGACGTAGTCAAGGTAAATTATCAAGAACCAGGGTTTAAACCACTAGTTGAAAACCGATTCAACACACTTTGATTCCCATACATTAAAACCATTTTGGTTTAAAGGCGTAATAAAGTAAGAAACTCTGTAAAACTTATCCATTTCTGAGTGCTTGAGCTTTGTATGTTTCCACCTCCATGGTACAATGTATGTTCAGTATACATTCATGTTACATGCACTAGTACGACGCCCATACGCGTATGTTTTCCGGTTCCGTTCGTGCGCATGCGACTATGATAGTCTTGGTGCGTATTCGCTGGTTTTCCATTCACACACAGCGCGGCCAACTCACCAACAGCTCCTGCATCGCCCAAGAAACATCTTGCATCAAGACTAGCGCGGAGTCTCCACTCACAATCGGTTATAAACACTGGTCATTATCAATGGTTTAAACACCCCCACGTGACGCGCTCTCCACCAATAGGAATAGCGAACCTGTCTTGGAGTTACATTATTTATGAATGTAATAATGTACATTTGTAGGACCCCATTATCAAATTTTATGATAGGAGTCAAACTTTTTGAGCCTCCATAGGCCCTATAATTCTGTATGTTTTCAAAATGGTCATTGATTGATCACATTTCACTGGTCATTATCAAGCAAACTTCAGTTTCCTTTGTACTTCACACCTTAAAAAAGGCATTCTTAAAACACAAAATACTGTATTCACAATGCGACAGTTTTCAAAAGGTTTTCACTGTAAGATATGCACCCTTGTGCCTCTTTTATTGTTGTTTAAGTCATTGGTTGTTTCGAGAGAACATGTAGGCCTAACACTTTTTTTAACCCATAATACGGGCTTTAGAAAAATTATCAAAACAGTGCATTTAGACCTTTTTGTAATACCCATTGTGCAAGTTGCGCTAATTGTTGAATGAGGTGCCTGGTGGTCTAGCAACATGTAGGGATCAAACCTGATCTTTAGCTGCATAAGACAAGCAAGCACCTCATTCCATGCCTAGTGCGTTTCCATGTACATGTACCGAATATTTGCGATTTAGGTTTATACTCAAACAGCCGTTGTATACCACTTGAACTCTGCCTGTCAATATTTCTCTTAAATGTCAGACTAGAGACTGTTCCTTTACCAATTAAGTCGTCAACAGAAATTTCATTGTGTAAGTGACACTGTGTAGACATGGTAGATGTGAAGACAAAACACTGATTAACTACAAGCTAGACTGTATCTTCAAGGATCCTGTAGCTTTAACCTTTCGAAGGGGATATGTTGCAATATCAACTAAAGATGTAAATTTTCAGCCTCTGGCTTATGGACTTCATAATAATAGAATAATAATTCCGAACTAACCTTCTTTAAAGGAACACGTTGCATTGGATCAGACGAGTTGGTCTATAAAAAAGCGTTTGTAACCGTTTGTTATAAAATGCATGGTTGGAAAGATGTTTTAAAACTAGAATACAATGATCAACACAATTTTGCCTCGAAATTGCGTGGTTTTCCTTTTCTTTGCGAACTAAACACAGTCGGCCATTTATATGGGAGTCAAAAAGTTGACTCCCATAAATGGCCGACCACGTTATCCGACGAAGTAAAAGGAAAACCGTGCAATTTCGAGGCATGTTTGTGTGGATCATTGTATTTTACTTTAACAACACCTTTCTACTCATATGCATTCTATAACAAACGGTTACAAACGCTTTTCAAAGACCAACTCGACCGATCCAAGGCAACGTGTTCCTTTAAGCTTTACAAACACTGTATGTAAATACAGTGGATTTGCATTGTGACGTCATTTATATTCGTGCGGTAAGTACCGCAAGGTTAGCATGCCTTATCGTGCGCTTAAGGTCAGCAGCGCTATGAAATAGAAATCGCACAGTATAAGCAACAAATCAGCCGCGTAGCAGGGCTATGAAACTGGGCCATGGTACATGTACATGTAGGGCCTATAACCGCAAACTAAACATGTAATGGATTCCCAATGGTCTGAATGTGCATCTGAAAAAAACAACCATAAAAACAGAACATAGTAAACATTAAAATGAGTAATATGTCAATAAGAAAATGGACAGGATATAATGATGTCCGCAGGGATTCGTTAAACAAAAACAACTATATTGGCTAGAAGAGAAAGTGGCGCTGTGGCAGGAAAATAATCCCTAATTGGCAATTGGGGAAAAGGGATTAGTAAAGCTGAAGCAAACAGGTTAAAGATGATCACAACGTCTTGGGATTTCTCTTGAAGGAACTGACGTACATACTGTACGTACTATGTAAAGCCCCTTTCACACGAGAGCAATTTAATAGCAAGTGTCCCTTGCTAAATTGTAGCATGATGGTTGTAAGATTTTACAAAATGCACCTCGTGTGAAATAACTTTTTGAGTGTCCAGGGTCCCTTGTCAAATCTTGTCCAACATTGCTACATTTTGTTGGAGGTCTGGACCTACATGTACGACAAAATCTTACACTCCCGGAAGTTTTGACCAAGGACCTGGGCTACAACATCGTGTGAAAGGAACCCTTGTTTCTTGAACGACGTCCTAGGTGAAAAAACCCATAGAGAGCATGCTATTGTGGGTGCTATCTTGTCCAACTTACATTTGATCAGGATTACCAATTTGTCATTTCACTTTCATGTCGCACAAGGGTTGTTAGTTTTTTAACTTTGCAGTGGGAAAGCTCACAAAATCCATGACGCATGGTGTTAACAAATAAACAATACACGCTCGTAAATTTTGTAGCAAGGGACCCCGGTCGGATTAATGTTTTGTAAATGAATCTCAGATTTTACAATGAAAGTAAGCATGCAAATATACATTACATGAAATTACATACCAAATCACACAGGGAGTTTAATACTTAGACTCGGCTTAATAACACTCATGAGTCCAAATTAACTTACATGGTAAACACTTCTTCTCACACTCTGCTGCTGAGCTTTGGAACAATCTCTTAATTAATGTCCGCAAATCTTCGTGTGCCGTTACTTTTAAGAAACAAACTTAAAACTTATTTCTTTCCTAAATAGTAGATTTATGATTTGTTTTAAGCTAGTTGTAATTTATCCTTTCCTTTGTTATGTGCTTAGATCATGTTTTGAAAAAGCGCAATATAAATACCTTATATTATTTTATTTTGTTATTAAGTCCCTACATGTAGAGACCAAGGCCAAACATCTGAATTGGCAGCTTTGTCTACGGCTATGACTTTTGCTACAATAGTAAGGCTGATGTTGAGGACGCACTTATACGACCTCATGCATGCGAGTCTTGATCCATTTGCGTACGTCCGTTTGAATTTTTACTTGGGTTACAGATCTTCAGTTGGGAAAAGATGACCACCGTTCATGGGTCAGTGACTCCTCGAAAGCACTCGCTTGTTTGGGATTTCATTATCAAAGGCTACCGAGCGATGTCGAGCGTTAGCGTGCGGTTTCGAGCGAGTACGTGCAGGACCGGGGAATACCGAGTGCGCTCGTTAAAACTCGTTCTCGCTCGTTCTACTCGCGTGTTTTTTTGATACCTACCTTTAATCATAACTGTTATAGTACTTGAACACATACATATTATTGTTTAGCTGCAGTCAGAGCTGTAGCCGCCAATTCAGGCTTGCTTTTATTTCATCTCACTGGTTTTTGTAAGCTACATGTGTATGGTATCCCACTGGCTCTCTAACCTAGATATGTACACATGTAGGGTAGATTAAATCCGCAGGGGAAACTGACTGGGTTGGCTAAAAGGTTGAATAAAGACAAATTGACTGGAGTGGGATTTGATACTGCCACATCAGGACGATATTCCTGAAGGTTTAAATCCTGCTCTTGTCAATTTCTCTTTGTTCAACTTACTATGTAATAGGGGGATAGCCTACATGTATGGTGAGATACAGTATGTTGAACAACTTTTTCATCTTTACTTGCCTTGTGAATTTGTGATCACATCTTAGTGTACGTCTCCTTTTTATCTTTACAGACAGGACATATTTGCGATTAACCGAGCAAGAGTTTACAAGATTACCCATTGATGTAAGTATAATAATAATACACAACATGTATCCTGTAGCTCATTTCTAGGGCTAGTCATCACAATATGCTGATACAATCAAAGGTCTGGATTTTTAATACTTGGCCACTTTCATCTTGCAAACGGCACTTTCATTGTGAAGCCTGAAAGTGTTTGGGAAAGAGGCCCAGAGATCAATAACATACCCTAAGACCTACACCCGGCCCTAAGACCAAAACCAGGCACTAAGAGCAACACCAGGCCCTAAGACCTACACCCGGCCCTAAGACCAAAACCAGGCCCTAAGACCAAAACCAGGCCCTAAGACCAAAACCAGGCCCTAAGACCAAAACCAGGCCCTAAGACCTACACCAGGCAATAAGACAAAAACCAGGCACTAGGACTAAGACCAAAACCAGGCACTAAGGCCAAAACCAGGCACTAAGACCAAAACCAGGCACTAAGACCAAAACCAGGCACTAAGACCAAAACCAGGCACTAAGACCAAAACCAGGCACTAAGACCAAAACCAGGCACTAAGACCAACGCCAGGCACTAAGACCAAAACCAGGCACTAAGACCAAAACCAGGCACTAAGACCAAAACCAGGCACTAAGACCAAAACCAGGCACTAAGACCAAAACCAGGCACTAAGACCAACGCCAGGCACTAAGACCAAAACCAGGCACTAAGACCAACGCCAGGCACTAAGATTAAGAACATCACCATGGCAACATAGACCATGGCTTCTTTGACTTTGAATAGGCAAACAATTAGGAAAAACCTAAGCAATGTAGGAGATCAACAAACAAGCAAAATATCTTTGCATTCAGTAGGCCTGCATGTTACCAGGCAAATATATGTAGCAAGCAATATCTTTTGAAGCATGGATTGTTCAACTGTCATTGTTTACATTTTTTTTTACATTGTTGTATGCAAGTCGCCAGACACACAAGGCCTGAAGGCAACTTCAAGGTGTGGTGTTCAAATCTACTATTTTCCAGGGGCCGTTGCCACCCACTCCTAGGGCTAAGACAGGGTTACCTCCTTTACAGTCCATATGGATATAGGCCGGCTTGGGTAACATCTATCAAAAGCTTGGCTGGTAGAACAGAAAGCTATGTATCTCTCCAACTTTACGAAGCAATCATGGTATTAAGTGTCTTGCCTAAAGACACAAGTGTCACGACCGGGACTGGAACCCACTGCTGATCAGAAGAGAGACTGATTGAATCCGGTGCTCTTAACCGCGTAAGGTTGTGACACGCCATATTTTTGCTGTTAAAAGGCTGATGTACTACTGTAGGTAGAGCATTCCATAAACTTTTCTATAGTATGTAGGCAGCATGGGCAAATATGACATGGTTGATGGGCTACAATCTGTGCTTGCGTCGAGCACAATAACACTAAACAGACACACGCCACATATCCAGAATTTATTGACCTATTGTTCTGATGTAATTGTTCTTCTCTGTCTGTAGATCATTTGCCAGTGCTTGATCAGTCTCCTGTTTACAATCTATGGTGTTCTCAACATAGCTGGGCAGTTCAGGGGAATCAAAGCTATGGCAGACATGGAGAAGAAGTAAGTAGAATACTGTTATACCCTCATGTTATGTTGCTCAATGCTATTCTGTTACCCTAGGCTATTCTGTTACGGATGTTCTGTTGCCCAAGGCTATTCTGTTACCTAAGGCTATTTTGTTACAGCTTTTCTGTTATCCTAGGCAATTCTGTTACCCAAAGCTATTGTGTTACCATACTGTAGTCTATTATTCTGTTACGCAAGGCTATTATGTAACCCTACATGTAGGCTATTATGTTACCTTAGGCTATTCTGTTACAGCTTGCCTGTTACCCAAACATGCCAAAGCTATTCTGTTACCCTAGGCAATTCTGTTACCGTAGTCAATTCTGTTACCTAAAGCTATTTTGTTACCATATGTAGTCTATTATTCTGCTGCTCATTTACCCAAAGCTACTGTGTTACCCTGTGTTACTCTGTTGCCCTAGGCTACTCTGTTGCCCTAGGCTACTCTGTTACCTTAGGCTACTCTGTTAACCCTAGGCTACTCTGTTAACCCTAGGATACTCTGTTATCCTAGGCTACTCTGTTATCCTAGAATACTCTGTTACCCTGTGCTACTCTGTTACCCTAGGATACTCTGTTATCCTAGAATACTCTGTTACCCTGTGCTACTCTGTTACCCTAGGATACTCTGTTATCCTAGAATACTCTGTTACCCTTTGCTACTCTGTTACCCTAGGATACTGTTATCCTAGAATACTCTGTTACCCCCTGTGCTACTCTGTTTCCCTAGGATACTCTGTTATCCTAGAATACTATGTTACCCTGTGCCACTCTGTTACCCTAGGATACTCTGTTATCCTAGAATACTCTGTTACCCCCTGTGCTACTCTGTTACCCTAGGATACTCTGTTATCCTAGAATACTCTGTTACCCTCTGTGCTACTCTGTTACCCTAGGATACTCTGTTATCCTAGAATACTCTGTTACCCTGTGCTACTCTGTTACCCTAGGATACTCTGTTATCCTAGAATACTCTGTTACCCTTTGCTACTCTGTTACCCTAGGATACTGTTATCCTAGAATACTCTGTTACCCCCTGTGCTACTCTGTTACCCTAGGATACTCTGTTATCCTAGAATACTATGTTACCCTGTGCCACTCTGTTACCCTAGGATACTCTGTTATCCTAGAATACTCTGTTACCCCCTGTGCTACTCTGTTACCCTAGGATACTCTGTTATCCTAGAATACTCTGTTACCCCCTGTGCTACTCTGTTACCTTAGGCTACTCTGTTAACCCTAGGCTACTCTGTTAACCCTATGATACTCTGTTATCCTAGAATACTCTGTTACCCAGTGCTAGTCTGTTACCCTAGGCTACTCTGTTATCCTAGAATACTCTGTTACCCAGTGCTACTCTGTTACCCTAGGCTACTCTGTTATCCTAGAATACTCTGTTACCCTAGGCTGCTCTGTTAACCCTAGGATACTCTGTTATCCTAGAATA
Organism: Asterias amurensis; assembly: GCF_032118995.1. NCBI lineage: Eukaryota > Metazoa > Echinodermata > Asteroidea > Forcipulatida > Asteriidae > Asterias > Asterias amurensis. The sequence continues at coordinate 6,920,289 of NC_092659.1, read as the reverse complement.
CTCTGTTACCCCCTGTGCTACTCTGTTACCCTAGGATACTCTGTTATCCTAGAATACTCTGTTACCCCTCTAGTCTAGGCGATTCTGTTACCCTAGGCTATTCCTCTTCCATCCTTATCGTAACCCTCCAAAATCCTTTTTTAGGGAGTTGTCAAAGCAGCTCTGATATTTGGGACTTCAACATGTAGCCTACTTTTGTAAGCGGGACCTCTGTTTGAAAACAGTGCTCTTTAGAATGAGTGTTGACTGTTCATTGCATTCTGTTTTTGCTCTGTGCATGATTTTTTTTTTATTAGTTCAACAAAAGTGGGCCCCTCAACATTTATTTTAAATTCTCTCCCGTTCATTGCAGATCTTTTGACACAGTTGGTAACAGGCCGTCCTTCTTTATGTTCCGGCATCGAGGCCAGGCCATGTTTGGGTTGAACCCTTCGTGCGGAAGCGCAAGAAACGTGGAGAATATAGAGCCAGCTACGTGACGTACAAAGACCGGTCTGCATCCTCAATTGATTTTTTTTTTTTTTTTCAGTGTTGTTTCTCAAAGAATGTGTTGTGAAAACAAGTGGATATTTTGTTCTCTAAAAATGCCCTGAAATACATCAACAGATTGTAAGAGACTTAGGGGGAAAAATTGAACAGGAAAGTAAATTGATTTCATCAGAAAAAAAAGTGATTGAATCTTAGTTTTACAATGTAGTTAAATAAATAAGGGAATCAATGTGTGGTGAAGAGGTTTTCAACTAGTGGTTTAATCCCAACGAGGACTGGTTCTTGTTAATACCGATACGAAGTTGAGGTAAATTATAAAGAACCAGGCCTACTAGTTGAAAACCGACTCAACACACTTTGATTCCCACTCATAAAAACATCATCACTTTTTGGTCAAAAAGTAAAATAAATGCAAAAGTTTTAATTGTTAAATGGTTTCTTTCAACACAACACCCCTCCAGCTATGAAATGGTAAAGCCCTCCGCCGCCCTCAGGTAAATAACTCCTTACATGTATAGGGAATGCTGTGCGCGTATCGCGTGATGTGGCACAACTGCTTCAGCTGTTGCTCTCGACCAATAGGAATGAAGAAACTGTCTTAAAAGAACAGGTGCAAGGTCGCGTGTCACGCCCATTTTACCGGTCATGAACAAAGGTTTATACACACGCATGTGACGTGCTCTCCACCAATAGAAATAGCAAAACTGTCTGAGGTATTTATGAATGAAGGTTTTCGTATTGTTTCCCCTTCGTACATTGTAGTAATTGTACATTCACATGTAGGGTCAAATATTGTTTTTTGTCCTTGGCCAAATTTCATGGCTGTGCTCACCACAGAATTCTGCGCTTCTGGAACCCTTGTAGCACACAATTACTGTATATTAAGTACTGCATGCAGTACTGTGCAGTTCGTCGTCCATCATGTGATTCATGCTACCTGGTGAATTCAAAGCAGGGTGCTTGCGTAAAAAAATCCTTGAGACAAGGCTAACCCCTAGGTGATTCATTTGAGACGTTATCAGGCAATTAAGGTATAGAACACCCACTGTGTCCACTTCCAGAGCATTACATTTTGTGCTGTGAACTCCAAAACGAAAGCAAAAACAGATTGTTTTCCTACAATTAATGTGAAATTGCATTTCTGTAAACTTAGTTTCTATCGAGGGGCACATCTGAAGGTGATATAACACATGGACAATCATTATTCCAAAGTTAATATGGTGTAATAGAAACAAGCTGGAGTTCTAGCAATTTGATTAAAAAGGAAATTGAATTTCTGAAAAGCGAGGTAAAAAAAAATGGAGAACGATTGGATATTAGAAGAGAGTTACATCATGCACTAAAGTTAACTTTGTGAAAAAGGTGCAACATTGTCCACCATCCACAGTTCATGTTTTGCTGAAAACACGGTGACAAATTTGTTCTTCGGTGTTGATCATGATTTGAATTTGTTTGTAAGTGTATCGGATGAAAGATGCAAGTTCCAATTGAGACTTATTGAAACTTGTTTTCACACAGTTTTGAAGGCATTGTACACTATTGGTAATTGTCAAAGAATTTTGTTTAAATAACAAACCTGTGAAGATTTGAGCTCCATTGCTCATCGAAGTTGCGAGATAATAATGGAAGTAAAAACACCCGTGACACACAAGGTTATGTGCTTTCAGATGCTTGATTTTGAGACCTCAAACCCCGTCAAATTCTAAATCTGAATGAGGTCTCGAAATCAAATTAGTGGAAAATTACTTCTCTCTCGAAAACTATGTCACTTCAGAGTTAGCCATTTCTCACCATGCTTTATACTATCGGGTGTGGCACGCAGGAGTTCCAACTAATGTAATTCCTTGCATGATCCTAGGATGTTTATTATCTTGACCAATCCTTTGTAATACAAGATCATCCTTCTGACATTCAAGGCTCTTCATGGACTACATGTAGCTCCTACATGTACGTGTACCTACATACAGAGCATGATTCAGCCCCGTAGTGTCAGGCCGGGTCTGAGGTCATCGGGCAGCATGCTCTATGTTCCTCTGACCCGCTTATCCAGCTATGGGGACAGGGCATTCAGTAACATTTCACCCTGCCTCTGGAACTCTCTGCCTCAACATCTCAAGAAGGACACACATGACATCTCACGATTCCAACATTCTCTCAAAACCCATCTCTTCAGAAACGTCTATGCAGATATTGAGTGAAATTTTCTTCTTGTTCTTTGACCAGCGCCTTTGAATGTTTTACAGATTAAGTCCGCTTTAAAAATGCTGTATTATTATTATTATTAATACCTTTAAAGTGGTTGGGTACTGTTTACATTAAACTTACACGGTTTAAAGATTATGACAGTAGACATGGTAGATAGCTTTCTTAAAATATTACCTGCTGTAGTTTTTGTAAAAATGGTTAAAACAATTTCACAATATCGCGGAAATTAGTTAGCATGTAAAATGTATTTTAGCGACTCATCTGAAAATAGTGCTGTGTAACTTTTCAATTCTTTGTTCGAATACATTCATTTAGGAAACTGACTGAGTAAATTATAATTGAACAGCCTCCTTTACTCACGACATATATTATTACATTGATTTTTTGTTCAGTATCGTTATCATTGGTCAGTCAATACCTTCATGTTTACTCTTTGCTCGTATTGTACTTTTTTTGTCCAAATGATTCAGAGAATTGCGGAAATAAGTGTTACATTGAATTGGATTGATTGTTAATGTGATCAGACGTTTACAGCTGATGTCACTGTTGTCAACAAGAGGAGAAATGCGTGCAGCGGTAGTCTCTTATTTTAGTACGTGTAATTTGATTGAGATGTGTAGCCAGTCAATGTTTGTTTTTTTCCCTTCTTTTTTCCATTTATGCAAGGACAACTGACTGTCACTGAGTAAATTAAAATTGGACAGTCTCCCTACTCGCTACTTTGATTATCACTTTGTTTTTTTCCTAGGTGATTATCAATGGTCATGTCTACTCTTTGATTGTATTGTACTTCTAAGTTGTGTTCAAATAATTATGTTTTTTTTCTTATTGCGGAAATAAATGTTACATTGATTTGAGTTGATTGTTGTTAATGTAATCAGACGTTTGCAGCTGATGACACTGTTGTCAACAAGTAAACACATGCAGAAGTAGTCTCTTATTTTAGTACATGTAATTTGATTGAGATGTCGGTTTAAACCAGCGACAAATTGTCTAAAGCAATTAAGCGCAATTTGCCTTTTGTAATTTGTTTTTCTCTCTTGCACATCTGGCTGGTGGTTGGTATTAAAAATGTTTATTTACTTTTGTGATTGATATATAAAATAAATATACATAAAACACAAACAAAATGTTAGGTTGATTCAGCTATTTTGTCAACTGTTTATTTGTTAACCTTTTATTTTCTTTAATTTTCAGCAGTAAATCTAAACAAAGCGAAAGAAACTCGCTTCGATGTAAACTAGGAGAAGATGCAAATCGTGTACATAAATTTTAGCTCGGCTTGTTGTACCAATTTAAATAATGCTTTAAATTAAATACTTAATTCTTGTGAGGTTTTTTTTTCTCTGAAAATCAAACATTTCTCAGACTTGACAGTTTCTGAAACTGCTCTGTAACCCAGGCATGTGAGACATCCTCTTTTCAACTGATTTCCTCTTTTTTTGGTTTTGATTTTCCCCTTTTTTACTTCACTTTCTGTGTACAAAAGTATAGGAATATAATATTTTCCTCTTTTTTACTTGCCCGGTTTTCTCTTTTTTCATGGGAAGTTACTCACATGCCTTGTAACCAACGATTACCCATCTTTCAAGATGATTTAAAAACAAGTAGAGGCTATTGTTCCTCTTTTGTTTGTACTTTTTGGCAACATCCTTCTTTGGTCTGTACACACTTTCAAACTGGGGTCTTTAACACATTCAGGTAACTTATTGACCCCTTTGTTATACGTAGGGATGAGATTTCACGAATATACCATTTCCTAAACCAGGCCAAATATTTGGACCTTCGACAGTTTGAAAAAAGTAGGAATATTGCATCGAGCACAAAGGCTTACCTACATGTGCACATAGTGTAGGCTTAAAGGATTTGGGTACTTAAAATGTCAATAGATTTACATTAAACTCACAGGGTTTAAAGATAATTATAGAGGAAAGCTTCCCTTCAAATATTACTTACTGAGTAATGCAGTTTTTGAGAAATGAGTAAAACAATGTCATGAAAGTACGTTTGTAAATGCTTAAAATAATTTTCATCCCATGAGACGAAAATTATTTTCATGACATTATTTTACTCGTTTCCCAAAAACTAGAGCACCTCAGCACGTAATATTTTCAGGGAAGCTTTCCACTATCATTATCTTCAAACTGTGTAAGTTTAGTGTAAATCTGTGGACATTGTGTTTTTTGTCCTACAAAAAGTACATACACCCTTTAAAGGAACACTTGCCTTGGATCGGACGAGTTGGTCTACAAAAAGTGTTTGTATAAAACCGTCGCTATAAAATGCATATGGTTGGAAAGATGTTTTTAGAATACAATGATCCACACAAATATGCCAAGAAATTGCATTGTTTTACAAACTTGATTTTTGAGACCTCCATAATTAGATTTTAAGGTCTTGAAATCAATCGTCTAAAAGCACACGTTTTCGTTTTTTTTTTCTTTCATTGTTATCTCGCAACTTCCAAGACCAATTGAGCTCAAATTTTTACAGGTTTGTTATTTTATGCATGTTGAGATACACCAAGTGAGAAGACTGGTCTTTGACAATTACTTACAGTGTCTAGTGTCTCTAACCACAATTTTTCCGATTTCCTGGTCCTTGAAAAAAGTAGAAATATTTTATCGAATACAAAGGCTGACCGACATGTACATGTTTGTACATTTGCACATGGTGTAGGCTTTATCCAGGTTATTTAATTATCTGATTAACATGTACATTGTGTAAATAAGCAGCACAAGTATCATGGCTGCTGAAAATGCCTTGATGGTTTGGAGTTCCCCATTTATTTCGGATGTTACAAATCAGGAGATTTGCAGAAATCAGAAACACATGTACAAAACTACGGAGTGTTTCTGTCTTTTGGCGACTGAAATGGCACATGGAGATTTCGAAGAAGAAAAAATACTGAAATCGGGAGAAAATTCCAGAGTAATCACATCCCTGCATACTGTATGTACCGTACCCAGTTTGAATGTGTACACCTACCCACCCCTGTATGGGTGTAAATCATGGTTTTTTTTAACCACTTTACCACGTGTATGTGCCAATTGGCAACATGCAATGCATACAAAATTGCTTTAGTAATTAGTCAGTAAAACAATCCAAATGAAAAATTAGCAACTCGTAGACTTCGGGCCCTGAAGCCTTTGATTAGGCATCTGAAAGGACACAAATGAAAAGTGCAACAAGGGTGTTTTTCTTTCATTATTCTCTTGCAACTACCATGACCACCAATTGAGTCAAAAATTTCACACATTTATTTATTGGGCATGTGTTGGGATACACCAAGTGAGAACACGTGTCTTTGACAATAACTAATAGTCATGATAGTGTCCAGTGCCTGCAAGGCCATCTTCAACTTTGCATAAATACAGCAAACAAAAAATTAAATTTAATTTTACCTCCAATCCAAAGTATGTCATGTATAGTCATGATAGTAGAAGAAAAACTAGAACTTTTTTCTTTATAAAATACGAGTTATTTCTAAAATAACATCCTTAAAAAATATTATATTATTTAAAACACCCAACAAAGAAGTAGAAAAGAACAGCCCCAAAGAGAAGAACAGCCCCAAAGAGAAGTACAGTACTCTGGTATTTCTGGTGGTAACCAGTTTTGGCTGGTAAAACCTGTGCCGTTTGTTTTTAATAAATTGGGTCATATTCATGTCAACATTAATTAAAATGGATTAAATTACCCATGCACCTGTTTTATATTATAAAGAAACTACACAAAACATTGCACGCCATGGGTCCAATTTCATAGCTGTTACTGCTTAAACAATTTCTTTGCTAAGCAAAAATGAGTGGGGCACATGTCGCAACATTGTATGTGATATGGGATGTTGGCCAGTAACCTGATTTTGCCAAGCATGATTTTTCTGTGCTTAGCAGAATTTCATGCTAAACAGGCTTTATGAAACTATGCCCAGATAAAATAAGCTAATGTAATAATGTTCATGCAAGCGTCAAAATTGGCAGACACTGGCACTATAGAAATGTCCAGGCCTGTATGCTTCGTTTTTTTGAAAGGGCCGGGGCACCGAGGCATGTTCTCATTGGTAAAGGGCACCCTATTGGGAAGTTGTAAATTCTACTGGAGCATTTCAAGGGCACCAAGGCAATGACCAGGGGGCATGGAGGCAAGCGCCTCCGTTACCTCTGTGAAGTATCAGGCCTGAATGTCCCTTGTTGTTGATATCCAACATATTTTGTTTGTGTTGGTAAATATATATGAAATTGGCTTCATCACGGCACACAGTATTTATTTGTTTGGCCAACTATTGGACAGCCGTCTCTGCAAATTAAAACAATTTCAAACCTACATGTGTATGCAGTTCAATCCGTTGCAATTACTGACTCCGAACTAAGAATATTATTTGAACACACCTTCCGCTAACTCAAGGCTATCCATTAAAAAAATCACAGCGCAAGTTTGAAATGTCGTTGCAATTACTGAGCAATGATTTTTGCCAACTCAAGGCTGTCCATTTATAAAACGCAGCAAATGTTTGAAGTCGAATAAAAATAAGTTTTGGTTTTGGAGTCTCGCATAGACAAACCTAGAGTTTCTTTAATATAACATTAGCAATTACTGAGAAGGCTTCCTCTGGAGAACAAAACATGCTGCATAATCTACATACAGCGACAAAAAAGCTTGTAAAATAAATTGAACTGAAGTACAAAGTATATACAAACCATCAAAACATGTCAATATTAACAAATATTGTTATCTTTCACAAAAGTTCCTTCACTTATTAATATTTTAGTTAAACCATAAATATACAGACCAAACTAAAAAAAAAAAAAAAAAAAAAAAAAATTGTTGTGACCAGCTGTCAGTAACACAAAAAACCTTCATCCAATGGGGAAGTGTATAGAACATGTGACTTGTGACATCACTTGTTAATAAAAGAAACACGGACCCTGGACTAAGTCTGGACGATTAGTGCGACTTGTGTCGTAGTCGTGACTATAGGTTGCTCAGTCGAGTCGCTACTACCGTTTTTCAACTACTCGGTTAATCATGCTGCCACGACTACTACAAAAATAGTCACGATTACTACAAAAATAGTTGTGACACCCTGTTTGGAAAACCAATTGTGACGCTCATGACTTTTCAAGACAATTTACTTACACGAATTAAACACAATCAAACATCAGTGAAACAATCCTTCAATCCTTTTAGCGTGAATTTTACTATTGCGCCTGCGGCAAACATTCATGGCATTATGTCCCAATGCATCTTGGGAATTACAAAATAGTCATTAATAGTTTCAAAGTTGCGACTAGTCGAGAAGTAAATTTCACTAGTCGCCCAGCCTACTCTGGACTTCCAGCAAGTGTGATTTTGCACACAGCCCAATGGAAGAAAACATCAATATGTGTTAGCAAAGAATTCCTAGTAACATAAAGGTTCGGCGCACTAGCAAAAAATTCCCTGTTAATTTGTCAAATAATGATTCAAATAATGATACATAGTGGCTTCTTATATATAGCGCTCAAATCCACTCAGTGACAGTAAAGGAACACGTTGCCTTGGATCGGTCGAGTTGGTCTTTGAAAAGCGTTTGTTACAAAATGCATAGGCCCTATGAGTAGAATACAATGATCCACACCTCATCGACTTACACGGTTAGCCATTTATGGGAGTCAAATGTTTGACTCCCATAAATGGCCGACCGCGCTAGTTCGCACCGTAAAAGGAAAACCGTGCAATTTCGAGGCAAATTTGTGTGGTTAATTGTATTCTACTTTTAAAACATCTTTCAAACCATATGCATTTTATAAAAAACAGTTACAAACGCTTTTTTATAGACCAACTCGTCCGATCCAAGGCAACGTGTTCCTTTAAGACCTTTCAACATTCAGTATTATTCATGCAAGGTAAGCAGAGCACTGTTTTGTAATTTCAAGACCTAATCCATCTAGCACCATGTTGGTTTACAAGGTGCTGTGGTGTATTATAACACCCCTTACAAATGTTCTGCCTTTTCATTGGTTAAGATCGCATCACATGATATGTCTCACTTTTACAAGACGGCGGCCGTGTGATAGTGCATCGTTTGCCGTTCTGATAGTGCGACCTTTGCCGTGTGATAGTCCGGCGACGTGCAGTACCCAGACGTCTTTTTAACCACCTCCAACCCAATCAGTTGTGCATATGTGTAACAAATATTGACTGCTTTAACTCGTGCTATGGTTAAACCAACGACTCCTACGGTGATCCCTGGACCGTTCCATTTTCAGCTGCGCCTCGGAAAAATAGAACGCTCGGGGATCACCTCGGTTGTCGTAGTTTTAACCATAGCACTCGAAGCAGTCAATATTTGTATAATTTGCAGCCGATCAAACCAGGAACACGAAGTACACCCAGTCTCTTTACGATAAGTGCACTTGGTTCTGTTACCTGCATTACACACCAATACGCTTGAGAGGCAAGAGCCAATGACCCTGCTTCTAAAGCAACAATTCATTTCCTTGATGCTAGTCGCAACCACTTTTCAGTAATCATTGCAGCGTGGTTGACCAGAAAGCAGCAGTCTCGACCTGACATGGCATTTAATAGTTATGACTTTGACACTAGTTGACTGGTCGTCCAGGCTGATGTCCCTGCTTCTGTAAGCGCCAATTCTTCGCTTAGCAGTAGACAGAGCCATGACACTAGACCCTACTCTCTTCTGTGACCTTTGAATTCCTAGATTCCTTCTCACTCGCCAATGTTTTTCCAAACTTGACAAAGATCCACTTCATATTCTGTCTAGTTATCAGAACCTGTATTCTCTCATTGATGTCCCTGATCTGTAAGCGCCAATTCTTTGCTTGTGCTACTCTGTCTTGTGACCTCTGAACTCCCTGAACTCCCTGAACTCCTGAATACTCGCCAATGTTTTTTAAACTTGACAAAGATTCCACCTCATATCTGGTCCTAATCAGAACCTAAACAATTTCTCCCATCAAAACCTGATTTTTAGTTTTTTTGTAAAAAAATATGTTGATCAATCTGTTTTCCCTAACATAAGAGTTGTTCTCTGCAGGTAGGAGTTGCAGTGTTGTAGACGTCCACGCACTCTACTTCAAGGCAAGATTTCATTTTTGTTTGTGCACCCTCAAGGCAGGCCCTCGCTTGACAGGATGTGACCGCATCATAACGGAAGCTTCTTCATCTGCTCGTATGTAATAAAAAACTGGTGACATCCAATATTAAGGAAGACAATACAATTGTTCGGTATTACTAAGTTTTAATTTCAGTTGAAGGTTTCCTTGTACTTTGGGCATAACAAAGTTACTACGATCCTTCCCCACTTTAAAGCCATTATACACTTTCGGTAAACAGTATTGTCCAAGTCCCACACTTTGTGTATCACAACTAATATATAAAATAAACCTGTGAGAATTTAAGTTCAATCGGTCATCGGAGTCGGGAGAAAATAACGGGAAAACCCATTCTTGTTTCCGCGCGTTTTGCTGTGTCATGACATGTGTTTAAAATAAAACCGTAATTCTCGCTAACGAGAATTTATATTGTTTTAATGTTTTCTCAAAAAGTAACCCATTTCATGAAACAATATTTCAAGAGAAGTCTTTCACCATTACCTTCTGTAAACCCTGTAAATTATTTGTAAATCTGTGAACTTTTTTTTTGTCCTGTACCGAAAGGGTATAATGGCTTTAAACTCATCAAACAAAAAGGATACAATAATATTCCAAGGTCCAAGTCTCACCCACGTTGGTATGAAGCCTTTATACAGAGCGAAGAATCCCTCGTACTTGAACGTCTGAAAAAGTAGAAGTAAGAAGTGAACTCCTATGTTAAAAAGATGTTCACTCCTTGAAGAGGGGGCACATTAAGGATGTAAAGCCCGTTTCATCCTTCCTGCGAATGCAAATGCGATACAAAGTCACAGGTGCGTTTTGGCAGCGAATGTTTTGCAGGAGGAGTTCTGCACAAGTCAACTGATGCGATTTGTTCATGGTGGAATTGTGTTTACTCTTTGACGAGAGGGACCAATATTGATGTAAGCCCCAACTCTTACTTCTTGCCAATGCCAATGCGATACAAATTTTGAAGTCACGGGCGTTTTGGCAGCGAATGTTTTGCAGGAGGAGTTCTGCACAAGTCAACTGATGCGATTTGTTCATGGTGGATTTGTGTTTACTCTTTGACGAGAGGGACCAATAATGATGTAAACCCTCATTCTTACTTCCTGCGAATGCTAATGTGATACAAATTTTGATGTCGCAGGGCTGTTTTTTCGCAGCGAGTGTTTCGCAGCACAAGTCTACCGATTTTAATTTGCATTCACAGGAAGTATGAACCGGGCTTTTTACTTTGAAGAGAGGGCACAATTTCACTATTCTGCATACCACAGAACTCTGAGCTTACCTCTCCATGCAGAGCTGCTAACATTTGTATCAGGAAGATTTTTATGCGCCATACCTTAAGATATTTATAATTACATTTAACATGATAGTGAGGTTTCCATAATCGCTTTTCATTAAATTTGTTTTCAATTTTGTTGCCCCATTTTTCAGTAAATTTGTTTTCAATTTTTTCCCCCCATTTTAGGCATGCATCCTTTCAGCGGATTGCCACTTCTTCACTTCAGTGCGGCAGAAAATTGAAATCAAGGTAAGAACATTAATTTTAGCAACAAGGGTGTTATTTCTTTCAGTATTCTTTTGCAACTTCGATGACCAATTGGTCCAATTGTTCACAGATTTGTTAATATGCTGGGATACACCAAGTGAGAATACTAGTCTTTGACAATTAGCAAAGATGTCCAGCCGTCGATTTCACAAAGAGTTAGGACTTGTCTTACCTCGATTTAGGACGAGTAACTCTTTCTGCCTTGGGATTAATCTTAAGGTCTGCATGCTACAGTTCAGGGTTGGGACTCGTCCTAAGATAAGTCTTAAGTTAGGAAGAGTTTTGTGAAATCGATGGCAGTGCCTGTAAGCAGAAAATATTGCTTAATCATTTTCTGCTAAGCAGAATTGAAATGGGACACCAGTCACTGATAGTAAACGTTAAATTGTATTTCGGTCGGTAACCTTATTCTTCTACATGTTCTAAGCATTTTTTGCTGTTCATATTCACCTTGACCAGACAGTCCAATGAGTTCTTGTAGATGTGTTGAGCTTTACTGGAGCAACCTCGTAGGTTTCTTTGGTTCATTAGTCGTGTCTTGACGACATCGATGGGTGTTGAGGCAACAGCTCCGGCAAACCCAGCGACAAAGCTGGCACTGATACAAAAAGAAAATAGAGTGTTAAAGAACACTGGAAACTATTGGTAGTTGTCGAAGACTAGTCTTCTCATTTGGTGTATCTCATCATACGTTGTATGCACACAACAACAAACCTGTGAAAATTTGAACTCATTTGGTCGTCTCAGTTGCAAGATATTAATGAGAAAGAAAAAACATCCTTGTCACACGAAGTTGTGTGCTTTCAGATGTTTGACTTCGGAACCTCAAAATCTAATTTTGAGGTCTTGAAATCAAATTTGTGGAAAATTACTTCTTTCTCGAAAACTACGTTACTTCAGGGCAGGCCTGCTTCAGAAGGAGCCGTTTCTCACAATACTTTACACTATCAACAGCTCTCCATTGCTTGTTACCTAGTAAGTTTTTATGCTGACAATGACAATAACTATTTTGAGTAATTACCAATAGTGTCTAGTGCCTTTAAGTATTCTCTTTTTTAACAGAAGGTCGCTAGCCAAATACCAGTTAAATCACCAGAGGACTAGTCTGAGTTGACTCCATGTGGTCCAGCTGGCTTGACTAGTTCAGTGTTGAAAAGCATCAATATATATACACATGTAATGTGAAGTGACAAGCCTCTTCTTTACTTCAGTAGGTACATGTACAATGTACATGTACAATGTACATGTACATGTAGGTCCTTTTTGCTAGTCACTAGAAATTGTGTTAATGACTAAAGCGCCATGTCACAAAAGAATCATTTAAAGCCAACCAGGCAATCTGAAATAAGAAAATCCATTCACTTTTGACTTTTTGATCATCATTTTCTTTGGGATAAAATTTTACTGTCTAGAAGAACGTCTCTTGTCCTGCCAAGGTGTTCCTTAAAATTGCATACAGTGCAAGTGGTTGCCTGAACAAAAATTACCCTCGTTCGTATTATTTTTGCTCAGAAGGAAACTGTTACTGAATAGCACCCTCACAAAGTGCACAACAGGCCTTGAACTTTGAACTTCGCCCGTGAAGGGGCACAGTAATTTCTCTCTGGTGAGGGGCACACTAAAGGCCGGTTTATAGTCGGTCCCTTGCGCGCAATCCAAAGACTGAGGCTTAAAAAACGTGTCTTTTTATGATCGTGCATCAAGATTCCATCGCCTGACCATCGCGCAACCGACTATAACTCGGACTTCATGAGGAAAATGTAAATTTGTACAGGAACCTTGCAGAGAGGACTCAAACAATTGCTGTGGGTGCAGTGAGTTATTTCAAGGCATGGCAGAAGCCTGGCAGGGCCTGGAATTACAAAGAGGACCCAGGACTGTGCCTAGGTGCCCCTTCAAAAGTTTCCCTTTGACTTTAAGATTGTTGATAGAAGTGCCTTTTGCAAAATGAAAATGGCCTCTCCCTTTCAAATTTGAAATTCTAGGCCTGCTATGGGATAACAATTGTTAGCACCAAATTCCCTGGCAAGTGCTGTCACAACATTTTGGTGTACCCCTTTCGGACAAAAGCAAAGATCGGAAACTCACATGAAGTGAGTTGACATGGTGTCTCCCAGCCAATTATTGTCAATAATCCACTTTTTGAACCAATCGTAGACCGGGAGTTCTACACCACAGACGACGGCTGCTCTCTGCGCTGTGGGGACCACACCCTGTCAATAGAAATTGAAAAACCAAAAATAGCAAAAATAATCCCCATCGGTATTATTTGTCGGATCCAATCAAACTCACTCAAAACTGTCGTACCCTGATAAGATTGGTATTTCTGCATTTGGTTCGGCTGTGCAGTACCAATTCCATCAAACTCAGGCAAACTATTTTCACTCTAACATGTCTGATAAGATTGGTACATATATATGCCTTGCTTGATGCTAAGTTTGGTTGGTTTGGCTGTGCAGTACTGATACCATCAAACTAGGGTAAAACCCCAGACTCTGATAAGATTGGTACGCCTGGCTCTATGCTATGCGGTTTGGCTGTGCAGTACTGAATTCATCCAACTTGGGTAGAATCACAGGCAGGGATTTGGAAGAAGTTTGCAAAGATCTAACTACAAGACTATCTGAGTGCATTTATCTGTAATCACGTATAATGGCACAGACTTTAACGAATACTTCAAATTATAAAGTACATGTATGCATAAATTTATGAAACTGTTCCCCCGATCATAATTTGTTTTGACAGAAACTCACCCGCCATAACCCCCGGGTTCCTTCCTCCTGAAAGATGTTCACAAAGGAGCTCATCATGCCGCTGGTGTTGGCAAAACTGGCGCCCTGCGCCTGCATCCGTACCTTCAGCACGTCGGTGGGGTTTGCAATAGATGACGCCAGCACACCGGCCGTTACGCCGCACACCACGTTGACGAGTAGTGTCTCGTTCTCGGGATTCTCCACCAGGAGTCTCTTAAAGGAGTGGTAGCAGCCCATTTTAATTGTGCCGTACGACGCCTGGCGTAGGATGGCCGGTCTGATTCTGAGGAAGGAGGGGTGAGTAATAAAACACAACATTATAATAGATGTTAAATTTGCATCGGGGGTGAATTCGGTCGTTGGTTCGAATCCCACCCGAGTAACATGCCCGTGTGATATTTTTTCACAGGACTCGGGGAAAGTACCGAGTATACAGTGCTAACACACATTGGTGTATGGGTAAAAAACAGAATTAAAACACAACATTGGTTAGTCCTATATATAGTTCACGCACAGGTATGAGGCCTGATACTTCACAGAGGCAAAATTGAGGTTTCAGATACAATGTACCCAGATACAATTACCCAGATTAGAGCACCCTCACCTCTGTGTGCATAGATTTTGAAGGATTCAATGCGTGGTTTTAACAGGTCAAGGTTTCTCATACCCAGAGGAGGGTGCCCTTACACCCTACTGGTCTGTGTGTGTGGATTTTGAAGGATTCAATGAGTGGTTTTAACAGGTCAAGGTTTCTCATACGAGAGGAGGGCGCCCTTACACCATACTGGTCTGTGTGTGTGGATTTTGAAGGATTCAATGAGTGGTTTTAACAGGTCAAGGTTTCTCATACGAGAGGAGGGCGCCCTTACACCCTACTGGTCTGTGTGCGTGGATTTTGAAGGATTCAATAAATGGTTTTAACAGGTCAATGTTTTTCATACCCAGAGGAGGGCGCCCTTACACCACTGTACACCCTATTGGTCTGTGTGCGTGGATTTTGAAGGATTCAATGAGTGGTTTTAACAGGTCATCGCTTCTCATACCCAAAGGAGGGCGCCCTTACACCATACTGGTCTGTGTGCGTAGATTTTGAAGGGTTCAATGAGATGTTTTATGAATCAATGTGTCACATACTCAGAAGAAACCTGTGTGGATTTTGAAGGATTCGATGAATGGTTTAACGAATCAAGCTTTCACGTACCCAGAGTAGAGCGCCTTTACGCCTTCCTCCCTTGAGATCTTGACCAGTGCGTGGGTCATCCCTCGGTACTTGAGCTCCTTGTAGCTTCCCGTATGTTGACCTTGAACCTGCAGTCGAGTCTTGGTCAAATCGATGGGGAAGGTACCTGAAAAAAATTTTTTAAAAAATAAAATAATAAAAAAAATAAAATAATAATAATAATGAAGAAATTTGTAAAGCGCCTAATTTAAAAGCATCTACGCGCTTTTAGAGAACAATAAAATTTACAACTAGAGGTGTGACTGTTAAATATTTGAATTTGAAAGGAGTTGCAAGAGAGAAATGAAAGAAAAAAAATGTGTGCTTCCAGATCCCTTATAAAAAGGCTTTAGGCCTGGGGTCTGTTATCCGAGTGAGAAATTACATTTTTCTCAAATACTATTACTTCACAGGGAGCCATTTCTCATATCGTTATACATACAGGCCTGCAATTGCCTCCGTTGCCCCCTGCCATTGCCTTGGTGCCCTTGAAATGATCCAGTAGAAATTTACAATTTCCTCATAGGGTGCCCCTTGCCAAAGAGAAAATGCCTTGGTGCCCTTGCCTTTTCAAAAACGAAGCATACAGGTCTGTACATACTATCAGCAGCTCTCCATTGCTCGTTACCAAGTAAGTTTTTATGCTACATAATATTAATAAATATTTTTTAGTAACTACCAATAGTGTCCAGTGCTTTACCCATTTTCTTTTCTTCAAGTGGAGACTGTGAGTTTTTCATATCAAAACTACATCACAGTCCCTGAAACTGAGTTTGTATGAAAACATATCTGGGGGGATATACACACGTATAGACAACTTGCTGTTTCTAAGGCGAGTGTAATTTGCTCAATGTTTGTTTTTCTGTGTCTGTAATCAGTTGTCAAACCATAGTGCATGTATAATACGGTGTACTTAGTGTACGTAGACCTTGTGGACGACCATTAACACAACCATAAACTACCAATTGACATCCATACCAGCGCACTGAAGGCATTTCATTGACCTTTATTTGAACTTTGATATTTAACATAAATTTTTCAGCTTTCCATCTCACTTATTGACGGCAAACATTCCAAGTAACTTACAGAGGAAGCCTGGGCGACTACATGTGTACGTGTCAAAGTCGCGACTAGTGATTGCTTAGTTAACAGTCAAGTCGTAACTACTGTTTTTCAACTACTGTGCTACTGTACCATTTGAGGCACGCGACTAGTCTAATGCCAGTAAATTTCACTACATGTACATGCATAACCTACATAACAACTGTACATTACAGATCCACAATTCTTAAATTATTCACTTCCTCCCAAACATTGATTTCACATGATTGTAGGCCTACATGTTAGTAAGTTATTTGCTATTTTGGAGCACAAAGTTGTCAGCTGTTAAGCAAAATTGTCTGCTTAAGCAGCTCTTTATGAAATTTGGCCTTGGACGTACATGCTGGATGACTCTGACAGGATACCAGTCACAAACTGTACATCTTGTGACATGGTAGTTTGGCCGGTAACCTTATTCTGGTAAATAAGCATCGTTTTGTTGGTGCTTTTCTGCTTTCAGAGTCAGCTCTATGAAATTGTGGGCCCAGGTGGTCTTGCTCACACTCGCATGATCTGATGATCATTGCACATCATTGTACTTTACATTAAATTGTAGATTGTAAATCCATGGGGTGCCAGCTTGACACAGTGACTAATGTGTATCGTGGGGTGTCGTGGCCGAGTGGATTAAGAGCACCGAACTCAAGCTCTAATGCTTCCTGTTCAGCAGAGTGTTGGTTCGAATCCCGGACGTGACACTTGTGTCCCTGAGCAAGACACTTAACTATAATTGCTTCTCTCTGCACCCAGGGGTAAATGGGTACCTGTGAGGACAGAGATGGTTCTTGTGATTGGTTTAGCCGAGTAGCGCATTATATTGTGCACAGGCTGTATACTCCCCAGGGAGCTGAGATGGTTTATAAGGCATGATTTAAAGGCCCAGTGACCAGGGTTAATGATGTAAAAGCGCCTTGAGACACCCCTCGGGCGTGAAAAGCGCTATATAAAAACGGGTTATTATTATTAATAACACCATCAAAACTGGGCCCAATTTCATAAAGCTGTTACAGAAAACAAAAGGGGAAGGTTTAAAAGCAAACACTAGGTGGCACTGTGGGTCAACATGTAAAGTCACAACAATGTAAAGTTTATGACTTTATGAACCATTGGCTGGTAGCCAGTTGTTTGTTTATTTTGTTTGTTTGTTTACATGATCTTCCCATCAAGGGAACTCGGCAAACTCCCACAAGGGGATGGATACACTGTAAACACCAAGCTGACAACAGCCAATCTCTCTCATAACAAACACTGGTTTAGCGCCGATGATTATGAATTTGTAACACAAATCAAGAAATTGTGATCCAGTAATTAGTCGGCAATACTTATAATTCTAGTCATTGTGAAATCAGCAGTTAGCTTGGGGGGTTCGAACCAACAACCTTGTGATTGCAAGTCCTGCAGTCTAACCACTGGACCACTGTGACCATAATACTGATAGAGACCAATTCTGCTAAGCAATATTTGTCTTTGCTTAGCAAGGTTTTTGTGATAATAGGTTTTATGACATTGGACACAGGACTCAACCGCTACTAATGTTATGTGCAAACATTAGATATCATGAACATAGAGCAAGGGTCACTGATAGGTCTGAATAAAGTCATTGATGTTAAAGGCCTTCCACATCCCACACTGCACAGAATCTCTTTGTTGGACATGTACAATCTGTGTACTGTGGACTAACCTTTTTAACAACTGCAACTTTTCAACACTGTGATTGATCCCGATAGAGTGCTTTATCCGTGTCTGAACCGCCCCTGCTAGGGAGGTGGGTTGAAATTTCTCGATGTACTGTGTTGAAATTCCATCATGGATTACACAGCTATCGTGGTATGAATACACCAAGGTTCATTTTCAATCCGTGATACGTAAACTATAGCGACTACGAGGCGCAGTAGTTGTTAAACGCGTAAAAAAAAGGAGCCGCATAAAGTAAAATGTGCAAAGCATCACTGTGCGTCATTACGCACCAAGACACAGGTCCAAATTTCCTGGATACTTAAAAACTGTGTGTCAAAATGGTAAATGACAGAAAAAAGACAGCGTGTCCAAATTTATAACTGGGTGTCCAGAAGCCACCCAGCCGCGACACTTGTGTCCTTAAGAAAGACATTTAATCATTGCTTCAACCTTCAGATGGGACGTAAAGCCACCCAGCCGTGACACTTGTGTCCTTAAGAAAGACATTTAATCATTGCTTCAACCTTCAGATGGAACGTAAAGCCACCCAGCCGTGACACTTGTGTCCTTAAGAAAGACATTTAATCATTGCTTCGTCCTTCAGATAGGTTGTAAAGCCGTTGGTCCCATGGGGGGTTTATCGAAAAGAGAAGGGGTTCGCCCCGGTGCTCCTGGCTTGATTGGCAGCATATTGCGCCACAGCACCTTGTAAACCATTATTTGGTGCTAAGGATAAGGTCTTATACCTAAAACTTTGTCCCACTCCTTGCAGTAATAATGTGATACCTGGTGCTTTGTATCCTTTGGCAAAAGGCGCCCTATAAAAACGGTTATTTTTATTAATATTATTATTGTTATTATTATTATTATTATTATTATTATTATTATTATTATTATTATTATTATTATTATTATTATTATTATTATTATTATTATTATTATTATTATTATTATTATTATTATTATTGTTAATATTATACACCAAGACACCCCTCTGGCTAAAGGCCCGGTCCCACTGCAGCAATAACGCCAACGATAACGATAACGATGCAAAGAGAACGCATTCCATTGGTTGAATGAGCGTAGTGCGTAATCTACATGGAGCAATTCGACGAATACAAGGCATTCTCTTTGCATCGTGATCGTTAACTATCGTTTTCGTTATCGCTGCAGTATAGTACCGGACCTTAAGACACTACGGCAGGTATTTTGTTTCTGATGCCTTGAAGCCTTACCAAACTCAGCAGTAACAGAACCGATGCCTCCATAGACAAACGGTCTCCAATCCCCTGCAATCATTGCTTCCTTTCTTTGCCGGCTGCCCTTGACGGAAACAGGGGTCTCTGTGAGGGAAACAGAGCTCCTTGAATCACTCAGGGTTCGTTCCACTGAGCTACAGTGTCAGTGATCGGAATGATCCAATGCTCACGGACTCTGTAGTCCAACCTGGGATTCAGAATATCGAGGTCCGATATAATGTTGGCACAATACAAAACAGCAACCAAGTTCGCTGATTCTCAGACGTGTGTTTGTTCAGCCTTGCTGAGGATTCATGGCAGCCCTAAAGCCGATTCATGTAACTTTCAAATCCATGGTTCGACTGCTGGGTGTTCATGATCTGATGAAAGACAAGATTTGAAAACATTATAATCCATTACAAGGATTTGATACCTTTTTTAGATTAAGGTTTAGGAAATGACATTAAACCCTACTCTGTTAGTTGCGATAACGTAACCCTCCTCCAGACGGCCGCCAGGGAGGAGGGTTACTTTATCGCAACTAGTGCTCTGAGTGAACGAAGATGTACAATGTAGCCTAATGTAATATAATTTACTTGTAGAAGTTTCAGCTTCATTAATTAATAACAAAAACAACTAATAATTCATTAAGAATTATTTAGTATGCAACCATTAAGTTATAACTTATTAAACATGTTAAAGCCATTATACACTTTCGGTAAACAGACGCTTGGAATTAGAGAGAGGTAAACTAATTTGCAATTCACTGCTTGAAGCCACAATGCAGTTCACTGTTTTTCATATCTCTTAAAGCCATTGGACGCTTTCGGTAAACAGTATTGTCCAAGGCCCACACTTCGTGTATCACAACTTATATATAAAATAACAAACCTGTGAAAGTTTAGGCTCAATTGGACATCGGAGTCGGGAGAAAATAACGCGAAAACCCACTCATGTTTTCGCGCGTTTCGCCGTGTCATGACATGTGTTTATAACAAATCCGTAATTCTCGTTAAGGAGAATTTATATTGTTTTACCGTTTTCTCAAAAAGTAAAGCATTTCATGGACTAATATTTCAAGAGAAGTCTTTCACTATTACCTTCTGTAAACACTGTAAATTATTTGTAAATCTGTGAACTTTTTTTTTTTTCTGTACCGAAAGGGTCCAATGGCTTTAAAAGGAATACACATTAAATTGAAAGTTTGGAGTGAGTGTGACTTGTCTGACGAAGTGACTTAGCAGAGTCACTTTGGGGTTGTACCTCGCACACTGTACGAATAGACCAACTCGGTTTTAAATATTTTATATGGTACGAATTGTCCCTAAGGCGAGTGTCCAGGCCTACACGTACCTCCATCATGGTCCAGGGTACAAAGTGGCAAAGGTCATGAAGGGAGGAAGTGTCACACTCGGACTTCTATATGATCCATCAACATTACCAAAAGTATTATTACCCCAACATCATGAAAAGCACTGTTCTTATTAAACTTATTCCTCCATTTTGACCATGGTCTTGTCAATAATTGATTACTCAACTGCAATTTTCACTTCCCATAAAATTATGTCGAGAAGGAAAATCAGCTTGCAAAAAATGCAAGTAACATACTGTTCGCTAAAGACGCTAGTCATGCTAATTGCTAGAATATAAATACCATCATGAAAAAATAAATGTATCACTATCAACATTAATTCTGACTTACCACGATTTGATTGATTGATGAGAAAACGTAGAAGAAATGTTGACCACGAAACTCACGATTCGCGAATCGTAATGTTGCATTATTTATCTCATATCTGTCGTCATTTTGATTTGAAGAAAATGTGCGTTTTGGGAGTTTTCTGTCACTGTGTTAACTTATTAAATTAATACGTTTTATTGTATTTTTACAGTACGTACAAAACAAGTAGCTTATGGAGCTATATGACAGACAGGCGCCGGTCCGGTTGTGTGTGTACTGAGTGGATGACCTTTTGGCATCCATATCCATATTTACACCATGCACTGCACACACAATAGTAAGTGCAGGAAACAGTCGTTTAACACAGAATGTACATGTGCTGTAAACGTGATCACCATTTTTGTCAGTTGAGGGCGCCCTAGATAATAATAAAAAGTAATACGGACATGAACAGATCAGACTGTGGACAACTCACAGGTAGGCCGGCCTTTTTTGGCTGCCAAACCGGTGTGGCAGGATATTCTGCTTGCTCTCTCAATGCAAAAGAGTTAAAAAAAAAACACTCGTTGAAGAGCCATATTGGAGACAACTCTTTTTCGAGTGGTCTTCCACTCTTTTAGATTGAAGTTTGAGTTTTTTTTTACTCTGTCCTGGATTGAAATCCTTCTAAAAGAATGAAATAACCGCCACTCTTATTTATAGCAAAGAGCCATTAAATTTTGTTGGACAACTCGAAATGTAAAGAGGTGGTGTTTTTCACTCTTTTACATCTAGAGGGGGGGGGGGGGAGATTATACACGATTGTATATGCAAAAACGTCCGGCGGACACTTATTGCATATGCAATAATGTCCTCCGGATAGTATTGCATAAAGGACATAATAATTGCATGCGACACCGGCCCCGCCATCCAACTGTGTAGGCCTGCCTACTGAATTCTGAGAGCGCCCTCTTTTGAATCTCCTCCAGCAGCCATCCCGGGAAAAGGGGGTTGTGGCAGACACTCACTGGGACACCGGCCGCGGCGTCTCCGAGTACAGTTATACTACAATGTATTGGGGTGGGGGTGGGGGTGGGTAGAACCGCCTGCCACAGTCAAATTAATTATTGTCGTCTCGAGTCAACAATTTGTAATAATTCGTTGTCTTACTCAGTTCGAATCAGCAAGTATTATTTTAAGGGGAACAATCGGTATATTTAAGACCGTGTAAGTTTATTGATCTGTGTAGAAGACGTTTGTGTGTGTCATACAAAAAATACCTGATAAAGAATTTTTCGGCTGTAGCAGAACGGATCTTTCACTTTACGACTTGTCTACAAGCCTCGGATAAGAGCTGGGACCGAGCAAAAATAATTGGTTGCATGGATTGAATTGAAACGAGCGCTGTTCGAATTCGTAATATTATTGTCTATTAATGTGTATGATCTATAGTCCTCTGAAAATGGAGCTTCGATAAAAAATTAATGGTTAGGACAATTGTTCAAATCATCAAGGTTCTAAAACCCGAGACACTGTGCACAGCCGAGACCTAGGCCCTTTCTTTGCTCTAAGGTAGACCTGTATCCTTTGTCATTATTCAAATTAAACAAAATGCATGTGGAATGTAGCTTCATTATGTTCAGAGGTTCCCCATGCCACAAAACGATGAGGAAAACCATTGACACATTCATTGCCTGTTTGCCACTCCGAAAGACCAGACATGATAATCAGTAAGGATGTTCTGCTCATTATGAAGTATCTAAAGTATATTTTATTAGGCTGCAACGAGACTGGCTTGTGAAATTTCACGAGCATGATAATTTTGAAGATGGCGTGGTAGTTTATGAAAGCCGCCCTCTAATTCCACCAGCAAGTGGGTATCCGCCACTGAAAGACTTGTTGATGCATGTAATGTTATGGACACATGAAAACAAGTGTTCGTGGATGACTGTGGTGGAATTGAGCGCTGGATGTTCACCCATGACTGTTACAGCTGAAGTAAACAAGACGAGGACAACTTGTTGGATTGATCTTTGCATAATAGAGAGCTCCAAAGGTAAGGCTATATAGCCTATATATACATGCTAGTTTATAACTTGTTTTTTTTCCTGTGGTGGTATTATGTTGATCTCGTCTACTCTAGCCAACCATGACACTTGCCATAATTGCGGTTTGGTAGGCAGCAATGGTGGCAAACTTTTTAGAGCTTGCTTATTTTACACATGTTACTGCCGTAAAATTATTGCTTGTGACTGGCATTTAGCTGGAGTTAAATTGCTTTGTGTCTTATACTGTTTGTAAGAGAGATTGGCTGTTGCCAGCTTGGTGTTATACTATCCATTTATGGTAGTTTGCCGAGTTCCCTTGATGGGAAGATCATTAAAACAAACCGCTTGGCCACCACAATCCAATAATCAAATGAAGAATTGTTGAATAAAAATAATAATAATATTAATCAAAGCATTTATATAGCGTTCTTACACAAAAATGTACCACAACGCTTTACAACAAAATAACAAGCAATCAAAAATTAACAATACGAAGCAATGAGAAATAAATAAATAGCCTAAGAAGCGAAATAAGTATGAAAAAGGTGTGTTTTGAGTGATATTTTGAAATCGGAAAGTGAATTAGCATGACGTATTTGATAAGGGAGAAATGTGCCGGTTTGCCTTTTGCGCATGACCGTAAAATGAGTGGGCTGTGATAAATAATGTTGATCATACTTAATTAAGGCACTGGACACTGATGGTAATATTACTCAAAATAATTGTCAGCATAAAATCTTACTAGGTAAATCGAAGAGCTGTTGATAGTAAAACACATTTTGAAAAACGGTTCCTTCTGTGGTAACGTAGCTTTTGAGAAAAAGTAATTTCTCAGTAAAAATTAATATTTGAACTGATTTCGAGACCTCACGTGTGTTATTTTCCACTAATTTGATTTCGAGACCTCAGATAAAGAATTTGAGGTCCCGAAATCAAGCATCCGTAAGCACACAACCTTTTGAGCGACAAGGGTGTTTTTTCTTCCATTAATATCTCGCAACTTCGACGACCAATAGACCGATTGCGCTCCGTGCGTCACGTGACCTATTGTGGGTATTGGACGTAAACAAACACGGCGTACTGCATATAAACGTGCATTAAAAAACATGATCACTGTTGCAATTTTTGGCTTAAAAAGGGACTAAAATTAGTTCTCGAAATCACTAAAGAATATTCCGGAGGAGTTGTAACACGAGACCTTACCGGTGGCTGAACAATGCCAGTAATATAATGGGTAAACACAGTTCCACCATATGAAATTCCAAGAGAATGTTCGCACGATGTCACTTCTTTTTCGAAAACTATGTTGCTTTAGAGGGAGCCGTTTTGCACAATGTTATATACTATGAACAGCTCCCCATTGCTTGTTTACCAAGTAAGTTTTTATGCTAATAGTTATTTTGAGTAATTACCAATAGTGTCCACTGCCTTTAAGCAGCACTGCATGTTGGACAAATTGCATTGCTAAGCAAGTGGGGTACCAGTCACAACAATGTTTACTTATGTTTTATATTGAGCCATAGTCTCTACCACACCCTTCCTCTGCAGACCTTCATCAACATCCAACACATCCAGTATTATTTATCAAATCGTTACGATACTTTAACTTGTCTTTGTCAATCAACTATTGTTTCGGTTCTTCCCTCCCAAGTTATTACCAATAGTGTCCACTGCCTTTATAAAGTCGCAACACACAACCAACAGTCATACATCAACAAAGCTTCGTCTATATATAGCGAAGCAATTTTACTGATTAATCATGGCAAATGCACAATAATTCATTACTTTTATAAGTACCAGTAATTGTCAAAACATCATAATACAAACACTTGATGTGAAGTCAATTATGAGCCGCAGTTAAAATGCCTTCAACAAAATCTCAAAAATGTACGTAGGGTTATCATTTTGATGGCGTAGCTCTAAAAGCAATATCTAATTTGTAAGATGCACAAATTGAAACGTCTGGGTTTTGGCAAACAAAGTCTGCCACCGAATTGTTTCTTGTGTAAACGAGAGCTGTTAGATTCAGGGATCGAATCAATGTGTGGTGAAGAGGTTTTCAACTAGTGGTTTTTATAATAAACCCGCGCCGAGGCTTGGACTTGATAATTTTACCGAGACGAAGTCGATGTAAATTATCAAGAACCAGGCCTCGGCGGGTTTAAACCACTTGTTGAAACCGATTCAACACACTTTGATTCCCATTCACAAATACCTTTACGGTTAAACAACATCAACACCTTTGATCACAAGGTGACTGCTCTATATTCCGACACCCCTATGTTCCGACACCCCTATGTTCCGACACCCCTATGTTCCGACACCCCTATGTTCCGACAACTCAACCTATATTCAGACACCCCTATGTTCCGACACCTCTATATTCCGACACCCCTATGTTCCGACACCCTTATATTCCAACGACCCAAACACCCCTATGTTCCGACACCCCTATGTTCCGACAACCTGTACCAATATTTTGTGTTAGCCATTTTTTTTTAAAGAAAAACGGTGTGACTTGAAGAAACTACACATGTTCGCAATTTAGTTCATGAACGTACAGGTAACCTATCTTTAATATGTAGTCCCACAAAGGAGTTTAATTTGTATAACAAGATTCTGCTATTACAAATATTCGGTTTCTTTAGAAGAGGACTGAGTAATGGAGGGGGTGGTAGGACTGAATTATTTATTGTTATTAATTGTTAACAAATTATTATGATTACTATTATTATTAAAAAAAAATTGTGGGGGGGGCAAAGGAAAGAAATTACACATCGGCGCAATAAACGCAGGAGAGGGTTGGAATTTTTATTAATTGACGCCCATGAAATGTTATCAACACGGACACGCACCTAACAATAGCAAAGTACCGAGTATTTTATTGCCAGCTACCTCGGGGAGCCATACTCATGTGTATAACCACCACAAAAAAAAAAAAAAAAATTAAATGCATGCGTGATTCCATCACTTTTTAAAATAGTACAAATTCATTTTATGAATGTTCAAACCTAATCCCGGTCGAAAATTACTGGGAAACCTTGCGTAATACAAGTTGTGTTTTTGTTATTGATCAACTGAATAATAATGTGCGGGAACAACTTGTCGGAACATAGGGGGGTCGGAACATAGGGGTGTCGGAATATAGGGGTGTCGGAACATAGGGGTGTCGGAATATAGGTTCAGTTGTCGGAACATAGGGGTGTCGGAATATAGGTGTGTCGGAATATAGGGGTGTCGGAACATAGGGGTGTCGGAATATAGGCTGAGTTGTCGGAACATAGGGGTGTCGGAACATAGGGGTGTCGGAATATAGGTGTGTAACCGATCACAAGGTAAAATAAATGCAAAAAAATGTAAATATTCAACGATTTCTTTCAACACAACACCCCTCCAGCTATGAAATGGTTAGGCCTCGGGTAAACAACTCCTTGTAAGGAGATGCTGTGCGCGTCGCGTGATGTTGCACATTTTGTTTCAGCCGTTGCTGTTGACCAAAATGAATGAAGAAACTGTCTAATGCGCACAGGTGCATCTGTCATTACTATAAACCAATGCTGATAGTTTGGGTTTGCCATACAAAAATATTCATAAATACCTCAGACAGTTTCGTTATTCCTATTGGTGGAGAGCGCGTCACTTGGGTGTGTATAAACCTTTGTTTATGACCGGTAAAAATTGTTAATTCATGGGCGTTACACGCGACCTTGCACCTGTTCTTATCAGACAGTTTCTTCATTCCTATTGGTCGAGAGCAACAGCTGAAACAGTTGTGCAACATCTCGCGATACGCGCGACGCGCACAGCATTCCCTTATTATAATGAGTTGTTTACCCGAGGGCGGCGGAGAGCTTTACCATTTCATAGGTGGAGGGGTGTTGTGTTGAAAGAAATCATTTAACAATTATAATTTTGCATTTATTTTACTTTTTGACCAAAAAGTGATGATGTTTTTGACCGAAAAGGTATTTATGAATGGGAAAACAAAGTGTGTTGAATCGGTTTTCAACTAGTGGTTTAAACCCGAGACGAAGTCGAGGTAATATATCAAGAACCAGGCCTCGTTGGGATGAAAACCTCTTCACCACACATTGATTCCCTTATTAAAATCAATTGATGCAGGCAATGGTATCTGTTGCACTCTTGAAGACACTGATGGACACCTTTGGTTATTGTCAAAGACCATGTCTTCTCACTTGGTGTATCTCAACAAATACACACAATAACAAACTTGTGAAAATTTAAATCAATTGGTCACGTAAGTTCCGAGATAACAATGGAAGAAAAAAACACCCTTGTCACAGTCACGAAGTTGAATGCTTTCAGATGCTTGTTTTCGGGAGCTTAAAATCTAATTCTGGCGTCTCGAAATCAAATTCCAATATTTAAAGTCAGTGGACACTATTGGTAATTACTCAAAATAATTATTAGCATATTAAACCTTACTCGGTAACGAGTAATGGGGAGAGAGGTTGATAGTATAAAACATTGTGAGAAACGGCTCCCTCGGAAGTGCCATAGTTTTCGAGAAAGAATTGAAGTAATTTTCCACAAATTTGATTTCAAGACCTCAAGTTTAGAACTTGAGGTCTCGAAATCAACCATCTAAACGCACAGAACTTCGTGTGACAAGGGTGTTTTTTCTTTCACTATTATCTCGCAAGTTCGATGACCGATTGAGCTCAAATTTTCATAGGTTTGTTATTTTATGCATATGTTGAGATACACCAACTGTGAAGGCTAGTCTTTGACAATTACCAATAGTGTCCACTGGCTTTAAGTGGAAAATGACTTCTTTCTCGAAAACTAAGTTTGTTTAGAGGGAGCTGTTTCGCATAATGTCATTTACAGCCAACAGCTGCTCTCCATTGCTTGTCAACAAGTATTTTTGAAGCAACAATTATTTTGAGTAATTACCAAAAGTATCCAGTGCCTATAACAATGAGCTACATGATTAAGTATCCAGTCCCTACAATGAGCTTATGATTAAGTGGGTCATTGTTAAACCTCAAAAGTGCAACAGCTTGGCTCAATTTACCTTTTGTAAACCATTTAGTCATTTCAGTTAGTGACAAGAGTTATAATTCAAGTTTCAAAATAGTCAACGCTACTCATTTAGGTGCAATTTATTGGTGTCCTTTTCGGTACTATATTAAAGACAGTGGACACTATTGTCAAAGCATGCTTAGTCTTCTCACTTGGTGTATCTCAACATATACATAAAATAACCAACCTGTGAAAATTTGAGCTCAATCGGTCATCGAAGTTGCGAGATATTAATGAAAGAAAAAACACCCTTGTCACACCAAGTTGTGTGCTTTCAGATGCTTGATTTCGAGACATCAAATTCTAAACTTGAGGTTTCGAAATCAAATTCGTGGAAAATTACTTCGTTCTCGAAAACTAAGTCACTTCAGAGGGAGCCGTTACTCGCAATATTTTGTACCATCAATCCTCTCCCCATTACTCGTTACCAAGCAAGGTTTTATGCTAAGAATTATTTTGAGTAATTACCAATAGTGTCCACTGCCCTTAAGCGTTCAGAAGTACAGTCATTTGACCAGTTCGGGATCATTGACCAGTTCGGGATCACTTCAACTTTGCAATAACCAAATAATTATATCATTTCTCATTATTACCAATTTCTGTTGATAAATGTGAAGATTAACATCCATTAAACCAACAAACCCAAAATAAGGTGCCAAACATCATCAGCAAATAAATTATGGCCGTTTTCCTGAAGGTTGTCTGCAAAATTTGTCATTTTTTTGTTGAAAAATGTTGGTTGAAAAACACTGTTAAAACTTCTTACCTTTAGAATTGGAGTGCCGGGGCAAAAAATATTTATGTAAAATGATAAGAATGTGTAAAAAACATTCCTGTAATTACTGTGCAGTCATCTTGTTTCTTTGAGGAGGCAAAGTTATCAAAATCTTCTTTGAGGGGGCAACTTACGCTTGACCAGTTCGGGATCACTTAACATCTCATTGCGTCAAATGGTGCCGCACTAACTTACTAAGTCTGGTAAAATCATACTACTGCAGTAGAAAGTTTATTTAGTTGATTTTGAGAAACATTACTTCAACAAATTCTTGTAGATTTTTTATTTTGTGAGAAAATTAAGCTTGGAGGGGTCAATAATGCTTTTTAGGTTCGCTTCACTTTTTCATTTGCCTTTGCTGTTGTTTTGTGGTTTTGTCTCTGGGTTTTTGCGCTGCTATTGAAGACACTTGCATGACATTCACTAAAGAAAGGAAGTCCAAGTCCATGCCAACACACCTCTGATGTGTCGTGTCCTTGAGAGACAGTTTTATGAATGGGAGTATGGGTTTGCAATAAAGGGCACTCTACTGATTCAGAATAGATTCAACTGATCCTGAACTGGTCAAACAGGTGACGATACTTTTCTCAAAGCCTCTTCAAAAGAACTAATCTTTTTTTGTCAGTGAATACTTGGTGAGTTTTATGACATGTTTAGGTAAACTGATAAACTTTTTTGTTTAAGATATCAAAGAGATTGCAACAAAAAACCATGTGAATTCAAGAAGTGATCCAGAACTGGTCAAACGACTGTAACGAGTCCCCAGAGAACAATAGGCGCCTCTCGTTAACGGCTGTCGGTAAATTTTTATGGTTATTGGTTTGTAGGAGGATAAGGAATACATCAACAGCCTTTTAAAGCTTTTATACGGAGCAATGCTCAAACTGTTAATTGCTAAGGCATTAGTTTTCGACAATATCATCACGATGAAAGACAATTTCATTGTGTTTGTTACAAATGAGCATTTTGTGGGCCATAGCGTAATTATTATAAACTATAAATTATTTTCATCATCATTGGTGTGTACATTTTACAAGTCATCGGTGTATAGGGGGAATTAATAATGATCTATTATTGATTGCTATAGACTTGACTTTTGACTATTCAGACAGTTTCATTTTGATGTTGTTTCTCCAAACACAAGCTTGGTGAAACTTGTTTATCCCGAATTTAGTAAAATGTATCGCTTTAACGACAATTACGGATTTATTTTTAACACATGTCATGACACGGCGAAACGCGCGGATACAAGCGTGGGTTTTCCCGTTATTTTCTCCCGACTCCGATGACCGATTAAGCCCAAGTTTTCACACGTTTGTTGTTTGATATAGAAGTTGTTATACACGAAGTGTGGGCCTTGGACAATACTGTTTACCGAAATGGTCTAATGGCTTTAAAGGAACACGTTGTCTTGAATCGGTCGAGTTGGTCTTTGAAATGCGTTTGTAACCGTTTTTTTATAAAATGCATATGGGTAGAAAGATGTTGTAAAAGTAGAATACAATGATCCACTCAAACATGCCTCAAAATTGCACGGTTTTCCTTTTACCTCGTCGACTAACACGGTCGGCCATTTATGGGAGTCAAAATTTTGACTCCCATAAATGGCCGACCGTGTTAGTTCGCACAGTAAAAGGAAAACCACGCAAACTTGGCAAACTTGTGTGGATCATTGTATTCTACTTTTAAAACATCTTTCCAACCATATGCAATTTATAAAAAACGGTTACAAACGCTTTTTATAGACCAACTCGTCCGATCCAAGGCAACGTGTTCCTTCAAGCGGCTGGGCGGTCCAGTGGCTAACAAAAAGAGTACAACAGGGGCAAAACCATAATACACAAAACTTTGTACTTATTTAATTTGTACTACAAAAAGAGAGAACGGTTGAAGCGACAACCAAATGGTCTCGATGGCTCCTTTTAAAATTAAGGGTATTCTTTGCTAAAGAATATCTTTAGACGAGTGGATGAGTGGTGTACGACATCAATTGTTAGTTGATGGATATGCAAAATGTGGAGATGGGGGCTCGCCTTAGCACTGCTTCTCCATCCATTTCATCAACACTTATTAGTATGCACTCTAATCAAATAAGCCGTGTGCACTCTAATCAAATAAGCCGTGTAAACAAAAACAAATCAATTAGCAGCATTTATTTAATTACGAAGGCCTTAACTTATCGTAAGAGATAAAAGGATGATTTCTATTTGAGGGGACAGTATTGATCAGTTAAGTAAATGGCTTCTGTTTTGTTATGTTAGTGGTGTTGTCATTTCCTCTTTGCGTGGAATACCTATTAGACAACATTACGGTAAAAGGTACCTGTCAACCGCCTGCTGGAACGGTAGCTAGTGCAAGGTCATTTTACTAAACACAATGAAATTAGAAAAGCGCCGCTCCTCGTTACCTCATTCGCTAATAACACACTGTAATGAAGGCCTCTCCATTACACGAACAGGTAATGCCATTAACTTTAATGTCAAGTAAAACTTACTTGGTAAAGGGCGCACTCGTTGGGAGCTGTTGATGTTATAGACTTTGTATGAAATAACATGCAGAGAGAGGGATTTTTTTAGTTATTGCTTAAGTTTTGAGAAAGGTCTCCGACATCTGCAAGCACTTGAACAATTGTTTTTCACTTTCTTTATTTCATTATTTTCTAATAATAGACCACTTGCATTGGCATGGCCGCCATCATTGATGAAACGTGCTCGCGTGAATTTGCTGAGAGTCGTACGCAGCTCATACACAAGTGCACGTTTCTATTGATTGTCATCAAAGACTAGCGGGATGCCGCGCTTGTGGGTTTTCCCGTTCTATGGGCTTGACCCCCCACCATTCAGTTTAATATTTTCCCCAGTCCGATCCCCCGTTCCACAGACGTACCACTTTGTGCCCCTACCTCCTATCCCCGTCCAAAATCTAACCCGTGCCTCCTTCCCGTCATCCCGCCAGTGAATTGTTCTTTGCACTTTTTTGCGGGTCCCGCCAGACAGGTGGTTCTCCGTTTCGTGTATTTTTCTCTGTCCTACGGCCCTAATACGGCGGTATAACGCCCTTAATTAGGGCGTTATAACGCCCTAAATTATAGTCTTGGCCCAAGACGATGGTGCTTGATTCTGGATAGTATACTACGCGCGGTTGAATCGCCAAAGCACGCCCGCCACGGTATGATTTAGTTACGTGGACGGCTCGAAATCTAGACTACACTCTGCAAGCTACCATCGTCTTGGCAATCCTGCAGCGCTGTGTTAACTTTTTCATTGTTTTCTTCTACAGCTTTGTGTAGGACCAATCAGCGTGCGATCGTTGTAATAAATTAACATAGTGTATTAGTTGACCCCGGGGTCATTCATGTTATGATTACACGGCATTGGCAGCTCCGTGTTTGTCGTGGAGGAAAAATCGTAAGAAAATAGGAAATATTCACGATTATGAATGCTAAAGATGAACAAGTGAGCCGAAGCTATATTGATCTGCTATCTAGATGGCAATTAATGAACCACTATGTCAAAATATACCAGCTAGTGCCCTCTCTGCGGACGGTCTGGTTTTGCGATACACTCCGCCAGTTCTCGTGTGCTTCTCTCCTGCTTGCAGGCAGCAGTTGGACCATGGAGGTAGGATGTCCGGGTGTGAATAAACTATAGGGAACTAGAGCATGATACCACATACGACCAACGTTTGCAACTGAGCAAGTCATGGATCCCAAGTCATTATGTAACTGTCAGTGTCACAAAGTGGTGAGTGGAGAGAATCTTGTTTATATTGATCGAATCTGTATAGAATTAGAAAACGTAAAGTCATACATTTGTAAGTAGTCATTGTTTGTCATGTTTGAATACTTCAAAACTTGTTGTTATTTATGTAGGTAGACCTCCTTCCTGCTAAATAGCAGTGCTATTTCATCATGCGAAGCACAATTTTCTTGTGTCTCACTTATGGAAGGGCAGCTCGTAAAAGTATTGCCTCACCAAAATCCACTTCGCATTCGCGTTCGAAGGAAGTATGAGCCTACTCCTTGGTTTTGTTTCGGTTTGGAACAAACATAGCCCAGCTTTATGTGAGATTGGATTTGTCTGACTCGAGTCACCAACACTTCAATGCACACGGATACATATCCCTCGATTTGAAAATGGCTCATTGGCTGACATTTTTTTTTTTAACTTACATTTTTCTTCTGTGCACAAGCAATTAACACTTGTTTGCAGCTATAGTTGGGTTGATTGATGATCATAACCCTCGCTGGTCAACGGTTTAATATTAATAATCAAAACAGATATACATTTTACATCAAGCTTGATGCAGAAAAAGTTTAGCACAATGAGACCCAATATAGTCACTGAACTTATTCTATGATTTGTATTTGTTTCATTCTTCTGATAGGGCACATTTCCAGGAAAGGGGTCTGCTTTTAGAGAACTGCTGCATGCCCACCTTGGAGTACTGATACTTTTTAGGCCTCGTCTTGTCAGATGAATGGGTAGTCGACTGCTCTGCAATTAAGGAATGGAGTTCTTGATTCAAGAGAGACAAATCTGTGACAGAATCAAGATTCAAGCGTATATAATTGTGGAAGAGATATTTTGCTGTTTTGCAGAGGAAGTCTCAAGAGAAAAGGAAAAGATGGAACATCATATTAACTGTCAATCAAGAAAGACATATGTGAAGAACTGTACTCTACATTTTGCTGCAAAGTTCCACCACTGTATCACAATTTATTGTCGACATGTATCTTACCATACCAATACAGTGATTGACTTTCAAGATGAGTTTACATAGCTTTTTTAACACTGTGGGAACTGTGTGCATACTCTTAGCAACCGATGCTTTTGGACTGGAGTTGATGTTTGTCATTATTTTGAACACCAAGATGAAAATGTACAACATAAGTGGAAGAGTTGGGCGAGATGAGCAACATGGTCTTTCAACTGCCATAAACTATCTAAGACACAGAGAATCAGATGAAAACTGCATTGCACCCCACAATGTAGAAGAGTGGTCGTAGGCTCAGCCGCTCACACAAGTACATAGTACAAACAGTATTGTGTATAACTGCTGTGATACCTGTGCACTTTAAATGCTGCTGTGGGAAAGCCTGTGATTGGCGACTAGTGGTACGCACTACGAGTGATGTCGAAATCGCAACTAGTTATTGCTTAGTCGAGTTGCGACTGCCGTTATTCACCTACTCCGCAAATCAAGCCACCACAACAACTAAAATAGTTGCGACTATTCCTGCTTGCTGAAAAATTGTGTCGCTCACAGTCAAGACTTTTCATGACAACATATTTTACCTATGAAACACAACCAGACATCAGTAAGCCTGGGCCACTAGTGTAAGTTACTACTCGACTAGTCACACCTCAAAAAGTCATGACTACGACACTAGTCACGACTTGTTTGCCGCAGGGGCAATATGGTAAATTTCGTGCTTAGAGGATTGAAGGATTGTCACTGGTGTCACTGACTGTGTTTCGTAAGTAAATTATGTTGCCATGAATAGTCGTGAGCGATACAATAGACAGTTCACCAAACAGGAAGTTGTTATTATTTTTGTAGTACACGATTATTCAATTAGGAATTAAAAAAAGTAGTCGCAACACGACTAGTGATTTTAATAGTCTCGACTGTGCGACAAGTTTGACACTGTGTCGCACTAGTCGCCCAGCCCTAGACATAAAGTGACACAATCCTTAAATCCTTTCAGTGTGAGTTTTACTCTATTGCACCTGCAGCAAATAATACGTCGCAATGAATTTTGGGGCATGAAAAATGACTAGTGAGTTGAAGTTGCGACTATTTGAGGCACGAATAGTTGACAAGCAAATTTCACTAGTCGCTCAGGCTTTAATTGTGGGGTATCGTTGTTATAGCCTTTTTACAAACTTGATCATTTAATAGCCACTGTTCTGTGAAGAATTTGTGTTTGGCAATAAAGAAATCAATTTTATGAACAAGTAATTTGTGTTGGCCTTTATTTAGAAATAATTTTAATTAAACTGTATCAATTGTTTTTAGACACAATACATCATTGTTAATTATAACATACTGACTATTAGGTATTCATGTGATTGTGACACAATTAGTAGCCCTAAAGTTTAATACTTGGCAAAGTCATATGAGTCGATGCCTGAACGACAATTAAATTGTACATGTACTTAAATTGTACATGTACAGTGAATAGTGTTTGCTGTAGTAAAACTACTATATACGATAGTATCATGGAGGTTTCTACCTCCATGTGAGTATAATCATGTAGGTACCTCCATGGTATAATACATGCACTGAGGGTAGTTCGTCTGTCTGTGGGTCATGTGATCTGCCCACGACAAATCATTCGGGAAGTATAAAACCATGAAACAAACACGACACGTAACGAAGATGCAAGCATTTTGTTTCTTAATTCCTCATTAGTCAGTTTTCTCTCAGACATTCTGTAGTCGGCTATTCTTCAGAATAACGACAGTAATTATTATTTGGTTATCTGGGAAAAGGGGATGTAGAATTTAAATCCCTGCATTGCGTTTGTTTAGTATGGCTAGGCAAACCATACTATAGTATCACTAGTTCGGTTCGTCCCGTCCGTACGTACGTCCGACCGTGGCCCGACTTCATTTCATGCTGCTGGGCTCTGCCATGTTGTTCACATTATTGAATATGCATTACACAACCTTGACAACGGCCTTGTTTACATAATACGGCAACGCCCACAGTGCACGCAGCGCTGCAGAATTGCCAAGACGATGGTAGCTTGCAGAGTGTAGTCTAGATTTCGAGCCGTCCACGTAACTAAATCATACCGTGGCGGGCGTGCTTTGGCGATTCAACCGCGCGTAGTATACTATCCAGAATCAAGCACCATCGTCTTGGGCCAAGACTACCTAAATTACGGCGTTATAACGCCCTAATTGAGAAATAGGGCGTTATAACGCCTTAATTTTACGGCGTTATAACGCCCTATACGGCGTTATAACGCCCTAATTTACGGCGTTATAACGCCCTAATTGAGAAATAGGGCGTTATAACGCCCTAATTTTAAGGCGTTATAACGCCCTATTGGGGCGTAATAACGCCCTATTATTCCTATAAAAATAAATAAAAATAGCTAGCCTCCCTCGATGAAGTGATTTTTTCCCCAGACATTTTCATGATTGCCATCCGCTGCCCCCCCCCCCCCCTCATTGAGGAAAGACGAAAGGAAGTTGTTCATTGGTACAAACAGTGCCACAGCTTTAATCGGTGGGGGGGGGGTGGTTGGAGTAGAATCCTGGAGAAACTACTACAAGTTTCAAAACTTACATTAAAACGATATCAAATGCCGTATTGCCATTGTATGTAGTACATTTCCGATTGGAATTTTGTCGAAATCTCAAATCTTGTAATGTTATTACATGCTTATATGGGTCTATAGATTTTTTGGGGACAGGAATTAGGTTTCGGTTAATTCCTGATTTTCGGTGACATTCAATCAACCCCAAAAGTAAATTACCCTTCTGACTGAGCAGCACATTTCTATTTGGAATGTACAGACCATTCCTATCACGGTTCAAATTTGCTCTGAAAGAATTCCATAACGCAGTAAAAATTTGCACTAGAGGTTTCCTTTCATAAGGACTCTATCTATTATTATGAGGTCAGTGCATCACACAATTTTGCCCTTACATAGAACCCTTCTTCCTAGGAAGGTTTCTGTCGCACGGTTTTTTAAGCACAAAGTGTTTCCAGAAAATAAAAGTGCTTATAATTTAACTGTGATTTTTATTTTTTTATATATTTTTATTCTTGCTATAATATAATTTGTGTACATGACATAATTATTATCACCCTTCGTGATTAAGGACTAGAAAAATGATTGTTACCAAGGACCTTGCTTTTAGCTGATAGTTTTATGCTAACTTTAATCGATAGGCGTCGTTTCTGTGGAAATTATTTAATAAATATAATTTGTATGCTATCCCCATATTTTGTTTTTTAAAACGGATGCTAAATCTACAAGTTTTCATATTTTTTTCTGAATTCTTTGGCATAATATAATTACTATTATAAAGACAGATTGGCTGGAAAGCGCTGTTTTATTCTTTAACTTCTCCCTTTGGAAAACAACTTGTAGAAGAGTAGAATAATAACACGCTTTAGCCCTTAACTTATGAAGAAAATATAAAACACTTTACAAAACTTGAACACGATAACTAAAAACATTGGATCGGTCTATAATTGGTCTTTGAAAAGCGTTTGTAACCGTTTGTTATAAAAATGCATATGGGTAGAAACATGTTGTTACAAAGTAGAATACAATGATCCACCCAACAAGCCTCGCAAAATGCGCAGTTTTCCTTTACCTTGTGACTAACACGGTCGGCCATTTATGGGAGTCTAATTTTTGACTCCAACAATTAATGGCCGACCGTGTTAATTCGCAGAGTAAAAGGAAAACCACGCAATTTCGAGGCAAATTTGTATGGATCATTGTATTCTACTTTTAAAACATCTTTCTACCCATGTGCATTTTATAACAAACGGTTACAAACGCTTTTTATATATCAACTCGTCCGATCCAAGGCAACGTGTTCCTTATTTACAACTAATATGAGTTGCCCAACATGTTCAACATGCTCATCACGGTCATACAAAGAGTAGGAAAGGGGTCGGAGACCACGTGTGACTTTAAAAGGTTTTTAAAATACGCATCAATTTGAATGAACATTTTTGATAAGTAGTACTTTAGGGCGTTAAAACGCCGTAAATTAGGGCGTTATAACGCCGTATAGGGCGTTATTACGCCCTAATAGGGCGTTATAACGCCGTGAAATTAGGGCGTTATAACACCCTATTTCTCAATTAGGGCGTTATAACGCCGTAATTTAGGGCGTTATAACGCCGTATAGGGCGTTATTACGCCCTATTGCCCTAATAGGGCGTTATAACGCCCTACTGAAAAAGTGTTTATTTGTTGGCAGAGATCAGCCACCGTACTGTCCAGTTTATTTTTTTCCATGTCCAATGTCATCATTAGTCCCTTTTTCTTTTTCCCCTTTCCGTAATATTTTTCCAGCCCTTTTACAAATTTTACGTATGTTCCTATGTACGCGCGAAGTTACTAGACGCTCGCGCCGTGGCTGTGACATCACAATGGACGCCTGCACTCAATCACAAAGTTACTACACGCTCGCGCTTTGACTGTGACGTCATAAACAGCACTTGCCCCAACCCACGGGTACCCCGAAATTTACCCCAGGACGCATCATTTTAGCAGGGTGCGGGCACCACTTGCCAAACAACAATGGCGGCGCCCATGCGATTTAAGCGCTTTTATAATTTATAACACCCCTTACCAATATTCTGCCTTTTCATTGGTTTAGAGGGCGTCACATGATATGTCTTAGTTTTGCTAGACGACGGCCATGTGATAGCGCATCGGTTTGCCGTGCGCTAGTCCGAAAGACTAGCACACGGCGTGCAGTATCCAGACGTCCGTTGCGTGCACGAGGATGATAAATTAAAAGTCTGTAACCATTTCGGATTACATGACACTACATGCAGAGCACAGTAAAAGTTTTTGCAATCTGTATTCGCGTCGTCCGTGGATTGTAACATTCAGGTCTGTAAAGTCTGTACAGTATATTTAGAAATGTTTGGGGTGTTATAAAACAAATAATTGGCTGCTTTTACTCGTGCAATGGTTTAAACTATGACTCCTCGGTAATCCCCGGAGCTCCGGGGATCACCTCGGGGGTCATAGTTTTAACCATAGCACTCAAAGCAGTCAATATTTGTATAATAGATGGCGGTCAATAGACCTTATGCATTGACGTCATCCAGCCGCAATCTTAGAGGAAACACGGTGACGAAACAGTCGTGACGCACAGATTTGTACGCGCGGCGCACAGTATTGGCCAATGAACAACCCCTGTTTGACCTCTAGGTGAGGGCGCCCTACTGAAATGACGTAATGTGTTTAAGGTCTATAACGCCATATTGTGCAATCCATCTAATGTGTTACGGCCGTGTCCAAACGGTGACTTCGGCTACAGCTTTGGCTAGCTCAGGGCGTCTGCTAGTTGAAGAATAGGCAGATGGGCGGATCTAGCTAGCCGTAGCTGATGTAGCCGATGTCGGCGTTGCGGACACGGCCTTACTTTTCATCCACGAGCCATTTAATTTTTATTGTTTAGACTTTTCTTGCAAAAACAAAATCACTC
Source organism: Asterias amurensis (assembly GCF_032118995.1). Classification (NCBI taxonomy): domain Eukaryota; kingdom Metazoa; phylum Echinodermata; class Asteroidea; order Forcipulatida; family Asteriidae; genus Asterias; species Asterias amurensis. Next base: position 6,881,224 of record NC_092659.1, on the reverse strand, counting down.
GTATACTGATATAAATTTGAGTTGCAGTTTGTAGAATAAGGGAACCAATGTGTGGTGAAGAGGATTTCAACTAGTGGTTTAATCCCAACGAGGCCTGGTCCTTGATAATTTTTACCGATACGAAGTCGAGGTAAATTATCAAGAACCAGGCCTCGGCGGGTTTAAACCACTAGTTGAAAACCGATTCAACACACTTTGATTCCCATTCATAAATACCTATCGGTCTAGAACATCAACACTTTTGGTCAAAAAGTAAAATAAATGCAAACATTATAATTGTTCAATGATTTTTTTTCAACACAACACCCCTCTAGCTATGAAATGGTAAGGCCCTCCGCCGCCCTCGCGGGTAAATAACTCTTTTTAAGGGAATGCTGTGTGCGTCGCGCGTATCGCGTGATGTGGCACAACTGTCCCGGCCGTTGCTCTCGACCAATAGCGACAAGCTCGTGTGTCACGCCCATGTTCCAACACTTTTTACTGGTCATAAACAAAGAATTATACACACCCACGTGACGCGCTCTCCAGCAATAGGAATAGCGAAACTGTCTGAGAATCGTTAGAATAATTCTGTTTTATTCTGATGATGAATCTACACACTGCTTTAACTTACAGATCAGAGTTGATGACGTACACATAGTAAGTGACATGGGAGGCGTCCAGTTACGTCTCACTCGTGTGGCCTTTGCATTCATCTTGTGTGGATGCATGAGCTCCGGTAAGTAGTATTTGAAACTCGCATGGTGAGGAGGAGAGTGAGGTTTGCATATTTTTAATAAATTACAATGAGCATTGCCCGTTCGATCTCAGTCAATTTTTAGTGATTGATCGTAGCCTGAAAGGCCCGACCCTCAAAACACGGTGATAGAAAAACGGGTCTTATAGGAAAATGGTGTTTGAAGTTATGTATGGTGTAAACAATAAGATGTAAACGGAAATACTAAATAGTAAGTGCCGAGTTTCTGCGCTAGCTGCTGTTATTAAGTTGGCCCCTGTATAAGAGTTACTTAAAGGCATTGGACACTAAATAATTACTAACATAAAAACTGAATTGGTATCAATCAATGGAGAGCTGTTGATAGCATAAAATATATTGAGAAACGGCTCCCTCTGAAGAAACGTATAGTTTGCGAGAAAGAAGTAATTTTCCACTTTAAACATTTGAATTTGATTTCGAGACCTCAGATAGATTTTGCCGAAGTCAAACATCTGAAAAGCACACAACTTCAAATGCTTCCATTATTATCTCGCAACTTCGACCAATTAAGTTCAAGTTTTCACAGGTTTGTTATTTTGTGGGTATGTTGAGATACACCAAGTGAGAAGACTGGTATTTGACAATACCAATAGTGTCCAGTGCCGAAATGAACAGTTTACAAAATAGTCATTAAAAACATAACTATAATAAAATAAAAAAAATAAATAAAAAAATATTGATGTATAAACACATGACACAGAGACATGACGCACCGGATCGGTCGAGTTGATCACCAAAAAGCACCCGAGACCGTCCCCTACTTTAAACTGCATGCGGCCGGATAGATAATTCGAGAATAATCCACACAAACACCCCCCGAAACTGCACGGGCTTCCCCAACGTCGCGAACAAACACGGTCGGCCATTCCGTGGAGTCAAAATTTTGACTCAACAAAATGGCAGACCACGCCAGCTCACGACGCATAAAGAAAAACCATACAACCCCGAGGCATGCCTGCACGTAGTCTGGTTCCCAGACCCAAAAATCTCCGACTAGGCTCTGTCGAATTTAGGGTCCGGTATCACCCAGAATCACGTGACCAATAAGGAGGAATTCCTCCTCTTTCGAAGTTATCCGAAATGTTCCGAACGTGTTGTCGTCAACATTCGGACAGTATCGTTCATGTTCGGTACGGACTCGTAATGTCAGTCCAGACCTGTCGGCCTTTGATCCAGGAGTTTTTATGCCAGTTATTGCCAATGCAGGCGTTGTGCCTAAATAAAGCGTTGTTCAAAATATAAACCTGGGAAATCGCTCCGGGATCTGGTAAGTTTTTTGTCCTTTTTCTTCAAAAATATTTTTTCAAAGGTGTTTTGACTTGAGTGTTCATTAGACATTGATTGAGGATTAAGTTTCATGATTTTTAAAAGTGGTAAAAATGGAAAAAAATCTGGTGACTAGCTGTCGAAATTATACGTGTTGAACCAGATGTCATTAATTGACGATCAAGATAATCACGTAACCCTCCGGCCTGGCGGCCGTTGGGAGGAGGGTTACGTTATCGCAACTAGTAGTACGTGCAGACATGGTTTCCCTGGAGATGACCCCCGACCCTGACAAGTTGCGTCATGCTCTATTTTTAACCGTGGGTGATACCTGAACTAAGATTTTTAACAAGAGACGTCAAGGAATCTTTGGGCAGGGGACCAGACTAGCCTGCACGGACCACCATAATCCACTCCCAAACCATCCATCCAACCGCAAAGCATTCCATAACAAATGGGTCTCAAACGCCCTCCTAAGACCAACCCGCTCGATCCAAGGCAACGGATCCCATTTAAAAAGAGCTCACACACACAAAAACAAATTAAAACTAGACATATAGTGTTTGTGAACAAATACACAGCTGTTCCGTTTTTAATTTTCAATGTTCAAGGGGTCTTTAATTGAAAAGAAACTGAAGATGGGTTGCATGGTTCTTGAGATATGGTCCCACTTCCGTTTGACCCGGACGTAGAAGTCGACATGGGGTCATGGTAACCTAAAGCGAATCTCGAATGCCCAAGGAGTCTCTTACTGAAAAAAGTTTGAAAATCGATTGTATAGTACTTGAGATATGGTCCAACTTCCGGTTGACCTGGAAGTGGAGGTCAAGCTGAGGTCACGGTGTTTCAAAGTTTATTTTTAATATCTAAGGGGTCTAAAACTGAAAAAAGTTTGAAAATCAGTTGTATAGTACTGGAGATATGGTCCCTCTTCCGGTTGACCCGGAAGTAGAGGTCAACTTGAGGTCACGGTTTTTCCAAATTAATCTCCCAAGGAGTCTTTAACTACAAACAGGGTAAGAATCGGCCCTGTACTTCTTGAAATATTTTGCTACAAAGATTTTCCAATTAAATATGCAAATGAGGGTCACGTGGTTAACTAATTAAGATGTTAAAAAAAAAACCATTTTAAGTAAAGCTGATGTTTTAAGCTTCAATTTGGTATAAAAAACGCACTCTTTCCTCTTTCGTATTATGGTTTGGGAGATAAGGCTTTAAACAAAAAATGTTTACAAACTAATGCTTTGGTTTTCTTCCATTAAATATTTTTACTGGCAATAGAGGGCGGTAATAATAATAATAATAGACCGTTTTTATATAGCGCTTTTCACGCCGGAGGGCGTCTCAAATCGCTTCCGACAATATTACCCCTGGTCACCGGGCCTTAAATCATTCTTTAAACCATCTCAGCTCCCTGGGGAGTATACAGCCTGTGCGACAAATACATGCGCTACTCGGCTAAACCAATCACAAGAACCACCTCTGCCCTCACAGGTACCCATTTACCCCTGGGTGGAGAGAAGCAATTATAGTTAAGTGTCTTGCTCAGGGACACAAGTGTCACGACCGGGATTCGAACCCACACTCTGCTGAACAGAAGCATCAGAGCTTGAGTTCGGTGCTCTTATCCACTCGGCCACGACACCCCATGTATATGGTATGTAAGATGAGTTGTATTACTATCAACATCTCCTTTTTACTAGTCAAATGTTCAGTTTAAAAACAGGTTAAAAATCGGCCCGGTACTTCTTGAGGTATGGTGTTACAAAGATTTCCCAATTAAATATGCAAATGAGGGTCACGTGGTTAATTAATCAAGAATTTAAAAACAAGAGGAATTAAGCTTAGGTCCTAGTCTTAAATTTGATATATGAAATAACTCTTTTCAATTTATGGTTTAGGAGAATAGGCTGAAACAAAAAGCGTTTACAAAATTGCTATTGTTTTCTTTGATTAAATATTTTTACAGTCTCTAGAGGGCGGTATGTAATATGAGTGGTCTGTGTACTAGAGGAGATGTTATTACTAGTCAAATGTTCAATTGAAATGTTTATCTCAAAAAGTTCAATTAAAAAGTTTAATAAATGTAAATAAAACTAATATTTGACTCAGGATTGTTTGATTTGTTGGTTTCTTGAGTTTAATGCAGTAATTTAAGAGTCCAATGTCATGTCACAAAAAACTACATTAAGAATAAAATCCTTGTATTTGGTCAGTGGTTTGACTCTTAACGGCCACCAAACTCTGCGAGTGCGAGCTTGGAAGCACACAAACAAAAGAAATCTCTGCTTAGTAGTCTATTTCGCTTGACGTAAGCGCAGAAAACACTGCTTCTGCTTAGCACTGAATATTTGCTTCCAGAGCAGAGCATATTTGGCCCATTCGCACAGGATTTTTCAGTATGCAAGTTCCCATCATGAAATTTACTACTCGACTAGTCGCACCTCAAACCCAACTACGACACTTGTCGAGATAAATTACGGATTCTCAAGATTTGTGCCGCAATGTGCTGCAAGTGTTGCGATTAGTAGTAAGCAACACAACTGTTTCACCAAACAGGTAGTCGGGACTAGTTTTGTAGTCAACGTGTGGGCATGATTATAATGGAGTAGAGAAAAACAGTAGTCGCGACTCAAATAATAGAGAGGTTTCGCAAGTGTACAGATAAACATACAGATACCGATACGTCGACACTTTGTGTGTTCAAGTGATGCGTATCCGCGACTATCGTATTTTGCATATTATACGTTCGTACAGGATACGGGAGCTTATACACGTCATAGATAATGCATACTGTTTTGCAGATTTTTAGTTGTATTTTTGTCCTCGATCAAAAATATTTCCCACGGAATAGCTTTCACATCGTGCTTGATATAGATAGAAATTGTTTAGTCATTTGCAAGTAAAAAGATGAGAAAATGTAGTGTTTAAAACACGGGGTCTCTAATCGGTCATGTATGTCAGAAAAACACTCATGATGAATGCGAGCGCACTCAAGTGTAACATACCTATAGTTTGCGAAACAAAATTCAACACATGGCTGATGTGACGGTTACGGTTATCATATCCGTATCTGTATCTGTATCCGCACGCTTGCGACACCTCTCTAATAATTTGTAGTCGCGACTTTAACACTTAAGCACACTAGTCGCCCCGGCCTACTTTTGCACAACTAATTATAAAGCACGGTTGTCCTGTGAATGCAAATCAAATTTTTAAGTCACAGTTTTTGTAGTGACAGTTTCATAGGAATTGAGCACAATAAGTCAACTGTAGTAAACTTTTTGTTGCGAATTGTGACGCTCAAGAACACATTCCCTGCTAAGCTGTTAATTACGCTTAGCGTAAGCACAATTCCTTGATTACGTAAGCGCTGCGTTTCTTCCTTTAAAAAGTCATTGGCACAGGACCAGACCAAACTACATAGCTTTTAAAACACAAAAAGCAGCTAAACACAGCAAATACCATTCCTCATTATGTACAAGTCGTGAATCCAGGTATTCTGCTCAATTTCTGCATTTTTATAAAGCAAAATGTTATGCCTATTTATTATAAGCAGCTCTATACAAATGAATACCCATACAAATAACCCACTCAACCACAAGAGAAACGTCAGCATAATAAAATCGCTGCTTTTGTATTCCTGCCAAAGAGTTTTTGTATGTCATGGTATAATTTCCGAAAAGAAAGCGAAATACTTGAACTAGTTTAGGCAAATGGTCCCCGGCGCAAACAAGGTGACTTCACCCGTAAATGATTCCAAATCCCAGGCGTTCTATTTTCGTCGTCCACGCTCGTCGCCTGAAACGAACCCGGTCAACTCGGTCCCAAACCAACTCAGTCCCAGTCATACGTTGACAGTTTTTTCACTCATTTCTCAAAAACGAACCCGGTCAACTCGGTCCCAAACCAACTCGGTCCCAGTTAAACGTTGACAGTTTTTTTCACTATTTCTCAAAAACTACAACACCACAGCAAGTAATATTTTAAGGGAAGCTTTCAACTATCATTATCTTCAAATTGTTTAAGTTTAGTGTAAATCTATGGACGTGAACGATGGTGAGTCGTCGTCGTAAAAAACCCCTATTCAATTACGCACGTTCGTTAAACGAAAACCCTACACATTCGTGTGCAAAGCATATTGGTCCAGAACTCGGTTAGGAAACGAATAAATAGAGACTTCGCTGTGGTCCAGAACGTAAGTAGAAAAACATGAAAAGGAGACTTGAGTAGACTCCGCTCAAGAAGTCACAACTCATGATAGGTACTACTGTATGGCATTTACCATAGAGAATGTTTTAACAATAAAATGGAAGTGACTGCATCCAGTTATATTCAAATGAGTAGACTCCTCTCAAGAAGTCACAACTTATGATAAGTACATACTGCATAGCATTTACCATAGAGGTTTTTAACAATAACGTGGAAGTGACTGCATCCAGATATATTCAAATGCAGATTACGTGTTAATTAATTAAGATTGTTTACATTTTTTACATTTAGAGTAAAGCTTATGTTCTAAGCTTCAATTTGATATATGATTTAACTCTCTTGACTTTATGGTTTAGGAGATTGGGCTTTAAGAAAACACGTGTACAAATGCTATGGGGTTTTAGGTGGAAACAAAGAATAATAATAATAAAAATAATAAAAATCTCGACGAAAACAATAGCTGTTCCGACTGGATCGGAACAGCTAAAGAGCACAAAAACAATTTGATATGATTAGAAAACCAACCATTGCTCATTTAGAAAATCCAATATAATTGTCATTAAAGTTACAGCAATGATTACTAATGAGACTGAGAAACCGCTACATGGCAACAAATAAAGAAATGGCAAATCACAGTTGGCAAGAACACATTAAATATAGTTCATGTGTCACGGTATTTTAGCATTTCGGCTGGTAATCTAATTCTGGTTAGCACTATATTCTTGTGCGAAGCTTCGTTTTTGTTATTTTAGCAGCTCTTATAAAATGTTGTCCTTGGTCGTTCTACCACTTTAGCGCAACTGTGTCCGACTGTCGTCTCACGAAACGTCGGCATCGATAGAACCCAAGCCGTCGTGGTATCCTCAGATGAAATAGACCAGCCACCAGCCAACTGCACATCAGCAACATTGGAACTGAATTTCATCATCAAAGATAATGGTTTCCTGACGTCCATAGACATATTTGAACTTCGAAGCGACCATCCAGATCTGGAGCTAGTGGTTGAGTTTTTTCCATTTGGTTACGGTTTTCCCGTGCGAGAGGACACCTACAAACGTGTTATCATTGAATCGGACTATGGGACACCTAGATTGCGTTTGACGCTCAAGAGGAGAGTGGGGGAAGGTCATGTCAATGGAAGTTACAGTTTTCAAGCTGGAGTGTCGCTGATCAGCGAAGCAGGTAGGACCAGCCGTAACTTAGTGTTTTTGATAAACTTATAACACGTGTAGACCTAAGTAAAAAAAAATAAGGGCAATTACATTTTATTTACAGAATACATATACATCACAATAAATTCTCAGACAGGGGTGAAAGGGAGGGGATGGGGAGTTATTCACCAAAGTGTTTATGTTTAGTCGAAAGGGTTGGACTGTCTTGAGTTGATGAATCCAGTGTGGTTTTCTATGCCTGCGATGTATGTCATCACCAATGCAAGCCTCAATCATAGGCAGTTCAAAATCCTTGACGCCGTGATTTGGGCCGTTGAACTGGATACTGTTTCTGGATCTTTATGAAAGAGACATGGTCTGCAAAGCGATGACTGAGTTTGGTCTTAGTATTTCCCACATTGTAGCCCACATCTCTTACATGATATTACATAGACTACATTGGGTGTGTTACATTTTGCGTCGGTGTCGGTTGTATGAAGAGCCAGAGATATGACTTTTTACCTTAACATCTACTTGGGCGGAAAGTTTTTAACGGAGATGCTTTTTTAACTTGTTTATAAGGCGTTTTTTAACCATTGAAATGTAATGTTGATAATGTCTACACGTCTGAAATTTTCGTAATTACCAGTTATACCAATTAACAAATTAGTCCCCAACCTCAAGGTTTAAAAAAAAAAAAAAAAAAATCTGCAACAAAGCGGCGATACAAATTGGAGCTCCCAACTATGACGTAACATGAGTGATTACGAATCTTTCAGAAAAGCGTTGGATAAGTATATTCGAAATGATTGGTTTTTTTTGTACACAAATAAAATCTATTCATAGTCATATGACTCAATTTCCTTACTGACTGATTTGTTGATGAAATTCATCAAAGTTCACGAATTGTGACAATTTCGTTCAAGCAGGTCTCTATAAAGTGGGGCTTGATGTAGAGAAGCGATCTACATTTGGAACGGATACATTTTGTGAAAACCCAGTATTTCTGTTGAGTTTGGCCCTTAGGATGTCACCCGAGTTTTTAGGGTGGCGTAATGCAACCATGGGGACCTCAAGGATCGCCGAGTGTAATCTGTTGTTTGAGGAGGGAATTTAACAGTCATATTCATTTAGGGATTGTGGAAAGTTGAGTGCGGAATGTACATTGTATCCAATGATATCGTAATATAGGCTCTGTAAAGCCAATACCTGTTATTCTTAAAGACAGAGGACCAGTCTACGGATTTCCCTGCTCCCGTAAGCGCCGACTCTGTGTGCGGTAAGCTGAGCCATGAATTTGGCCCCGGTCGGCCTCTGGATTGGACCGGCTATGAGACAATTATGAATACATTACAACCTTTTTATTCCTAACAAATAATTCACATTAATTTCTCGTTGAAACAGATTGTGGAGATTACTTTAGTTGCCAGCGGGAGGACTTACTGCAGGTTTGCCTTTACCCAAGCGCAGTGTGTGATGGTCATATTCATTGCAACAATGACTACTCCGACGAAATCAATTGCGGTAAAAATAAATTTGTTGGTTTGCTTTTGTATAACGCGGAAGCCTAAAGTGTCAAACTGTTTCAATAAAAGTTCGGCAATGCTCAACGTACAATTTGTGGGTGAACACAATCAACACCGTAATTTTGTTACCATTTGCGAATTTTGTCACCACCACCCCCCCCCCCACCCCCCCCCCCCCAAAAAAAAGATGATAAAACAAATTCTAAGAACAATATTATTTTTAATGTAATATAATAATTTATACATAATTAAGTACATTTTTTTCTCGTTTTTTTTTCTTCAAAATGTGTAACATTGATATTTAATTTAAAAAATATCTTTATATTAGATAAACGGAACATTTCGGGCACTCGTTGAATACGATGTATTAGCATCGCAGGGTGAATATTTATGCCTCACCTTAGCGATGACCAAACACCTGGGATGTTTTTTTTTTACCGCGCTATTCAAATAAATAAATGTGTGCATCGAGGTTTCTAAAAACTATTAAAAAAAATAAGAATAATTGCTGCAAAATAAAATGTGTGTGCTTTCATGATGCCTGACAAAAGGCTTCAGACCAGAACTCTTTTTAGCTTCAAATAATATTTATTTTTATAGAAATGACTTTTAAAACAAAAACGTTACTTTAGAAGAAGTCGTTTCTCACAACGTTTTGTACTATCCACAGCTCTCAGTTGCTCGTTATTATAACCAAGGAAGTTTTACTGCTGAAACTTGGAGTAACTAATCAGCGTGTCCGATGCCTTTACTAACCCGCCCCATTCTTCTCGTTTCATTCTAAACAGACTATTGCGGAAAGAGGAACTTTGACCTTGAGATCAACCAAGAGGTCAGCATTCAGAACCCAGACGTCACATCATCAACTTGTTCTTGGCAATTCAAAGCACCACCCTTTAGCCGGATGCTACTTCGATTTGCAAACTATGACGTATTTTGGGGTTCTGTGCTCGTAGTCTCTTTATCAAACGTTACCACTCAAGATGCAGTGCATCGCGGCAACCATCCCGATTATGTCATCTACCAAATTAGCTCTCACGGCTCGAGCATCCCCAGAGAAAGAGCTGTGAAAAACGATTCTGTATGGGTGATTTTTTCAAACGCCCGAATCGTGAACCTTCAGCAACCACCGTATAAACCGTCGGTATTTAGTCTACATGTCACGGCCTTAAATGAAAGTGGTAAGTGAAATTTATATTTGATATGATATTTGATATGCTATTTTCCAAATTTGTATGACGTTTTTGTCTTTGCACCCTTTTGTGCTTTTGTTATTTTTATTGTCTAATGTAGATTGCGTTTTAGTGCTCCGCAGGCTTGTTCTCGTTGTAGTCAGATTTGTATTGCATATTCTTTGTATGTACTGTTTGCCTGAAAATAAATAAATAAATAAATAAGAACTAAATCCATAATAGTGTTGTGTTGAAAAAAAAAGAAAAAAAAATCGTTTAAATTTCACTATACAGTACATACAATACCCCACATTTCCTTTTCCCCCTCCCCATTTTACTAACATTTGCTTACCCAGCCCCAATTTCCCCATGTGATCGACATGCACCTCTCATTGTAATGTTTTCAACCAACTGCAAACACTGAGGTGTTAAAGTTAACAACATGGGTGTTGAAAAAAACCCAGTAGTTTATGCTACTACAACAATACTGGTGTGTTGTTTTTACACCCTATTCGGATATCTCTTTGGCAACACCCATTGTGTCAATGTAAACACCCCATTTTTTCTCCTTTTTTTTATATTTTTTTTTACGCAAGTCGCCTGACACACAAGGCCTGAAGGCCACTTCAAGGTGTGGGCTACAATGATTTTTTCCAGAGGCCGTTGCCACCTACTCCTAGGGCTGAAACAGGGTTAACCCCTTTACAGTCCATCCGGATGTAGGCTTGGGTATCATCAACTCGATGCAGTGTATACCAACTTTCTACTTTCAGCCCATTCCTTTCAACATGTTCACTTCAGTAAGTTGCAAAAAGAAATACAAGCCAATTAAATGGATTGAACCTCAACACCACGACGGCACAAAGTTGATGACGTGTCATACTGACTTCATTACGTGTCGAATTATTAGATTTTTAAAGTTGAAAAATATTAACACAACAAACATGATTCATTTATTTATTTTCTTGTGACAGTCACGTGTAGCGAAGATGAGTTTCTATGCGACACTGGCATTCAGTGTATATCGAACAATACGAGATGTGATGGTCTGCCCAACTGCGATGACTATTCTGATGAGATAGGTTGCAGTGGTAAGCATTTTTAATAGGGGCAATGATAGTCAAACACACAAAAACCCAAACTGGAACCCATATTTTTGTAAGTATGTTGTTGCGGATTCGCCATCCGTTATTATAATTACTTATCCACCATCGCTATAACTGGTTCATAAACAAATATTACGGATGATCAAATCAGCTATTGTAACATTCTTCCCCTAGTGCACATTTAACACAGTATTGGCACACCTTATGACAATGTGATTATCTGTCAAACTGATATAAATTTGTTCTATATGCATATCCCTTGAAATTGTGTTTTTGTCCGTTTACCTTGTGAACTAGACATGGTCCGTAAATTTGTTGAGTCAAAAACCTGGTAAACAAAAAAATGGCCACACACTTTAAAGGGACATTTATGTCAATCTTCTAAGGTAAACCCTCATCATTAAAGGATCACGTTGCCTTGGATCGGTCGAGTTGGTCTTTTAAAAGCGTTTGAAACCGTTTGTTATGAAATGCATATGGTTAGAAAGACGTTTTAAAAGTAGAATATAATGATCCACACAAGTATCACTCAAAATTGCACGGTTTTCCTTTTACCTCGTCGACTAACACGGTCGGCCATTTATGGGAGTCAAATTTTTGACTCCCATAAATGGCCGACCGTGTTAGTTCGTGACGTTAAAGGAAAACCGTGCAATTTTGAGTGATACTTGTGTGGATCATTATATTCTACTTTTAAAACGTCTTTCTAACCATATGCATTTCATAACAAACGGTTTCAAACACTTTTTATAGACCAACTCGTCCGATCCAAGGCAACGTGTTCCTTTAAGAGCACTGTTGTAAGATGTTCTGCTTTAAAGCCATTATTTACTTGGTACAGAAAAAAAAAAAGTTCACAGATTTACAAACAATTTTCAGGGTTTACAGAAGGTAATGGTGAAAGAATTCTCTTGAAATATGGTTCCATGAAATGCTTTACTTTTTGAGAAAACATTAAAACAATATAAATTCTCGTTAGCGAGAATTACGGATTTATTTTAAACACATGTCATGACACGGCGAAACGCGCAGAAACAAGAATGGGTTTTCCCGTTATTTTCTCCCGACTCCGATGACCGATTGAACTTAAACTTTCACAGGTTTGTTATTAATTGTATATATTAGTTGTGATACACGAAGTGTGGGACTTGGGCAATACTGTTTACCGAAAGTGTTTAATGGCTTTAATATATAAGAGGTAAGTTTGGCCAGGTCAAGTGATCTTGTTGTAACGGGAGTCGACTGTAAACATTTTACTTTAAAAATATATTTATATTCTTTGAGATCAAATGCTTTTTACAGCCCAAAGCGCCAAATCCGAAGGCATTGTGTTCCCAATAACCACATCGTCCGTTCAAACCCAACCTATAGATATGTGCCAACCAACGGAGTTTACGTGTAAGCACTATTCTTATGAGCGGTGTTTCTCTTCAAGCATCATTTGTGACAGCAGCAAGCAATGCGACGATCTGCGGGATCAAATTGGCTGTGGTGAGTGGTTTTGAGCAGTTTTAACCATCAGATGTTTTTTTTTTAATGCTACACAGATGAAGGCGTGCCGAAGGGCAAATTACTAACCCTCTCCTTAAGGACATGGGGCTTAGTAGCCTTGTCATTTTGGCTGCAAAGTGCCGATGGAATTGTCCCCATTGTGTTCTCGAAATCCCATGAATAGTTTAGAAAAGGTTGTTTTCGTGTGTTATTATTATTGTTTTGTTCTGCATTAAAATCAAGTAAATAACCATCAAATATCTAAAAACAGCTTATATTTCCATCCAGGTCCTTAAAAACACGAATCCAAACAATCAAATAAAATAATGTAAAATTGCAGGGTAGAAAGCGACAATGGAAATAAAATGTGTTCGAGACTGGTACAAATTTGATGGCGAGGCGAGATGATCATAATGCTTAACTGGCCCCTTTTAACCCTCTGGCGCATCATTCCTTACCTGGGAGCCCTTATTTGCAGGCCTCGACAAAGTGCAAAAGTGGCCATGGTTAACTTTGGTGAACACAAAATGGTCCAAAAGTTGACAGATAAAGGTCCCCTAGAGTGGATAAAAAAAAATGGGCTGAGTATTTAATTTTATTTAAAAACGGCCTTCTAAATAGGGGTTCATGCCACATTGTAAGGTTAAATTGATACAAAAAATGCTAGAACATTGGATGTTTGTTAGGAAACAGATTCCTTTCCAGAGTTCCAGTTAATATAAAACATTAGGATTATTTATTACTTTTATGTTCAAGTGGTGGCAGCACCATTCCTGCATCACAACATACCATGTAATCACCAGGGCCCAATTTCATGACTTGCCGCAATATTCTGCGCTAGCTGTTTAATCAAAATATTACATACACGTACGTAGACATTGTGTACAAGCAAAAGTTCCCTGCTAACTCATGAACTATGCTTGAATTAACCGCGGAATTCTAAGCTTCCGTAAGCACCGACTCTTTGCTTTTGGTAAACAGATCCATGAAATCTGCCATGTAGTATTGAATAAAGAGCCCACATTCGACCATGCTTTAATTTTTGTAGCCCCATCATGTGGGAGTCACGTCATTCAACTACAACAAGATCAAACCCATCAGCTGCTATCTCCAAATGCTCCAGCATCATATCCTAATCATATCACATGCATCTGGTTCATCACGGCACCTCCGGGAACAGCAGTTTTCATCCACACCCTAAAATTCAACATCTACGCAGCTATTCTAAGGGTTGGAAATGGACGACTGGTTGACCAGACTCGTATTATTTGGGAAAGGAGGGGAGGGACAGCACCCCTTACTGCTTCATCAGAAGGGAACAAAGTCTGGGCTACCTTGGAGGGTTATAGAAATTATCTAGTCGAGAATGCGTACTTCATTCTAGAACTATCTGTACTTGATCAGTTAGGTAAGTTGGTCTAAAATGCGGACAGTTTTCAGTGTAGACTCTGCAAGTTACCACCATATACAACATATCGTAATGCAACTACTCCAAAGGATGATAGTGTTCATCTTTTATTTCCACAAGGCGCAGCTGAATAAAAGCGCTGACTGCTCCGGAGGTCACCCAGGGAGTCGTTTTTTTAACAACAGCAAAAGTAAACGCAGTCAATATTAAGGGATAACACACAAAGTGTTGTGCCTACACCTCAAGGTATCAAGAAGCTGCTGCATGTAGCTATGGGTATTGTACATCGGTTGCTATAAGATATTCATTGCTTGCAGCATGTTTTGTAGTGTTTCGAATAAAAACTAAGATATCAAGACGTGCTCTAAACGAGCCAAAAGGCAGAATCTTTTTATTATAGAGGTTATTTCCATTAATTGTGAAATTCAATTGTGAAGAGGCTATGATTTACGTATGAAATAAAACCCAGAACTCTTAAGACACGGTTACCCCAACCGGAGTACCGGTTATCCCAACCAGAATCCCGGTTATCCCAACCGGAATCTCGGTTATCCCAACCAGAATCCCGGTTATCCCAACCAGAATCCCGGTTATCCCAACCAGAATCCCGGTTGTCCCAACCGGAATACCGGTTATCCCAACCAGAATCCCGGTTATCCCAACCAGAATACCGGTTATCCCAACCAGAATACCGGTTATCCCAACCAGAATCCCGGTTATCCCAACCGGAATATCGGTTATCCCAACCAGAATCCTGGTTATCCCAACCGGAATACCGGTTATCCCAACCAGAATCCCGGTTATCCCAACCGGAATATCGGTTATCCCAACCAGAATCCCGGTTATCCCAACCGGAATATCGGTTATCCCAACCAGAATCCCGGTTATCCCAACCGGAAAACAGGTAAATAGAATCCTGATTGATCCAACCTGAATCACGGTTGATCCCGGCGGAATCACTGTTATTTTAACCGGAGTCCCGGTTAACCCAGTTACACAACCAACTGGGGTTCAAAATTAATTCAACCGGGATATTGCAAGGATTGTTTATCTTGGCGGGATCCCGGTGGAATCTCGTCGGAATCCCGGCGGAATCCTGGCAGAATCCCGGCGGAAAATTTGTAAGATTTTTTAAGCGATAGAATTAAAAGAGCTTTTTGTATGTTGTTTTTACCTTGCAGTGAACTGTTCTGGGAAATACGAAGTCGCCTGTAAGAGCGGGTACCAGTGTATCAACGAATCTAATGTATGTGATGGTATTTTTCATTGCTGGGATAATTCTGACGAGATAGCATGTGGTATGTATGGGCCTTTTATAATGTGATAAATAAAAGAGGACAGGTTTTCTTTTATAGACCCACGTGAGAAGAGCTGTGTGTTGGGAGAGGGACCAGTTTTCTTGGGTGAATGGGCAGTCTAGTCTGGAAACCTGTGTTCTCCCATGTGGTTTAACAAAACTGTTTTCTAATCGCAAGTTGTTTATCTCTGCACGTGAGCTTTCGGACACAGAGTATGAGGAGAACTTGTTTTGCTATATCAGAGATATAATATGGGAGTTAATTTCGTCCTCGATGACAGATGGTTCTGCGACGGTATGTAGTTTTCAGTCAAACGCAGGTTCATCGCAAATACTGTATAAGAAATTCAGGGACGACCTTCCTCACTGCACAACAACCAACTGAAGCCTGAGAGCCTAATGAAACACACCAATCACGTTTGTACGAGTAGACCATAGAGTTATATAATATAAGAACTAGAGGGCGCACGAGTGATGCTTCGTGCACAAACGCCACGGGACCGCAAGATGACAAGCGCGTCATTCTGCACGCGCGTTGAATATGAAATACACGTTTGAGGAACGCTCACGCGATGCTGTTTGTTCAACTTACAAAATGGCCGCACAAACACACGCTGTGAGATAGCTGTTTTGTCAACTTATATATAACTCTATGATATAATTCTATGGAGTAGACCCATTGTATTCGCCGCCATCTTTGATGTTGATCAAAGAAAACGGGGAGTTTAACGCGCTGCACATAACTCTAAGCCAATGATACCTCGTTACAATTTATCTCATGATATGTCTCAATGATTGCAGTTCAGGGTGCGTGTATAAACAATTTATTCATTTGAAATTAAATCAGAGAAATATATGTGCATTTTCACACGACGCGTACTAAGCATCTACGTACAAGCGTCATACAAGTTTTGGCAAATATTAAACGAGCATGCACGCAAAGAAGTCACATTTTTAATCAATCAGCGTTGATTTTTACCACCAGAGGTTAGTTATGTCATATCATCATCAAGTCGAGCGCCATGTCATATATATATAAGGTGTTTTGGTCGGTTACACACCTATATTCAGACACCCCTATGTTCAGACGGTTACCGCTCGATAGTCCGAAGGTTCGATGGTCCGAAGGTTCAAAAGTTCGAAGGTCCGTTAGTCCGAAGGTTCGTTAGTCCGAAGGTTCAATAGTTCGAAGGTCCGACAGTCCGAAGGTTCGATAGTCCGAATGGCCTGTTAGTCCGAAAATAGGATAAGGTTAAATATTCCGAAGGTTCGATAGTCCGAATTGACAATAAGGTCCGATAGTCCGAATTGACAATAAGGTTCGATAGTCCGAATTGACAACCAGGTCCGATAGTCCGAATTGACAATAAGGTCCGATAGTCCGAATTGACAATAAGGTCCGATAGTCCGAATTGACAATAAGGTCCGATAGTCCGAATTGACAATAAGGTTCGATAGTCCGATTTTACAATAAGGTCCGATAGTCCGAATTGACAATCATGAGATGGGTATGGTAGTGAATTTAAAAAACAACTTAAAAAAAACGAAATTATATTTTATTTACAAAATACCTTCAATATATAAGTTCTCAGGCAGGAGTGAAGTGGAGGGTAATGGGAAGTTATTTAACATCGGTGTTTATGTTTAGACCAAAGGGTATATATATATATGTAACATAATAATAACATGCCTATACTTCACTCCTCCAGCAGGTTACACTCAGCAATCCCCAAGGTTCCCATGGTTGCATTCCGCCGCCCTAAGAACCTTGGTGACATACTAGTCAGGGCCAAACTTCCCCCAGGTACAGTCCAAACACAACCCCCGACAGATATACTGGGCTGTCACAAATGTACCCGTTCCAAATGCAGAACGTGTCTGCACATTAAGCCCTCACTCAAGGTGAAGAGTCATACCACTGGCTCTTCATACAACATCAAGACCGACTCTGAATGTAGCACGTCTAATGTAGTCTATGTCATATCATGTAAGAGATGTGGGCTACAATATGTGGGAGAGACTAAGACCAAACTGAGTCTTCGCTTTGCGAATCATGTCTCTTCCATAAAGACTAAGAAACCGTACCCAGTCTCTATCCACTTTAACAGCCCCAATCATAGTGTTAGTGATGTTGAACTTCTGGTGATTGAAGCTTGCAATGGTGATGACACACACCGCAAGAGTAGAGAATCACGCTGGATTCACCAACTCAAGACAGTCAAACCCTTTGGACTTAACATAAACACTGATATCAAATAACTTCTCATTACCCTCCACTTCACTTCGGCCTAAGTACTTATATGTTGTATATATTCATAAAGTATAAATTAATCTTGTTTAAAGTTGTTTTTATAAATTCATCACTGTAACTATCTGATGTAAGTAAACCCCCCCCCCCTCTTTTTCCACATGAAAATCATCATACCTTTGATCTTGCTATTCTTATTAATTGACCATTGTTAGTTGCATCATGATGCAACTTGCTCTCTAATCCTACCCTTTCATGTTGTCCGGCATTGTTGTCGAACAATACATTTACCACTTTTATGGTCCAGTAACCCATCCTTTCATTCTAAACATCCTTTGTCCTCGCCACTCTACTCCTATTGGTTCACAGCCACACATTGTCTCTGAAATAGAAACTTTGATTGGCTGTTATTTTCCCGCTTCTTTTGGATCCTTTCCTCAATCCCTTTCCCCCTCTCTTTTTCTATAAAATGGATATGTATTTGTTTGTACTTGTTTTATGCCTCTGAAGAAGGTCCGGTTTGGATCGAAAGCTAAGGCCATCTACCCTATTCATTATATATGTATATATATAATATAAAAAATAAACAATAACAGATTGCTACGTTAATTTAATTGACATAAAAAACAGCAAAAATGCTCCACGGCAATCCTTTACAAGGAAAACATTTTGTTTAGTCATCCATTAAAATACATGCACTAGTCCAAACGAAAATGCCCCAGCCAGACGATTTTTTTTTCTATTGCCGGTTATCTCCCTAATAACCCATTGCCGGTTATAATAATAATAATAATAATAATAATAATAATAATAATAATAATAATAATAATAATAATAATAATAATAATAATAATAATAATAATAATAATAATAATAATAATAATAATAATAATAATAATAATAATAATAATAATAATAATAATAATAATAATAATAATAATAATAATAATAATAATAATAATAATAATAATAATAATAATAATAATAATAATAATAATAATAATAATAATAATAATAATAATAATAATAATAATAATAATAATAATAATAATAATAATAATAATAATAATAATAATAATAATAATAATAATAATAATAATAATAATTATTATTTTTATTTTTATTTGAGTGGGGTGGGGGGGGGGGGCACTCCTGTTACCGTCCCATCGCGCGATATATGATGGGGGCGTCAAGTGTCATTATGTCATTCTGCTCCACCTTCCAATACCATGGAGTCAGACTATTTAAACAACTAGTTTTGTAAATTCGGACTATCGAACCGTATTGTAAATTCGGACTATCGAACCTTATTGTCATTTCGGACTATCGAACCTTATTGTCAATTCGGACCGTCGAGCCTTATCGTCGATTCGGACTTTCGAACCTTATTGTCGATTTGGAATAATGAACCTTCGGACTGTTGAACCTCGTTTTTGTTTCGAACTATCGAACCTTCGGACCAACTAACCTTATTCTAAATTCGGACTACCGAACCTTCGGACCAGTAAACCTTCGGATCGATGAACCTTCGGACTAATGAACCTTCGGACTATTGCATCATATGTTCGGATTAACGAACCCTATTACATTTTCGGACTAATGAACCCCCTCTTATGGAAAATTTGCGCGTTCGGACTATCGAACCTTCGGACCATTGAACCTTCGGACTAACGGACCTTCGGACTATCGGGCGGACCCCGTTCAGACACCCCATGTTCCGACAACTCGGCCTATATTCCGACATCCCTATGTTCCGACACCCCTATCTTCCGGCTCCCCTTTGTTCCGACAACCTATATTCCGACACCCATATGTTCCGACACCCCTATGTTCGGACACCCCTATGTTCCGACAAGTTTTTTTCGCACGTCCTCTGTTGACCAATAATAATAATAATAGGCCTATGTTAGCAATTAATAATAATAAATATTTAAGTCATATAGCAGCGGAATAACACTTTTCATATAATTAAACTCCTCTGGGGGACTACATAAAGATAGGTCACCGGTACGTTTATGGATTAAGTTGCGGTCAGGTGTAGTTTCTTTAAGATGCACCTGCTTTATTGAAAAATTGCCAACACAAAATGTTGGTGCAGGTTGTCGGAACATAGGGTTGTCGGGACATAGGGGTGTCGGGACATAGGGGTGTCGGAACATAGGGATTTCGAAATCGAGAGCAGTCACCTTTTTGTCAAGGGTTTAATTGTACGCTTGTCGTGTGTCTATTGTAAAGCGGTTAAAGTTAATTCTGATACGAGAGTTTTTTAGAGTGTAATCCTGTTTATCTTGTCATGCTGTGTATAATAGGTCAGTGTGACTCCGGCCTACAGTGTGAAACGAACGAGGAACAGACCTGTCTCCCGGAGAATTTTATCTGTGATGGAGAGTTTAACTGCACAGACTTTGTTGACGAGATAGCATGCTGTAAGTACAGTATTAATGGACCAAAACAAAAACACCCCGAGAATCTTACTATTGATCTCCCAATTCAAGAAAAGGGGGATCAACGAGAAATAAGCTCCAGTGGGAACGCGAGGGCGATCAGGATCTGACCGTGCAGTTTTGATACTCCTCGGGAGTAGGATTAATGGGCGATCGAAGGTCTAGTGGGAACGCAAAGGGCGATCAGCCCCCGCAATTTGCTAGATAGCGAAACCACTTCCGTTTCCAAAAAGGGGGATCAATGCGCGGTCATACTCAAGTGGGAACGCGACCGCGGCGATTTCACGGCTGCAACTAATCTTGTTGCGGGATCTCGATCTCGCAATTGTGGATCCAGTGGGAACGCGGTCTTAACATAATTAAGATTCTATGCAATGTTGGGGGCATGATCTCACACGAGGCAATTTGAAGGCAACGAGTTTCTCAATATTCACAAAGAACAGGCATTCACATGTTCACACACCTTCCTTGGGACTCATAAACTATTATTAGAAAGAAAAAAAAAATGCTCATGCCAACAAAATGGTCCCGTAGCATGAACTGCAGTTGGTTGCCTCCAAGTTGCCTGTAAAAGCTGCCTCGTGAAACAATACCTGTAGGTTATTGACACATGAGGCAATTTATAGGCAACCGGTTCCAGGCAATCTCCAAGAAGAAGGAGCGTTATCAATGATTTGTTCACGTCTCTTTCTAGGGAATGGTAATAAGACACCGTTTGTAAAATTATTCATGTGCTACTAAAGTGATCCCGGAGTGTGCACTGAAAGGGGTTGCCTCCAAGTTACCTGTAAAAGCTGCCTCGTGAAACAATACATTTAGGTTCTTGTCACACGAGGCAATTTATAGGCAACCGGTTCCGACCATCTCCATGAAGGAAAGTCGTTCACATCTTATTGTTCAATAATTAATCTTACAGATCGTACTCCTTTTTTTTAATTTTTTTTTTATTTACATTACTGTGCTACCGAAGTGATCGGGATCATGTAGCATGCAATGCAGTTGGTTGCCCCAAGTTGCACGTAAAAGTTGGCTTTAACTCAATTATGTCATTTGTTTTCTGTAAGATTTATTATAAATCATGCCTCATAGTTCGAAATTCTGTTCATATTTTTTTCTTTTTCTGCAGCAAGTTCATTTTGTGGAAGCGAGAGATATATCACTCTTGAAGACTATCCAGATAACACGTATAACATTTCATCCCTTGAAACGGGATTTTCATCACAAACTGCCTGTCTCTGGATATTCACTGCAAGGCCCGGATACAGGTGAGCGTCTTTTTTTTTAAAGAAATTGTGTTGTTTGATATTATTTAAAGGCAGTGGACACTATTGGTAATTACTCAGAATAATTATTGGCATAAAACCTTTCTTTGTGACGAGTAATAGGTAGAGGTTGATGGTATAAAATATTGTGAGAAACATCTCCCTCTGAAGTGCCATAGTTTTCGAGAAAGAAGTAATTTTCCACAAATTTGTTTTCGAGACCTCAGATTAAGAACTTGAGGTCTCGAAATCAACCATCTAAACGCACACAACTTCGTGTGACAAGGTTGTTTTTTTCTTGCATTATTATCTCGCAACTTCGATGACCGATTGAGCTCAAATTTTCTCAGGTTTGTTATTTTATGCGTCTGTTGAGATACACCAGCTGTGAAGGCTAGTCTTTGACAATTACCAAGTGTCCACTGTTTTTAAAGCTTTTGTTTTTGTCAAGCCCCTTTTTCCAGCGGTAACAAAGCTATACAATTAAATGAAATGAAACACATTAAACAAAAGAGAGAGTAGATAGATGTTTTTTAAATGGGAAATGGAAGTCACATTGGCCAAGGAGCAATGTATTGAGTGTTAGAGTGTAGGAGCAGATGAGAATGAACGGGGTACAACATCCAGGGTGAGCGCAGATGGTAGACAGAAAGGTAGAAAGGGAGTAACTCGGTGAGGTATTGCGGAGCCTCCTTGTGATGTGTTACTTTGACAGGTGCCTCAGCTTCACTTAGTCAATTTCGCATTTGCTCACTTTGTCTGTCCAAACTGTGGATCATAGACAGGCCAAACTTTACTGTATTGTCGTATTAGATGAAAACTAGTACCTATCCTCGACCATGTTGTGTGTGTCATTTAACAAAACGGACCTGGAAAATGAAACAGCGAGGACAGTCCTAACTCTGTTTTCGTGGACAAAACCAAAACGTAATGTACGAACATTGTAAATACCAAAGGGGAGTATTCGTATGTGGCCATTTATAAACGCAGTGTGTTTTAGACACTAGATGACCGGTATGAATAAACTCAAGCACTTAAACAATTGTACTGTTTTCAGCTGTACATTTTGAACATAATAGTCCCTTGCAATTGGTCTGAAAAGAAAATATGGGAGGCTTGGGCAAAATAAAACAAACTGCAACCATGGAGCTGAGAGGGTTTAAGGGATGAATAAAGACCAGGGGTATAATATTGGAAGAATTTTGAGACACCTTTCGTGTGTGAGAAGCGCTCTTTAAATACTGGTTGTTATTATTTTTTATTATTATTGAAACCTGTCTGGACGTAATCGATCAAGAGATGATCGATTACAGACAGGCGTGACAGTATCAGACAAAACAAAAATGACACACTTACATCACGGTACTATTTTCAACAGTATCTTTTCTACCTGCCGTCTGGTTTCTTTTCGTACAAGATAGTATGCATCAATGACTGTTAATTGATTCAATGAATATGATAAAGATGGTGATAGCATAGTAAAGGTCCATCTTTCTCGTACAATAAAGGATTCTTCTAGACGTGAAACACCAGAATACAACCTTTTATGACACCGTTACGACTGTAGGGAGTGGCGTAGATCCAACAATTATGTCATCTCAGCTGGGGCATCTTGGTGGGCATTCACCACCGCTGTTTATCACCTCCGTTGAAAACTCAATGTGGTTAACTTTCCGAGTGGGCCCAGTGGGCCCAGTGGGATACACTCCTAGGAGACAAGGAGGTCCGTTGTGGTACCAAGTAAGGGAGTTCAACGGTTCCGGTAAGTGTTATTGTGACACTGTATTATACTTCACTCTAAAAATATTTTAGTCTAAACAACACTACCAGTCATATGAGACAAGATTTTGAAGTAAAGTCAAAATCATCTCTCATAATAGACTTTTAATTAGTGTTTTTTTTTTTACTAATATATTCTAACAGTGTTGAAAGACACTGGACACTATATTAGTAATTTTCAAAGACCAGTCTTTTCACTTGGTGTATCTCACCATATGCACAAAATAACAAATCTGTGAAAATTTGAGCTGAATCAGTCGTCGAAGTTGCGAGATAATAATGAAAGAAAAACACCCTTGCACTAAGTTAGTTGTGTGCTTTCAGATGCTTGATTTCGAGACTTCAAATTCTAAATCTGAGGTCTCGAAATCAAATTCGTGGAACATTACTTCTTTCTCGAAAACTACATTTTTTCAGAGGGAGCCGTTTCCCACAATGTTTTATACTATCAACCTCTTCCAAATACTCTTTACCAAGTAAGGTTTTGTGCTAATAATTATTTTGAGTAATTACAAATATTTTCCAATGCCTCTAAAATGAAGTATGGACCCCTTGCATGTGACGTCACCAGTCCCCTTAAATGAGTTGAATGAATAGCTATCATCGGCTTAGAGTCGTGCATGTAGCACGTACACACGAGCACATTTTCTTTGCTTGAAATCAAAAATAGCGCCCAATGCAAGGATTTTAATGATTCAACGTGTGCTCTACATCACATTATTGAACACGCGTTTTCTCAAATTACAACTGTTCCAGAACAATGATTTACACCTGACTTTATAAAGTATTCTGTGCGTTTTGTACTCAAGGCGGGGGTGGTGGACTTGATTTTGTTTTTCTTATCTCAGTTTCCCGTCTGAGACCATCTCTAATCTGTTATAAACGGACTGCTATACGTGTATGTCTTGATGAAATGCTTGAATGACAGTGTTTAATTGTTAAAGGCAGTGGACACTATTGGTAATTGTCAAAGACTAACCTCCACAGTTGGTGTATCTCAACATATGCATAAAATAACAAACCTGGGAAAATTTGAGCTCAATCGGTCATCAAAGTTAAGAGATAATAATGAAAGTAAAATAACCCTTGTCACACAAAATTGTGTGCGTTTAGATGGTTGATTTCGAAACCTTAAGTTCTAAATATGAGGTCTCTAAATCAAATTCGTGGAAAATTACCTCGGAAACTATGGCACTTCAGAGGGAGCCGTTTCTCACAATGTTTTATACCATCAACCTCTCCCCATTACTCGTCACCAAGAAAGGTTTTATGCCAATAATTATTTTGAGTAATAGTGTTCACTGCCTTTAACCAAATTTGTTATTCGGGCTACGTTCCGTAAACCTTAGATCTCAGGCGTTCTTCTCGAGACCATCACTGTTCCAAAAAGCGCTGGCATGCCATTCTGTAACAGATCCATCCTCACAGTTGTCCCTATTTCGTATAGATGTCTCCCCGGTGCTTTTGGAATGGTGCCAAGTGCTCCAACCACCTCGGGTACTACTTTTACTTTCACCTGTCAAATCTTACGAATTCCCTTACTAAAGTAGTTGGTACTGTTATCATTAGTAGTATTGTTTCATCTTATCGCAGCATGCAAATGAAATTATTGTAACTTTTCCATTTGTGGCAGTTACTCCTCGGGTTTCTAGTATTTTTTAAGTGTTTACAAATATTTGATCTTACATCTAAACTAGGGGTCATTAATGATTTTCACTACACCTTTATAGAAATGTTGAACACTTTAAAGACCTGGACACTATTGGTAACTGTCAATGACTAGTCTTCACAGTTGGTGTATCTCAACATATGCATAAAATAACAACATATGCATAAAATAACCTGTGAAAATTTGGTCTCAATCGGTCGTCAGAGTTACGAGATATTAATGGAAGAAAAAAAAAACCTTGTCGCACCATGGTCACACGAAGTAGTGTGCTTTCAGATGCTTGATTTCGAGACCTAACATGCTAAATCTGAGGTCTCGAAATCAAATTCGTGGAAAATTACTTCTTTCTCGAAAACTACGTCACTTCAGAGGGAACCGTTTCCCACAATGTTTTATAATATGTCAACCTCTCCCCATTACACGTAGTCAAGAAAGGTTTTTTGACTAATTATTTTGAGTAATTACCAATAGTGTCCACTGCCTTTAAATGGGCCTGCATGGCGTTTCTTAACAATTTAACTTCTTACTTTAGTTCCCTGTGAGGAAGGAAAGTTCAGGTGTGAGTCTCGAGTGTGCATACCCGGTCACCTCCGGTGCGATGGCATCGCTAACTGTGCAGACCTCAGCGATGAGATTGGTTGTGGTAAGGTGTCTCCCAGAATCCATCCCGCAGACCTTTTCGCAAATACCCATTGCACAAGCGCTACCTGTTGTGCATGCTACTCTAGCTCGTGATCAATATTGCAAGCAAGACCAACATACACCTCAATAGTCTGGTTCCTAGACACAAAAATCTCCGACTAGGCTCTGTCGAATTTAGGGTCCGGTATCACCCAAAATCACGTGACCAAAAAGGAGGAATTCCTCCTTTTTCGAAGTTATCCTAAATGTTCCGAGCGTGTTGTCGACGAAATTCGGACAGTATCGTTGATGTTCGGTATGGAATCATAATGTCAGTCCTGTCGGCCGTAGATCCAGGAGATTTATGCCAGCTATTGTTATTTAAAGCCAATGCAGGCGTTGTGCCTAAATAAAGCGTTCGCAAAGCGATGCGACAAGTTCAAAATATATAAACCTGGGAAATCGCTCCGAGATCTGGTAAGTTTTTGTCCCTTTTCCTCAAAAATATGTTTTCAAAGGTGTTTTGACTTGAGTGTTTATTAGACATTAATTGAGGATTAAGTTTCATGATTTTTGAAAGTGGTAAAAATGGGGCAAATCTGGTGACTAGCTGTCGAAATTATACGTGTTGAACCAGATTGTCATTAATTGCCCATCAAAATAATCTCGCAACCCTCCGGCCTGGCGGCCGTCGGGAGGAGGGTTACGTTATCGCAACTAGTGCAGACATGGTTTCCCTGGAGATGACCCCCGACCCTGACAAGTTGCGTCATGCTCTATTTTTAACCGTATACGCTTTTACATGCTAAAATAATTTTCGTCTCATGATCAGTGAGACGAAAATTATTTTCATGACATTGTTTTACTCATTTCTCACAAACTATCAGCAAGTAATATTTTCAGGGACATTGTTTTACTCATTTCTCACAAACTACAGCACATCAGCAAGTAATATTTTCAGGGAAGCTTTCCACTATTTCCACTATCATTATCTTCAAACTGTGTAAGTTTAATGTAAATCTGTGGACATTGTGTTTTTTGTCCCAAAAAGTACATAGACCCTTTAAGTTGTAAGATCGATTGATTCTTGGTTAATATTACGCCAACAGATATCTGCAACGGTCAATCAACAATCAATATTACCGACGACGAAGCTCATATTCTGCAAGCTAACATCGAAAAAGATTCCGTCCGATTTCCCAAAGGAAAAGCGTGTGCGTGGCAAATTTTGGCCTCCGTGGGACACCGTATACAACTCACCATTGTTGAACTCAACTTCGAATATCCCCGTATGGGCACAGGAAACCGAGACCTCATTTTCAGTGATGGGACTCAGTTTACAACTGGGAAGGACTTGTTGTACAAGAAAAATGTATCACGTTCAATGATAGCTGTTACGTCGAAAACAAACAAGGTGCTGGTATTATTATTGCCCACTTCCAGCTCCAGCACTCGGTTTACTGTAAAACTGGAGCAGTTTAGACCATTGGGTGAGTAGTTTATGCAGAGAAAAGGCCAGGTTGGAGAGTTTTTGATGGATCAAGTTTGTGGCTTTGACATGAATCCATACTCAATGTGTATGAAGATGTGTGTAACATAATTTACCTAATAATAATAACACAAATATATAAAGGAAACTTATAATACGCCATGGTCACAGGTGACACTCCTTTCGCAGGAACCCTTTACCTGTAGAAGTTTCAGCTTCATTGGTCGTCAAGTCGAAAAAAAGTTAAAATCACCAAGCGATGTTTTCAGGAGAGTCGCGTTGAGCATTGCACATGCTAACAGAATAATAATTCGTCCCACTTGGACTTGTTTTGTGACATTGTTTTAGTCGTTTCTCAAACACTACAGGGGAAGCTTTCTTTCATCATTTTCTCCAAACGGTGTGATTTTCATGTAAACGAGGACGTTGTGTTTTGTGACGTACAAAAAGTACCCTCTGCGCCATATCAAGCACGGTTTACTAGTTGTTAGCCATTTTAAACTACCCGTCGCCTGTTTGAACACTGTTTCTTCCTGCTTCCTTTTTTCAGAATGTGGGGAGGGTGATGTTGTCTGTCCGTCTGGCCTGGCTTGCATACCTCAACATGAGGTGTGTGACGGTACACCACAATGCCCGCTACTAGGCGATGAAATCGGCTGCAGTAAGTTACTTGTTGACAGAGCAGTGTAATGATAGAGTACTGAATGTTGCGTGTAGTGTGCCTCGCACTTCGCTTCTTTGACCCCGGTTAAACTTAAAGATCTGCTTGAACGATAATATCGAGTTGTGAACTTTGCTGAATTTCATTTAAAAGAAAATCGAGTCATATGATTATAAATATGTTTTAATTTTGTTTAAAAAAAACAATCATTTTGAATACCCTTATCCAGCGATTTTCTGAGAGATTTGTGAAAAGCTCTGTTATGTAATCACTCTAAAAACGTCATAGTTGGGAGCTCTAATTTGCAAAGCCGCTTTGTTGCAGTGTGGAGGTATAACAAAGCAAACTCCCACAAATGACGTCAGCGGCATTGTCCTTTGACGCGCGTCGTCAACGGCAGAAGTGTTTTTAGTTTTTGAAAAACCTGTAGGTTGGGGCCTGTTTTTTAATCGATAATTACGAAAAAAATTCAGAAGTGTACACATACACAAATTGCATTAAAATGATGAACAAGTGCATTACTAACAAGTTAAAATATCATTTTCGTTAAAAACATTCCGCTCAGGTAGCTGTTTAAATTTCTTCATTGTCTTTTCTCTTCTCGTTTAGCTATGCATTTTTATGCTAGCAGAGAGCTTGAAAAATAGCGCTATAAAATTGGCCCCAGATCTTTATGAGAAAGGGTCAAATTACATCACATCCAGAAAAAATAGGCGGCCAGTTTGCGCGTTCACCATGGATTTGCGGTGTGACGGCATTATTGTTTGCGCAATAAGCATTGGAAGCGCTATGAAACGGAAACTCACAAATTCAGCACAAAATAAGCTATTTTAATAGGACCATGTTTTAAAACTTCTATATCGGAACGAAAAAGGCAACCAAATAGAAATGACTAGACATAAAAAGTAGTGTTTGTGAAAACAAACACTAGGTGTTCGGCTTTCGTTTGGTCAGTAATTGAATCGATGTAAAAAGTGGATGTTAAAAACTCTTCGAAATGCAAAGAAATCAAAATGCAAATGTAATTGTAATGTGAATTATGGTAAAGAATCAAAAGGTGTAGTTTTCAACCTAAAATACATTAAATAGCGCCTTTTCAGAGCATTTTACAGGCACTTCTCGTTAAGATAGGTCAAAAGGTAAAGAAAAGGTCATCAACAAATCCATTTTGTGAAGTACGTAAAGCCCTTTCATATGATGTACAGTATAATGTCAAAATAGCTTATGTGGTGGAAGAAGTTTGAACTTATTAAATATTGACGAATTAAATATGGACGACTAAAGAAGAGACTAACTACCGAAAGGGAAATGTATGGTGAGAACGCCTCAAACACCGACTATACACAAATATATACTAGCGCGCTCTAGGTAAAGCACTGGAGCGTGACTCTGCACCGCATACACTACACGTGTTGTACGTGTGAAGTCTTTATGCACGACCTATGGAGGAAATACGTAGTTCTTGAGATATGAATTTTTTAATTTTCAATTTCCATTTTAAACCGGAAGACAAAGTCAAACGGGGGCATGTTTTTTAGGCATTTACGGAGTTTTCGACGACTTTTCCGATAATGTACTGATTGTAAGAATCCCTTATGTAGAACAAAAGTTATGAAGTCTCCCGAACCTCTGATTATCTACTCCACGGCAGTAGAATAAAGCAAGACAGTTCCCTAAGAACAACTCTACCTGGCAAGTAGATACACACATGGTGTTGAATACCGCAAACCAAATATACAAAAGTTATGATTTTCTTAAATAATAAACTTGAATTTTCATAATTAAAGAATGTACGTAACTCGAACGGTTTTCTCTTCTTACTATGTGTGAAGTTCTAAGTTCATACGAGTTTGGGAGAGGTCTTTTTGTTAGCTGACAAGGGACGCTTGTACGACAGAAACTAGAATTTAGTGTTCGTAGAAACGAACATAGGTGTTCGGTTATCGTCGGGTCCGTGTTATGTTGATATCAGAGCATTTCAATTGAATCCATTAAAAAGTGTTGATCCGATGATGTATAGATTGTAAAAACCCATTGCGTAGTTCATGAGTTCTGAGTTTTCAAAATACTAAACTTTCATTTAATTTAAATCAAAACCGGATGACATCATCATGACGTCGTCAGGTTTGTATATTTTGATGTTAAAGGTTCAATTGTCATATGAGACTCTATGTTAAATTCAATTTCAATCTTGAGTAATGGTGTAGATAAGCTCAACAAATTCTTTTTGAAGAAAATATACAAAGGCAAACTTTTACCTTCCGGTGCGACCGGAATTAGAGATCATGCAATAAATGTTGCCCTCGTCTTGATCTATCATTATTATTATGCACAGATATGAGAACCATAGCTTTAAAATTCAGAGACATACTAGCATTGGCATATGTTAAAGTTTTGACCCTTTTGGCTTGTAATTTGACACCCGATGCCGTCATCGTAACGTAGCAAGTTTTGTATCATCTACTGGTTATTGTCTACCTGGTATGCAGAGTTTCAACTTATGCAATGAGTTTTTCGGGCTGTTGCCCGAACACCTACTAACAAAGAGTTGTTCGGGTTGTTGCCCGAACACCTAAAAAAAAGAAAAGGACAATAACAACGAGTTGTTCGGGCTGTTCTCCGAACAACTTATTTATGCGGTCGATAAAACTAGGCCTAGACCTATTGCACCCAACTGCTTGTACCATTGTGTAGAGATGCATATTATCTGACAATTGTTTTTTTCTCCCAACCCCGATGTGCAGGTTACTGCAGCAGTTATGAATACCGGTGTGACGATTTATGTATCGGCCCAGTGCAAAGATGCAATGGATTTCAAGATTGCGCAGACTTTTCCGACGAGTATAATTGTCGTAAGTATTAAACAAGTTTTTAGCCGTAAAACAAGTCAGAGAACTGTTAATAATAATACTAATAATAATATAATAATAATACAAATTTACACCGCGCTTATAATACTACGTTTCTAAGCGCATGGTGCTGGTGTCCTGGTGAAGACTATAGTAAACCAGGGCAACAGCACCAAATACAAACAACAATACATGTACAAACAAAATAAGCATAACAAAAGCAGAAATACACATGAGAAATGAACACAATTAATAGAAAATAACAAGCTGCGGAGGGGTAACTACAAAGATTTGAACAAGTGAGTTTTCAACATAGTTTTAAATGTCTGTGAGGAAGAAGTATTTTGAATGTTGTGAGGGAGAGTGTTCCATAATTTGGGGGCTTAAAGGCAGTGGACACTATTGGTTATTGTCAAAGACTAGCCTTCACAGTTGGTGTATCTCAACATGGATAAAATAACAAACCTGTGAAAATTTGAGCTCAATCGGTCATCGAACTTGCGAGATAATAATGAAAGAAAAAGAAAATACCATTGTCACACGAAGTTGTGTGCGTTTAGATAGTTGATTTTGAGACCTAAAGTTCTAAACTTGAGGTCTCGAAATCAAATTCGTGGAAAATTATTTCTTTCTCGAAAACTATGCCACTTCAGAGGGAGCCATTTCTCATAATGTTTTATACCATCAACCTCTCCCCATTACTCGTCACCAAGAAAGGTTTTATGCTAATAATTATTTTGAGTAATTACCAATAGTGTCCACTGCCTTTAATACAAATCTTCTTTTCTAGGCTACACAGATTTTCAATTGAGTTGAAGGAATGCTTGTTTACAGTGTGCAAGTCTCGCGCCTATCAGAAAGAAAAAAAGTACATGAAACGAAGAATATGTGAAATCAAATCTTTTTCTGTAATAATGATATAGTGGCCTACATTATGACACAATCTTAGAAATACAAATACTCATTGCAATTGTTTTAAAACTGTGGGACAAGAATGCTTTTTTATCTTAACTCCGTAGAAACCCATTCAACGCCCTGAATAATATTATGCAATCTACGGTGGCTGATCTCCGCCAACAAATAAACACCTTTTCAGTAGGGCGTTTTAACGCCTTAAATTAGGGCGTTATAACGCCCTAATTTAGTAACGCTTTTATTTAGTATTTTATTTAGTATTAGGGCGTTATAACGCCCTAATTTAGGGCGTTATAACGCCCTACTGAAAAGGTGTTTATTTGTTGGCGGGCGTTATAACGCCCTAATTTACGCCGTTATAACGCCCTATTAGGGCGTAATAACGCCTAAAGTACGGCCGTAAATTAGGGCGTTGTAACGCCCAAATTGAGAAATAGGGCGTTATATATAACGCCCTAATAGGGCGTTATAGCGCCGTAAAATTAGGGCGTTATAACGCCCTAATTCTCAATTAGGGCGTTATGTAATTTAGGGCGTTATAACGCCCTATAGGGCGTTATTACGCCCTAACAGGGCGTTATAACGCCCTACTGAAAAAGTGTTTATTTGTTGGCGGAGATCAGCCACCGTAGCAATCACTAAAAAATTAACGATTGACCTTGCATTGCCGTCGTCCAGCCACCATCTTTTAAAAGGTAACGGGTGATGAAACAATGGAAAGCAGAGATTTGGACACACGGTGCATATTTTGGTCAATAAGCAAAAATTACCGGATATGTATTGGAAATAATGATACACTTGACTGTCTTTATTTAGTAACAACTACTGTGACTGTTTGAATTGCTTGTAAAGCTCAGTATAGACGATGTGATCTATGTTTACATTCAAACCGCCCTCTGTTGACAAAACACTACATACGTCATGTTTCGCCGAGCACTGAGTTGCGTAGTCATATTAAGATTGCGTTCACTTTCTAGCTGGCTGCCAAAACACAAAGGTTTTGCCCGGCGGTATGCGCGCGAATCATGTTATGGTTTTCGTGTGACGTCAGAGGTCACATCATGTATACGACAACCTTGAACCTGTAACAACGTCGTTTATATGTATCAATGCATCTTTATCATTCACAGTGCCATGTGGGAAAACTGAAATTGTGTTGCAGAACGGAACCCAAACTTCGTCGCTCTTGTTATCACCAAATTATCCAGAGAACTGTCCGCATGATCTTGCGTGCTTCTGGCTGATCACCGCCGACGCAGACGCCGTAATTTCCATTGAATTTTCCCTCCTTGACCTGGAGCTACACTACGACAACCTCATCATTGGCAACGGGGCCCATGCCATCGACGAGGCTTCCACCATTGTGACATTAACGGGCAGGCTAAGCAGCGTCCGTGTCCTAACCCAAACCTCAGAAGCCTGGGCGCATTTCCAAAGCGGTAGATATACAATTGAAAAGCGATTTTCATGCACGATATCGCAGATAAATCCGAACGGTGAGTGTATTAGCGATACTGTTTGCTGATTAATCCTTTCAACAAAAACATGTGTTTGACCTTCATTGTAGTTTTTCTATTTCAAAGTATCACATGCTGAGTACGTATGTGAATAATAACCATGTCCTATCTTGGCCTCTTTTTGATTTTGATTGCAAAACAGCTATTCTCTCTACTTGCTTTTTTAAAAATGTCATTTTTCTCAAAATGTCGTTTTTCGAGTATAGGCTTTTCTGCCACGGAAAGGCCACGTGGTCATAAACCTAATCATAGATAAGAGATCAATGCGACTGGCGTTGTAAGAAATAATGAAGAATGATCTACCCATTCGAAAGAGTCACACTTCCTAGGGTTATAATCAAGCAATGCATCTTGGTGGGAGGGGGGGGGTTGAGGAATCGTACACTAATAACTAATAATACAAATGTATCTATACTGTATGGGCGGCCAAAAGGGCCAAAGCTAAATAAAATAAAAACTAACTAAATTTTTTGAAAAGCCTTCCCTTTTTCAGCTTTTAAACAATTGACACTCAATAGGTTTTGTTTCTTTTATTATTTTCTTGCAACTTCAATTACCAATAATTGAGCAAAAACTTTCACCGGTCGATTGTCTTTATGCATTATGTTGGGATACATCAAGGTGAAAAAAGTGGTCCTTTACTATAACCAAAGGTATATTCTACCTTTTAAAGTGGAGGTCCTAAAGGAAAACAAATATTGAAACAAAATATATGATTTGATACTTTTTTTAAACGATTTGCTTAAAGTCACCTGGAAGTGGTATTTTTTTTAAATAAAGCTTTTGTCATTAAAATATGTGTTTTTACGAGAGGAATGTGAATAAAAAGTTAACTAAGGTTTAAAAATATTAGTTTTGATTGTATTTACAAATTTACGAGTAGGCCCCGACCCGAGAGGGCGCTGTTCGTGACGTAATTCAAGGCGCGATATTTGAAGAGAAAATTTGTAGTCAGGCCCCCGTACATTACGTCTGGGAACATGGCACATCAAAACAAATTTAGACACGATTTTACACACATACGTACATTGAAACTTAAACATGTTGAACGCCTAGTGGTTTTTACAAAAGCTATTTGCTGCTATTTTTATTTAACTATGCGACTTTGTAGTGACCAAAAAAAAACGTGTCACTTGGCAAAAGCTAAAAACATACCCTCAAAGTTCAAACTTACCCGAATTTGTTCACGTTTAGCAAATGCTCCTCTGGGTTCGTCACGTCTTTCAGATACCTTCTTCGATTTCCCACTAGCTGGAAAAAATGTTGGGACGGCGTCGTGTTTAAGAATGGCTCTTCTCGTCATGTCAAATGAGTGGTGTATCCCGGATTCGAAGCACGACGGCTCGAAGTGTTCGCTGCATAGCGCTGAAAAAGACGTCGGACCGGACCACTTTGCTCTAGTTAATCTGACTTTCGCAGCCCACAACCGCCTATACTTGGGATCTGCAGGAAATAGATGAAGACTGACCCCATCTTTAGTTGTTTTGCTGCATCCAGCAGCAAAACACCTGGTCGGCATTGCCGGAAAAATGCCAGAAAAAACCTTTTTCGCAGCGTATACAAACTCACGTCTTAGAATTACATGTACTTTTGCACGTGTGTTTATCTACGCATCGAGGCAAAGTCTTCCTTTTCCTACGTCACAAAAGGGGTAGGCGGAGTCAACCCCCCCCCCAAGCACTTAATTAATTTTTTTAACATATAAATCGTGACAAACAATTACTCAAAAAATTGTTTTATTGTTAATAAACATATACTCTTATGTTTAAAAGAAAACAAAATCCTATTTCCAGGTGCCTTTAAGGGGATATTAGTACCGTGCACAACATAGTATTGTAATAACCCGAATAATCTACGAATAAACAAATGAAATCCACTGACACGTCGATAGCTTGCATTAAACAGTTTTATCTTTTAAAAAACAGCAACAGGTTTTTGTCACAGCGATGAGTTTACCTGCGAGGATACTTCAGCTGGCACTGTATGCCTTAGCATGGATGAATTGTGCAATGGTTACGCTACTTGTAAAGACGGTTCTGATGATCGCTGTGGTAAGTTAAACGATTTTATGGAGTATGGTTTCCTGCTTGAGTATTATACCATTCACGCTTTGCCAAAAAACTAAAATAATTGTTACGTGAATAAAATGAGTTTAAGCCGTGTTTGCATTATGGTTAACATAACTTCGCCTGTTGTGCTAACCGCCAAAAATTATAACAGTGCGACCAGACACTATACTGCGTCAGCCACGTTCCCTGATGGCAGTGTCTCTCCATTTAACATATTGGATGCCGTCAAGAAATTACCGCGATCATGGGGCCTTTCAGCGGACGCTGCCCATTGGGCAGCCCTAGGTTGCAGACGGTCTACCCGTAGGACTTACAACAGCTACTTACAACATTATCAAAGGTGGTGCGAAGAATAGACTTATGATACATGCACAACGCCTCACTTTTATAACGGTGGTTGGAGATTTCTTTATGTATCTGTAGTAAAAGATAGTATGAATATTTATAACGCGCCGGTATCCATTACAAAAGATATTCATGGTGCAATAACCGGGAAATTAATTAGGATTTCATAAAGATTCGGAGCTATAGATCATTCATAGCAGCTGTCCATTAAAGGGGCTGTGTACGTTTTGTAACACAAAACACAATGTTCACAGAATTACATTAAACTTACACAGTTTGAAGATAATGATAGTAGAAAGCGTACCTTATTATTAGTTACCTATATTAGTTGCTGAGGTGCTGTAGTTTTTGAGAAATTAGTAAAACAATGTCATGAAAACACGTTTTTACCTGATAAAATAATTTTCGTCTCATAATCATTGAGACGAAAATTATTTTCATGACATTCTGGGATCTCGAACAGCAGCCGAATTCACGAAACTTTATGCAACTGCGTAATGCTACTCTCACACTTGGGCGAATAATTATTCTTGCGAATAAGATATTTGAAATTCGCCATTAATTCGCCAAAAAGTTGCAATTTTATAGTGAATAATGTTCTCGGTCGTCCCTTAACCTATCCTTACCAATATATTACGCATAATATGCACGCTTTACCAACAGTACCAATGGCTTACCAATGGCTTACCAATGCTTACGAAAAACGATGGCGAATTACCGTCTTCACGACATTCGCTGAAGTTTAGGAAGCGCTTCGTATCGCCCCTCTCACAGAGTGGCGAATGTTCTTGCGAAGATGAATTATTTGAATTTCGCGTTGAATTCGTCCAAAAATGGCGGTTGAATTGTGAATACTTTCATCTCGGTCTCACCCCTCGATCGTCCTCGGTCGCCCCTCTCCTTAACAAAATTTTACGAATATATTACGAATGCTTACCAACGCTTGCCAATGCCTTTACGAATGTTGCTCGCAACGCTTACGCACGCTTTACCAACGTTACCAATCTTACGAAAATCGACGGCAAATGACCGTCTTCGCAACATTCGCTGAAATTTAGAAACTGGTTTGTAAACTGACCGATCTTCGTAAGGAGGTGGGGAACAGTTTGTGAACGTTCCAAATTTGTTACCAACGCTTACGAAGACACGGCGAATGCTGCGAAATTTGAGCGATTGTCAAATATGTCCTTCCGTTTGCATTTTTATTCGCTAGTACATTCGCCGTGTGAGAGCAGCATAAATTGACCGATCTAAGGAGGTGGAGAATGACTTGTGAACGTAGTGAATTTGTGGCGAATGTGGCGAAGTTTGAGCGATTGTTAAATATTTTCGTTCGTCAGCACATTTGCTGGCATATTTTCCCTAGTGTAAGAGTAGCAACAGTCCACTTGCGCAACGTTTATGGTGCAACTTGCCTCATAAACGTTGCGCAAGTGGACTTACGCAGTTGCGTAAAGTTTCGTGCAATCGGCTGCAGGTTCTTAAGTGTAAGGGAATGTACACACCAACAATTTTTTAAATGTTTGACACGGCCAAAAATGGATTTCCGTTAAACTTTCGTTTTTTATGGACCTTTAATATACTCCTAATGAACAAAATATTTGGGCAAAAATTACCCTGTTTTGCTAAGTTTTTGGTTTTGTAACAGTGAAATTTACCTATTTTTGAGGCCGCGTTATCATTAAACAGCAAACAAAAATATATATTTTTTGAAAATTTATAGGTGGGTCCACGGTCATTGGGTAATTGTGTTATACCATGGTTATACCAATAATTTCAAATAGGGGTGTATTTTTAATTTGTTTAGGTAAAATATATACCATCTTTTGACAGCTCATAACCCACATGGTATAGTGCTCAGATTTCAACATAGACCACATAGTTGAGATGGGACATTGGTCGTGTGAACAATTACAAACTTCATTTTTTTGCAGTGTTGCCAGGCTTTTTCTCATTTTCTCAAAATTCACATTGTTGGCACACAGTTTCTCCTCCGTACTATCCAAAGTTCTTGAGCGATTTTTTATGAAACTTGCAGAAATTATTTGCCATCTCCTGTAGCTTGAGTAATGATTACAAACTTCTGGGGTGTCGTGGCCGAGCGGTTAAGAGCTCCGAATTCAAGCTGTGCTGATTCTGTTCAGCAGAGTGTGAGTTCGAATCCCAGTCGTGACACTTGTGTCCCTGAGCAAGACGCTTAACTAATATTGCTTCTCTCCAGCCAGGGGTAAATGGGTACCTGTGAGGGCAGAGATGGTTCTTGTGATTGATTTAGCCGAGTAGCGCATTTGTTGTACGGGACACTATTGGTAATTACTCAAAATAATTATTAGCATAAAACCTTTATTGGTGACAAGTAATGTGGAGAGATTGACGGTACAAAACATTGTGAGAAACGGCTCCCTCTGAAGTGCCATAGTTTTCGAGGAAGAAGTCATTTTCCACGAATTTGATTTCGAGACCACAAGTTTAGAACTTGAGGTCTCGAAATCAACCATCTAAACGCACAGAACTTCGTGTGACAAGGGTGTTTTTTCTTTCGTTATTATCTCGCAAGTTCGATGACCGATTGAGCTCAAATTTTCACAGGTTTGTTATTTTATGCATATGTTGAGATACACCAACTGTGAAGGCTAGTCTTTGACAATTACTAATAGTGTCCACTGGCTTTAAGGACCAGTGACCAGGGGTAATATTCTGAAGCGCTTTGAGACACCCGTAGGGAGTGAAAAAGCGCCATATAAAAACTCAATATTATTATTTATTATGATTGATATTTTCTTAAGTTTAACTTCTTCTTCTTTATTCAGTGGACACCACACCTCCTATTATCATCTGTCCAGCCGACATATATCAGTCAATACCTTTTGGACAAGAGTTTGGTTATGTTCATTGGACTTTCCCAACTGTTTCGGACAATTCCGGGAATGTTTTTACTGATTCTGGAGCTAGTTTTGGCAACCGTTTTTCAGCAGGGACAACCAATATCACCATGCAAGCATTTGATTTTGCCGGCAATAGAGCTTCCTGTACATTCTCGATTTCTCTGACACAAGAAGGTAAGAGACAGGCATATGCCAAACTAAACTGTTTGATACACCTACAAATTGGTATTTCGAATGCACACAGCCATCGACTCCGCTCCTCTTCAGACTTGACTATCACTGTATCAGATCCAAAAGGAAAGCCGGGGACACGGCCTTCGCAGATGCTGCACCGCGCTTGTGGAACACGCTACCAGCAAGTCTAAGAGAAGCTGCGTCGATGGCTGTGTTCAAGTGCCTCCTCAACACACTTCCCAGAACCATCCTATTGGTCATCTGTTTGTTCATCTTCTTAATTGGCTTATCTTTGGTCCGTTTTTGTATTGCTTTTGTTCTTGGGTTGCCCCCCCCCCTTTTTGTGAGGAGCTATATGTTCTTTGTATAGCAAAATGTATGCTTTCTATAATAGGTTGTCCCGGCCAATTTTATAACAAATGCATTTATTTTAACTCCTGGCTCATTCACTTTATTTTATAACAACCCTTACCAATATTCTGCCTTTTCATTGGTTTAGAGCGTGTCACATGATATGTCTTAGTTTTATTAGACGACGGCCGTATGATAGTGCAT
This sequence comes from Asterias amurensis, assembly GCF_032118995.1. NCBI lineage: Eukaryota > Metazoa > Echinodermata > Asteroidea > Forcipulatida > Asteriidae > Asterias > Asterias amurensis. The sequence continues at coordinate 6,842,356 of NC_092659.1, read as the reverse complement.
CACTTTGCCGTGCGCTAGTCCGAAGACTAGCACACGGCGCGCAATACCCAGACGTCCGTTGCGTGTCAAGGATGATAAACTAATAGTCTGTAACCATTACGGATTACATGACACTACATGCAGCACAGTAAAAGTTTTCGCAGTCTGTATTCGCGTCGTCCATGGATTGTAGCATTCAGGTCTGTAACTTGATAGTACAGTATTTAGACATGTTTGGGGTGTTATTAAATGATAATATTGACTGCTTTTACTCGTGCAATGGTTAAAACTATGACTCCCTCGGTGATCCCCGGAGGGTTCTATTTTCCCTCGGCTTCCCCTCGGAAAAATAGAACGCTCCGGGAATCACCTCGGGAGTCATAGTTTTAACCATAGCACTCGAAGAGGGTCAATATTTGTATACAAGCATATGGTGGCTCTTTATACGCATTCCGTATAACCTGCTTTAAATAAATATGTAAATATCGGTTTTCTCGGTCAAATTTGGCAAATGAGCAGCCAACTTCATTTCCTTGGTTTGAATTAGAGCTGTTTTGCCTCTCCAGTTGTTACTGCGTTTCAAATTCAGAGTTCGGTCATTCAATTTTGCTTTGAGTCGAGACAAATTCCTTTAGCACTCTGTTCAATTTTGTGTATCGTCATTCTTTTTCGTGGAAAAGGAATTTGACTCGACTCTTAACGGCCGAAGTGACCGAGAAAACCTATATTACTAAGGGTTATCGGTAAGATTTTTTTCGGAAGGTTTTCGAAGCGGCTGGCTATACAAAACGGAGCTTCCACATGTATTTTTTTTTTTTTTTTGAACTAAATTTTCCTACTGATTGAAAAATGTTAACATTAATTTTAGGGAAGATCGCAACTTCCCGTTTTCGTTAAAGTGATCTTTAACCAGCAAAACCTGAGCCCAGTTCAAACTCTGCCGTGTCAATGGTTCCTTTTCTTGGGCATAAATATGTTGTACATTATGTTTGTGTTTCAGATAGCTGTAAAGACCAGGTTATTCGTGTCTTCGAAGAGCAACTCAATTTCGCCTCTCCTTTTTTCCCGAACCCTTACCCGTCGGACAGTAACTGCAGCTGGCAAGTCATTTCGGGCATGTCATCCCCACTGGTCTTTAAAGTTGTGGAGTTCGCTCTCGAAGACAGATTTGATTTCGTAACATTTAGCCTCGGTGATTCCCCTGATTTAAGGGAGGTGCTGAGCCTAACTGGTACAAATATCAAGATTAGGAGTCTTGTCTTTGAAGACTCTGTCTGGGTAACATTCATCAGTGACTCGTTGGTGGCTGAACGGGGATTCTTCTTCTTGATAAATCATCTGGATGGTATGGAAGGTAAGCTGTTGCATAAAGGTCTCATGGGGTGTCAAAGCCGAGGGGTTTAGAGCATCGAATTAACGTTCTTGGCACATTTTCTTGGCTCCGCTTACCATTTAAGCAAATAATCGGCGCTTGTGGTACTATGGGACTCTGCGCTTACGTCAAGCATATATCTTGGGTTAGTATGGAATTTTGGCTTGTTCCCATGCACAACAAGCACATAACTCGGCGGCAAGAAGGGCCATGAAATCTGGCCAAGGCGGTTTTAGTCATCGGAGTGTGGATTCGAATCCCGTTCATGATACTTGTGTCATTGAGCAATAATAATTACTTCTCTTCACCCATGGGTAGAAATGGGTAGTATAGTAGATGTCCATAAAATGACGGACCGTGTTTCTTCGCGACGTCAAGAGAAAACCGTGCAATTTCGAGGCATGCTTGTGTGGATCATTATATTCTACTTTTAAATTATCTGTATAACCATTTGCATTTCATAACAAACGGCTTAAAATGCTACTTATAGACAATCTCGACCGATTCAAGGCAACGTGATACTTTAAAGGCAGTGGACACTTTTTGGTAAACTCAAAATAATTATCAGCGTAAAACACCACTTGGTAACGAGTAATGGGAAGGTTATATAAAACATTGTGAGAAACGGCACCCTCTGAAGTGACGTAGTTTTCGAGAAAGAAGTAATTTTCCACGAATTTGATTTCGAGACCTCAAGTTTAGAATTTTAGGTCGCGAAATCAAGCATCTGAAAGCACACAACTTCGTGTGACAAGGTTTTTTTTTTAATAGTTATCTCGCAACTCCAACGACCAATCGAGCTCAAATGTTCACAGGTTTGTTATTTAATGCATATGTTGAGATACACCAAGTGAGAAGACTGGTCTTTGACAATTACCAAAAGTGTCCATCGTCTTTAAGTGTAATGAAACGTTTTGTAAAATGCAAAATATAAAAACTAGTTATCATAAATACTTTTATTAATCTTGGCGAACCTTGATTTTTTTTAAACTCTTTGTTTCGTGTGTGTGGCCGAGTGTCTCCTTACGGAGACAAAGGGGGAAAAACACAACTTAGGGGAACTTCTAAAGAAAATTGGATTATGTAAGTGTATAGGAACAAACGAATGAACCAAAAGAAGGTCCACAAGGATGCATTGTAAATGGTGTTGTAAATAGACGGGTTCGATACCCGCTGAAACAATTAAACACATTTTGATCCGTTGTTCAAGGACCAGACTTTTACAGTTCTGCATGGGAACAAGTTTAACTTTTACAAAAGTCTTGGTAATTTTTTGTTGTGATCTTTACACGTGAAAATGATATTCCCGTGGCCCTGAGCAACAGGTCAAGGTTCAACTGGCAAACTACTAGTCGGGTTACTAATTCACATATAAAACGGATGTCAATGTCGAATCAGTAAATATAAAAACAAGTTGATTATTGAGTGTTATATAATCTATGAGTTACATATGTTGCGATGTTGATGACTTGATCGTGAAAGAGTCGTTCTGGACAATAATGCAAGGTTCAACTGACAAACCTGTAAACGGATGTCAATTTACCATAAAGTAAATATTGAAATCAGATTTATCTTTGAGTGTTATTTACGATTAACAGATTGCGATTTTGACGACTTTGATTGTGGCAATGGGATCTGCATCGACCCGTCTGCCGAATGCAACGGTTTCAACGATTGCCGAAATAACAGAGACGAGTATGATTGCGGTAGGCCATTAAAATATTTCATTCAAATGTTTCAACTCCGAGAAAATATCAATTTAAATAATCAAGACTTTGGTTGGATTAGATCAGTTCCGGAAATGAGGAAATAGATTTGGCTCAAAAAGTATATAGATGGTATGAACGCGAAAAGTAGTTACATGCTTGACCATTGGCTCTACTAACCGAGCTATTGTAGCCGGTCTTCATATTTTGTCAATATCTTTGTTTGAAATGAAAGGTTTGAAGGAAAGTTTGCTGTGGGGTATTTTTTCACCCACATATTTGAATCTTCTCAGGCATTTGAGAGCATACCATTAGTATGCAATAATGTTTTTTTTTCCTTTCACTACCTTCTTGCAACTTGATATCGGGGTCCACATTTTTACAGGTTGATTATTTGATCCGTATGTCATCAAGTGATGATACATTGTTACGGTTCATTGGTTGTATGTTTGTTTGTCCATAGGTTAGGGCACAAAAGCATTCACCTTAAAGGCACCTGGAAATAGGATTTTTTTTCTTTTAAACATAAGAGTATATGTTTATTAACAATAAAACAATTTTTTGAGTAATTGTTTGTCACGATTTATATGTTAAAAAAATAATTAAGTGCTTGGGTGGGTTGACTCCGCCTACCCCTTTTGTGACGTAGGAAAAGGAAGACTTTGCCTCGATGCGTAGATAAACACACGTGCAAAAGTACATGTAATTCTAAGACGTGAGTTTGTACGCTGCGAAAAAGTTTTTTTTTCTGGCATTTTTCCGGCAATGCCGACCAGGTGTATTGCTGCTGGATGCAGCAAAACAACTAAAGATGGGGTCAGTCTTCATCTATTTCCTGCAGATCCCAAGTATAGGCGGTTGTGGGCTGCGAAAGTCAGATTAACTAGAGCAAAGTGGTCCGGTCCGACGTCTTTTTCAGCGCTATGCAGCGAACACTTCGAGCCGTCGTGCTTCGAATCCGGGATACACCACTCATTTGACATGACGAGAAGAGCCATTCTTAAACACGACGCCGTCCCAACAATTTTTCCAGCTAGTGGAAAATCGAAGAAGGTATCTGAAAGACGTAATGTACGGGGGCCTGACTACAAATTTTCTCTTCAAATATCGCGCCTTGAATTACGTCACGAACAGCGCCCTCTCGGGTCGGGGCCTACTCGTAAATTTGTAAATACAATCAAAACTAATATTTTTAAACCTTAGTTAACTTTTTATTCACATTCCTCTCGTAAAAACATATATTTTCGTGACAAAAGCTTTATTTTAAAAAAATACCACTTCCAGGTGACTTTAATGTTGTCATTTATCTGTTGTTTACTATTGAATCATTTTGCATATAATTCTAACCTTATGCTACTGTATTACATGCTGTCAACATGTGTGACTTTTCGTAATGAATAACAGCAATGAAATAAATGTTACTGAGTTGAATTGACAATCGCCAAAAGAAATTTTCCCTGCCTTTTCAATCTGTCAGATGACGTTGTCTGTCCCGCTGCATACAAGTGTGAGAAGCCTTTTGTGACGAATAATTTGCTTGATTCATCATTGACTACATACTCGTCGACCATGCCGTCGACAATGAGCTCCAGTTCAGATAGCAGCAATACTTTCCTGTTCTCGTCATCCCCGTCGCCATCACCAGATGGTTACGGCAGCTCTCGATGCGTGTCTGTAGCGAAGGTCTGCGATGGAAATTTCGATTGCCCTGTTAAGGACGATGAAACTGAATGTGGTAAGACATTCGAATCACATAGACGAGTAGTACAAGCATTGTGAACCAATTTCATAGAGCTACTTTAGCAGAAAATCTTGCTTGTCAATTTCTGCAGGATACCAGTCACAAGTTGTACATGTGACATGGTAGTTTGATCGATAACCTTTTTTTACGGTACAAACATAGTTTCGTCGCGCTTGAGTATTTTGGGGGCTTAAAGGCAGTGGACAGTATTGGTAATTCCTCAAAGTAATTGCTAGCATAAAAACTTACAAGCAATGGAGAGCTGTTGATAGTATAACATATTGTGAGAAACGGCTCCCTCTGAAGTAACATTGTTTTCGGGAAATAAGTAATTTCCACAAAATTTGATTTCGACAAATAATATTATATTGTTTTATTAAACCACACACCGATGTGTGTATTTAAAACACCGAACTTATTGTTTTTATTGAGTACTGTGAAAACTTCACAGGCCTATTGGATATTGGAATAGATACATATTCTCTAGAATAGTATACAAATATTGACTGCTTCGAGTGCTATGGTTAAAACTATAACTACGAAGCCGAGGGAAAATAGAACGCTACGGGGATCACCGAGGGAGTCATCGTTTTAACCATTGCACGAGTAAAAGCAGTAAATATTTGTTTTATAACACCCCAAACATTTCTTAATACTGTACTATTGTTATTAAGTTACAGACCTGCATGCTACAATTCACGGACGACGCGAATACAGACTGAAAAAAGAACTTTTACTGTGCTGCATGTAGTGTCGTGCAATCCGAAATGGTTTCAGACTATTTATTTATCATCCTCGTACACGCTAACGGGCGTCTGGGACTAGCGCACGGCAAACCGACGCACTATCACACGGCCGTCGTCTAGCAAAACTAAGACATGTCATGTGACGCGCTCTAAACCAATGAGCAGGGAGAATACTAGTAAGGGGTGTTATAAAAGAGTCCTATACCCGGGTAATATACATACTGGTGGTTTTTGTTTAAAGAACTTGAGGAAAGAACTGAGTAGACCGTCAGTGCTTTACACACATCTTTGTAGAGATGAAACCAAATTAAATCGACATTGTTGATGTATCAAATCGTACATCCATTACGTCATACCAGTGCAACATTGAGGGACCAGTTTTCTGCGGCCACGTGGTTGCTGGACGCCAAGTTGTTTCCGAACGCAGCACAACCCAATGGACAGACTAGTCTGGCACGCCTTGTTCGCCCGTACGTTTCTTGGGAACGAAATAATCGCAAGTTGTCGTAACTCTCCAATTAGACGACTATGCATGCGTCACACGAGATCAAAGGAATACCTTTTATTGTTTGAGTGTTGTTTGTGGCGCTCAGTCCATTGTTTAACCTATTGTCGACGGCGGCCAATGTCTCACTAATTGTAGTGCATTTGATTTTCTTCTCCTTTCGTTCTGCCGTAGATGTGAAAAAGTGTCCTGCCGATTGCGAATGTAACTACCGGGAGGGTGATTTGAATGTCACATGCGCAAATGGATGGAACAGCACACTGTTGTCAGGAGTAGCCAGAACTACAAAGTTGCTGTAAGTGGATGAAAGGTCACTGTGGGCCAGCGTGCAGTGAAATTGGGTTTTAAATCCTGGCAAGCCTTGCAATTATTGTTCTCCATTTAAAAAAAAATCATTTTCTTCAAATATCCTTATCAAAGTGTCTGCTGCAGAATGCTGCTGATTTGCTATTCTGTCACACCAATTAAAGGCAGTGTACACGTTCGGTAATTGTCAAAGACCAGTGTTCTCACTTGGTGTATCCCATCATAAGCATGAAAAAACAAGCCTGTGAAAAGTTTGACTCAATTGGTCATCGAAGTTGCGAGAAAAGGATAACAGAAAAACACCATTGTTGGACAAATTTGTGTGTTTTCAGATAGGAACAAAATACTTCTAGCTAGAAGTATTTTAGAGAGAGATTACCTCTTTCTCAAAAACTGTGTTACTTCAGAGGGAGTCGTTTCCCGCAATGTGTTGTGCTCTCAACAGCTCTCCAGTGCTCGTTACCAAGTCGGTTTTTAAGTTAATATTTTGTTTTGAGTAATTACCAAACGTGTACCTTCCCTTTCACACAATACATGGAAAATAACCGTAGTCGATTTTGGAATCTCTTAAATGGTTGTTTTTGTGTGTGTACAGCATGTAACTTTTCTGCTGATGGCTTTTGTCTTTTTATCTAGTTTCTTGGTGTCAGCTTAGCGCTTTAAGGTAATTTCACGGCATTACTGCGCTTTATATGTTGCTGTTTATTAATATTATTTTGATCATTTAATCTTCATATTATAGGCAACTATCTGGAGTGAATATCTCTTCGCTTGAACCAGGAACTTTTAAGACAATGACGAATCTAAAAGTGCTGTAAGTGTTGACCACAACTTTCACACATGTGTACTGAGCTACTTAATCTTCGCATGATGCCATGGCTGACTTATTTTATTAAACACTCCACCAATTTTTGTTTCAAAATTAAGACGGGTAAACAAGTTTTCCAAATACACCGATATCTGATCTTGTTACCACCAAGTTTTTGTTGTTACTGAATTAATCCATCACTTTCTAGCTTTCCCGGAATTCAGAAATTGCACAGCAGTTGTCTTAGCCTTGTTTGGCAAAAAGGAAAAGCCGTTTCCTTGCCATGTTTTACCCGGGTCACATTTATATAGCCACTACTGTACTTTACACATAATATTATCATAATATAACTATGTATATTCTAATCGTACATCAGGGTTTTAAAAAAGGAACACTAAAATTATATCCTTGTCTTTTTACATATCCGTACAGGTCTTTGAAGAACAACGATATATATGAAATAAAACCAAACACTTTTGCCAGTTTGGGCTACTTATTGTGGTTGTGAGTATGATACTAGCATGGTGTTCTGTTGGTTTATGGGTTGCTTTTTGGTGTGTTTTTAATACAAAGTTAATTTACAACCTCACTCGTTGTTGTTATTTTTATTTTTATTTTTTTTTTGGGGGGGGGCTTACTGCCTTTGATGTATGGTCAAGCAAATGCATGTATAGCGGTTTTTCAATCACATGTAAGCACCCCAGACGAGATTTTAATATGATAATTTAAATGTATAATTGTTTTATAACACACCTCTTACTTAATCAGTATTATTTTTGGCTGGAACGTATTGGAAGTTGACTCAGTTCCCGAGGCGAAGCAAGTCCCTCTTCTGTTCACTAAAATTCCCTCGGGGGAATAGACGTACACAAGTTACCTAATTGCCAGTCAATATGTGTATAATACCTGTTTCTTATTGTTGTTCACACCACGAGTAGCTTAAAACACAACTCACATAACAATGGTTTATTGTTTGATTTCAATTTGATAGTGGTTCATTGTCTTTGTCAACAGAGATCTGTCCAACACGTCGCTGGTTGAACTGCAAGAGCGTACATTTCTAGGAATGCCAAGCCTGAAGGGGATGTAAGATTCCTAATGACTATATGTATCCGTTTGTTAGTTAGTTTATTTAAGTTTTGTTAGTAATGGATTCAAGTGATCCTCAGTACTTTCCCGAGTTCTGTGATATTTATGCTTCATTCCCGATACAAAACTAAAGCCGGCCTCGGGTCGACCTACGATTTTCTTGTGCCCTCAGCAAACCGTCGGCAACGGACATACAAAATATGCTCAGGTCACAACAACTGAGAAAGCGTGCGCCTGCGATTGGTTCCCGACTGACACGATCCCGTCGTCCAAGTTGAAATTGTTGTACTCTTGCGGCTGTTATTTTTTTTTCGAGCGGCGACTGTTTCAGATTGTCTTAAAATCATCGCAGTTACGCCCAGGTCGTAAATAATTGCCGACTGAAAAGTTCAGTCGCAGTGTGATCCTGAAAAGTCAGTCGCCGACTATTTGTTGTTGACGCAAGGTCGACCTGAGGCCGGCTTTATGTTTTATGTCGTTGAATAACTTACCTTAAAAAAATAATTTCCTTGAGACAAAGGACCAAGTTATGCTTTAAAAAATCCAGCGGGTAAATAACCTTGCCCCACTCAAACAGTAAATACTGGTCCTCATGCGTACTCTCTGAAAATTTAGGGAAAACCATATTACGAAATTCATACGAAGAGTAGACTGAACAAAACAAAACTTAAAATAGCCAGGTTGGGCCTGAAAACAAATCCATGCTTTGGCGAGCGAGATGTAAACCAAGACTTAGGTTCACAGAGCTACATTCTAAAGAAACCCGGGTAAAAATGGACCCGGATTTGGATCCGAGGGGGCAGACCCATTTCTGGGTCAGTTTAACCGAGAATCCGTGTCAATTTGACCCGGAATCCGTGTCATTGTGACCAGAAGTTTTGTTTAAAGCGGGGATTTTGACTGGATTCCGGGTCAAATTGACCCATAAATGGGTCTGGCCCCCTGGACCCAAATCCGGGTCAATTCTGACCCAGGAGTTTTTAGAGTGTAGGTGACAGAAAGGCAAACATTAAAGCAAATCCGATCCCGGTTAATTTAAGTTGGTTAATGTTGAGGTGTTTGGTGTATTTAAATTGAGGAGACGAGTAAGATTTAAAATTCAATCTCCTTCTTTACGATCTTTGTTCTACATTTTCTGCTCCAGAACTATCTTTGATGTTCCACTGGAAACAGTTCGAGATGATGCGTTTCATGGACTACCTCAATTGGATACTTTGTGAGTATTCAATACACACTCTGTACAACCAACTTCTTTACCCGATTTGAGCACCTGACAATATCCTGGCAGATATACAGTTTGACCTCACACCCATTTCGCATGGAGATTTATAGTCAATAAAATAAATGTGAATTTAACAGTGTGTCTCTTCGTCTGAGTCATGTTTGTCGGTGTTTGTCTTATAGCGCCCTCTTTTGAATTTATCTCCTTCAGCCCATGCTTATTTTCAAATACCCTGAACATCTGACGTCACAACTCGAGGCTCGTGAATAACGCCAGATACCCGATTTGAGCACCTGACAAGATCCTGGCAGATATACAGTTTGACCTCGCACCCATTTCGCATGGAGATTTATAGTCAAATTCAAACGGTACATTCACACATTATTTCAGAGTGAATGTTTTTTTTTAAATTGATTTACCTTATGCACACCCTGCATGCAGACAGCCTAAAGTTGAAAAACAACATCACCTCAAGCCTAACCATAACATGGATTGGGATGGGCCCCTGATCCGCAAGGATAAAGACTGGTACATGTTAATTAGATCCAGTGATTCAATTGGATACAATGATACCATTGCATAAACGCAATGTAGCTGGGTTTGTTTTGATTGGTCTGAGGTCACTTCGGACGACCAATCAAAACACAGGTATAGAAATCTTACTTTCGGTCGTCTGCATGCTATGTGTCAACGTGTGTACTATCATGTATACCAATACATGCACGATGTGTTTGCATGTAATGTTGGTGTAGAATTTGACTGCGTATAGCCCGGTTCATACTTCATGCGAATGCGAATACGAAGCGAATCTTGACGTCATAAATTCGCAACGACCAATTCGCAGCTGTTGCCCTCTGCTCTACTCCCTTGCGAATAATCGCTGCGAAAGGAGGGTGTGACGTCAAATTCACGTCAAATTCGCTTCGCATTCGCGTTCCCATGAAGTATGAACCGGGCTAAACTCTACGTGAAATGAATGTATGTCAAAGGTGAAAACACACACCGGCTGGAATGCCGGTCTTTGGCGCTATTCACGAGCCTCGAAGTGTGACGTCAGATGTTTATAGGCTAACCATAATACAGCTAATGAAAGCTTAAGGACACTTCACATTACTTATTGTATCCCAGTATAATCATTGGTCATACATGTGACTGTCTTCCAACCTCGTTCCAAGCGATGTACGATCTTACCGCGCCGTTTTGTTTCTTTCCCAGAATGCCTTGCGCGATCATTAACCTCTGGTTGTGGAACTTTAAAAGATCCAAACATGATGGAATATTTTTGTCTTCTTTTTCTCTCTTCCTTTTGTCGATAGAATTCTTGTGCGGCAAGACAGCAATTTACCTCGACTGAAGTTCGGACAAAAAGCATTTGACGGTCTTGTGAATTTAAAAAGATTGTGAGTATTTTCATAATCCGAAAAAGCGAAACATGACCATTAAAAACAGGTAGTCTTTAAAAATAAATGTAAAAGGTGTGATGTTTGGGGTTTTCCCCGAGAAACAGGATTTACAGAATTGGTATAGGATAAAAACATCACTGTTTAACTTTTCTTTTAATAGAGCTTACTAGTTCTGAAGAACATTTTTTGTTCTGTGAACATTAACCTCTGAAATTAAGTGATAATTATTTTAGAAAAGTGTTTCTAAAAATCTTAGAAACGAGCTAATTTTGGTTGTTTTACAACCACATTTAAGGACAACGTGTTTATATGCTGAACGTTGTATGTGGATTTTTACTATTTTTTCGTGACTCATACGTACATGGGGTCAAATCCAAATTGTTCTCAGGTATATTTACTTTTGTCATGTATTGACCCCTTGCACGCTCGTCAAACGCGGCGACTGTGCCACGCTCACCATTCTGGTGGTCATTATGTTTACGAGTAAACGCCGCGTCGCCTAAAATGCGCACTTCACTGAATAACGCACATTGACATTGACCACCAAAATGGCCGATCCGAGATTATTCTGATGATGACGTCAGGTGAATTGGGTCAATATTTGACTGATTTGTCAGCTTTACCAATCATGTATAGATTCCTTAAATACACTGGACACTATTGGTGAATATTAAAGGCCTATCTTCTCACTTGGTGTATCTCAACATAGGCCTATGCACAAAATAACAAATCTGTGGAAATTTGAACTCAATTGGTCGTCAAAGTTGAGAGATAATAGTATGAAAAACACCATCGCCACACAAAGTTTCGTGCTTCCAGACGCTTGAAATTCTTGGAAATTTACTCCTTTCTCGAAAACTACGTTACTTTTGAGGGGATCCGTTTCTTACAATGTTTTATACTATCAACAGCTCTTAATTGATCTATTACTAAGTAAGTTTTAATGCTAACAACTATTTTGAGTAATTACCAATAGTGTCCAATGCCTTTATTAAAGCCATTATACACTTTCGGTAAACAGTATTGTCCAAGTCCCACACTTCGTGTATCACAACTTATATATAAAATAACAATCCTGTGGAAATTTAGGCCCAATCGGACATCGGAGTCGGGAGAAAATAATGGGAAAACCCACTCCTGTTTTTGCGCGTTTCGCCGTGTCATGACATGTGTTTATAACAAATCCGTAATTCTCGCTAACGAGAATTTATATTGTTTTACCGTTTTCTCAAAAAGTAAAGCATTTCATGGACTAATATTTCAAGAGAAGTCCTAAAACCATTACCTTCTGTAAACCCTGTAAATTATTTGTAAATCTGTGAACTTTTTTGTTTTTTCTGTACCGAAAGGGTCCAATGGCTTTAAGTGAATGTATACATCTATAATATTACCCCTCTGCGTCACACGAACGTTATTTACTATTTGAGGGGACTGCGTGGGTTAAAATTTAGCATGTTCAGTCACTTTGCCAGTCTGATCAGGAACCACTGGGTATGTGATGGGCATCATTGAATGAACATAACACATACAGATTCACGCAATAAACACCAGTCCAAATGTTTCTATAGTCGATTATTTTTTAAAGCGTTGCTTTTTTTTTTTTAAAGAAGCCAGAAAGTGGTCACGAATCACACGATCACACACGCCCTCTCGTGGTGACGGCATGCACCTCAGGTCACCCCCCCCCCCCAGTGACCCACTCCGAAGCAGGGCACTGGGTGCTGACCCGGATGAGCCCCGTTAAGGCTATTGGAACGTATCGGGGCAGACCGGGGTCGGCCCAGGGAAGCTAAAACGAACGCACCCAATGTTGCTGCTATTGTGACCTCATCCAATTTTGGTTCAAGCAGCACGTCTAACTGAAACATGAAGGTAACCGAAATTGATTTTTATTCGCTAAAAATAAGCTTGTGAATTATTTATCATAGGTACGTAGATGATCATCGTATTTGCTGTTTCTTCAAAGATAAAAACGTCGACTGTAAGACGCTGGAACCGGAACCTCCCTTGTTCATGTGCAGCACCCTCATGCCAAACCTTGTCTTAAAAATATCCATGTGGATCTTGGGGATAAGCGCTCTCGTCGGCAATATCTTCGTCATGATATGGAGATTCCGTGAGGAGACGGAAGGTCGAGACAGTCGGAAAGTTCACTCGCTTCTCGTCTTTAACCTCGCCGCCTCCGATTCTCTTATGGGCTTGTACATGATGATCATTGCAATTGCAGATGTGCATTACGGTGACACTTATTTCGAGCAATCTTCGGAGTGGCAAACAAGTATCCCTTGCAGGTTGGCTGGCTTTATTTCCATTGTTGCGAGCGAAGCTTCGGTGTTTTTCTTGACTCTTATTAGCATTGAACGATTCCTAGCCATCGTGTATCCTTTTAGCAGCAGACACATTCGCCCCAAGATGGGCCGCATTATTTCCGCATCGATATGGATTTGCACCCTGATTGTCGGCGTGGTTCCCACCATACTTGCTTTTGATTCGAGCTCAGATTTGTATGGCCTCTCTGACGTATGCATTGGGTTACCACTGATGACGAAAGTGGCGCGATATGAGACAAGAAAGCAGATAATTGATGCGGGTGGAGTCGCCAACATAACCGTTGAAATACCACACGCTGCTGAATATCGCGCCTCTTGGTTTTTCTCTATTGCGCTTTTTCTTGGAGTCAACCTGCTCTGTTTCGCCGTGATTCTCATATGCTATGTTTGCATGTTTGCTAGTGTCAAAACGTCAAGAAAGGAAGTTCGACGTTACCAAAACGGGGACGATGAAGTTCGTATGGCAATCAAAATGGCGGCGATAGTCATGACTGATTTCGTCTGTTGGATGCCAGTGATAGTCATGGGTATCCTGTCTCAAAGTCGCATCGTTGAGATACCACCCGAAACCTACGCCTGGGTTGTCGTCTTCATCCTTCCCATAAACTCCTCCCTCAATCCTTACCTCTACACCATTGCGGATCTTTGCTCCAAGCGGCATTCTGACTCATACCGGAAGAAGGTCACCCCCAATACATCGTCATATAACGAGTACAAAAGTAGCATCTCCAAGGATACTAGTTTTACTATTGATGCTGAAACAAAACGGGAGTAGTCACAGCCTCGCTCCCATGGGCAGCGCGCCGTATCGATACCTCTCGTCATCCAGAAAGGCATGCTGGGAATGGCGCGGTGAGATCGATCACCCCTGGGAACGAGGTTGGAGAAGCCAATATTGATCAATAAATACAAATTATCAAATTTAAGGACACACGTGACCTCTCAAAACCCATCTCTTCAGATAGCCTATAAACATTCCGAGTAAATTTTTCTTCTTGTTCTTGACCAGCACCTTTGAATGTCACACAGATAAAGTGCGCATTTGAAATGCTGTTGTATTAATATTATTATTATTATTACAAACTAACAGTCTCGTTCTTAACATTTCATTGATCGGGCCGCAATTTCAATGTTCAAGCAGGAAAAAGTTGCTGAACAATTGCTTGTTCTGCAGGACTGGTCAGGATACCAGTCACAGATTGAACATCGCATATATAGGTTGTTTGGCTGGTAACCTTATATTACTTCGATAAGCAAAACCATTGTTGTGCTTAGCTACTTCTTATAAGCTACTCTATGAAATTGCTCCCTGCTATCATTTTACAAATTCTAAATATTAGTTTTGGTATTGACGTATTTTTTGATCTTATAAACATTTACTGTTTGTGGAAACACATTTTTTTAGAGCCAGTTGTAGGCCCTTGCTTTGGATAAGGTAGTTTGTTGTGCATTGAACTTGTCTTGATGAAATACTATGTAAACTTTTAAGTCTTTGGATGGTATAGACTGTATGTAAGTTAGAAAATTTTATATTTAATTGTACTTTTTGTCTACCGTGAGGTCACACAGCTTTTTAACTTGTGTTTTTGTCTGTATAAGTGATTTAGGCATCTGTGTATTTTGAAATGTCATAGTTTTGTGCGTGCATTGCTTATATTATTAGTGAGGTTTCACATGCATACGGTTAGTGCGACAGTCATTATTGTGACGTCATACGGTGCAGACGAAACTGTACGCATGCTTTTAGCTATCCGTATTCGTTTAGCTATCCGTAACTAACTTACGTGTAGCAAGCAGGATATCAGTGTCGTCTGCTCGTATAACGGATAGTGAGTAGCGTATGACGTCACAATGAAAATACAGTACACAAATTTAAGATTTTAAGGTTTGGCACTTTATCCCGGTTGACCCGGAATTGTAACCCTTGTCTTTATTGTAAATTTGCTTGTGGTAACGATTGTGTGCGTATTTCCACAGTCTTTAATTAAATTTTGCTCTTTTTTAAAAATGCTCTCAATAATTCAAGTTCTTTGCATTAATTTTAAGTACATTTTAAAATATTGATGTTTGTTTATAAAAACAGTGTTTCACTGAAAATAAATAAATAAAATTAAATTTAGCAGTTCCTCATTGCCTCTGATACTTTCCTCGGAAAAATCCATTTCCAAATGTCCAAAGATCGTTTGCTAAGGGTGCACCCCATTCAATGAGGACAAAACAGAGTGTGGGGCTCATTCATAATTTGAAGACCTTGAAACTATTCTATGATAGACATAAAATTGGAGCCCAATAAATGTTGTATACAAATTTTGTCCTATCATGACATAGGGGTTATGTCTTCCAACTTGAGGTATTTGCCGTGAGGTGTATATAAGGGACATTTTTCAAAAATTATGCTCAAACGTTTTGCAAAGTACACTGCTGCAGCTGTATACGGGTGCATATTTGGAGGGAGAATAACTCATCAGGGTTTTGTTATCCCTTATCTACCATACAAGAGTCAATTGATGTATAACGATTATAACTTACACCGCATGCAGAGATCATTGCCATTAATTATTGGTGGAACATTATTTGAACATGCTTCGTCCGCCGCGACGCTCCAAATTTTAACTAAGTCCTATATTGATAATTATAGGACGATTGGTAGAGCCATGACCAAAATATATCTCTCCCGCTCTCCCATTCTATGTTGTGCTTTAAAAAAAAAATATGAAAAGGATTTTTGTTTTTTGCCTTGGTGTAATTTATAATAATATGAAATTGAATGTATTGTTCTTGCATTGTCACACAATATAGCCACTTTGCGATTTGTTCACTAGTCTCTGCCTTGTGAAATGGAGCGGTAAATATTTCACTTCACGATAAAAATCCGAATGAGTGCACTTTTGCAACCAGTATTTGTATTTGAGTGATGCTAAATGGAATTAAAGGTAAATATGTTTTAGCTTTACAAAGTTCGAGCATTCATTGCTTATCACTGTTGGGGCGCCTCCATTTTCATAACAATTAGAAGATTTCGCTAAGCAGTTTGAAGATGACACTTTCCAATCTCGTCGAGAAAAAAAAAGCAGTTGCTCGAGGAAACACCTATTTCACGTTCATGTATTCTTACCGCTTCGGTGTTGAAAACCTCATTATACTCCACTCTGAGGCATGTGAATTAATAATAGCATCATACTCAAATAAACTGTTAAAGCCAGTGGACACTTTTGCTAAATACTCAAAATAATTATTAGCATACAACCTTACTTGGTAACGAGTATTGGAGAGAGGTTGATAGTATAAAACATTATAAGAAACGGCCCCCTCTGAAGTAATGTAGTTTTCGAGAAAGAACTAATTTTCCACCTATTGGATTTCAAGACCTCAGGTTTAGAATTTGAGGTCTCGAAATCAAGCATCTGAAAGCACACAACTTCGTGTGGCAAGGGTGTTTTTTTATTTCATTTTTATCTCGCAACTTCGACGACTTATTTAGCTAAAAGTTTTACAGGTTAGTTATTGTTTGCATATGTTTAGATACAATAACTGTAAAGGCTAGTCTTTGACAATTACCAATAGTGTCCACTGTCTTTAAGACATGCGGAAATTCCATTCAGCAGGGTATACCCGCAAAAAGCTGCTGCGGATTTGAATGGTGTTCGGGCCGGTTGTTATAAGAGGCACTGAACACTAACAAAGTTCACGACTTGACATTTTCGTTCAAGCAGGTCTTTAAACATAAAAACTTACTTGGTAAAGAGCTGTCGATAAAATTAATGCATATTATGTTGGGATACACCAAACAAAAATGCTATTTTTTGACAACTACCAAAAGGAGTGCCATCATACTGAATTGCAATCGTTTTCAAAGTCATGACGCAAATACTTGGTTTGAGGAGCTTCCAATTACACGCACAAAATAAAACGACGCGATGTTAAAGTTAGCCGCTTATTTTGGTAATGATCGTGAAAATGTGGACATGCAATGTTCTTTTTGCATGAGTGTATAGGGCCGGCATACCACCCCAATCTACAACATCTTTTTAAAAACTTATAATAAACAGGTGACACGTTTAAGAATTCCATGTTGTTGTTAATTGAAAATTTTTGTTTTGACTTCGGGAAAGTTCTGATCCAGGGGACCTCGAGATCTAATTCAGAGGTCTCGAAATCAAATTCGTGGGAAATTACCTATTTCTCGAAAACTACGTTACTTCACAGTGTGTTATACTATCTACATCTCTACATTGCCTGTTACCAAGTAATGTTTTATGCTGACAATTACTTTTGAGTAATTACCAATAGTGTCCACTGCCTGTAAGAGCTTTTTATCAGATAAAAAACATCTTGCTGAAAACTGCTCGTTCTCATGAGTGTCCAGATGGTTTCACAACATTTAGATTGTACTATGGTACAATAGAGAAAGGACCACTTCGCGCCAAGGCCACAATTTAATCGGTGTTTTTTTTTAGTGATTCAATGTTTTATAGGCCAACATTATTTTGTTAACCTTTGCATTACAACACAAAACAACAGTTGTGTTGATGATCCGATGTGGATTCGTGTGTGTCACAACCGAAGGACATGTTTTCGTGCTGTAAGATTTGGGAACCTGTATCGACCACCATATAATGGAGTTTCGTTTGACAAAAATACCTACATTATTCTGTTACGTTAACTACAATTGCATGCATCCCCTGATTGTTCATAAATATGCCCAATTCGCGGTATTTCACCGTACCTACTGACAAAAGATCGCACAAGATCCGCAAGGAACAGCTGCAGCTCGCCTATTGTTGTAACATGTGTACGCTTGGGTACCATATCGGCCACCACATAGTTTGTTATATAATACAATTGTATATGAACGGTCAATGTCTGCACTGCGCCTATAGTCTGCACTGATCTATTGGAATGTTCAATGAGTTGCCGCAATGATCTTTGCTGCTCTGACCACACCCTTGAATGCACGTATGCCTTTAGATATTTACGAACGCCATTACAAGCCTTCTACACCATGTCTTCATGTTATCAACACATTCGCATATAGACTTTTCCGACTGAAGAGGGACGCTGTGCATCGGATACATGTTTAGTTTTTAACAGTTTAAGGGCTCGCATTTCTGTTTATCTCTGCATTAAGAGAGATAGTCATGTTTGAAATATGCATACAGAAAGCTGGATTGTTCCGAACAAGGCAGAATTTGGTTTGATCCAAAATCTGACGCTGATTTGGTAGCAGGACGCAATGGAAACACGACTGATTTGTGGTGATCACGGAGATGCGGAAGACATGCACATTGTCTCACATATCTGCAGAGCAGCAAAACACCGTCAATACCGAAGAGGAAGAGGTGTTGAACGACATAGATCGCCAGAAATGCCGAGATTCCCGGTATCATAGGTATGACCCTACATCATCTTCCCGATCGCAACCTACACAAGGTAGGTCTACACACAATTTTATATCCACTTTTATCAGTTGCGTCATTGCGCAGGCACGCCTATAGTTGTATTGTACTGTCTACAAAGTAATACGGATAATTTCCCGTATAATGCCACCACCTTTTCACTCATTAAAAAAAATGATGTTCAATTGAGGTATACTTGGATACTATATTTCCGCCATACGGAAACATCCCCTCTCTCCAATCAAAATTACAAAAGAAGTTCTTTCAAAAAATCCAATTTGACATGCAGGACATTTCAAAGGGTCAGCCAACATAAATATACGAACAATTTAAACAAATGGTGTTTAAAGGCACACCATCATCTCTAAATACTTTCTTGAAAAAGATCGTTTTGATATGAGATTTGAATTAATTTAGTGAGTGTAATAATAGACCGATTACGCAGCCAATGTGATCACGTAACCTAGCTAGAATGGGTATATAAAAACAAGGTTACACAGTAAAGACATGTGAAGACTCGTACCGATGGACCATAATCGGCTGTATTTTCGATAAATAACATTTCTAACTTTAACGAAGCCTTTTTTATAAAGTTGAATCTTGTACTGATTTAAATCACACTTTATACTGTTTGTCAGTATTGTACTACACAAAAAAGGGTTTCTTTTGAGAGTATGGTTAGACAATGTAAATTACTATGGTTTGAGCGAGCTCACGCGCCGCGATTTTTCGCTCGTGCACGGCGTGAACTCGGGCTGTGCCATGTGAGACCAAGGAGCGCAATCGGTCTTTTTACGAATGTTATAAGGTGGCAAACTATTCCTTAAAAAGGATGCGGAAAAGTTTCCGTATGGCGCCACCACTTTTTCATTCGAAATAAAATAATATAGTATCTAATTTACCTGATTGACATATCCCTTTTTGTAAAAATGAGTGAAAAAGTGGTGGCGCCATACGGAAAGTTATCCGTAATTAATCCCTTTAAAGCCATTGGACCCTTTCGGTAAACACTATTGTCCATGGCCCACACTTCGTGTATCACAACTTCTATATCAAATAACAAACCTGTGAAAATTTAGGCTCAATCGGTCATCGTGTGTCCGCGCGTTTCGCCGTGTCATGACATGTGTTTAAAATAAATCCGTAATTCTCGCTAACGAGAATTGATATTGTTTTACTGTTTTCTCAAAAAGTAAAGCATTTCATGGAATAATATTTCAAGGGAAGTCTTTCACCACTACACTGCAAAAACGTTGGTCAAATCATTTGTTGGGCAAAGTAACTTCAACAATTATTGGTCGATAATTGCCCAACAAAACAAATAATTGGTCTTGTTGGGCAAACATTTTGTTTGCCCATTCTTTGTTTAAAAAGCGGAACAAAAGTTGGGCAAGTGTTGGGAAAATATTTCGTAATCTGAATTCATCATAACTGTTGGTGACACTTTTGCTTATTTACTGGGCAACTTTTTGGTAATCTCGGTTGTTGGTTAAAATTATGCACATTAGTTGGTCAAAATCGTCCGATCATGCGCACTACGATTAAAGAGTTGCCATAAAGTTGGGCATTAAACAGTAGAACAAAGATATTTTCCAACATGGCGAGTGGAGGAGTGGCTGTGACGAGCGGGGTTGTCCAGTGGATATAGATCCAACTTGAAGGTGAGTTTTTAACTAAATATGAAGTTGTGTTTTCTATTCAGTCGTACATATAGTCGTGACAATTGCAGAGCGAGCAACACATTGACACTACTGTGATAGTTTCAGTTGTATCATGCCATTATGTGCAACGCCGGTTGTGGCATGTATGCGTGGTTGTTGTGTTGCATTGTGTATGAAATACATGCATGGAACTATCACTGCATTGCTTGCGCTGCAACTGTCACGACTGTGTACAACAACTGAACAGGAAACAAATTTTATTTAGTTAAAAACTAACCTTCCAAAGCATCTACAAACCACTGAGCACCCTCACGATTTTGAGAGAGATGCCAAGGTCACAACTCACCACCGTTTGCCATCGTGGAAAATATATTTAATATGCCTGGTTGTATGACGTATCACAGGAGAAACTGTAAATCAAAGGGTTAAATACATTCACCATTTGTTGGATAACACCGAAAATGGTTAAACATTTTAACTAGATCATGAATAAAATCATCGCCCAATAAGTGGGTAATTGATAATTATTAAATACCCAGAAAATGGGTAAACAAAAAATTACCCAACTGTTGGTTACCAAAATATACCCAACTATTGATGATGAAATATTACCCAATTATTTGGCAATCAGAGCGCCCAACTTTGATGGGTAATACTTTGCCCAAAAGTTGGAGGAGTTCACTATTCGCCCTTAAATGGGTAAAAAGTTGGGCATTTTTTTACCCAATTTTTTTACAGTGTACCTTCTGTAAACCCTGTAAGTTATTTGTAAATCTGTGAAGTTTTTTTTTTTCTGTACCGAAAGGGTCCAATGGCTTTAAAGGGACTGGACAATTTTGGTAATTACTTGTTTAAAAAAAAAAAGAAATTGTTAGCATAAAAACTTACTTAGTAACGAGCAATGGAGAGCTGTTAATAGTGTAATATTTTGTGAGAAACGGCTCCCTCTAAAGAAACGTAGTTTTTTGAGATGGTAATTTTTTCACTAAATAATTTGAATTGAATGCGATACCTCAGCTGAAGTCTCGAATTCAAGCATTTAAAAGCACACAACTTTGTGTGACAAGTTTTTTTTTATTCCATCATTATCTCGCAAG
This sequence comes from Asterias amurensis, assembly GCF_032118995.1. Classification (NCBI taxonomy): domain Eukaryota; kingdom Metazoa; phylum Echinodermata; class Asteroidea; order Forcipulatida; family Asteriidae; genus Asterias; species Asterias amurensis. The sequence goes on along the minus strand of NC_092659.1, from coordinate 6,820,995 downwards.
TTCGACGACCAATGAGTTCAAAATTTCACAGGTTTATGATTTTATGTATATATTGAGGTGCACCAAGTAAGAAGGCTGGCCTTTGACAATTACCAAAGGTGTCTAGTGGCTTTAAAGGAACACGTTCCCTTGGATCGGACGAGTTGGTCTGTAAAAAGCGTTTGTAATTTTTTTTTTAAATGCGTATGGTTAGAAAGATGTTTTAGAAGTAGAATACAATGATCTACACAAGTTTGCCTCGAAATTGCGAGGTTTGCCTTTTACTGTGCGAACCAACACGGTCGGCCATTTATGAGAGTCAAAACTTTGACTCCCATAAATGGCCGACCGTAATAGTCGACTAGGCATGTTTGTGTGGATCATTGTGTTCTACTTTTTACACAACTTTTTACCCATGTGCAATTCATAACAAACGGTTACAAACGCTTTTCAAAGACCAACTCAACCGATCCAATGCAACGTATTCCTTTAAGTGAATGGGAGCAGCACGAAACATAACAAAAAAACATGTTTAATTTTTTTAAATCAATCCTAAACTTTTATAAATTAACGATGCATGGGTGACTTATGGCCTATTGGACCATATTTTGTTCTACCATAGTTTTTAATTGTCCGGGCCTATTTTTTGAATGACTATTATTGTTGGTTGGAATCCTGACTGCGTCGTGTCTTTGTATACGTTGTATACACGCACAGTGTACGTCAATTTCTAATGGGTGCCTGCTCGCGCCGTCGCATCTCGCCCCGTCTTAAAAATCGTCAGAGCATTAAGTTTTGTTCGAGAGGAAAGCCCTTGAACATGGCAATCCTGTGGTGGTAAAATTTGAAGATTGAGCATGATACTGGGATCGAAATTACCCGTTGCACATTAATGTTTTTCTCTCCGACAGCTCTGTGCACAAAACTCCCATAGTGGAGGTTGTTGAAATCGTTTCTGAGCAGCCCCGCCTACTTGAGCTTTTTTCTATCAAGAAGTGTGCAAGTCGCCCTAAACCTTTACGAAATGGACGCAGTAACATGCCAGGATGACTAAGGTACAAACTGCATCTCTCTAGCATTTTTTGTTCCAGAGTTATTCCAGAGCGTTGCTGAAAGTTTTTAATTGTCCGGGCCTATTTTTTGAAAGACTATTATTGTTGGTTGGAATCCTGACTGCGCCGTGTCTTTGTATACGTTGTATACACGCACAGTGTACGTCAATTTCTAATGGGTGCCTGCTCGCGCCGTCGCATCTGGCCCCGCCTTAAAAATCGTCAGAGCATTACGTTTTGTACGAGAGGAAAGCCCTTGAACATGGCAATCCTGTGGTGGTAAAATTTTGAAGATTGAGCATGATACTGGGATCGAAATTACCCGTTGTACATTTTGTTTTTCTCTCCGACAGCTCTGTGCACAAAACTCCCATAGTGGAGGTTGTTTAAATCGTTTCTGAGCAACCCCGCCTACTTGAGCTTTTTTCTATCAAGAAGTGTGCAAGTCGCCCTAAACCTTTAAAAAATGAACGCAGGAACATGCCAGGACGACTAAGGTACAAACTGTATCTCCCTAGTTTTTTGTTCCAGAGTTTTTCCAGAGCGTAGCTGAAAGTTTTTAATTATCCGGCCTATTTTTTCAATGACCCCCTTATTGTCAGTTGGAACCCTGACTGCGCCGTGTCTTTGTATACGCTGTATACACGCACAGTGTACGTCAATTTCTAGTGGGTGCCTGCTCGCGTCGTCGCATCTGGCCCCGCCTTAAAAATCGTCAGAGCTTTAAGTTTGGTACGAGAGGAAAGCCCTTGAACATGGCAATTCTATGGTGGTAAAATTTTGAAGATTGAGCATGATACTGGGATCGAAATTACCCGTTGTACAACATCATGAAAAGCACTGTTCTTATTCCTCCATTTTGACCATGGTTCTTGTCAATAATTGATTACTCAACCGCAATTTTCACTTCCCATAAAATTATGTTAAGAAGGAAAATCAGCTTGCAAAAAATGCAAGTAACATACTGTTCGCTAGTCATGCTAATTGCTAGAATAATAAATACCATCATGAAAAAATAAATGTATCAACATTAGTTCCGACTTACCACGATTTGATTGATTGATGGAGATGAGAAACGTAGAAGGAAATGTTGACCACGATTCGCGAATCGTAATGTTGCATTATTTATCTCATATCTGTCGTCATTTTGATTGGAAGATCATGTGCGTTTTGGGAGTTTTCTGTCACTGTGTTAACTTATTAAATTAACCTTTTACGTTTTATTGTATTTTTACAGTACGTACAAAACAAGTAGCTTTAGATATGACAGACAGGCGCCGGTTGTGCAGCTAGCTACATGTAGCTCTGCACACACAATAGTAAAATGCAGGAAACAGTCGTTTACCACATAATGTACATGTGCTGTAAACGTGATCAACATTTTTGTCAACTGGGGGCGCCCTAGATAATAATAAAAAGTAATACGGACATGAACAGATCAGACCGTGGACATTACTCAGGTAGGCCGGCCCTTTTTGGCTGCCAAACCGGTGTGGCATGATATTCTGTTTGCTCTCTCAATGCAAAAGAGTTAAAAAAAAATATAAAAAAAACACTCTTTGAAGAGCCATATGGGAGACAGCTCTTTTTCGAGTGGTCTTCCACTCTTTTAGATTGAAGTTTGCATCTTTCTGAGTTGTTTTTTACTCTGTCCTTACTCTGTCTAAAAGAAAGAATGAAATAACCGCCACTCTTATAGTAAAGAGCCATTACATTTTGTTGGACAACTCGAAATGTAAAGAGGTGGTGTTTTTCACTTCTTTACATATAGAGGGGGAGATTATCCCCCCCCCCCCGCCCGTTCGATTGCCCCGGTCCGGTGTCAGACGCAATTGTGTCCGCCATGCAATACGGTCCGCTCCGGACACTTTTGCATATGCAATCGTGTCCGGGGTTATGCAAAAAACGTCCGCGCGTAAGCGAGCGTGCATGCACTGAACCTACGTATATGTAGCATGAATATTCACGTATTTTATGAATGCAGCGAATACCCAACGGCCGAACATTTCCCATGTCATTTATGTCATGCACTTGTAAAACATTGGTGAACGTGTTCCGTCGACCAGGGGCGTTTAGTTTACTGCAAAGACGGTTTTGCACGGGAGCGGACACAACTGCATAATGCAAATGTGTCCGGGCGGACACGATTGTATATGCAAAAACGTCCGGCGGACATGATTGCATATGCAATCATGTCCTCCGGATAGTATTGCATAGAGGACATAATAATTGCATGCGACACCGGCCCCGCCATCCATGTAGTCCTGCCTACCACAGACATACAGAATCTTTACGTCTGTGCTGTGCCTATTCTACTGAATTCTGAGAGCGCCCTCTTTTGAATCTCTTCCAGCAGCCATCCCGGGAAAAGGGGGTGTGGCGGACACTCACTGGGACACCGGCCGCGGCGTCTCCGAGTACAGTTATACTATTGGGGTGGGGGGGGGGGGGTAGAACCGCCTGCCACAGTCAAATTAATTGTCGTCTCGATTTAACAACTTGTAACAATTCGTTGTCTTACTCAGTTCGAATCAGCAAGTATTATTTTAAGGGGAACTTTATACAATCAGTGTATTTAAGACCGTGTAAGTTTATTGATCTGTCTTAGAAGACGTTTGTGTGTGTCATACAAAACGTACCTAATAAAGAAGATTTTCGGTGGTAGCAAAACGGCTCTTTCACTTTACGACTTGTCAACAAGTCTCAGATAAAAGCTGGGATCGAGCAAAAAGAATGGGTTGCAGGGATTGAAACGTGCGCTGTTCGAATTTGTATATTATTATTATTGCCACCCAAAAATGCATGATCTCATCCTCTAAAAATGGAGCTTCGATAAATGGTTCGGACAGCATTGTTCAAATCACCAAGGTTCTAAAACCTGCACTGTACACAGCTGGGACATGGTAGGCCCATTCCTTGATCTTTATGGTAGACCTATAATCCTTTGTCGTCATTATGCAAATTAAACAAAATACATGTGGAATGTATACGTTTCATTATGTACAGAGGTTCCCCTGGAAGGGCTGCCGCAAAACGATAAGGGAAACCGTTGACACATTCATTGCATGTCTGCCACTCCGAAATGTAAGGATATTTTGCTCATGATGAAGAATCTAAAAAGTCAGTTTATTACACAGGGACTGGCTTGTGATCTTTCACGGGCATGATAATTTGAAGATGGCGCGGTAGTTTAATGAAAGCCGCCCTCTAATTCCACCAGCAATTGAGTATCCGCCACTCAAAGACTTGTTGATGCATGTAATTATTACGGGCACATTAAAAAGTGTTCGTGGATAACTGTGGTGGAAATGTAAGCGCTGGCTGGATGTTCACCCATGACTGTTACATCAGAAGTAAACAAGACAACAAGAAAAAAGAAAAAAACTGATGTAGAGAGCTCCAAAGGTAAGCCCAATATTTTTAGGCCTACTTGTTTTATGTTGGTCTCGTCTCGACCTCAAGCATGGAGCCAAAGACACTTGGCATTATTGGGGCTTGCTCACAGAGCGTTTCGTAGGCAGCGACTGGGCAAATTTCATAGAGCTGATTTTAAAAGCACATTAATTTGCTTAAAGGAACATGTTGCTTTGGATCGGACGAGTTGGTCGTTGAAAAGCGTTTGAAATAGTTTGTTATTAAATGCATGATGGTTAGATAGATAAATTTAAAAGTAAAATATAATTATCCACACAAGTTTGCCTCGAAATTGCGCGTTTTTACTTTTACTGTGCGAACTAACACGGTCGGCCATTATTTTATGGGAGTCAAATTTGACTCCCATAAATGGCCGACCGTGTTAGTCGACGAGATAAAAGGAAAACCAGGCAATTTCGAGGCTTGTGTAGATCATTGTATTCTACTTTTACGACATCTTTCTAACCATTATACATTTTATAACAAACGGTTACAAACGCTTTTTATAGACCAACTCGACCGATCCAAGGCAACGTGTTCCTTTAAAGACAGTGGACACTATTGGTAATTACTCAAAATAATTTTTTGCATAAAAAATTACCTGGTAAAACGAGCAATGGGGAGCTGTTGATAGCATAACACATTTTGAGAAGCGGCTCCTTCTGAAGTTACGTAGCCTATAATTATAGCTTAAAGCAGCCGCACAACATAGGTAGACTGTCCAAAGACCTACACTTCGTGTATCACAACTTACACATAAAATAACAAACCTGTGAAAATTTAGGCTCAATCGGTCATCGGAGTCGGGAGAAAATAACGGGAAAACCCACCCGTGTTTCCGCACGTTTCGCGTGTCATGACATGTGTTAAAAATAAATCCGTTATTCTCGTTTTCGAGAATTGATAGTTGTTTTAAGAGTCAGTTCAGGTAAATAATTGACATACTTGCTCACGGTCAAAAAATGAATTTTGTTTATACTTTGTGGGTGGAAGGGCCTTGGGGTGCAAGTAAACAAATTGCATTTTTAATTCCATATATAGTCCGTTGCCATGGTTACAGCTCATTTTGTTTTTTGGCCATTTTAGGCCGATTTTGAGGTCTGAAAACTGGTTTTTAGCTCATATTTACAACTCCACCCCACCAAAATGCAAAATTATTTCAAACCTTTTATATCACTACAAAGTATCATCCTTGGCCTTCCTTGAGAAAAAAAATTATTGCTTTAAATATCACCCTTGTGCTATTTTTGCATCATGCATTACAGTATGTTTTTAGAACTTGCAAAATCGACATTTTTACCCTATTTTTGGACCCCAAAATGTCAACTTGCCAGGGGTCTCAGAAAATTCTCCTTTCGGCTGTGATTAGGGCAAACATTGGTCTTTCCATACCTGGTGTCAAAAACTTGGGCAATTGTATCCTGTTGTGACAGTACTGCCTCAAAACTAGACTTTTTTCCCAAAAACGTGAAAAATGCCTTTTTAAGGGTCTTTTTACATATATCGACATACGTGTCCACGGTAAAAAATAAGGAACATTTTTCTTATACTTTGTGGATGGTAGGGACCTGGGGTCCAAATAAACAGCATTTACATTTCAAATCATTATATAACACGTTGCCATGGTAACAGTTTATTTGTTTTTAGGCCACTTTAGGCCGATTTGGGGGTCTGAAAAAACTGTTTTTTAGTTAATATTTACAACTCCACCCCACCAAAATCAAAAATATTTCATAAAACCTTTTCCATCACTACAAAGTATCATCCTTGGCTTTACTTGGGACAAGAAAATATTGCTATAAATTTCACCCTTGTGGTGTTTTTAGAACATGCATTAGAATATGTTTTTAGAACTTGCAAAATCAACATTGTTACCATATTTTGGCCCTCAAAATGTCATTTTTGTTCAGGGTACTGTCTCAAAAATAGACTTTTTTCCCCAAACAGAAAAATGCACTTTGAATTTTTTTTTTTTCATACTGAATTTCGAACATTGAAAAGTAATAATTCAATCTTGCAGCTTTTCCTAAGCACTCTATAGGCTTAGTGGATTACCCAACATTGATCAGGAACGATTGATGACCTTAATTTTAGAATTTGCCAGGCCCAGCCCCAATCATATTTCTTGACATTGCATAAAACAATGTTTTGTGAATAGCGCTTCTTTTTGTGAAAGTGTTCCCTTTCGGTTGTTATTGGTATTTTCATGTCTTCTGGGTAGAAACACTGTGTTTATTGTATCCTGTTGTGACTGATCATGCCTTAAGTATAGTAATTTTTCCAAAAGCAATGCATGCTTGTTAAAAATCTGGCACTGTTTCCATACCCTTTGAGTAATGAATACAAAGTTTGTATTTAAACATAATGTTATCCAACCAAACCATAACCAATGCTTTGAAACTGAGAGTTCTTGATTTGGCTACTTTACCTATTGTACAGGTATGATTCCCATTGCAAGTAGAGTGCGATGAGCATTCTTTACAGGTTGTCTTTAATACAGGGCCTACTCACCTTGGTCCCTGCCTGCTACCAAATGTAAAACCTTTCATAGAGACAGAGATCATAAACAATGTAGTTTCTGTGCTTGAGGCAGATGGTTTGGAGCATCCAATCATGTCCAACACAAATGTGGGAAATTAAAAAGCCTGCTTAAAAGTGTTGGAAAAATTTGCCAAGATCTTATTAAAAACAATGATACTAACGATTTGCATGACGAGCGTAAGAGATCATTTAAAAGGAACACGTTGCCAGGGATCGGTCAAGTTGGTCTTTGAAATGCGTTTGTAACCGCTTGTTATAAAATGCATGGCTAGAAAGATGTTTTTGAGTGATATTCGTCTGGATCATTATATTCTACTTTTAAAAGATCTTTCTAATCATATGCACTTTGTAATAAACGTTTACAAACATTTTTCAAATACCAACTCGACCGATCCAAGGCAACGTGTGTTCCTTTATTGAAACAACACGGATAGAAGTTGTAAATACTTGCACCTGCTCAACATAAATAAGTAAGATGCATTTGCAGTGACAAAAGTTTATTCGGGCTAGTTTGATTATTTTTTCCATTCACTATCTTACTAGTTCATAATTAGCATATATGTCTCTGAGAACGATCAACAAAAAACATTGTCAAACATTACCTGCTGAACTCTTTTATTGTTTGCAACAGTACAATTGAAAGGAACCCCACCATGGTTGGGGGAACTGCTTACAGAAGGCCAAAGCAGGTGAATTTGGACACAGTACTTGCTCACTTTTAGAGCCTCTTTGTTCTGATAGGGATGAAAATGTTTAGTTTGGTAGCGAGCAGGGGACCAAGAAGACTGTTAAAAGACCATGTACAAATGTATACACAAGAATAGTAAAGAATGCTCATCGCACTACTTCTCTTCTTGCAATGTGAATCATACCTGTACAACTAGGTAAAGTAGTCATGACAAAACAAGAACTCTCAGTGGCAAAGCATGGTTATAAACTTTTTATGTTACTTAAAGAACATGGAAACAGTGCCATATTTTTTTAACAAGCATGCTCGTTTTTGTTTTTTTTATCAATTCAAACTAAGGGATAACTTCAAAATGCATTTTTATTGTTTTTGGAAAAATTACCATGTTTGAGGCAGTAGTGTCACAATAGAATACAATAAACCAAAGTGTTTCTCCCCAGCAGACATGCAAACCATAATGATAGCCCAATCACAACCAAAGGGGAAATATTCTGAGGACCAATAATAAATTAAGACAGTACAAACTTTCTTGATGTGCCAGGGAAATTAAAAAATGTGACTTTCAAAAAAGAGGCGCTGTTCACAAAACTTTTTTATTTTCGTTATGCAATGTCAAGAAATATGATTGGGCCGGGGCCGGGGTGGGGCCGGGGCAAATTCTAAGATTTAGGTCATTAACAAGTCCTGATCAATGTTTGGTAATGCACTAAGCCTACAGAGTGCTTATGAAAAGCTGCCAGATTGATGGAATTATTACTAACTTCTTAATGTTATAAATTCAAAATGAAGCAAATATTTCAAAATGCATTTCTCTATGTTTTCGGGGAAAAGGGTTTATTTTTGAAACAGTTCTGTTGCATCAGGATGCAATTGCCCGGGTTTTTCTTAAAAGAAATAAAAAGACAAGTTTTGGCCCTGATCAAAACCAAAAGGAAAATATTCTGAGACCCCTGCAAAAATGAAATTTTGAGTGCAAAAAATATGGTAAAAATGTTGATTTTGCAAGTTCTAAAAACATACTCTAATGCACGATCTTAAAACACCACAAGGGTGAAATTTATAGCAATAATTTTTTGTCTCAAGTAAAGCCAAAGATGATAAATTGTAGTGATGGAAAAGGTTTTCAGACCCCCAAATCGGCCTAAAGTGGCCTAAAAACAAATAAACTGTTATCATGGCAACGTGTTATATTATGATTTGAAATGTAAACGCTGTTTATTTGGACCCCAGGTCCCTACCATCCACAAAGTATAAGAAAAATGTTCCTTATTTTTTACCGTGGACACGTTTATCGATACTATGTGAAAAGACCCTTAAAAAGGCATTTTTCACGTTTTGGGGAAAAAAGTCTAGTTTTGAGGCAGTACTGTCACAACAGGATACAATTGCCCAAGTTTTTGACACCAGATATGGAAAGACCAATGTTTGCCCTAATCACAGCCGAAAGGAGAATTTTCTGAGACCCCTGGCAAGTTGACATTTTGGGGTCCAAAAATAGGGTAAAAATGTCGATTTTGCAAGTTCTAAAAACATACTGTAATGCATGATGCAAAAATAGCACAAGGGTGATATTTAAAGCAATATTTTTTTTTCTCAAGGAAGGCCAAGGATGATACTTTGTAGTGATATAAAAGGTTTTTTGAAATAATTTTGCATTTTGGTGGGGTGGAGTTGTAAATATGAGCTAAAATCCAGTTTTTCAGACCCCAAAATCGGCCTAAAATGGCCAAAAAACAAAATGAGCCGTAACCATGGCAACGGGCTATATATGGAATTTAAAATGCAATTTTGTTTACTTGCACCCCAAGGCCCTTCCACCCACAAAGTATAAAAAAAATTCATTTTTGGACCGTGAGCAACTATGTCAATTATTTACCTGAACTGACTCTTAATGTTTTCTCATAAAGTAAAACATTTCATGGAATAATATTTCAAGAGAAGTCTTTCACCATTACCTTCTGTAAACCCTGTAAGTTATTTGTAAATCTGTGAACTTTTATTTTTTGTTCTGTTCAGAAAGTGTCCAATGGCTTTAATGTTTGAATTGATTTCGAACCCTCTAACCAAAGTGCGCTCGAAATCGAGCATCTGAAAGCACACAACAGTGGCGTAACTAGACATTTTCATTTGGTGGGGCAAGTGGGGGCAAAGATTAAATTTTTGGGGGCCAAAGAAGTGCAAGATTAATATTAAATGTGTTAACTGATATATAGTTGATACACACCAATGCAGTTCTAAAACAGTCTACATAGTCAGCAGGTAACAAAAGATTGCGAAAACAACAACATCTTAGGGAACTTGTCATTTTGTGTAAGATAAAACTTTTTGACTGTATAAAAGGATTAAATTACCAACTGTGGTCGCCAAGTACCAACTTAGAGTTGTACACGACATTCTCAAATAGGCTTTGTGGGTGTGTAAATACCCAAAACATAATAATATTAGGCCAAGTAAAAATAGAAAAATAGAAATGTTTAGCGTCCCCGCCCGCTTCCTTTTTACAGGACACCTTTTTTTTTTCTTAATTTTTTTTTATGCAAATTGTTTTTGTTTTTGTTTTGAAAAAGGGTTATTTTAAATGATCTCAGCAAAAAAAAAAAAAAAAAATCTGAATGTCTTGTCTGAATGCCTTGACCAAACTGTTTCATTAATGTTTTGTGTATTTCAGCAGCAGAAAAAACAGTTGATATTTGACATTCATGGCGGCCATCTTGAAATAAAAAATAAAAAGCCCCTCCTCCTTCCTTTTTTTTGAGAAACCCAGACACTAAACATGTTTCTTTTTTTTACTCGGCCTTATTGTAACAAGTGTAAGCCATCAAAAAAAAAAAATACAGGATCGAAATTGTGGGTGTTTAATAATCACATTTTAGTTATGAAACGGATATTTAAAATAGGCCTACCTCTCAACTGCACCGCTTGCTTCAAAGGAGAAGAAATGGTCTAAGCAACCTTTTTCGCTGGCCATTGTTTGCTGTTGTAAATTTCTCTGTAGTGCATCTGACCATGGAGGTAGAAATTTCTTCCTCCATGATCTGACTTTGTGTTTACGGAGCTATTAGTATTGGTCTGCATTCAGACCACCACGTATTTAACAGAACTTTGTCACATCCTGCACTCTCTGTAACCGCAAAACCACAACAATCATTTACCGCCAATACGATCGCGCGTGCGTTTCCACGCGTTTTTCATGTTATAGTCCACATAGGGCCTACTGGTATGACCAAAAGTTTTCCTTTTTACGACAGCATTTTATGCAGCCTTAAACGATTTATATATAAGCCCTATGTATAAGAATATACTTATCTCTGATTTTATATGGGGGGGCAAGGGGGGGGGGGGGGGGGGCAAGGGTTCTGAGCGGGAGGGGCGCCGGCCCCCCCTGCCCCCCCCCCCCCCCCCCCCCCCTCTGGTTACGCCACTGGCACACAACTTCGTGTGAAGGGTGTTTTTTTCTTCCATTATTGTCTCACAACTTCGACGACCAATAATTGATCAGTTCAAATTTTCCCAGGTTTGTTATTGTGTGTTGAGATACACCAAGTGAGCATACTGGTTATTGCCAAACCAATTGAAAGCAGTGTCTTTAAAGGCAGTGGACACTATTGGTAATTACTCAAAATATTTATTGGCATAAAACCTTTCTTTGTGAAGAGTAATGGGGAGAGGTTGATGGTATAAAATATCGTGAGGAACGGCTCCCCCTGAAGTGCCATAGTTTTCGAGAAAGAAGTAATTTCAACGAATTTGATTTCGAGACCGATCAGGTTTAGAACTTGAGGTCTCGAAATCAACCATCTAAACGCACACAACTTCGTGTGACAAGTGTTTTTTGTTTTTCTTTTATTATTATCTCTCAAGTACGATGACCGATTGAGCTCAAATTTTCACAGGTTTGTTATTTTATGCACATGTTGAGATACACCAACTGTGAAGGCTAGTCTTTGACATTTACCAAAAGTGTCCACGGCTTTTAAAACACACATAACTTCCCTGATAAAAAGAAAAAAGAAAAAAAATCGATGCTGACCGCACCGACTCCGAATGAGCCAATTATTCTAAAAAGAAAAAGAAAAAAAAAAGAACATCAGATCACCTTCTTGCCTATTCAATAACATTGAAATCCTAAAATATGACACTAATAAGGCATCATTGCAACATTAACAGAGGAGATCAATAAAACAAAAAACATTCTCTAGCTATTGTATAATTTTATGACATTAAAATTTTCTGAATTATAGGTTTTCTCGGTCAATTTCGGAAAATGAGCAGCCAATTTAACCACCAGCCTATTCTATTTGGCACGAAATTGAATGCTATCTGAAAAGGGTCATTCGATTTCGTTTTAAGACTAGTCAAATGTACTTTTACGTTAAACAGGTTCACAATTAACTATGATTTTTTATTTTTTGCCCTTTTAGTAATATATAGCAAATTTTCTTAAAGATGTTTTCAAAGTGTTGAAATTATGCTGTTTTTCTCCATAAAATATTTTTGGGAGAACAAACTCAGTATCGGGTGCACAAACTTAGCAAGAAAAAGGAGGGTTAGATTTGTTTATCCTTTGGTGCTCAAATCAAGCTGAAAAGTGAAAGGGATAGATTTGTTTATCCTTTGCTGCTCAAAACCATCCAAAAAGTAGGAGGGGTAGATTTATTTATCCCTTGAAACTCAAACACGGCAAAATGTGCGATATATTGTAACAAATAAGTGGAATTTATCTATTTTTAACCATTTAGCCACTGTACCGCTCAGCCGCATATAGCGATACACTGTATGCGGTACGAGGAAACCTCGCTAGCTTGTGTTTGTAGAAAAAAAGGAACATCAAATGAAAACTCCATAGTCATTAGTATAGGTCTACGCATTTGTTAATATATCTAGTTGTTATAGATCGTTATTAATACTCCCTTCACAGTTGACTTGTCGAAGCTAATGATGATGAAATAATTTAGCTCTTACGAAAAATAAAACGCTCATTAGTAAACAGGAAACTGTTCATCATTTATGACGATATTGTCGAAAATTAACGCCTTCGCATTTAATTTAACTTATTGCTTTAAAATCCTGTTTCGAGAGCAATTCTCAGACCATAATGAATATTTTAAGATACTTGACAAGTAACCAAATATAAACAGGTTCACAATTAAATAAACAATTTGTAGTTTTGTACTGTTTGTATCCTGTTGTCACAGTACTGCCTCAAAACTAGACTTTTTTCCCCGAAACGTGAAAAATGCCTTTTTAATGGTCTTTTTACATATATCGACATACATGTCCACGGTAAAAAATAAGGAACATTTTTCTTATACTTTGTGGATGGTAGGGACCTGGGGTCCAAATAAACAGACATAATATAACACGTTGCCATGGTAACAGTTTATTTGTTTTTAGGCCACTTTGGGCCGATTTGGGGGTCTGAAAAAAAAACAGTTTTTTAGTTAATATTTACAACTCCACCCCACCAAAACCAAAAATATTTCATAAAACCTTTTCCATCACTACAAAGTATCATCCTTGGCTTTATTTGGGACAAGAAAATATTGCTATAAAATTCATCCTTTTGCTATTTTTAGAACATGCATTAGAATATGTTTTTAGAACTTGCAAAATCAACATTTTTACCATATTTTGGCCCTCAAAAAGTCATTTTTTTTTCAGGGGTCTCAAAGTATTTTCCTTTCGGTTTTGATCAGGTCCAAAATTTGTCTTTTTTTTCTGGTAGAAAAACTTGGGCAAGTGTATCCTGATGTTAACAGTACTGTCAGAAAAATGCACTTTGAATTATTTTTTTTTCTTCATTCTGAATTTCGAACATTGAAAAGTAATAATTTTATCAATCTTGCAGCTTTTCCTAAGCACTCTATAGGCTTAGTGGATTACCCAACATTGATCAGGAACGATTGATGACCCTAATTTTAGAATTTGCCAGGCCCAGCCCCAATCATATTTCTTAACATTGCATAAAACAATGTTTTGTGAATAGCGCCTCTTTTTGTGAAAGTGTTCCCTTTCGGTTGTTATTGGTATTTTCATGTCTTCTGGGTAGAAACACTGTGTTTATTGTATCCTGTTGTGACTGATCATGCCTTAAGTATAGTAATTTTTCCAAAAGCAATGCATGCTTGTTAAAAATCTGGCACTGTTTCCATGCCCTTTGAGTAATGAATACAAAGTTTGTATTTAAACATAATGGTATCCAACCAAACCATAACCAATGCTTTGAAACTGAGAGTTCTTGATTTGGCTACTTTACCTATTGTACAGGTATGATTCCCATTGCAAGTAGAGTGCGATGAGCATTCTTTACAGGTTGTCTTTAATACAGGGCCTACTCACCTTGGTCCCTGCCTGCTACCAAATGTAAAACCTTTCATAGAGACAGAGATCATAAACAATGTAGTTTCTGTGCTTGAGGCAGATGGTTTGGAGCATCCAATCATGTCCAACACAAATGTGGGAAATTAAAAAGCCTGCTTAAAAGTGTTGGAAAAATTTGCCAAGATCTTATTAAAAACAATGATACTAACGATTTGCATGACGAGCGTAAGAGATCATTTAAAAGGAACACGTTGCCAGGGATCGGTCAAGTTGGTCTTTGAAATGCGTTTGTAACCGCTTGTTATAAAATGCATGGCTAGAAAGATGTTTTTGAGTGATATTTGTCTGGATCATTATATTCTACTTTTAAAAGATCTTTCTAATCATATGCATTTTGTAATAAACGTTTACAAACACTTTTCAAATACCAACTCGACCGATCCAAGGCAACGTGTGTTCCTTTAATGAAACAACACGGATAGAAGTTGTAAATACTTGCACCTGCTCAACATAAATAAGTAAGATGCATTTGCAGTGACAAAAGTTTATTCGGGCTAGTTTGATTATTTTTTCCATTCACTATCTTACTAGTTCATAATTAGCATATATGTCTCTGAGAACGATCAACAAAAAACATTGTCAAACATTACCTGCTGAACTCTTTTATTGTTTGCAACAGTCCAACTGAAAGGGAACCCCACCATGGTTGGGGGAACTGCTTAGAGAAGGCCAAAGCAGGTGAATTTGGACACAGTACTTGCTCACTTTTAGAGCCTCTTTGTTCTGATAGGGATGAAAATGTTTAGTTTGGTAGCGAGCAGGGGACCAAGAAGACTGTTAAAAGGCCATGTACAAATGTATACACAAGAATAGTAAAGAATGCTCATCGCACTACTTCTCTTCTTGCAATGTGAATCATACCTGTACAACTAGGTAAAGTAGTCATGACAAAACAAGAACTCTCAGTGGCAAAGCATGGTTATAAACTTTTTATATGTTACTTAAAGAACATGGAAACAGTGCCATATTTTTTTAACAAGCATGCTCGTTTTTGTTTTTTTATCAATTCAAACTAAGGGATAACTTCAAAATGCATTTTTATTGTTTTTGGAAAAATTACCATGTTTGAGGCAGTAGTGTCACAATAGAATACAATAAACCAAAGTGTTTCTCCCCAGCAGACATGCAAACCATAATGATAGCCCAATCACAACCAAAGGGGAAATATTCTGAGGACCAATAATAAATTAAGACAGTACAAACTTTCTTGATGTGTCAGGGAAATTAAAAAATGTGACTTTCAAAAAAGAGGCGCTGTTCACAAAACTGTTTTATTTTTTTTATGCAATGTCAAGAAATATGATTGGGCCGGGGCCGGGGTGGGGCCGGGGCAAATTCTAAGATTAAGGTCATTAACAAGTCCTGATCAATGTTTGGTAATGCACTAAGCCTACAGAATGCTTATGAAAAGCTGCCAGATTGATGGAATTATTACTAACTTCTTAATGTTATAAATTGCAAATGAAGCAAATATTTCAAAATGCATTTCTCTATGTTTTCGGGGAAAAGGGTTTATTTTTGAAACAGTTCTGTTGCATCAGGATGCAATTGCCCGGGTTTTTCTTAAAAGAAATAAAAAGACAAGTTTTGGCCCTGATCAAAACCAAAAGGAAAATATTCTGAGACCCCTGCAAAAATGAAATTTTGAGTGCAAAAAATATGGTAAAAATGTTGATTTTGCAAGTTCTAAAAACATACTCTAATGCACGATCTTAAAACACCACAAGGGTGAAATTTATAGCAATAATTTTTTGTCTCAAGTAAAGCCAAAGATGATTAATTGTAGTGATGGAAAAGGTTTCATAAATATGCTTGTTTTTTTGGTGGGGTGGAGTTGTAAATATTAACTAAAAAACAGTTTTTCAGACCCCCAAATCGGCCTAAAGTGGCCTAAAAACAAATAAACTTTTATCATGGCAACGTGTTATATTATGATTTGAAATGTAAACGCTGTTTATTTGGACCCCAGGTCCCTACCATCCACAAAGTATAAGAAAAATGTTCCTTATTTTTTACCGTGGACACGTTTATCGATACTATGTGAAAAGACCCTTAAAAAGGCATTTTTCACGTTTTGGGGAAAAAAGTCTAGTTTTGAGGCAGTACTGTCACAACAGGATACAATTGCCCAAGTTTTTGACACCAGATATGGAAAGACCAATGTTTGCCCTAATCACAGCCGAAAGGAGAATTTTCTGAGACCCCTGGCAAGTTGACATTTTGGGGTCCAAAAATAGGGTATAAATGTCGATTTTGCAAGTTCTAAAAACATACTGTAATGCATGATGCAAAAATAGCACAAGGGTGATATTTAAAGCAATATTTTTTTTTC
The DNA here is from genome assembly GCF_032118995.1 of Asterias amurensis. Classification (NCBI taxonomy): domain Eukaryota; kingdom Metazoa; phylum Echinodermata; class Asteroidea; order Forcipulatida; family Asteriidae; genus Asterias; species Asterias amurensis. The sequence continues at coordinate 6,804,608 of NC_092659.1, read as the reverse complement.
TCAAGGAAGGCCAAGGATGATACTTTGTAGTGATATAAAAGGTTTTTTGAAATAATTTTGCATTTTGGTGGGGTGGAGTTGTAAATATGAGCTAAAATCCAGTTTTTCAGACCCCAAAATCGGCCTAAAATGGCCAAAAAACAAAATGAGCCGTAACCATGGCAACGGGCTATATATGGAATTGAAAATGCAATTTTGTTTACTTGCACCCCAAGGCCCTTCCACCCACAAAGTATACAAAAAATTCATTTTTGGACCGTGAGCAACTATGTCAATTATTTACCTGAACTGACTCTTAATGTTTTCTCATAAAGTAAAACATTTCATGGAATAATATTTCAAGGGAAGTCTTTCACCATTACCTTCTGTAAACCCTGTAAGTTATTTGTAAATCTGTGAACTTTTATTTTTTGTTCTGTTCAGAAAGTGTCCAATGGCTTTAATGTTTGAATTGATTTCGAACCCTCTAACCAAAGTGCGCTCGAAATCGAGCATCTGAAAGCACACAACAGTGGCGTAACTAGACATTTTCATTTGGTGGGGCAAGTGGGGGCAAAGATTAAATTTTGGGGGGCCAAAGAAGTGCAAGATTATTATTAAATGTGTTAACTGATATATAGTTGATACACACCAATGCAGTTCTAAAACAGTCTACATAGTCAGCAGGTATAACAAAAGATTGCGAAAACAACAACATCTTAGGGAACTTGTTATTTTGTATAAGATAAAACTTTTTGACTGTATAAAAGGATTAAATTACCAACTGTGGTCACCAAGTACCAACTTAGAGTTGTACACGGCATTCTCAAATAGGCTTTGTGGGTGTGTAAATACCCAAAACATAATAATATTAGGCCAGGTAAAAATAGAAAAATAGAAATGTTTAGCGTCCCCGCCCGCTTCCTTTTTACAGGACACCTCTTTTTTTTCTTAATTTTTTTTTATGCAAATTTTTTTTGTTTTTGTTTTGAAAAAAAGGGTTATTTTAAATGATCTCAGCAAAAAAAATAAAAATCTGAATGTCTTGTCTGAATGCCTTGACCAAACTGTTTCATTAATGTTTTGTGTATTTCAGCAGCAGAAAAAACAGTTGATATTTGACATTCATGGCGGCCATCTTGGAATAAAAAATAAAAAGCCCCTCCTCCTTCCTTTTTTTTGAGAAACCCAGACACTAAACATGTTTCTTTTTTTTACTCGGCCTTATTGTAACAAGTGTAAGCCATCAAAAAAAAAAAAAAATACAGGATCGAAGTTGTGGGTGTTTAATAATCACATTTTAGTTATGAAACGGATATTTAAAATAGGCCTACCTCTCAATTGCACCGCTTGCTTCAAAGGAGAAGAAATGGTCTAAGCAACCTTTTTCGCTGGCCATTGTTTGCTGTTGTAAATTTCTCTGTAGTGCATCTGACCATGGAGGTAGAAATTTCTTCCTCCATGATCTGACTTTGTGTTTACGGAGCTATTAGTATTGGTCTGCATTCAGACCACCACGTATTTAACAGAACTTTGTCACATCCTGCACTCTCTGTAACCGCAAAACCACAACAATCATTTACCGCCAATACGATCGCGCGTGCGTTTCCACGCATTTTTCGTGTTATAGTCCACATAGGGCCTACTGGTATGAATAAAAGTTTTCCTTTTTACGACAGCATTTTATGCAGCCTTAAACGATTTATATATAAGCCCTATGTATAAGAATATACTTATCTCTGATTTCATATGGGGGGGCAAGAGGGGGGGGGGCAAGAGGGGGGGGGGGGGGCAAGGGTTCTGAGCGGGGGGGTGGGGGGGGGGGGGGCGCCGGCCCCCCTGCCCCCCCCCCCTCTGGTTACGCCACTGGCACACAACTTCGTGTGAAGGGTGTTTTTTTCTTCCATTATTGTCTCACAACTTCGACGACCAATAATTGATCAGTTCAAATTTTCCCAGGTTTGTTATTGTGTGTTGAGATACACCAAGTGAGCATACTGGTTATTGCCAAACCAATTGAAAGCAGTGTCTTTAAAGGCAGTGGACACTATTGGCAATTACTCAAAATATTTATTGGCATAAAACCTTTCTTTGTGAAGAGTAATGGGGAGAGGTTGATGGTATAAAATATCGTGAGGAACGGCTCCCCCTGAAGTGCCATAGTTTTCGAGAAAGAAGTAATTTCAACGAATTTGATTTCGAGACCGATCAGGTTTAAAACTTGAGGTCTCAAAATCAACCATCTAAGCGCACACAACTTCGTGTGACAAGTGTTTTTTGTTTTTCTTTTATTATTATCTCTCAAGTACGATGACCGATTGAGCTCAAATTTTCACAGGTTTGTTATTTTATGCATATGTTGAGATACACCAACTGTGAAGGCTAGTCTTTGACATTTACCAAAAGTGTCCACGGCTTTTAAAACACACATAACTTCCCTGATAAAAAGAAAAAAGAAAAAAAAAATCGATGCTGACCGCACCGACTCCGAATGAGCCAATTATTCTAAAAAGAAAAAGAAAAAAAAAAGAACATCAGATCACCTTCTTGCCTATTCAATAACATTGAAATCCTAAAATATGACACTAATAAGGCATCATTGCAACATTAACAGAGGAGATCAATAAAACAAAAAACATTCTCTAGCTATTGTATAATTTTATGACATTAAAATTTTCTGAATTATAGGTTTTCTCGGTCAATTTCGGAAAATGAGCAGCCAATTTAACCACCAGCCTATTCTATTTGGCACGAAATTGAATGCTATCTGAAAAGGGTCATTCGATTTCGTTTTAAGACTAGTCAAAATGTACTTTTACGTTAAACAGGTTCACAATTAACTATGATTTTTTATTTTTTGCCCTTTTAGTAATATATAGCAAATTTTCTTAAAGATGTTTTCAAAGTGTTGAAATTATGCTGTTTTTCTCCATAAAATATTTTTGGGAGAACAAACTCAGTATCGGGTGCACAAACTTAGCAAGAAAAAGGAGGGTTAGATTTGTTTATCCTTTGGTGCTCAAATCAAGCTGAAAAGTGAAAGGGATAGATTTGTTTATCCTTTGCTGCTCAAAACCATCCAAAAAGTAGGAGGGGTAGATTTATTTATCCCTTGAAACTCAAACACGGCAAAATGTGCGATATATTGTAACAAATAAGTGGAATTTATCTATTTTTAACCATTTAGCCACTGTACCGCTCAGCCGCATATAGCGATACACTGTATGCGGTACGAGGAAACCTCGCTAGCTTGTGTTTGTAGAAAAAAAAGGAACATCAAATGAAAACTCCATAGTCATTAGTATAGGTCTACGCATTTGTTAATATATCTAGTTGTTATAGATCGTTATTAATACTCCCTTCACAGTTGACTTGTCGAAGCTAATGATGATGAAATAATTTAGCTCTTACGAAAAATAAAACGCTCATTAGTAAACAGGAAACTGTTCATCATTTATGATGATATTGTCGAAAATTAACGCCTTTGCATTTAATTTAACTTATTGCTTTAAAATCCTGTTTCGAGAGCAATTCTCAGACCATATAGAATATTTTAAGATACTTGACAAGTAACCAAATATAAACAGGTTCACAATTAAATAAACAATTTGTAGTTTTGTACTGTTTGTATCCTGTTGTCACAGTACTGCCTCAAAACTAGACTTTTTTCCCCGAAACGTGAAAAATGCCTTTTTAAGGGTCTTTTTACATATATCGACATACGTGTCCACGGTAAAAAATAAGGAACATTTTTCTTATACTTTGTGGATGGTAGGGACCTGGGGTCCAAATAAACAGCATTTACATTTCAAGACATAATATAACACTATGCCATGGTAACAGTTTATTTGTTTTTAGGCCACTTTGGGCCGATTTGGGGGTCTGAAAAAACTGTTTTTTAGTTAATATTTACAACTCCACCCCACCAAAATCAAAAATATTTCATAAAACCTTTTCCATCACTACAAAGTATCATCCTTGGCTTTATTTGGGACAAGAAAATATTGCTATAAAATTCATCCTTTTTTTTTTTTTAGAACATGCATTAGAATATGTTTTTAGAACTTGCAAAATCAACATTTTTACCATATTTTGGCCCTCAAAATGTCATTTTTTTTTCAGGGGTCTCAAAGTATTTTCCTTTCGGTTTTGATCAGGTCCAAAATTTGTCTTTTTTTTCTGGTAGAAAAACTTGGGCAAGTGTATCCTGATGTATAACAGTACTGTCTCAAAAATAGACTTTTTTCCCCAAACAGAAAAATGCACTTTGAATTATTTTTTTTTCTTCATTCTGAATTTCGAACATTGAAAAGTAATAATTTTATCAATCTTGCAGCTTTTCCTAAGCACTCTATAGGCTTAGTGGATTACCCAACATTGATCAGGAACGATTGATGACCTTAATTTTAGAATTTGCCAGGCCCAGCCCCAATCATATTTCTTGACATTGCATAAAACAATGTTTTGTGAATAGCGCCTCTTTTTGTGAAAGTGTTCCCTTTCGGTTGTTATTGGTATTTTCATGTCTTCTGGGTAGAAACACTGTGTTTATTGTATCCTGTTGTGACTGATCATGCCTTAAGTATAGTAATTTTTCCAAAAGCAATGCATGCTTGTTAAAAATCTGGCACTGTTTCCATGCCCTTTGAGTAATGAATACAAAGTTTGTATTTAAACATAATGGTATCCAACCAAACCATAATCAATGCTTTGAAACTGAGAGTTCTTGATTTGGCTACTTTACCTATTGTACAGGTATGATTCCCATTGCAAGTAGAGTGCGATGAGCATTCTTTACAGGTTGTCTTTAATACAGGGCCTACTCACCTTGGTCCCTGCCTGCTACCAAATGTAAAACCTTTCATAGAGACAGAGATCATAAACAATGTAGTTTCTGTGCTTGAGGCAGATGGTTTGGAGCATCCAATCATGTCCAACACAAATGTGGGAAATTAAAAAGCCTGCTTAAAAGTGTTGGAAAAATTTGGCAAGATCTTATTAAAAACAATGATACTAACGATTTGCATGACGAGCGTAAGAGATCATTTAAAAGGAACACGTTGCCAGGGATCGGTCAAGTTGGTCTTTGAAATGCGTTTGTAACCGCTTGTTATAAAATGCATGGCTAGAAAGATGTTTTTGAGTGATATTTGTCTGGATCATTATATTCTACTTTTAAAAGATCTTTCTAATCATATGCATTTTGTAATAAACGTTTACAAACACTTTTCAAATACCAACTCGACCGATCCAAGGCAACGTGTGTTCCTTTAATGAAACAACACGGATAGAAGTTGTAAATACTTGCACCTGCTCAACATAAATAAGTAAGATGCATTTGCAGTGACAAAAGTTTATTCGGGCTAGTTTGATTATTTTTTCCATTCACTATCTTACTAGTTCATAATTAGCATATATGTCTCTGAGAACGATCAACAAAAAACATTGTCAAACATTACCTGCTGAACTCTTTTATTGTTTGCAACAGTACAACTGAAAGGGAACCCCACCATGGTTGGGGGAACTGCTTAGAGAAGGCCAACGCAGGTGAATTTGGACACAGTACTTGCTCACTTTTAGAGCCTCTTTGTTCTGATAGGGATGAAAATGTTTAGTTTGGTAGCGAGCAGGGGACCAAGAAGACTGTTAAAAGGCCATGTACAAATGTATACACAAGAATAGTAAAGAATGCTCATCGCACTACTTCTCTTCTTGCAATGTGAATCATACCTGTACAACTAGGTAAAGTAGTCATGACAAAACAAGAACTCTCAGTGGCAAAGCATGGTTATAAACTTTTTATATGTTACTTAAAGAACATGGAAACAGTGCCATATTTTTTTTAACAAGCATGCTCGTTTTTGTTTTTTTATCAATTCAAACTAAGGGATAACTTCAAAATGCATTTTTATTGTTTTTGGAAAAATTACCATGTTTGAGGCAGTAGTGTCACAATAGAATACAATAAACCAAAGTGTTTCTCCCCAGCAGACATGCAAACCATAATGATAGCCCAATCACAACCAAAGGGGAAATATTCTGAGGACCAATAATAAATTAAGACAGTACAAACTTTCTTGATGTGCCAGGGAAATTAAAAAATGTGACTTTCAAAAAAGAGGCGCTGTTCACAAAACTTTTTTATTTTTGTTATGCAATGTCAAGAAATATGATTGGGCCGGGGCCGGGGTGGGGCCGGGGCAAATTCTAAGATTTAGGTCATTAACAAGTCCTGATCAATGTTTGGTAATGCACTAAGCCTACAGAGTGCTTATGAAAAGCTGCCAGATTGATGGAATTATTACTAACTTCTTAATGTTATAAATTCAAAATGAAGCAAATATTTCAAAATGCATTTCTCTATGTTTTCGGGGAAAAGGGTTTATTTTTGAAACAGTTCTGTTGCATCAGGATGCAATTGCCCGGGTTTTTCTTAAAAGAAATATAAAGACAAGTTTTGGCCCTGATCAAAACCAAAAGGAAAATATTCTGAGACCCCTGCAAAAATGAAATTTTGAGTGCAAAAAATATGGTAAAAATGTTGATTTTGCAAGTTCTAAAAACATACTCTAATGCACGATCTTAAAACACCACAAGGGTGAAATTTATAGCAGTAATTTTTTGTCTCAAGTAAAGCCAAAGATGATAAATTGTAGTGATGGAAAAGGTTTCATAAATATGCTTGTTTTTTGGTGGGGTGGAGTTGTAAATATTAACTAAAAAACAGTTTTTCAGACCCCCAAATCGGCCTAAGGTGGCCTAAAAACAATTAAACTGCTATCATGGCAACGTGTTATATTATGATTTGAAATGTAAACGCTGTTTATTTGGACCCCAGGTCCCTACCATCCACAAAGTATAAGAAAAATGTTCCTTATTTTTTACCGTGGACACGTTTATCGATACTATGTGAAAAGACCCTTAAAAGGCATTTTTTCACGTTTTGGGGAAAAAAGTCTAGTTTTGAGGCAGTACTGTCACAACAGGATACAATTGCCCAAGTTTTTGACACCAGATATGGAAAGACCAATGTTTGCCCTAATCACAGCCGAAAGGAGAATTTTCTGAGACCCCTGGCAAGTTGACATTTTGGGGTCCAGAAATAGGGTAAAAATGTCGATTTTGCAAGTTCTAAAAACATACTGTAATGCATGATGCAAAAATAGCACAAGGGTGATATTTAAAGCAATATTTTTTTTTCTCAAGGAAGGCCAAGGATGATACTTTGTAGTGATATAAAAGGTTTTTTGAAATAATTTTGCATTTTGGTGGGGTGGAGTTGTAAATTTGAGCTAAAATCCAGTTTTTCAGACCCCAAAATCGGCCTAAAATGGCCAAAAAAACAAAATGAGCCGTAACCATGGCAACGGGCTATATATGGAATTGAAAATGCAATTTTGTTTACTTGCACCCCAAGGCCCTTCCACCCACAAAGTATACAAAAAATTCATTTTTTGACCGTGAGCAACTATGTCAATTATTTACCTGAACTGACTCTTAATGTTTTCTCATAAAGTAAAACATTTCATGGAATAATATTTCAAGGGAAGTCTTTCACCATTACCTTCTGTAAACCCTGTAAGTTATTTGTAAATCTGTGAACTTTTAATTTTTTTTCTGTTCAGAAAGTGTCCAATGGCTTTAATGTTTGAATTGATTTCGAACCCTCTAGCCAAAGTGCGCTCGAAATCGAGCATCTGAAAGCACACAACTTCGTGTGAAGGGTGTTTTTTTCTTCCATTATTGTCTCACAACTTCGACGACCAATAATTGATCAGTTCAAATTTTCCCAGGTTTGTTATTGTGTGTTGAGATACACCAAGTGATTATACTGGTTATTGCCAAACCAATTGAAAGCAGTGTCTTTAAAGGCAGTGGACACTATTGGTAATTACTCAAAATATTTATTGGCATAAAACCTTTCTTTGTGAAGAGTAATGGGGAGAGGTTGATGGTATAAAATATCGTGAGGAACGGCTCCCCCTGAAGTGCCATAGTTTTCGAGAAAGAAGTAATTTCAACGAATTTAATTTCGAGACCGATCAGGTTTAGAACTTGAGGTCTCGAAATCAACCTTTTAAAAACGCACACAACTTCGTGTGACAAGTGTTTTTTTTTTTCCTTTTATTATTATCTCTCAAGTTCGATGACCGATTGAGCTCAAATTTTCACAGGTTTGTTATTTTATGCATATGTTGAGATACACCAACTGTGAAGGCTAGTCTTTGACATTTACCAAAAGTGTCCACGGCTTTTAAAACACACATAACTTCCCTGATAAAAAGAAAAAAGAAAAAAAAATCGATGCTGACCGCACCGACTCCGAATGAGCCAATTATTCTAAAAAGAAAAAGAAAAAAAAAAAACATCAGATCACCTTCTTGCCTATTCAATAACATTGAAACCCTAAAATATGACACTAATAAGGCATCATTGCAACATTAACAGAGGAGATCAATAAAACAAAAAACATTCTCTAGCTATTGTATAATTTTATGTCATTAAAATCTTCTGAATTATAGGTTTTCTCGGTCAATTTCGGAAAATGAGCAGCCAATTTAACCACCAGCCTATTCTATTTGGCACGAAATTGAATGCTATCTGAAAAGGGTCATTCGATTTCGTTTTAAGACTAGTCAAATGTACTTTTACGTTAAACAGGTTCACAATTAACTATGATTTTTTATTTTTTGCCCTTTTAGTAATATATAGCAAATTTTCTTAAAGATGTTTTCAAAGTGTTGAAATTATGCTGTTTTTCTCCATAAAATATTTTTGGGAGAACAAACTCAGTATCGGGTGCACAAACTTAGCAAGAAAAAGGAGGGTTAGATTTGTTTATCCTTTGGTGCTCAAATCAAGCTGAAAAGTGAAAGGGATAGATTTGTTTATCCTTTGCTGCTCAAAACCAACCAAAAAGTAGGAGGGGTAGATTTATTTGTCCCTTGAAACTCAAACACGGCAAAATGTGCGATATATTGTAACAAATAAGTGGAATTTATCTATTTTTAACCATTTAGCCACTGTACCGCTCAGCCGCATATAGCGATACACTGTATGCGGTACGAGGAAACCTCGCTAGCTTGTGTTTGTAGAAAAAAAGGAACATCAAATGAAAACTCCATAGTCATTAGTATAGGTCTACGCATTTGTTAATATATCTAGTTGTTATAGATCGTTATTAATACTCCCTTCACAGTTGACTTGTCGAAGCTAATGATGATGAAATAATTTAGCTCTTACGAAAAATGAAACGCTCATTAGTAAACAGGAAACTGTTCATCATTTATGATGATATTTGAGAATTGAGAATATATGAGAATTGAGCCAGACAAAAGCCTCGAAAAGCTGTTGTGTTCATTTTATCCGTGCACAAAAATATTCGCCATAAAAATTACTGTAGCCGTTTAACGAGAGGCATTTATTGTTCCCATGAGAACTTGTACTATTACCGAAAGGGTTAAAAATTGTGCATACACATTAAGCCATGGCTATCTTTTAAAATTTGAACTACGATTCCAGTAATTTACTGCAAGAATCTTGAGAAATTGGATTTCAGCAAGCTCGGGCGGTGCAGGGACTAAAGGGTTAAAACGTTAGCATAGCAAAATTAGATTGATTCGTAAAATCTACATCATGTTTTTCACGATTTGGAGGATAAAATGGTAAAACAAAAACTTATTGCTTTAAAATCCTGTTTCGAGAGCAATTCTCAGACCATAATGAATATTTTAAGATACTTGACAAGTAACCAAATATAAACAGGTTCACAATTAAATAAACAATTTGTAGTTTTGTACTGTTTTTGGTAATATATAGCAACTTTTCTTGAAGATGTTTTCAAAATGTTAAAGCCATTGGACCATTTCGGTACAGAAAAAAAAAAAAGTTCACAGATTTACAAATAATTTACAGGGTTTACAAAAGGTAATGGTGAAAGACTTCTCTTGAAATATTAGTCCATGAAATGCTTTACTTTTTGAGAAAACGGTAAAACAATATAAATTCTCGTTAACGAGAATTACGGATTTGTTAAAAACACATGTCATGACACAGCGAAACGCGCGAAAACAGGAGTGGGTTTTCCCGTTATTTTCTCCCGACTCCGATGTCCGATTGAGCCTAAATTTCCACAGGATTGTTATTTTATATATAAGTTGTGATACACGAAGTGTGGGACTTGGACAATACTGTTTACCGAAAGTGTATAATGGCTTTAAAACTATACTGTTTTTCTCCATAAAATACCTTTGGGAGAACAAAGTCAATATCGGGTGCACAAACTTAGCCAAAAAGAGGAGGGGATATATTTGTTTATCCTTTGGTGCTCAAATCAAGCTGAAAAGTGGAAGGGATAGATTGTTGTATCCCTTGAAACTAAAACACGACAACGAGTGTGATATAATGCAATAAATACGTGTGATTTATCCATTTTGAAAAAAGTTAGCATAGCAAAATTAGATTGAGTCGTAAAATCTACAGCATATTTTTCACGATTTGGAGGAAAAAATGGTAAAACAAAAATTTGTTGCTTTTAAATCCTGTTTCGAGAGCAATTTACCGACCATAATGACAATTTTAAGCTGTAAATTTAGAAAATAACCAAATCAAAAAAAAAAAAAAAAAAGTTAAATATGAACCTGTTGTTATTCGATTTAACAGAAATAATCATTCAATTTAAAGGGACACACCGGCCGAATTGGGCTATTTGGGCTACAAAATAGACTAAGAAATGTATTCAACGGGTTTCCAGGAATGAAGAAGAACAGTCCTTAAAAAAATTATCAAATTTGGCCGTTTTTGAGCATTTTAAACCAAAAACGAAGGTCGCGTGATTGTTCTAACCAAAAAGTGGTACAAACAATCACGTGACCTTCCGGGCTAGTTTTACTTCCAGCCGTCTAAAAGTAACTTACCAAACCAAATTTAAATCTTTTTTTTACAAAATTATAAACGAGTAATTGACGAAAAAGATCATGTATTCAAAATATCGCTACAAAATGTAAATCATGGTGAAAAATCTAACGTAAGATTCGCATTCAAAGAGTCCGTGTAACGGAAGCTTGTTATTATGGCCCCACAGCGTGGAGCAATCGGAACGTAAGCCTCGGGGCATATCACGTACCGCACATGCCGTGTCTCGTGGGGGGCTGGAGGTGTAATCCCGGGCGCTATGAACTCCCAGCTTGCGGGTCTCGCCGTGAGCTTGGGAGGGGTTGGGAGCCAGACATCAGAGTACATGTTTGTCATCGTGGGTTTGTCAGTCGGTACACCTCGTGTCAAATCCGTTATTTCTTATGATCGCAACGTTCCAATATTATACTCTGGCTTGTTTCATGGCTCCTAATTTCTTTTTGCTAGGAGTTTTCAAAACGTAGGAATACCGCATTTTGTTATATTGACAGTGTTATTGTGTGAGTAGCTTAAAAAATGTTTTATGAAGAAGAAAAAAAGGATTAAAAAAACCGGAACCCCCGATCGAAAAAAGAACAGGTGAAAAATAATTTTGTATAAAAGGTTGAAAAAAATATGATAAAAAAATTCCCTCAAGGCATAATTTTGTCAAAAAAATATTTTTTAATTCTGTGAATGAAGTGTTATTTTTTGAGATTGTTGAGGTTTTATTTGGTTACGTTCCAAGCTACGCAGCTACTCAGCTACGCTTACGTTCCTTCAAGTTACGCTATAATATAAAAAGGTACGTTTTTCAAGCCCGAGTCAAGCTACGCTTACGTTCCATATGCAGCTACGTTTACGTTCCAAGATATCCAGCTACGCTTATACCTTCCAAAATATGACGTTCCAAGCTACGCTTACATTCAAAGTTTTGCTTACGTTCCTTCTCAAGTTACGCTATATATACAAAAGGTACGCTTTCAATCCTGAGTCAAGTTACGCTTACGTTCCATACGCAGCTACGTTTACGTTCCAAGATACCCAGCTACGCTTACGTTCCAAGATATGCTTACGTTCCAAAAGATAAGATTACGTTCTAAGCTACACAGCTTCTCAGCTATGCTTACGATCCATACGCAGCTACGTTTACGTTCCAAGATACCCAACTATGCTTACGTTCCAAGATATGCTTACGTTCCAAAAGATATGGTTACGTTCCAAGCTACGCAGCTACTCCATATCCATACAATCCATATACATCATTTAGGTTTGTTACGCTAAAATAAAAAAGGACGCTTTCAATCCCGAGTCAAGCTAGGCTTACGTTTCAAGATTTGCAGCTACGCTTACATTTCAAAATACATTCTCACAAGGACGCTTTTGAATCCCTCACGATTCCCTCCCCCCCCCACCCCCACCCCCAACCCTCACCCCCCCCCCCCCCCCCGAGATTCTAAAATGTTTCATCACTGTGAATAACAGGGCCCCTCAGTTTCATCTGTTTAGCAGAAAATACTGGTCACAAAATTTCTTTACTATTCAAAAATTTAGTCGGCCACCAGCCACAAGTTCACCAGGAAGTTGGTGCCAGGAATGCTTTATTTACTTGTCACTGTCCCATCATATTCTGGGTTAGTTTTTTTGTGTTCTTCGTGACGATCTTTGGATGTACGTCGAAGCACGACTACCTCCATCGTCGAAAGATTTGCCTGATCCGTATATGCTGGTTGTTTATACTTTATGGATAGACTGGATCCTTATGCTGCGTCGTAGTAAAACGTTGCTATAAACAAAGCACCAGTCTACTTGCAATATTGTGCGACGATGTCACGAAGACTTGACAGTTGCAACGGCTGGAAACACGTTTACGCTGGCCTTTTACCGCTTTTGGGTTTTTTAATCATTTTTCGCTAATTACGTGACATTTTGATGATTTATTTTACAGCAACCATCTATAAAAACATTGTTTATGGTTCTACAGCCCTAAATTGCGTACACGGTGAGCCGGTGTGTCCCTTTAACAATTCATCAAAACAGCATTCAAATTCACAGACGCTTCTTGAGGCGTGTGTGTCATGAAAAAGAATGACGATACGCTAAATTGAACATAGTGCGAAGGGAATTTGACTCGACTCAAAACGAAATTGAACGGCCGAATTCTGAATTTGAAACGCAGTAACAACCGGAGAGGCAAAACAGCTTTAATTTGAACGCATCAAAATGAAATTGACTGCTCATTTGCCGAATTTGACCGAGAAAACCTATAGTATTGTAAACATACAACTCTTATGGCTTTGAGGTTTTTATTTCTGAAATAAACCAAACAACACAATTATAATAATGCAATTGTGTTGTAAGTAAAGTAAAAAATAAAAATGAAAAAACCTTCTTGGAATTAGAGAGGGGTAAACTAATTTGCAATTCACTGCTTGAAGCCACAATGCAGTTCACTGTTTTTCGTATCTCTTAAAGCCATTGGACCCTTTCGGTAAACAGTATTGTCCAAGGCCCACACTTCGTGTATCGCAACTTCTATATCAAATAACAAATCTGTGAAAGTTTAGGCTCAATCGGACATCGGAGTCGGGAGAAAATAACGGGAAAACCCACTCCTGTGTTCGCGCGTTTCGCCGTGTCATGACATGTGTTTATAACAAACCCGTAATTCTCGCTAACGAGAATTTATATTGTTTTACCGTTTTCTCAAAAAGTAAAGCATTTCATGGACTAATATTTGAAGAGAAGTCTTTCAACATTACCTTCTGAAAACCCTGTAAATTATTTGTAAATCTGTGAACTTTTTTTTTTTTTTTTGTACCGAAAAGGTCCAATGGCTATAAATAAAGTCGCCCATTACACACAAGCAACAGTCATACAAAAACGTCAACAAAGCTTCGTTTATATAGCGAAGTAATTTTATTTATAACAGATGGCAAATGCACAATTTTACTTTACTTTTATAAGTACCAGTAATTGTCAAAACATCATAATACAAACACTTTATGTAAAGTCAATTACGAGCCGCAGTAAAAATGACTTCAACAAAATCTCAAAAATGTCTAGTAGTCGACGAGGTAAAAGGAAAACCGTGCAATTTTGAGGCATGTTTGTGTGAATCATTGTATTCTACTTTTACAACATCTTTCTACCCATATGCATTTTATAATAAAAAACGGTTACAAACGCATTTCAAAGACCAACTCGACCAATTCAAGGCAACGTGTTCCTTTAAAGCCATTGGACCCTTTCGGTAAACAGTAATTCTCGTTAACGAGAATTGATATTGTTTACTGTTTTCTCAAAAAGTAAAGCATTTCATGGAATAATATTTCAAGAGAAGTATTTCACCCCTACCTTCTGTAAACCCTGTAAGTTATTTGTAAATCTGTGACCCTTTTTTTTTCTGTACCGAAAGGGTCCAATGGCTTTAAAGCGATACACTTTACTAAATGCGGGATGAACAAGTTTCACCAAGCTTGTGTTTGGAGAAACAACATCAAAATGAAACTGTCTGAATAGTCAAAAGTCAAGTCTATCTATAGCAATCAATAATAGATCATTATTAATTCCCCCTATACACAGATGACTTGTAAAATGTACACACCAATGATGATGAAAATAATTTATAGTTTATAATAATTATGCTATGGCCCACAAAATGCTCATTTGTAACAAACAAAATGAAATTGTCTTTTATCATGATGATATTGTCGAAAACTAATTAATGCCTTAGCAATTAACAGTTTGAGCATTGCTCCGTATAAAAGCTTTGAAAAGCTATTGATGTATTCCTTATAACCTCCTACAAACCAATAACCATAAAAATTTACCGACAGCCGTTAACGAGAGGCGCCTATTGTTCTCTGGGGACTCGTTACTTCTGAACGCTTAAAGGCGGTCGCGCGATGGTCGGGTGTCAGAAATCTAGACGCGCGATCATAAAAAGACACGGATTTTAGGCCTCAGTCTTAGGATTGCGCGCAAGGTTTCCGTCGCGCGACCATCGCGCGACCGACTATAAACCGGCCTTAAAGGCAGTGGACACTATCGGTAATTACTCAAAGAAATTCTTAGCATAAAACCTTGCTTAATAACGAGTAATGGGGAAAGGTTGATGGTACAAAATATTGCAAGAAACGGCTCCCTCTGAAGTGACTTAGTTTTCGAGAAAGAAGTAATTTTCCACGAATTTGATTTCGAGACCTCAAGTTTAGAATTTGATGTCTCGAAATCAAGCATCTGAAAGCACACAACTTCGTGTGACAAGGGTGTTTTTTTCTTTCATTAATATCTCGCAACTTCGATGACCGGATTGAGCTCAAATGTTCACAGGTTGGTTATTTTATGGATATGTTGAGATACACCAAGTGAGAAGACTAAGCATGCTTTGACATTAGTGTCCACTGTCTTTAATATAGTACCGAAAAGGACACAAATAAATTGCACCTAAATGAGTAGCGTTGACTATTTTGAAACTTGAATTATAACTCTTGTCACTAACTGAAATGACTTAATGGTTTACAAAAGATAAATTGAGCCAGGCTGTTGCACTTTTGAGGTTTAACAATGACCCACTTAATCATAAGCTCATTGTTATACACTGCAAATCTCGTTGTTCAAAATTTGCCCAACTTTTGTGCCCAACGTTGGTTCAAATATCAACTGACTACATTATTGGGCATATCTTAACCAACAGTGGTTGGGCAAAAACTATATCCAATAGTTGGGTAGACAGTTTAACGAAACAAGTTGGTCAAATCAGTTTAACCAACAGTTTGGGCAATAAACTGTATCCTATAGTTGGGTAAACAGTTTTACACAACAAGTTGGTCAAATCAGTTTAACCAACAGTTTGGGCAATAAACTGTATCTTATAGTTGGATAAACAGTTTTACACAACAAGTTGGTCAAATCAGTTTAACCAACAGTTTGGGCAATAAACTGTATCCTATAGTTGGGTAAACAGTTTTACACAACAAGTTGGTCAGATCAGTTTAACCAACAGTTTGGGCAATAAACTGTATCTTATAGTTGGGTAAACAGTTTTACACAACAAGTTGGTCAAATCAGTTTAACCAACAGTTTGGGCAATAAACTGTATCTTATAGTTGGGTAAACAGTTTTACACAACAAGTTGGTCAAATCCGTTGAACCAACCGTGTTGGGCAAAGTTTGTTACCCAACTTGTTGGATAAAATGTTACCAAATAATGTAGTCAGTTGATATTTGAACCAACGTTGGGCAACCGTGTTGGGCAAAGTTTGTTACCCAATAAAAGTAGCAATGACGGATTATTTATTGGTTGCTCCCTTACTCAATTGTTGGGTATAAAACCAATTATGTGCTAATAATAAGCTGCAAATAAACAATATGTTGGAGTTGGCAATTAAATGTATTCAGCATAAATTCAACATCTGAAGATTCACAGCACAATGCAATACCACACAATGCAACACAAGTAACTCTAGATCATATTATGTAACAGTTAAAGGTTTCATCCCCCAATGTAACAGAATCTTGCCAACTTCCTCGTCGCCAATTGTCATGATGCTTGCGTGGAGTGCGTGTGTGTGCGTGTGTGCACATGGATGTTATGCAATATCAGGAAGACGTGTCCAAGACGCGCACTCGTGATGTGAATCCCGGGAACTTTGCCCAACACTGACCGAAGTTTTGTGCCCAACACTATTGGTTAATGTGATAATAAATGTGTGACAGTCTCGGGGCAAAACACTTGAGAATCCCGGGAGCTTTGCCCAACAGCCAGAAGCTTTGTGCCCAACACTATTGGTTATTGGATAATTTTGACCAACTTCTCGGGCAAATCTTTGCCCAACTACGATTATTCTCAATTGACCCATCCAGTTAACCAACATTTTGGTCAACTCTGCCCAAGCATGTTGGGCAACGATTTTGTTTTACCAACTGCCATTATTTGTAACCAACTAATTAGTAATGCATTTACCAAACACATTTTTTGACCAACAAATTTGCAGTGTAACACGGTCGGCCTATTATGGGAGTCAAAATTTTGACTCCCATAAATGGCCGACCGTGTTTTTCGCACAGTAAAAGGAAAACCGCGCAATTTCGAGGCAAACTTGTGTGGATCATTGTATTCTACTTTTCAAACATCTTTCCAACCATATGCAATTTATAAAAAACGGTTACAAACGCTTTTTCAACTCGTCCGATCCAAGGCAACGTGTTCCTTCAAGCGGCTGGGCGGTCCAGTGGCTAACAAAAAGAGTACAACAGGGGCAAAACCATAATACACAAAACTTTGTGCTCTTTGCGTGGAATACCTATACAACATTATGGTGGAAAGGGTGTTACCTGTCAACCGCCTGCTATAGAACGGTAGCTAGTGCAAGGTCATTTTACTAAACACAATGAAATTAGAAAAGCGCCGCTCCGCATTACCTCATTCGCTAATAACACACTGTAATGAAGGCCTCTCCATCACACGAACAGGTAATGCCATTAACTTTAATGTCAATTAAAACTTACTTGGTAAAGGGCGCACTTGTTGGGAGCTGCTGATGTTATAGACTTTGTATGAAATAACATGCAGAGAGAGGGCTTTTTTTGTTTTTGCTAAAGTTTTGCGAAAGGTCTTCGGCATATGAAAGCACTTGAACAATAATTTTATATTTTCTTTCTTTCATTATATCCTAATAATATACCACTTGCATTGGCATGGCCGCCATCATTGATGAAACGTGCTCGCGTGAATTTGCTGAAAGTCGTGCGCAGCTCATACACAAGTGCACGTTTCTGTTGGTTGTCATCAAAGATGGCGGTCAATAGACCTTATGCATTGACGTCATCCAGCCGCCATCTTAGAGGAAAAACGGCGATGAAACAATCGAGACGCGCAGATTTGTACGCGCGGCGCAGTGAACCAGTATTGGCCAGTGAACGACCTCCATTTGACCTCTAGGTGAGGGCGCCCTACTGAAATTACGTCATGGATTGTGTTTAAGGTCTATAACGCCATATTGTGCAATCCATCTAATGTGTTACGGCCGTGTCCAAACGGTGACTTCGGCTACAGCTTTGGCTAGATCAGGGCGTCTGCTAATGTTGAAGAATAGGCAGACGGGTGTATCTAGCCGTAGCTGTAGCCCTTGTCGCCGTTTCGGACACGGCCTTACTTTTCATCCACGAGCCGTTTTTTGATTGTTTAGACTTTACTTGCAAAAACAAAATCACTCGTATACTGACATCAATTTGAGTTGCAGTTTGTAGTATAAATTGTAATTACTTTGCAACATTGTAATCGTTAGAATAATTCTGTTTTGTTCTGATGATGAATCTACACACTGCTTTAATTTACAGATCAAAGTTGATGACGTACACATAATAAGTGACATGGGAGGCGTCCAGTTACGTCTCATTCTTGGGGCTTGTGCATTCATATTGGGCAGGTGCATGAGCTCCGGTAAGTAGTATTCAAAACTCTGCAACTCTGCAGATAACAAACGAAATGTTTGGAGAGACGTCAGGTATTAAACAATTATTATAGGCATTGCCTGTTGTCGGAATCCCAAAAGGAGAGGTAAAACATTGTAAGAGTTCCCTCGAAATCTTATTTCATTCTTCAAAATCTTAATTCGTGACCTCGAAATCCTATTTCGTTCACTCAGAATGTAATTTGGGACAAAATAACATTTCGGGGAACGAGCATATTATGTTTCAAGTGATGAAATGTTATCTTCGAGGTATTTATTTTTATTTATTTTTACTTTTACCTTTCATAGTTTGTGTTTACCAGTCCGTTTAGGGGTTCCGTACCTGTTCGATCTTCTCGGTCAGCGTGTCGTGGCCGAGCGACCGCGCACCGAACTAAAGTTAAGGTGTTTCAAGGAGGTGTGGGTTCGAGTCCTGGTCTTGTGACACTTGTATCCTTATTGGCAATGACTTTGTTTTTTATGCTTTGTCCTTCGGATGAGACGTGTCAGTTCAGGTAAATAATTGACATAGTTGCTCACGGTCAAAAAATGAATTTTGTTTTATACTTTGTTGGTGGAAGGGCCTTGGGGTGCCAGTAAACAAAATTGCATTTTCAATTCTATATATAGCCCGTTGCCATGGTTACGGCTCATTTTGTTTTTTTGGCCATTTTAGGCCGATTTTGGGGTCTAAAAAACTGGTTTTTAGCTCATATTTACAACTCCACCCCACCAAAAAACAAAAATATTTCATAAAACCTTTTACATCACTACAAAGTATCATCCTTGGCTTTACTTGAGACAAAAAAATATTGCTATAAATTTCACCCTTTTGCTGTTTTTAGAACGTGCATTAGAGTATGTTTTTAGAACTTGCAAAATCAACATTTTTACCATATTTTTTGCCCTCAAAATTTCATTTTTTTCAGGGGTCTTAGAATATTTTCCTTTCAGGTTTTGATCAGGGCCAAAATTTGTCTTTTTTATTTCTGGTAAGAAAAACTTGGGCAAGTGTATCCTGATGTATAACAGTACTGTCTCAAAAATAGACTTTTTTCCCCAAACAGAAAAATGCATTTTGAATTGTTTTTTCTTCATATTGAATTTCTAACATTAAAAAGTAATAATTCTATCAATCTTGCAGCTTTTCCTAAGCACTAGTGGATTACCCAACATTGATTAGGAACTGTTGATGACCTTAATTTTACAATTTGCCCGGCCCAGCCCCAATCATATTTCTTGACATTGCATAAAACAATGTTTTGTGAATAGCGCCTCTTTTTTTGAAAGTGTTCCCTTTCGGTTGTTATTGGTGTTTTCATGTCTTCTGGGTAGAAACACTGTGTTTATTGTATCCTGTTCTGACTGATCATAGCTTAAAGGAACACGTTGCCTTGGATCGGTCGAGTTGGTCTTTGAAAAACGTTTGTAACCGTTTTTTATAGTATGCATATGGGTAGGAAGATGTTGTAAAAGTAGAATACAATGATCCACACAAACATGCCTCGAAATTGCGTGGTTTTCCTTTTACCTCATCGACTAACACGTCGGCCATTTATGGGGGTCAAAATTTTGACTCCCATAAATGGCCGACGGTGATAGTTCGCACAGTAGAAGGAAAACCACGCAATTTCGAGGCAAACTTGTGTGGATCATTGTATGCTACTTTTAAAACATCTTTCCAACCATATGCATTATATAAAAAACGGTTACAGGGCTTTTGTTTTGACCAACTCGTCCGATCCAAGGCAACGTGTTCCTTTAAGTATAGTAATTTTTACAAAAACAATGCATGCTTGTTAAAAATCTGGCACTGTTTCTATGTCCTTTGAGTAATGAATACAAAGTTTTTATTTAAACATAATGGTATCCAACCAAACCATAACCAATGCTTTGCCACTGAGAGTTCTTGATTTGGCTACTTTACCTATTGTACAGGTATGATTCCCATTGCAAGTAGAGTGCGATGAGCATTCTTTACAAGTTGTCTTTAATACAGGGCCTACTCTCCTTGGTCCCTGCCTGCTACCAAATGTAAAACTTTTCATAGAGATAGAGATCATAAACAATGTAGTTTCTGTGCTTGAGGCAGATGGTTTGGAGCATCCAATCATGTCCAACACAAATGTGGGAAATTAAAAAGCCCGCTTAAAAGTGTTGGAAAAGTTTGCCAAGATCTTATTAAGAACAATGATACTAACGATTTACAAGATGAGCGTAAGAGATCATTTAAAAGGAACACGTAGCCTGGGATCGGTCAAGTTGGTCTTTGAAATGCGTTTGTAACCGTTTGTTATAAAATGCATGGTTAGAAAGATGTTTTTGAGTGATACTTGGTGGATCATTATGTTCTACTTTTGAAATATCTTTCTAATCATATGCATTTTGTAATAAACATTTACAAACGCTTTTCAAAGACCAACTCGACCGATCCAAGGCAACGTGTTCCTTTAATGAAACAACATTGAAAGAAGTTGTAAATACTTGCACCTGCTCAACATAAATAAGTAAGATGCATTTGCAGTGACAAAAGTCTATTCAGGCTAGTTGTATTATTTTTTCCATTCACTATCTTACTAATTCATAATTATTATATATGTCTCTGAGAACGATCAACAAAAAACATTGTCAAACATTACCTGCTGAATTGTTTATCACGTTAAATAAACCAACTCTTTTATTGTTTGCAACAGTACAATTGAAAGGAACCCCACCATAGATGGGGGAACTGCTTACAGAAGGGCAAAGCAGGTGAATGGCCATTTAGATACTTTGGATACAGTACTTGCTCACTTTTAGAGCCTCTTTGTTCTGATAGGGATGAAAATGTTTAGTTTGGTAGCGGGCAGGGGACCAAGAAGACTGTTATAAGGCCATGTATAGACAAGAATAGTAAAGAATGCTCATCGCACTACTTCTCTTCTTGTAATGTGAATCATACCTGTACAACTAGGTAAAGTAGTCATGACAAAACAAGAACTCTCAGTGGCAAAGTATGGTTATAAACTTTGTATTTGTTACTTAAAGAGCATGGAAACAGTGCCATACTTATTTAACAAGCATGCTCGTTTTTGTTTTTTATCAATTCAAACTAAGGGATAACTTCAAAATGCATTTTTATTGTTTTTGGAAAAATTACCATGTTTGAGGCAGAAGTGTCACAACAGAATACAATAAACCAAAGTGTTTCTCCCCAGCAGACATGCAAACCATAATGATAGCCCAATCACAACAAAAAGGGAAATATTCTGAGAACCAATAAAACATTAAGACAGTACAAACTTTCTTGATGTGCAAGGGGAATTAAAAAATGTGACTTTCAAAAAAGAGGCGCTGTTCACAAAACATTTTTTTATTTTATGCAATGTCAAGAAATATGATTGGGCCGGGGCCGGGGTGGGGCCGGGGTGGGGCCGGGTTGGGGCCGGGGTGGGGCCGGGGTGGGGCCGGGGTGGGGCCGGGGTGGGGCCGGGGTGGGGCCGGGGTGGGGCCGGGGTGGGGCCGGGGTGGGGCCGGGGTGGGGCCGGGGTGGGGCCGGGGTGGGGCCGGGGTGGGGCCGGGGTGGGGCCGGGGCGGGGCAAATTATAAGATTTAGGTCATCAACAAGTCCTGATCAATGTTTGGTAATGCACTAAGCCTACAGAGTGCTTATGAAAAGCTGCCAGATTGATGGAATTATTACTAACTTCTTAATGTTATAAATTCAAATTGAAGCAAATATTTCAAAATGCATTTCTCTATGTTTTCGGGGAAAAGGGTCTATTTTTGAGACAGTTCTGTTACATAAGGATACAATTGCCCGAGTTTTTCTTACCAGAAATAAAAAGACAAATTTTGGCCCTGATCAAAACCGAAAGGAAAATATTCTGAGACCCCTGATAAAATGAAATTTTGAGGGCAAAAAATCTGGTAAAAATGTTGATTTTGCAAGTTCTAAAAACATACTCTAATGCACGTTCTTAAAATAGCACAAGGGTGAAATTTATAGCAATATTTTTTTGTCTTAAGTAAAGCCAAGGATGATACTTTGTAGTGATATAAAAGGTTTTATGAAATATTTTTGTTTTTTTGGTGGGGTGGAGTTGTAAATATTAACTAAAAAAACAGTTTTTCATACCCCAATATCGGCCTAAAGTAGCCTAAACACAAATGAACTGTTACCATGGCAACGTGTTATATTATGATTTGAAATGTAAATGTTGTTTATTTGGACCCCAAGTCCCTACCATCTACAAAGTATAAAAAAAAATTCCTTTTTTTTTTTTACCGTGGACACGTATGTCGATATTATGTGAAAAGACCCTTAAAAAGGAATTTTTCACGTTTTGGGGAAAAAAGTCTAGTTTTGAGGCAGTACTGTCACAACAGGATACAACAGTTGACATTTTGGGGTCCAAAAACAGGGTAAAAATGTCGATTTTGCAAGTTCTAAAAACATACTGTAATGCATGATGCAAAAATAGCTCAAGGGTGATATTTAAAGCAATAATTTGTTTTCTCAAGGAAGGCCAAGGATGATACTTTGTAGTGATATAAAAGGTTTTTTGAAATAATGTTGCATTTTGGTGGGGTGGAGTTGTAAGTATGAGCTAAAAACCAGTTTTTTAGACCCCAAAATCGGCCTAAAATGGCCAAAAAACAAAATGAGCCGTAATAGAATTGAAAATGAAATTTTGTTTACTGGCACCCCAAGGCCCTTCCACCAACAAAGTATTAAAAAAATCATTTTTTGACCGTGAGCAACTATGTCAATTATTTACCTGAACTGACTCTTAATACATAAATAAGCATTTTGAACTGTCTGCACTGTATGGGAAGTTATAAAGCTGGAAGCACCTTCCAGAGATTGCCATGCTAACGGGAAAAGTCAAGCCAAAAACGTCTCCTCTGCGTTACAACGTACGTTAGCTCAGCAAAAATTTAGTCGGGCACCAGCCAATGCAACCTTGGAATAATTTGGGCTGGTAACCAGATTCTGCTAAGCAATACTTTTCGGTGTTTCGCCAGTTGTTGTGCTATGAATTGTGGCCTAGGTCTTGAACGGTGCCCATTGAGTTTTGTATTTAATTTGTTTTACCACTTTAGCCCAACTGTGTCCGACTGTCGTCTCACGAGACGTCAGCATCAATAGAACCCAAGCCGTCGTGGTATCCTCAGATGAAATAGACCAGCCACCAGCCAACTGCACATCAGCAACATTGGAACTGAATTTCACCATCAAGGATAATGGTTCCCTGACGTCCATAGACATTCTTGAACTTCGAAACGACCATCCAGATCTGGAGCTAGTAGTTGAGTTGTTTACAACTGATGACGTGTATCCCACGTTGGTCGTGCGGGAGGACACCTACAAACGTTTGATCATTGAAGCAGGAAAAAAGATGCCTAGATTGCGTTTGACGCTCTTCAAGAGGGAAATTCAAGTCAATGGCAGTTACAGTTTTCGAGCTAGATTGTCGTTGACCAACGAGGCAGGTATGTCCAACGTATCCTTAAACTTTGCCTTTAAAAATATTGCATCTTTCTGAATAAATTTACATTACACCAGGCCTGGGCTCAATCTCAAAGAGCTGCTTAAGCACCAGAAGTAGCTAAAGCACACACAATTTTCACTGATTAGCGAGACAGGTATGTCTAATGTATCCGTAACTTAGTACCAAATGGGTACGTGCCATCAACTGATACTCAGCCACCACAGTCCCAGCTCGCGAGCGGTCCCCGGTGGATGACACGATGACGTACTTGCCGGCTGCAGGCGTATCACAGTGGGGACAAGGTGGGGACTAGACTTGTGGACAAGTCGTTAATGGTCCCACGAAGTGAGATAGTCGAGTTGTGGCGGTGCTCTCGTGAGATCACTGCTCGAACTGCGCGCACTGCTGGCTCCCCGATTTCTATGAGGCGTAGAAATCGGGCATCAGCAGTTCGCGCGAGAGCAGTGATCTCGGGGGAGCACCGCCACACTCGACTATCTTATCGCGTGGGACCATTAACGACTTGTCCACAAGTCTAGGTGGGGACAAGTTTAGTTTAATCTCAAAGGACAATCTCAGCAATTAATATTTGTATTTTGTGTGCATGGTTTTCGTCGGGTGATATTACTAGGTGCAGAGTTTGTTGGTGCCGAGGTTGCAAGGTGCCGAGTTTGCGAGTTTGCAAGATGCTGAAGTGACAGGTACCGGCTGCGACCATTTTGTATTGAGAACCAGATTTTTGTTTGCCTTAAAGGTCCTGTCACACCATGGCGTCTCGACTGAACGTATTGCTGACGTTTACACAAATTAGTTCAAATGTGGCTATTATTATTGGGCCAATACGAGTAAATTACGACTTTATTATTCCCATATTTCACATTATTTTATCTTTGAAACAGATTGTGGAGACGAACTTATTTGCCAGCAGGAAGACAGCTTGAAAGTTTGCCTTAACCCAAGCGCAGTCTGTGATGGTCAAGTTCATTGCAACATGGATTACTCTGACGAAAGGAATTGCGGTAAAAAATTGTTTTCTTAGTTTGTATATTTGTTCGGCAATGTTTAGCCCACAAATTTTGTGTGAGCTCAACCAACGCGGGGATTTAACTCAACTAGCTAATTTTGTTTCCTTTTTAGATTTTTTTTCACCCAAAACATCTGGTCTTTGCCGCTACTATGTCAGCCAGCCTCAAGATATTACCCAAAATAATGTCATGATCGACGCTAGTTGAAAACGGTGCCTTAAAGCCACATATTGGACCCTTTCGGTAAACAGTAATGTCCAAGGCCCACATTTCGTGTATCACAACTTCGAGATACAATAAAAAAAAACCTGTGAAAATTTAAGCTCAATCGGTCATCGGAGTCGAGAGAAAATAACGGGAAAACCCACCCTTGTATCCGCACGTTTCGCCGCGTCATGACATGTGTTTAAACTAAATCCGTAATTCTCGATATCGATAATTGATATTGTTTTACTGTTTTCTAAAAAGTATAGCATTTCATGGAATAATATTTATAGAGAAGTCTTTCACCACTATACCTTCTGTAAACCCTGTAAGTTATTTGTAAATCTTTGAACTTTTTTTTTCTGTACAGAAAGGGTCCCATGGCCAGTCTTGTTGACTCGAGTCGCTGACTTGGACTCGAGTCACCAATTGTGTTGCCTTGCGACTTGACTTGACTTGGACAAAAATGACTTGTGACTTCACTTGACTTGAGCATTAATGACTTGTGACTTGACTTGACTTGCGCAAAAATGACTTGAGAGTTGAGAAGTGACTTGAATATTGAATAAATTTGATTTTTTGACAATAAATTATCAGTCGTAATCAATTCTTAAAATAATAAAGTCTTCGGCGACAATGACGCTGCTATCTCGATGTTTACCACATCGCGCGCCTATGGACGTATGTACATGCATACAATATCTGTGTACAGCTGTACATGCACTAGTTTGCGCATAGAAAAAAATATTCTTCCATACAATCCGTTTAGGAAAGCTATGTAGGTGTGTATCGTTACGCTTGTGCAATAGTAGCTACAGACGGCTGTAAAAGAGGCTGTACAAGCTTGCGTAATGTATTAAGAATTTGCACATATTTACACAAATTATCTCAAATTATAATGAAAAATAAATACAATTGACCTAAATAGGCCAATATGTAGCACATTATATTTAGTAAGGTCAATTGTCCTTTTTAAAGCGTTTTCGTCCTGATATATTTTACTGTAAAAACATTGTACACTTCATTATTTAAATTCTCCCTACATCACCATGCTCCCAGCATGCACTGTGCCATGGAGTTGGGAATCTATTCGATCGTGTGTACACACGGCGGACGTCGGGCATTCAGCTCAGCCGTACGATGCGTGGAAAGTTCGTTTCACAGCGGTACTCCGCAGCTAAAAGAATGTCGTCTTCTACACCAAAAGTTTTTACGTTTGGGTTCAGAAATTACGAATGCTCCCTCAAAAAAGGGTCGCTGTTTGTAAGACATGTGAAATAGAAGTGGTTGACGGACCTGCAACCACTTCCAACTTCGTTCGTCACCTGAAAACACATCCGAAAAAGTCATTTTTGTTTTTTCTCACGAAACAAATGCAGTACATGTGCAACCGTTGTAATTGTCCTACGAAGTTAATGAAGAAATAGTATTTATTTAGTATAAACAGACGACTTTCATTCATAACACTCTGGATATGCTAATGACTTAAATAAATGTTTGTTTTTTTTCTTTTTCGCATGAATTGTTTCTTATTCGTTTTTGGTTGTGTTATTTTTTTAAATTCTTTCAGCTATACTGATTTCTCAGGACTCATTGGCAGCGGGCAGTGGTCAGAGCTCTTTGTCCTCCTTCGTGAAGTCTAATTCGGGACATTATGTGGCTTGTGACCTGACTTGACTTGCAAAAGTTTGACTTGTGACTTGACTTGACTAGAGAAAAAAATGACTTGGTTACAACACTGCTAATGGGTTTAAGGTTGGCTTACATAGTAGTATCGGCAATGACCCAACGGAAGGTGACGAACTTGAAAATCCCAAAACGTCAGCGGCAAAGTGACGGCAAAAAGGGGGAAACCCGATGGAGCTTGGCAACAAGGCCCGAGATTAGACGGCTGGAAGCGGATTTAGCTGGCGGCAAGGAACGGCGGTTGACGGTTGGTTGCGGCAACGATTACGTGACCCAGCGTCCGACACCAAAACCTGTGTGTGTGCGGGTCGTATAATTAGTCAAGTTTGGCGTTCCCACTCTTAACAATGTTCTGGTCATCCACTCAGGCAACGACTACCAACGAAATTGTGACGACTTCAAAACGTCTCGAGGCGGAATCGCACGGCATGAAAAGGTCAAGCGAGTGATCATGGCGGCCGTCTACATCACAGTTTTTAAAGATATCAACAGCTTTCCTTCGTTCATAACCCAGTTTTTTGTTTGCTAATATACATTTTGAGTAATTGCTAAACGTGCCCATACAGTGGCTTTAATGAATCACCACCATTCTGCTGATTTCATTCTTCAACAGATTATTGCGGACAGCCGAACTTTGACCTCGAGATCAACCAAGAGGTCAGCATTCAGAGCCCAGACGTTACATCGTACCTTTGCGTTTGGCAGTTCAAAGCACCTCCCTCTAGCCGGATGCTACTACGATCTTACAATAACGTAATAAATGGGTCTATGCTCGTGGTCTCTTTATCAAAGGTTACCTTCTACGAGGCAGTAATGGGAGGTCCCCGTCCCTATTACGTCATCTTTCAACCATTTGGCGTCGGCTCAAGTGTTCACAGGAAAAGAGTAGTGAAAAATGATGCTATATGGGTGATCTTTGGCAACGCTATCTTTGGGAACCAGCTGGAACAGCCTGTGTTTAATCTACGTGTCACGGCATTAAACGAGAGTGGTAAGAACAGTTTTGTATCGAACCAAACCCTTAGGTTTTATTACAGGTCCACCAAACATCTCGTTTTTCTCTCCCCATTTCAGTAACATTTGCTTGCCCCCCAATTCCCCCTATAGATATGGTCATCAACCACACAGTCCTTTGCACCATTTTTGCAAATGTTTATACCCCCCCCCCCAAAAAAAACAAATGGGTTGTTAAAATTTACACCACGACCGACATATACAGACACCGTCAAAAGAGTAAACATTTACAACATTATGGGATAAAAAAAAACACTAATTACGCAAACAAGAAATTACTTTGGTATTTGTTTTATATCTCTCGGGTATGAGGCAGCAACTGCTGCTCTTGCTGCTGGCTGTTACGACATTTTATTACCCATTTTGACTGTTAAATGCTGATTCAATGGAATTGAATGACAAATAGTTAGGACTCGTCTCATCTCGACTCGTCTTAACTTAGTATTAATCTTAAGGTCTGCATGCCACAGTGCAGGGTTGTTACTCGCCCATGTCCTAAGATTAGTCTTAAGTTAGGAAATATTTTGTGAAATCGACGGCGGGGTTTTAATGTGAATGGATTCTTTTTTTAAAGGCAGTGGACACTATTGGTACTTACTCAAAACAATTATTAGCATAAAACCTTACTTGGTAATGAGTATTGGGGAGCTGTTGATTGTATAAAACATTGCGAGAAACGGTTCCCTCTGAAGTAACGTAGTTTTCGAGAAGGAAGTAATTCTCCACGAATTTGATTTCGAAACCTCAGATTTAGAATTTGAGGTCTCGAAATCAAGCACCTGAAAGCACACAACTTCGTGTGACAAGGGTGTTTTTTCTTTCATTATTATCGCGCAACTTCGACGACCAATTGAGCTCAAATTTTCACAGATTTGTTATTTTATGCATATGTTGAGATACACCAAGTGAGAAGACTGGTCTTTGACAATAACTATTATAACACACCTCTTGCTTGTTCTGTGATCTGGTTGGCTGAAACACGGTCACGTGGGATGAACTAATATAGTCTAGTGATCGCGCGCGCGTGTTTTCCGGGAACTAGTTCCCGAGCGGGCACTAGTTTTTGAAAATAGTGCCCGGTTACAGCGCCCTCTCTAGACTTGAACCGTGAAGAGCAACTACAAAACTTCCTTTCTTTTCCAGATTTTTGTTCTTATTTCACATGTAAGACCGAGCTGTGTTATAAAACACATATTGACTGGCATAATTCGGTAACTAGTGTAGGTCTATTCCCCCTCGGGCCTGTGAGTGACCAGAAGAAGAGGTCACTCAAAGTCCCTCGGGGGAATAGACGTTCCAGTCAATATGTGTATAATAATGTCCAGTATCTTTAAGTTGGCCAGGAAAATATATAAGGCAGATGACTGTAATAATTCCGATGGGAAAAAACATCATTATATTATTTTATTTCTTGTGACAGTCACGTGCAGCGAAGATGAGTTTCAATGCGACACTGGCATTCAGTGTATATCGAACAATACGAGATGTGATGGTCTGCCCAACTGCGATGACTATTCTGATGAGATAGGGTGCAGTGGTAAGGGCAGTCAAAGTAAAACCTACGGCCTAGCTAGCCATTTGACAGGGATTTTTTTAACGTAAAATTACGTTTGGGTTCGGTTTAAAAGGCGTTTTATGAGTGTTTTAGGGCTTAATTTTTTTTGTCATGTAATGTTTTTTAAAACGTGAATAGTATGATGTTTCAAATGGGTTAAAATGATTTGCTAGAGGTAGGAAAGGTTATTTTCATAGTTGTTCAGGACCAGCGCAGCTGAGCACAGCGTATCAGTAAGCTTGGTCGACTTTTTGCAAGCCCAGCAAACAGTCGTTGGAAGAAATCTTTACAAAACACGGTTTACAAAAATATTCATGGTTTGTTATTAACCATAATTTAAGCGTCTGAAAGTTGTGTGTTTATGAACACACGCACGGGGTTGCTTCATGTTTTTTCCGAGCTTTGCCACAAAAGCTCGAAAAATCCATTTCACTTATGGTTGTGTTTACGTTAAATTACTTATGTCATAAAGTTAAGGGTCCTTATTAACTGACGTTAAACTGCCTTGGGTAGTCGGCATTTTACTTTTAACACCTCTCCAACATTATTCATTCGAAGACAAGTTCTTTTCTATAGCCCAAAGCGCCAATCCGAGGGCACTGTGTACCCATTAACCACATTGTCCTTAATCCAAACCATAGATATGTGCCAACCCAAGGAGTTTGCGTGTAACCAAGGTTCTTATGAGCAGTGTTTCTCTTCAACCATCATTTGTGACAACTACAATCAATGTGACGATCTGCGGGATGAAATTGGCTGTGGTGAGTGGTGTTTTAACAGTTTTATCCATCTGATGTTTTAAATACTACCCGGATGTAAAAGGGCCAAATGGTAAATTACCAACCCTCTCTTATCAGATACAGACAGGGGAACAATCTAGTGGGTCACTAGCCGTTATACCTTGTGTGCTGCAAAGTGCCGATTGATCCCCATTGTGTTATCGACATCTGAGAAATTATTAAGAGAAGGGTTGTTTTCGTGTGTATTATTTTAATCGGCATTAAATCAAGCGTACATAAAAAACAAAAACAAAACAACATAACAATTACACTGGTTTGTAGCCAACGATAGCCCCAAAAAGGTGAAAACAGCTTATTTCCACTGTGGTCCTTAAACAACTTGGGGCAAACATCAAATACAAAAACACAAAAATGTGCAACTGAATTGAAACCGAATCATCCTGAAAACGGTGCATGTCCTAGGTGAGTTTAAGGGTCATAAGTAGTAACACGTAAGTCACCCGCACCTAAGCACACATGTGCACCGTGTGCAACATTCTACCTAGCTCGAAGGGCGTTTATACGCAGGTTCTGGCAAGAGACCGCCGCTGGCCTATCCATTTATCTCCATTATACTCTATAATGGACATTGTTCATTTTCTGTGCGTTGCCCAACCTCTTGCATCAAGACGATAGTGCTCGATATTGGAAAGTGTACAACGCTCAGTTGTAACTCGCCAGAGCGCGCCCCCTTTGACTGGTTTGTGGGCAAGACCAGTCTCCGGCGTAGGCTGGCAAGCTATATCTTCCATTAATTTATGGAATCGC
Organism: Asterias amurensis; assembly: GCF_032118995.1. NCBI lineage: Eukaryota > Metazoa > Echinodermata > Asteroidea > Forcipulatida > Asteriidae > Asterias > Asterias amurensis. The sequence goes on along the minus strand of NC_092659.1, from coordinate 6,773,774 downwards.
TGCTGACCTTTCATTTGTAATTTATGTCACAGTGATGACAACCCCATTCCTGCATCACAGCAGATTCTCGGAATGAGTGGGTCCAATTTCATGGTTCTGCTTACCGAAATATTCTGGGCTGGTGACCACCTGCTCTGCGCTTACTGTGCAAGCATCGAATTTTGTGCGCTAGCTTTGTAATCAAATGCCTAAAATGTGAAGTACGCACATGTACATGCAAACATTTCGTGAACCCGTGCAATACGCTTGACGTAAGCGCGGAATTCCTTGATTCCGTAAGCGCCGGATTTGCTTTCGGAAAACAGAATCATAAAAAACGGCCAGGGAGCCCACATTTGACAGTTTTTATTTATGTTTCTAGCCCCATCATGTGGGAGTCACGCCCTTTATCTACAACAAGATCAAACCCATCAGCTGGTTGTATCTCCAAATGATCCAGCTTCATATCCTAATATCATCAAATGCATCTGGTTGATCACTGCACCTCCGGGAACTGCAGTTTTCATCCAAACCGTCAAAATCAACATCAACGTAGCTACTCTAACGGTTGGAAACGGTCGACTGGTTGACCAGACTCGTATTATTTGGGAAAGGAGGGGAGGGACAGCACCTCTTACTGCTTCATCAGAAGGGAACGAAGTCTGGGCGACCTTGGATGATTATAAAAATAATATTGTCGAGAATGCATACTTCATTCTAGAGTTATCTATACTGGATCAGTTAGGTAAGATGGTCTCAAATGATTAGTTTTCAGTTTCTAGAAGACTTGCGCGTCTGATGAACATGAGTGCCTGTTAACTGTATACCAAATACATCAAATGTAACTGTTAAAACTACGACTCTTTGGATGATCCTGGTCGCATTTTATGTTCAAGAGGCGAAGCCGAATAAAAATTAATATAGACCGGTCTGGAGATCACACAATAAAAAAAGTCAATATTTGTCTGGCATACTCCATATTTTTGGCCTAAGCGGTACAAGAAGCTGCGGTATTATTATTATTATTGTTTTTTTATCGGTATAGTACATCGGTTGCTATGGTATGGTTTATTGTTAATAGCTGCGTGCGTATGAGGCGTGTCACGTTTGCATGGTTTCTAGTAAAAAATTAAGACATCATGTGACACACCCTAAATAAGTCAAAAGCCAGAAAACTTTTTAAGAGGCGTTAAAAAAAAGTGTGTTTCCTTCACACGTTCGAACTGTGTACATTGTTCTCAGTGGAGACAAGCGGGACCTGTAGGGGGACGAAACACTCAAGATGTTTAACACGTTAAAATCAAATAGTCACTTGAGTAATAAATTGTTTCTCCAAAGTGCTATGTCGTGGGGTCAATTTCCTTGGTATGCGATATACTATCCAGATAAGTAATGCTCAACCATAGAGGTAGGTCTTGCTTTGAGAGGTACAACATTATTTGTAATGTCTTTTCGGATGCAAGCTTTTATATTTAAAAGTGCTTCTAGCTAATTGAGAATTTACTTTGTGTTTAACGTATCAAACAAAACCCAGGAACTTGTTACATGATTTAAACCAAAGAATTGAGAGACTTTTCGTAAACGTTTTTTTATCAGTGAACTGTTCCGGGGATTATGAAGTCGCCTGTAAGAGCAGGTACCAGTGTGTCAACAAATCTAATTTATGCGATGGTATTTTTCATTGCTGGGATCGTTCTGATGAGCTTTCATGTGGTATGTAGCCCTACGATGTATATAATTGTGACAAAACAAGCAGGGTAATACGTGAGCAGAGCTGTGTTTAGGAGAGTTGCATCGCAGAGGGAATTGTATTTGCTTTTTGGAAGGGGGTCACGTGGTTGCCGGATGCCATTTTCGGTCATAATGCAGCACAGCCTAATTGGCAGACTAGTCTTGAACCCTGTTTTGGCCTATGCGTTTTCTTAACAAAATGGCTTAAACAAGGTTATTGCAAATCTCAATTAAAACATGAGCTTTTTGAAGAGCATGATGGGAGAATGTTTTAAACACCCAACAGAAGCCCGGTTAAGAGTTTACACCTAAAGAAGGACATGTTTTTTGTTTTTTCTTTTTCTTTTGTTAAGTGGAGATGCTTGCCCTTGCGCATTGTAAATACATTTAAAGTTATCGTAGGTGAATGTTTACTGATAGAGAATAGAAAAAAAAACTGTGGATATGGGGAAAAGTCTAAAAACTCCCGTGTCAGAACTGTACTGTAACCGGGTCCAATTGTGCTTGACCCATTTTTGAGTCAGTTTTACCCAGAATGTATGTAAAGTTTACCCAGACTATATAGGGTCAAAACAATGCATAATTCGATTTAGCAATCTCTATTTGTAACCATTTTCAGGGCCAGCCTGACCAGGGTCAACTTTCTTTAATAAGCTGCTTAGCAGAAAATGATAATGTTTGACACAGGTTCTGCTTAGTGCAATAAGCAGGAAACCAGCCACATACCCATGTGAAGTGGTGTTTTGGTTGGTAACCTTATTCTGGTAACCAACATTTCTATATACATAGGTACTTTTCGTGCCTTAAGCATTTATTTGAAATTTAGGGACCCTAAAAACCGGGTTCGGACCGGGAGTTGTTAGCTGGTAGTATCCGAGATGCTCATTAAAAGGACACTGGACACATTTGGTAATTGTCAAAGACCAGTCTTTTCACAGGGTGTATCTCAACAGATGCATAAAAAACAAACCTGTGGAAATTTGGGCTCAATTGGTTGTCAAAGTTGCGAGACAAAGATAAACACCCTTGTCACACGATGTGTGCTTTCAGATGCTTGATTTCGAGACCTCAAAATCTAATTCTGAGGTCTCGAAATCAAACTCCTGGAAAATAACATTTTTCTCTCGAAAACTACGTTACTTTAGAGAAAGCCATTTCTCACAATATTTTATACTATCAACAGCTCTTCATTACTTGTTATCAATTAAGGTTTAATTCTTATATTTTGTTCGAGTAATTACCAATAGTGTCCACTGCCTTTAAGTAAAATCCTGTACATCCTATGCTGTGTATAATAGGTCAGTGTGACTTCGGCCTGCCGTGTGAGGACAACGACGGACATCAGTTTTGTCTTCCGGAGATGTTTATCTGTAATGGAAGTTTTGACTGCAAAGATTTTATGGACGAGATACCATGCTGTAAGTAATAATAATAATAATTTGGGGGGCTATTCATCCTTACTTGCAGATAGAGCTGAATTGCGAAGGACACGTTTACAACGTGATCGAGAAGCAGGCATGCAAGGACACCTTCAGCATCCAGCCAAAGTTCAAAAGTGTTTGATTTTTCCCGAGGGAGGAAAACCGGATAGTCTGGAAAACCCTCGTGGCATAGCAGGGAACCAACGCACAACTCAACTCACATGGCCCCGGCCGGGAATCGAACTGGGACCACCTTGGTGAGAGGCGAGTGCTTTACGCAAAAGCCAACCATGCCACCAAGTCAAGTATTACTAGAACGAAAATCATAAATCTGAACAAAATAAACCCGGAATATCAAGACTGGTTCAACAGATTCAATATAATTTTCTTTGCGATTTTGGGGGCATGTCACGAGGCAATTTCTAGGCAGCCAGCTCCTCAGTCTTCATGTTGTAAAGGGCATTCACATAATGTTGACACATTATTCTTGGGAATTGTTAGACTGGGCCTCTGTCTTTATCCACAAGAATTAAGACATGTACCTGCTACTCATTAGATACATTAATATCATTGGATAAACGCAGAGACTAAAAGCTACCGTATCTGGGTTTGTTTTTATTGGTCTGCTGTGTTAACCTCGAAAAACCAATCAAAACACAGATATGGAAAGCTTACTTTCTGTCGTCTGCATTTGTCCACGTGTGTGGTATTATGTATCATATACAGTACATACATGTGGATGAACCTGCGTTTGTCCCTATGTGAAATGAATGTAGGTCAAAGGTGAATATACACGCCGGTTTGGAGGCCGGTATTTGGCGTTTTTCATGAGCCTCGAAGTGTGACGTCAGATGTTCAGGCTATAGGGGAGCGTAATACATAGTTTGAAAAATTACTTGTGCTACCAAAATGGTCCCGTAGCAAGTTCTGCACTTGGTTGCCTCAAAGTTTCCTTGTTCCCTTGTAGAGTCACGTCACACGAGGCAATTTACAAGTAACCAGTTACAGGTAATTTCCATCAAGGGGGAGCATTCACACATGATTGTCAACATTACTTTTTTGGTCCAATGGAGATCATAATACATTTTTGAAAAAATATTATTGTGCTACCAAAGTGATCCTGTAGCATGCATCGCAGTTGTTTGCCTCCAAGCTTCGTGTAAAATAATTTGTATGCTTTTAACTCGATCACGTCATTTGTTTGTTTTCCGTAAATTGTTTGTATAGTATCATGCCTCACAGTCTGTTAATCCCTTGCTTCATGATTGCTTTCTTTCTGCAGCAAGTTTATTTTGTGGAAGTGAGAGATATATCAATCTTGAAGACTATCCAGATAACACGTATAACATTTCATCCCTTGAAACGGGATTTCCACCACAAACAGCCTGTCTCTGGATCTTCACCGCAAAGCCCGGATACAGGTGAGCTTTTTTTCTAAAGAGAAATATTTGTTATTATATCAATGTGTGTTAAAGAGGTTATCAACTCGTGGTTAAAACCCAACGAGGCCTGGTTCGTGATAAATTTATCGAGACGAAGTCGAGGTAAATTATCAAGAACCAGGCCTCGGCGGGTTTAAACCACTACTTGAAAACCGATTCAACACACTTTGATTCCCATTCATAAATACATTTTCGGTCAAAAAAATTGACACTTTTTGGTCAAAAAGTAAAATAAATGCAAACATTGTAACTGTTCAATGATTTATTTCAACACAACACCCCTCCCGCTCGGGTAAACAACTCCTTGTAAGGGAATGCTGTGCGCGTCGCGCGTATCGCGTGATGTGGCACAACTGTTCCAGCCGTTGCTCTCGACCAATAGGAATGAAGAAACTGTCCTATAAAAACAGGTGCAAGCTTGCGTGTCACGCCCATGTTTCAACAGTTTTTATTGGTCTTAAACAACGTGACGCGCTCTCCACCAGTAGGAATAGCGAAACTGTTTGAGATATTATGAAAATAATTTAGCAAAACCCATTTTTTCCAGCGGTTACAAAGCGCTACAACAAAATATATAAAGACCACAAAGAAATGCAATAAACAAACATGCAATTTTATAGATGCTTTTAATTCTTACTGGGAAGTGGAACCAGGTATTGAGTTCCAGAGTGCAGAAGCAGTAGTATATAGGACCCCTATATGAGAGTGAGTGGTCCTTTGACAGGTCGCTCAGCTTCACTTGGTCCATTTCAAAAAATAATGTAAACATAAGTTCGGACAGGCCCAACTTGGATGCACTGTCGGATCAGGGAAAATGGTACAGAGAGGACAGTACTGATACTAGTTTTTGTTGACAAAACTAAAGGGAGCGTACAACAATGAAATAACAAAGGAAGCATTCAGTTTAAGCCATTTTAAGTGTTTAAACACCTGGAGACCGGTCAGAATAATCTCAAGCACTCTTACAATGAATTTTTTGAAAATTCCATTTCCACATAATCCCTTTCAATTGTTCTGAAACATCAAATGAGTGGCTTGGGGAAAAAATGAAACAAATTGCAACCAGTCTGGAAGAAATCTGTCGAGGACATGATCGAATACACCCAGCGTTGACGGTAACATAATTTATTTTTTACACTTTTACACCATGGTACTTTTTTCAACAGTATCTTAATTTCAACAATATGCTGGTTTCTTTTCGTGCAATGACTATATAAGTATCCATTACTGTTATTGGATAAAGGATGGTGGTAACATGATGGAGTCCGTTGCTTTCTTTCTTATATAAAAAAGGGTGTTGCTAGACGTGAAACACCAGAACATAACCAATGATGGCACCGTTACGACTGTAGGGAGTGGCGTAGATCCAACTAACATATCGTCTCAGCTGGTGTCCCTTGGTGGATATTCACCGCAAATGTTGATCGCCTCTTTGGAAAACTCAATGTGGATGACTTTTCGAGTTGAACACATTCGAGACGGGAAAAGGGGACCGTTGTGGTATCGCGTTCAGGAGTTCAACGATACCGGTAAGTGTTATTTAACTGTGACACTTATATTCACACTTTTAAGTGACCTACTCCTTGAATGTGATGTCACCAGTCCCCTTTCTAAAGGAATGAATAGCGAATAGTTGTGCGCACCTTGCTTGGAATAAAAAAATCTTCAATCCATCCACGTTCAGCGGGTACCATCGTTGTTTGCTGCACTTGCTAACGGACACCAGCCCTCAGAAATATCAGGAACGATTTAATCGTCTGTCGGACTTGTATGTAGGTGATGTAGCTAAACCATATTTCGTCAAAATGGAGTCCTTTTCACTATCGAAAGTTACAGTGTTTCTCACGAAGTAAGTTTCCATAGTCGTTCATCTTCCAGTTACAACTGTGCACTTAGTCTGTGGAATTTTGTTGCCAGACGAGGTAAGGGACACTGTACGCCTTTTTGAAGTATTGCGGATGTGATGGGAGTGTACTGTTTGGTTTGAGTGCATACACACGATTTTACTAAAACCTTATAGTGTTGTAGCATTGTGTCCACCGTATCTCAAAAAGGCTTATTGATCTGTCGTCATTTAACGATACCTTTGACACTTACACCTTTATATAAATGGTGAACACTTTAAATGGGGCCAGCATGACGTTTCTTAACATTAACTTTTTAATTTTAGTCCCATGTGAGGAAGGAAAGTTTAGGTGTGACTCTCGTGTGTGCATACCCGGTCACCTTCAGTGTGATGGCATCACTAACTGTGAAGACCTCAGCGATGAGATTGGTTGTGGTAAGGTGTCCCTCACAACCCGTACCCCTTCGTCGACACAATTTTAGGCTATTTACGCCCTCTCTTGACTTCAATCCCATGTAGTGATTGTTTAAACCTGAACATTACACTTTATACTATACCTCATATATATTCATGATCGAGAGTCGAGTTCTTTTTGATCCATTCATCATCACGTGCCAGGTGCTGCTTTTGATATTTACCAAGCGCGCACGTTAGTAATCACACACATGGTTAATGCGCATGACAAGTAGAATAGGGCCCGGGCAGCCCGTGAGCTATTCTACTTGTCATGCGCATTAACCCTGTGCGACCGGTCAGCATGGACGCTATTCTACACGCGCTTAAAGGCAGTGGACACTATTGGTAATTACTCAAAATAATTATCAGCATAAAACCTCAATTTGTAACGAGTATTGGGGAGAGGTTGATTGTATAAAACCATAGAGTTATAAATACCTCTATGTATAAAACATTGTGAGAAACGAGTACCTCTGAAGTCGCGTAGTTTTCGAGAAAGAAGTAATTTTCCACGCATTTGATTTCGAGACCTCAAGTTTAGAATTTGAGGTCATGGAATCAAGCATCTGAAAGCACACAACATCGTGTGACAAGGGTGTTTTCTTTTCATTAGTATCTCGCAACTTCGATGACCGATTGAGCTCAAATTTTCACAGGTTTGTTATTTCATGCATATGTTGATATTTACAGCAAGTAAGAAGACTGGTCTTTGACCATTACCAATAGTGTCCCATGTCTTTAACGGTCTTGGTAACTGTTTTGTACACACGCACGATCATCGCTCTAGCGACATCCAAAACATGAACAGACTTTTCATGTGCATTTCATTTCATAGTCGTCTTTGTCTCTGGCTCCAAGTTATGTTCCGGTAACTGAATATGTATGAAGTATAGTAAAACAAATATAACCTGGTTTATTTTGGTTTTCGCGTCGGGAACTGGTTTGCCAACTTCCAATAGCTTGGGGGCTAATATCGACTTGTCACCCTCAAACCATGTTGTATTTGTATAAAAATTAAGGCTTGTGAATTACGCCAATTACCTGCATTGAGCGAGCGTAAACGGATCCTTAAAATGCACACTTGACCTCACATGGAGGTCCATTTCACATAGAAGTTGCAGTCAAAACTGTCATAAATGTTGACATACAAAACATGTAACATGCATGATGTACATGTACATGAACAATTATGATTGTTTTTATGCACACTTGCTTCTTCATCGTTAATCCAACTGGCTCAACGGTTTAACCTGTTACCCAACTAACCAAGTGATCTTCTGTGTGACTTAGTTGGTATTAGATTGCATGAATAATGAGTTGTTGATATTAATTCTGAAATGTAATATGCCAACAGATATCTGCAACGGCCAATCAACAATCAACATTACCGACGACCAAGTTCATACTCTGCGAGCAAACATCGAAGAAGATTCGATCCAGTTTCCCTATGGCAAAACTTGTGTGTGGCAAATTGTGGCATCTGTTGGACACCGTATAAAACTCACCATTGTTGAATTCGACTCCAAATATCCCTCAGAAAAACCACACTTCACTTTCTGTGACGGGACTCGGTTTACAACTGGGCAAGCTTTTCATGCATTTTCACCGATAGCTGTTACATCAAAAACAAACAATGTGCTGGTGTTATTATTGCCCACTGTCAGCTACAGCACTCGGTTTACTCTAGAACTGGAGCAGTTTCAACCATTGGGTGAGTGGTTTATGCAGACCAAAAAAGCCATGTTAATGTAAACACATAGGTTGCGATGATCGCGCTAGTGTTATTTTGAAATGTACAAATACTTCTAAACGGGGCTGCTCCGGGCCAGATCACTATGCCGTTTTAGAAATATCATTTTGAAGCCAATTCTTTGTGCAGCCTTTTCTTTACACCTCAATAGACCGTTATGACGTGACACTGAGGTGACCTCCTAAAAGGTTCAAGGTGAACCCTTTTAAAGGCAGTGGACACTATTGGTAATTACTCAAAATAAATATTAACATAAACACCTTACTAGGTAACGAGTAATGGGGAGAGATTGATAGTATAAAACATTGTGAGAAACGGCTCCCTCTGAAGTAACGCAGTTTTGGAGAACAACAGTTATTTTCCACGAATTTGATTTCGAGATATCAGAATTAGATTTTGAGGTTTCGAAATCAAGCATCTGAAAGCACACAACTTGGCATGACAAGTTTTTTTTCTTTCATTATTATCTCGCAACCTCGTCGACCAAATTGAGCTAAAAAAATTACAAGTTTGTTATTGTATGTGTTATGTTGATATACACCAAGTGAGAAGACGACAATTACCAACAGTGTACAGTGTCTTTAAGAGTTTGAACTACTCGCTCGTAATTTATTGACATTTTAGCTCTAACAATGGTGATTTCGTTGTCTAAGTCTGACACATTATTAAAACATCCTTCCTTCCATTGTGCGAAGGGCAAACTCATGCGGGGCTTAAACACGCACGTACAATTGTACTCAAATTCGGAAACAGGAGCTACGTTCTCTGTTGTTTCAAAATCAAATAAAGGCACGTTGTCGACCATATCTCGCCACCACCCTTTCCCCAACCATAAGAGGGGATTTATTTTTATTTAGCCTTCAATGTCCATCGCTTAAATTAAGGGAAGGAAAAATGTCTTGCAACATCTAATTGTCTGTTGGTGGTCGAAATGGGGCATAGTGGTGTACTATATTGTGTCACTATTGTGTGCTTGGAATCGTATGAATTCTTTGAAGAATTTGAAGTGGGAACTTGAACTGTGTTGAAGTATAAAAACATTGAGGCTACCCTCTGCCACAATATACATAGCATGGTATACTAAATGTAAGCAATTTTAAACTTCCCAGCGCCTATTTGAACACTGATTCTTCCTGCTTCTTTTTTCCAGAATGTGGGGAGGGTGATGTTGTCTGTCCATCTGGCCTGGCTTGCATACCTGAACATAAGGTGTGTGACGGTACACCACAGTGCCCGCTACTAGGCGATGAGGTCGGCTGCGGTGAGTTACCTATTGTGTAGGGCAGTGTAAGGCAAAAATTATAGAGCACCTTGGGTGCGTTCACTTCATTTTAAACCAATTCTATAGACATCACAAATTGTGCGATAAGTAAACAACAATTTGATAGTCTTTGCGTTCTTAACCAGGTGACGCTGGTTGTCGAGTTAGAAGACTATGGTTCTCCAGAAGCAGATTTGTGCTTGGATATGTGACTTTTGTAAATTTATTTCACAATGAAATAACTCAAAATTGGCAACAGGACTCTCCGAAATATTGACTGGAAAACTAAACGCACTCAACATGTTAGCAAACAACGTGCAATCATTAAGCTTTGTACTGCTGTGTGTTAAGAATTCGAGTTTAAATTGTACTATAAGAATTCGGAATTATAGTTGTTTATGTAACCTTACGTAAGTCCCATCATGTTATCCGGTGGTCGCGATTCTCGTCTTGATGACCCATTGTCCCCAACCGCAGAACATTGGAATTCCACACGAAATCGATGTTCAAAATGACTGACAATACTCGCGACTCCGACGGCAGATTATAAGTATAGGTTTCCATCAGAGACGTACGGGTGCGAACTTCAACTGCCGGGCTAGCAGCCGTAAGGCGTGGCCCCCATGTCATTTGGCTGACTGTGCTGGGTCCTTGCCGGTGTAAGGTTTTGCTATTGCATTTTTATAGCAAAGCATGCATACAAAAATTGTATGCAAAGATTTGGGACGAAACTGTTCCTTATTTTTTCCACGGTCTTCCCCGGTTTGCAGATGAATGCAGCAGTGACGATTACTTGTGCGAAGGACGATGTATTAGGGAGGAGCAAAGATGCAATGGAGTTGGAGATTGCACAGACTTTTCAGATGAGTATAATTGTTGTAAGTATTGAAAAAGTAGCCGTGAAACGAGATAACCGTAAATATTACATGAATTAAAGTCACCTGGAAGTGGTATTTTGTCAAAATAAAGCCTTTGTCACTAAAATGTGTTTTGATGAGTATAATATGAACCAACAGTTAACTAAGGTTCTACAAATTTAGTTTCCACCCGAAAAGGCGCTGTTCGTGACGTCAATCGAGGCGCTGTAAAAGACGTCGGACCGGACCACTTTGCAAACTGACCCCATTTTAGTTGTAAACCAGCAGCAATACACCTGGTCGACATTGCCGGAAAAAATGCAAGAAATGAACCTTTTTTGGAAAGCTTTTTTTTGTTCGATGTTCGATCGGGGCAAAGTCTGCCTCGATTGACGTCACAAAAGGGGTAGGCGAAGTCACCCCAAACAACTTTATCTATTTTTTAAACATACAAATCCTTACAAACAATTACTCAACAAATTATTTTATTGTTCATTAACATTATACTGTAATGTTTGAAGGCAAACAAATTCTAATTCCAGGTGACTTTAACAATAATAATATTAAGACTTGTAATGCGCTCATATCCACCCTGATCACGATCACGGCACAGTATAACAGTTTTTTTTTATTAAACAGACACGACAGACTGTGACATAAGATAAGTTTTGAGACGAAATTTGAATGTTGCTGCTGCTGCTGCTGCTGCTGCTGCTGCTGCTGCTGATGCTGCTGCTGCTGCTGCTGCTGATGCTGCTGCTGCTGCTGCTGCTGATGCTGCTGCTGCTGCTTCTGCTGCTGCTGCTGCTGCTGCTGCTGCTGCTGCTGCTGCTGCTTGTAAGGCGCAGTAAAACCAACAAAATTAGTCATTGAAAACCTGTGACATTTATAAGATAAGTTTTGAGAAGAGACTTGAATTTTGTGGTACAAAGACAAGATCGCAGATTAAGTGGTAGAGAGTTCCAGATGCGTGGCGCAGCTGAAGAAAAAGACCTGTCACCCCATGAGTGTTGAGACTTGGGTTCAATGAGAAGAAGCATGGAACTTGATCAAAGATTCCTTGATGGAGTGTAAACTTAAAGCAGTTCGGATATATAGTGGGGAGCCTTGCCATTAAGAGCTTTGTGGACAATGAGCACCAACTTGAAGATGATTCGTTGAGAGATAGGGAGCCAGTGTAGTTGTTTCAGAATGGTGATGATAAAACAGGATTTTCTAGACAGTGTCACAATGCAGCAGCAGTATTTTGGAGCCGTTGAAGTCGGGAAATCTGGTTGTTAGGAAGACTGTCGAGTAAAGCGCACCAGTTATCCAACCAATCGCGGATCTGTTGCCTGACTATCAAGTTGTCATTTATTTGGATTGATTAATTATCAGTTCACGTTCTGCCAACAGATATCTGCAACGGTCAATCAACAATCAATATTACCGACGACCAAGTTCATTATCTGCGAGCTAACATCGAAGAAGATGGTTTCAAATTTCCCATTGGCAAAATGTGCGTGTGGCAAGTTTTAGCCTCCCTGGGACACCGTATACAACTCAGCTTTGTTGAACTCGACTTCAAACTTACTCCATGGAATGAAAAACCATTCTTCATTTTCAGTGATGGCACTCGGTATACAACTGAGCAGGAGTTCTACAACAAAAATAAAGAAATTACATACGTCGTTACATCAAAAACAAACAACGTGCTGGTTTTACTTGTGCCCTTATGGAGGCACAGCACTCGGTTTACTGTAGAACTTGAGCAGTTTAAACCATCGGGTGAGTAAATCCGTGTTTAGTTTATGGTTGGGGATAAAAAACACAACGGTTGCATGGATAGGCACAAGCCACAAATCGAACGCGCAAGTGCTATGTTGAAATTTACAACTGTTTCTAAAATTTGCTGAAGCAAGTTTGAATAGATTACTATTGTACAGATATTGACTGCTTCGAGTGCTATGGTTAAAACTACGACTCCCAAGGTGATCCCTGGAGCGTTATATTTTCCCGAGGTGCAGCCGAGGGAAAATGGAACGGTCCGGGGATCACTGAGGGAGTCGAAGTTTTAACAATACCACGAGTAAAAGCAGTCAATATTTAATTTGTTTTATAACACCCCCAACAGACTAGTTATCATCCTCGTACACGAAACGTTCGTACGCGCGTTTCAGATACACAGATGCACAACTGATTGGGTTGATAAAAAACTATGTAATAATGTTTGAGGATGACAACAGAACTTTGAAAAGAGGAACAATAATTCGCCTCAGGTGCCATTTTCCCCCTCGGGTGTACAAAACCCATGGGCCCCAATCACAGCGTGCAACAATAATATTATACACATAATGAATGTTTATGAGTGCAATGGTGCGAAAATGTTCATGAGTTGAAAGATAGAATGTTCTATTCAACGAGGCGGAGCCGAGTTGAATGGAACATTCCAGCTTTCAACGAATGAACATATTTGCACTATTGCATGAATGAAAAACATTCATTATTTGTTTTATAGAACATCCAAGTAGATCTTTGTCATTTTGATTGGAAGATACAACTTTCAAAACAAACAAAGCTTAGGCCTACAAATTTTAATTGTGAAATTACACCCGTTTCTCTTAAATGGGTCGGCCTGTTGGATTCAACAGTCACAAGGTGCGTTCTGTACAGCTATCTTGAGACACGCAGAAGCCGAATGCTAGTAATTTTACTAATAATATGCCTTGCAGTAACACTGCTGCGTTACCAAAGACACGCGCACGCAGTGATGTTTTTACTCAGCTTTTTCGTTCCATCTGAAAAGGACCAAATTGCACGCTGGCAGCTAGCCCTATATAGGACTCTTTCTCTGTACACAGGAACAGAGTCCTAAGTATTGAGGCCCGTTTCTGGGGCGGAAAAATTTCACAGCTTCATAACTTAAATCTTACCTGCAACAAGCCATTAATTTCAACAGATTCACATTCCATGACGGCATACATTTTTCTGCGGTGGGTTTTGGTCCTCATATTTTCCTCACAAATCCGTCATTTTTGTGAAATAATGCAGCTTCCAACGTTAAAAAATTCCCGTTTCGATCGTTTTCTCACAGTGTTGTCTGTTGTCGTGCGTACGCGTATACATTCGCGTGCATGACGCATGATGCAAGCTTAGACGCATGAATTCTTGGTCACCGTATCTTGACTGCACACAGCGTTAACAACACAATTCAAAAATGTGCGCGTCGCGCGTCTTGCGTACAAACGGCAGACTGTGAGAGTACGGACAAAAATGGGTATTCCTTAACGTTGGGAGCTGCATTATTTCATGAAAATGACGGATTTGTGAAGAATATATGACGATCAAAACCCACCGCAGAAAAACACATGCTGCCATGGAATGTGAACCTGTTGAAATTGGTGCTTTCTTGCAGGTAAGATTTGAGTTATGAAGCTGTGAAAATTTTCCGCCCCAGAAATTTACCCTGATGTCCAGGACGTCACTGTAGTACAAAACGAAAGTGTAAGGCCGCCAGGGCTAGCTGGCAGCGTGCAATAGTACTTTTCGGATGGAACGAAAACGCACGGTGAGTGACTCAGCGTGCAATGGTACTTTTATTTGCTATCACGTGACGGACAATCCTCCAATCAAATGGCAAGGATCTGCTTGGATGTTATATAAATGTTTTTTATCCCCCTAGTAGTTCGAGCTTCTGATTGGTGGATTAGCGCGTACTGGAAGATAATTATGTAATATTGGATGGCTTCGAGGGGTATACAAGAATATATCGCACGAGCTATGACAATATTGCACGAGTCGAGAACGAGTGCAATATTGTCGTAGCGAGTGCAATTATTCTTGTATCCCCCGAAAAAAAGCAATCCAATATTTTAATTATTATTTATATCAGGCTGAGGACTTGATCAAAGCAACACTATTTTGGCACACCTGATTTCAGATTTTCAAATTCAATTTTATTATGTTTTTTTTTCTATTTCAATGCTATTGAAAATCTTGAATGCGCCATACTGTGGGCAACTTCACTGTGCGTTTTTATATATAACTCTATGCTGTGTGTTATGCAGTGTAAGTGCGCATTTTAGGCGATGCGGCGTCAATACACGTAAATCTAACTTAACCAACATGGTGAGCGCATAGATATAAAATATAATACCTAGTTTGGCCGCGCGTACATACGCGCCATAAGCCGTACACAAAAATTCCTGGTTCTTCATGGACGCGCCAAAAGTCACGTGCTGGTTTTAACGCGCTGAATATGAACATTGGAAATAGCCCCTAAACACACGGTGGGCTATATTATTTGACAGGTTTGTCGCACAATTTATAGACCCATATCTATGATAAATGACAAAAAGCAAAATTCATAAACTCAGCACATAAGCACAAAAGTGAAAGTATAACACGGGCTACTCATTTATTTTTCACCGGCACGCAAACCGTGCATAATTTGAATTATTTAAGAAAAACAAAGCAATTACGTATTTTATAATCAGTTTGGAGGGTAATTAGGCCTGCACTAAACGCTAGAAATGGGTTCATGTATAGACGAGTGTAAGTAACACTCTTGCAGCAGAGTTTTGAATCCATTGAAGAGAGTCGGGTAACATACCATTAATGTAAAACCACAGAGAGCTCAAGGTGCTCTACAATTTCCGTTGTTTTGGTTTTTGAAGAACCTTTTAAATAATTAAAACTAACGTAAAGCCTGCCGAAATAAATGTGTCTTGAGCAACGTTATGAATGTATAGCGCCTACCTGTATCTAACTGGCGATCCTGATGGCGTAGGGGACAGAAAACCCTTTAGTTCAAAGATTACACAATGAAGGCGCTTGCTCATATACACAAACAGCAACATTTTAAAATTGATTTTAAATCTGACAGGCAGCCAATTCAAATCAAAGCTAATTTTCAATCCGACTCATTACTAAGACGTGTATCCATTTTCCGTTATGTTCTGGTTCATAATTGTCTGATCCTTCGTATCTCGTAGAAGCAATAAGAGGAAAAAAAATCCGAAATAATCTTTTACGTGACAGGTTTTGCCCCATCGCACTGCAATACCAGGCATTCTTCAGCAAAATGACACTGCACAGCCGGTCTTGTGCAGTGGGACGCCATTTTCTACCGTTCAGTAGCATCCTTTTTATCATGAACCCATTCTCGCATCAGTTTTGAGTCTCCATTGGTGGGGAATCTGGAATGATATTTATAACAATTATTTAAAACACATAATGGTGTTTCCCTTTACAAGCATTAACAAAACAACGTGTATCAATGTCGGTATTACTTGAGATGAGTTGTTAAACAACGACAACAATACCACCACTGCTAATAATACTATCGCACCGTATAAATCCTTTCATTACCGTGCATGCAATAAACACTCATTATCATAACAGCACACGATGGAGAGAAAAAAAGAGTAAACCTGATAAATAACCGAAATGATGTTCATTCACATCAATCATGTCAATGGTAATGCTATTGCTAAAAAAACAAAAACAAAACAAAAACATGTAGGCTAGGCCTACTTACCTATGGTATGTCAGCTTACGAAAGACTCCTGGTCCCTTTCTCTTTTCTCTGCTGCTGAGACATAGCTGCAGAGCACTTTGCAACCATCATTTTAGCCTTAAAAGGCCTAATTACATTAAATTGTATGAATATTTCGGCTTGAGGAAAGTCACGAAATTAAACCAAAATAATTTCTTCCTATACTATAACATCATTTTAAACGTCCCGTCTAGTGCACGTGACCGTTTGGTACAAAATGGCCGCGCACATGCCGGAACCCGCGTATGTACGCGCGGCCGATCTAGTTATTTAATTCTATATCTATGGGTGAGCGTTGCAACAGTCGCCGCGTGTGACGCGCGTGCAAGTGTTAAAATGCCCGGATGGAGCAATATTGAAGCAATATTGCTCCATCCGGGAACTTTGACTGACACAATATTGCTGTCATCCAGGTACTTTTTACAAAAGCGTTCAATACGCTGATATATTTTTTGCCTCTTTTAGCCTGATATAAATAATAATGTATAATGGTATATGGCTCGGGGTCGGGTAACAAGAGAAGTTATGTACACCGGTGTACATCAACTTGATCTTTCCCAGCGTTGGTCGATTTCCAGCGCTGTGTACGAAACACCCACGGGTTCGAGGGAACAGTGAGGAATTGTTTCTTGTACGTCTGCTTATAAACAATGAATACTCCTTCGTAATAATGGGTGCGTTCGATTAGCTTCCTCGACCCCTCGGTGCTCACTCGGGTGAGCCCCTGACAAGAGCTAAACGAACGATCACTCACCGCTCTCGTAGTGACGTCATGCACCTGGGGCTAGCCCCAAAGTGACCCACTCCACAAGCAGGGCACTTGGGGCTGACCCGGGTGAGCCCCTGGAATGACGTCAAAGCTATTTGAATGCTATTTGAATGCACCGGGGCGCGATATTTTTTTTTCAGCTCAGTTGCGGCAGAATCAACAGGGGGCGCTGTTTGCGGGGATTTCGTCATAGAAAATTAATGAATAATGCATATTTAGCTTCTTGTCGCACGTGTTCAATCCACCGGGCATTGCCGCGTGTGTGGCTGATAGCATAGTACTGGCTGATACAGACAGAGTTGTTGTGTGTCGCGTGTTTGTAACACAGTGTAATGTAATGTACATTGGTGTATACATGTACATTTCACTCGCACACACACACATCGACTATGGAGGAGTTTCGTCTCCATGGTGGAAATACACTCTGTTAGGTTTTTCTTCCTGCATACGGTCGTGAATTTATGTTATTCAGTGAGCATTTTATAACATGGGTGGTCGCCCTAGTCAGCATGTTCGATCATTAAAGTACGAGCATTGACAAGTACCAATCGGAACACTTTAGTTAGACTATAGCCATGAGAACACTAAATCCAAACGGTTTAATTATTACGGTGAACTGAACAGTTAAAAAATGAAATAAGTGGCAGTTGTGATTCCCATTGCAGAAATAAGTAGCAGTTGTGATTGGTAATTCCCATTGCAGAAAATCAATGAATGTGTATGAATATGATAAGGAAGAAATTATTTTCTTCCTCCATGGATATGAACCCTTGCCAACAAACACAACATACTAACAGTACACACAAACATGTTGGTGTATCCATTATCATCCATCAGCGCCTTGCCCGTGTGTGTGCGATCTCCCTCTATCATATAGCCTTGCTCAAGGCAGTCGAATTATTCACTCCGAAAAAAGACCGCCGCTGTATAAAAACCCACCGGTATACACTGTGCGTAAAATGTGTAACCACATCGCACGACACGATGCCCCCTTACACTATCCGCATGCGTCGGCCGTCAGGCCGATAGCCTTGTATGGTCTGTGTTGAAGCCACTGACCTCATTACTATAACAAGCGAAGAGTTACTGTCAGCTCATTACCATAATGCCCGCGAAAGACGAGACATGTTTACACCACACACCTATGGCAAACCATATGCCCAATAATTCGATAAACACTGTTTATCACCTGGTTATCACCTCGAAAAACTGTGTTTATCGCTTGATAAACATAGTTTTTCGATAAACAGTGTTTATCATTATTTTGATAAACCATGTTTATCTCGAAAAACAGTGTTTATCGGTCAAAAACAGTGTTTATCGGTCAAAAACAGTGTTTATCGGCGATAAACAGTGTTTATCGAATTATTGGGCAGATGGCTTGCCATACACACCACCACCACGGACGCTCAGCGAGCATGATATGGTCCAAAGGTCGTGATGAGGGAAGTGCGTGATTGGACGTCAAAATGAATAATTCATCTGCCTCACATCCTATGGTGTCTGATAGGTCTGACGAAAGATAC
This sequence comes from Asterias amurensis, assembly GCF_032118995.1. Lineage (NCBI taxonomy): Eukaryota > Metazoa > Echinodermata > Asteroidea > Forcipulatida > Asteriidae > Asterias > Asterias amurensis. The sequence continues at coordinate 6,755,200 of NC_092659.1, read as the reverse complement.
ATATTCATGAGCTGCATACTAGCATAGAGAGCCCCCCCGCCCCCCCCCCCCATTTTTTTCCAATATTGATTTTTTTTTTTCATGAAACACACTAAACCCGGAAGTTACAGACTCGACAAGGCTGTCGGCCTGACGGCCTCCGTATGCGATTAGTGGTACGAGTGCGGATGACTTGTGTGCACAGTGGTCGTACGATGTGACAGTGTGTATGCGGGTGGGTCGTGTGGTGTGATTACACGCACCACGCACAGTGTATACTGTGGGTTAGCCCTGGCAGCCTTACACTTTCGTTTTGTACTACAGTGACATCCTGGACATCAGGGTACATTTCTTGGGCGGAAAATTTTCACAGCTTCATAACTCAAATCTTACCTGCAAGAAAGCACAAATTTCAACAGATTCACATTCCATGGCAGCATATGTTTTTCTGCGGTGGGTTTTGATCGTCATATATTCTTCACAAATCCGTAATTTTCATGAAATAATGCAGCTCCCAACGTTAAGGAATTCCCATTTTTGTTCGTACTCTCACAGTCTGCCGTGTGTATGCAAGACGCACGACGCGCAAATTTTGAATTGTGTTGTTAACCCTGTGCAGTCAAGATACGGTGAGCAAGAATTCATGCGTCTAAGCTTGCATCATGCGTCTTGCACGCGAATGTATACGCGTACGCACGACAACAGACAAAACTGTGAGAAAACGATCGAAACGGGAATTTTTTAACGTTGGAAGCTGCATTATTACACAAAAATGACGGATTTGTGAGGAAAATATGAGGACCAAAACCCACCGCAGAAAAATGTATGCCGCCATGGAATGTGAATCTGTTGAAATTAGTGGCTTGTTGCAGGTAAGATTTAAGTTATGAAGCTGTGAAATTTTTCCGCCCCAGAAACGGGCCTCAATACTTAGGACTCTGTTCCTGTGTACAGAGAAAGAGTCCTATATAGGGCTAACTGTGGGTTTACAACGGCGTCTTTTTCGGAGTGAATAATGCGACTGCCTTGAGCAAGGCTATCTATCATATAGACTTGACTCAAGTCCCAATCCCGTGCCATCCCCAGAAAACTACTGTTTTGTGATGCTCTGAATTCCAAAACCTGTTCCGCATTCTCGGGACCACATTTTGACGGCGAGCGCGCACTGTACCTTGTATGCTACGGGGTTGTTTCATAGTAAGTTGAAGTAATAGCTTAGGGACATCTAACACGAGAATGGGACTTGAATCAAGTCTATCTATCATAGTGTGCTAGCGATATGACGACAACAAGCAACAACACGCAACAGCTAATGCATAATTCATATATTTTTCTATGACGAAATCCCCGCAACAGCGCCCCCTTTTGATTCTGCCGCAACTGAGCTGGAAAAAATTATCGCCACCGGGGCAGACCGGGGTCGACCCAGGGAAGCTAAACGAACGCGCCCATTGTTTGAAGACGTCAACAGAACTGCGAGAAGAGGAACAACTATGTAACAAATGGCACCTTCGGGTGTGCAAGCGCCATCTGACCCCGTCACAGTGTGCAACAATACTGGACTGCACTTATTTGAACACTGTTTCTTCCTGCTTCTTTTTCAGAATGTGGGGAGGGTGATGTTGTCTGTCCATCTGGCCTGGCTTGCATACCTGAACATGAGGTGTGTGACGGTACACCACAGTGCCCGCTACTAGGCGATGAGGTCGGCTGCGGTGAGTTACTTATTGTGTAGGGCAGTGTAAGGTCTAAAAAAAATATACAGCTCCGAAGGTTGGTGTATTGGTGTCGTGCCTAGACTTGACTCAAGTCCCAATCCCGTGCCATCGCCAGAAAACTGTTGTTTTGTGATGCTCTGCATTCCCCAACCTATTTTGACGGCAAGCGCGCATGCACTGTACGACTTGTTTGCTGGTTGGCGCGATTCGCTTGGGGACCTCTGACACGAGAACGGGACTTGATTCAAGTCTATGTCTGGCCTCGCTCTCCGCCTCCAGAAGCCCAGCTCAAATCCCATCGGGGGCACATGTGTGGATTGGGTGTTCAGTCCCTGCCTGACTCCGGGAAAAACTCTTGGGTTTTCCTCCTTCACCTAAAATGTTTAACATCCTGCAATTCTCTGCAGTCTTATTTATCCATATACGTACAGCAATAATGCCAATTGGTGAGTTTTTAGTAAATGTACACTCATTGCACCAAACTGCTTGTGACATAGTGCAGATGCAGTTTGTTTAAAGTTCAAATACATATATCTGAGTAAATATATTTATCCTTATTTTCAGGTTACTGCAACAGTGATGAATACCGGTGCGACGATGTATGTATTAGCGAAGAGCAAAGATGCGATAAAGCTTGGGATTGCACAGACTTGTCAGATGAGTACAATTGTCGTAAGTATTGAAACAGTAATGCAGTGGACACTATTGGCAATTACTCAAAATAATTATTAGCATTAAACCTTACTTGATATAACGGCTTGCCTCTGAAGTAAAGTAGTTTTCGAGAAAGAAGTAATTTTCAACGAATTTGATTTCGAGACATCAGAATTAGATTTTGAGGTCCCGAAATCAAGCATCTGAAAGCACACAACTTCGTGTGACAAGGATGTTTTTTCTTTCATTATTATCTCGCAACTTCGACGACCAATTGAGCAAAACAATTCACAAATTTCGTTATTTTATGCATATGTTGGGATACACCCAAGGTGTCCAGGTGTCGTCAAAAGACAACAATATTCCTTCCTATGCTCTTTAGATTTTCAATTGAGTTGCGTGTTTATAGACTCGCGCGTACCCGAACGAGAAAATACATAAAACGAAGAACATATCATATCCTCTTTTTCGAAGACAAATTTTGTTGTTAGTAATTATAAACAAAACAAAATCTAAATAAGAACAATTAAATCCTTATTACACTTTTTTTTTATATTGAGCCTAAGCTTTAATAATAAAAATAATAATAACAATAAATCTTTTGAAGCGCTGGTATCTAGAAAAAAGCTTCACTGTGCTATTATGACCAAGGAAAAGTTGATGGTAGTTTTATACTATCAACAGCTCCCTATCACTCGTTACCTAGTAAGGTTTTATTATATGCTAATAACTATTTTGAGTAACTACCAATAGTGTCCACTGCCTTTAACTGGCTTTGTTTACTTACAATTCAACTCCCCTCTTACGATTTGAACTGCTTCTAAAACTCGGAATATAATAAGACAACCGCGAGCCTGAATAATATGTACACACAATTTTTAATATGCATTTTTTTTTTTTTTGCAGATCCATGTGGGATAACTAAAATTGTGTTGCAGAACGAAACCGCAACTTCGTCACCCTTGGCAACACCAAAATATACAAACAACTACATGTATTTGAGCTATGAATTGTATTGCTTTTGGGTCATCACCGCCGACCCTAACGCAAAAATTTCCTTTGACTTTTCCCTAATTGACCTGGTGCTTTACTACGACTTGTTCATCATCGGCAACGGGGCCGTTGCCTTAAACTATCAATCCGAAGTTGTGGAGTTAACAGGAAATTTAAGTAGTTGCCGTGTCCTGACCCGAACCTCAGAAGCCTGGGCGTATTACCAAAGCAGAGGATCTGTAACCGCACAGGGATTTTCATGCACGATATCACAGATAAATCCGAACGGTGAGTGTGAAACTAGGACCGTGTTCGAATTGGTGGCTACGGCTGCGGCTACGACCGTTGCCAGGGGGTGTTGCTAAGGTAGCCTTTACTTCAATGCATGACGACGCGGCGATCCAGCCGTAGCCGTAGCCGTAGCCGCCAAATCGGATACGGCCTAAGATATATTTAAAGAGGTTTCGCGTGCGAACGGATACGGTTAGTGCGACGCGGATACGTCATCATCATGACGTCATACGCTACTCGCTATCCACTACACATGCAGGCGACACTGATATCCTGCGTGAAAAGTGTGCTTTCCTATTTGACATCGTTCATCGGGTGTTCTTACAACAGCCCGGATAACTCTTGAGTTATTGTTCGGTTTTTTTTTTGTTTTTTTTTTAATGTTCGATCAACATCCCAAACAGCTCTTTGTTTATTGTTCGTGTTTTTTTAAAGTTAGTTTAGTTAGTTTTAGAACATATAATTATGTATGCAACAATTGTGTTCTTTCTTTCATTATTTTATTTCAACTTCAACAACCAATTGATTCCAAAATTTCACAGGTTCGTTACTTTTTGCATAACGTTTGGATACACAAAGTGAGGATTCTAGCTTTTGACAATGACCAAAAGTATATTCCTTTAAAAGTGGAAACAAGAAGGAGAACAAGTACTATTTAAAGTAAGTCTAATTTGCTAAGGGGAAATTTGTAATACTGTGCGCATTTAAGTAGCTTTACAGCCAAAAACAATCTGCGAATAAACATATAAAATCCACTAAAACGTCGATAGCTTATATTGAACATTATATCTTTTTCAAAACAGGAACAGGTTTTTGTCGAAGCGATGAGTTTACCTGCGAGGATACTTCAGCTGGCACTGTCTGTCTTGGTATGGATGAATTTTGCAATGGTCACGGTGCTTGTAACGATCTTTCTGATGAGCTAAATTGTGGTAAGTTAAATAATAAAATATATTATGGAGTATTTTCCCTTGTGTGTTTTGTTTTATTATTATTATACTCCAGGCTGTGCAAGCAAGGCGTAAATAAAGGTTACTACATTAAAGTCACCAGGAATTTAAAAAAAAAATAGTTCTTATTCTACTTACAAATTTAAGAGTAGGCCTCGACCCGAGAGAGCACTGTTCGTGACGTCAATTTGAAGAGAAACTGTGTAGTCTGGCCCCGCACACTACGTCTGGGTACCTGATTGGTATGATGCCTACGTACAGTACTACGGTCCCTGAGCAGACTGCCTTCACTAAGGCTGCTGTGTGGACGGTCCACTCGGATTACCGAGTGCGTGACGCTTGGCACAAGCTAAAAGCATGCCCTCAAAGTTCAAACTAACCCCCAAAAAAATCACGTTTGGCATATGCTCCTCTATATTTGTCACGTTTTTCAGGTACCTCCGTCGAAATTGCTTGGATGGCGTAATATTTTTGAATTACTTTTCTCGTCATGTCAAATGTATGGTGGCCCTGAAGGGAGACAGCCAGTCGTGAATATTTTCGCGACGTCGTGAATATTTTTGCGTCGCGAATGATTTGGCGACATAGCGAAAAAGAATTCACGACTAGTTGCGAACATTTTAACGACGTCGTGGCCCAGGAGTACTCTGCGACTAGTTGCGAATATTTTCACCACTAGTCGTGAATATGTTCACGATGTAGTGAATAATTCTGCGACTTGTCTTGAATATTCACGACTAGTCGCGAATTTTGTTTTCAGTAGCTTGAGTACGTAACTACCAAACAGGCGATATAGGGCGATGACAGCTGGCTGCAGCATGCACAGCGCGCAGCCGATATGACCGATGGGAATTCCAAGATTAACGGTAGTGCTGCTGCATGTCACTGACATGCATTGCTATCCAATCATGCACATTGTAAGAACGATAGAACCCTAAGGTACTCAAAAAATATTAACGACAAGTCAAGAATGTTTTCATGGCGTCGCGAACAAACTCACGACCGGTAGTCGCGACTAGTCGCAGAATTATTCAGGACGTTGTTAATATATTCGCGACTAGTCGTTAAAGAATTCGCGACGTCGCCAAAGAATTCGCGACGTCGCCAAAGTATTCGCGACTTTTCGTGAATATTTTTACGACGTCGCAAAAATATATTCGCGACTTGACGTGAATAAATTCACGATGCGCGAAAATATTCACGACGTCGCGAAAATACTCACGACTGGCTGTGTCCCTTCGGGGCCACCATACAACTGTGTGGTGTATTCCGGATTCGAAGCACGACGGCTCGAAGTGTTTGCTGCACAGCGCTGAAAAAGACGTCGGACCGGACTACTATTGCTCTTGTGAGTCTGACTTTCGCGGCCAACAACGACCGCCTATACTTGGGATCCGCAGAAAACAGATGCAAACTTACCCCCATCTTTAGTTGTGTTGCTGCACCCAGCAGCAACACACATATCACTTGGTCGGTGTTGCCGGAAAAATGCATGAAAACAAAACCTTTTTTTTTTTTCGAAACGAACAAACTCACGACTTGGACCTACATGTACTTCGCACGTGTGTTTACTCTACGCATTGCAGGCAAATTCGAGGGGGTCGATGTTTGATCGAGGCTCGATTGACGTCACAAAAGGGACAGGCGGAGTCACCCCCAAACAATTTTTTTTTTTTTTTTTTTTTTTTACATATAAATCGTGACAAACAGTTATTTAGAACAATGTTTTATTGTTAATAAAAATATACTCTTATTTTGAAAAAAATGTATATATTTCCAGGCAAAGTCTGCCTCGATTGGCGTCACAAAAATGGTAGGCGGAGTCAACCCAAACAACTCCTCTTTTTTTTTATTAATATAAATCGTGTCAAACAATTAATTAAAAAATTGTTTTACTGTTATTAAACATAAATACTCTTATTTTGAAAAAAATATATATATTTCCAGGTGAATTTAATATTATTTATAAATTTTTACCCACACACTGATGTGTGTTAGCACTGTATACTCCGTACTTTCCCAAGGCCTGTGAAAAAAATATATCAAAGGCTCGTGTGGGATTCAAACCCATGACCTTTCCATTTTAGAGCAGTGTCTTACCAACTATAGACACACTAGGTTGCCCGGTAGCTAGAGGCGTGAACAATGTGAGTTTGAGACCAATTAAAGGGAAGGTAGGCCTACACGTTTGGTAATTGTCAAAGACCAGTCCTCTCAATAGGTGTATCCCGACGTACGCATGAAACAACCAGCCTGTGAAAATTCAAGCTAAATTGGTCATCGAAGTTGCGAGAAAATTATGAGAAAAAAAACACCCTTGTTGGACGAATTTGTGTGCTTTCAGATAGGAAAACATACTTCTGGCTATAAGTCTTTTATTATTTTAGTGAGAAATTACCTCTTTCTCAAAATCTTTGCCTATTCCGTTTCTCACAATGTTTGATACTATCAGCAGCTCTCCAAAGCTCATACCAAGTCAGTTTTTAAGTTCATATTTTTGTTGAGTAATTACCAAACGTGTACCTTCCCTCTAAGACCAATTACATAAGAACTAATTCTGTGGCAGTGAAGTAAATAACAATAGTTTCCCTCGATCCACAAATCAAAATAAGTAGTTCCTGCCTCCCGGTCGAGTTCCTAGCTCCACCAGGTAGTAGTTAAAAACAGGGCATTCTTTTTAGAGCTGACATGTTCCCCGAATACAAAACATAAAAAAGGTGCATTTTTGTCACTTGACAATGCCGTGACAATGGTTCTTAAATCTCATGTACACAAATTTAGTGTTATATTTTGTTTGTGTTTCAGGTCGCTGTGGAACTCACGATATTTATGTCTTCGATGAGCAAATCAATTTCACCTCTCCTGGGTTTCCGGACCATTACCCGTTGGACACTATCTGCACCTGGCAAGTCATTCCATACGCGTCGGCTTCACTGGTCTTTAGGGTTGTGGAGTTCGTTCTCGAAGAAGGATATGATTTTTTGAGATTTAGCATCGGGGACCCCCCTGATTTAAGGGAGGTGCTGGAACTAACTGGTAAAAATATCAAGATCACGAGATTTGTCTTGAAAGCCCCTGTCAGGGTAAACTTCAGCACTGACTGGTTGGTGGCTGATCGGGGATTCTTCTTCGTGATAAATCATCTCGATGGAGAGAAAGGTAGCTGTGTCTAATTATTTCTTTCGTTAAAGGCACTGGACACGTACTTTGGTAATTGTCAAAGGCCAGTCTTCTCACTTGGTGTATCTCAACATAAGCATAAAACAACAAACTTGTGAAAATTTGAGCTCAATATTGTCGTAGAAGTTACTTGATAACTATGAAAGAAAAAAACACCCTTGTCACAGCCGTTTCTCACAATGTTTAATACTACCAACCTCCCCCCATTACTCGTTACCAAGTAAGGTTTTATGACATTAATTATGTTGAGTAATTACCAATAGTGTCCACTGCCTTTAAACTAGGATGAGCCAAATCAGTACATTACAGAAATTCTAACAAAAAGATCAGTATAAACAAATGAAATGTGACCATTACTTTTAAAAGAATAGAGACCGGTCCATACAAACACATTCAAGAACAAGATAGTGATTTAGACGAATGTACAAGCTTGGTAGAAAAGGCGGGAAAACTGCCGATAAGGTAATTATTAAAAGAAACTTACAGAGTTTAGTTAGACGATTAGGAATTGAAAAAGCTCAGTTTTTCAACCAGACAGAAACTAATTTTTTCTCAGACTAATGTCAATTTCAATCAGTCAATATGAAATCCAACTTATCTGTGAGTGTTATTTACAATTAACAGATTGCGATTTTGACGACTTTGATTGTGGCAATGGGATCTGCATCGACCCGTCCGCCGAATGCAACGGTTTCAACGATTGCCGAAATAACAGAGACGAGTATGATTGCGGTAGGCCAGACAATCTTTTCATTCAAATGTTTCAACTCGAGAAAGAAATAAGAAACGTTTTAAATAATGTAAATTTTTTGTTGGGTTAGATCAGTTCCGTAAAATGGGAACAAAAATGGGTAACAAATGTTAAGATGGTATAGGCCTAAACGCAAAAAGTAGTTAAAAGCCTGACGTTTGGCTCTACCAAACGAGCTATCTAGCCCTGTTGTAAACGGTCTTCATAATATGCTGTCAATATCTTTGTTTGAAATGGATATGTTTAGGGTTGAAGGAAAGGTTGCTGTGGGGTACTTTTTCACCCATATATTTGAATCTTAGAAAGGCTTGCGGCATGAGCCTTTCTCAGGCATTTGAGAGCATACCATTAGTATGCAACAATGGTATTTTCCTTTCACTACTGTCTTGCAACTTGATATCGGGGTCCAAATTTGTACAGGTTGTTTATTTGATCCGTATGTCATCAATCGATGATACATTGTTACGGTTCCTTGGTTGTATGTTTGTTTGTCCATAGGTTAAAGCATTCACCTTACACTTGAAATAATGTTGTCATTTATTTGCTTTTTACTATTGACTCATTGTGCATATATTTCTTACCTTATGCTACTGTATTACATGATGTCAACATGTGTGATTTTTCGTAATGAATAACAGCAATGAAATAAATGTTACTGAGTTGAATTGACAATCACCAAAAAATATTTTCCCTGCCTTTTCAATTTGTCAGATGACGTTGTCTGTCCCAATGCATACAAGTGTAAGAAGCCTTTCGTGACGGATAATTTGCTTGATTCATCATTGACTACACACTCATCGACCATGCCGTCGACAATGAGCTCCAGTTCAGATAGCAGCAATACTTTCCCGTTCTCGCCATCACCAGATGGTTACGGCAGCTCTCGATGCGTGTCTGAAGCGAAGGTCTGCGATGGAAATTTCGATTGCCCTGTTATGGACGATGAAACTAAATGTGGTAAGACATTCGAATCACATAGACGAGTAGTACAAGCATTGTGAACCAATTTCATAGGGCTACTTTAGCAGAAAATCTTGCTTGTCAATTTCTGCAGGATACCAGTCACAAGTTGTACATGTGACATGGTAGTTTGATCGATAACCTTTTTTACGGTACAAGCATAATTTTGTCGCGCTTGAGTATTTTGGGGGCTTAAAGGCAGTGGACAGTATTGGTAATTCCTCAAAATAATTGTTAGCATAAAAACTTACTTGGTAACAAGCAATGGTGAGCTGTTTATAGTATAACATAATATTGTGAGAAACGGCTCCCTCTGAAGTAACATTGTTTTCGAGAAATAAGTAATTTCCACAAAATTTGATTATTAAACCACACACCGATGTGTGTATTTAAAACACCGAACTTATTTTGTTTATTGAGTACTGTGAAAACTCCACAGGCCTATTGGATATTGGAATAGATACATCTTCTCTAGAATAGAAGAGGTTGTGAGTCCTATACCCGGGTAATATACATACTTGTGGTTTTTGTTTAAAGAACTTGAGGAAAGAACTGAGTAGACCGTCAGTGCTTTACACACATCTTTGTAGAGATGAAACCAAATTAAATCGATATTGTTGATGTATCAAATCGTACATCCATGACGTCACACCAGTGCGATATAGAGGGACCAGTTTTCTGCGGCCACGTGGTTGCTGGACGCCATGTTGTTTTCGAATGCAGCACAACCCAATGGACAGACCAGCCTGGCACCCCTCGTTCGCCCGTGGGTTTCTTGAGAACGAAATGGCTTATAATCGCAAGTTGTCGTAACTCTCCAATTATACGACTCTGCATGCGTCACACGATAAAACAGCGCCCTCACGGAGGTCAAAGGAATACCTTTTATTGGTTGAGTGTTGTTTGTGGCGCTTATACGCCAGCACTTGTCCATTGTTTAACCTATTGTCGACGGCGGCCAATGTCTCTCTAATTGTAGTGCATTTGATTTTTCTTCTCTTTTTCGTTCTGCCGTAGATGTGAATAAGTGTCCTGCCGATTGCGAATGTAACTACCGGGAGGGTGATTTGAATGTCACATGCGCAAATGGATGGAACAGCACACTGTTGTCAGGAGTAGCCAGAACTACAAAGTTGCTGTAAGTGGATGAAAGGTCACTGTGGGCCAGCGTGCAGTGAAATTGGGTTTTAAATCCTGGCAAGCCTTGCAATTTAAAAAAAATAATTTTCTTCAAATATCCTCATGCAGAATGCTGCGGATTTGCTATTCTGTCACACCAATTAAAGGCAGTGTACACGTTTGGTAATTGTCAAAGACCAGTGTTCTCACTTGGTGTATCCCATCATAAGCATGAAAAAACAAGCCTGTGAAAAGTTTGACTCAATGGGAAACTTTAGACTATCTGCCAATCACCAAGAGAGGGCGCTCTTCACCAGGTAATGTCAACAACTTAGGAATAGGAGAAGCATGAGTGACGGTCACTGACAGCAAATACCTTGTGTTTTGCGTGTTTTTGATTTTGTATTTTAGATTTAGTCAAACTGTATTTTGTTTTTCATAACACATTGCCAGCATAAACCAAACTGTTCTGGAACAGGACGTACTGGACACGAGTTCCCCAATGATAACAAGCGGTGTGCATGAGTTTTTGGGAGTGTTTCTTCTAGGATAATTAGCAAAAATTCCAAAATGCTGACCTACCAAAAATTGAGAAGAAATCTGAAGTTTAGTTGTATGACAATGTATCTGATTTAATTTTCAAGAGGCTGAGAGACTTCTAAATATTTTTGGATATTTTTGAATTGTTAGCATTTACCATTGTTTGCTATAGGAGTTGTGCACCCTTACCTGGTAGGTCTGCTGCCCTCTAGTGGCAGAGTACTCAAAAAGTCTCCCATTGGTCATCGAAGTTGCGAGAAAAGGATGAAAGAAAAAACACCATTGTTGGACAAATTTGTGTGCTTTCAGATAGGAACAAAATACTTCTAGCTAGAAGTCTTTTAATATTTTAGAGATAGATTACCTCTTTCTCAAAAACTGTGTTACTTCAGAGGGAGTCGTTTCCCGCAATGTGTTGTACTCTCAACAGCTCTCCATCCAGTGCTCGTTACCAAGTCGGTTTTTAAGTTAATATTTTGTTTTGAGTAATTACCAAACGTGTACCTTCCCTTTCACACAATACATGGAAAATAACCGTAATCGATTTTGGAATCTCTTAAATGGTTGTTTTTGTTTGTGTACAGCATGTAACTTTTCTACTGATGGCTTTTGTCTTTTTATCTAGTTTCTTGGTGTCAGCTTAGCGCTTTAAGGTAATTTCACGGCATTACTGCGCTTTATATGTTGCTGTTTATTAATATTATTTTGATCATTTAATCTTCTTCATTTAATAGGCAACTATCTGGAGTGAATATCTCTTCGCTTGAACCAGGCTTTTTTAGGACAATGACGAATCTAAAAGTGCTGTAAGTGTTGACCACAACTTTCACACATGTGTACTGAGCTACTTAATCTTCGCATGATGCCATGGCTGACTTATTTTATTAAAGAAACACGTTGCCTTGGATCGGTCGTGTTGGTCTTTGAAAAGTGTTTGTAACCGTTTGCTATAAAATGCATATGGTTGGAAATATGTTGTAAAAGTAGAATACAATTATCCACACAAGTATGCCTCGAAACTGCGTGGTTTTCCTTTTACCTCTTTGACTAACACGGTCGGCCATTTATGGGAGTCAAATTTTTGACTCCCATAAATGGCCGACCGTGTTAGTTCGCAAAGCAAAAGGAAAACCACGCAATTTCGAGGCATATTTGTGTGGATCATTGTTTTCTACTTTTAAAACATCTTTCAAACCATTATGCATTTTATAACAAACGGTTACAAATGCTTTATATACTGCCAACTCGTCCGATCCAAGGCAACGTGTTCCTTTAAACACTCCACCACATTTTGTTTCAAAATTAAGACGGGAAAACAAGTTTCCCAAATACACCGATATCTGGTCTTGTTACCATCAAGTTTTTGATTTTACTGAACTAATCCATCACTGCCTAGCTTTCCCTGAATTCAGAAATTGTACAGCAGTTGTATTAGCATTGTCTGGCAAAAAGTAAAAGCCGTTTCCTTGTCATGTTTTACCCGGGTCCCATTTATATAGCCACTACTGTACTTTACACATAGGATTATCAACAATTAACTATGTATATTCTAATCGTACATCGGGGTTTTGAAAAGGCACCACTAAAATTATATCCTTGTCTTTTTACATATCCGTACAGGTCTTTGAAGAACAACGATATATCTGAAATAAAACCAAACACTTTTGCCAGTTTGGACTGCTTATTGTGGTTGTGAGTATGATACTAGCATAGTGTTCTGTTGGTTTATGGGGGTTTTTTTAAGGTTTTTTTAACACAAACATAATTTACAACCCCACTCGTTGTTTTTTTTTTTTTTTTTTTGGGGGGGGGGGGCTGTATACTGCCTATGATGTATGGTCATGCAAATGCATGTATAGTGTTTTTTCAATCACATGTAAGCACCCCTGACGAGATTTTAATATGATAATTTAAATGTATAATTGTTTTATAACACACCTCTTGCTTAATCAGTATTATTTTTGGCTGGAACGTATTGGAAGTTGACTCAGTTCCCGAGGCGAAGCAAGTCCCTCTTCTGTTCACTAAAATTCCCTCGGGGGAATAGACGTACACAAGTTACCTAATTGCCAGTCAATTTGTGTATAATACCTGCTTCTTATTGTTGTTCACACCACGAGTAGCTTAAAACACAACTCACATAACAATGGTTTATTGTTTGATTTCAATTTGATAGTGGTTCATTGTCTTTGTCAACAGAGATCTGTCCAACACGTCGCTGGTTGAACTGCAAGAGCGTACATTTCTAGGAATGCCAAGCCTGAAGGGGATGTAAGATTCCTAATGACTATAAGTATTCGTTTGTTAGTTTATTTAAAAAAAAATTAGTACTGGATTCAAGTGATCCTCGGTACTTTCCCGAGTTTTGTGATATAAAGGATTATGTATGCTTTATTCCCGATACAAAACTAAAGCCGGCCTCGGGTCGACCTACGATTTTCTTGTGCCCACAGCAAACCGTTGGCAACGCACATACAAAATATGCTCAGGTCACAACAACTGAGAAAGCGTGCGCCTGCGATTGGTTCCCGACTGTCACGATCACGTCGTCCAAGTTCAAATTGTTCTACTCTTGCGGCTGTTAATATTTTCTCGAGCGGCGACTGTTTCAGATTGTCCTAAAATCATCGCAGTTACGCCCAGGTCGTAAATAATTGCCGACTGAAAAGTTCAGTCGCAGTGTGATCCTGAAAAGTCAGTCGCCGACTATTTGTTGTTGACGCAAGGTCGACCTGAGGCCGGCTTTATGTTTTATGTCAATGAATAACTTACCTTTAAAAAAATAATTTCCTTGAGACAGCGGACCAAGTTATGCTTTAAAAAAATCCAGCGGGTAAATAACCTTGCCCCACTCAAACAGTAAATACTGGTTCTCATGCGTACTCTGAAAATTCAGGGAAAAACATAATACGAAATTCATACGCAGAGTAGACTGAACAAAACAAAACTGAAAATAGCCAGGTTGGGCCTGAAACCAAATCCATGCTTTGGCGAGCGAGATGTAAACCACGACTTGGGTTCACAGAGCTACACTCTAAAGACCCCCCGGGTAAAACTTTACCCGGATTTGGATCCGAGGGGGCAGACCCATTTCAGGGTCAGTTTAACCGGGAATCCGTATCAATGTGACCCGGAATCCGTGTCATTGTGACCAGAAGTTTGGTTAAAAGCGGGGATTTTGACTGGATTCCGGGTCAAATTGACCCATAAATGGGTCTGACCCCCGGACCCAAATCCGGGTCAATTCTGACCCAGGAGTTTTTAGAGTGTAGGTGACAGAAAGGCAAACATTAAAGCAAATCCGATCCCGGTTAATTTAAGTTGGTTAATGTTGAGGTGTTTGGTGTATTTAAATTACATGTATTTAGATTTAAAATTCAATCTCCTCCTTTACGATCTTTGTTCTACATTTTCTGTTCCAGAACTATCTTTGATGTTCCACTGGAAACAGTTCGAGATGATGCGTTTAATAGCCTACCTCAATTGGAAACTTTGTGAGTTTTCAATACACACTCTGTACAACCAACTTCTTTCCCATAACCTTAAAATAAATGTGAATTTAACAGTGTGTCTCTTCGTCCGAGTCATGTTTGTCGGTGTTTGTCTTATAGCGCCCTCTTTTGAATTTATCTCCTTCAGCCCATGCTTATTTTCAAATACCCAGAACATCTGACGTCACAACTCGAGGCTCGTGAATAAGGCCAGAAACCCTATTTGAGCACCTGATCAGATCCTGGCAGATATACAGTTTGACCTCGCACCCATTTCACATGGAGATTTATAGTCAATTCAAAATGTACATTCACACACTATTTCATAGTGAAAAAAAACCCCAAAAAACATTCATTGATTACCTTATGCACACCCTGCATGCAGACAGCCGGAAGTTGAAAAACAACATCACCTCAAGCCTAACCATAACATGGATTGGGATGGGCCCCTGATCCGCAAGGATAAAGAATGGTACCTGTTAATTATAGATCCAGTGATTCAATTGGATACAATGATACCATTGCATGAACGCAATGTAGCTGGGTTTGTTTTGATTGGTCTGAGGTAACTTCGGTTGACCAATCAAAACACAGATATAGAAATCTCACTTTCGGTCGTCTGCATGCTATGTGTCAATATGTGTACTATCATGTATACCAGTACATTCACGATGTATTTGCATGTAATGTTGGTGTAGAATTTGACTGCGTATCTCTATGTGAAATGAATGTATGTCAAAGGTGAAAACACACACCGGCTGGAATGCCGGTCTTTGGCGCTATTGACGAGCCTCGAAGTGTGACGTCAGATGTTTCTAGGCTAACCATAACACAGCTAATGAAAGCTTAAGGACACTTCACATTACTTATTGTATCCCAGTATAATCATTGGTCATACATGTGTCTGTCTTCCAACCTCGTTCCAAGCGATGTACGATCTTACCGCGCCGTTTTGTTTCTTTCCCAGAATGCCTTGCTCGATCATTAACCTCTGGTTGTGGAACTTTAAAAGATCCAAACATGATGGAATATTTTTGTCTCCTTTTCTCTCTTCCTTTTGTCGATAGAATTCTTGTGCGGCAAGACAGCAATTTACCTCGACTGAAGTTCGGACAAAAAGCATTTGACGGTCTTGTGAATTTAAAAAGATTGTGAGTATTTTCTTAATCCGAAAAAGCGAAACATGACCATTAAAAACAGGTAGTCTTTAAAAATAAATGTAAAAGGTGTGATGTTTGGGGTTTTCCCCGAGAAACAGGATTTACAGAATTGGTATAGGATAAAAACATCACTGTTTAACTTTTCTTTAAATAGAGCTTACTAGTTCTGAAGAACATTTTTTTTCTGTGAACATTAACCTCTGAAATTAAGTGATAATTATTTTAGAAAAGTGTTTCTAAAAATCTTAGAAACGAGCTAATTTTGGTTGTTTTACAACCACATTTAAGGACAACGTGTTTATATGCTGAACGTTGTATGTGGATTTTTACTATTTTTTCGTGACTCATACGTACATGGGGTCAAATCCAAATTGTTCTCAGGTATATTTACTTTTGTCATGTATTGACCCCTTGCACGCTCGTCAAACGCGGCGACTGTGCCACGCTCACCATTCTGGTGGTCATTATGTTTACGAGTAAACGGCTCGTCGCCTAAAATGCGCACTTCACTGAATAACGCACATTGACATTGACCACCAAAATGGCCGATCCGAGATTATTCTGATGATGACGTCAGGTGAATTGGGTCAATATTTGACTGATTTGTCAGCTTTACCAATCATGTATAGATTCCTTAAATACACTGGACACTATTGGTGAATATTAAAGACCTATCTTCTCACTTGGTGTATCTCAACATAGGCCTATGCACAAAATAACACATCTGTGGAAATTTGAACTCAATTGGTCGTCAAAGTTGAGAGATAATAGTATGAAAAACACCATCGCCACACGAAGTTTCGTGCTTCCAGACGCTTGAAATTCTTGGAAATTTACTTCTTTCTCGAAAACTACGTTACTTTAGAGGGGATCCGTTTCTTACAATGTTTTATACTATCAACAGCTCTTAATTGATCTATTACCAAGTAAGTTTTAATGCTAACAATTATTTTGAGTAATTACCAATAGTGTCCAATGCCTTTATTAAAGCCATTATACACTTTCGGTAAACAGTATTGTCCAAGTCCCACACTTCGTGTATCACAACTTATATATAAAATAACAATCCTGTGGAAATTTAGGCTCAATCGGACATCGGAGTCGGGAGAAAATAATGGGAAAACCCACTCCTGTTTTCGCGCGTTTCGCCGTGTCATGACATGTGTTTATAACAAATCCGTAATTCTCGCTAACGAGAATTTATATTGTTTTACCGTTTTCTTAAAAAGTAAAGCATTTCATGGACTAATATTTCAAGAGAAGTCTTTCACCATTACCTTCTGTAAACCCTGTAAATTATTTGTAAATCTGTGATTTTTTTTGTTTTTTCTGTACCGAAAGGGTCCAATGGCTTTAAGTGAATGTATACATCTATAATATTACACCTCTGCGTCACACGAACGTTATTTACTATTTGAGGGGACTGCGTGGGTTAAAATTTAGCATGTTCAGTCACTTTGCCAGTCTGATCAGGAACCACTGTGTATGTGATGGGCATCATTGAATGAACAATACACATACAGATTCACGCAATAAACACCAGTCCAAATGTTTCTATAGTCGATTATTTTTTAAAGCGTTGCTTTTTTTTTGAAAAGAAGCCAGAAAGTGGTCACGAATCACACGATAACACTCGCCCTCTCGTGGTGACGGCATGCACCTCAGGTCACCCCCCCCCCCCCCCAGTGACCCACTCCGAAGCAGGGCACTGGGTGCTGACCCGGGTGAGCCCCGTTAAGGCTATTGGAACGTATCGGGGCAGACCGGGGTCGGCCCAGGGAAGCTAAAACGAACGCACCCAATGTTGCTGCTATTGTGACCTCATCCAATTTTGGTTCAAGCAGCACGTCTAACTGAAACATGAAGGTAACCGAAATTGATTTTTATTCGCTAAAAATAAGCTTGTGAATTATTTCTCATAGGTACGTAGATGATCATCGTATTTGCTGTTTCTTCAAAGATAAAAACGTCGACTGTAAGACGCTGGAACCGGAACCTCCCTTGTTCATGTGCAGCACCCTCATGCCAAACCTTGTCTTAAAAATATCCATGTGGATCTTGGGGATAAGCGCTCTCGTCGGCAACATCTTCGTCATGATCTGGAGATGCCATGAGGAGACGGAAGGTCGAGACAGTCGGAAAGTTCACTCGCTTCTCGTCTTTAACCTCGCTGCGTCCGATTCCCTTATGGGCTTGTACATGATGATCATTGCAATTGCAGATGTGCGTTATGGTGACACTTATTTCGAGCAATCTTCGGAGTGGCAAACAAGTATCCCTTGCAGGTTAGCTGGCTTTATTTCCATAGTTGCGAGCGAAGCTTCGGTGTTTTTCTTGACTCTTATTAGCATTGAACGATTCCTAGCCATCGTGTATCCTTTTAGCAGCAGACACATTCGCCCCAAGATGGGCCGCATTATTTCCGCATCGATATGGATTTGCACCCTGATTGTCGGCGTGGTTCCCACCATACTTGCTTTTGATTCGAGCTCAGATTTGTATGGCCTCTCTGACGTATGCATTGGGTTACCACTGATGACGAAAGTGGCGCGATATGAGACAAGAAAGCAGATAATTGATGCGGGTGGAGTCGCCAACATAACCGTTGAAATACCGCACGCTGCTGAATATCGCGCCTCTTGGTTTTTCTCTATTGCGCTTTTTCTTGGAGTCAACCTGCTCTGTTTCGCCGTGATTCTCATATGCTATGTTTGCATGTTTGCTAGTGTCAAAACGTCAAGAAAGGAAGTTCGACGTTACCAAAACGGGGACGATGAAGTTCGCATGGCAATCAAAATGGCGGCGATAGTCATGACTGATTTCGTCTGTTGGATACCAGTGATAGTCATGGGTATCCTGTCTCAAAGTCGCATCGTGGAGATACCACCCGAAACCTACGCCTGGGTTGTCGTCTTCATCCTTCCCATAAACTCCTCCCTCAATCCTTACCTCTACACCATTGCGGATCTTTGCTCCAAGCGGCATTCTGACTCATACCGGAAGAAGGTCACCCCCAATACATCGTCATATAACGAGTACAAAAGTAGCATCTCCAAGGATACTAGTTTTACTATTGATGCTGAAACCAAACGGGAGTAGTCACAGCCTCGCTCCCATGGGCAGCGCGCCGTATCGATACCTCTCGTCATCCAGAAAGGCATGCTGGGAATGGCGCGGTGAGATCGATCACCCCTGGGAACGAGGTTGGAGGAGCCAATATTGATCAATAAATACAAATTATCAAATTTAAGGACACACGTGACCTCTCAAAACCCATCTCTTCAGATAGCCTATAAACATTCCGAGTAAATTTTTCTTCTTGTTCTTGACCAGCACCTTTAAATGTCACACAGATAAAGTGCGCATTTGAAATGCTGTTGTATTAATATTATTATTATTATTACAAACTAATAGTCTCGTTCTTAACATTTCATTGATCGGGCCGCAATTTCAATGTTCAAGCAGAAAAAAGTTGCTGAACAATTGCTTGTTCTGCAGGACTGGTCAGGATACCAGTCACAGATTGAACATCGCATATATAGGTTGTTTGGCTGGTAACCTTATATTACTTCGATAAGCAAAACCATTGTTGTGCTTAGCTACTTCTTATAAGCTACTCTATGAAATTGCTCCCTGCTAACATTTTACAAATTCTAAATATTAGTTTTGGTATTGACGTATTTTTTTATCTTATAAACATTTACTGTTTGTGGAAACACTTTTTTTAGAGCCATTTGTAGGCCCTTGCTTTGGATAAGGTAGTTTGTTGTGCATTGAACTTGTCTTGATGAAATACTATGTAAACTTTTAAGTCTTTGTATGGTATAGACTGTATGTAAGTTAGAAAATTTTATATTTAATTGTACTTTTTGTCTACCGTGAGGTCACACAGCTTTTTAACTTGTGTTTTTGTCTGTATAAGTGATTTAGGCATCTGTGTATTTTGAAATGTCATAGTTTTGTGCGTGCATTGCTTATATTATTAGTGAGGTTTCACATGCATACGGTTAGTGCGACAGTCATTATTGTGACGTCATACGGTGCAGACGAAACTGTATGCATGCTTTTAGCTATCCGTAGTCGTTTAGCTATCCGTAACTAACTTACGTGTAGCAAGCAGGATATCAGTGTCGTCTGCTCGTATAACGGATAGCGAGTAGCGTATGACGTCACATTGAAAATACAGTACACAAATTTAAGATTTTAAGGTTTGGCACTTTATCCCGGTTGACCCGGAATTGTAACCCTTGTCTTTATTGTAAATTTGCTTGTGGTAACGATTGTGTGCGTATTTCCACAGTCTTTAATTAAATTTTGCTCTTTTTTAAAAATGCTCTCAATAATTCAAGTACCTTGCATTAATTTTAAGTACATTTTAAAATATTGATGTTTGTTTATAAAAACAGTGTTTCACTGAAAATAAATAAATAAAATTAAATTTAGCAGTTCCTCATTGCCTCTGATACTTTCCTCGGAAAAATCCATTTCCAAATGTCCAAAGATCGTTTGCTAAGGGTGCACCCCATTCAATGAGGACAGAACAGAGTGTGGGGCTCATTTATAATTTGAAGACCTTGCAACTATTCTATGATATACATAAATTGGAGCCCAATAAATGTTGTATACAAATTTTGTCCTATCATGACATAGGGGTTATGTCTTCCAACTTGAGGTATTTGCCGTGAGGTGTATATAAGGGACATTTTTCAAAAATTATGCTCAAACGTTTTGAAAAGTACACTGCTGTAGCTGTATACGGGTGCATATTTGGAGGGAGAATAACTCATCAGGGTTTTGTAATCCCTTATCTACCATACAAGAGTCAATTGATGTATAACGATTATAACTTACACCGCATGCAGATATCATTGCCATTAATTATTGGTGGAACACTATTTGAACATGCTTCGTCCGCCGCGACGCTCCAAATTTTAACTAAGTCCTATATTGATAATTATAGGACGATTGGTAGAGCCATGACCAAAATATATCTCTCCCGCTCTCCCATTCTATGTTGTGCTTACAAAAAAATATGGAAAGGATTTTTTTTTTTTTGCCTTGGTGTAATTTATAATAATATGAAATTGAATGTACTGTTCTTGCATTGTCACACAATTATAGCCACTTTGCGATTTGTTCACTAGTCTCTGCCTTGTGAAATGGAGCGGTAAATATTTCACTTCACGATAAAAATCCGCATAAGTGCACTTTTGCAACCAATATTTGTATTTTAGTGATGCTAAATTGAATGAAAGGTAAATATGTTTTAGCTTTACAAAGTTCGAGCATTCATTGCTTATCACTGTTGGGGTGCCTCCATTTTCAAAACAATTAGAAGATTTCGCTAAGCAGTTTGAAGATGACACTTTCCAATCTCGTCGAGAAAAAAAAAGCAGTTGCTCGAGGAAACACCTATTTCACGTTCATGTATTCTTACCGCTTCGGTGTTGAAAACCTCATTATACTCCACTCTGAGGCATGTGAATTAATAATAGCATCATACTCAATTAAACTGTTAAAGCCAGTGGACACTTTTGCTAAATACTCAAAATAATTATTAGCATAAAACCTTACTTGGTAACGAGTATTGGAGAGAGGTTGATAGTATAAAACATTATAAGAAACGGCCCCCTCTGAAGTAATGTAGTTTTCGAGAAAGAATTAATTTTCCACGTATTGGATTTCCAAGACCTTAGGTTTAGAATTTGAGGTCTCGAAATCAAGCATCTGAAAGCACACAACTTCGTGTGGCAAGGGTGTTTTTTTGTTTCATTTTTATCTCGCAACTTCGACGACCTATTTAGCTAAAAGTTTCACAGGTTAGTTATTGTTTGCATATGTTGAGATACACTAACTGTGAAGGCTAGTCTTTGACAATTACCAATAGTGTCCACTGTCTTTAAGACATGCGGAAATTCCATTCAGCAGGGTATACCCGCAAAAAACTGCTGCGGATTTGAATGGTGTTCGGGCCGGTTGTTATAATAGGCACTGAACACTGAATATTATTTAAACATAAAAACTTACTTGGTAAAGAGCTGTCGATAAAATTAATGCATATTATGTTGGGATACACCAAATGAAAATACTGTTTTTTTTGACAACTACCAAAAGGAGTGCCATCATACTGAATTGCAATCGTTTTCAAGTGTTGAGGAGCTTCCAATTACGCATTAAATAAAATGACGCGATGTTAAAGGGTGCGTTCGTTTAGCTTCCCTAGGTCGACCCCGGTGTGTGGCAAAAAACAAAACTCCAGGACAAACGTGTGCAGATAATTACCCACGTTCGTCCTGGAAAAGAAATTCGCCAAACACCGGGGTCGACCCAGGGAAGCTAAACGAACGCACCCATTGTTAGCCGCTTATTTTTGGTAATTATTATCGTGAAAATGTGGACATGCAATGTTCTTTTTTGAATGAGTGTATAGGGCCGGCATAACACTCCGACCTATAACATCTTTTTAAAAACTTATATAAAATAGGTGACACGTTTAAGAATTCCATTTTGTTGTTATTGACAATTTTTGTTTTGACTTCGGGAAAGTTCTGATCCAGGGGACCTCAAAATCAAATTCAGAAGTCTCGAAATCTTAAATTCGTGGGAAATTACCTATTTCTCGAAAACTACGTTACTTCACGAGGGAGCAGTTTCTCACAGTGTGTTAATACTATCTACATCTCTACATTGCCTGTTACCAAGTAATGTTTTATGCTGACAATTACTTTTGAGTAATTACCAATGGTGTCCACTGCCTTTAAGAACTTTCTTATCAGATAAAAAGACATCTTGCTGAAAACTGCCAGTTCTCATGAGTGTCCAGATGGTTTCACAACATTTAGATTGTACTATGGTACAATAGAGAAGGGACCACTTCGCGCCAAGGCCACAATTTAATCGGTGTTTTTTTTAGTGATTCAATGTTTTATAGGCCAACATTATTTTGTTAACCTTTGCATTACAACACAAAACAACAGTTGTGTTGATGATCCGATGTGGATTCGTGTGTCTCACAACCGAAGGACATGTTTTCGTGCTGTAAGATTTGGGAACCTGTATCGACCACCATATAATGGAGTTTCGTTTGACAAAAATACCTACATTATTCTGTTACGTTAACTACAATTGCATGCATCCCCTGATTGTTCATAAATATGCCCAATTCGCGGTATTTCACCGTACCTACTGACAAAAGATCGCACAAGATCCGCAAGGAACAGCTGCAGCTCGCCTATTGTTGTAACATGTGTACGCTTGGGTACCATATCGGCCACCACATAGTTTGTTATATAATACAATTGTATATGAACGGTCAATGTCTGCACTGCGCCTATAGTCTGCACTGATCTATTGGAATGTTCAATGAGTTGCCGCAATGATCTTTGCTGCTCTGACCACACCCTTGAATGCACGTATGCCTTTAGATATTTACGAACGCCATTACAAGCCTTCTACGCCATGTCTTCATGTTATCAACACATTTGCATATAGACTTTTCCGACTGTAGAGGGACACTGTGCATCGGATACATGTTTAGTTTTTAACAGTTTAAGGGCTCGCATTTCTGTTTATCCCTGCATTAAGAGAGATAGTCATGTTTGAAATATGCATACAGAAAGCTGGATTGTTCCGAACAAGGCAGAATTTGGTTTGATCCAAAATCTGACGCTGATTTGGTAGCAGGACGCAATGGAAACACGACTGATTTGTGGTGATCACGGAGATGCGGAAGACATGCACATTGTCTCACATATCTGCGTAGCAGCAAAACACCGTCAATACCGAAGAGGAAGAGGTGTTGAACGACATAGATCGCCAGAAATGCCGAGATTCCCGGTATCATAGGTATGACCCTACATCATCTTCCCGATCGCAACCTACACAAGGTAGGTCTACACACAATTTTATATCCACTTTTATCAGTTGCGTCATTGCGCAGGCACGCCTATAGTTGTACTGTACTGTCTACAAAGCAATACGGATAATTTCCCGTATAATGCCACCACCTTTTCACTCATTAAAAAAAAATGATGTTCAATTGAGGTATACTTGGATACTATATTTCCGCCATTCGGAAACATCCCCTCTCTCCAATTACAAAATTACAAAAGAAGTTCTTTCAAAAAATCCAATTTGACATGCAGGACATTTCAAAGGGTCAGCCAACATAAATATACGAACAATTTAAACAAATGGTGTTTAAAAGCACACCATAATCACTAAATACTTTATTGAAAAAGATCGTTTTGATATGAGATTTGAATTAATTTAGTGAGTGTAATAATAGACCGATTACGCTACCAATGTGATCACGTGACCTAGCTAGAATGGGTATATAAAAACAAGGTTACACAGTAAAGACATGTGAAGACTCGTACCGATGGACCATAATCGGCTGTATTTTCGATAAATAACATTTCTAACTTTAACGAAGCCTTTTTTTATAAAGTTGAATGTTGTATTGATTTAAATCACACTTTATACTATTTGTCAGTATTGTACTACACAAAAAAGGGTTTCTTTTGAGAGTATAGTTAGACTATGTAAACTACTATGGTTTGAGCGAGCTCACGCGCCGCGATTTTTCGCTCGTGCACGGCGTGAACTCGGGCTGTGCCATGTGAGACCAAGGAGCGCAATCGGTCTTTTTACGAATGTTATAAGGTGGCAAACTATTCCTTAAAAAGGATGCAGCTAAATAAACTGAACAACTGCCTATGATTTCTGTTCACTTGAGACTGTGATGACTTTCAATAATGGCAGTAATTAATCCCTTTAAAGCCATTTGACCCTTTCGGTAAACACTATTGTCCAAGGCCCACACTTCGTGTATCACAACATCTATATCAAATAACAAACCTGTGAAAATTTAGGCTCAATTGGTCATCGGAGTCTGGAGAAAATAACGGGAAAACCCACCCGTGTATCCGCGCGTTTCGCCGTGTCATGACATGTGTTTAAAATAAATCCGTAATTCTCGCCAACGAGAATTGATATTGTTTTACTGTTTTCTCAAAAAGTAAAGCATTTCATGGAATAATATTTCAAGGGAAGTCTTTCACCACTACCTTCTGTAAACCCTGTAAGTTATTTGTAAATCTGTGAAGTTTTTTTTTTCTGTACCGAAAGGGTCCAATGGCTTTAAAGGGACTGGACAATTTTGGTAATTACTTGTTTTTTTACAAAATAATTGTTAGCATAAAAACTTACTTAGTAACGAGCAATGGAGAGCTGTTGATAATGTTATATTTTGTGAGGAACGGCTCCCTCCGAAGAAACGTAGTTTTTTGAGAAGGTAATTGTTTCACTAAAAAATTTGAATTGAATGCGATACCTCAGCTGAAGTCTCGAATTCAAGCATTTAAAAGCACACAACTTTGTGTGAAAAGTTTTTTTTTTATTCCATCATTATCTCGCAAGTTCGACGACCAATGAGTTCAAAATTTCACAGGTTTATGATTTTATGTATATATTGACGTGCACCAAGTAAGAAGGCTGGCCTTTGACAATTACCAAAGGTGTCTAGTGGCTTTAAAGGAACACGTTGCCTTGGATCGGACGAGTTGGTCTGTAAAAAGCGTTTGTAATTTTTTTTTTTAAATGCGTCTGGTTAGAAAGATGTTTTAGAAGTAGAATACAATGATCTACACAAGTTTGCCTCGAAATGGCGAGGTTTGCCTTTTACTGTGCGAACAAACACGGTCGGCCATTTATGAGAGTCAAAACTTTGACTCCCATAAATGGCCGACAGTGTTAGTCGACGAGGCATGTTTGTGTGGATCATTGTGTTCTACTTTTTACACAACTTTCTACCCATGTGCAATTCATAACAAACGGTTACAAACGCTTTTCAAAGACCAACTCGACCGATCCAAGGCAACGTGTTCCTTTAAGTGAATGGGAGCAGCATGTAAACATAACAAAAAACATGTTTAAATTTTTTAAATCAATCCTAAACTTTTATAAATTAACGATGCATGGGTGACTTATGGCCTATTGGACCATATTTTGTTCTACCATAGTGGAGGTTGTTGAAATCATTTCTGAGCAACCCCGCCTACTTGAGCTTTTTTCTATCAAGAAGTGTGCAAGTCGCCCTAAACCTTTAACAAATGGACGCAGGAACATGCCAGGATGACTAAGGTACAAACTGCATCTCTGTAGCATTTTTTGTTCCAGAGTTATTCCAGAGCGTTGCTGAAAGTTTTTAATTGTCCGGGCCTATTTTTTGAATGACCCCCTTATTGTTGGTTGGAATCCTGACTGCGCCGTGTCTTTGTATACGTTGTATACACGCACAGTGTACGTCAATTTCTAATGGGTGCCTGCTCGCGCCGTCGCATCTGGCGCCGTCTTAAAAATCGTCAGAACATTAAGTTTTGTACGAGAGGAAAGTCCTTGAACATGGCAATTCTGTGGTGGTAAAATTTTGAAGATTGAGCATGATACTGGGATCGAAATTACCCGTTGTACATGTTGTTTTTCTCTCCGACAGCTCTTTGCACAAAACTCCCACAGTGGAGGTTGTTGAAATCGTTTCTGAGCAACCCCGCCTACTTGAGTTTTTTCTATCAAGAAGTGTGCAAGTCGCCCTAAACCTTTAAAAATGGACGCAGGAACATGCCAGGATGACTAAGGTACAAACTGCATCTCCCTAGCATTTTTTGTTCCAGAGTTATTCCAGAGTGTTGCTGAAAGTTTTTAATTGTCCGGGCCTATTTTTTGAATGACCCCCTTATTGTTGGTTGGAATCCTGACTGCGCCGTGTTTTTGTATACGTTGTATACACGCACAGTGTACGTCAATTTCTAATGGGTGCCTGCTCGCGCCGTCGCATCTGGCCCCGCCTTTAAAATCGTCAGAGCATTACGTTTTGTACGAGAGGAAAGCCCTTGAACATGGCAATCCTGTGGTGGTAAAGTTTTGAAGATTGAGCATGATACTGGGATCGAAATTACCCGTTGTACATTTTGTTTTTCTCTCCGACAGCTCTTTGCACAAAACTCCCATAGTGGAGGTTGTTGAAATCGTTTCTGAGCAACCCCGCCTACTTGAGCTTTTTTCTATCAAGAAGTGTGCAAGTCGCCCTAAACCTTTAAAAAATGGACGCAGGAACATGCCAGGATGACTAAGGTACAAACTGCATCTCTCTAGCATTTTTTGTTCCAGAGTTATTCCAGAGTGTTGCTGAAAGTTTTTAATTGTCCGGGCCTATTTTTTGAATGACTGTTATTGTTGGTTGGAATCCTGACTGCGCCGTGTCTTTGTATACGTTGTATACACGCACAGTGTACGTCAATTTCTAATGGGTGCCTGCTCGCGCCGTCGCATCTGGCCCCGCCTTAAAAATCGTCAGAGCATTAAGTTTTGTACGAGAGGAAAGCCCTTGAACATGGCAATCCTCTGGTGGTAAAATTTTGAAGATTGAGCATGATACTGGGATCGAAATTACCCGTTGTACATGTTGTTTTTCTCTCCGACAGCTCTTTGCACAAAACTCCCACAGTGGAGGTTGTTGAAATCGTTTCTGAGCAACCCCGCCTACTTGAGCTTTTTCCTATCAAGAAGTGTGCAAGTCGCCCTAAACCTTTAAAAAATGGACGCAGGAACATTCCAGGATGACTAAGGTACAAACTGCATCTCCCTTGCATTCTTTGTTCCAGAGTTGTTGCTGAAAGTTTTTAATTGTCCGGGCCTATTTTTTGAATGACCCCCTTATTGTTGGTTGGAATCCTGACTGCGCCGTGTCTTTGTATACGTTGTACACACGCACAGTGTACATCAATTTCTAATGGGTGCCTGCTCGCGCCGTCGCATCTGGCCCGCCTTAGAAATCGTCAGAGCATTAAGTTTTGTACGAGAGGAAAGCCCATGAACATGGCAATCCTGTGGTGTTAAAATTTTGAAGATTGAGCATGAAACTGGGATCGAAATTACCCGTTGTACATTTTGTTTTTCTCTCCGACAGCTCTGTGCACAAAACTCCCATAGTGGAGGTTGTTGAAATCGTTTCTGAGCAACCCCGCAAGGCGGGACAAACTGTAACAGTATACTCTTCAGCTTCATCAAAGGTCCTAGCATCTGTCACAAGAAGGTAGCAATGATCAACAAAACTTGTCTATGGACTGATGCAGAACATGCATGGATATACCATCAGGAAATGCGTCTGAAGGAGAGCTGAAACAGTGAAGTTTGCCGCCATTTTGAGCGCCGAGTGATAGCGTCTGAACACGGCAGGACGTTTTTAACTCAGCAAGTGGTAAGCTGTTGTAAGCCGTACCCCCGCCTGTCTATACTCTAAGTTAACTGTTTTAAATGTATTTTATTTCATTCCGAAACGGGGAGGGTAACATTGTAACAAAAAATGACAATAATTTAGAAATGGTTTAGACAATGGTTTAGAAAGCTGTTTTAAAAGTAGAATACAATGATCCACACACATTTATGACAAAATTGCATGGTTTTTCTATTACTTGACGAACTAACACGGTCGGCCATTTATGGAAGTAAAACATTTTGACTCCCAAAAATGGCCGTCCGTGTTTGTCGACAAGTTCTAAAAGGAAAACCACGCAATGAGTGGTAACGTAGAGTGATACTTGTGTGGATCATTATGTTCTACTTTTAAAATATATTTCTAATCATATGTAATAAGACCAACTCGACTGATCCAAGGCAACGTGTTCCTTTAACTAATAACAAAAAACATACATTGGTAAAGCCTTGTTCACACAGTTTGATTTTTTTAAACGGTAAATAAAAAGACATACTTTGCAACGCAATGAATTATAGCTTCATCAGGAGTGTCCATAAAAAAACTTACATCTATCTTCCCTACAAAGAATTTAAAAGTCTTTGTTTTATCAATAACATAAACCAACATAATATTCATAAGGTCGTTGTTTAATAGGCAATTTAAGGCACAAAATGGATTTCTTTTTCAACATCAAGGTGACAATGAGGGCAAACTTTTTGGATAACTTTCCAAATGGCACAACCACCTTTTCACTCATTTTTACAAAAAAGGATCTCAGTGAGGTAAATTAGATACTATATCATTTCATATCAATCTAATAAGTGGTGGCGCCATACGGAAACTTTTTGCCAATTCTTTGGCTTGACTCTAACCCAATAAACCTCCCTAGAGTTCAGTAAGTAGCTTGTGTGAAGAGCATCTGAATTGGGCCAAAGAACAGCGATATTATAATTAACACAACGTAAATATAACTCAAACTCAAACTGGGTTTGAATATACGGTATGTCCAGAGCTTATTCCTTTGGCCAGAACTAATTCTATAGCCATTATGCAATCTATTGTACCAGTTAGAGTTAAACACGTAACGTTTCACATTCCTTTGGCTATATAGATGGCACAGTTCCTTTTAAGCATGAGAAATACCGATGTTTTGTGGCCAAGCCCTTGTGTTTGATCACAGAGAATGTACAGCATTGCTATCACTCCATTTCAACCATTTTAAACTTAGCATATGTACAAAGGAAAACGACAAAATTCGTCCCGGAATAAATCGGGTGTACGTATGGCTAACCGATGACGCGGTAAACTTGTAGAGATTGGGCATTAGTCTGGAGTCGAAATGACCTTAACAAATCTGTGAACTTTTATTAGACAGCTCTGTGCACAGAAATCCCTTTTGGGAGACTGTTGAGCACAGTTCTGATTCCCCCTTACTTGTTGTTTTCCGCTATCAAGAAATTGTCCAAGCCGCCCTAAAACTTTTACAATTCGGATACAGGGATATGCCAGGTAGAGTCGGGTACACTGACTCCGTGTCTGTAGCATGTTTAATTTCAGAGTTATTGAAGAGTTCGGCTCAGATTTATTTTAAAACCATTCAACAAAACGATTCGTCGGCTTTTTGTGTATAGCCCATGCATACAACTTTGGGGTGGTACTACTCCCTGGCCTCTAGCGTCACTTTGAGAATCCCCATAGCACTAACCTTTGTACCATAGGAAAGCCCATGAAATTCTCCATCCAATGGTGCTAAACTTGTTTAGATAGGGCAATGATTTTGGGTCAAACTGACCCGTTGTACTTTTGATTCAAAAGCATAGCTGAAAGTTTTTTCAAGTCCGGGCTTTTTTTTAACGCATATATTTGTTTTCTCCAATAATCACCACATGCCGTGTATATCATGCATTAAATGTCCCATATTTATGGGGTGTGTTGGGTCTACTCCCTGGCCTCGAGCGTCGCTTTGAGAATCCCCTTAGCACTAATATTTGTACGAGAGGAAAGCCCTTGAAATTGTCCATCCAATGGTGCTAAACTTGTTTAGATTGGGCAATGATTTTGGGTCAAATTGACCCGTTGTACTTTTGATTTTCTCTGTGCACAAAAATCCCGTAGAGAGGCTTGTTGAGTTCGTTTCGGAGCAACGCCGCCAACATTTAATTTTAGGTATCAAGAAGTCTGGAAGCCGCTCTAAAACTTTGAAATTTGAATTTAGAGACATGCCAGGATGACGCAGGTACAAACTGCGTCTCTCTAGCGTTTTTAGTTCCAGAATGATTCAAAAACATAGCTGAAAGTTTTTTCAAGTCCGGGCTTTTTTTAACGCATATATTTGTTTTCTCCAATAATCACCACATGCCGTGTATATCATGCATTAAATGTCCCATATTTATGGGGTGTGTTGGGTCTACTCCCTGGCCGCTAGCGTCGCTTTGAGAATCCCCTTAGCACTAATTTTTGTACGAGAGGAAAGCCCATGAAATTGTCCATCCAATGGTGCTAAACTTGTTTAGATTGGGCAATGATTTTTGGTCAAATTGACCCGTAACGGTTGTACTTTTGATTTTCTCTGAGCTCAAAAATCCCCTAGGGAGGCTTGTTGAGTTCGTTTCGGAGCACAGCCGCCTACTTTTAATTTTCGGTATCAAGAAGTCTGGAAGCCGCTCTAAAACTTTGAAATTTGAATGTAGGGACATGCCAGGATGACGCAGGTACAAACTGCATCTCTCTAGCGTTTTTAGTTCCAGAATGATTCAAAAGCATAGCTGAAAGTTTTTTCAAGTCCGGGCTTTTTTTAACGCATATATTTGTTTTCTCCAATACTCACCACATGCCGTGTATATCATGCATTAAATGTCCCATATTTATGGGGTGTGTTGGGTCTACTCCCTGGCCTCTAGCGTCGCTTTGAGAATCCCCATAGCACTAATTTTTATACGAGAGGAAAGCCCATCAAATTTTCCATCCAATGGTGCTAAACTTGTTTAGATTGGGCAATGATTTTGGGTCAAATTGACCCGTTGTACTTTTGATTTTCTCTGTGCACAAACATCCCGTAGGGAGGCTTGTTGAGTTCGTTTCGGAGCACAGCCGCCTACTTTTAATTTTAGGTATCAAGAAGTCTGGAAGCCGCTCTAAAAATTTGAAATTTGAATTAAGGGACATGCCAGGATGACGCAGGTACAAACTGCGTCTCTCTAGCGATTTTAGTTCCAGAATGATTCAAAAGCATAGCTGAAAGTTTTTTCAAGTCCGGGCTATTTTTAACACATATATAGTTTTCTCCAATAATCACCACATGCCGTGTATATCATGCACTAAATGTCCCATATTTATGGGGTGTGTTGGGTCTACTCCCTGGCCTCGAGCGTCGCTTTGAGAATCCCCTTAGCACTAATTTGTGTACGAGAGGAAAGCCCTTGAAATTGTCCATCCAATGGTGCTAAACTTGTTTAGATTGGGCAATGATTTTGGGTCAAATTGACCCGTTGTACTTTTGATTTTCTCTGTGCACAAACATCCCGTAGGGAGGCTTGTTGAGTTCGTTTCGGAGCACAGCCGCCTACATTTAATTTTAGGTATCAAGAAGTCTGGAAGCCGCTCTAAAAATTTGAAATTTGAATTTAGGGACATGCCAGGATGACGCAGGTACAAACTGCGTCTCTCTACCGTTTGTAGTTCCAGAATGATTCAAAAGCATACCTGAAAGTTTTTTCAAGTCCGGGCTTTTTTTAACGCATATATTTGTTTTCTCCAATAATCACCACATGCCGTGTATATCATGCGTTAAATGTCCCATATTTATGGGGTGTGTTGGGTCTACTCCCTGGCCTCTAGCGTCGCTTTGAGAATCCCCTTAGCACTAATTTTTGTACGAGAGGAAAGCCCTTGAAATTGTCCATCCAATGGTGCTAAACTTGTTTAGATTGGGCAATGATTTTTGTACAAATTGACCCGTTGTACTTTTGATTTTCTCTGAGCTCAAAAATCCCGTAGGGAGGCTTGTTGAGTTCGTTTCGGAGCACAGCCGCCTACTTTTAATTTTCGGTATCAAGAAGTCTGGAAGCCGCTCTAAAACTTTGAAATTTGAATGTAGGGACATGCCAGGATGACGCAGGTACAAACTGCATCTCTCTAGCGTTTTTAGTTCCAGAATGATTCAAAAGCATAGCTGAAAGTTTTTTTTTTTTTTTTTTTTTTTCTCCAATAATCACCACATGCCGTGTATATCATGCATTAAATGTCCCATATTTATGGGGTGTGTTAGGTCTACTCCCTGGTCTTTACCGTCGCTTTGAGAATCCCCTTAGCACTAAACTTTGTACGAGAGGAAAGCCCTTGAAATTGTCCATCCAATGGTGCTAAACTTGTTTAGATTGAGCAATGATTTTGGGTCAAATTGACCCGTTGTACTTTTGATTTTCTCTGTGCACAAAAATCCCGTCGGGAGGCTTGTTGAGTTCGTTTCGGAGCACAGCCGCCTACTTTTAATTTTCGGTATCAAGAAGTCTGGAAGCCGCTCTAAAACTTTGAAATTTGAATTTAGGGACATGCCAGGATGACGCAGGTACAAACTGCGTCTCTCTAGCGTTTTTAGTTCCAGAATGATTCAAAAGCTTAGCTGAAAGTTTTTTCAAGTCCGGGTTTTTTTTTTAACGCATATATTTGTTTTCTCCAATAATCACCACATGCCGTGTATATCATGCATTAAATGTCCCATATTTATGGGGTGTGTCGGGTCTACTCCCTGGCCTCTAGCGTCGCTTTGAGAATATCCATAGCACTAATTTTTGTACGAGAGGAAAGCCCATGAAATTGTCCATCCAATGGTGCTAAACTTGTTTAGATTGGGCAATGATTTTGGGTCAAATTGACCCGTTGTACTTTTGATTTTCTCTGTGCACAAAAATCCCATAGGGAGGCTCGTTGAGTTCGTTTCGGAGCACAGCCGCCTACTTTTAATTTTCGGTATCAAGAAGTCTGGGAGCCGCTCTAAAACTTTGAAATTTGAATTTAGGGACATGCCAGGATGACGCAGGTACAAACTACGTCTCTCTAGCGTTTGTAGTTCCAGAATGATTCAAAAGCATAGCTGAAAGTTTTTTCAAGTCCGGGTTTTTTTTTTAACGCATATATTTGTTTTCTCCAATAATCACCACATGCCGTGTATATCATGCATTAAATGTCCCATATTTATGGGGTGTGTTATGTCTACTCCCTGGCCTCTAGCGTCGCTTTGAGAATATCCATAGCACTAAATTTTGTACGAGAGGAAAGCCCATGAAATTGTCCATCCAATGGTGCTAAACTTGTTTAGATTGGGCAATGATTTAGGGTCAAATTGACCCGTTGTACTTTTGATTTTCTCTGTGCACAAAAATCCCGTAGGGAGGCTTTTTGAGTTCGTTTCGGAGCACAGCCGCCTACTTTTAATTTTCGGTATCAAGAAGTCTGGAAGCCGCTCTAAAACTTTGAAATTTGAATTTAGGGACATGCCAGGATGACGCAGGTACAAACTGCGTCTCTCTAGCGTTTTTTAGTTCCAGAATGATTCAAAAGCATAGCTGAAAGTTTTTTCACGTCCGGACTTTTTTTTTAACGCATATATTTGTTTTGTCCAATAATCACCACATGCCGTGTATATCATGCATTAAATGTCCCAAGTTTAAGGGGTGTGTCGGGTCTACACCCTGGCCTCTAGCGTCGCTTTGAAAATCCCCATTGCACTAATTTTTGCATGAGAGGAAAGCCCTTGAAATTGTCCATCCAATGGTGCTAAACTTGTTTAGATTGAGCAATGATTTTGGGTCAAATTGACCCGTTGTACTTTTGATTTTCTCTGTGCACAAAAATCCCGTAGGGAGGCTTGTTGAGTTCGTTTCGGAGCACAGCCGCCTACTTTTAATTTTAGGTATCAAGAAGTCTGGAAGCCGCTCTAAAAATTTGAAATTTGAATTTAGGGACATGCCAGGATGACGCAGGTACAAACTGCGTCTCTCTACCGTTTGTAGTTCCAGAATGATTCAAAAGCATACCTGAAAGTTTTTTCAAGTCCGGGCTTTTTTTAACGCATATATTTGTTTTCTCCAATAATCACCACATGCCGTGTATATCATGCGTTAAATGTCCCATATTTATGGGGTGTGTTGGGTCTACTCCCTGGCCTCTAGCGTCGCTTTGAGAATCCCCTTAGCACTAATTTTTGTACGAGAGGAAAGCCCTGGAAATTGTCCATCCAATGGTGCTAAACTTGTTTAGATTGGGCAATGATTTTTGTACAAATTGACCCGTTGTACTTTTGATTTTCTCTGAGCTCAAAAATCCCGTAGGGAGGCTTGTTGAGTTCGTTTCGGAGCACAGCCGCCTACTTTTAATTTTCGGTATCAAGAAGTCTGGAAGCCGCTCTAAAACTTTGAAATTTGAATGTAGGGACATGCCAGGATGACGCAGGTACAAACTGCATCTCTCTAGCGTTTTTAGTTCCAGAATGATTCAAAAGCATAGCTGAAAGTTTTTTCAAGTCCGGGCTTTTTTTAACGCATATATTTGTTTTCTCCAATACTCACCACATGCCGTGTATATCATGCATTAAATGTCCCATATTTATGGGGTGTGTCGGGTCTACTCCCTGGCCTCTAGCGTCGCTTTGAGAATATCCATAGCACTAATTTTTGTACGAGAGGAAAGCCCATGAAATTGTCCATCCAATGGTGCTAAACTTGTTTAGATTGGGCAATGATTTTGGGTCAAATTGACCCGTTGTACTTTTGATTTTCTCTGTGCACAAAAATCCCGTAGGGAGGCTCGTTGAGTTCGTTTCGGAGCACAGCCGCCTACTTTTAATTTTCGGTATCAAGAAGTCTGGGAGCCGCTCTAAAACTTTGAAATTTGAATTTAGGGACATGCCAGGATGACGCAGGTACAAACTGCGTCTCTCTAGCGTTTGTAGTTCCAGAATGATTCAAAAGCATAGCTGAAAGTTTTTTCAAGTCCGGGTTTTTTTTTTAACGCATATATTTGTTTTCTCCAATAATCACCACATGCCGTGTATATCATGCATTAAATGTCCCATATTTATGGGGTGTGTTATGTCTACTCCCTGGCCTCTAGCGTCGCTTTGAGAATATCCATAGCACTAAATTTTGTACGAGAGGAAAGCCCATGAAATTGTCCATCCAATGGTGCTAAACTTGTTTAGATTGGGCAATGATTTAGGGTCAAATTGACCCGTTGTACTTTTGATTTTCTCTGTGCACAAAAATCCCGTAGGGAGGCTTTTTGAGTTCGTTTCGGAGCACAGCCGCCTACTTTTAATTTTCGGTATCAAGAAGTCTGGAAGCCGCTCTAAAACTTTGAAATTTGAATTTAGGGACATGCCAGGATGACGCAGGTACAAACTGCGTCTCTCTAGCGTTTTTAGTTCCAGAATGATTCAAAAGCATAGCTGAAAGTTTTTTCAAGTCCGGACTTTTTTTTTAACGCATATATTTGTTTTGTCCAATAATCACCACATGCCGTGTATATCATGCATTAAATGTCCCAAGTTTAAGGGGTGTGTCGGGTCTACACCCTGGCCTCTAGCGTCGCTTTGAAAATCCCCATTGCACTAATTTTTGCACGAGAGGAAAGCCCTTGAAATTGTCCATCCAATGGTGCTAAACTTGTTTAGATTGAGCAATGATTTTGGGTCAAATTGACCCGTTGTACTTTTGATTTTCTCTGTGCACAAAAATCCCGTAGGGAGGCTCGTTGAGTTCGTTTCGGAGCACAGCCGCCTACTTTTAATTTTAGGTATCAAGAAGTCTGGAAGCCGCTCTAAAAATTTGAAATTTGAATTTAGGGACATGCCAGGATGACGCAGGTACAAACTGCGTCTCTCTACCGTTTGTAGTTCCAGAATGATTCAAAAGCATACCTGAAAGTTTTTTCAAGTCCGGGCTTTTTTTAACGCATATATTTGTTTTCTCCAATAATCACCACATGCCGTGTATATCATGCGTTAAATGTCCCATATTTATGGGGTGTGTTGGGTCTACTCCCTGGCCTCTAGCGTCGCTTTGAGAATCCCCTTAGCACTAATTTTTGTACGAGAGGAAAGCCCTGGAAATTGTCCATCCAATGGTGCTAAACTTGTTTAGATTGGGCAATGAT
This sequence comes from Asterias amurensis, assembly GCF_032118995.1. Lineage (NCBI taxonomy): Eukaryota > Metazoa > Echinodermata > Asteroidea > Forcipulatida > Asteriidae > Asterias > Asterias amurensis. The sequence goes on along the minus strand of NC_092659.1, from coordinate 6,719,007 downwards.
TTTTGTACAAATTGACCCGTTGTACTTTTGATTTTCTCTGAGCTCAAAAATCCCGTAGGGAGGCTTGTTGAGTTCGTTTCGGAGCACAGCCGCCTACTTTTAATTTTCGGTATCAAGAAGTCTGGAAGCCGCTCTAAAACTTTGAAATTTGAATGTAGGGACATGCCAGGATGACGCAGGTACAAACTGCATCTCTCTAGCGTTTTTAGTTCCAGAATGATTCAAAAGCATAGCTGAAAGTTTTTTCAAGTCCGGGCTTTTTTTAACGCATATATTTGTTTTCTCCAATACTCACCACATGCCGTGTATATCATGCATTAAATGTCCCATATTTATGGGGTGTGTCGGGTCTACTCCCTGGCCTCTAGCGTCGCTTTGAGAATATCCATAGCACTAATTTTTGTACGAGAGGAAAGCCCATGAAATTGTCCATCCAATGGTGCTAAACTTGTTTAGATTGGGCAATGATTTTGGGTCAAATTGACCCGTTGTACTTTTGATTTTCTCTGTGCACAAAAATCCCGTAGGGAGGCTCGTTGAGTTCGTTTCGGAGCACAGCCGCCTACTTTTAATTTTCGGTATCAAGAAGTCTGGGAGCCGCTCTAAAACTTTGAAATTTGAATTTAGGGACATGCCAGGATGACGCAGGTACAAACTGCGTCTCTCTAGCGTTTGTAGTTCCAGAATGATTCAAAAGCATAGCTGAAAGTTTTTTCAAGTCCGGGTTTTTTTTTTAACGCATATATTTGTTTTCTCCAATAATCACCACATGCCGTGTATATCATGCATTAAATGTCCCATATTTATGGGGTGTGTTATGTCTACTCCCTGGCCTCTAGCGTCGCTTTGAGAATATCCATAGCACTAAATTTTGTACGAGAGGAAAGCCCATGAAATTGTCCATCCAATGGTGCTAAACTTGTTTAGATTGGGCAATGATTTAGGGTCAAATTGACCCGTTGTACTTTTGATTTTCTCTGTGCACAAAAATCCCGTAGGGAGGCTTTTTGAGTTCGTTTCGGAGCACAGCCGCCTACTTTTAATTTTCGGTATCAAGAAGTCTGGAAGCCGCTCTAAAACTTTGAAATTTGAATTTAGGGACATGCCAGGATGACGCAGGTACAAACTGCGTCTCTCTAGCGTTTTTAGTTCCAGAATGATTCAAAAGCATAGCTGAAAGTTTTTTCAAGTCCGGACTTTTTTTTTAACGCATATATTTGTTTTGTCCAATAATCACCACATGCCGTGTATATCATGCATTAAATGTCCCAAGTTTAAGGGGTGTGTCGGGTCTACACCCTGGCCTCTAGCGTCGCTTTGAAAATCCCCATTGCACTAATTCTTGCACGAGAGGAAAGCCCTTGAAATTGTCCATCCAATGGTGCTAAACTTGTTTAGATTGAGCAATGATTTTGGGTCAAATTGACCCGTTGTACTTTTGATTTTCTCTGTGCACAAAAATCCCGTAGGGAGGCTTGTTGAGTTCGTTTCGGAGCACAGCCGCCTACTTTTAATTTTAGGTATCAAGAAGTCTGGAAGCCGCTCTAAAAATTTGAAATTTGAATTTAGGGACATGCCAGGATGACGCAGGTACAAACTGCGTCTCTCTACCGTTTGTAGTTCCAGAATGATTCAAAAGCATACCTGAAAGTTTTTTCAAGTCCGGGCTTTTTTTAACGCATATATTTGTTTTCTCCAATAATCACCACATGCCGTGTATATCATGCGTTAAATGTCCCATATTTATGGGGTGTGTTGGGTCTACTCCCTGGCCTCTAGCGTCGCTTTGAGAATCCCCTTAGCACTAATTTTTGTACGAGAGGAAAGCCCTTGAAATTGTCCATCCAATGGTGCTAAACTTGTTTAGATTGGGCAATGATTTTTGTACAAATTGACCCGTTGTACTTTTGATTTTCTCTGAGCTCAAAAATCCCGTAGGGAGGCTTGTTGAGTTCGTTTCGGAGCACAGCCGCCTACTTTTAATTTTCGGTATCAAGAAGTCTGGAAGCCGCTCTAAAACTTTGAAATTTGAATGTAGGGACATGCCAGGATGACGCAGGTACAAACTGCATCTCTCTAGCGTTTTTAGTTCCAGAATGATTCAAAAGCATAGCTGAAAGTTTTTTCAAGTCCGGGCTTTTTTTAACGCATATATTTGTTTTCTCCAATACTCACCACATGCCGTGTATATCATGCATTAAATGTCCCATATTTATGGGGTGTGTTGGGTCTACTCCCTGGCCTCTAGCGTCGCTTTGAGAATCCCCATAGCACTAATTTTTATACGAGAGGAAAGCCCATCAAATTTTCCATCCAATGGTGCTAAACTTGTTTAGATTGGGCAATGATTTTGGGTCAAATTGACCCGTTGTACTTTTGATTTTCTCTGTGCACAAACATCCCGTAGGGAGGCTTGTTGAGTTCGTTTCGGAGCACAGCCGCCTACTTTTAATTTTAGGTATCAAGAAGTCTGGAAGCCGCTCTAAAAATTTGAAATTTGAATTTAGGGACATGCCAGGATGACGCAGGTACAAACTGCGTCTCTCTAGCGATTTTAGTTCCAGAATGATTCAAAAGCATAGCTGAAAGTTTTTTCAAGTCCGGGCTATTTTTAACACATATATAGTTTTCTCCAATAATCACCACATGCCGTGTATATCATGCACTAAATGTCCCATATTTATGGGGTGTGTTGGGTCTACTCCCTGGCCTCGAGCGTCGCTTTGAGAATCCCCTTAGCACTAATTTGTGTACGAGCGGAAAGCCCTTGAAATTGTCCATCCAATGGTGCTAAACTTGTTTAGATTGGGCAATGATTTTGGGTCAAATTGACCCGTTGTACTTTTGATTTTCTCTGTGCACAAACATCCCGTAGGGAGGCTTGTTGAGTTCGTTTCGGAGCACAGCCGCCTACATTTAATTTTAGGTATCAAGAAGTCTGGAAGCCGCTCTAAAAATTTGAAATTTGAATTTAGGGACATGCCAGGATGACGCAGGTACAAACTGCGTCTCTCTACCGTTTGTAGTTCCAGAATGATTCAAAAGCATACCTGAAAGTTTTTTCAAGTCCGGGCTTTTTTTAACGCATATATTTGTTTTCTCCAATAATCACCACATGCCGTGTATATCATGCGTTAAATGTCCCATATTTATGGGGTGTGTTGGGTCTACTCCCTGGCCTCTAGCGTCGCTTTGAGAATCCCCTTAGCACTAATTTTTGTACGAGAGGAAAGCCCTTGAAATTGTCCATCCAATGGTGCTAAACTTGTTTAGATTGGGCAATGATTTTTGTACAAATTGACCCGTTGTACTTTTGATTTTCTCTGAGCTCAAAAATCCCGTAGGGAGGCTTGTTGAGTTCGTTTCGGAGCACAGCCGCCTACTTTTAATTTTCGGTATCAAGAAGTCTGGAAGCCGCTCTAAAACTTTGAAATTTAAATTTAGGGACATGCCAGCATGACGCAGGTACAAACTGCGTCTCTCTAGCGTTTTTAGTTCCAGAATGATTTAAAAGCATAGCTGAAAGTTTTTTCAAGTCCGGGCTTTTTTTAACGCATATATTTGTTTTCTCCAATAATCACCACATGCCGTGTATATCATGCATTAAATGTCCCAAATTTAAGGGGTGTGTTGGGTCTACTCCCTGGCATCTATCGTCACTTTGAGAATCCCCATAGCTGAAAGTTTTTCAAGTCCGGGCTTTTTTTAACGCATATATTTGTTTTCTCCAATACTCACCACATGCCGTGTATATCATGCATTAAATGTCCCATATTTATGGGGTGTGTTGGGTCTACTCCCTGGCCTCTAGCGTCGCTTTGAGAATATCCATAGCACTAAATTTTGTACGAGAGGAAAGCCCATGAAATTTTCCATCCAATGGTGCTAAACTTGTTTAGATTGGGCAATGATTTTGGGTCAAATTGACCCGTTGTACTTTTGATTTTCTCTGTGCACAAACATCCCGTAGGGAGGCTTGTTGAGTTCGTTTCGGAGCACAGCCGCCTACTTTTAATTTTAGGTATCAAGAAGTCTGGAAGCAGCTCTAAAAATTTGAAATTTGAATTTAGATACATGCCAGGATGACGCAGGTACAAACTGCGTCTCTCTAGCGATTTTAGTTCCAGAATGATTCAAAAGCATAGCTGAAAGTTTTTTCAAGTCCGGGCTATTTTTAACACATATATAGTTTTCTCCAGTAATCACCACATGCCGTGTATATCATACATTAAATGTCCCATATTTATGGGGTGTGTTGGGTCTACTCCCTGGCCTCTAGCGTCACTTTGAGAATCCCCTTAGCACTAATTTTTGTACCAGAGGAAAGCCCTTGAAATTGTCCATCCAATGGTGCTAAACTTGTATAGATTGGGCAATGATTTTGGGTCAAATTGACCCGTTGTACTTTTGATTTTCATTGTGCACAAAAATCCCGTAGGGAGGCTTGTTGAGTTCGTTTCGGAGCACAGCCGCCTACTTTTAATTTTCGGTATCAAGAAGTCTGGAAGCCGCTCTAAAACTTTGAAATTTGAATTTAGGGACATGCCAGGATGACGCAGGTACAAACTGCGTCTCTCTAGCGTTTTTAGTTCCAGAATGATTCAAAAGCATAGCTGAAAGTTTTTTCAAGTCCGGGCTTTTTTTTAACGCATATATTTGTTTTCTCCAATAATTACCACATGCCGTGTATATCATGCATTAAATGTCCCAAATTTAAGGGGTGTGTTGGGTCTACTCCCTGGCCTCTAGCGTCACTTTGAGAATCCCCTTAGCACTAATTTTTGTACGAGAGGAAAGCCCTTGAAATTGTCCATCCAATGGCGCTATACTTGTTTAGATTGGGCAATGATTTTGGGTCAAATTGACCCGTTGTACTTTTGATTTTCTCTGTGCACAAAAATCCCGTAGGGAGGCTTGTTGAGTTCGTTTCGGAGCACAGCCGCCTACTTTTAATTTTCGGTATCAAGAAGTCTGGAAGCCGCTCTAAAACTTTGAAATTTGAATTTAGGGACATGCCAGGATGACGCAGGTACTAACTGCGTCTCTCTAGAAATTTTAGTTCCAGAATGATTCAAAAGCATAGCTGAAAGTTTTTTCAAGTCCGGGCTTTTTTTAAACGCATATATTTGTTTTCTCCAATAATCACCACATGCCGTGTATATCATGCATTAAATGTCCCAGGTTTAAGGGGTGTGTCGGGTCTACTCCCTGGCCTCTAGCGTCGTTTTGAGAATCCCCATTGCACTATTTTTTGTACGAGAGGAAAGCCCTTGAAATTGTCCATCCAATGGCGCTATACTTGTTTAGATTGGGCAATGATTTTGGGTCAAATTGACCCGTTGTACTTTTGATTTTCTCTGTGCACAAAAATCCCGTAGGGAGGCTTTTTGAGTTCGTTTCGGAGCACAGCCGCCTACTTTTAATTTTCGGTATCAAGAAGTCTGGAAGCCGCTCTAAAACTTTGAAATTTGAATTTAGGGACATGCCAGGATGACGCAGGTACTAACTGCGTCTCTCTAGAAATTTTAGTTCCAGAATGATTCAAAAGCATAGCTGAAAGTTTTTTCAAGTCCGGGCTTTTTTTAAACGCATATATTTGTTTTCTCCAATTATCACCACATGCCGTGTATATCATGCATTAAATGTCCCAGGTTTAAGGGGTGTGTCGGGTCTACTCCCTGGCCTCTAGCGTCGTTTTGAGAATCCCCATTGCACTATTTTTTGTACGAGAGGAAAGCCCTTGAAATTGTCCATCCAATGGTGCTAAACTTTTTTAGATTGAGCAATGATTTTGGGTCAAATTGACCCGTTGTACCTTTGATTTTCTCTGAGCTCACAAATCCCGTAGGGAGGCTTGTTGAGTTCGTTTCGGAGTACAGCCGCCTACTTTTAATTTTCGCTATCAAGAAGTCTGGAAGCCGCTCTAAAAATTTGAAATTTGAATTTAGATACATGCCAGGATGACGCAGGTACAAACTGCGTCTCTCTAGCGATTTTAGTTCCAGAATGATTCAAAAGCATAGCTGAAAGTTTTTTCAAGTCCGGGCTATTTTTAACACATATATAGTTTTCTCCAGTAATCACCACATGCCGTGTATATCATACATTAAATGTCCCATATTTATGGGGTGTGTTGGGTCTACTCCCTGGCCTCTAGCGTCACTTTGAGAATCCCCTTAGCACTAATTTTTGTACCAGAGGAAAGCCCTTGAAATTGTCCATCCAATGGTGCTAAACTTGTATAGATTGGGCAATGATTTTGGGTCAAATTGACCCGTTGTACTTTTGATTTTCATTGTGCACAAAAATCCCGTAGGGAGGCTTGTTGAGTTCGTTTCGGAGCACAGCCGCCTACTTTTAATTTTCGGTATCAAGAAGTCTGGAAGCCGCTCTAAAACTTTGAAATTTGAATTTAGGGACATGCCAGGATGACGCAGGTACAAACTGCGTCTCTCTAGCGTTTTTAGTTCCAGAATGATTCAAAAGCATAGCTGAAAGTTTTTTCAAGTCCGGGCTTTTTTTTAACGCATATATTTGTTTTCTCCAATAATTACCACATGCCGTGTATATCATGCATTAAATGTCCCAAATTTAAGGGGTGTGTTGGGTCTACTCCCTGGCCTCTAGCGTCACTTTGAGAATCCCCTTAGCACTAATTTTTGTACGAGAGGAAAGCCCTTGAAATTGTCCATCCAATGGCGCTATACTTGTTTAGATTGGGCAATGATTTTGGGTCAAATTGACCCGTTGTACTTTTGATTTTCTCTGTGCACAAAAATCCCGTAGGGAGGCTTGTTGAGTTCGTTTCGGAGCACAGCCGCCTACTTTTAATTTTCGGTATCAAGAAGTCTGGAAGCCGCTCTAAAACTTTGAAATTTGAATTTAGGGACATGCCAGGATGACGCAGGTACTAACTGCGTCTCTCTAGAAATTTTAGTTCCAGAATGATTCAAAAGCATAGCTGAAAGTTTTTTCAAGTCCGGGCTTTTTTTAAACGCATATATTTGTTTTCTCCAATAATCACCACATGCCGTGTATATCATGCATTAAATGTCCCAGGTTTAAGGGGTGTGTCGGGTCTACTCCCTGGCCTCTAGCGTCGTTTTGAGAATCCCCATTGCACTATTTTTTGTACGAGAGGAAAGCCCTTGAAATTGTCCATCCAATGGCGCTATACTTGTTTAGATTGGGCAATGATTTTGGGTCAAATTGACCCGTTGTACTTTTGATTTTCTCTGTGCACAAAAATCCCGTAGGGAGGCTTTTTGAGTTCGTTTCGGAGCACAGCCGCCTACTTTTAATTTTCGGTATCAAGAAGTCTGGAAGCCGCTCTAAAACTTTGAAATTTGAATTTAGGGACATGCCAGGATGACGCAGGTACTAACTGCGTCTCTCTAGAAATTTTAGTTCCAGAATGATTCAAAAGCATAGCTGAAAGTTTTTTCAAGTCCGGGCTTTTTTTAAACGCATATATTTGTTTTCTCCAATTATCACCACATGCCGTGTATATCATGCATTAAATGTCCCAGGTTTAAGGGGTGTGTCGGGTCTACTCCCTGGCCTCTAGCGTCGTTTTGAGAATCCCCATTGCACTATTTTTTGTACGAGAGGAAAGCCCTTGAAATTGTCCATCCAATGGTGCTAAACTTTTTTAGATTGAGCAATGATTTTGGGTCAAATTGACCCGTTGTACCTTTGATTTTCTCTGAGCTCACAAATCCCGTAGGGAGGCTTGTTGAGTTCGTTTCGGAGTACAGCCGCCTACTTTTAATTTTCGCTATCAAGAAGTCTGGAAGCCGCTCTAAAACTTTGAAATTTGAATTTAGGGACATGCCAGGATGACGCAGGTACAAACTGCGTCTCTCTAGCGTTTTTAGTTCCAGAATGATTCAAAAGCATAGCTGAAAGTTTTTTCAAGTCCGGGCTTTTTTTAACGCATATATTTGTTTTCTCCAACAATCACCACATGCCGTGTATATCATGCATTAAATGTCCCATATTTATGGGGTGTGTTGGGTCTACTCCCTGGCGTCTAGCGTCGCTTTGAGAATCCCCTTAGCACTAATTTTTGTACGAGAGGAAAGCCCATGAAATTGTCCATCCAATGGTGCTAAACTTGTTTAGATTGGGCAATGATTTTGGGTCAAATTGACCCGTTGTACTTTTGATTTTCTCTGTGCACAAAAATCCCCTAGGGAGGCTTGTTGAGTTCGTTTCGGAGTACAGCCGCCTACTTTTTATTTTAGGTATCAAGAAGTCTGGAAGCCGCTCTAAAACTTTGAAATTTGAATTTAGGGACATGCCAGGATGACGCAGGTACAAACTGCGTCTCTCTAGCATTTTTAGTTCCAGAATGATTCAAAAGCATAGCTGAAAGTTTTTTCAAGTCTTGGCTTTTTTTAACGCATATATTTGTTTTCTCCAATAATCACCACATGCCGTGTATTTCATGCATTAAATGTCCAAAATTTAAGGGGTGTGTCGGGTCTACTCCCTGGCCTCTAGCGTCGCGTTGAGAATCCCCTCAGCACTTATATTTGTACGAGAGGAAAGCCCTTGAAATTGTCCATCCAATGGTGATAAACTTGTTTAGATTGGGCAATGATTTTGGGTCAAATTGACCCGTTGTACTTTTGATTTTCTCTGTGCACAAACATCCCGTAGGGAGGCTTGTTGAATTCGTTTCGGAGCACAGCCGCCTACTTTTAATTTTCGGTATCAAGAAGTCTGGAAGCCGCTCTAAAACTTTGAAATTTGAATTTAGGGACATGCCAGGATGACGCAGGTACAAACTGCGTCTCTCTAGCGTGTTTAGTTCCAGAATGATTCAAAAGCATAGCTGAAAGTTTTTTCAAGTCCGGGCTTTTTTTTAACGCATATATTTGTTTTCTCCAATAATCACCACATGCCGTGTATATCATGCATTAAATGTCCCAAATTTAAGGGGTGTGTTGGGTCTACTCCCTGGCCTCTAGCGTCGCTTTGAAAATCCCCATAGCACTAATTTTTATACGAGAGGAAAGCCCTTGGAATTGTCCATCCAATGGTGCTAAACTTGTCAAATTGACCCGTTGTACTTTTGATTTTCTCTGTGCACAAAAATCCCGTAGGGAGGCTTGTTGAGTTCGTTTCGGAGCACAGCCGCCTACTTTTAATTCTCGGTATCAGAGTGGAGGTTGTTGAAATCGTTACTGAGCAACCCGCAAGAGCGATAGATTGAATTTCATTTTCCCTGTCATAGTTTATTCCCGTCTTCATTAAAAAAAAACATTCAAAAGTGAATATATCAAATGTTGGGACATGCATCCAGGTAATGACAATATTTTTCATAACATTTAACTAATTGCTATAGGTAATATTTATGCGTGACACTTAAAATCAACAGTTCAGCTACGAAAGTATCCCATTCCGTGTGTACTATACATTTGCGCATTGAAACCGACTCAAACACAACCTTCAAGGAAAACGTATTTAGGACTTAAAATGGCGGCCATATTAAATTTTGCTAGATATTTTAAACAGCTGGAATTTGATTTTTTTTTTTTTTTTTTTTACCCGTATTCCCCTTAACCTTAAACTTTTTGGGGGCGGGGCCTATAGCCCCCCTGCCCCATTAGAACCGCTCCTGTGCTGATTCAACACTTTTGTTAAAAAAAATTGTCGGCGTTTTCCACGATTTGCTTCCACTGTGGCAAGCAACCGAAACCAAGTTGAGTTTTGCCCGACATGCCTAAGTGGTGGGGTGTGCCTTGGGGTGTGTCCACAATGTTCAAAATCTTTAACACACTATTTTTCTCATGAACAAATTTACCCAATCCCCTTCTAAAATCCCCGAAAGAATTAATTTCTAAGTTCCACAGAACACAGCGAAGACAAAATATGGGGGGGTAACATATTTCGATCAACGATTGGCTCTGCATTGAAGGGGTGGGGGTAATTGCTATTGCTTTTACAATGAGTCGACCATAACTGTTTCATGATTTGGTGGTGGCGTTTGACACGAAATGCCGCCACTTTGCACTGGCCGAAATTTGGCAGGAGGTGTGGGCATAATGACCTCATAAGTTAACATACTATCTACTCTTCTACAGATCTATTCACAACTTGTAAACTCATGGAAATAATTAATTATCGACATACACAGAACATAATGAAAACACAATAAGAAGAAAGGGGGGCTTGCGATTGCTTTCACTGGGAGTCCACCACTCATGACAATTTTGTGCTGGCGTATGCCATTGAATTGCCACCACTTTGACAAGAAACCAAACGCTGAACACTGCTGGTATGTGACAGATGGTGACCCTATGATTCTAATACACACTATTTCCCATTTGTACACAAAATACCAAACCTCTAAAAAATCCTCGAAGGAGTTCATTCATGAGATTCCAGAGCACAATGGAGACACATGAGGAGGGTGTTGGGGGGGTATACATACATCTCAAACACCAAATGGCTGTGCAGTATGCCAACCTTAACAAAAGAACATTCTTGGTTCGTCATACAAAGAATGGCGAAGTTAATTTACTACAATACTTGGTCATCTTAAACCGTACTTCAGGTGGGTGAATGCTCTCGAAGTCACTGAATGTATTACGGTCAGCTTCCCAGTTCTTTAAGACAAAGCCTTCAGTGCCGACACTAGTTTGTTTGCAGTCTCCCTGGACCGGTGCAGATGCTGGGTAGGGGCGCACATATGCTGAAGGGTGCAAGTGCAATACGGCATTATGTTTTTGTACGTGAGGGCATGGCAATTGTCGCATTTTAAACTTGTTGTGCGAGTTAAAATGTCTTCATCAATGATTACACATAGCACACAATTATGTGAGATTCTGTGAAATTTTCTAGGTGGTTCACTGCGTCTGAAAACAACTCGTCCCTGCAATTGCGCCAAACAGCCAAGTTTGCTTTGTTTAGCTGTAAAACCAACGGATATCAAAATAGCCCCTTGCCATACCTCACCAAGCTTCTGAACACCTAAAACCATTTTAATGTCTTGCTAAGTTTTCTGGTTTTAAAGGGTTTGGGTACTTTTTGTACACAAAACACAGTGTCCACAGATTTACATTAAACTTTCACCGTTTGAAGATAATGGTAATAGTTGCTGAGGTGCTGTAGTTTTTGAGTGAGTAAAACAATGTCATGGAATTACGTTTTTACATGCTAAAATAATTTTCGTCTCATGATCACTGAACATTATTTTCATGACATTGTTTTACTCATTTGTCAAAAACTACAACACTTCAGGTAATAACTTCAGGGAAGCTTTCTACTATCATTCTCTTTAAACTGTGTCAGTTTAATGTAAATATGTGGACATTGTGTTTTTTGGTCTACAAAAAGTATAGACCCTTTAAATATATGTAGTCAAACTGTTTGTACATTTCTGCCAGGCGTTTTGTTTTTGTGAGTTTTTTTATCATATTATTTTTACTTTGTTATAGAAAAACAAAGCTGCACAGGAAAGATATGGGGAAACGCGCGCCGATGGGCCATAATCGGCTGTATTTTCGACTAAAAACGAAGCCCTATTATTAAGTTGAATGTTGTGCTGTTGATTTAAATCACTTTTGCTGTTTGATATTTCAAGTATTCTTCTACAAAACGGGTTCTTTTGAGAGTATTGATAGATTACGTAAATTACTGAGGTTAGAGCGAGCTCACGCGCCGTGGATTTTGTGCTGTACACGGCGTGAAGTCGGGCTGGACCAATGGCCGAGACCGCAACTTTTAAGGCGTCCGACTCTAGCTACCCCTTCAATTTAAAATAACTTGAGGGTGAAAATAAATGAATTTGCAGCTTCTTCAGGAGATTTGTATTTACAATATTAGCAGCAAAATCATTACAACGGGGCAATGAAACCACACTTTCCGTGCATAAACACATGACATCGTGTTAACATTCTCGTGGAATTTACTAGTTGGGCGACTGTTTGTTTTACCTGTTACTGGCATTGTTCAGCCATCCGTAAGGTCTCAAATAATGACAAACTCCGGAATATTCTTCGAATTGAGTCTTTATTGAGCCAAACATTGCAACAGTAATCGTGTCTTCTTATAGCACGTTTATATGCAGTACGCCGTGTTTGTTTACATTTCACCCACTATGTCACGTGAGGCACGGAGCGCAATCGGTCTATTGATTATGACCATGAAAACACCAGTTTTTAAGCACCAACACTGTAGCGCAGTGCGTAAGGTGCTGGGACTGTTTCAGCAACTCGGATCACCCGGTCCGGGTTCGAATACCGTCTGTCTCTAATATAGATTCAAGGTTTTTTGCTGCCCCTGATGGGACAGTGTGATTGGGATCTGCCTTGCTTTCTCCCCTAAAGGGACAGGGCCCGCGTGGTGGCTAGGGTTCGAGGCAGGGGGATGTGCTCTGGGTCGGATGCAAATCCTGAAGGGTTCTATATGGCAAAGGGGAGGGGCCAGTGTGTGCCATTAACTGAACCGGCGCCTGAATGCCTGACACTTCCGGAGCGTAACCTTTTATATTTTTCCACCAGATTAAATTTGCATTCTTCAATTTCTTTATTGTTCATTTTGTCTTACCAGCTGCCAAAACATTAGGACTCAAACTTCCTCTAGTTATCGGGCAACGTCGGTAGCCTAGTTGACAATACACTGCTCTTGAATTTTAGGGGTCCCTGGTTCGAATCCCACCCAAGGAACATGATATTTTGTTCACGGAATATTTGTGTTCACGGGACTCGGGAAAGTATCCTGAGTTTACAGTGCTAACACACATCGGTGTATGGGTCAAAAACAAAATTAATTTTCTCTATAATATGTTTTTTTTATATGTTATTATTGTTGTTATTATTTATCACGCATACTGGTATAACTGGTATGTATCTGGTAATTGTTTTAAACAATGTTTACATTAATTAACTAGGTCAGACCTGTTCTCTCTAATACGAAGGCGGGTTCACTTTTCTTTGAAAAGGAGGGAGCTACTGCCTTAGTGAAAAGACATTGTTTTCGTATCTAATCTTGTTGGAAACTCTTGTTTTTTTGTTTTTTTTAGAATAGTATCCTGTTTAAAGGAACGTTACAGAATTGGTTAGAAACAATATCGTGAAAATCACAGATGTACATAAAACTTACACGGTCTAATGATAATGATTGTTGAAAACATCCCTTGAACTATTTATGTCTGAAATCTCATATTTGATAAGAAATAAATAATTTAACTTTGCGTTTGTTAATTTTTTTGTTTGCATCAATGTCATGCAATATGTGTAATCGTTTTTTTACTATTTTCTCGTGACCCAGATGGCCGATCAGTTTGAAACTTTAACGGATTTGTCAGTTTATGTATAAGGTGGATTACATAAAGTGCTTACACTGCCAGCAACTATTTTGATTTTAAGATCAAAAGGGGGCCCTTGATATTTAAAGGAACAATTTTGTTTTAATTTGTTTTAAGGCTCCTGGTTGAGAATATTGAAAGAAATACAGGATTATTGTTTATTTGCGGAAAAAATATACTAATTTCTGTCAAAAAACAAGGTTTGATGATAATGACGAAATACAGTTCATGCGTCATTAATTTATCTTTGGTACGAGAAGAAAGCCCTTGAAAATGGCGATCCGATTGTGGTAAAATTGTTTAGATTGAGCATGAAACTGGGATCGAATTAACCCGTTGAAACTGTTTTGGTTTTTTTTGTCAGACAGCTCTGTGCACAAAACTCCCATAGGGGAGGCTGTTGAAATCATGTCTGAGCAACCCCGCTTACTGGAGCTTTTTGTTATCATGAAGTGTAAAAGTCGCCCTATACTTTTGAAAATCGGATGCAGGGACATGCCAGGATGACTCAGGTACAAACTTCATCTCTTTAGCATTTTTAGTTACATAATTATTTCAGAGCATGGCTGAAATATTTATTTTTCGGGCCAATTTTTGAATGAATATCATTGTAAACAGCTGGATCGTGATTTTTAACCAAGATTCCTAGTTTTGTTTCTTACCAAGTTAACTTGGCTGAAAATTTGCCCACATTTTCCTCCCCTATTTTTATGCAAAATGGCGGCCATATTGAATTTTGAAATACTTTAAGTGTAAAAAAGTACCAACCTAACTTTATTAGCAAAATTTTGGCAGTCGGCTTGTTCTTTGTAGTTATGTCAATGAGAGATTTGTGTACGGTTTCAGGGAAAAAACGGCGGCCATTTTGTTTTTGACGTAAAAATGCACTTTCGCCGGGTAAAAATTGTATACACTATTTTGACTGTTGTTCAAAGTGTATAACTGCACATTTGCATGTAAAAATTAACAAAACACACCGAAAAGTTAAGGGTGCCACCCACCAAAAAAATCTCCCTTCTGGAGGCTCTCAAATCTGTCTTATATAGAATATTAGGTTGTTGAAATCGTTTATGAGCAACTCCTCATACTTTAGCTTTTTGCTATCAAGAAGTGTGCAAGTGGCCCTAAACCTTTAAAAAATTTATGCAGGGACATGCTAGGATGACTAAGGTACAAACTGCATCTCCCTAGCATTTTTGTTCCAGAGTTATTACAGAGCGTTGCTGAAAGTTTTTAATTGTCCGGGCCTATTTTTGAGAGACTATTATTTTTGGTTGGATTCCAGACTGCGCCGTGTGTTTGTAAACATTGTAGACACGCACAGTGTACGTCAATTTCTAATGGGTGCCTGCTCATGCCGTCGCATCTAGCCCCGCCTTAAAAATCGTCAGAGCATTAAGTTTTGTACGAGAGGAAAGCCTTTGAACATGGCAATCCGGTGGTGGTAAAATTTTGAAGAATGAGCATGATACTGAGATCGAAATTACCCGTTGTACATTTTGTTTTTCTCTCCGACAGCTCTGTGCACAAAACTCCCATAGTGGAGGTTGTTGAAATCGTTTCTGAGCAACCCCGCCAACTTGAGCTTTTTTCTATCAAGAAGTGTGCAAGTCGCCCTAAACCTTAAAAAAATGGACGCAGGAACATGCCAGGATGACTAATGTACAAACTGCATCTCCCTAGCATTTTTTGTTCAAGAGTTATTCCAGAGCACTGCTGAAAGTTTTTAATTGTCCGGGCCTACTTTTTGAATGACCCCCTTATTGTTGGTTGGAATCCTGACTGCGCCGTGTCTTTGTATACGTTGTATACACGCGCAGTGTGCGTCAATTTCTGATGGGTGCCTGCTCGCGCCGTCGCATCTGGCCCCGCCTTAAAAATCGTCAGAGCATTAAGTTTTGTACATGGCAATCCTGTGGTGGTAAAATTTTGAAGATTGAGCATGATACTGAGATCGAAATTACCCATTGTGAATTTTGTTTTTTACTCCGACAGCTCTGTGCACAAAACTCCCATAGTGGAGGTTGTTGAAATCGTTTCTGAGCAACCCCGCTTACTTGAGCTTGTTACTATCAAGAAGCGTGCAAGTCGCCCTAAACCTTTAACAAATGGATGTAGGGACATGCCAGGATGACTAAGGTACAAACTGCAACTCTCTAGCATTTTTAGTTCCAGAGTTATTCCAGAGCATTGCTGAAAGTTTTTAATTTTCCGGCTCTATTTTTGAGTGACTATTATTTTTGGTTGGATTCCAGACTGCGCCGTGTGTTTGTATACATTGTATACACGCACAGTGTACGTCATTTAGAATGGGTGCTTGCTCACTCTGTCGCATCTAGCCCCGCCTTTAAAATAGTAAGAGCATTAAGTTTTGTACGAGAGGAAAGCCATTGAACATGGCAATCCTGTAGTGTTAAAACTTTTAAAGTTGAGCATGAGCAGCCCCGCAATACGAAGGCGGGTCAGTTTTTGTAGTAAATCTTGTAGGTAACTCTTGTCTTCTTTGTGTATAGAATAGTATCCTTCTTGTTTAAAGATCAAAAAGGGGGCCATTGATATTACAATTCACAATGGTTAAATTATTTGTTTTGGGAATATTGATAAGAAAACATGACTCTTGTCTATTTGTGTACAAAGGGACAATTTCATGTCGACAACAAGAACAAAGTTTTGATGATGGTGTCTAATAGTGTCCAGTGTCTTTAAACGTGTTCTCCCCATTTACATTGCCGCGCCGCTTTAGTATGTGGACTAGACCGATTGCGTCATATCAATGTTCACATGTGATCTATAGTGGGTATAGAAAGTTAAATCTACACGATAAAGACATAAATAACCATTTTAACCAGTATTGTTAGACTACGAATAATACTGAGGTTTGAGTAAGCTCATGCGCCGTGGACTTTGCGCCGTGCACATACAGACTACATCGTGTGAACATTCTCGTGGAATTTCCTAGTTATTGGACTGTTGGTTCAACCCATTAATGGCCTTGTTCAGCCACGGGTAAGGTCTCATGTTACAAACTTCTTAAAGTCACCTGGAAGTGGTATTTCTTTTAAATAAAGCTTTTGTCACTAAAATATGTTTTTTTATGAGAGGAATGTAAATAAAAAGTTAACTAAGGTTTAAAAATATTAGTTTTGATTGTGTTTACAAATTTACGAGTAGGCCCCGACCCGAGAGGGCGCTGTTCGTGACGTAATTCAAGGCGCGATATTTGAAGAGAAAATTTGTAGTCAGGCCCCCGTACATTACGTCTGGGAACATGGCACATCAAAACAAATTTAGACACGATTTTACACACATACGTACATTGAAACTTGAATATGTTGAACGCCTAGTGGTTTTTACAAAAGCTATTGCTGCTATTTTTATTTAACTATGCGACTTTCTAGTGACCAAATGGGTTGTAAGATGTGGGTCTGCCTACATATTATTATAGAAATACGGCCACGGAGCAGACTGCTCGCACGCACTATGGCTGCTGTATAATGTGCGGACGGACACATAGGAACTGCACGCACGGTGAATCGCATGCGGTACCAACAAAAAATCGTGTCACTTGGCAAAAGCTAAAAACATACCCTCAAAGTTCAAACTTACCCGAATTTTTTCACGTTTAGCAAATGCTCCTCTGGGTTCGTCACGTCTTTCAGATACCTTCTTCGATTTCCCACTAGCTGGAAAAATTGTTGGGACGGCGTCGTGTTTAAGAATGGCTCTTCTCGTCATGTCAAATGAGTGGTGTATCCCGGATTCGAAGCACGACGGCTCGAAGTGTTCGCTGCATAGCGCTGAAAAAGACGTCGGACCGGACCACTTTGCTCTAGTTAATCTGACTTTCGCAGCCCACAACCGCCTATACTTGGGATCTGCAGGAAATAGATGAAGACTGACCCCATCTTTAGTTGTTTTGCTGCATCCAGCAGCAATACACCTGGTCAGCATTGCCGGAAAAATGCCAGAAAAAAAACCTTTTTCGCAGCGTACAAACTCACGTCTTAGAATTACATGTACTTTTGCACGTGTGTTTATCTACGCATCGAGGGGGGTCTATGTTTGATCGAGGCAAAGTCTTCCTTTTCCTACGTCACAAAAGGGGTAGGCGGAGTCACCCCCCCCCCCACCCCGCAAGCACTTAACTAATTTTTTTAACATATAAATCGTGACAAACAATTACTAAAAAATTGTTTTATTGTTAATAAACATATACTCTTATGTTTAAAAGAAAAAAATCCTATTTCCAGGTGCCTTTAATACTCTTCAGTGATTTCGAGAATTAAGGGTTTATTGAACACACAATTGTTACAGTAATCATGTCATTCTAACGCACGTTTACATGCAGTACGCCGTGTTTGTTTACATCTAATACCAACTATTGGTCACGTGACAGACAGAGCGCAATCGGTCTACTGTTTCTCTTAAAGGAACATTAAAGAACTGTTTTTTTGCTAACAAAACAGTTGATTGCAGTGTAAGCACTTTATGTAATCCACCATATACATAAACTGACAAACCTGTAGAAGTTTGAGATCGATCGGCCATCTGGGAGAAAAGTGAAAAACTGATTACAAATTTTGCATTGCATCGATGCCAAAATAAAAAGGAATAAAACGCTCACTGAGCGATAAACTCAAAACGCGAAGTTAGATTATGTATTTCTCATTAAATATGACATTTCAGACAGAAATATTTCAAGGGATATTTTCAACTGTCATCATCATCATTAGACCATGTAAGTTTTATGTAAATCTGTGATTTTTGTTTCTTACCAATTCTATAACGTTCCTTTGAAGCTCGGAACTTGCCAAAAGCCATAAATGAAGAGTACGTTAAAGGAACACGTTGCCCTGGATCGGCCGAGTTGGTCTTTGAAAAGCGTTTGTAATCGTTTTTTTATAAAATGCATATGGGTAGAAAGATGTTGTAAAAGTAGAATAAAATGATCCACATAAACATGCCTCGAAATTGCACGGTTTTCCTTTTACCTCGTCGACTAACACGGTCGGCCATTTATGGGAGTCAAAGTTGTGACTCCCATAAATGGCCGACCGTGTTATTTCGCAGAGTAAAAGGAAAACCACGCAATTTCGAGGCAAAAGTGAAACAACAAATGTTGGAACGCCAGTTGAGATCAGATACCAGTCATACCAGTATGCGTGATAAATAATAATAACAACAATAATAGATAAATAAATAAGTCAATTAATATATAACGAAAATTAATTTTGGCTTTGACCCATACACCGATGTGTGTTTAGCACTGTTTACTCAGTACTTTCCCGAGTCATGTAAAAAAAAAGTATAACGGGCATGTTACTCGGGTGGGATTCGAACCCAGGACCCTAGCAATTCTAGAGCAGTGTGTTACCAACTAGACTACCGAGGTTGCCCTGTAGCTGTAGGCAGTTCAAACCCTATGGTTTGTCAGCGCTTACCGCAACGATATAAGAGATATTTGGGAAAAACTAAATCAAGAAATTTAATCATACAAATTACTTAATCTGGTGGAAAAATATAAAAGGTTACGCTCCGGAAGTGTCAGGCATTCAGGCGCCGGTTCAGTTAATGGCACACACTGGCCCCTCCCCATTGCCATATAGAACCCTTCAGGATTTGCATCCGACCCAGAGCACATCCCCCCCTGCCTCGAACCCTAGCCACCACGCGGGCCCTGTCCCTTTAGGGGAGAAAGCAAGGCAGATCCCAATCACACTGTCCCATCAGGGGCAGCAAAAAGCCTTGAATCTATATTAGAGACAGACGGTATTCGAACCCGGACCGGGTGATCCGAGTTGCTGAAACAGTCCCAGCACCTTACGCACTGCGCTACAGTGTTGGTACTTAAAAACTGGTGTTTTCATGTCATACATAGTCAATATACCGATTGCGCTCCGTGCCTCACGTGACATAGTGAGTAAAGTGTAAACAAACACGGCGTACTGCATATAAACGTGCTATAAGAAGACACGATTACTGTTACAATGTTTGGCTCAATAAAGACTTAATTCTTGAAATCACTGAAGAATATTCCGGAGTATGTCATAATGAGACCTTACCGATGGCTAAACAATGCCAGCATTGTTAAACAAAGTTCCAACAAAAAAGGAAATTCCAAGAGAAGTTCACACGATGGCATGTGTTTGTGCACGGAAAGTGTGGTTTCACATTGCCCCATTCTAATGATTTTCCTGCCAATATTTTCACTAAAAAATCTCATTATGAAGCTGCAAATCCCTTTATTTTCACCCTCAAAATATTTTATTGGAAGGGGTAGCTGTCAGCTATGAGTCGGACAACTTCGCGATCTCCATTATCACAGCCCAACTTACCGCCGTGCACAACGCAAAATCCACGGCGCGTGAGGAGCTCGCTCAAACCTCAGTAATTTACGTCGTCTAACCATACTCTCAAAATAAACCTCTTTTGTAGTAGAATACTAGAAACATCAAACAGCAAATGTGATTTAAATCAACGTCACAATATTCAACTTTATAAAAATGGCTCCGTTTTTAGTTAAAAGTGACTGTTATTTATTGAATACAGCCAATTGTGATCCATCGGTACGAGTCTTTCCATGTCTTTACTGTGTAGCGGTGTTTTTCCATACCCACTATAGGGCACGTGATCACATGTAAGCATTGGTAGCGCAATCGGTCTATTGGTAGCAGGATATTCCAAGAGTTTCCAAGAGTAGTACGCATTTCTTTTGACTTCTTAAAGCCATTGGACACTTTCGGTAAACAGTATTGTCCAAGGCCCACACTTCGTGTATCACAACTTATATATAAAATAACAAACCTGTGAAAATTTAGGCTCAATCGGTCATCGGAGTCGGGAGAAAATAACGGGAAAACCTACCCTTGTTTCCCCACGTTTCGCCGTGTCCATGACACGTGTTTAAAACAAATCCGTAATGCTCGCATAGTGGAGGTTGTTGAAATCTGAGCAACCCCGCTTACTTGGGCTTTTTGCTATCAAGGTACAAACTGCATCTCTCTAGCATTTTTAGTTCCAGAGTTATTCTAGAGCTTTGCTAAAAGTTTTTAATTGTCCGGGCCTATTTTTGAGTGACATTATTTTTGGTTGGATTTTGTTTTTCTCTCTGACAGCTCTGTGCACATAACTCCCTGTTAATGGACTCCTTGATATGACTTTCACTCGCTTTTACAATTAAAAAATTACTATAATCTTAGGGCAAACCTATATTCATATTTTCTCTTGGGTTGGTTTTTGTAAAATAGTTCGGGGGGTTCGAAGTATATTTATTCTTCATTTCAAACTCTTTATGTTATGCCTTCGGTATGCATTTTATAAAAGAACACTGTCGCTCCTAAAATGCAAAAAATACATGTCAAAACTTTCTTGTTTCGTGCATGTCTGATAACGGTTCACCACACGGTTCACCATGACGTTTTTGCTGCTAACTTCGGAAAGGGTTTTTGTTCGACACGCTAGGGCATTAGAGTACACTAACAACACATAACTTGTTCATATTCTTTTGAACCACCACATTCATCTGTTTGGTAAAAAAATAAACGGTTAACCCTCAAAATCAAAATAGAAAAGAAATTTTGTAAATCTCCTTATTTAATTTACTACGGTGAACCGTGTAGACTTGGTTCAAAGCCTGCAGTCGTGACTGTTAGTCTACTTGATAGCCAATGCATTATTGCCCCAAATAGCACCCTATTGTTAGATTGGCCCATGGTAGCTTATCTGTGGGGCGTATTCGTGCCTGATACAGATACACGAACGCAATCTCAGACTTGAAATCAAGTCTGAATCGCTCACTGTGCTTGAATGGGTGCGTAAGAATAATTCACGCTGAACAAATTTCAGACAATCCCGACAATATCTCGTTGTGAACGAACCCCCTGCCCCCTTTCAATGTTTATTTTAATTGTTGTTCAGTGGGCTAAGTACAGCATTTTTATCCAATTGGAGCCCAAATCAAAACAAAACGCAAGGGGTAAGCCTAAATTCAGCATTTGTATTTGTTCCACCATTTAAGAAAAACATACGGAGAAAGACCAGCATTGTTATCCACTAAGGGGTAAATAGTTGGGTCTCAGAATTCATCACTGCACTAACCTGTCTTTCTGAGAGTTTGTATTACTCAGCGCTTTGGGTACCTTGTTTGGTAGATACGTGTGCTAAGTAAGACTTCGATACTATTATTGTTATAATTATTAAGAGTAAGCAGAATTCGCTAAAGAGAAGTAATGCAGTCCGTTTAAAGTCTAATTTTAAATTCACGCTGTAAAATTAACACATTCCGGGCTTCAATATGGACTTATTATGCATACAAAAGAACTTCGGATTAATAATATCATATTATAATTCACACGACATCTTGGCCCAGTGATGTTTGAAGCTTTGCATAATATGAATAATATTAATTAATTGTAAGCAGATAGTAAACTTGCGGGTACAACAATGTATTTAAATCTTTTGTGGGAGGAGTGTTTGCTCTCAAAATAGCCGGTTTGTATACTCTGCTCTTCTTCGGCAGAAAGCTACCTGAAATTTAGGAGGTTGTTGGCCTATATTGCAAGATCATTTAATGTTATAGGCAGTCGTCAATGAGCTCTTCCGAGGGGGAAACTTTGTCTTCAACTTGACACTGGATACTTTTGGTAATTACTCAAAACATCGTTAGCATAACGAGCTAAGGAGAGTTCTTGTTTAGGCCTACTGTATCTATACTATTAAAAGCGTAACCTGCGCCATCTTGGATTGAAAATTAGAAGGTCAAGTGGTATGGCATCCTTGTGGAATCCAACACGGTTGTGTGTGTGGAATTCAATACGTTTGTGTGGTTTCAGACGTCGGGTAGCAAGTCTGCAAAACCCGGACCCAAACTCGCACTTACAAGTCATGTGATTGGAGGAAGTTTGGGCGGCGACCGTGCGTCAACCACTGGTCGATGTTGTTACCAGACTTCCTAGAAATTTTTCTGACAGGCGACTCATTGGACAGTGTTTCGCAGATGGTGCTCCGGATTGGTTCACTCATTGCCCCTTGCACGCCCACCCGCCATTCGATCCGCCCTTTTTGGTCAGGTTACTTTCGTGTTGTACTAAGCATGGTTCTCCGGATTGGTTCATTCATTGCCGCGCAGGGTCGAAAGGGTCGAAGAGGCTGGGTGCCAGGACAAAACCGAAACCAATCTCACGAATTTGCATTGAATGGATGAAGTACCGTAGATTGATGTTTCGCAGGCGACCATGTGTCAACCACTGGTCGACGTTGTTATCAGACTTCCTAGAAATCCTTCTGACAGGTGACTCATTTGTTGAAAAGATTAAATGGAGGATATTTATAAAAAAGCATTCACTTCCAAACGGCATGAGAATTATTCTGATGGACAAGGATGGGACCAAACGGAACCTTTATAATGTGGATATATTGGGTAGGGCCGGCCATAGGTTGGAAGGTGTCTAAGGGAACTTTACAATTAATAACATTTTGGGGTTGGGGGGGGGGGGGCCTTACACAAAGAGCCTGACCTCTGCTTACATTCTGGTCAGTGTATTGTGAGTGGTGTGTTGTCTGGTTTTGAGACGGGCCACCTGTTGCTTGGTGAAGGAGGTCGGGTGGGACCACTTTAGGTTGAAAGTGGGTGGCGACCTCGGACTTTAAAAAATCTCCATACAGAAATTGCACTATTGATGCAAAACGTATCTTGCTGTTTTTAAACTATGGACACTATCTTTTGCCAGTAAACTCAAATGAGTACATGAATACCGTTTTAGAAAACGGTCTGTTCATGGAGGAATAGTGTTGCAGTTTCAGAGTTTACCCCATCACTGAAGTTTGTGAAACTTATACATGTACACGTACGTCAAATGCTGTTTTGAAGCTGTAAAAAGAATTTGCATTTGGTCAAAGTTGTTAAGCAAAACGACATTAAGTTTCCTTTTGAATAAGTCCATTCACAAAATTGATTATAGAGCAGTGTGTCGGTCAGGTCTCAGAATGTACTTTTTGCCATATCCATTTTGTAGCCTAATTTAGCGATCGGCCCGTCGGGTTGGTTACTGGAGATAATATTAACAAAAGAGACCTCATGCGGCTGAGTTTTATTGTTCTAGAGATCGGGACTCGTGAGAATGCATTTATAATGGTTGCCATAAATTAACATGAAATTTCCACGGGAGTACATTGTCCCCCCCCCCCCCCCCCCCACTAAAGTGTTCGTTTCATTTTCTGAAATAAACCTACGCACTGTATACTTATGGTAATTACTCAAAACATTGTTAGCAAAACGAGCTAAGGAGAGTTCTTGTTTAGGCCTATTGTATTAGTATGACTTTGTAAGAAACCACTTCCTCCGCAGTAAACCGTAGTGTTTGAAAAAGAGGTAATTAATCACTAAAGTATTTGAATTTGAAGGAAAAACCAATCAGGCCTGAAGCATTTTCGGGCTTCTGAAAGCACATACAACTGTGCAAGGGTGGGGTGGTTTTTTGTTTTCTTCTTTTCCTTATTCACTTGCAACTTCGATGACCAATTGAGCTCAAATTTTCACAGGCTTTTTAGTTAATGCCTATGATTGGATAGGCCTACACCAAGTGAGAACACTGGTCTTTGACAATAACCAAAGGTGTCCAGTATTTTGAACATGATATATCTCTGCTTAGCAAATTAATATCTTTGCTAAGCAAGAATTGGAGTACAACCTGAGAAGCGGTAGCAAAATTTAATACTTTGACGTCATGGGCGGGAGTGTGCTTAGTTATCCCACACACTACAACAAAGCGGCTATTCAAAGTGGAGGTCCCACTTATTACTAAACATGAGTGATGACGCAATAGAGCTTTTCACGAATCTTTCAGAAAAGCACTGGATAAGGGTATTCTAAATGATTGTTTTTAGATAATTAAATTCTATTCATAGTTAATGACTCAATTTCCTTACTGATTGAAAACATAAATGAAACACACTAAAGATCACCACATGCCATTTTCCTGTTAATGATTACTCGACATCTGTATAGCATAACAAATACTCGACGACAAGGAACAATGGCGAGCAAGTTAATGAGGGCGGGAAACTATGTTTGGTAAAATAATGTCCGCATAACGTCGGAGAGGTTAACCACATAGCAAATTTAATTGGCGCAGTGTCTCTTGAGTGATTTGGTCGAAGTCTTCGGCTGGAATTTGAAGAAAGATTTCTATGTGAAGAGACTGACTTATATACAAAAAAAAAAAAAGGCAACGAACACTATGTGGATTGGGTTTTCCTAGTTCCTGATGGCATAGATTTTCCCTGGAATATTTCTCTGTGGTTTTCCTCCCACATCTATAACAAAGGAATATACTTCTTCATTGTTCTCTTCATAGGATTCCTGGCAAGTGTATAGTGATTAAAGACACTGGACACTTGGTAATTACTCAAAATAAATATTAGCATAAAACCTTACTTGGTAACGAGTAATGGGGAGAGATTGATAGATATTGTGAGAAACCACTCCTTCTGATGAAAGTACAACGTAGTTTTTGAGAAAGAAGTAGTTTTCCACGAAGTGATTTCGAGACATCAGATTTCGAATTTAATATATCGAAATTAAGCATATAAAGCACACAACTTCGTGTGACAAGGGTGTATTTTCTTTCATTATTATCTCGCAACTTCGACGACCGATTAAGCTCACATTTTCACAGGTTTGTTGTTTTATGCATAATTTATGTTGAGGTACACCAAGTGAGAAGACTGGTCTTTGACAATTAGTGTTCAGTGATGTACCAATAGTGTTCAGTGTCTTTAAATTATCTTTAAGAGTCATTGCTTAAAGCCATTATACACTTTCGGAAAAGAAAAAAAATCACAGATTTAAAAACTTACAGGGCTTACCCCTTGAAATATTATTCCATGCTTTATTTTTTGAGAAAACATTAAAACAATTATCAATTATCGTTATGGAGAATTACGGATTAATTTAAAACACATGTCATGACACGGCGTAACGTGCGGAAACAAGGGAGGGTTTTCCCGTTATTTTCTCCCGACTCCGATGACCGATTGAGTCTAAATTTTCACAGGTTTGTTATTTTATATATAAGTTGTGATACACGAGGTGTGGGCCTTTGGACAATACTGTTTACCGAAAGTGTACAATGACTTTAACAACCAGAATCAATGAATCCAAATAGAAATGACATTGAAGTTGAGTGTTTATTGAGTGATTTGGTCGGAATCAAACTGATGTTGAGAAATGTGCAAAAGAGAGACGAAGAAAATTAAAAGCTCAAATAGCTCATGTTCAAAAACTTTGCTGTGCCAAGAACATGCCACACTACTTTTGCTGATAGAAGCCTTCCCAGTATTTGGACCCAAACTCTGGACTAAACTTCCAAATCATGATCGGGGACAAATCATCCTTCAACATGCCCATGTCACTTCTGAAAGCCCACTTATACCAAGAGGCCTGCCATCATTGACTTGTTTTCTTCTGTGCCTCATTCTTTGACCAATTATTTTGTTTATGCGCTTTATACGTCGATGATGGTTGACAGACTAAAACAAACAGCGGATGGGCTTAAAGATACTGGACACTATTGGTTATTGTCAAAGACCAGTCTTCTCACTTTGTGCATCTCAACATATGCATAAAATAGCAAACCTGTAAAAATTTGAGCTCGATTGGTCGTCGGGATTAAGAGTGGCTATAACAGAAATAAACACCCTTGTCACATGAAGATGTGTGCTTTCAGATGCTTGATTTCGAGACCTCAAATTCTAAACTTGAGGTCTCGAAATCAAATTCGTGGAAAATTACTTCTTTCTCGAAAACTACGTCACTTCAGAGGGAGCCTTTTCTCGCAATGTTTTATACTATCAACCTCTCCCCATTACTCGTTTATTATTTTGAGTAATAACCAATAGTGTCCACTGCCTTTAATAAGCATTTTTCGCAAATAGGGCCCAACCCATTGCGAAAGCGCACATTGTTAAATGAGCATGCTGGTCTAGCTAGCAATCAAGTTTGATCGCTTGCTAGACCAGCATGCACCTCATTTCTTCGCCTTATGTGCGCGTACAGAGTATAAAATTATGCCGAAGTGCAGGTATTGCATTACTAACACATAGCGTGTCACCTAGTGGTTTTTAATTCCATCTAGCATCCCATGATCAACGGATTGAAATTGCTTAAAAAAAATATCTTATGTAATGCACGTGTTTAGTATTGTCCTTCACATATGAACCGGTACCAGTATAACTTTCCTCCATGGTATAACTAGATAACAAAGACATCGTAAAGTTTAATACAGTGTGATGGTGAGGAGTAGGTTGTTAATGTTTTTATAATCTTGTGCTTCAGGCAGACCGCTCCCGTCTTAAAGACAGAACGACCTCCGTCTTCCAGGACAGACTGTTTTTTGTTGACCTCGAATGTGTGAAGGAGTTTTCTAAGAAATCTGGACATCCAAACCCATACCTCGAATAGCCCCCCTCAGCGTTGCGCTGGGACAATTGTTTTCTTAAAAGAACTGGTATGGCGCTGATTTAATAAAGCTCATTAATTGAGTATTGTTTAAATTTAAACAAAAGAAATCTTAATTTAGAAACAATTGTCAATTGTAACAATTTCGTTAATAATGGTGGAACAACACACTCAAACCGACCTTAAAGGCACGAGACTCTAGTGGTATTTACTCAAAGTAATTGTTAGCATAAAAACTTACTTAGGAACGAGCAATGAAGATCAGAACTGTTGATAGTAAAAAATAAAATAATAAAAAATAATAAATAAAATGGTGAGGAATGACTCTCTCTGAAGTAAAATAGGTCTAGAGAACGGTTTCTTTCTAAATCGCACGACTTCAGGCTTGAAGTCTTTTATTAGGCATCTGACGATGCTTGAATTTACCATGAACAATAGACCGATTGCGCTACCAATGTAACACGTACTCACGTGACCTATAGTGGGCATAGAAAAACACAGCTACACAGTTCCAGTTGATCATTATTGGCTGTATTTTCAATAAATATTACTTTTCACTGAAAACGGAGCCCTTTTTATAAAGTTGAATATTGTGACATTAGCTTAAATGACACATGCTGTTTGACGTACCCAGTGTTCTACTACAAAAGGGGTTTCTTTTGAGAGTATGGTTAGACTACGTAAATTGATGAGGTTTGAGCGAGCTCACGCGCCGTGGATTTTGCGTTGTGCACGGCGTGAAGTTGGGTTGTGATAAAGAAAAAAGGGAGATCGCGAAGTTGTCCGACTCATAGCTGACAGCTACCCTTCTAATCAAATAATTTGAGGGTGAACATGGGATTTGCAGCTTCTTAATGAGATTTTTATTGAAAATATTAGCATTAAAATCATTACATTGAGGGCAACGCCCGTGCTCAAACACATGACATAGTGTGAACATTCTCGTGGAATTTCCTGTTCGATGGAACTATGTTTACCCATTACTGGCATTGTTCAGCCACCGGTACGGTCTCATGTTACAAACTCCTGAACATTCTTCGGTGATTTCGATGAAATTAGTCTTTTTTGAGCTAAAAATTGAAACAGTAATCATGTCTTTTAAACGCACGTTTATATACAGTGCGCCGTGTTTGTTTACATCTAATACCCACTATAGGTCACGTGACTCATGGAGCGCAATCGGTCTATTATGCGTCAAGGCGGTCGTCCCGATTCCTGACAAACCACTACACAATGTGTATTATATAATAAATTGCAGGAGGGAAAATAAATTGTATCAAGTGAAATGGGTTATAGTATGAGTTTTGGATTTAACGTCAACAATTTATTTTCAAAATAATGAATTTACCTGGTAGGCCGATTAGCGTATACACATACAACATCACGAGACATAAACACATCATACATAATAATGCATTTATAATGCGGCACTTCATTAAGGAAGCAGCGTTTACGATTGGATAACAATACTTCATGATACAATTTCTTGAATTTGCATGGAGAGTCTGATTCTCTGAATAATAAATTAAGTGATTACAGGTATAATGAGCAAACATTAATGATAAAAAGGTATGATAGATGCATAAATTGAGGAGCTTGAGAGAGTTTGGTTCCATCAGGCGAGTATACTAGTGTCAGATGCTGAGCGAAGTCTTGAGAGACCAAGTCGGTGGGGAGACAGGCAAGACAGCCAAGGTGCTGTGTTGTTGAGACACTCACCGATAAACCAAGATCTTGAAAGGTATTGTTTGAAGCTTTGCTGGTGTGAAGAAATAAGAAGAAACTATAAATAAATAGTAAACTTGCGGGTACAACCTTGTGTACATCTCTTAGGGTGAGTGTTGGCTCTGAAGAGAGCCGTTTTTGGGTCTGGACGTTACAAACAGTATACTCTGCTCATCATCAGGAGAATGCTGTGCTACTGGCGGTGGTGGAGTTTGAGTGGATGATCATTTGGGCGGGAAGGATCGAGGCTGTTCTCAGGCGGTGATGCGTGATAGTTGGTTGCTGGCTGGATGTGTGTGCGTTGGATCTTGAAGGTTACCGGCAGAAATTTGTGTTTTTCTGTGACCAGTTGGTCCGAGTTGATGTTTTTCAGCCGTGATTTCGCTCGTCTGCTTGCACCGTGCAATATGTTTGTAGAATTAACCATGCATGCTATGTTTTTTGTACAGGTATTACGCCATGTATGTAGGATTTAGCTGCCAATCTCCATGTGAAACGAAAGTGAGGTCAAAGGTGATTTCGTGTGGTTCCGTACGTACGCTCAAGGCAGGTATCTGGTGTAAATCACGAGCCTCTAAGTGTGACGTCAAACGTTTAGACTATTATGTTGGACCAGAGACAAAGGACTGGACTATAATCTGAATTTAAATTGTGGTTCAAATGTTTACAGATTGCATCCGTAATGGCGGGGGAAATGGGACACGTAATGTTAATGATAGCATCGTGCTTTCTATGGGCAACCATCATAATATCTCCATGCGGTAAGTAGTAATTATAACTATACTCGGTTTATTATCTGCAAACGAATAAAGGAAAATCTTGGCAAATTGTAAATGAAATTGCGCATGAACCAACGCAGATATTGATTGTGTAAACTATTGTTTTTCAGAAATATTCCCTCAGACAAGTAAAATTACTTATTTGCACATAGTATTGGTGTATTTCAACCTATGCATAAATTAACAAACCTGTAAAAAAAATTAGTTGCGAGATATTAATGAAAGGCAAATTACCCTTGTCACACCATGGAGGAAGAAACATGATCACACCAAGTTGCGTGTTTTCAAGTGCTTGATTTCGAGACCTGAAAATTAATTCTAAGTCTGAGGTCTCAGTCAAATTCGTGGAAAATTACCTTTTTTTGCTCGAAAACTACGTTTCTTCAGAGGTAGCCGTTTCTCACAATGTTTTATACTATCAACAGCTCCGGTCCCCTTACTTGTTACCAAGTAAGGTTTTATGTTAATAATTATTTTGAGTAATTTAAATAGCAGTCCTTTCATGCTGTATTCAGATGAAACGTTTAATACTACCAAATGCTCTCCGCCGCCCGTTATACAAAGTTTTTTGTTTGGCTAATTATACAACTATTATTTTGAGTAATAACCAAAGGTGGCCAGTGTATAGTTACCAAACAAAAATAATATTGTGAGTTTTTGTTGTTCTTTTGTTTTAATGCTGTCACCAGCTGCCCAGAATGTTGTGTGCAGTAACACCGTTGCAGTTTTCGTCAACTCAACCGATGCTAGCCTGTTGACGGTCCAAGACTTGCCTCTACCTCACAACCCTGGCAAGTGCGTCCTCTTTGAGATCAATCCAAGCTACACCACGGGTCTGGTGGCCGTGGAGATCCTAGAAATATTCGACAACCCGCCGGACGTCCAGATTGTTGCTACTCTATACCCATTAGCCCAGATTCGTCAGTATCTTTATGAGTCGATATCCAACGCCACACTTCTGTTTTACATTCCTGGCGGGAACAGCCCCGCCTTGCAGCTAGAAATCATCTCGCCCGGAGGTTCCGCTGATGGCTACGGATTTCGAGCTCGGATATCTCTTGTTGATGAAACAGGTATTGTTTAAGGCACTGCGAGGTTTGGTAATACATGTCAAAGACAAGTATTGTAACTGGTGTATCCCAACATGCATAAAATAACAAATCTGTAGAAAGTTTGGCTCAACTGGTCATCGAATTGGCAAAAGAATAATTAAAGAAAAGCGTACAACATATACAAACGTGTTTTTCTTTCATTTTTTTTCTTGCAACTGCGATTACGAAATGAGTTATAAAACTTTGACAAATGAATACCGTGACGTGTCTAAGGCCTACTTACTGTTGATGCCATACCTTTTTCACTTTCTAATGGTTGAAGTAAACCGTACAAAAGTTTCTTGTGACTTTTGACCTTGGGTAACGGTCGGTCAATATGAACCCTATTTTGAAAAGAAAATGCAGCATCGTTTGGTTATGTTTACAATTATAACAGTCACCAAAAAATTACAGAAGAAATTTCAGCAGAACTACTTGAAACATATTGGTCACTGAAACTTATTCGGAAAATCAATGCAACATAATGTTTGGTTATGTCACTATTTAGAATAAATTTATAATGGTTGCCAAATATGTATAAGATATCCCCCCCCCCCCCCCCCATCCCCATAGGCTAGCAGTTGCAAGAGTTTGCCACCAGCTATCAGTCTATCCTATCTAGATGTGCCACCTCATTGGAGGCCTCGACCTTTATCACCATTCAATTTCAATCTGTCTCGTGCTTGTCTCATTCATGTACGATTCGAATTCTCTATGAAATCAGACCGCAAAACTTACCCCAAAAAACATTCCATTTGTCAATTTTTTTCCAGACTGCAGGGGGTATTTTCAATGCCAATCCAACTTTGTGCCATTTACAACATGTATCCTCCACGAATCGGTGTGTGATGGTGTGCGACATTGCGCTGAAGGAGACGACGAAAAGAACTGTGGTGAGTAGTTCGTCATCTGCCCGAGAGAGGTCGCACTTAAGGCTCAACACCCGTTTCCCGTGCAAACAAAGTATGTTTTTAGTAAAACAAAAAGGGCCGCAAAGCAACTAAAATGGCCCCTGAAAAAGATATGTGAAGTAAAAGATGTTGTTGCGTTTGCTGTTGCTAGAATTTCGTCTGAGAGAAATTTTACTTTTTCCATGCAGCAGAAAAACTTTATACAATAACTTATGACTGGCTTCTAGAACACCATTAAACTTTCAATTTTCTTGAAACAAAAACTAAAAGGGAAGGTACACGTTTAGTAATTACTCAAAACAAATATTAACTTTAAAACTGACTTGGTAACGAGCATTGGAGAGCTGTTGATAGTATAAAACATTGTGAGAAGCGGCTCCTTCTGAAGTAAACATAGATTTTGAGAAAGAGGCAAATTCTCACTAAAATAAAATAAAAAGACTTCTAGCCAGTCTTTTATTCATATCTGAAATTTAAAGCACACAAATTCGTCCAACAAGGGTTGTTTTTTTCTTTCATCATTTTCTCGCAACTTCGATGACCAATAATTGAGCTCAAAGTTTCACAGGTTTGTTTTTTATGCTTATGTTGGGATACACCAAGATAGAAGACTGGTCTTTGACGATTACCAAACGTGTTCAGTGCATTTAAAGGAAATTGTTATAACGTTCATGTATTGTTCATAGAATGGTGTGGTCAGTCGTCCTTCAACCTTTCAGTAGGGCAAACAGTTACAATCAGCAATCCTGATCAAAACTCGCCTTATGTATGTAGCTGGCAGTTCCATGCACCTCCAATGAGCAGACTCCTCGTCAGATTCACGGAGTATGTGGTTCCTCCATTCGTCGGATTCGTCACCTCCTTGAAGGTAACACGGTCATATCATTAACCACATAGTTTTTAAGAAACGCATTTCGTAAAAAATCTTCAAAATTACATCATCCCGTTTCAGTATTTAAAAAAATAAAAAAAATAAAAAGGAATAACAAATAAAATAAAAAAAAAACATCAAAAGGATGGTTTGCGATGAAATCCATTGGATACTCTTTCTGTGACCAGAACACAGATTAAGTTCACAGATTTACAAATAACTTAAAGGAACACGTTGCCTTGGATCGGTCGAGTTGGTCTTTGAAAAGCGTTTGTAACCGTTTTTTATAAAATGCATATGGGTAGAAAGATGTTGTAAAAGTAGAATACAATGATCCACACAAACATGCCTCGAAATTGCGTGGTTTTCCTTTTACCTCGTCGACTAACACGTCGGCCATTTATGGGGGTCAAAATTTTGACCCCCATAAATGGCCGACCATGTTAGTTCGCACAGTAGAAGGAAAACCACGCAATTTCGAGGCAAACTTGTGTGGATCATTGTATTCTACTTTTAAAACATCTTTCCAACCATATGCATTTTATAAAAAACGGTTACAAACACTTTTGTTTTGACCAACTCGTCCGATCCAAGGCAACGTGTTCCTTTAATGGGGTTTACAGAAGGTAATGGTAAGATTCTTCCTTTGAAATATTATATCATGAAATGCTTTACTTTTTGAGAAAACATTAAAACAATTATCAATTCACGATATCGAGAATGACGGATTCATTTTAAACACATGTCATGGCACGGCGAAACGTGCGGAAACGAGGGTGGGTTTTCCCGTTACTCTCTCCCGACTCCGACGACCGGTTTAGCCTAAATTTCCACAGGTTTTATATATAAGCTAGAAAGTGTATGCAATCTTACCATGACTACGCGTCGTTTTTCCCGGCGAAACATGACGTATACAGTGTTTTTTCAACAGAGGGCGGTTTGAATGTTAACATAGGTCACATCGTCTATAGATTGTCAAAATAGCTTATGTGATTGATTAAATTTTAACTTGACGACTGTAGAAGAGGCTAACTAACAGAAGGGAAATGTATGTTGAAAACGCATTGAAAACAGACTAATAGACGATCTGGGGCCGATTTCACAAAGAGTTAGGACAAGTCCTAAATAAGCTAGGAAGTGTAACTCTTCCTAACTCGAGATGAGGCTAGTCCTAACTCTTTGTGAAGTCCACCCCAACGCGCTCAACTGATGAGCACTGGAGCGTGACTCTGCGCCGCATACCCTACGCGTGTTGTACGTGTAAAATCTTGATGCACGACTGATGAGGAAAAACTTTGACTCCACAAAATGGCCTACCGCACGACGTAAAGGAAAACCATGCAATTTTGAGGCATATTAAGTGGATCATATTATATTCTAACTTTAAAACATAATTGTATGCATTTGATAACAAACGGTTTCAAACGCTTTTCATCTCGACCGATCTAAGGCAACATTTCCCTTAAAGGCAGTGGACACTATTGGTAGAAATCAAAATAACTATTAGCATAAAACCTTACTTGGTAACGAGTAATGGAGAGCTGTTGATAGTATAAAACACTTTGAAAAAAAGCTCCCCCTCTGAAGTAGTTTTCGAGAACGTAGTAATTCTTTCCACGAATTTGATTTCGAAACCTCAGAATTAGATTTTGAGGTCTCGCAACTTCGACGACCAATTGAGTTCAAATTTCCACAAGTTTGTTATTGTATGCGTATGTTGAGATACACCAAGTGTGAAGACTGGTCTTTGACAATCACCAATAGTGTCCAGTGTCTTTAAGATCAACCTGTCAATTTTTATATCTGTAGGAGATAACGAGCCTTCAAGGGTATGCGCCCTCTGGCAACGAAGACTTGTACATCTTCAACCTACTCACTGCGAATGCGTCCGTACCTCGAGTGCAAACAGTAGTTGACAGCCCTGTTCATGTATACCTATTACATGCAGAGTGGGATGCGAACTTCTTCCAGAATGAATTTCTGAGGTTCCACCTTGAAGTCAGTGCTTTCAATGAAACCGGTAAGTTTAATACTTTTATATCCATATTATACGTAATTATTCGTCACACATGAGAAAGACAAAATGAGCCCTTGCTGACGTCACACTTGGAGGCACGTGAACTACGCCAGATACCAGCAGCCTTGAGCCTCCGAAAATATATTTTCTAAAGCACTGTTGACCTCGAATTTATTTCACATTTCACGAGATTCGCAGCCAAATCCAACACACTTGTAAAATAATTTTTAAACAACATAACATGCATAATATGCACGCTGCTGCATGCAGACGACCGTAGGTCCGCGACAAACATGAATTCGGACCCACACTATGAAAGTGGCGTCACTGCACGATTATCCGATGAAATCATTATCCAAAACCATCAGTAATATTATTTGGGTTTGTAAAACCAGTGCCTGCTGCGGATAATTAAAAACCAGATTGTTTCGGGCAGGTGAAGCTCGTCATGGGAGGTAGTCCACCTAGAATACAGAAACTCTGATTTTAAACTCGGGCAGCAGGCAGGTGGAGCTTGCACAGCCAATGTTCCGTTCGGCAGCCCACCTAGGAGATGGACAACTCTGGTTCCAAACCCCTTGGAACGAGGTCCCGTGAAGTACTGGGGCAGCAGCCGCCGCGATCGACAATGCTGACGGGGCGGATGAGGCTACATCGAGAACCTTACACTTTCGTATTGTACTGCAGTGACGTCCTGGATATCAGGGTACATTTCTGGGGCGGAAATTTTTCAAATCTTCATAACTCAAATCTTACCTGCAAGAAACCACTAATTTCAACCGATTCACATTCCATGGCAGCATATATTTTTCTGCGGTTGGTTTTGATCGTTCTATATTCTTCACAAATCCGTCATTTTCATGAAACAATGCAGGTAAGATTTGAGTTATGAAGCTTTGAAAATGTTCCGCCCCAGAAACGGGCCTTAATAGTTTGGACTATCATTATAGGGCTACATCGAGGCCCAACTGTCAGACACTACGTGAGGGGCGCTCTGACAACTCGGAAGTAGTCTCCTGCTACCGCGCTCGTACGTTTCCCCGGCCTGCCCCAAAGAGGCAGAGTAGGCTATCAAAGGGCACCACCAAAACAAATCGTGGAAGAGACCAAGAGGCCTAATTAACACCTGGGTGTGTCAGCTGGAAGCTGACGACCGCTATAGACTCTGGCATTAGACGGCAGTGCGCCAATATTGGTTGGGCGGCTCTAAGTCCCCCATGTCTGGATAATGAATATGATAAACCTCTTGTCCGGTGTGGCGGCCTCGCAGCCCCGGCGTACTCACCCAGAGGCTCTCGGTGACGTCACCGGGGATTTCGGCACGCAGTAATTGCGGTCTCGGATCTCTGGCGTGCCAAGCTCTCCGGGATGACGTAGCATAATGTCGTTGCGGGCGTGAGTCTATACCAACCTACAACTCGGCACCTTGCAGACTCGGCACCCACAAACTCGGCACATGTACACACACAAACTCAGCACCCAGTTAAACAAAGTTGTTCGATTTTCACACTGCCGTGGTATTCTAAGATTCACGAGCAGGTTTGGTTATCGTATGAGTGCTTTTTCGACGGGCTCCTCAAATACTTTATTATGTGATTACTTTTTTCGCAATGCTCAGTGTCGTAGACGCTCCACGTTCTTCACCACACGATTTACTTGTGGGCGCCGCCATGACAGCTACGAGGTGTAGAGCAAAACAGTCGGCGGTCGACTCGGCACGCGCTAAAATCGACTATTTTCGCTTGGTGTGCGCAGGCATGGCATGACGTAATACTACCGTATTTGGTAATCTGGAGCTCTGAGTACGCCGGAGCTCCGAGACCGCCACACACCGTTCTTCCGCTTTGGAATGAGAACCATGTGAAAACTGGTAGCACAGGGCTACTCCCATGGTGATCGCGATCGTATTTTTTGACGTACCCTATAGGCCTGGGTTTTTTTTTTGTTTTTTTATCGTGATGTTTTTTTATCTTGGGTAATAAGAAGAAGAAAAACGGAGCCAAGTTTGAAAAGAAATCTGAGGTTTGTTTAGTTTTCTGGAAACATTTTTCCCCCTACTTTTAGCATTGAAGTGTGCGCCCAGTAGAGTTGTTTTAGCGCCCTCTTGTGTCTCTTTATCTTACTTTTGTCTTGTTTACATCGTCCTTTCTTAGACTGGTCCCCTTTCTGCATCGCTATTTCCAAAGTATGGTGAGACACTTAAGTCTTTTTGGAACTTTACCCCAAAAGCTTAAACATGTTGAAAAGTTTGTGTCTACTTAATGGTCTACTTAACACGTTGACAGCTAGGCAATCTCTGTGCGAACAGACATAAGGTAGGTGCCTAGTTCTAGAAGTAGGGTAGACATTGATTGGTTGCAATAATGTAACCCTCCCTCTCCGGGAGTAGGATTAGGACTCTAGGACTAGGAGGGTTACGTTGTTTATCGAAACTTAACCAGGTAGGAACTTGGAAGTAGGGGGTGTGGGATGGAGGGGGGGGGTGGGTGGGGGCTTCCGCAATGTGTGCAGGGCGAAATGGTTAAACAAACAAGTACAATTTAAACAGCTGGTCAGCAGATTTGCTCCACTTTTACATATTGCAGAAGCTTTGTAACCCTCCGGCTACGCCGTCGGCAGGAGGGTACAGTACGTTATCGCAACTTATGATTTTGAAGTTCTGACTTGTTGAACTTGTTAATGATTGTTGTATCTTATTTTGTAATTCATGACATAAGTTAGTTGTGCGAGTAGTGAGTTTCTATGTGACACCAGCATCCAGTGTATTTCCAACAGCAAGAGGTGTGACGGTCTGCCAGATTGTGATGACCGTTCTGATGAACTTGGATGTAATGGTAAGTGATTCCTCCTAGAACTATGAGGTTCAGTCCGCTATCGCCTCAACGAGGAGACCGTAGCGGACCAAGTAGTCTCTAGGCTTTACTTCCTGTCTTGTGGATCCTAGCAGAACATAGCAAGGAGCAAAATTATTGAAAATATTAAAGGAACAAGTTGCCTTGGATAGGTCGAGTTGGTCTTTGAAAAGCGCTTGTAACCGTTTGTTATAAAATGCATGGGTAGAAAGATGTTGTAAAAGTAGAATACAATGATCCACACAAACATGCCTGGAAACTGCACGGTTTTCCTTTTACCTCGTCGACTAACACGGTAGGCCATTTATGGGAGTCAAATATGGGAGTCAAATTTTTGACTCCCATAAATGGCCGACCGTGTTAGTTCGCACAGTAAAAGGAAAACTACGCAATTTCGAGGCAAACTTGTGTGGATTCATTGTGTTCTACTTTTAAAGGAACACGTTGTCTTGGATCGGACGAGTTGGTCTATAAAAAAGCGTTTATAACCGTTTGTTATAAAAAGCATATGGTTGGAAAGATGTTTTAAAAGTAGAAAACAATGATCCACACAAGTTTGCCAAGTTTGTGTGGTTTTCCTTTTACTGTGCGAACTAACACGGTCGGCCATTTATGGGAGTCAAAAATTTGACTCCCATAAATGGCCGACTGTGTTAGTCGACGAGGTAAAAGGAAAACCGTACAATTTCGAGGCATGTTTGTGTGGATAATTGTATTCTACTTTTACAGCATCTTTCTACCTACATACATTTTATAACAAACGCTTTTCAAAGACCAACTCGACCGATCCAAGGCAACGTGTTCCTTTAAAACATCATTCCAACGGTTACAAACGCTTTTTATTTCCAAGGCAATGTGTTCCTTTAATTGACAGCAAGCACTCTTGTGTCCAATCTGCACTCAACCAACACAGCAATTGTAAAAGCACCACTGAAATAACGGGCATGCTGCTTAACGTCCTCACTTAAAGGATCCTGCCAACATTAACGTAAAAGTAAACACCAGACAAGCAGAGCATGACTTGAACCGTAACCTCTGGATTTACCTCTAGAAACTATGGGTGTGTTCGATTAGCTTCCCTGTTCGGGTGAGCCCCTTGACAAGAGCTTACCCAACGATCACTCACCCTTTTGGGGTGACGCTCTGCACCTCGGGCCAGCCCAAAGTTACCCGTTCCACAAGCAGGGCACTTAGGGCTGACCCGGGTGAGCCTCTGAAATGATGTCAAAGCTATTTGAACGCACTGGGGGCAGATCAGGGGCGACCCGGGGAAGCTAATCAAACGTGGTCCAATATAAAGCTCCCCCATGAGCGGAGCCTTATAGTTTCTAGAAGAACTCCGGATTAATGTGCCGCACTCTACCACATGAGCTAACGTGTGGTTTCCTGATTTTGTCAGAATCTTTTGTTATGGGTGCAAGTCAGAGCCCATTCAAGCTGTACCTGCCTAGTAGCTACTTGTACGGCTCCCTTGTGAGCCCTTAAAGTTTCTAGAGTAAAATTACTTTTCAGCCAGGGATCACAAGATTACAATGCAACCTATTTGCTCTTATCTGATTTACAAGTGGGCCCTATTGGCTGCAATTTAAGCAAATATTAATTACTTTTACTCTGCTAAATAAGGTAAGCAAAGTTTGAAATAGAAACGTCCCAAAAAAAATCGTAGCTGCATGTGAGTATTCCGTAAGTAAGAGCAATTCTGTTTATTCGCTCTATGAGTTAACACTGTTTCACGGGGACAAATATTTTCATTTGTTTTGTAGGTTGTGATTCTGATAAGTTTTCATGCGTTACAAACTCGGTGGAAACATGCCACCCCAGTAGCTGGCTATGTGACAGCAGTAGACATTGCGACAACTTCCAAGATGAGTATGGTTGCGGTAAGTGAATTTGGGTACAGTACATGTAGGATCAGCCTATTGGGGGTGCAAGGATATTTACAAGACCTCCTTCTCGCCCACAGCAGTCAGACTATGGAACGCACTCCCTGCAGACATCATATACTTGCACTTTTACTAAGCACAACTCTCCACCTGTTTCAAAAATGTTGTTGAAAATGCAAATCGAAAATTGATTGCCTATTTACCCCAATGTACAGTCCCATCGTGCGGAGACTTCAAGATCAACCTTGCACCCAACGCAACTCATCGTGTGTCATCCCCCTACGCTCCAAAAGGTTACCCGACCAACGTAGTATGTGCGTGGCTCATAAGCTCACCACCAGGTACCAGACTCAAGATCAAAACCGTTCAAATCATCCTCGACTACCACGTTACTGTGACGGTCGGTGAAGGGGCCCTTGTTGACCAGAGTGGCATTATATGGAGACGACAGGGAGGAACGGCCCCTCTCACTGCCAGCTCAGCTGGTCATGAAGTCTGGGTGACTTTGGAGGGTGTACGCACTATGTGGTACGGCAATGATGGTGGCTACATACCTCTTAAGAAACCACACTTCATCGTCGATGTGTCCGTCGTGGATCTGGCAGGTAAACTCAATCATTTTCGTGTTAAAGAAAGTTCACTTCAAAGGACATTTTCTTCAAGTGTTTTGAGAAGACAATGTAATAAAGTAAAGTTGTTTCATAAACTTTGAGCTATGTACAATGTACACATATTGACTGGCAACGAGGTTACTAGTATACGTCTATTCCCACGAGGGACTTTGAGTGACCAGAAGAGCGACCTATTTCCCGAGGCTGAAGGCCGAGGGAAATCGGCCCCTCTTTTGGTCACTCACAGGCCTGAGGGGGAATAGACGTACAGTAGTTACCGAATTATGCCAGTCAATATGTGTTTCATAACACAGCTCGGTCTTATACAATCAAATAAGAAAAGAAAGGGAATTTTGTAGTTTGTTCACGGTTTAAGTCAAGAGAGGGCGCTGTTACCGCGGCACTATTTGCAAAGACTAGTGCCCGCTCTGGTACTATTCCTGCAAAACACGCGCGCGCGATCACTAGCCTATATTAGTTCATCCCACGTGATCGTGTTTCAGCCAACTAGAATACAGAACGAGCAAGAGGTGTTATAAACTACAATATTTTATGGGTGATGGCTTATATAATTATGGATTTAGAAATTGTTTGGCCATGTCCATCTTTCATGGAATTGCCCATGTGCTTTTCAGTTTTTGTAAACGCTGTGATATAGTTTTCAATGGGGAGCGTTTCTAAAAACTTTTTGGCTATTATTATTATTATTATTATTATTACATGTACTTGTCAATCAGGCATGTATGCCATGTATTTTAAAGGGCAAGGGCATCAAGGAATTCCTCTTTGGTACAGGGCACCCTATGAGGAAATTGTAAATTTATACAAGGGCACCTAGGGGGCATGGAGGCAATCGCAACAAGGGCACAGAGACAATGACTAGTGGTCATGGAGGCAATCGCCTGTGGTGCTTCCTTGAAGTACCATGCCAAAGTTATATCATGTGAGATTGTGTGAGTGCCACATAATTTGTTTTTACCCTAATACTGATGTGTGTTACGTTTAATCACTAGTTTCCCAAGTTCTGTATCATTGGATGGGATTCGAACCAGCAACATTTGCATTGCTAGAGCAGGGCATTGAGAAATGCAATATAATTTGCTTTCCTCCTAACACCGGTAAATTTGAAGCATCGTATAGGCCTACTCAGTACTTTACAGAGTCTTGTGAACAAAATCCACAGTCAATATCCGAACGTGCCTGGAGCTTGAGCCCAAGGCGAGGTTTGAGAAAGACCAAAAGTGTCAATAAGAGACGATGATGATGTCAAATTTCATTAATCGCGATTATATCGAATATCGCGATATATTGTCGGCGATATATCGTGAATAAAATAAATCGATATCGCCCAAGCTTAGGTGGCAGCAGACTTACCGGGTAAAGCCATTGTTCTCAGAATTATACGCATGTTTAGAACTACATGACAATGGAAATTTACCTGGTAAGTCTGCTGCCACCTTGCGTTGGAAAGTCTCCCATTAACTTTGTGTGATTTTTTTAAAACTTCTATTGCACTAGAAACACGATGTAGTGGTGAGAACCAAGTAACCTGCAGCGACGGGTACCAGTGCATCAACGCTTCTGACTTGTGTGATGGCGTCATCCATTGTTCTGACTACTCAGACGAACTGTCATGTGGTATGTAATTTTACCATTGTAGTGGTTTTAACTGCGGAGTGCGTTCTCAATATTAGTAAGTTTTAAATACTTCCAGGGGGTGTACTTGATATGTCCTGCACAGTTTTAATCAGCGTTCTGTCACTTTTGTCGCGCCATAATTTCAAGTTGCTTTTAAGGTGGGTTGTTGGGATCCTTTAAAGGTCTTATTGTCCCTGATGGATATGATGTCTGTGGGTGTATAATGTGTTCCAGTCTTTTTTAACTGTTTTACAAAAATGTAGGTATAAATGAATAAACCCCTGGAAAGTGATGCAAATATGTTTGAGAGCGCCCTCATGCAGTCAGAAATATAGCGCGTTGGGAGACGGATTGATGTTTATTTTTTAGAGGGGAACAAGTACAGTTGGCTCTTCTTTCCAGTGAGCAAATGTTCACATACATGTACATGTACTTGTAAGCCCTTTTCACACAGTATCTCTTATCCATGTGGAATACAGCCAAGGGGAGGCCCAGAGTTTTCCAGAAAGAAGACATGGGGGCGGGGGCGATAAGAAGTACGCTTAATAAAACAAAACAAATAATACAGGTTGAATTAAAACCCTTTTCTCAAAAAAATAAACACTACTTTTACATGGTAATAATATAAGTTATCACACAAGCGCGAGTGGAATACGGAAAAATATAGCGCTTCTGCGTCCCATATCCAACGAGGCCGAAGGCCGAGTTGGATATGGGACGCAGACGCGCTATATTTTCCGTATTTCCACGAGCGCGCGTGTGATAACGTATTTATCTTCAAGCAAACTTGGCGCGTGACATAGAACACACAATACGCATGGTAGTGATATTAGCCGTGCAATATAGGTTTTTATCACCACTCCATTCTGCGAATCTGATTGGAGGATTAGCGCGCACTTGAAGATAACTACACATATTGGGCCTACTGTCATTATACACTGATATGGAAGAACTTTGTGTCCTTATTTTTTAAATTTTTTTTTTAAAACATAGGTCATTGTCGAGATGCATCTTTACCATGTGATGTGAATTCAGAGAGCAGTCCGTGTATTGATAAGAGTGATATATGCAATGGCAAGGCAGACTGCACGAACTACACGGACGAAATTGAATGCTGTGAGTACTGGACCCAATTTCATAGCGCTGCGTAACAGTGAAAGCAAACTTTGTGCTTATTGAAGCAGAACAATTTGCTTAGGTTTAAGTGTATTTCATTGGTCATCAAGAAGTTAAAGCGGTCAGTGGATTGGCATTGTGATGTAGTTAGCAAAGGAAGGTTAGCATGCCTTTTCGTGTGCTTACAGTTGGCAGCACTATGAAATGGAAACTCGCACAGTAAACCCAAAATCAGCCGCTAGGCAGCTCTGTGAAATTAGGCCCTGAGCCCAATTTTGTAAAGCCTGTAAGCACAAACAGTTGCTAGACACAGAATGAATTGCTTAATAGCAGGAAGGTTAGCATGCCTTTTTGTGTGCTTATAGTTAATAGCAGCACTAAGAAACAGAAACGTGACACTAAGCACTCGAAACTCGCACAGTAAACCCAAAACAAGCCGCTAAGCAGCGCTATGAAATTAGGCCCTGAGCCCAGTTTTATAAAGCTTGTAAGCACAAACAGTCGCTAAACACAGAATGTATTGCTGAGCAGAATCAGGTTAATTGGGTGCGAAAGACAGCTACAATTGCTCAGTAAATGATAAAAGCATGAGACAATTATTCTGTACAGGATCCCCGTCCCATACTTAAAATCATCGTATTTTACTCTTCCTAACAATTTCTGTATACAGCTAATATCTGTGGGAGTAAACGCCACATATTTCTAGAGGAGGATATTGCGTTCGATGTCTCATCACCTCTGAATGGATTACCACCACCTACTGATTGCCTCTGGATCTTCACGACAAGCCCAAAGAATCGGTAGGGAAATAAACACTTTATGAAGAGCATGTATTCCCAGTGCCAACCGTATTAGACCGGGTAACTGGGGCGATATTGACCTAATTCACCTGACGTCATCATCAGACTAATCTTGGATGCACCATTTTGATGACCAATGTCAAGGTGTGTTATTCAGTGAAGTGCGCATTTTAGGGGACTCTGCGTTTACATGTAAACCTATTGACCACAAACATGGTGAGCGTGCCAACAGTCGTCGCGTGTGACGCGCGTGCAAGGGGTCAATACTCCTTTTTTCAAAATTTTCTCATTATCGGTCGAACTAGCTGATACGCCCGATAATGACAACATTTCGAAAAAGGAGTACAGTGCCCCAGTTACTGGGTCTTAAACTGTATGTGGTTTTGAAGGCAAAGTATATCGTAGGTTTTTTGACCAGTTTGATTGTTTTAATCCTGCAAAATGTAAATGTCTACACAATAAAACTAACATCCGGAAATTTCATTTCAAAAGGTGGTCACATTTTTGAGATATCGCCGGAAATCAGGAGCGAATAATGTCCACGCAAGAAGATTATCCCAAATAGGAATACACAATCTGAGAAGTGTTACACAAAGATTCAAGTGTCCATGGGGCATAAAAACGGTTATCTTTTTACATAACCGCATTACTTTGATGTGAAATGTTTCTTGGAATGCGTGCGGATTTGAATTTCCAGAACCATTGTGGTCCCAACCTTATGGAGTTGTACGTTTGGGAGATTTTGTTTCGTCCATTACTTTAGTTTAATGAAGTTGATGACCATAAAAATGACATATGTTGTTAAAAATGTAATACTAATTAACATCATATATAAAAGTAAAAATAAAGTCAACTAAAGACTTGCACAGTCAAATGGTCATCAAAGTTGCAAGAGAACAATAAAAGAAAAAATACCCTTGTTACACAAGTTTAGTGTGTTTTACGATGCCTGAGAAAGGCTCTCAGATTCAAATATTTCACTGAGAAAGAACCTCTTTCAGAGAGAGTCGTTTTTCACAATACTTTACTATTCTATCGTCATCAGCTCTCTGTTGCTCGATACCTTTAAAGTTTTTAAGCTAAATAATGTACATTGTGAGTGATTACCAAAATTTGTCCCTTGCCCTCAAAGGCAGTGGACACTATTGGTAATTCCTCAAAATAGTTATTAGCATGAAACCTCACCTGGCATGGTATACGAGTAATGGGGAGAGGTTTATAGACTGCTTCGAGTGCTATGGTTAAAACTATGACTCCCGAGGTGATCCCCGGAAAATAGAACGCTCCGGGGATCACCGAGGGAGTCATAGTTTAAACCATTGCACGAGTAAAAGCAGCCAATACTTGTTTTATAACACCCCAAACATTTCTAAATACTGTACAGACTTTACAGACCTGAATGCTACAATCCACGGACGACGCGAATACAGATTGCGAAAACTTTTACTGT
Organism: Asterias amurensis; assembly: GCF_032118995.1. Classification (NCBI taxonomy): domain Eukaryota; kingdom Metazoa; phylum Echinodermata; class Asteroidea; order Forcipulatida; family Asteriidae; genus Asterias; species Asterias amurensis. The sequence continues at coordinate 6,674,489 of NC_092659.1, read as the reverse complement.
GCTCTGTATGTAGTGTCATGTAATCCGAAATGGTTACAGACTATTAACATATCATCCTCAGACACGCAACGGACGTCTGGGTACTGCACGCCGTGTGCTAGTCTTTCGGACTAGTGCACGGCAAACCGATCCACTATCACACGGCCGTCGTCTAGCAAAACTAAGACATGTGACGCGCTCTAAACCAATGAAAAGGCAGAATATTGGTAAGGGTTGTTATAATATAAAACATTGTGAGAAAAGGCTCCCTCTGAAGTAATGTAGTTTTCGAGAAAGAAGTAATTTTTCACGAATTTCATTTCGTGACCTCAGATTTAGAATCTCGAAATCAAGCATCTGAAAGCACACAACTTCGTGTGACAAGGGTGTTTTTTTCTTTCATTATTATCTCACAACTTCGATGACCGATTGAGCTCAAATTTTCACAGCTTTGTTATTTGATGCATATGTTGAGATACACCAAGTGAGAAGACTGGTCTTTGACAATTACCAATAGTGTCCACTGTCTTTTACAATAAGCTAATTTGTTGGTTCTTTTCGTCTTCTTTCCCTACAGTATTTTGTTTGAGGTGATAGATCAAGCGATAGGTCAAAATGATGTAGCTGTGATCGGCGATGGTACAGAGCCGAACCCTTTGACAGAAATCGCTAGGTTCCGGTATTCTGCGAGTTCTGTGTCCTACTTGTCCAATGGCAGTTCGATGTGGCTCACCCTCAGTGCTACTAATTCAATGACTTCCTACGGCTCATTTTCTTATCAGCTGAGCACGTTTTCTGACGCAGGTGAGTACAGGGCCCAATTTCATTGATCTGCTCACTGTAAGCATAGAATCAGCGCTTGCATACTTTAATAGGCAGTGGACACTATTGGTAATTACTCAAAATAATTATTAGGATAAAACCTTACTTGGTAACACGTAACGGGGAGCTGTTGATAGTATAAAACATTGTGAGAAACGGCTCCCTCTGAAGTAATGTCATTTTCGAGAAAGAAGTAATTTTCCACGAATTTGATTTAAGAATTTGAGGTTTCGAAATTAAGCATCTGAAAGCACACAACTGCGTGTGACAAGGGTGCTTTTTCTTTCATTATTATCTCGCAACTTCGATGACTGATTGAGCTCAAATTTTCACAGGTTTGTTATTTTATGCATATGTTGAGATACGCCAAGTGAGAAGACTAGTCTTTGACAATTAACTGTAGTGTCCAGTGTTATTAAGGGTTAGCCGTGATTTTTGGCTTGTGCGCTTGCCTACTCCACGTACTTTATGCATGCTACATGTATGCTTACAAGGCTAATGCAGAAATTCAGTGCTTGTCCTGCAAGCAGAGAATTGTGATCGTAAGCGCAGATTCAGCTGTTAGCAAAGCCATTAAATTGGACCCAGTTTGGCTTACGGTCACTCAAAATAGTCAATGTCAAGCAGATTTAAATTTGTGTTTGCTTTGTTTTGAATCAAGACTGTTAAGGCCGAGTCACATTGCAGGGAGAACGAAAACGATAACGACGAAAAGAGAACGCATTCTATTGGTTGAATTGCTCCACGCAGAATACGCCCACGCTCATTCAACCACTCGAGGGCGTGCATTTTTAACGTTCTCGTTTTCGTTCTCGTTATCGAGGACTGTGTGACGGGGCCTTTACAATTTACTGAATTTAACTTGTTTTTGCAAGGTTTTGGATTTGCTTTTGTTTTAATGTTTACTGTTGGGTGCTAACAGTTGTGTTTTAATAGTGTTTGAGTGGTGCAGTCTCCTTTTTTATTGATACAATAATACTTGAATTGTTGGCAGGGGTCTGGTTGTATGCAAAACTGTCATCTTAAAAGATGACAGTTTTCATACTTTGGTATATCCTTGACAGCTCCTGTCCAACTTGTAAACATTTTGTATAAGGCCCTTTTCGAAAGCATGGCTTCGGCTTTGGATTCGGCTTCAGGCCATCTGAAGCCCTGAGCACATATTTATACACAAAGCATGCTCAAAATGTCAAAACAACCGCGGGGCCAATCTAGCATGAGCCGAATCTGGAGCCGAAGCCTTGGTTTCGAAAAGGGCCAAAGTCTGAGGATTTTGAATAATTTAAATAAACAAAATCACAGTGGCCTATTGATTTTTATCCACCAGGGTCATGTAATGTAACAGAGTTTCGCTGCTCCTCCACTGTCTGCATTGAGAGCAACCTCCACTGTGATGGACTCGACTCCTGCGGGGACCTGTCCGATGAATTTGGTTGTCGTAAGTTCAAACCCTTTCACTTTGGCTCTAAGTCGCCATGGATGTGAGGTCAAACATTGGAAACATGTACACATTTGCATAACACTCAGCCAATCAAAGGTCTCCATTGACCTTATTGAGGGCGCTGTTTTGGACAACTGGTTTATTTTTACGGGGTCTATAGCAATGTTAAGTCATGATTCCTCAATTACCAAAAAGGTATCAGGATATTTGTGCTTTTTCAGTTTTGTTCCAATCATAATAAAGTGTTTGGGGTACTTTTTGTAGGACACCAAACACAATGTCCACAGATTTACATTAAACTTACAAAGTTTGAAGATACTGATGGTAGAAAGCTTCTCTAATATATTACTTGCTGGGGTGCTGTAGTTTTTGAGAAATTAGTAAAACAAATTCACACACATTTTGTCTCAGGAGACGAAAATTAATTTAGCAACCAGAACTGGAAACCAAGAAGGGAAACAAGCTATGTTGAAGTTTTTGAGGTTGAGAATGCATTTCTGACTCTATTTTGTAGATTCTTAAAATTTCTAAAAAAAGGAGCTAATGTTGGTGATATTTTGTGTTTTTCCTTTTATAGCTCGGTGTGGAAATGTCTCGACGTTTAATACCACTGACAATCAAACCCACATTCTCCAGAAAAGTTTCCTGCGAGACCAGGCAAACTTTCCCTTCGGGACAAGCTGCCTCTGGCAAGTTGTTGCTTCCCCAAACCACCGTATCAGGGTCGACATTCAAGATTTTTCCACCTCGCCAATGAACCTTCTGCAATTTGGCGATGGCGACGAAATCTCAACGGACTATAATATCGCATCTATTTCCGGGACTTCGTCCGTTTTGTCTTTAACCTCCAAAACCAACAGCATGTGGATAAGGCTTGCGTCATCGGTCGGTTCTGACGATCGGTTTACAATGGAAATCAAGCAGTTTGAGCCAGTTGGTAAGTTGTATGGAGAAACTAGGGGTAGCTATACCAATGTTAGTGTCGTGCAATAATTCAACAAAAAATTTCAAGTCAACCAAGGGCGAACGGATGAACTGAATTATTTAATTTTATAACACACGGGAGTGAAATTTTTGACTTCCATAAATGGCCGACCGTGTTAGTTCGCAAAGTAAAACGAAAACCACGCAATTTCGAGGCAAACTTGTGTATATTGTTGTATTCTACTTTTAAAACATCTTTCCAACCATATGCAGTTCATAACAAACGGTTCCAAGCGCTTTTTTATAGACCAAGTCGTCCGATCCAAGGCAACGTGTTCCTTTGACGAGCCTCGAAGTGTGACGTCAGATGTTCAGGCTTTCACACATTGTGTATTATTTCCATCTCTAAATCATGTTTTTTCTTTTTTAAGAATGTGAGGAGGATGATTTTGTGTGTCCCTCTGGTCTGGCTTGCATCCACCAAGATGAAGTTTGTGACGGTACACCACAGTGCCCGCTACTAGGAGATGAGTATGGATGTGGTAAGTATTCAACTCACTTTCTTGGGTTTTTCAATATAGCCTTAATGAGCCCGGTTCATACTTCCCGCAAGTGTGGATGCAAAGCAAATTTTGGCGTCGCAATTTTGGAACGGAGTAATTGGCATCAGTTGACTTGTGTTCATCTCTTGCAAAACATTCGTTGTGAAATCGGCCGTGTGAGGTCAAAATTTGTCTTCGCATTTGCCTTCGCAGAAAGTAAGAATAAGGCTTCTGAGGCACTGAATGACTGTCAAAGACAAGTATTCTTACTTGGTGTTTTCCAACATGTGCATAAAGCAACAAATCTGTGAAAATGTGTGCTCAATTGGTCATCGAAGCTGCAAGAAAATAGTAAAAAAAAAAACACCCTTGTTGCACAAATTTGTCTGAGAAAGCTTTTATAAAGGCTTCAGGACTTCTAGTAAGAAATTACCGAATCTCAAAAACGATGTTACTTAAGCGGAATTTGTTTTTCACAATGTTTTATACTTTCATCAGCTCTTAGTTGCTCATTATGTTTTTATGCTACATGTAATATATATTTTTATATAAAAAAAATGCTCCAGAATACCTCATTAATCTCATTCATCCATAAACTTCAGCATACATGTACACTGGACTGGGTTCTCATGGGTTGTGTCATAGCCTAGCGGTTAAGAACACCGGATTCAAGCTCTGGTGTTTGATCAGCAGAGTGTGGGTTCGAGTCCCGGTTGTGACTCTTGTATCCTTAAGCAAGACACTTAACCATTGCTTTGTAAAGTTTGGGAGGTGGTGCTTTCTGCTCTACCAGCCAGGCTTCTGATGGATGATATCCAAGCCTTCGTCCATATGTGTGGACTGTAAAGGGGTAACACTGTTTCAGCCCCGGGAGTAGGTGGCAACAGCCCCTGGTAATAGTCCTGGTGTGTCTGGCAACTTTATGCATAAACAAAAATGAAACAAAATGAGCTAATAAAGCTTCATAAGCCTACTCTTTTTGGCAACAGGTAATTTTCTGGAGCATCAGTTTGTGTGTGGAACCAACTTCCTCTGACTGTCAAATCATCTCCATCCATCACAACATTCAAGACAAACTTAAAATCTCACCGTTTCAAACGATCATACTCACACAATCCACAGTCCAAATGTTTGTTTTGTAACGGCGCCCCACACTCTGAAAATTGATGCCACTGCCAGTTATGAAATGCCACTCAATGAATATAGGTGTCTTAAAACACCAACAACTTAAATGAATGCACACAGAGAGTTTACAGCAATTGATGATAATTTTAATGATTTTAATCAATGTTTGCACTATCATTGTGGTTGCCCAGGGGAGGCAGTTTTCTTGTATTCCTCAAGGAACATGAGGGTCTTTTTTAGGCAGATACTGGCGCTATGTTAAGTTTTCTTTATTATTATTATAATATGTTTATTTGTTTATTTATGTAGGTCGTTGTGAAGTTGATGAGTACCGTTGCCCGGGAAAGGGATCTATTTGCCTCAGGAGAGAAGACATATGCAACGCTAGACCTGACTGCCCCGATGTGTCTGATGAGATGAATTGCCGTAAGATTTGAATTAAAGGGTTTGGGTACTTTATGTACGAAACAACACACAATGTCCAAAGACTTACATGTACATCAAAAAAATAGTTAAATAACCTGATAGTGCATTGAAGTCAACACAATGTAAACATTTAGTTCAGGCCTTGTACTCGATGAAATCTTCCTACTTTTTTTCAATGACCAAATATTCCTGAATCAAGTTATTTTAATTGATACTCTTCACAGATCCATGCGGGAAAAGCCACCTTCTACTGAGCAATGAAACAGCGCCCTCATTGCCCTTCATTGCGACATATCATCCAATCTGTGTGTGGTTCGTGACAGGGGACACTGACTCCGTGGTGTTCTTCGAGTTCTGGCGGATTGAGATCGAGAGAAAAATTGACACTGTGATTATCGGGAACGGACACGACCCTTCAGATAAGTCCACGGAGGTGGTGATACTAAACGATGGACCCCTGCCCAGCGTACGCGTGATCACCGCCGGGTACAAAGCCTGGATCAGAGTTGATATTCACCGCAATGAAAACTGGAATAGGTTTATTGAAGGAACGATAAGCCAGACACACAAAAACAGTAAGTCAAACTTCTAATAATAATATATTGTCTTAGACCAAATAGAAAACATAGAAATGTGTAGCGTCATGCCTTTTTTGTAAAAAGGAAGGAGGGCCTTTTTGTTTAATACTTGATTGTCTGAGATTGTTTCCTATTAACTATCTTGATAGCATGTCCTTAGGAATTTAAGTTTAAAGACACTGGACACCTTTGGTAATTGTCAAAGACCAGTCTTCTCTCTTTGTGTATCTCAACATATGCACAAAATAACAAACCTTTGGAAATTTGAACTCAATTGGTCGTTGAAGTTGCGAGATAATAATAGGAAAAAAACACCCTTGTCGCACGAAGTTGTTTGCCTTCAGATGCTTGATTTCAGGACCTCAAAATCTAATTTACTTTAGAGAAGGAGTCGTTTTCACAATGTTGTATACTATCAACAGCTCTCCATTGTTTGTTATCAAGTAAGTTTTTATGCTAACAATTATTTTGAGTAATTACCAATAGTGTCCACTGCCTTTAAGAGGTAACTTGTAATCAAGCATGTCATTATACCGAGCAATATTCAAATCTAGATCCCAAATGGCTTATTCTCAGGCACATGCATGGAAGAGGAGTTTACGTGCCTGGATCAAACAGTGGGTATTGTGTGTCTAGATAAGGAGTCAACCTGTGATGGGGAGCCCAACTGTCCTGACGAAACAGACGAGAGCATATGCAGTAAGTGTACTTCACTCCTGACGATGGCTAGAGCTACATGTAGCTAGTCGAAACGTTGAGACCAATTAAGAATGCACTCTTTGGTAGTGCAGTTAATAATGAACGACTCTATAAGCTTAAGTAGATAGTCCCACATAGGATTTGAGGCATTGCATGGTGAGGTATCAATGTATATTTGGTTTGCGGTAACACCATATGTGTATCTACTTGCCAGGTAGAGTTTGTTCTTAGAGAACTGTCTTGCTTTATTCTACTGCCGCGGAGTAGATAATCGGAGGTAGATAGTCCCAGCCGATTTTCTATCATCTGACCAGGTAGTAGTTTAAAAAGCATGACAGTAGTTTTCAGTAATGAGAAGTCTCATGAAAACCCGAACAATCTACTCTTCGATAGTAGAATGTATAGCAAGAAAGTTCTCTAAAGAACAAACTCTACTTGCGGTAACTTGGCAAGTGGTGTTACTGCAAACCAAATACATATTCACTAAACACCTTTTGTCTGTGCCTTCTCCTATCCTCCAAAGACGTCCTCTTTTTAGCCTGCCTCATTCACTAAATATTTACTTGTCCTCCCTCTTCCCATCCTTTCATCTTGTCTTTTATGTTTCCATCTTCTTGTGGTAGAACCAGCTCCTTCCTTCCACCCCCACTCCTTGTCTCCTTATTCATTGTTCACCACTTGCTTTGTTTTTCTTGTGTGCTTTCTGACCCTACAAAATGTATCTCTCTATTCATGTATTTCCGCCGCAGTGCGTATGTTTTACTTTGAGTAACCTGTTCATGTGTTGTGTTGTCATTTAGCTTTTGAGAAAAATACATATCTTGATTGCTATGGTTTGAAAGGGTTTGGGTACTTTTTGTACAACAAACTGTTGTTTAACATTTACATTAAACTTACACAGCTTAAAGATATTGATGGTAGAAAGCTTCCCTTAAGGTATTACTTGCTGAGGCGTGTAGTTATTTTGAGAAATGAGTAAATGAATTTCCATAAAAAAGACTTTAGCATGTACAACAGAGCTATGCGACTCTCCTTAAAAAACATCACTCTGCGATTTTCACTTCTTTTTTTTCTTCTTTAAAATACTTAACGACTAATGAAGCTGAAACTTCTACGGGTAAATTATATACATCTTCATTCACGGTGAGTAGGGATTCATGTCATGGCCAAAAAACTTGATCGACAAAAGGGATCAAAACTCTTATAAACAAAAATACAGATTCTTCATACCCGGTGCAAATTATAAAATAATATCTTATGATTATCATACAGGTGAATGTGGTGTCCAGAATAATCGTGTGTACAAAGAGGCAATTACTCTGAGTTCCCCGGGCTTCCCAGGCATCACTCCGAACAGCATCACCTGTCAATGGCAGATCATCCCGCAGTCCGACCAGTTTCTATTCGCAAGAATCACCACGTTTGACGTGGAGGTGGACTTCGACAAAGTCTACTTCAGCGTGGAGAGAGATTCGCCGCAAATTGCTCTGCTGACTGGACTCGACATCTCATGGCGGACTTTTGCTTGGAAGGGAAAGTTGTGGATCACCATGGAAACGGACGGATATATTAACTCTGGAGGGTTTAACATGTCCATCTACCATGTTGAAAATGTCACAAGTGGTAGGTTTGAGGTGCACATCGGAGAGAGGCCAAAGTTATAAAGGGAAGGGGTTTTTAGGTTTCTAGGTATGTTTTTTTTTTGGGGGGGGGGGGGAGAAAATTTGCTTTTTGGTTCGTTAGTGGTCTTTTATGGGGGGGGGCGTGGCCAAGCGGATAAGAGTACCGAATTCAAGCTCTGGTGATTCTGTTCAACAGAGTGTGGGTTCGAATCCCGGTCATGACACTTGTGTCCCTGAGTAAGACACTTCACTATAAATGCTTCTCTCCACCCAGGGGTAAATGGGTACCTGTGAGGATAGAGTTGGTTCTTGTGATTGATAAGCCTTGATTGCGCTACATACTTGGCGGCACAGGCTGTATACTCCACAGGGAGCTGAGATGGTCAAGAAATTATTTAAGGCCCAGTGACTAGGGGTAATAATGTTGAAGCGCCATGAGTGTCACGGACCTGAGCACTATATAAGAAGCCACTATTATTGTTATTATTATTTTTAGCTTAGAATTTACCAGTCCGATTGAGTAAATTCCTTGTATTATTTTTATTTATTTTAACGTCTTCTAGAACTCTGTACAGATGATGAGTTTCATTGTGGGGAAGGATTTTGCGTCACTCGTGATTCACGCTGCAATGGCTTCAGAGATTGCTGGAACTACGAGGATGAAAACGAATGCAGTAAGTCAAGCAGGGATGTGATTTCTCCGTTTTTTAAGCGGAATTCCATTTTTTTTGCCCCCTTTTTTTTCTTTTTTTTTCTTTTTTTTATCAAGTTCTTCACAGATGAAGATAATACCATATAAAATGCCAAAAATTGCAGAGGAGGGCTTTTAAAACCAAAAAACCCTTTGGTTCAGCCTGTGGATCACCTTTTGTTCGACCCTATAAACTTGTAAAAACCTGTCGGTTCCCCTTGCGTTGGTTATTTCTTAAAACATTTGATAGTAACGTCTTGGACCAACACTGACTAGTTACTAGTTTTAGACATTTATTCAATGTTGGTAATGACAACAAAATGTATCAAGTTTAGTTAAAGCATTACATACCTACAAACAGCAATTAAAACATTATTATTAGAAATTTAACATACTTGGACTGTTATGTTATTACCACTGATTTTTATGGATTTAAATCCCCTGTGTGTCTTTTAAAGGTGATGTTTTCTGTCCCGGCTCGTACAAATGTGATGCATTGACGGAACCCAGATCCAGGACGACTCAGCAACCCGTAACGATGACCGAACTCGCCACAACCACAACTGGCCTAACCAACACATCACTCTTCTCCAACGTTTCATCATATCAAGGCATCGGAGTATATGACGGTTTCTTCATTTCTGTTGTGAATAAATTGGGGGCTGGGTGCATCCCACGACCGTACGTGTGCGATGGAGAAGACAACTGCAAGGGCCTGGACGATGAAACAGAATGCGGTAATCCTCGTTTGTTATAATAATGATAGTATCTAGTTCTTATACAGCGCACTTCACAATTGATTCTCAATGCGCTTTGCATTAGTGCCCTGGTCATTTGGCCAATAACATTCCTGTAATCTCTCTCAGCTCCTTGGGGAGCATACGGCCCTGAGCTACCATGGTGCTCAAGTGGCTTTTTCATACACAATATCAACCTCTACCCTCGCAGGTACCCATTTATACTCCTGGGTGAAGAGAAGCAATTATAGTAGAGTATAAATTGTTCAAGGACACAAGTGTCATGACCAGAATTCGAACCCACACTATGATGACTTAACTCCTAGAACTTGATTTTGAAGCTCTTAACCACTCAGCCATGACACCATCCTATGTTTTTTCTGAACACAGACGTGTACAACCAATATTACAACTTGTGAACATTCAAATGGTTTTAGGTTGAACAAAGAAACCCTTGCGGTTTATTTGTTTGATACTTTAAAAAATGTTAGTGGCCTTACGTTTCACCCCGAGCAGTCTTTCTCGAAGGCTAAATGACAACTCAACAAACATGATCGGGTAACTAAGTGTAATTTAAGCAGTGAAGTTCAAATACATGATTAGCATGTTAGATGTTGGGTTGTTTTTTTATGATATAGATGTTACTAAGAATGGATGCAACGCCCACAAGGATTTGTCAGCCCATCCAAGCACCTTAAGATGAGGCACTTGGACCGAGCAAACAAAAACTAAAATTTTCCCCTTTTTCTTTAAAGATAAGAAACGATGTCCAGAAGAGTGCGACTGCAGATACAGTGGAGAGAACCTTATTGTGTCTTGTACCAACGGTTGGAACGAAACAACACTGTCCAATGTAGCGGTTATAACACATTCAATGTGAGTATTGGAGTAATGTAAAACAAAAAAAACAAGTGTTTGCCATTTGAAATGAGAAACTTTCGTTGTCGCAGATATTCCAGATAAATCACATGATTTTTGCAGCTCTCAAAATAGCCCTTTAAAGGCAGTGGACACTATTGGTAGTTACTCAAAATAATTACTCATCATAAAACCTTTCTTGATTACGAGTAATGGGGAGAGGTTGATGGTATAAAACGTTGTGAGAAACAGCTCCCTCTGAAGTGACATAGTTTTCGACAATGTTTGTTTTATTTTTTTTTCATTATTATCTCGCAAATTCGAGGACCGATTAAGCTCAAATTTTTACAGGTTTGTTATTGTATATGTATATGTTGAGATACACCAACTGTGAAGACTAGTCGTTGACAATTACCAATAGTGTCCACTGTCTTTAAAGGCTTTTGAAAGATGCGAGTCAGTTAATCTGACAAAAAAGTTGGTGGGTTAAACCCAATCTCCCACACAGATCGTTGTTCCTTCAAAAGGCACTGGACACGTTTTGGTAGTTGTCACAAAGACCAATATTCTCACTTCATGCACTTGGTGAATCCCAACATAAGCTTAAAATAACAAATTTGTGATTTTGGGGCATTTTATTGACATTGAAGTTGCAAGAAATAATGAAAGAAAAATGTCATTGTTGCTCGATTTGTTGTGCTTCCAGTGCCTGAGAAAGACCTCAGGTTCGGTGACTTTCTCAGATTCAAATGTAAGAGCCTCTTATTTGCCTCTTTGTCAAACACTAGTGTTTGACAGAGAGGGGAGTTGTCCTTCACAGTGTTTTATAATAATAACAACAGCTGTCAATTGCTCGTTACAAAGTATAAGTTTTTGTGCTGATAAATTTTAATACTTTCATAATCCCAAAGTCTTGTCCAAGAAAGTATAAGTGCTAAATAATTGGATCTCAGAATTCATCACTTCAATAAATTATCCTTTTTAAAGTTTGTATACACTCAGCGCCTTGTGTACCTTTTTGGTAGATACGTGCGCTAAATAAGACTTTGATATTAATTTTATTATTATTATATCAGAGAGGATTTTCTCTTTCAAGATGAAAATTTCAACCAAAAGTGAAGAAGAGGTTTATTAGGATGGTTTATGTCCCTCAATAAGTCTCTTCCCTTCTTGAATTTGCAGCCATGTTTCTGGATCTAACATAATTTCGACCACAGAGGGCGCTTTCAAAAAGCTTCCATATCTAAGAGTGCTGTAAGTATATGACTATTGCATTGGCTCCCACTTAAAGGAACATCACAGAATTGGGTTTTCCTCACTAACAAAACAACTGCTGACAGTGAAAGCACTTGATGTAATTCACCGTATAAATAAACTGACAAACCTGCATAGAAGTTTGAGATCGATTTGCCATCTTGGTTTTTGTGTGACATCAGTTTTAAAAAAATTATTAAAAGCCTCACTGAGCGAAAAACTCCAAAATGGGAAGTTAGTTTTATTTGTTTCTCATCAAATATGACATTTTTAGACAGAAATATTTCAAGGGATGTTTTCTACTTTTATCAACCGGCCGTGATCTTGGGCAGTTTTTTTTTCTGACCAATTCTGTGATGATGCTTTAAGTACTGTACAGTTTATAAAATTATTTGTTAACTTTCAAAGCTCAAACATGACAAACTCCTGCTTATTTATCTGAGCTCGTTCACCATTATTCCCCTACTCGGACTTTACGATCGTCTTTTTTAATTTTATTTTAGGTCACTGAGCAACAGTAAGATATCGGAGGTACCACCTCGAACATTTGATGGACTTGGTAACCTGCTATGGCTGTAAGTATTATGAACAATTTCGGGAGGGAAGACAAATCAAATTTTTGTAACATTGACTTATTCTGAATGGGCCCTAAAGTGAGGGCAGAGTGAGACTATCCTTATCTTAATGAGTCCTGAGTTACTCGTCCTAACTTAGGACTAGCCTTAAGTTTTTTAGTATCTCCTAGTACAATTTAGGGCTAGTCCTAACTCTTTTTAAAATCGACCCTGGTCTTTGTGATAGTAGGTTACCAATCTACTCTAATCTAATCTAATCTAATCTGAGGTGCACATCTTAATCCTAATCTTGAGTTTTGTGTGTATTTGTTTCTAGAGATCTATCCAACACGTCACTGACTGAGCTTAAAGGCCTAGCTATGGAGGAGTTATCAAATCTGCGTGGAATGTGAGTTTCTTCATTCATTGATGCTCCCTGTCTTCCTTGTATGTGTACCAATCAACAGCTGCAACCGTAAAATATGGGGTGTCGTGGCCGAGCGGATAAGAGCACCGAATTTAAGCTCTGTTGATTCTGTTTGCAGAGTGTGGTTCGAATCCCGATCGTGACACTCGTGTCCCTGGGCTAGACACTTAACTTTAATTGCTTCTCTCCACCCAGGGGTAAATGGGTACCTATGAGGGGAAAGACGGTTCTTGTGATTGATTTAGCTGGGTAGCACATATGTTGCACAATGCTTTATACTCCCCCAGGGAGCTGAGGAATGATTAAAGGCCCAGTGACCAAGGCTAATAATGTTGGAAGCGCTATGGGACACCCTTCGGGAGTGAAAAAGCACTATATAACAAAAAAACATTAATATTAAAAACTGAATAAAAGTTAGGCCATGCATGTTTCTGATATTTGACTATTTTGTTCTGAATGGAAGACTTGTTTCTGTTTAAACATTTCATTTTTATTTATTTATTTATATATTAATTTTTTGGTGAAATCCACCCAGGATACTTTATTTTTGTCAAACCTCCCCTAAATCTAACATGTCCTGTTCAGTTCTACGCCTTTAACAACATTGTTTTTACCATATTATTTCTATTATTTTCAGTACCATTTTTGATGTGCCCCTGCAAAGAATTCAAAAAAACGCATTTGCTGGACTGAGCAAGCTGCAAACATTGTAAGTTTTATACGAGTAACAGGCTAAGGCTATCATTTGGTTTTTAATCTACAATGATATGTATTTAGCACTGTATACTCACTTGGTGCGTTGAATAGAAAACCTGGTCATCAAAGTTGCAAAAGAATACTGAAAGAAAAAATCACCCTTGTTGCACAAATTTGTTTGCTTTCAGATGTCTAAAAAAAAAGGCTTCAGGCCTAAAGTATTTTATCAGATTCAAATATATCAGTGAGAAATTACCCCTTTCTCAAAAACTACTTTACTTCAGAGGGAGCCGTTTCTCACAATGTTTTATACTATCAACAGCTCCCCATTGCTCGTAACCAAGTAAGTTTTTATTCAACAATTATTTTGAGTAGTTACTGAATACATAGTGTCCAGTGGCTTTAATGCTTGTTTTTTGGTGGTTATCTTTCTTCAGAATACTGGCACGTAATTTTAATGGTATGCCTCCCTTAAAAGTAGATGAAGGTGCCTTTGATGGACTGGTTGACTTATCTGTCTTGTAAGTATGCAAACTATCATATTTGCTTGTATAGGATGTTATGGTCGAGTGGTTAAGAGCATCAATTCAAGTTCTGGTGGTTAAGTCATCGGAGTGTTTGGTTCAAATCCCGGTCGTGACATTTATGACCTTGAGCAAGACATTTCACTATAATTGCTACTTTTCACCTATATGTATGTTCACTTGCATCACTTACTTTATGAACACGATCCGCTTCTTTGGTTTTAGTGTGTGGAATGCCATAGATGAGAGCATGAGATCTCAGTGGTCCGTGAGTCTTATGTAAGTGACTATGTAAGTCCTCTTTACACCATGACCTCATCTCCCAATATGCATCTGAGCTTCCCCTCCTACGCAATTCAATCACATTACTGCCATGTTTTTACTAATAGTTTTGAATTTGTTGTTGGATCTATATTATGTATCGTGTGTCAGAGTACCTGTCATGTCTTACATGTATGTTCGATGGTCCTTTTGTTTGCATAGTCTGTCTGTTTTATTTGTTGGGGGTGTTTGTTTTGTTTGTTTGTTTGTTTGTTTGTTTGTTTGTTTGTTTGTTTGTTTGTTTGTTTGTTTGTTTGTTTGTTTGTTTGTTTGTTTGTTTGTTTGTTTGTTTGTTTGTTTGTTTGTTTGTTTGTTTGTTTGTTTGTTTGTTTGTTTGTTTGTTTGTTTGTTTGTTTGTTTGTTTGTTTGTTTGTTTGTTTGTACGTCTGGCTGTTTTTCACAAGCTTCTGCTTACCAAAACAGCCCCATACTCTATTTATCACATTTATCCTGCTTAGCTGCTCCTTAAGTGTATTTTTGCTTTACTCCATGTAAATAAGCCCACTCTTCTCCTACCTCTTCAGTCTCCTGACAATGTCTAGAGCAAGCTAGTCGAAACGTTGAGACCAATTCAGAACTGACTCCGCAGCAGTACAGTTTATCACGAGTGGTCCAAGCCTATTTTCTATACCATCCGCCCTGGTAATAGTTAAAAGCAGGACAGTTCTTTTCAGAACTGAGAAGTCTCCCGAACCCCCGATTATCTACTCCGCGGCAGTAGAATAAAGCCAGACAGTTCTCTAAGAACAAAGTCTACCTGGTAGATACACACATGGTGTTACCGCAAACCAAATATACATTGATACCTCACCATGCAATGCCTCAAATCTTATATTACTCCATGTACTTGTCATTATTTTTAAATAGAACAAGGAAATAAATGTGTGCATGTATCTGAATATCTTACCATCTGCTTTGAACTTATTTGTTTGACTTTATCTTCCAGATACGTGGATGACCATCGACTTTGTTGCTTCTTTCCGGCCACCATAGAGTGCAAAACCCTGGAACCAGAGCCTCCGTTGTTTGTGTGCAGTGAACTCATGCCAAATCTGGTCCTCAAAATCTTCATGTGGATCTTGGGGGTTAGCGCCCTCATTGGCAACATCTTCGTCATGGTCTGGAGATCGCTTGAGGACACTGACGGCCGCGATAGTCGGATAGTACAATCCACCTTTGTGTTCAATCTGGCAATTTCAGACTCACTTATGGGTTTATACATGCTGATTATTGCTGGCGCTGATTTGCATTTTGGAGACCGTTATTTTGAGGTGTCGGCCGAGTGGCAGGCGAGCGTCTTGTGCAAAGTGGCGGGCTTTCTTTCCATTGTCGCGAGTGAAGCTTCGGTCTTTTTCCTGACGGCTATCACAATCGATCGATTCATTTGCATTGTCTTTCCATTCAGCCGCCATCATATCCGGGCTAAGTCGAGTCGGATTATTGTGTTCTCCATTTGGATCGGCACTGTAATCGTTGGGCTGGTGCCCACTATCCTAGCTCTGGACCCTACATCAGATGCGTACGGCACCTCGGACGTCTGCATCGGGTTACCACTCATGACCAAAGTGACTTCATACGAGACACGGCAACAGACCATCGATGCCGGTGGGCTGACTGAAATCACGGTCGGGATACCCTCTCCGGTTGGCTATCGTGCCTCTTGGTTTTTCTCCATCGCTCTCTTTCTTGGCGTCAACCTGCTCTGCTTTTTGGTGATTCTGATCTGCTACATTTTCATCTTCGCCAGCGCGAGGTCCTCAATGAAGTCGGTGCGACGCCATAAAAACCAAGACGATGAACTACGCATGGCAATGAAAATGGCGGCGATAGTCATGACTGATTTCATCTGTTGGATACCAGTGATAATCATGGGTATCCTGTCTCAAAGTCGCATCGTGGAGATACCACCAGAAACCTACGCCTGGGTTGTCGTCTTCATCCTTCCAATAAACTCCTCCCTCAATCCTTACCTCTACACCATCTCGGATCTTTGCTCTCAACGGTCGGCCTCCAAGAAGAAGAACGATCTGAGGAGCTCGAATAGACGAACGTTGGGAAATGCCAGCAAAACTACCAGAGCGAGGAATGAGTTAGAGAGTAAGATTTAGTTCATCCCTACCAGACTCTGGGTTCGTTTGAACTAACATCAGTTATTGAAGATTTTCCCCATGGTCAGGCCAAAAGTATAGGTGCTTTGGCATAACCCAAGGGGCTTTATCAGCAGCTAACCTGATGCTTGATGAAGCTTGGTCGACTAGTGTTGAATCACGACGATTGATTGCTTAGTCTAGTCGCAATTACTGTTTTTCAACTAGTCAGTTAATTGTGCCAACACGGACTACTACAAAAGTAGTCGCAACTACCTGTTTGGTGAACCAATTGTATCGCTGAAGACAAAAACTTTTTTACTTACAAAACACAACACGACATCATTGACACAATCCTTCAATCCTTTCAGCGTGAATTCTACTATGTTTCGCCTGTGTGGCAAACAAAATGTCTCAATGCATTTTTAGTCGCGACTAGTGTCAAAGTCATCAGTTTGAAGCACAACCAATGATTGTAAGTACAGTTAAATTCAATGCCTGATGTTGCATCTTAGACATATTATCAACTCATCGAGAAGCCATTAGGCTTTTTTATGGGGTCTTTTTGTCATTGTGTTTTTTGTTTTCTTACTTACTGTGGTGAAAATCATAACAAATTGCTTAAAGCGTTGTGACTTCTTTGTGAGTTACATTGGATATATTATGGGGTGCATTTTTAAAAAGGAGTACATGGGGTGTCATGGCTGAGCGGATAAGAGCATCGAATTCAAGCTCTGGTAATTCAGCAGAGTGTGGGTTTGAATACCAGTCGTGTCACTTGTGTCCTTGAGCAAGACACTTCACTATAATTACTTCTCTCCATAGGGTAAATGGGTACCTGTGAGGGCAGAGTTGGTTACTGTGATTGATTAGCCTTGATTGCGCTACATATTTGGCAGCACAGGCTGTATACTCCCCAGGGAACTGAGATGGTTTAAGGAATGATTTAAGGCCCAGTGACCAGGGGTAATAATGTTGAAGCGCCATGAGCGTCACTGCGAGATGGATCTTTTGTTTAAATGTACATATGTATTGTATTTATTTATTTATTTATTTGTTTGTTTGTTTGTTTGTTAACTAATTACCTTGTCAAACTATTCAGTTCTTGCCGTTTTGTTTTTATTATTGACTGTTTTTTATTTCCTGTTTCCTATACATGTAATTTGCGGTTTGACCACTTTTTGTTTGAAAAATAAATACAATACAATACAAAACAATACAATGTATAACGGTTGATCGCCGTCTGTGACTATGTTGTTGTCAGCTCTACCAAACCCATGTAAACACACCTTTAGCCGGGTATTGCAAAGAAAAGGTATTCGTTTTGGAAACAATGTATGGCAATACCTTTTATACAATAAACTTATTGTTCTAAGCCTACAAATACTACCAAAAGTTGCTGTTGAATCTGAGAAGCGTTTACAGATTGTGTACACCCTAAGTAAGCGTTTTATCAAAAACGTGACCACCTTTTGAAAAAAAAGTTTTAATTTTAGTTTTATGGTTTACACCTACATTATATGATTAAGAAAACTGAAAGGTTCCAAAAACCAAAAGTTTATCCCCCTAAGAAGTGACAAGGTTTACTGAGAAAGATGTAAAGAAAAAATAAATACGGTCCGTAAATACACTCAGACAATCGCCGCGTTTGGCACTGGAAACTACTGGTAATTTCTCAAAATAATTGTTTGCATAGAAAACATACGAGCAATGGAAAGCTGTTGGTAGTATAACCATTGCTCTATGGTATAACACACTGAGAAACGGCTCCCTCTGAATTCACGTAGTTTTGAGAAAGAGGTAACTCCCTCGAATAATAACTTCAGGCCTGGAGCCTCTTATGAACACACTTTTTGGTTATCCGCAGGCTTGTTCTCTGTGTAGTCTTATTTTTTATTCCATATTCTTTGTATGTGCTGTTTGCCTGGAAATAAATAAATAAAATAAATAAATAAAAACAAGGGTGTGTTTTCTTTCATATTCTTTTGCAACTTCGATGCCCAATTGAGTGAAAACTTTCACAGATATGTCTATGCATATTATATGTTGGGATAGGCCCCTACACCAAGTGAGAATACTAGTCTTTGATGATTAAAGGCAGTGGACACTATTGGTAATTGTCAAAGACTAACCTTCACAGTTGATGTATCTCAACATATGCGTTAAATAACAAACCTGTGAAAATTTGAGCTCAATCGGTCATCGAACTTGCGAGATAATAATGAAAGAAAAAACACCCTTGTCACACGAAGTTGTGTGCGTTTAGATGGTTGATTTCGAGACCTCAAGTTCTAAACCCGAGATCTCGAAATCAAATTTTGTGGAAAATTACTTCTTTCTCGAAAACTATGGCACTTCAGAGGGAGCCGATTCTCACAATGTTTTATACCATCAATCTCTCCCCATTACTCGTCACCAAGAAAGGTTTTATGCTAATAAATATTTTGTGTAATTACCAATAGTGTCCACTGCCTTTACCAAAGGTGTGCCTTTCACCGAGAGGTGAAACATTTTGACGTTCCGATCGGTTTGTGATCCTGGATAGATGGCGGACGTTCAGATCTGTTGTGTCTTCCAATTTTAGCTAACTCAAGCAAAATAACTTTGACTAGGAAAAATCAATTTGAAGTCACCAATTTAATGTCGTACTTTCACGTTGACTCGTTTTACTGACAACAATTAAATGATGTAAATGGCAACCACCGGCAATGTTTATGCATGACATGAGAAAGTGAAATATTGTATGCAATCGTTAGTTTAGTTCCAATGCTTTGATTGCCCTACTTCAACCGTTGATGAGAGGCCTCAAAATTGGTTCAAATTACACGTGGTGCATGCACGCAGCACTGCATCAACACTTTGACGTTCGAAAGCGCTGACGTACATGTAGGCCTATAAATAATTCCACCGTTCTGTAAAGGCACTGGACAGGTATTTACTCAAAATAATTGTTAGCATAAAAGCTTACTCTTGGTAACGAGTAACGGGGAGCTATTGGCAAGTTGGCTGTTGAAAAGTTTGTTTTTACTTTTTAACAGATAATGATTCTCTCTTTTTCAAATTTAAATTATTTACGGTTTAAAAGTATATTTTGTAATTAGCACAATCGGTATCGAATTTAAATTTGTTGTAATGTTTTTAGAGCGCACATGGAAAAATTGTGACTCCTTACTTGTAAACTTTGATCATGGAGCTAGATGTAAATAAATTCAATAAATTGAATTGAATTAAATATCAAAACAATATTGCGTGAGAAACGGCTCCATCTGAGTAACGTGGTTTTGAGAAAGAAGTCAATTCTCACTAACGAATTACGTTCGAGACCTCGGCTGAAGTCTCTTTTGCAGGAATCGAATTGATATTGTTCTGTTGTAAATGTTGGGGCCGCGGGCCTAAGTTCGGGTCACGGAAAGCACTGTCTGTTCACGGTCTGTGAAGTTTGTTCTAACCTTACGGTTGTTTTGTGTTAGCATTTTAAATGACACACACAGCGGAACGTTCAAACTGTGTCCCTCGTATTTCTCAGACATAAATCAGCCGTCGGTTGGGACCAACAGTGGCCCCCATGTATGTCCAGTCTGTCGCGTTTTGGTGGTAACCACCCTTGGTAACGCTTCCGCGTCACGTGATCAAACAGAAGCTTGCACCGCACACACATTGCACAGACCGCTTTTAGGGCACACATAATTGATTGCTTGGTTACGGAGCACGTAAGCAACCAACACGCTAACACTGTTACAGGTGCACACGGCAGGTGTATCAAGTTTTCATTCAAGTATCTAGGCCGAACCAAAATAGATCAGTATCATTTTCATTAGCGGTTTTTCTCGCCAACGATTTCACGCTTTAATTGTTGGAGTTTTGTGTCACCTTTCCGAGCCGTCCAGCGACTACAGGGTTTATTTTAGCATCATGCATAAATCTTACCAGTCTACGTTACCGTGCCAAAGTAGAATTCTCAAGCAGCGATGGGACAAGAAATATTACGATGAGCATATACAAAAGGTGGGTGAAGTTTTTGTTGTTGTTACAAACAAGTTGAGAAGGGCAACAATTATAATAATGGTGGCTTAGCCACCACGTAAAGTGAGCTTTTTTTTATAAATAGTAGTAATTTGTTTTTAAAATGTTATTGTTAGTGTTCAAGATGGTATTGGTATCTTGTACAACAATTCTTGGACAACAATTCTTAATCATATTAGAGGCTGATTGAATTGAATTAACTGCCCTCTTTCATTGTGGGTTCAACCCAATGTTAGAACTTGATTTAATTTTACCCAAACAGTTTTCCTTGTGTATGGTTTAATATTGGAATTTATTTGGGGCTCTGTACTCCTTTTTTTCTGAACGGTCGCAAGTATGGCCGATAATGACAAATTTGTAAAAGGAGTACAGCGGCCCAGTTACAGGGTCTATAGCTGATGTAATAATAATAAGCTAGCATTTATGCTATTTATATAGCGCCTTTTCCATAGGTTACAAAGTGTTGGATCAAAAATTGCGTTTTCCTACTAATGACTCATAGTTCTAGTAGTAGGAAGTATGATGTTCGTCCCGCTATCATCTCCAATACCTTGTGGAGACGATAGCGGAACAAACCTCATAGTTCTAGGAGTAGCCGCTTCCTACCTAGGTTGTATAGTAAACTATGTATTTTATATGGATTCTGAATTGCAACACCCCCCCCCCCCCCCCCCCCCCGGCAAAGATATTGACGAAAAAGCCAACTGCCAACATAAGGTCGATACCTCAGTTGGCCGGCCAAGGTCAACAGTTAAAATCCCGCTCTAGTCAATATTTCTGCATTCAACAGCAAAATTGAAAAAAAAAATTTACACGGTCAGTTTCCCTTGTGGTTTATTATTTGATATCATCCAAAACAAATAAGAGCGAAAAAATTCAGAGAATTTTTTTTACCATTACCAAAGTCTACTCCTAGAACTATGAGGTTCATTCTGCTATCGTTAGTGGAGACGATAGCGGAACAAACCTCGGAGTCAACATCTTTCCCGGTCTACAAAATATAACAAAATGATCACGACACTGTATATTGGTGTTTGAAGTAATGAAGCTATTTAATATGTGGAAAATAAGGAACAATTAACAGGAATCTAATTGCCAGTACAAATGTGTATGAAATATATTTTTGTGCGAGTGTTGGATTGAAAAGAGGCAATGTGGTTACAACATTAGTATAGTCCTACTCTACTCATCTTCAGGAGAAGTTAGAGGAGCAGAGGATACTGTCTGAAACAGCAAGACCACACACCGCCTCTTTTGAGGGATGTCGGACACTTCGTACCTTTGCCACTTCGTACCCTGGACACTTCGGGACACATCGTACCGTAACCAAATTGGTCACTTCGTACCGTGGGCGGGGTACGATAGGACAATCAGGATCAGCTGAGTCACTTCGTACCTTCATTAAAGTGTGTATTCCTCAATAATTTAATGTTTGTTGAGATAAAAATTAATAAAACATAACGAATTATATAGTTTGTTTGAATATGTGAATGTCATTTTTAATGTGAAACTAGTTACCGCCAAGGACAACATCTTCCGCCAATATTTTTTACAAATATTTTAAAGTCAAACAATCACGCAATCGTCGAAATGGCTCCTTGGTCCCAACAAAATAGTAACAGTTGGTCTGATTTGCTATTATTCCATAATCATCCGATCAAAGCACAAAACAATCATAAACGATGCAGAAATCCCGAATTAGTACGAATAGAAAGTGTCTTGTGAGAAGGTACGAAGTGACTCGTGAGAAGGTACGAAGTGTCTTGTAAGAAGGTACGAAGTGTCCAAGGTACGAAGTGTCCAAAGTCACTTCGTACCTTGAAAAGGTGCGAAGTGTCCAGGGTACGAAATGACAAAAGTACGAAGTGTCCTGACACCCATTGAGAGCAAACTCCTACAAAAGAGATTTAATGCATGGTTGTACCCACAAGTTAACTATTTAGATGGATAATAATATTGTTGATTAAAAACACTGGACTCTATTGGTAACTGTCAAAGAAAAATAATCTCACTTGGTGTATCTCAACATGCATAAAATAACAAACCTGTAAAAATTTGAATTCAATTGGTTGTCGAAGTTGCGAGATAATAATGGAAGAGAAAACACCCTTGTGTGCTTTCAGGTGCTTGATTTCGAGACCTCAAAATTTAATTCTGAGGTCTCAAAATCAAATTCGTGGAAAATTACTTCTTTTTCGAAAACTAGGTTACTTCAGAGGGAGCCGTTTCTGACAAGGTTTTATATTATCAACAGCTCCCCATAACTCATTACCAATTAAGGTTTTCTGCTAATAATTATTTGGAGTAATTACCAATAGTGTCCAATGTCTTTAAAGTCACCTGGAAGTGGTATTTTTTCAAAATAAAGCTTTTGTCACTAATATATGTGTTTTGATGAGTGGAATGTGAATAAACAGTTAACTAAGGTTTAAAAAAATCAGTTCTTATGTTATTTACAAATTTAAGACTAGACCCCGACCCGAGAGGGCGCTGTTCGTGACGTCAATCGAGGCAGACTTTGCCTATAATGTTTTTTAAACACATAAATCGTGACAAACAATTACTAAAACAATTGTTTTATTGTTCGTAAGCATATACTCTTATGTTTGAAAGGAAAAAAAAAATATTTCCAGGTGACTTTAAGTGCTGTATTTTGTGCATGTACAGTACCTCTTCAGACTGTACAGCAGCACTTCATCCCCAAACCAATGTCCACATACTCAAAAAGTGCGTGTAAAAATGTTTATGCTTAATAATTTACTTTGTCTGGCTTGGATGGGTTTTGAGTATCCGTATGATCTGAAGGACCCTTTAGTGTAGACTTAGCTAACACAATGAAAAGGGAAAGTTGCTGTTAAACTTGCATGTTCGGGATATTGAAATAGTATGTCTGGGTTTGTTTTAGGTAGAACCATAAATGGAGAATTTATTGATGCTATACACAAACTCAAGTGACAGCCAGACAACACCTTCTGGTTTACACCCTAGCTGTGTAAAACATGAACAGTTTTGAGCAGGTGGTGAGAGCTATTAGGTTTTTCCACCAGGCACATCTTGATTTTTTTTTAAATAACTGTTCGTCACGCTGATTCTGTTATACTTCTACTCAAATACGGGGGAAAAAACGGGGGAAAATAAATACTTATTTTAATTGCTTTATTGCACCTTCTTCTGGCAAAACAGCTACAAGTCAAAGGTACATTTATGTTATATATTTGTTTTAACTGTCTAAAATAATTACCAACCAAGTGGTTAAGACTGTTGGTTAACCAATAATTGACTAAAAAAAAACATAAGAAAAAAGACAAACAGAAAATAAATCCTATAAAAAGAAAGGCACATCCTGATACAAATAAAAGGAGGTGAAAAGGCGGGAAGAAAAAGGTGACTTTTGTAACAAAAAATTAAAACTAACTATAATCAGCATAACTTTTTTGGTTTTCTTTATCGAAAATTTAGATAGGTGTAGATTTACATAATTTATCTTTAAAAATCATATTAACCCTACCATCGTTTGTAACCAACAGTAACCACGGCTGAACAATCAATTGTGGCACAATGTAGGCCTGTATACTACTTGTATACTACCCAATTGGGTACACCAAACCTAATCCATATTACCAAGCATTTTATTATTGAAGTGATAATGTAGTGTATGTTTATCTGTCCGCCAATAATGTTATCAATTTGAAATATGCATTCGCCCCCAATAAACCTACCAACATGGCAACGAGAATAAGAACAGCTAAAATACAAACACCCTGAAGGCACTGGTCATGATTTGTAATACTCAAGCCTGTATGCTTTGTTTTTGAAAGGGCGAGGGCACCAAGGCATTTTGTCCGAAGGGCACTCTATGAGGAAATTGTATATTCTACAGGAGATTGCATTTCAAGGGCACCAAGGCAATGACCATTGAAGGGACATGGAAGCAATCGCTTTTGTTGCATCTGTGAAGTATCAGGCCTGATTAGTCAAAATATATAAAAATTATGAGCATTAGAATTTAAAACGGAAAGCGGTTGATAAAGTATAAAACATTATGAGGAATGACTCCCTCTGAAGTGTTGTATTCTTTTTTAAATTGATTATTTCGCACCTAAATTCAAAAATTATTTAAATTATTTAAATTATTAACATATTTGGATCTGAGTAAGACGTTAGACCTGCAGCCTTTATTTACCGGAGTAGGGATCAGAAAGCACACAAATTTGTGCGAGAAGGGTGGGGTTTTTTTCTTCACTATTTTCTTGCAACTTTGATGAAAAATTTACTCCAAGTTTTCACAGATTGTTTATTTCTGCATATGTTAGAAACTGTTAGGATACACTAGGTGAGAATACTGGTCTTTGACAATATTAACAAAAAAAATGCCTTTAAGCCCCTCTGTTATTTCTTTTATCAACTTTGTTAAATTTTTGTTTCCTTTTAGGTCCGATCTGCTCAACCAATGGTCGACACAAAATCCCCAACAACATATGTGCATCTTCACCTCAAACTGAAAAAATTACAAGTAAGTTGACATTTTGAAACTAGTTTTCTTGAGAAACAAAAACAAAACTTGCTGGAAGTTTGAACCATCAGATTTGAAGCATCGTAATAAAAAATGTTTCAATCCGTTGGAGACACAAATTAGTTTATGGTGTGAACACAATTTTGATTTTTTTTAAAGCTTTTTGAAATGAACAACATTAGAGTTAACAGAGGGGGGAGGCAGGTGGAAGGATTCCCCGCTTAAAAATCTTGCCTCCCCCTTTTCCCAATCAGACCAAAATAAATTGACAAAAAATGGACCCATATACATATTAACCCTTTCAAGCACCATTTACTTCAGTGATAACCTGACCATGGACACATAAGTCCCTTTTACAAAATGATAAAACAAAGGTCACAAAGTACCCTCAGTAGTTCTCGTCCTGTTCAAAAAACTGTGGCCATGCAATTTTTGGGGGATTTTCAACTTTTTTTCTTCAGGGATATATAAACCGGTTGCTCAAACGGACAGCACAGTTAAACAGCCACCCTAAATTATCACTTTTGTTCTTTTGTTAGCTTGAGGAAGAGCGGCTGGCAATCATCGAGAGAGACAACCGCATTCTGCTTGAGAAGATGTCTGAGATCATGAGAACGACAGGAAGAGTGGATCACAGGAACAACTATGTGCATAGAAGGTATGTTTAAAATCTTTAAACAAATTATAATGGTTTACACCCCCATGTTTCGCTCGCCTATGTTTGGGGTGTCATGGCCGAGCAGATAAGAGCACCAAACGCAAGCTCTGGTGTTTCTGTTCAGCAGAGTATGGGTTTGAGTACCGGTCATGACACTTAACTATAATTGCTTAACTTATTCAAAATCAAACACAAGATTTCAAAATGAAACTTCTATCCATATTTCATCTTCCATCAGTTTGAACAAAGAGAAGAGGCAGCGAGAGCTCTTGCGTGTCACCCGAGAGAACCAGGAGATCTTGAAGCGTATCTTGGCCAGGGAGCCCGAGTACAACCACGAGGAGTGGGCCAGGGAGTGGGAGGAGAACGAAGCTTTCATGGATAACATCGCTCGCTTCCCGAGGAACTGGTGGGAGATGGAGCAGGAGGAGAAGGAGCAGATGAGGAAAGAAGCAAAAGAGGTGAGAAAGGGTGTCTAGTATAATACCTGCATCTTCGTGCTGTACTATCTTGGTTTCGTTGTTTGTTTGTTTGTTTGTTTGTTTGTTTGTTTGTTTGTTTGTTTGTTTGTTTTTTATTTCCAAATATCACAATAAATAATCATAAAACATACAAGAAAAAAGAACAAAGGGTGATAAGAGGAGGGCACCAGGAAAAAGCCTTGGCTTGTACAGAGCCTGGACCCTTGTGAAAAAATATTAAGTTTCTTTTAGGGTTTTCAGAAACACTTTACTGAAATATGACTACATTTTCAGAGGGAAAGATATTACAGAAGAAATTGGTTGATTATGAGCTACATAAGGTTTCAGACCAAAATTATACAATGATGTTTTTATCCTTACCAATCATGCATCAATTTTTTATTTTTCGTCTGTGCAACAATCAACTGATTTCTCAAATAATTTATGGCATATTAGAACTATGTTTACTGTTGCCTAGCAACAGACCCGTTATTTGCCATTCCAGTATTGGTGCCATTCTTGTGCCTTCCTAGCCTTGCAGCACTCTTAACTGTTTTTGATTTGTGCAATTAAGCTTTCTTTGTGTCTAAAATTTCGCCTAACAAAAAAAAACTATGGACAAATTTTTGCTGTAATTTGTTCATTAAAGAAAGCAGGGGGCTGCATGTGTGCATTGACCGGACTGCTTTGCATTTACGATTTAGTCAGTGAGCTAGACCATTTTCACTTTAGGTGCAATTAAGCTTGTTCAATATGATGAATTTTTGTCACCAAGCAAAAACAAACAAAGTGTTTAAGAAACTGTTATCATTTTTAAGAAACATTCATTTGTGCAAGGTTGTGAATTTCAACCAGAAAAAAAATCAGAAAGAGAAAGAAAATTAATACATTTCTGATCAAGACACATTTCCTGTAAAAAAAATTGTTTCACTATAACTTTCTCTGAGTAAAAATAACCGCACAATTGTTTACTTTGCATTTCAAACCAAAACATTCATAATTTATTTCAAACCAATCTTCAGCAATAACTACAAAAAGATGCACAAAAAATGGTTGGATTTTTTTTTCGTTCTGTCAAATGTACATTTTTGCAGAATAAATTCAAAATATTAAGGATCTAACAATGCTCGTAAAATAAAATAAAACTGTTTCTGCTTAAAAAAAATTTAAAAAACAGAATCAAAATTATAAAAAACTTCCTGCCCCAGTTACATGCATTGAAGATTTATGTTTTTTATTTGAACAAGTGTTATAAGACATGTTTATAAGAGATGTTAAATTTGCATAGGGGATAAAGAATATTAATTTTTGGTTTTTAAAGACATGTATAGTAAGACTCTCTTCATTTGTCTTTATAAGTACAATGTATATGTATAAACTTCATTATAATTAACAAGTATTCATCGGACTCAAAGTAAAAATTTCAACATATTATTTTGTGTTGAATAAGTGGCACGCGATGAAATATATTTTATTCAAGTAAAAAAACACAAGACTGCCAGACTTGTCAAATCAAATATTACTGGCCTGACACCAAAACTATTGGCCTTAAGCCTAGAGTCCAGTGTATAAATATTTCAAGCCCTATTCAGAGTGTATAGGAAGAATAGCTTGTGAGACTGCAAGTTTACTCTTTTTAGTTACTTCATATTTGTTCACACCATGCACTTAAGCTTCAAACACCACTTAATAAGAACATTTCCTTAATATATTTCCAAAATCGATTGATCCACTAGATCTTCCAGTGAGGTCTATGGGAAGTAAACAGGTGCTTTGGCAATCAGCCTCAAAAGTCAATACTCAATTTCAAGCTTGGTGAATACCACACACCTATGGTATTATCCTTCATGTTTTATGCACAAACTTCATCGGTTATTATCCCTCAAAAACGATTTTGTGCCGTTTTTGTTTTGTTTTTTGTTTTGTTGTGTTTATTAGATGTAATTATAGCTATTGATCCTGTACTGTAGACACAATAAGAAATGAAAATAATTGGATAGAACTTTGTCCGCCATGCTGTCTTTACTGTACCTGTACTTAGACTTAACCCAAGGCTGTCTCATGAGCTAGTGTTGGCTCTGAAAGGAGCAGGTTTTGTCTTGCGTTTCGAACAATATATACATACTCTGCACGACTGCCCCCAGAGAACAATGTGTGCTGTTCAAAATGTTGCGACGACCACCACTGGCTCTTTTCAGAGCCAACACTTCTGCAAAAGAAATTTAATGATGGATGTACTGTATAGTTTGTGTAACTTCTTTTTCAAAACTCATGTTTGTTCTTTAATGGTTTAAAAAAAAATATATATATTCTAAGGATTTGTGTTTACTTTGAGAAATGATTAGGTTTTATGAAATATCTCATGACTAGTATTTAGAATTATTGTTTAATTCCCAGTTTAAGGTTTCCATTTGGAAAAAAAAAATATTTATTTGGAATTATCTTTTGAAAAGTACTTGTAAAAAGAACTTTTTAGATTTTAAAGATGTTTTAACAAAATATTTGAATAAATTAAGTCAAAAAAAATAAAATGGGAAAAAGATAAACATTTTCCAACAGAGAAGTTAGCAAAAATCTATGTATACAAAAAATAAAAGAAAAAAACCCAGCATTCTTTATGTTATTTTTAATTTTACTACTTTCATCTTGTAGAACATTTGCTCATCTTAAGGAGATATTTGGAGAGAGTATTTTGTTTTTAAAGCACTTGTTGGCACTATTTTCAAAGAGAAAGAGAGAAATGCTGAAAAATTGCATACCTCCTTTATAGGTTTCAAATTTTCCAGTTTTAGTAAAATAGAGAAGAACTCTTTAACTTGTCGATGAAATCCATAAATTGTACTTTTATTTAAATTTAATCTTGTAAGAAAGTTACCTATCTGCTTTTTTTTTAATCCTGTTTATTTTTTTTTTTTTTTTTTCAGAGGAGACGAAAGGAGGCTGAGAAAAACGGAACATCTCGATCAGGAAGAAAATCATCGAGAGCCGAAAGAAGACGAGCGCAGTCACGAGAGGAACAAAGCAGTCCAAAAGAGGAGACACCTCAAACACCAGTTGAATCCAAGCCGAAGGAGACTCAGCCACAGGAACAAACAACACAAGAACCACAAAAGGACGAAGAACCAGAAGCAATAGAGCAAGACGACGAGCCAGCGACAGAACAGAAAGAAGAGCCGTCGACAGAACAGCAGGAAGAGGCAGCGGCAGACCAAGAGGAGGAAGAGCCATCAATGGAACAGCAAGCACAGCCTGAATTGGCATAGTGATAGACAGGGTTGTAGTGCTTTGTCAGGCTGTGCTTTTGTACAAAACCCACCCCTCTGTGTCAGTGTCAGAGATGAATATTTTAGCTTGTGTGTTAAATCCAACTACACGCTAGTGCAGAGCATTTTTTTATGTCAATGCAGAAAATGTCTGACAAAAAATTGAGCTTTTCACGTTTGTGTTAGGTATGAACCCACACCTTTATCAAATGCAGCATTGGTTTTATGTTTTTCTTGCACAGCGTGTGTGCTTTGTAGTTATTTAAAGCAGCTTAAAATATTACGACTACAAATTAAAAAATAAAAAATAAAAATTATCCTGCAAGACATATTTTAATTTTTAAAAGCAGTTTTTGACAAGTTGTTACAAAAGCAGTGTCTAAAATCAGAGTGCATACAATTCTGATCAAAATTAAGTCAATCACTTTCAAAATTAATATTTTTTTACAACATAAAAAAAGAAAAAAAGAACAGAGTCATATAGAACTTAGAATAAGTGCTTACCATTTGCTGTGGATTACATTGTCTTGCACTTTAAGATTATGGTTGAGGTTTGAATTGAAAACAAATGGTACACACTGAATTTCTGTTTTGAAATCCTTTCATCATTAGAAGGAATTTTGAAAGGAGTGTGAACATTCCCTGTCATTTTTATAAGCCCAAAAATTTGTATGGGGAAAAACCCAGAGTGAATTGCGTAAACAAATGTAAATTCCTAAAACAAAACATTGTTCTGTACGGTAGCCTATTGTATTTCCCAGACAACGTACCGTGAAAGCTGTAAAAACAAACTTTATTTACTAGCGATATCTGGATGAAAATTATAGTTGTATCACTGCTAAATCCTCCAAAAAACGTAACCATATTTCTTTAAAAAAGAACATTATGTAGAACGTGAATTTGAAACTGTTAAAAAGCTGTTAATCTTGCTTAGATGACACACAAAACAAAATTGGTGCAGAGATCTGTCGTTCATGCAAGATATATTTTTTGCAAGATCAAGAAGCAGCATTTTTGCATGGACCCAATGGTCTCTGAAAGGATAGCTTATTTAAATGTACAATTGTGTTAGGGAGTGTGTCATAGACAAGACTAAGAATTTGAATGAATGTAACAGGGTACAAGCATGAAGAAAACTAAATGTATTTTTTAAAGAACAAAGACTGCATGCTGCAGTTAATCAAAGTTGTAACACACTTTGGATTATACTCTAATTTTCTAAAATTTCAAAATATGGAGCGCTGTTTATCGATAAGCATATCCTATAGTATTTGAACATACTAAACCCCAATAACCTATACCAACGAGCTTCAAATTTATAGAAAACTGCGTCTCTCACCCTGGTCCAATCTTCTCTATTTCCTGAATAAATGACAACTTTGTGAACTTTGAGCTCATCAATATTTTTCTAGGCCTGACAATTTATAAATAAATAAACCAATTAAAACTATTGATATCATTACAGAAAATGAAACGTTTCAGACTTGAAACAAGAACATCCAGTCAGTGGTTTTTGTATATTGAGTATACTTAAACTAATACATTGGTATTGTGTGTGCAACATTGTATAAAAGTGTTTTTATATCATCAAGATTTAACTTAATAAAGAATGTACAGTGAAATAAATGCTTGAATCTCATGGTAGCATCTGTTGAATCAACACAAAAGTCCTTTCCCCCCTATAACCCTTTTCACACTACTGTAACCCAGGGTTGCACCAGGGGGTTCCGTCGCCTTTTCACACTATGATCGCTTCCCCTGGTCTGTCTGCCTGGGCAAACAGGCATACCGGGGAATAGCCACCCCTGTGAAAGTGATGCACCAGTAAAAACCGTCGAGAAAAAAAGTCCTGGGATTATAAGTTGATGATTCCAGGGGTATTAAAGGCAGTGGACACTATTGGTAAATACTCAAAATAATTTTTAACATAAAACATTACTTTTAGTAACGATTAATGGGGAGAGGTTTGTAGTATAAAACATTGTGAGAAACGGCCCCCTCTGAAGTGGAGTACCTTACGAGAAGGAAGTCATTTTCCATGAATTTGATATCGAGACCTCAGATTTCGAATTTGAGGTCTCGAAATCAAGGGTGTTGTTTCTTTCATAGTTATCTCGCAACTTCGACAACCAATTGAGCTCAAATTTTCACAGGTTTGTTGTTTTATGCATAGTTGAAACACAACAAGTGGGAAAACTGGTCTGTGACAGAGATGCAGTGAAAAGGGCTTATCTCTTATCCCTAGACCCTATAGCCTGCTGGGGAGGCCTCTATAATACTGGATTATTTTACAAGAAACAATATTATTTATCTAATTTAACCTGGGGTTCTGTGCTCTCAACTTTTGAGAAGATTTGATACATTGGGCTTTAAAGTTGGTCCTATTTAAAGCCAGTGGACAGTGGTAATTGTCAAAGACTAGCCTTCACAGTTGGTGTATCTCAACATGTGCTTAAAATAACAAACCTGTGAAAATTTGAGCTCAATCGGCCATCGAACTTTTCTTTCATTATTTATATCTCGCAACTTCGACGACCAATTGAGCTCAAATTTTCACAGGTTTGTTATTTTATGCATATTATGTTGAGATACACCAACTGTGAAGGCACTAGTCTTTCACAATTACTAGTGTCCAGATGATTATTTCACAAAGGAAAAGAGAGCCCGAATTCCATATTATTGTTATGACACCTCTCACCACCACAGTGGAAGAATAATAATTATTATTTCAAAAAAGTGTCGCAACATAGTCTCTTTCTCAAGACAGGAATTGGCAGTTTTTAACAAAATCCCTCGCACCGCAGCGAGGTTTTGTACACCGCGGTTTTCTAAGAAAAACGCCCCTTGGTTGATGGAAATACCGCCCTCTGCGGTCGGCCTACTGTTAGGAAGGGGAATTCCCGTGATGAGCAACAGAAGCAGACGGGGAGACGGCGCGATGTGCTCTTTCTCCAAACATTTGGGTGGTGATGATATAAAACCCTAAAAGTCCCAAGTAAAACCGCCTCAATATCTTGCTGGTCTTTCAAGTTTGCTACGAAGGCTAGTATACGTCCACGTAGACATTTTTGGTGAGTTAAATTAATCTCTTCACGATTTAAATCAAGAATTAATTTTTTTCATTTTGGACAAAATAAACAAAACTCACAAAATTATCAATAAATCAAATTTATTTTGCTAATAAAGGGCCTACTCAGTTTGCACTGATTAAATGTCTTCAGTTTGTTGTGTATCATTTCAAAGCATAAAATCACAGAAAATTAGGTTTTTCTCCCTGGATAGCATCTAGGGCTACTAACATTTAAAAAAAAAAAAAATAATAATAATCCAATTCTCAGTGGCCCTATATTATCTTTTTTGTTGTTGGCTTTGTTCTTCTTTGTTTGTTTACTATTAGCCCTATATAGGACTCTTTTTCTGTACACAGGAATCTTGAGTCCTATTGAGAACTATTGAGGCCCGTTTCTGGGGCTGAAAAAATTCACAGCTTCATAACTTAAATTTACCTGCAACAAGCCACTAATTTCAACAGATTCACATTCCATTGCATACATTTTTCTGCGGTGGGTTTTGGTCCTCATATTTTCCTCACAAATCCGGCATTTTCGTGAAATAATGCAGCTTCCAACGTTAAAAAATTCTCGTTTCGATGGTTTTCTCACAGTGTTGTCTGTTGTCGTGCGTACGCGTATACATTCGCGTGCAAGACGCATGATGCAAGCTTAGACGCATGAATTCTTGGTCATTGACTGCACAGCGTTAACAACACAATTCGAAATTTGCGCGTCTTGCGTACACACGGCAGACTGTGAGAGTACAAACAAAAATGGGAATTCCTTAACGTTGGGAGCTGCATTATTTCATGAAAATGACGGATTTGTGAAGAATACGTATATGACGATCAAAACCCACCACAGAAAAACATATTTGTATGCTGCCATGGAATGTGAATCGGTTGAAATTAGTGCTTTCTTGCAGGTAAGATTTGAGTTATGAAGCTGTGAAAATTTTCCGCCCCAGAAATGTACCATGATGTCGAGAAAACAAAAATGTAAGGCCGCCAGGGCTAGTTTACTGTTAGCTGTTTAAAAACTGTAAATTGAATTTGGAATTTTATTTGTTTGAAGAAAACAAATTCATGGTTGAACAGTTTTGAGACTTTTGGATGATCCTTTTTCATAGTTCTTGCCAGAAGGGCACGTTCTCAGACCTACTAGCGCAGAAAAGGTTTTATGATAATTTTGAGTAATTACAAATAGTGTCCAACTGTCTTTAACGCTAAAAAACTTTGCACTAACAAACTAAAAACAGTTAAGTATTCAGAATATTTGTTTTATTCCTTCCAAAGGTTTTTTGCTTACGATAAAAATGGCTGAGGCAAGGAGACCTAACTCACGAAACAGAAGGCGACCAGGGAAGAATTCTTCACGTAGAGATGTTCTGAAGCTTTGCACGGCGTATCTGTACCGTGAGGATGGTTGCGAGAGAGGAGAACTGTGTAACAACCTCCACATCTGCCGGTAAATAAAATGCAAATGTTTCTTTTCTTTTTTTTCAGGGGATAAAAACTGGTTTTTTTTAAACAATACTATTTATAGCACTTTATCTACAAGCTAACGAATTGCGTCCCAGTATGCGCACATTTTGCAGATATGCAATTAAATAAATAAAAACTCTTTTTATATAGATTTTGTAAATTAAAACCATAGAATGCTTTAGGTTGCACAATAGGACTGTTAAAAAACTTAGCTAAACACCAAGTACAGTAGAAAACATTCCAAAGACCTTATTAAATTCAGCATGCTTTGGCCAAACATCCACAAACTTTGAGAGTTAAAGGGTCTATGTAACTTTTGTAGGACAAAAAACACAATGTCCACAGATTTACACTAAACTTACACAATTTGAAGATAATGATAGTAGAAAGCTTCCCTGAAACTACTACGTGCTGAGGTGCTGTAGTTTTTGGGAAATGAGTTAAACAATGTCATGAAAATTATTTGAATCATTAACAAACGTATTTTCATGACATTGTTTTACTCATTTCTCAAAAACTACATCACCTCAATATTAAGTAAGATTTGAAGGGAAGCTTTCCACTATCATTAAAACCCTGTAAGTTTAGTGTAAATCTATGGACATTTTGAAAAAGTACCCAAATCCTTTAAGAGTGCCCTTCACAAATTCAAAAGAAATCCTGGGGAAAACCCAATAGCCGTCGAGTTTTTGAAAATTTGCTTTAGCCGGATCTGAACTTGCGACTGCTGGATGATCATGAGTTTCCCTCGTGGCTTGTTAAATCTTATGGTTTATCCCTTCAAGTATTTTGTTTACCAGTTTTAATGAGTAAGTATATTATTAAAAAAATCATTTACATGTTATGTATGTATTTTTTTTAAGAGGGGAGAAAAAATCATAAAGCATCGCTTTTTCTTTTGTTGTATATTATTAGAAACTATATGTTGGAGCAGTGCCGAGCTGGGAATTCCTGCCGCTTTTCACATGATATGCAGTCGGGACAAATAGATGTCATGATGGTGAGAAGGTATGGTTTTTGCCTGAAAGGGGAAACTCGACGCAAGTTCAAAAGTCTGTTTGCGGCAACGATCAGGTCCCCGAAGGACAGGTCAACAGATGAGTCAGTAGAAAGTATCGCGAAAAATAAACAGCTTAACGAGGCCAAATTAATGACTTTTCTTGAGAGCTTTTCCGATATCGAAAAGAAAGCGACAAACGCACAGCCTGCCAAAGTTGTTAAAAAAAAAACTGTAGGTCCAAATACATCTGCAGCTTCCAATTCTTTGGAGCAAGTTCCAGCAGCGAGAACCAGAAATCCGTCTGAGAATGCCAAGAGAAGAAAGTCCACTCCAAGCACTGACCCTCAGGTTTCAGAAAAAGTCTCGGAAAGACCATCCGACGAAAAGACCCCCCAAGTTACCACGGAGAAAATAGTAACTCAAAATACAGTAGAAGGATCCTCGGCTTCAGGAGAAGCCTCAAGTCCAACAAGTTCTTTATCAGCTGATCAGGAGCTGATGGGGGCGCCTTCATCTTCCGGGGAAAGGCTCGAGGTCTGCCATTTCTACTTACGAGGAAAGTGCAATTCCGATCAGAGGGAACATGGGATCTACGTGCATTGTTTGCAACCATTCCAGTGGCAGATTCTAGATGCTAGGACGAAGAATAAATCTTGGCTGAACCTATCCAAGCAGGCCAACAGTCATCTGGAGAAACACTTCTGTGATGTCAACAATAAAGAGTACACTGGGGGAATCCATGTATGGTAAGATATAACTACTTTTGCTGTAACGGCTGAAATCCTTTTTCGTTTGTTCTTTTTTTTTACATTCAAAAGGAAAGTAATATCCAACATTGATTTTTTTATGTGTAAATTTGTTCCAAATTGTCTTGATGACAAGTAAAGCAAAACAACCAATCTGTGAAAATTTAATCAATTCAATTCAACTTAACATTTATTTTAATGCTGCAATTCATTACAAAAAACACATTAAAGACAGTGGACACTATTGGTATTTGTCAAAGACTAGCCTTCACAGTTGGTGTATCTCAACATATGCATAAAATAACAAACCTGTGAAAATTTGAGCTCAATCGGTCATCGAACTTGCGAGATAATAATGAATGAAAGAAACACCCTTGTCACACGAAGTTGTGTGCGTTTAGATGGTTGATTTCGAGACCTCAAGTTCTAAACCTGAGGTCTCGAAATCAAATTCGTGGAAAATTACTTCCTTCTCGAAAACTGTGGCACTTCAGAGGGCCGTTTCGCACAATGTTTTTTTACCATCAACCTCTCCTCATTACTCTTTCCCAAGAAAGGTTTTATGCTAATAAATATTTTGAGTAATTACCAATAGTGTCCACTGCCTTTAAGTGGAAATTACCCAAGTAACAGTAACATGAGATAATAAATATATTTGGTGCACAATGAATCAATAATAAAACGGCAGAATGACAACATTTAGGAGTAAGGTGAAGCAGAACGCTTTTGCACCATAACCTATGGACAAACAAACAAAAAACCACGGAACCGTGACAGGACAAAGGAAGCGGACAAGACCATATGAGACAAGGCCAATACAACTTACAAGTTACACCTTGGGCATCTGAGTTACAGGGTTGCTTTTGAGGCAGCTTTTGTCCCTTGACAATAAATGAGTAACAATTATAAAAAAAATTATAATGGACAAATTTGAAAAATAACATTTATGTCTGCTTATTCCTCAGTGGTGAAAAAACCAACACGATCTTCATGCATGTCGTTACCGTTACATTTGGTAAACACTTCTCCACAATCCAAGATGGATTCGGCCATGTTTTAGATGTCCGGCGTCTTTCGACCCTCTCCTCTACTCGGGCAGGAGGCTGGAGGAAGGAGTACAGCACTCATTGGATGTGGTATTGGAAGGACGGAACCAAGAAGTGGAGGGAATACCCAAAACAGGTATGATTGTATTCATGCCTCCATGCCCCTGGTCATAATTGCCTCAAACCCGGTACTAATTGCCTCCGTGCCCCTGGTAATAGTTGCCTTCATGCCCCTGGTCATATCATAGAGTAAGGTCATATATATGCCTCCATGCCCCTGATCACAATTGCCTCTATGCCCATGGCCTTATTTGCCTCCATGCTCCTTGATTGCCTCCATGCCCCTTGCCATAATTGCTCCCATGCCCCTGGTCAATGCCTCCATGCTCCTATTCATATAGCTGCCTTTATAACACCCCTTACAAATATTCTGCCTTTTAATTGGTTTAGAGCGCCTCACATGATATTTCTTAGTTTTACTAGACGGCGGCTGTGTGATAGTGCATCGTTTGCCGTGTGATAGTGCATCGTTTGCCGTGTGATAGTGCATCGTTTGCCGTGTGATAGTGCGACGACTATCACGCGGCGTGCAGTACCCAGACGTCCTTTTACTCACCTCGAACCCAAGCAGTTGTGCATCTGTGTATCTGAAACGCGCGTACGAACGTTACGTGTACGAAGATGATAAATAGTCTGGTGGGGTGTTATAAAAAAAATATTGATTACTTTAATCTCGTGCTATGGTGAAAACTACGACTCCCTCAGTGATCCCCGGACGGTTCCATTTTCGCCCCGGGGATCACCTCGGGAGTAGTGTTAATCATAGCACTCGAACCAGTCAACATTTGTATACTATCCCCCTGGTCATAATTTCCCCCATGCCCCTTGTCATAATTGCCTCTATGCCTTTGGCCATAAATTCCCCAATCCCCCTCGGCATAATTGCCACCTCCATGCCCCTGGTCATTTATGGACTAATATGCCCCTGGTCATAATTGCCTTAATGCACCTTTTGCCCACAATAGAAATAACAATCTTCCTCTTTGACTCAGGCATGATATTTTTCCTACAATCTTATATCTTTGCCTTCAGAAAAGTGCAAGATTAATATTTAAGAGTGGCTCCCAGGTCAAACTGAGTTTTGTGATGAATCCTCTTGGGAATATACCTATTTAATTTTGCTGTCCGATTAATTTTCTGCCATTTGCGATTATCGCTTTTTTTTTTTTAACATCAAGTCATTAAACTAAATACTTTTTTTAACAGGTACCAGTACAGGCTGGTAACCCAGCCTCCTCAAGCATCAACACATTGATATTGGAGAGGAAATATTTGGACTTCATGTTGAAAGGAAAAACGGCCTGTTACGTTTTCACCACGGATGAAGGGAAGTTTAAAATAAACTTCTCCCGCATGGAGCAAACGTGCTTAGCAGATCACCGTGTGTTTGAGGTTGAAAGGAGACCCAAGTATTCAACATTAGAGCGCCCTGCCAACAGTACACAAAGGTACACTTTCAAAATGGTTTTCACTATTCCAGTGGAACACCCTCATCTATGACATTTTGTGGCTATGACTGTGAAAGTCTCGCGCGCACCGGAGCGAGAAAACACGGCAACTGAAAAACTTTATTTTTATGAATAAAATCTTTGCTTTAATTTATTCTTAATGCCGAATCTGAACAACAAACATACCCTATAGAGCTTGTTTAAATTAATTTGAGCTTTTTAAACAAATACACAATTATGGGTTAAAGTCTATGTATAGACAAAAGTAAAACTCTGGGACAAGGATGTTTGTTTGATCTTAAATTTGTTGATACCCCTTTTGTAAATCTATGACCGAATGTGAAACTACTCAAAGCTTACACGCGGACGCTTGATGGTCGCAAGGGTATAGATAAACGCGTGACGCAGTTTAAAGAGGAAGCCGACGCCTAAACGACCAATGAAAAGGCTTTTCACCCCGCGCGACAAAAACAAGCGTCTGCGTAAGTTTCGTGATCGGAGATGGGCACAAATTCTTAATTTTTACCAAGTAACCTGACCTGAGGTCAAGTTTAAATATCGGTTTTTCTTCGTTATTATGTTGACTTTATTTTTACCTTTATATATGATGTTAATTAGTATTACATTTTTAACAACATATGTCATTTTTATGGTCATAAACTACATTAAACTAAAGTAATGGACGAAACAAAATCTCCCCAACGTAAATCTCCATTAGGCTGGAAAACCAGGAGATGATTTCACAAAGAGCTAAGTAATTGATCTAAACTGCAAATCAAGCGGAGTTGCTAAGTAAAGTGGGATGACACAATACAAATCGCTTTGGTGATACTGACAATTTGTTTTACGATGGATTTTATTGCTTTGTGAAATTGAGCCCTGTACCCCCATCAGGGAGGGACTGAAAACCTAATACAGGTAGTGCCCCAAGCGGAAGGAGAGGAAAAAAAGGCACTACACCAACCCGACCATGGTTAATGAAATATCTGAGCAAATAGATGCAGTGAAGAAAAAAAACTTTTCACCGTAGCAACTTTAAGATTTTGGACTCACAAGATCAAAGCTAATCGTTTTGCTCATTTTGCAAATCCTATACCATGTGAAGCACAAGATTTTTTGAGGGATTTCCCACCATGATCATTTTTATGTAAGTTTTTGTGAAAATCTTCAAAGTTTTCAATCTTACCAATGTGTTTCCCATCCACAAGGTCAAAATACGGGTGATGTGAGACAAGTGGAGAGGCAGTTGGTCTTAAGTTGAGTAACACCCGTTTCAGACAGGCGCTCCAGAGTTGCGCCGAACCAAATTCTGAATTAAGTGCATGAAATGTTTGACGTCTGAAATAGTTAGGAGCGACTGGACGTGCTAGAAGTCGAAAGATCGGCTGTTGCAGTCGGTCTGAACAACTCATGCGCCTTGGTTTCAGTTGCGATCTTGTCATGAGCCTAACCTAATGTAAATGTTAAGAGCGCCTGTATAAAACCAAAATTTAAATGGGTCGACCAAGAGTCACTTCTAATCTATTTGGTTCGGTGCGACTCTGGAGTGCCAGTCTGAACTGGGTTTAACTCTGAACTGGGTGTAAGGACAAAAACAGTCTCCAAGCAATACTTTAAGTCATGCAAGTTGTTCTCTTTTCTTTTGTAGTGAGGCTGATGTCGACGAGTCATGTGCCAGTAACTTCTCAGCTGACGGACATTCTGATGAGCTCAATCCAGTTGCAGCCCCTAAGATGGTAAACAGAGACGTTGCATCAGTTGAAGACGTAAAGGAAACGAAAAGCCCAAAGGAGGAAACACAACCCAGGAAGGACAAAAAGGAGGAGGAAAGACCAAAAGTTGCCGACAGCGGTGCTCTACAGTCGGTGAAATCAAGAGCAGTGTGTCACAAAACAACACCACCTGATGTAGCTAGCTTCAGGGGGTCAGAGGGAAACTGCTCATGCCAACCATCAGGAGCAGGAAACCCACAACATCTTCAGAAAGAACCGGAAGCGTCGGTGTTTGTTGTTAAGAAGCCAGATGTTGCCACCCCCAAGGACGTAACAGGTAGTGCTCTTTCATCCAGGGAAACCGACAGGCTACGTGAGAACGTTTTCAGAGGACCTCATCCATCTCATGTCCAAGATGCCGTCAGACCTAAAGAAAAGAGCAAGGACCAACAGTTGCAAGAGGCGAAACCAAGGTGGAATGCCATCGACTATGACCATCTTGAAGCTACTCTGGATAAGCTCAATGATGGAGGTAGACTATCATC
This sequence comes from Asterias amurensis, assembly GCF_032118995.1. Taxonomy (NCBI): domain Eukaryota; kingdom Metazoa; phylum Echinodermata; class Asteroidea; order Forcipulatida; family Asteriidae; genus Asterias; species Asterias amurensis. The sequence goes on along the minus strand of NC_092659.1, from coordinate 6,634,170 downwards.
TGAACAAGCAAGCCAGATTCATGCAAATCTGACAACACTTGTTGCTAATTTTAAAAAGGAAGGTACGTGGACACATGTGCCATATTCACTTAAGTTAAAAATCAATGAGGCCCAAAACCTTAATTTAGAGCAGAACCCAGATACCTCCAAGCTTAAGCTCAAGGCAGAACAAAGTTCCTCCGTCTTGCCTTTAAAAGAAGCAAGTGCCAATCGTGTTTCCCGGAAACCCCAGTTGCAAGAGGCAAATCCTATGTGGAATGCCCCTGACTTTGACCTTAACCATTCTGAGAATTCTCTCGACAAGATCAAAGTTGGAGATACGCTGTCGCCTGAAGAAACAGCTGAGGTCCAAGTGATTCTGAAGACACTTGAAGACGATGATAATCATATGTCATTGGCACAGATGATAAAACTCTTGAAAGCTCGAAAGCTACACATAAAGTATGATGGTGATGGCACCCCCAAGCTTACACTCAAGAAAGAACCAACTTCTCCTGTCTTGCCTGTAAAAGAAGCGAGTGCCAAACATGTGTCCCGGAAACCAAAGTCTCCTAGCTCAAGGTCTCTACCAATGGCTGCTTCCTCCAATCCAACTGATGGTGCTATCCACTGCACTGGTTACCAAACCGAGTCAGTCTACATCTGCACTTACTTTCTCCGCGGAAGATGTATATTTGACGGAGACAAGTACAACCACAAGAGGCATTGCAGAAAGCCTTTTCAGTGGCAGACAAAGGACACACAACGAGGGCAAACTGGCTGGCAAGACCTTCCTCAAACTGAGAACTACAATGTTGAGAAGATTTACTGTGACGTCAACAATTCTCTTTACAGCTCACGAAGGTAACTAGTAGTAGTTGATAAATGAGGGTGTTGTCCAATAGACCTTATGCACATCAAGGCATTTCAGTAGGGCGCCCTCACCTAGGGGGTCAAAAGGAGGTTGATAATTTGCCAATAATGTGCACCGCGCATACAAATCTGTACGTTTCGATTGTTTCGTCACCGTTTTTCCTCTAAGATGACATCAATGCATAAGGTCCATCACTGAAACTCCAATCCTGTTGACTTTACATAAATTTTAAAAGTTTTTTGAAAAGTGTTTTGTAGGGTCTACGTCTGGGTGTTATAGTCCGTAATTGTGTAAATTTTTATCATCTTCAGCAATGACGGAAACTTCTATTCTGATATGACCATCAAATTTGACGTCATGACCGGTACTGTGGAATGTAGTTACGAGGTTGATGTCCGGAGGCTGGCGACAGTGTCAAGTGTCACAAAGAGTAACTGGGAAAAAGCGTTTTGCATCGAGTGGGTTTGGTACTGGCTGGATGAAACACAGAGATGGATCGTTTACTCAGAAAAGGTCAGTATTTGTTTTCCTCCAATTCTTGATGGGAGACTTTTCAGACGCTGGCTTCAGATATTAACAGTCCATTTTTTGCTGCTCTGACTCTTACAAAAATATCCTGTGGTTTTTTCTGTGGTACACAAAATACCACAGGAATATTAAGTTCCAGTGGAACTCTCAGTATTGCGCATGTAGGTCTTAGCAGGGTTGCTACTAGCTTGAACTATGAAAAAGGACCGTCTAAAAGTCTCCCGTTATAAGAGAAAATTCGACCACGGACCATAATATAATAGCACAGTTTGACTAACTCTGATAGACTAAATATTGGGGATTGATGCTCGTCGACGATGGTTGGACTTGTCTTGTGGATCAGAGAGCAAAACAAGTCCACACAGTGTAGGCACTTGAAACACTAACACCGTGTTGACACTCTGTGGACTTTTCCTTATTCTGTACACTATGTAAGGAAAATCCTACTCTTCGGCACTGTAAAAATACTGTGTTGACGTGTGTAAATCCTCGTAGTGTTTCATGTCTCTACACAAACGGGAGAAACTCGGCAACGCGATACACCCCAAAGCTAAGACACATACCAAATTACTGCTGATGATGTGTTCTTTCCAGCCATGCATATAACTCAATTCCTGAAATTGCCTACATCTGACTCATTTTCACAGAGCGGGTCACATGGTTTTTATCAAGTCTGCATTCATGTAGCAAGGCAGAACAAAAGACTGTCGGCAAAGTGTATGCAACCTAGAGCTGAGATGTGATTATATAATAATTATAATAACAATAAGCAGCATTGAAATACGTTCTACTTTGAAGACAAAATCACAGCGCCTACAAGTACAAGAAAACATATAAAATAAATGAAAAAATTGCCTTTGAGAAATACTCTGATTGAGTCAAAACACGAGGCCATAAACATCTTGCTGCGTTTATACCACAAGTAATTTTGATAATTATGCAGTTTACAACAGCTTATTAAAAAAAGTTTCTCGTTCCATTTGTTTCTGGTGCAGAATATGAAAGGCATCATAGCAGGCATCGACAGCAGCAGTATCGAGCAGAAGTACTTGGACTATGAAAGCAAGCAGGGGGCTGCCAAAATTAACTTCACAGCAGGAGGCCAGCGCTACGAGCTTGACTTCCAGGCTATGCAACAGAAGAACCTACACTACCTTACATGCAGGCGGGTCAGACGGCGACCAAAGTTTGCCAGTATGGAGGAACGAAAACAAGAATCTAAACGGTACACTTTTGTTGTTGTTTAGGGACAATACTAAAATAATTTTTACCCTAAGCAAGGATCGAAAGTTTAATGTTTTGGTTGGCACAAAGTTTGACAGGGAAACAATTTGGAAGGAGGAAAGTTGATCAACTATTTTTCCTGGGTGTAACTATGACACTGATCTGTACAGGTTTTTTGGTAAAGAAAAGATTAAAACAAAAACTTAAAAAACTTATTGCTCGCTACCGACACACTTACAAATTAAGTAGAGGATGGTGTGAGCATGTGATTTCATCTTTATTAGTGCGTTTAAGTTTAAGTCTTTGTCTATGAACTTCGCTCTCAACTCGGGTTGTCTTCTTACACTTTCAAAGAAATGGTTAGAACTTGTCTCTACAAGGAAGGGATGCGAACACATCCCTCTATAGACATTGTCAGCTTAAGGAAATGTTCTCTCTGCTTAATAATAATGACCGTATTTATAACGCGCCTTTTGCCAAAGGATACTAAGTGCCAGGTATTATTACTGCAAGGAGTGGGACGAAGTTTGAGATAAAAGACCTAATCCTTGAACGCCTTCTCTTTACGATAAGTGCACTGGGTTCTTTTACATGCATTTACACAACACATGGGACCAACAGCTTTACGTCCCATCCGAAGGACGAAGCAATGGTTAAGTGTCTTGCTTAAGGACACAAGTGTCATGGCTGGGGATTCGAACCCACACTCTGCTGATCAGAAACTGATATAGTTATTTGTAGAAACAAAATGCGTTTTATGAACAAATTTTCTCAACAGACACAAAGCTCTGGCAGAGGGAGGTAGTGTTGTGGTGCCGACGACCTGGGACAATCGCGGTGCCAGAACGGACGAGGTACTGGTCAACATCAGAGCCTTCACAAGTGCTGAATACATCAATATTGCCAACTTGTTTTGGGACACCATGGATGACAAAGCCACGATCATCTCAATACAGCGGGTTCAGAACCTGGAGTTGTGGGAGGACTTCACAAAGTATGTGGAATCTTTCATTATGAGTAAACTATTATTTTGTCTGTCTACATCATTACAGGAAAGCTCCCTATAAAGAATTTCCGAGTTTGGCCACAAAAACTTGGTAACTTGGAGAGCATACATCTTTTTCTTTGAGTGTGTTAACAATGAATTACTTGGGTTACTTCAATGTATGAGCAGTAAATTTGCCTGTGACAATCGGCAGCCCTTAGTCTGTTCATAATCCAATTAAGTCCACCAGCTGGAAAAGAAATTACATGGAAATAACAGGTGTGAGTTGCCAGAGAAAAAATGATGTTTTACTCTGGCCCCTTTTTTGAATGGAGCTTCCCAAACACTTTCGTTTAATTGTTTAACCATTTATTAGTGATTCCAGTTTAACTTGAAAATTGAAACAATGTGCAGGGTACCCATGATCATCAATGCAGGCTTTCTATTCTTTGAGTCGATCTAAGGAAAAAGCTGCAGGGGTCAAAAACTTTCCAAGATTCAAAATAGAAAACCATTCCTGGTCTTGAGGTCACAACCATAGTGTGGTGTTAATAATTCATCATTTTTTTTTTTTTTTTTTTATGTATCAATATAAAACACGAGGGAAACTTACTGTTTTTTTGTGGTTTTTTTTTTTAAGTTTAAGTACCTCAGTGCCCTAGTGCCTCCTTACTGCAGTGCCTCAGTACCTCAGTGCATGCCCCAGTGGCTCAGTGCCTCAGTAGTTTAGAACCCTCAGTATGGGAACCTTAAATCATTCTTACCTCAGTGCCCCAGTACCCTAGTACCTCAGTGAAGTCCATCAATACCTCACAGTGCCTCCTGTACTTCAGAGCAATAGAACATCAGTACCTAAAATCATTGGTATACTCCAGTACCCCAGTACCATAGTACCTCAGTGCCTCACACTGCCTCCCATACTTCAGAACAATAGAACATCAGTACCTAAAATCATTGGTACTCCAGTACCCCAGTACCATAGTACCTCAGTGCCTCAGTGCTTCACTGTAGTAGATCAGTGCCCTAAAATCATTGGTACCTCAGTCCCCAGTACCTCATTGCCTCATACCTAAGTGATTAGTGCTGGGCGAATAGTGAAATTTTGTTATTCTGATACCGCTGGCCAACTATCCGAAATTAACCGGATATTCGAATAGAAAAAAATAAAAAATAAAAAATTAAATTTTTTTTTTTTTTGCCGCTAGAGGGCGCTGTTTGTTTGTGAATGAGCTCTTATGGGCGGATTGATATTAGTTTTAGACAGTGTCACTCGGTTCATTCATAAAAATGACCGGATCTAATTTAAAGATGGCGATTTGCTTTTTCTTTTGATCGTGAATGACTCTACGTGAAGGAAAACTTTTGTAATCTTTGAACAAATTACGTCAGAAATGTCATTGTTTTAACTCTTCACGGAGGTGAGCATAGTTAAATACTTAATATATGCTGTTTTATGCTGTCTTTATAGAAGTTTCATAAGGATTCAGACAAAACATTCATATCAGTTGTCGCTCGACGTCCGCGGATATTCGGATATTAAAGAATATCCAGTTACTCGGTTGTAATTACAGAATTATCCGGTTTGTAAATAGGTATTCGCGCCCTATGCGGATATCCGGTTAAGAAAAAAAAGGCATTCGCGGTTACGGATAGGAAAACCTATTCGCCATTAACCGGATATTCGAATAATTCGCCCAGGCCTATAAGTGATTCAGTGCCTTAGTGCCTCAGTACCATAACTACAAACAAAAGTAAAGTCAACCACTTCATCATTTTCAAATACCTACATGTAGTTCTCTCTACTTTATATCCTTTTAGGATGAGTGAAAGGATGAAAAAGCGAAAGAGAGGTCAGCCAGTTCTACAGAAGCAACTTTTTCACGGAACCCAAGAAAAATACAAGGATCCCATCAGCCGTCAGAACTTCGACTGGCGACTCAGCGGGACCACCGTCGGTACACTCTACGGAAAGGGGAGCTACTTCGCTCGTGATGCAAGTTTTTCCAACAGCTACACATTACCTGATTCCGATGACTGCCGTTACGTCTTTGTGGCTCAAGTCCTAATCGGAGACACAATCACTGGAGACCCCTCATACGTTAGGCCTCCACCTAAAGACCTGAACGATCCACATGGGGAACTGTATGACTCCTGCGTCGATAAGATGAGTAACACGGAAATATTTGTTGTCTTTGAAAAAACACAAGTGTACCCTGAGTATTTGATTAGGTATAAATTGAAGTCTCCATCCGGCGCGAGTAATGCGGCTAGTGCAGGGTACGTAGGCCGACAATCAACTGCTTATACACCTTCTGGTGGACGTGCTACTGCGAGACCGGTTTATCAAACCCATTCTGCAAGCAGTAACCCATCTCAGAACTACGCAAATCCAAATCCAACTCCAACGTCTTATCAAACCTCTTATGCAAGCAGAAACGCAAGCGCAAACCCAAGATCTCCTCAGACTCCTCAGACTCCTCCTCCGCGACAGCGATCATCTCCTAAGAAAGAACCATCATCATGCACCATACAGTAATTCGATAAGTGCCGCATTTTCTATTGAAAAACAGTGCGTCTTGCTGTCAAGGTTTCACTTCCAGTCATTAGACCGATCCATTAAGCTGCGCCCCTCGGACTTTCCAATGCCATTCTGCACAACTCTACCGCGCGCGCCAAGCATACGCGTACATGACTGTCGGACTTTATTTGACACGACTTTTGGTTGCGAAATGGGTTGTAATTGGTCAATATTAATGGGGCTGAGCTTAATGGATTGGTCTATTGACACAAAGAGCTATGTTTGTTACGAGGAGAAAGTAGTGGTGTAACATTTGCGCACTACTATCAGGGATGTGATTTTACCCAGATTGCAGAGTTGGGCTTTTAAAACTACAGACAAATGTAGGTTAGCAGGCTCTGCGCTTGCAAGCTTTTGCACACTTCAAGCTTAAATTACGCTTTTTTGTGCACTCGCAAGCTTTTTTCAACAGCCTATCACACCCCTGTACTAGGTGAATTCCGAACCTTAAAAAAATACTACAACTTTTTACACCTTAAAAGTTTCTTTCTAAAAATTGGATACCCGAACCAGTTGTGCCAAGAATTTGGTTTAAATGAGACACAGCTGTTTGCAGTTGACCAAAGAAAGTTTTTCTGGAAGGGGGTCTAAACCTGTGACCTTCAGAACAGTGTCGGTATCCTTGATGAAGCGTGTATGCGTGAAAGGCTATCATTGGCTGAGAATCATGCCCTGCGCGTACATGCGTGTGTTTTCCCCTTGTTTTGTCGTGCAGTTTAATTGTGTGAGAGCATGCACCATGACAAACATTTAACAAATTGTTCATAAGTCTCACTCTGCTGCAATGTATAGATCGTGCAAGTCTTTTAAGATTTGATGAACGGTACCGTGAAGTCTCACAGCTTTTACGAACACTTCTTGATTTTGAAACAAAATCGTGCACAACGGCAACAATATAATGAGTTGTTCACAAGTCTATATCTCTGCCACAATGTACATTATCCTATACACAATCTGAAATGAAATTTTTCTCAAAATTAGTTTGTTTAATCCAAGTGCTTCTCACCAAGTAAGCTTTTTGACATTAATTTTTTGAATAGTTACCAACGGTACGTATACCCTCCCATTTCGCTGGAAAAATTATTTCCATTTGTTCATTATTTGCTGTATATAAGAGTAAAATATTTGCATGGTCAGTAACAAATGCGATTGTCAAATAAGTAATTTATATCAAACTTGAAACATTTTAAAACAATCAAATTTATTAGACAAATGTTTGAGCATCAAGTGGTAGCTTAAATTTATAAAAAGAGGATGATAAATTTAGCTCAAAATGAGATTAAGTTACCTACTACATGTAGTTCATAGTTTAATAATATTGATGTGGACACTTGTAAAGGCCCTAGTTCATATAGCTGCTTTTAAAGCACAATATGCGACGGTTGATATTTGACTTTTTCTTTCCTTTAATTTTGAGGAAAATTAGAGGGAAATTTGTTTGAATCAAGTTTTGGCAAATTTAAATGGCAATTTTAAGCTGTAAAATGATGCAGAGGCTTTACTGATCCTTTTTTTTATGGAGGTTGAATATTTGAGCCATATTTTTAGGAATATTATTCAAAATTGAAAAAATCTCAAGGGGTAAGTCCAGCGGTTTTTTTTTCCATATTAATTAAGCTCAAAAATGACTATTCGCAAGTACATGTAAGCCTAATGTATGTGCAGAATTTTTATCAAATTTGAGCCAAAAATTGAAAAAAATTGCAAGGGGTCAGTCTAGCATTTGTATCAGATTTGAGCTTTTTTTTAACATGCAATTTAAAGGAACACGTTGCCTTGGATCGGACGAGTTGGTCAAAGCAAAAGCGTTTGTAACCGTTTTTTATAAAATGCATATGGTTGGAAAGATGTTTTAAAAGTAGAATACAATGATCCACACAAGTTTGCCTCGAAATTGCGTGGTTTTCCTTCTACTGTGCGAACTAACATGGTCGGCCATTTATGGGAGTCAAAATTTTGACCCCCATAAATGGCCGACGTGTTAGTCGACGAGGTAAGAGGAAAACCACGCAATTTCGAGGCATGTTTGTGTGGATCATTGTATTCTACTTTTACAACATCTTTCTACCCATATGCATTTTATAAAAAATGGTTCCAAACACTTTTCAAAGACCAACTCGACCGATCCAAGGCAACGTGTTCCTTTAAGGCTCCAAAAAGGCGCAGTGGGCTCCGTTGATCTATCTACATGTAGGTATGTTATAAGATTTATTTAGAATAGTATTGATAGTTGAAAAAAATCAAGCTTTTTGGGGTATTTATATTCACTTTTTGAATCGTCAGATAAAGTTCACCGTCATGTGTGTAAAAATTTATTTACAAATTTAAAGACGAATTTTCTTTTGGTCATGATTTTCAAAGACCAGTATTCTCACTTGGTGCACCTTAACACAATACATAAAAAAAAAAAAAAAAATCATCTTGCCTAGTTCTTAAATTTTGAAGAGATCAATCTTCACCGAGTAGCATCTTTTCAAGAGTTTTGAAACATTTCAAGATAAATTAATGGAATGTTGGATGTATGGTAACTTGTGTGAATAATTGAAATAAAATGAGAGTAAAGCAATATCAAATTTGAACCCAAATTGGAAACCCAAAAATAAAAAAAAAATCGCAAGCATTTTTATCCAATTCGAGCCCCAAAATAAAATAAAAATCGCAAGGGGCAAGTCCAGCATTTTTATCCAATTTGAGCCCAAAATTAAGCAAAATCACAAGGGGTAAGTCCAGCATTTTTATCAAATTTGAGCCCAAAATTGAACAAAAATGCAAGAAGTAAGTCCAGCATTTATTTGAACCCAAAAATGAAAAAATCACAAGGGGTAAGTCTAGCATTTTTATCAAATTTTAGCCCAAAATGGAAAAAAATCACAAGGGGTAAGGTCCAGCATTTTTATCAAATTTGAGCCCCAAAATTAAAAAAATCGCAAGGGGCAAGTCCAGCATTTTTATCCAATTTGAGCCCAAAATGGAAAAAAATCACAAGGGATAAGCCCAGCATTTTTATCAAATTTGAGACTAAAAAATCAAACCATTGCATGTGTGCAGAATTTATATCAAGTTTGAGCCAAAAATATAAAAAAATCTCAAGGGGTAAGTCCTGCATTTATATCCAATTTGAGCCCCAAAATTAAAAATATCGCAAGGGTAAAACCAGCATTTTTATCCAAATTGAGCCAAAAATTTAATAAAATCGCAAGGGGTAAGTCCAGCATTTATTTGAACCAAAAATTGAACAAATCGCAAGGGGTAAGTCCAGCATTTTTATCAAATTTTAGCCCAAAATTAAGCAAAATCACAAGGGGTAAGTCCAGCATTTTTATCAAATTTGAGCCCAAAATTGAACAAAATTGCAAGAAGTAAGTCCAGCATTTATTTGAACCCAAAAATGAAAAAATCACAAGGGGTAAGTCCAGCATTTTTATCACATTTTAGCCCAAAATGGAAAAAAATCACAAGGGGTAAGTCCAGAATTTTTATCCAATTTGAGCCCCAAAATTAAAAAAATCGCAAGGGGCAAGTCCAGCATTTTTATCCAATTTGAGCCCAAAATGGAAAAAAATCACAAGGGATAAGCCCAGCATTTTTATCAAATTTGAGACTAAAAAATCAAACCATTGCATGTGTGCAGAATTTATATCAAGTTTGAGCCAAAAATATAAAAAAATCGCAAGGGGTAAGTCCTGCATTTATATCCAATTTGAGCCCCAAAATAAAAAAATATCGCAAGGGGTAAAACCAGCATTTTTATCCAAATTGAGCCAAAAATTTAATAAAATCGCAAGGGGTAAGTCCAGCATTTATTTGAGCCAAAAATTGAAAAAATCACAAGGGGTTAAGTCCAGCATTTTTATCAAATTTTAGCCCAAAATGGAAAAAAAAATCACAAGGGGTAAGTCCAGCATTTTTATCTAATTTGAGACTAATAAAAAATCAAACCATTGCATGTGTGCAGAATTTATATCAAGTTTGAGCCAAAAATATAAAAAAATCGCAAGGGGTAAGTCCTGCATTTATATCCAATTTGAGCCCCAAAATCATAAAAATATCGCAAGGGTAATACCAGCATTTTTATCCAAATTGAGCCAAAAATTTAATAAAATCGCAAGGGGTAAGTCCAGCATTTATTTGAACCAAAAATTGAACAAATCGCAAGGGGTAAGTCCAGCATTTTTATCAAATTTTTGCCCAAAATGGAAAAAAAATCACAAGGGGTAAGTCCAGCATTTTTATCCAATTTGAGCCGAAAATTTAACAAAATCGCAAAAAGTAAGTCCAGCATTTATTTGAACCCAAAAATGAAAAAATCACAAGGGGTAAGTCCAGCATTTTCATCAAATTTTAGCCCAAAATGGAAAAAAATCGCAAGGGGTAAGTCCAGCATTTTTATCAAATTTTAGCCCAAAATTAAGCAAAATCACAAGGGGTAAGTCCAGCATTTTTATCAAATTTGAGCCCAAAATTGAACAAAATTGCAAGAAGTAAGTCCAGCATTTATTTGAACCCAAAAATGAAAAAATCACAAGGGGTAAGTCCAGCATTTTTATCAAATTTTAGCCCAAAATGGAAAAAAATCACAAGGGGTAAGTCCAGAATTTTTATCCAATTTGAGCCCCAAAATTAAAAAAATCGCAAGGGGCAAGTTCAGCATTTTTATCCAATTTGAGCCCAAAATGGAAAAAAATCACAAGGGATAAGCCCAGCATTTTTATCAAATTTGAGACTAAAAAATCAAACCATTGCATGTGTGCAGAATTTATATCAAGTTTGAGCCAAAAATATAAAAAAATCGCAAGGGGTAAGTCCTGCATTTATATCCAATTTGAGCCCCAAAATAAAAAAATATCGCAAGGGGTAAAACCAGCATTTTTATCCAAATTGAGCCAAAAATTTAATAAAATCGCAAGGGGTAAGTCCAGCATTTATTTGAGCCAAAAATTGAAAAAATCACAAGGGGTAAGTCCAGCATTTTTATCAAATTTTAGCCCAAAATGGAAAAAAAAATCACAAGGGGTAAGTCCAGCATTTTTATCTAATTTGAGACTAAAAAATCAAACCATTGCATGTGTGCAGAATTTATATCAAGTTTGAGCCAAAAATATAAAAAAATCGCAAGGGGTAAGTCCTGCATTTATATCCAATTTGAGCCCCAAAATCATAAAAATATCGCAAGGGTAATACCAGCATTTTTATCCAAATTGAGCCAAAAATTTAATAAAATCGCAAGGGGTAAGTCCAGCATTTATTTGAACCAAAAATTGAACAAATCGCAAGGGGTAAGTCCAGCATTTTTATCAAATTTTTGCCCAAAATGGAAAAAAAATCACAAGGGGTAAGTCCAGCATTTTTATCCAATTTGAGCCGAAAATTTAACAAAATCGCAAAAAGTAAGTCCAGCATTTATTTGAACCCAAAAATGAAAAAATCACAAGGGGTAAGTCCAGCATTTTCATCAAATTCTTGCCCAAAATGGAAAAAAATCACAAGGGGTAAGTCTAGCATTTTTATCCAATTTGAGCCCAAAATTGATCAAAATTGCAAGGGGTAAGTCCAGCATTTATTTGAACCCAAAAATGAAAAAATCACAAGGGGTAAGTCCAGCATTTTTATCAAATTTTAGCCCAAAATGGAAAAAAATCACAAGGGGTAAGTCCAGAATTTTTATCCAATTTGAGCCCCAAAATTAAAAAAATCGCAAGGGGCAAGTCCAGCATTTTTATCAAATTTGAGACTAAAAAATCAAACCATTGCATGTGTGCAGAATTTATATCAAGTTTGAGCCAAAAATATAAAAAAAATCGCAAGGGGTAAGTCCTGCATTTATATCCAATTTGAGCCCCAAAATAAAAAAATATCGCAAGGGGTAAAACCAGCATTTTTATCCAAATTGAGCCAAAAATTTAATAAAATCGCAAGGGGTAAGTCCAGCAATTATTTGAGCCAAAAATTGAAAAAATCACAAGGGGTAAGTCCAGCATTTTTATCAAATTTTAGCCCAAAATGGAAAAAAAAATCACAAGGGGTAAGTCCAGCATTTTTATCCAATTTGAGCCCCAAAATTAAAAAATATCGCAAGGGGTAGTAAGTCCAGCATTTTTATCAAATTTGAGACTAAAAAATCAAACCATTGCATGTGTGCAGAATTTATATCAAGTTTGAGCCAAAAATATAAAAAAATCGCAAGGGGTAATACCTGCATTTATATCCAATTTGAGCCCCAAAATTATAAAAATATCGCAAGGGTAATACCAGCATTTTTATCCAAATTGAGCCAAAAATTTAATAAAATCGCAAGGGGTAAGTCCAGCATTTATTTGAACCAAAAATTGAACAAATCGCAAGGGGTAAGTCAAGCATTTTTATCAAATTTTAGCCCAAAATGGAAAAAAAATCACAAGGGGTAAGTCCAGCATTTTTATCCAATTTGAGCCCAAAATTGAACAAAATTGCAAGGGGTAAGTCCAGCATTTATTTGAACCCAAAAATGAAAAAATCACAAGGGGTAAGTCCAGCATTTTTATCAAATTTTAGCCCAAAATGGAAAAAAATCACAAGGGGTAAGTCCAGAATTTTTATCCAATTTGAGCCCCAAAATTAAAAAAATCGCAAGGGGCAAGTCCAGCATTTTTATCAAATTTGAGACTAAAAAATCAAACCATTGCATGTGTGCAGAATTTATATCAAGTTTGAGCCAAAAATATAAAAAAATCGCAAGGGGTAAGTCCTGCATTTATATCCAATTTGAGCCCCAAAATAAAAAAATATCGCAAGGGGTAAAACCAGCATTTTTATCCAAATTGAGCCAAAAATTTAATAAAATCGCAAGGGGTAAGTCCAGCATTTATTTGAGCCAAAAATTGAAAAAATCACAAGGGGTAAGTCCAGCATTTTTATCAAATTTTAGCCCAAAATGGAAAAAAAAATCACAAGGGGTAAGTCCAGCATTTTTATCCAATTTGAGCCCCAAAATTAAAAAATATCGCAAGGGGTAGTAAGTCCAGCATTTTTATCAAATTTGAGACTAAAAAATCAAACCATTGCATGTGTGCAGAATTTATATCAAGTTTGAGCCAAAAATATAAAAAAATCGCAAGGGGTAAGTCCTGCATTTATATCCAATTTGAGCCCCAAAATTATAAAAATATCGCAAGGGTAATACCAGCATTTTTATCCAAATTGAGCCAAAAATTTAATAAAATCGCAAGGGGTAAGTCCAGCATTTATTTGAACCAAAAATTGAACAAATCGCAAGGGGTAAGTCAAGCATTTTTATCAAATTTTAGCCCAAAATGGAAAAAAAATCACAAGGGGTAAGTCCAGCATTTTTATCCAATTTGAGCCCAAAATTGAACAAAATTGCAAGGGGTAAGTCCAGCATTTATTTGAACCCAAAAATGAAAAAATCACAAGGGGTAAGTCCAGCATTTTTATCAAATTTTAGCCCAAAATGGAAAAAAATCACAAGGGGTAAGTCCAGCATTTTTATCCAATTTGAGCCCCAAAATTAAAAAAATCTTCCAGCATTTTTATCCAATTTGAGCCTAAAAAATCAAACCATTGCATACATGTGTGCATAATTTGTATCAAGTTTTAGCCAAAAATATAAAAAAAATCGCAAGGGGTAAGTCCTGCATTTATATCCAATTTGAGCCCCAAAATAAAAAAATATCGCAACGGGTAAAACCAGCATTTTTTTCCAAATTGAGCCAAAAATTGAATAAAATCGCAAGGGGTAAGTCCAGCATTTATTTGAACCCAAAAATGAAATAATCGCAAGGGGTAAGTCCAGCATTTTTATCCAATTTGAGCCCAAAATGGAAAAAAATCACAAGGGGTAAGTCCAGCATTTGTATCCAATTTGAGCAAAAATTGAATAAAATCGCAAGGGGTTAATAATAATAATAATAATAAACATTTATATAGCGCCAAATCCATTAAAAATGCTCCCAGGCGCTTTACAACAACACAAATTTTAACCACAAAAACAAAACAAAAATTAAAAGGTCCCATAATTTTGGATAAAAATGATGGACTTAACCCCTTGTGATGTTGGGTTGTTATTTCAGCATTTATCTGAGGCAAAAATTGAAAAAATCACAAGGGGCAAAAGTCCAGCATTTTTATTAAATTTGAGCCAAACATTTTTAAAATTATAAGGGGTAAGTCCAGCATATTTATCCAATGTGAGCCCAAAATTGAATACAATCGCAAGGGGTAAGTCCAGCATTTATTTGAGGCCAAAAAATAAAAAAATCACAAGGGGGTAAGTCCAGCATTTTACTCCAATTTGAGCCTAAATTTGAAAAAATCACAAGGGCTACATGTAAGTCCAGCATTTTTATCCAATTTGAGACCCAAATTTAACAAAATCGCAAGGAATTTTTTTTTCAATTTCGAGCCCAAAAGTTTACAAATCACAAGGGGGTTAGTCCAGCATTTTTATCCAATTTGAGCCCAAAAATGAATTTTTTTAAATCAAATTTGACCCTGAAATGAAACAATTGCAAAGGGGTAAGTTCAGCATTTGTATCAAATTTAAGCTCAAAACTCGAACCATTGCCTATGTGCAGAATTTATTTTTGAAATTTGAGCCAAAAAATGAACAAAATCGCAAGGGGTAAGTCCAGCATTTTTATCAAATTTGAGCCCAAATAAGAGACAATCGCAAGTGTTGTAAGCCCAGTATTTTTTATCAAAATTTTGCCCAAGGGGTTAGTCCGGCATTTTAATCAAGTTTTGGCAAAAGTTTGAAAACAATTGGCCCCTTAAGTACAATGCTAGTATGCCTGGCACAAGTCAATTACAAGGGGTCCAAGCAGACAGCATTAAGTTGCTAACATGTTTTCACAACAAAATTCATGATCTCAAAAAGCTCTTCCGATCTCTTCAATCAAATAATGTGTGATTGCTGCGAGTCCCATCACACTTTTATTACTTCATCGACATAATAATTAAGGTTAAAATTCCATGACAATAGGGCATAAACAATGAATGCATTCTGCCCTCCCAGATCAGTAATTATACAAGAAAATATATATGACACTGTTGTACAGTTATTTGTCTACGGTTCGGAAAATGTACAAAAACCATGATTCCAAATTATGCAAGGCATCGAATCATAAAAATGGGAAAGTCTGCTCATCAGCTGGACTGTTTACAACCAAATATTTGCAGCTATTAGCGTGGTCGTTTATTTCACCATATAGCAATCAAAGCATATACTGTACATGTTATACACCTGTGTTTAAAGGCACTGGACACAATTGGTAACTGTCAAAGACCATTTCTCACTTGTTGATCACAACAAATGCATAAAATAACAAACCTGTGAAAACTTGGGTTCAATTGGTCCTCAAAGTTGCAAGAGAACAATGAAAGAAAAAAACAACCTGGCTGCACTACTTGCATAATAAAAGGCTTTAGCTGAAGTCTCCTATTAACTGAATGAGAAATTACCCTGTATTAAAGACTGCGTTACTTCAGAGGGAGCTGTTTCTCACAATGTTGTATACTATCAACAGCTCTCAGTTGCTCGTTACCAAGTAAGTTTTTTATGTTAACATTTATTTTGAGTAATTACCAGTCGTGTCCATTGCCTTTAACACCCCTATGTTTGGACACCAGGAGCTGCCATCATTTGCATCTTGCAATTGGGGAGGTTTTGTGCAAATATCAGGGAGATATTTATAAATACATTCAACATAACAGGAAGTTTTCTAACCAGCAAGGTTTATATTTTTTTCATGAGAGCCTGGAAAGATTACTTTTTTTAGGTTTTTTTCTTTTGAAGTTCAGGGAACTTTCTGCAGAATCAGGGAGAGTTTTCAGCTCTGTGACAGCCCTATGTTCCCAACCCCCCCTCCCCCTTACAAATCACAAGAGGGTATCTGAACATTAGGTTATTAACAAACATAAAGAGGTGTTGTGTTTGAACATAGAGCAGTCTCCATAGCACAGAAATTGTTTGACATTGTACATTATTTTGTTACTCCACCATTTTGTCTTATTCCCCGTTTACAAAAGCAACTAATAAAGGTGTTCATAACATGAACAAGGTGCCACACTATTTTTGCCATTCCAAATTAACGGCTGTGGCTAGATCACCACCTCATACATGTACACTGAAGTAAAGGCTTACTCTTAACATCACCCTATGCCACAGCCGAAGCTGTCAAGTAAGACACAGGTAATGTTTTGAATGGAAGAAAAAAGTAATGGCTGCATCAAGGCAATGGCTTCAATCGAAGTCATTTTGTGCATAGTAAAAGATTTGCTTTTCCCATTGCTATAGTTTGATCTGAACTTCTTTCATTTACTGAAGGAACACGTTGCCTTGGATCGGTTGAGTTGGTCTTCGAAAAGTGTTTGTAACCGTTTTTTATAAAAATGCATATGGTTGGAAAGATGTTTAAAAAGTAGAATACAATGATCCACACAAATTTGTATTGAAATTGTGTGGTTTTCCTTTTACTGTGCGAACTAACTAACACGGTCGGCCATTTATGGGAGTCAAAAATTTGACTCCCATAAATGGCCGACCGTGTTAGTCGATGAGGTAAAAGGAAAACCGTGCAATTTAGAGGCATGGTTGTGTGGATCATTGTATTCTACTTTTACAACATCTTTCTACCCATATGCATTTTGTAACAAACAGTTATAAACGCTTTTCAAAGACCAACTCGACCGATCCAAGGCAACGTGTTCCTTTAAGGAAAACAAGGGTCAATTTAATTTTGGTTTTACCCTTTCCTTATACCGATTTGTGTAAGCACAGTATACTTATTACTTTCCTGGGCAATCTCAATGGTCTAGTTAGTAAAACATCTGCTCTAGATTGGCAAAGGTCGTGGGTGCATATCACACCCGAGTAATATGCCAGTGATTTATTTACAGAACTCATGAAAGTACCGAGTATAACAGTGCTTACATAAATCTGTGTAAGAGTAAACCCAAAATTGTTTATGATCAATTCTTACTCTTTTAAAGGAACACGTTGCCTTGGATCGAACGAGTTGGTCTATAAAAAAAGGTTTGAAACCGGTTGTTATGAAATGTATGTGGTTGGAAAGATGTTTTAAAAGTAGATTATAATGATCCACACAAGTATCACTCAAATTGCACGGTTTTCAGTTTACGTCGCGAACTAACATGGTCGGCCATTTATGGGAGTCAACTTTTTGACTCCCATAAATGGCCGACCGTGTTTGTCAACGAGGTAAATCGAAAACCACGCAATTTTGAGGCATATTTGTGTAGATCATTGTATTCTACTTTTACAATATCTTTCTAACCATATCAATTTTATAGCAAACGGTTACAAACGCTTTTCAAAGACCAACTCCACCGATCCAAGGCAACGTGTTCCTTTAAGGGAAGCTTTCTACCATCATTATCTTCAAACTGTGTTAGTTTGATGTAGATCTGTGGACATTGTGTTTTGTGTCCTACTAAAAGTACCCAGACCCTTTAAAAACTACACAGAAGGGATTTCATGAGTGGCTTGTTTTAAAGGCAGTGGACACTATTGGTAGTTACTCAGAATAATTATTTGCATAAAACCTGAATTGGTAACGAGTAATGGAGAGCTGTTGATAGTATAAAACATTGTGAGAAACGGCTCCCCTGAAGTAACTTGTTTTTCCAGAAAGAAGTAATTTTCCACGAATTTGATTTCGAGACCTCAGAATTAGAATTTAAGGTCTCAAATCAAGCATCTTAAAGCACACAACTTCATGTGACATCACTATTATCTCGCAACTTTGATGACCAATTGAGCTCAAGTTTTCACAGGTTGGTTATTTTATGCACATAATGTTGAGATACAACAAGTGAGAAGACCCATCTTTCACAATTACCAATAGTGTCCATTGCTTTAAATGGAGTAATTCAAGGCTGAAATATATTCCCAAAAAGGTACAGCATTAGTTCTTTACGTTTAACCATGCCACAAATTGAAATGATCACCTACATGTATTCACTGTTTTAAGCACAAGTTGTAATTCATTAAAGTTAACTTTAAAGTTACTTCTTTTTAAATATGATTCAGATTGAATAATGAGTGAAATAAATAAAGCAATTATTTACACAATTTATGACCTCCATTTTTGCATACCCGATTTACATATTATATGTTGTTTACATGCACATTATTGTTAACACTTCCCATGAAATATGTAAATTACACATCGCGTGTCAGTGCCAAGCGTTCTAGTTTACTGGACTCTAGCTCTGATGTTGTCAGCAGCAGAGTGTGGGTTTGAATCCTGGTCATGACACTTGTAATCTTGAGCAAGGCATTTAAAGGCAGTGGGCCGGACACTATTGGTAGTTACTCAAAATACATGGCATAAAAACTTACTTGGTAGCAATGGAGAGCTGTTTATAGCATAAAACATTGTGAGAAACTGCTATCTCTGAAGTAATATAATTTTCAAGAAAGAAGTAATTTTCCACTTAAATATTTGAATTTGACTTCGAGACCTCGGAATTAGATTTTGAGGTCCCGAAATCAAGCATCTTGAAGCACACAAGTTCATGTGACAAGGGTGTTTTTTCTTCCATTATTACCTTGCAACTTCGGCGACCAATTGAGCTCAAATTTACACAGATTTGTTATTTTGTGCACCAAGTGAGAAGACTGGTCTTTGACAATTACATGTACCAACGGTGTCCAATGCCTTTAACCTTACTTGCTCCCTAAAAGTTTGGAAGGTAATGCATTGTTCTACGCGCCAGGGTCCTTGTGGATGGTACCCATTCAAAGAGCTGCCAACACTTGCATCTTGCAATCAGGGAGGTTTTGTTAAACAACCAGGGAGATATTTAGAATCTTGCTCAACATAATATGGAAAGAGTTTCCATAATCAGGAAGATGTTCCATATTGGGTGCGTTCGTTTAGCTTCCCTGGGTTGACCCGGTCTTCCCCCAGTGCGTTCGAATAGTTTTGACGTTATTCCAGGGGCTCACCCAGGTCAGCCCCCCGTGCCCTGCTTGTGGAGTGGGTCACTTGGGGGTGACCCGAGGTGCATGGCGTCACCACGAGAGGGCGAGTGTGATCATTCGATTAGCTCCTGTCAGGGGCTCACCCGAGTGAGCATCGCGGGGTCAACCCAGGGAAGCTTTTCGAGCGCACCCAATGGTTCATCAGAATATGAAGGGAAAAAAAATATTTTCAGGGGACTTTCAGCAGAACTAAATCGGATGAGTCGACAGCTCGACATTCCTTTGGCAATTTTGATCAATATTATAAAATAGCGCCATCCATAAAAGTCGGGGGGAAAAAAGGGAAATTTATCTGAATTTCTCTATAGATTTTCCTTGACAGAATCTGAAAGAATACTTAGTATCTGTGGTGCAAACTTTTACAACAATAAATTACTGTAACACATTATTAAAGTCATAGAAAGTGACTCTTAATGTATTCGCTTATAGAAAAAACACCTTATGCATATTCATTGGATGTACATGTATTCATATTAGGCTGACAGGAAGCAGTTATTGCTCCACCTACAAAAGGTCAAATCAGGCCACGCCCTTTTTTATACAAATTTATTCACAAGTGGTGACCCTTGCCCCACCCCTTGAAAGTGAATGCTCCACTTATTAAAAAAAAAGGGCTATTGACCAAAACGGGCAATGCTCATTAACATTATTATTCACACAAAATGACCTTTGACCCTCAGTGCATGATTGCTCTGCATACAAAAGAGCACATCTGACCCAAACAAAATTAATTCACAAATTAGGACTCTTCCATTCTCACAGTGACTTCTTTCTGCCCACAAAAAAAAGGCCCTTAACAAATTACGTGATGCTCATTCCCATAAATATTCACTTTGATCTTTCAAAGGCACTGGACATTATTGGTAATAATATACTCAAATAAATTAGCATATATAAACTTACTTGGTATTGAGCAAAGGAGAGCTGTTGATGGTATAAAACCTTGTGACAAAAGGGTTCCCTCTGAAGTAGCGTACGCGCAGTTTTTGAGGAAGAGGTAACTTAAAAAATAAAATAAAAATATTTGGATCTGAGAAAGACTCCAGTCCTGAAGCCTTTCTCAGGCATTTGAAAGGGTGTTATTTCTTTCATTATTGTCTTGCTACTTCGATGTTATGATGTTGTTATGAGAATACTTGTCTTTGACAGTTACCAAACATGTCCAGTGCCTTTAACCTCAGTGCATGGCTGTAAACGGGAAAAAACAAAAAATAATCGATCATAAAATAAGCGTGCACACACTTAATTAAGGCTTGTATTTCATCTTCCCAAAAAAAAGATGATGATACATGTATGTACAGTCATTTACAGTGGTACTTTTATACAAAATGGGAAAAAAAAAGAACAAAACTAAAATTTTGGAAAACAAAGTATGTATAAGATGATTAACGGAATATCTACACCAGTAAGTTTGAACAACCAAGTGGAACATTATATAAATAAAGCAGTCACAGTGAGTTAGCACCTATCAACAAAATATTATTATACTACATTGTACAAGGCGTGTGCAATTATGTACATTTTTCACAAAATAAGAACCTGTTTTCATTTTTAGAACTAAGCAACTAAATTAAAGTTCTTTTAAAACAAATTAAACAATCTCCGAGAATGATAGCTAAACATCCAATTTCAACTGAACCCCTTTTTCTTTTTGCTTCGCATGAAATAAACAAAACAAAATAAACAGCGATTACAAAAATGAGCATCTTAGGCTCTTAGAAATCTTTCCTTCAAGATATATGTCCCTTACTGTCTTGGGAGATTTACAAGAATGCAAGGTTTACTTTTCGACTTAGGATTTAAAACATTAGAATTTGGTTGAGCAACTGTGATTGTTATAAGTCAATACAAAATTGGAGTTTAATCTTCACGGGGGGCAAGGACACCCTTTGAAAAGGGCACTTACTGTGAGAAAAAAATTCAAGCCTACGAGAAACTAGTGAAGGGGCACCAGGGCTACTTGTGTGTTCTAAGGGAATCCGTAGTTAAGCCCGGTTCATACTTCCTGCGAATGCAAATGCGAAGCAAATGTTGACGTCACAAATTCGCAACGAATAATTCGCAGCAGTTGAACTCTGCTCGACTCACTTGCGAATATTGCTGTAAAAGGAGGGTTGTGACGTCAAATTCACGTCAAATTCGCTTTGCCTTCGCATTCGCATGAAGTATGAACAGGGCTTTAGGCAGATTTGGTTTCAATTGTACTTTGCGCAGCCTTATGTTTAACTGGGGTAAATAACTAAATAATGTCCCACGCAACCGGAAGATAGCAGGCTCTTGCATATAGGAACAGAGACCTGGCCACAACTTGGTAGAACATGACCCACACAGTTTGGTTAAGCCCATTATTTTCCGGTGTCGCGGTCTCAGTTGTCCGGTGTGCTGAAAGCTCCAGATTACCAAATACGGCAGTATTTCGTCATTTCATATCTGCGCACAGCAAGCGAAAGTGGTCGATTTTAGTGGCGGGCCGAGTCAACTGTTTTGCTCGAGCTTGTAGCTGTCATGGCGGCGCCCACAAGTAAATCGTGTGATGAACGAGTGGAGCGTCTACGACAGTAGCAACCATATAATCGAGTCTCTGAGGAGCAAGAACCTTGCCAGGCGAAAAAGCACTCATACAATAACAAAAAAAGGTGTCAGGGATTTATTTGCGGCAGCAGTAGAGCACGGGAGACTAACGACCGCAACGACAGCATGCTGAAATGCCCGGCTACGTCATCCGGAAAGCTTGGCTCGCCGGACATCTGAGACAGTGACTACAGCATGCCGAACTGCCCGGTGACGTCACCCGGAACTTTGAGCACACCGGACATCTGGCACCGTGACACGGGATATACATCTACATGTATATGAATGCCTCTACATTGTATAGCAGTACATGCAGAACCCAATTTCATACAGCTGCTTATAATAACACACTTTAGGTAGCTAAGCACAACATAATTATGCTCACCGAAAAAGGCTTACCAGCCACAATAGCCTGTCATCACATGCATAATTTATGACTGGTATCCGGTTCATTTTTGCGAAGCAGAAAACTGTTAAAGGAACATTATGGAATTCGTAAGAAAACAAAATCGTGAAGATCACAGATTTACATGTACATCAAACTTACACGGTCTAATGATGATGATAGTAGAAAACAATCCTTGAAATATTTCTGCCTGAAATGTCACATTTTGATGAGAAATAAATAATTTAACTTTGCGTTTAGGAGTTTATTACTCAGTGAGCGTTTTATTCATTTTTTGTTGTTTGCATCAATGTCATGCAAATTGTGTAGTCAGTTTTTCACTATTTTCTCGTGACCCAGATGGCCAATCGATCTCAAACTTCCACAGTTTTTTAAGTTTACATGTATGTACAAATGTATATGGTGGATTACATAAAGTGCTTACATTGCCAGCAACTATTTTGTTAGCAAAACCAATTCTGTAATGTTCCTTTTAGCAATATCTCCTGCTAAAGCAGCTACCTTGGCCTTGTTGAGATATATGGCAGACACTTTAGGAGTGAACTGTATGGTTTGGTTTTGTTGTACACAGACAAATTTACCTAAACCTAAAAGAGTCATTGTACTATAGTACGCCATATCTCAAAAAAAACATTATGAAATTGGGTCCAGCAAAAATATTGAACTTTGAGTCAAAAAACAAAAACAAAAACAAAACCGATTGACTTTGTTGACAAGGTCCAATTGAAGTAGTTGTATCGATCATACTGCCGATGACATCTTGGGTTGTGTTGTATTAGTGAGTAACGCCTGTACAGTAGACGCTACCTTAACTAGTCCCTTCCCTTCTAAGATGTCACCAGCTGTGCATAACTTCTCCTGAGGTAAAAAGAGACAGGAAAAAAAAAAAACTATTTAGAAAACTTCATTCTCTCTCAAAATTTGTTGGGACTGCAAGGGTGCGTTTTCGCGGTTGTAACCCAACAACTAACTTCTAGTTAATTTTTCTTTGATCAACCCCAAAAATCATTTTAAAATTGTCCCAGTCAGTTTCCCTTGTATCTTATATTGATATCTGAAACAAAAAGTCGCATCCCCTTAAGGTGATCCCCTGGCTGCCGCTTCCCAGAGGTTGTATCGTAATTTGGGTGTGCTCATTGGCTACACGGTAGTTAACGATTGTATGGCTTCTGACTGGCACCCCCGAACAAAGATATTGACAAAATAGGGACACCGCCAACATACATACATGTAGAGCTACATGTACCGTAGATAGCTCAGTTGGTAGAGCGCTGGCACGAAAAGGTTGTGACAAAGAGGGACCCGTTTTCTTTTTATCACATAGTGGTTGTCGGACAGCATTCACGGATCAAATCAAGCTCAACCAAATGTGTGCCAACATGTTGTTTTTTTTCTTCAAAAAATGGCTTCTACAAATCACAAGCTGCCGCAGCTCTTTTAATATACAGCTTTGAAATAATTGACAATACTCTTAATAATTCCCTTACCTCGGTTACTCCCGCCGTAGAGCAGGCCTTCAGGAAATTCTCAACATTCCTCCTACATTTTGCAGACGTCAATTTAGGCTGCAAATTAATAATAATAAGAAATACAATCAAGGGGTTGAAAGTCACTGCCGACAAAAACGCCTGAAACGGGGATTCAGATCTTAAGAGGTACAGTTAAACAATGACAAGTCCAACTTTTGATAACACATTGAGTTTTTGGGCCATGTCACAAGAGGCAATTTACAGGCAACCAGTTCCAGGCAATCTCCAAGAGGAAGATTCACATTTCAATGTTCAGGTATTTTTCTGGTTGATCATAAGACAAAGTTTGAAAATCGACTCGTGTGCTACTCAAGTGGTCCTGTAGCGTGCACTGCAGTTGGTTGCATCCAAGTTGGCCGTGTGACAAGGCCTATTGACCCAATTCACCTGACGTCATCATCAGAATAATCTTGTGAAACCTCTATCGGTGGACAATGTCACTGTGCGTACTTCAGTGAAGTGCGCATTCAAGCCGACGCAGCGTTTACACATAAACCTATTGCCAACCGAAATGGTGAGCGTGGCACAGTCGCTGAGTGTGATGTGCGTGCAAGGGGTCAATAGATTCCAAGGAGCTTTTGGGAACAATATCCTCAGTGCTAGAGAAGTTTATCAAAGAGCTTGACTTATTTAATGTGGAGAAACATATGGCAGTTTTTGTCAACCATGCAGACTCACAAAAACTAATCAGCAGAAAATGGTTGGTGTACAAGAATGACAATTATACTGGGATGATAAATTTCAGGCAATTATCTTAGCTCAGATTTTTTTAATATGATTGGGTGAAGGCTTTTTTTACTTTGTGGTTTTATTTGACTGGTTTAGCGGAACATACCACTGCGGGTGAGGGGACATGGATGGTAGGTACAGCATGAGGGAACACGTTGTTCATGAAGTGACACAAGACGACACCGTCCTCTAGGGCAGCCGGGATGTCATCTGGCAAGTTGACCTTTAACCTTGTCTCAATGCACTGTGGGAGGAGATAGACAAAAGAAATGGATTTATGTTTTTTTCTTTTATATCAAATAACAAAAGGAAACGTGACTGGGTAAACAAAGACAAATTTACTAAAGCGGGAATTAAACCAACAACCTCTAGATGAACTTGCCGGCTCTCCACCAACTGAACTAGGCCTATGTTCAATGTTTCAACCCTAGCAGAGTCTTTCTCGATGGCTAAATGACAACACAACAAACATGAACAGGTAACTAACAGGTAACTAATTTAGTTTTCTGTTCATGTTTGTTGTGTTGTCATTTAGCCTTCGAGAAAGTTTAGTTACCTGTTCATGTTTGTTGTGTTGTCATTTAGCCTTCGAGAAAGTTTAGTTACCTGTTCATATTTGTTGTGTTGTCATTTAGCCATTAACTATTTTTTGCATTTATACCCTCGGTCCATTTGGTTGGTAAGTTGTTTGCAACAGCTAATTCTATTTTCTCCCTACATGTATTTTTGTTTACATGTAAATCACCACCAAGTGGACTTACTGAAAATAACGACTGATTTTCTTCACTAGGCTGATGTAACACAATAAATTCACCCAGTTGGTTTGAGCCCCGGTCTGTTAATTGGGAGGTCGTTGGTTCGAGTCCCACTCTAGTAAATTTTGTCTTTGCTCAACCTCAAATTCAGAAACCGATCTGGAACATACATTGTACACTGTATCATCCTTACATAGTTAGATTCACACATTAAAGACATCTTTTAACCCGATGGACAGAGTGCATTAAAACATTAATTTAAACATGAAAGCTATCCACGCACACAAAGCCATGCCGATCATCTGTTACATGTAACTCTTTCATGCGCTTACCGGTCGTTAGCGACCAGTTTTAAAAAAATCCCTACAGACAATTGGTTGTAGAATGAGAAGTAAAGCCGCAAAGAGCGGCCACAAAAATTTCAGAAAGGGAATTGAGGATTCTTGGATGTGATTAGTGTGACATTTAAAAAATTAGTTATTATTAACTTGCATTTTTTTCAATGTAACTTTTATTTTTATCTTAATTTGTTTTGCTTTATTTTGATTGATTGATTTATTTTATTTTTATTTTATTTGGGCGAGGGGTTGTCATTTATATAATAAAAAAAAATAAAAAATAAATAAATAATAAAAAAACCAAGTAAACAATTAATGTGTCTTTAAGTTCAATTAATCATTAAATTGGTGCATGAAAGGGTTAAAAAAGGCTCTTAATATCCAAGCATGAATTCTGTTATTCAAGTCGACCGTTATCACACTCCAACCATCTGAGTTCGGTTTCCTACATCCATAAGAACAATGTAAGTTTTTATTGTGGTCTCTTACAATGGGTCCTGACTACTAATTATCTTCTTCTATTACATTGATTTCTAGAGCTTTCTTTTGATGGCGTCGCAG
The DNA here is from genome assembly GCF_032118995.1 of Asterias amurensis. Classification (NCBI taxonomy): domain Eukaryota; kingdom Metazoa; phylum Echinodermata; class Asteroidea; order Forcipulatida; family Asteriidae; genus Asterias; species Asterias amurensis. Next base: position 6,608,110 of record NC_092659.1, on the reverse strand, counting down.
TCAGTGACCATCTTCGGTTAAAAAAAAAAGGTGGCCCTCACAAAAAACAAGTATTAATGAAAACTTTATTGTGTAACTCCAAAATATCTTAGTCGGTCACAAGGATGATTTTCTTGCAAAAATGTTTTCCCCTCAAGAAAATTGTGCTACAGAAAAATTTCACAGAAGGTTATTAGAAGAGCAAATTTGTGCAAATCAAGTGTTTTTATACCACGGGCACCTCCCACAAATGGTGGTCGGTGTAAACAATCAAAAAGTCTATCATGGAAAACTGACGGGATGGCTGTACTGCGATGCAGGTCTGTACTTGAAGTTTTAAAAAGAAGAAAAAACACACACACACGCTAACAAATAAAACAGAAATGGATGTATCTAATCGAGGGAAAAAACCAAATACTTAGAAATATCTCATCCTTATAATGACCAAATAATAAAAAAATAAATAAAAAAATTGTATTGAATGAAAGCAAAAAAAATAAAATAAAATAAAAAGTGAAAAGTGAAATAAAAAAAATACAGTGACCGACATTTAACTCTTTCATGCACCAACCAAGTGGCTGCAGCCTGTTTTAATCCCTCAGAAAAATAGTTGTACAGTAGAACAAAAAATAAGGATTGCACTACCAGAGTTTTCAGAATTGGAAAGAGGACTCTTGAGGGTGCTATTAGGACCTGTTCTTTGGGGGGGGGGGGCATTTCGATGGAGGAATAAACAATTAATGTGTCAATATGATCAAATTATCCCTAAGATAGAAAGTTCGAAAAAGGGTTGAAGACACTGGACACTATTGAAAATTGTCAAAGACCAGTCTTCTCTTTTGGTGTATATCAACATATGCACAAAATAACAAACCTGTGAAATTTAAACTCAATTAGTCGTCGAAATTGTGACCCTTGTCACATGCAGTTGTGACCTTTCAGATGCTTGATTTTGAGACTTCAAATTCTAAATCTGATGTCACGAAATCAAATTCGTGGAAAATTACGTCACTTCAGAGGGAGCCGTTTCTCACAATGTTTTATACTATTAACAGCTCCCCATTACTTGTTACTAAGTAAGGTTTTATGCAGATAATTATTTTGAGTAATTACCAATAGTGTCCACTACCTTTAATGTGTCCATATTTATGATCAAATTATCCCTAAAATAAAAAGTTCATGAAAGGGTTAAATGAGAGGCAGAGAAACACATTTACATCTTTCTACATAGTACCACTACTCTGACTTTTTATTTATTTATTTACTTATTTATTTATTTATTTATTTATTTATTTATTTATTTATTTATTTATTTATTTATTTATTTATTTATTTATTTATTTATTTATTTATTTATTTCGGGGAGAAAAAAAAAAGAAAAAAAGGAAAAGTTTGACGAAAAACATGTTAACACAAACTAAAAAACCAAAAAAAAAAAAAAATCAAAACGGCAAAGTGTTCAAGATGACGTCAAAAGCCGAGCGGTTACGTTTCTCACCTACGTCCTGACAACGAGACGACATGCAAAGCCAATAGCGCAAACAATTGGCACAATGGTGGTGGGTGTAGGAATCATTCTGGAAGACTCACCTTTCGCATTTGCTCTATTGTGTTAAGATCCGACACGGATCCATAACTACTCATCCAGTTGGGTTTCAACTGAACATTTAAGAACGATATTATCAAAAACAACAACAAACGACAACAACAACGACATGCACAGCAAAACAATGGATTATATTATAGGGAAATGCCGAATGACAAAGCAAAATTGACAAAGACAACAATACATAGTTCAAGGAAAAAACAACAAACACACAAACAACAATGGCAAAGACAAGCAAAGCAAAACAATGGAAAATGTCAAACGACAAAAAAACAATGACAACGACAACAGTGATTTGAAGGAAAACCAAAACGCCAACGACCAAGCAACAACAAACATAAGGAACAGCAACAATCACACAGATAAGCATTAACAAAAACCAGGTTTAACAACAAGGCAATGGACAAAGAAGACACATTTTCAAAAACAAAGTACCAAACACAGATGATAAGAAGGACGGAGACAGCAACAAGTGTTTCAATGAAAAATGACGACAACAACAGAAAAATAAAGGTGTTAACCACGGACAAGAAACAAGATATAGGGGAAGAATGAAGAAGTAATAAAATGTTAAGAAACATCAAGAAAAGTACATTGATAGAAAAGTTGTCTAGTAGTGGAGTAATTTCAGAAAATTAACAAAATCTAAATCAATACCATTTTGAGGAACATTTGTAACCCATTCACTGGTTTTGCCCGAGTTTGATGGATTTACTCAGCATTGAGTAAGGCACACCAATCCTATCAGAGTCTACAGGTCTTGCCTGAGTTTGATGGATTCAGTACTGCACAGTTAAACCAACCATGCTTAGCAGGGAGCCAGGCATACCAATTTATATCAGAGAGTCTTAAGATTTTGCCCGAGTTTGATGGATTCAGTACTGCACAGTTAAACCAACCATGCTTAGCATGGAGCCAGGCGTACCAAGTTATATCAGAGTCTTAAGATTTTGCCCGAGTTTGATGGATTCAGTACAGACACACCAATCTCATCAAATTTATGTCAGAGTCTTAAAGTTTTGCCTGAGTTTGATGGATTCAGTACTGCACAGCTAAACCAACCATGCTTAGCAGGGAGCCAGGCATACCAATTTATATCAGAGTCTTAAGATTTTGCCCGAGTTTGATGGATTCAGTAGAGACACACCAATCCCATCAGAGATTCAAGTTCGATATTATCAAGTCTTGTACAAACACACTATAACCATGCTGGGCAAAGGGCCAATCACAACAGAACATCAGGGTGGAATTATTTTAGTCGGGTACTGCATGGTGTTGGCTTTAAGAGGATTAAGGAGGTCCACAGAACCCAAGAAAGTACAGGGGTGGATTTCACAAAGGTAGTCCTAACTTAGGACTGTAGTCCTAGGCAATGCTAAGATATAGGACTGGTCCTAAGTTAGGATGAGTTACTGGTCCTACATGTAACTTAGGACTGGTCCTACGTATCTCTTAGCATTGCCTAGGACTAGTCCTAAGTTAGGACTACCTTTGTGAAATCCACCCCAGAGTATACAGTACTTACACTGTACACACATTGGTGTAAGGGTAAAAACCAAACGGTATTTTTATATTTTTTCAGAATCTCACCTTTCTAAGATGTTCAATACGATCCATCTCCTCCCTGTACTTATTCATCTCTCGTTTGACGGTGAAGTTTGGCTGAACCTCCCCTTTTGGTTTCCCTCCACCTATGCTGAATGCTGAAATCAAAACAAGAAACAGAGATTATTATTAATGGTTTATTTAGTCATCAATATTCATGAAAGACACTGGCAGTAAAAAAAAAAAAAAAAAAAAAAAAAAATGAATTTTGGTCTAAAATTTACAATTTGGCAGTTAATACAATAAAAAGGTAGTTAAAACGATTAAAAGCAGAAAAACATGCAAATGAACAAGCGACACACGACCCCCAAAATAACAGGTCAAAATACCAAAAAGAGAGTTACTGCTGACAAAACAAGTCTATAGGGATCCAGCTATTAGGAGTTACAGTACATTAAAGGGAAGGATCCAGGAGAAAGCAGGAAAATTATAGCCAATCAAAGTTTCTATTTCAGAACCAATAGGAGTTAAGTGGCGAGTACAAAGGATGTTCATGTTCATTATAAATATATATTTATTTTTTTTTAAGAGAGAGACTACCTAACATCACACGGATGGACGGCCACTTCAAGGTGAGGGTTACACTTTTAACTGATCTGGGCTATCACACCAGATCAACTGCCACCAGGGCCACCAGGGCAGTTACCACCTACTCCTGGGGCAAAACAGGGTTACCCCTTCACAGTACATATGGATGACACTTGAATTTCCTATCTACCCATTCCGTTCCCCTTGTTCTTTTTTTATATGACAAGCAAGCACAAATTTGCAAGCGCAAACGATTTGACCAGTAAGTCTGCTGGAATTGCATCTTGGATAAAAAAAATTGGTGCAATAAAGTCCTTTTTAATTACTCCGCATGAGTCAGCCACACATTTAGTCAGACACACATTTTTAAAAGGGTGAACCTCAGACCGCTGTTTAAGTACAATGAAGGATAATTTACCTCCCAAATTTACAAATGGAACAGTCCACTGCACTTACCCGATCTTGGTTTGATGCTGCCAAAGGCCGATCCACTGTAAGACACAGGGGGTGGGGGTGACTTAGCATTGCCCGGGCTCGCTTCCCTTTGGGGGTCTTGGTCTTCTGGAGTGGAAGAATTTTGTGGCGATGGTGGCGTCCGACTCTGCAAGGAAAAAAACAATTAAAAATGTTGAACCTACAATGTACTGTCTCTACTGTGTGATAATGACTGGGTGTGGGGGCTGGCCGCCGTGATTGGGCCAAGCGAAAGTGCGAGGACCCGGTCTTTATCGTGGGCGTGAGAATATTATGATAATCAGCGCCCCACGCAGAAACCTGGGCTCGATTTCACAAAGCAAGAAAATTCATCGCAAGATAAATTGCAAGTATTACCGAAGTGATTTGTATTGTGACATCACACTTTGCTAAGCAACTATTAAAGATTGACTTGCAGTTAAGATCAATCTCAGCTCTTTGTGAAATCAGTCGCTGGTGTTGTTCACGGGCCTCAAAGTGTGACATTGGGGACCAATTTCGTGGCTCTACTAACTGTGTACAAAGAATTGCACTTACTGAAGCAAGAAATTTCCACTGACGTCAAGCGTATTTCACAAGTAGCGGGGAATTCATACTTGTCTGTAATCCACGTTACTAGGCATTCGTCACTTAAGCAGCTAGCACAGAAGTTTGGCGCTGACGTCAAGCGTATTCCACATGTAGCGGGGAATTCATACTTGTGTGTACTCCACGTTACTAGGCATTCGTCACTTAAGCAGCTAGCACAAAAATTTGGCACTGACGTCAAGCGTATTCCACATGTAACGGGGAATTTGTACTTGTGTGTACTCCACGTTACTAGGCATTCGTCACTTAAGCAGCTAACACAAAAATTTGGCACCGACGTCAAGCGTATTGTACATGTAACGGGGAATTTGTACTCGTCTGTACTCCACGTTACTAGGCATTTGTCACTTACACAACTAGCACAGAAATTTGGCCCTTGCACGTTAAAAACACAATGGCGATCATAAGTGCAGAATTCTGCGGTAAACAGAGCCATGAAATTGGGCGCGGATGTTCAGGCTAACCAGAACGTACCTGTACAAAGTTCCTGAGGGCGCTCTTCTGCATCAGCTTCATCCGTGCTTTCTCCTCTTCCTGCCGCCTTCTCGCGAGCTGCGCCTCGTGGCGGCTCTGCGAGATCCCGCTGTCTGGTTGCGATGGGGGCGGCGGCGGCTGCGACGATGGTAGCGACGAGGACGATACCGACGTGATGTTTTCTGTTCGCTGTAACTGTCTGTGACTGTCGTCTACTGATGGCAGCCGCCCATTCGGTAAGGTGCTGGAGTGATTGGATGTTGGTCTACTGTTGGTTGTAAGTTAGGGGGGGGGGGGAAATGGATCATAATAATTGCATTTTTAATACTTCAGGATTTCTATTTATTTATTTTGATTACTAACTGGTTAATGTTTTTAAGAATTTTTACTCCCGTTGATATAATTCCGTATTTTCTTAATTTTTAATTTGTCGATATTAATTTGTTCAGCGCCCTAGAGCTTGTTTACATGATTAGGGCGCTATATAAGTTTCGGTATTATTATTGGTATTTGAAATAATAACAGAGTGCTTTATATAGGGCTTGGGTACTTTTTGTAACAAGACACTAATGTGCACAGATTTCCATTAAACTTACAACAGTTTAAAGATAATAATGGTAGAAAGCTTCCCTTTAAGCATTACTTGATCAGGTGCTGTAGTTTTTGAGAAATTAGTAAAATGATCTTACCAAACAGTATTCGTCTCAGTGAGACGAATATTATTTTAGCAATACACATTTATTTGACTTTCCTGAAAAAATTGGTCCTTGATTTTCACTTTTTTTTTTTCTCAAAAACTTGACGACTCATGAAGCTGCAACTTCTACAGGGAAATTATAATTACAAACATCTTCATTCACAGTGAGTAAGGATTCATTTCATGGCAACAAAACTTGATCTAAAAAGGGTATCAAAACCCATCAAGTAATTTTCATTTTTATTAACTACAAAGTAGGATTTGAAACTTTGCATGGTGCCATTCCAAGCAACCCCAAAATACCGAAAAATGTCACCGTGCAATGGCCCTGTTCACTTTGTTTCTCTTACACGCCTCTCTTAATATTTATGCATGAGTTACAGTAAGTCACAATTCTAACCCAAAACGAGGCTATAGGCGCAGCCACTGCATGTGGTAATAGTATTAATAATTTGGGGGGCTAATCATCCTTACTCGCAGCTAAGAGCTGAATTGCGAAGGACGCGGCTACACCTTGTTTGAGAAGCAGGCATGCAAGGGCCCCTTTGGCTGCCAGCCACATCAACCCATTATGACCACGGGGCACAGCCAAGATCGAAAGGGTTTGATTTTTCCCCGAGGGAGGAAAACTGGATGGTCTGGAAAACCCTCGTGGCACAGCAGAGAACCAACGCACAACTCAACTCACATATGGCCCTGGCCGGGAATTGAACCGGGGTCACCTTGGCGAGAGGCGAGCGCTTTAAGCACAAGCCAACCATGCCACCATGGTGGCGGGCGTGCACCTATAGCCTCGTGTTGGGTAAAAATTATGACGTCATGCATGATGAATATTAAGAGAGGCGTATCCCAGTGGAAGACAGCCCTGGGAGGACCCATGAGTTTTGTTTACCCCAAGGTTACTCTTCCACTGTCCCTGCCTGATAGGTCCTTATCTATTTCAAGGGGCTCCGGTGGCTACTCCCCGAGGTATGCCCATTTGCAGGGGTGTGTATCAGGGTTAAAGCGATCCAAGTGTGAAAGGGATGGCTGTTATTCCCCAAGGTTGCCCCCGGGAATAGAGAAGTGTGAACAGGGCTAATATTTTCACCAGAACCAATAAAATGTGAGCAAAAAGTTGCAGCCAGAGATTTATCGACCAACCGAGATTAGCAAAAACACATGACAAAGTTAAGCGTTAATTTTCTGTCATTGTTTAGCAGAGGTCTTTTGCCAGAGCTAGGACAGGAAAAGGGTGAGTGGGGTCGGGTCCTGAAATTCAGTGTTTAAGGTGCGGGTGTTCTCGCCTACACAGAGCTGTGGGGACTTTAACACAATCGAACAAAGGCCCCCACAACGTTTTTCTTTGTTAAACTGGGTGTCCCCCAAAAAAAAAAAGTCTTTAGCAAAGGGTACAATAGCAAGTCCCCACAACTCTGTGTGCAAAAGCATGAGTGGTTTTCCCCCTCTGGAAAAAAATTTACAATTAGAATTGTAACTGAAAATTTGTATTCTGGGTGATGCTGCATGCTTGCAATTTGCAATATTTTTGACCACTGTGAGGGCAAGTGTGAACCAAATTTCTGTGACGCGAGACTATAAGACCAACTGATTTTTGTTTCGTCATTCTCACAAAGATTTCAAGTAGTGACGGAGGCAGAGTACCGTTTGAATTTTGTTTTTCATTGTTTTTAAAAAGCCTTGATAGCCTCTGATCTTTCCAAAAACCAGCAAAACTTCAGGTAGACATGTAACTGTCCAGTTGTTGCTACAAATAGCGTCAACACTTTCCTCAGAAATACTTCAAGAAGTGACGGAGGAAGCATACCTATGAATTTCAAGACCCGATGGAAGAGGGACAAGGGGTAGGGAGGTATAGCTTACGTGTAAGGATCAGAAACATTAACCGTCGCCCTCCGTGCCGGTCTCTTAGTCTGCGAACTGAAAGATTACGGGACATAAACGGTTCATAGATTCCATTGCATTCTTTAGTTTGAAGTGTATACTCATTTTTGAGACACTTTCTAATGGTTGCACAAAAGATACATTCTCACAATATCACTAATGGGTGCTACTGATATTAATGCACAACATCACAAAATAAGGGACAAATATTACATTTATATAATTTGATCGAGTTCAGTCAGATTCATCACAAAAGTTGGGACAAATAATATTTTTTTTCGATAACTGAAACTTTGTCAGGTTGTCTGCATTAAATATACATCGAACAAAACAAAACAAAAATCGCAAAATTTAGGAAAATAATCATTTTAGACCACAGAGGCACACTGTACTGAAACCTTCTTTGTAGCGTCATGCACCAGGCTCACCAAACAAAATCCTTAAAGGGTGTTTTCTAAAGGTGATCTGATTTACTACGACTGTACATACATACATGTACCTGTATACAGCACACACAGATCCTTGTCATTGATTGATGGAACATGGGTCATCCTTTATCTTGGCACGTAAACTGTGGCTAATTATAGGACACTTCGTCCTATCATTTCCAAAATATTCATTCCCCACCTAATTGTCCAAACGAGAAGCAACAATCTGCCATAACGCAAAAAGTTGAAATCTTTATAGAGTTGTCCACCTAGTACATGTATAGTTTTTGGGGTTTTTTTCGAAAGATTTTTCAGAACGTGGTGTGGACAAATTTCCATGTCAATTTTGTATTTGTTGTGAATTTTTTTCATCTTCAAATAACAAGGATACATAAAGAGTTTGTTTTAATTGAATGCATTTTGTTTACGCAATGATCTGTTAAAGCACCCTTTAAAAATCTTGATTGTTTTTTTCATTGATTACAAAAACACCAATTTGCCAGCGAGAATATATGAATTTTAGATCATCTTAAAAGTAGAGGAAACAATGCAACCATAATTAGGTGTGAAGTGGAAGATGAGAAAGATAAAGGGTCGGATAACAGGCAATGGAAGTTAAGACATTAGTTGACAATCAGAGAGTTTTCATGGTTTTTATCAAATGAACTTGGTGCAGCATATCACTTTTTCAATTAACCCCAGTCCAACCCTCACCCTCAGGTTCCACTCTATTGCCTACATTCGGAGGGTGAGACAAATTTGTGCTTTCAAGGAGAAGCTTGTCACTTGTGGTTAGTTTTTATTTCTTGATGCAACGCGGTCCCCAAAATAAAAAGCAACAATGACAGCGTTAAAAAATGAAAAAACGAGTGCTTACCGCTAAAAGAATTTTGTACACACGGTTTTGGATTTAGGTTCCTGAATATCTTTCAAAAATGATAAATGCGCCGGTTTGAACAAAGTTTCAAAAAATTATAAACAAAGATTTGCGTGGAACATCAATCCCCATAAATGGTCATTCTTAATACAGGGATGAGAGTCATTGCTAACAAAGAAAAGTCTGAAACTGGGATCCAGATCTTAGGAGATACATTGACATGACGCTAAGTCAACCTTTTTATCAACCCTGTCGTTGATTTCACCAAACTCATCCTAACTTAGGACTAATCTTAGGACTTAGGACGAGTTAAGTTCCGTATCCATAGACGTTATGGCGCATTGAACACATCCTAAGTTAGGACGAGTAAGAGATGGGAGTAGAATCCTAGCATTTCGTGAAATCAGCTGCAGGAGTACTAGATTCCAAGGAGCTTTTTTGAACAGTATTCACAGTGCTAGAGAAGTAGATCAAAGAGCATGAATTATTTTATCTGAAGTTTTTGTTGTTTGTTGTTTTGTTGAAGATATTTTTGAATTGCTTTTGTTCTCCAGCCTGACTTTGAAAAGCCTGAAATCAGACAGAATTCTGAAATTTCTCATCCCTGTTAAGACTATTTCAAAGAAAGTTGAACAGCAGGAGAGAGCTGAAAAGGGTGAAAGTAAGAAAAAGATAATAGTGGAGAAGAGGGTGGGATGATAATAAGTATGATCATGATGATGGTGGAGGGCTGTTAGGGGAACACCCAGAAAGTACATGTAGGCGAGGGTGGCAGTTGCTTTTAAAGCTGGGATGAGAGAAAAGCATGCAGATAAACAACACTTACATCTCCAAGGAGGTCGGTCTTCTCAGGCTCTCGTTAAAGGAAGAGGATGACAAGGGTCTGGGTTTGTTTCTCCTATGAGCAACGAAAGGGGCGGGCAGAAGATGTGCGGAGCCAAGACAAACAGAACAAACAAGCATGCATACAATCAGTCAACGACAGTTCAACAAGGGGTCATCATTCAATCAATGAAAGGTTGCTACTTCCCTTCTAAACTGTCCCCAATCCCAATTATTGAAATTTGCTCCTTTAAGAAAGGACTACAGATCTTAAAGGCACTGGACACGTTTGGTAATTGTCAAAGACCAGCACTCTCACATATGCATAAAATAACAAAACTGTGAAAATTTTGGCTCAATTGGGCATCAAAGTTACATGAAATTTGTGGGCTTTCAGATGCCTGAGAAAGGCTTCAGGCCTAAAGCCTTTTAAAGACTTAAAAGTTTGAGAAAAACATCAAAATAATTGAACGCATCTTTAAACCTTTTCAAAGGAGCATGTCTTACTATTTTAAAACCCCCGTTCCCCAACCCCAACATTTCAAAAGGCATAAGCTGTCAAATACTACATGACAGAACGAGGCAAGCTACAGCCAGAAACAAAATCATAAAACAACATTTTCAACACAATTTTACTCACAGCACACAATCACATGGCATACAAGCAAGCAAGATACTGACTTCTTTAAAGTATTGGGAAAACTACAAGTAGTGCTTAAGGCTTGGTAACAGAAAATATAAACAGTTTGCTTTGAGAAGAAGTATCTTGTGTGCATAGAAATATTATGCGATGAGAAGTAAAGTATCGACCACCACACTTGGCAAGAAGTTAGCTTTTTTTTTGCATTTTCCGGAGCTCGCTAAATTGAAACAAGGTCTCTGGAATGTTTTCTACTGGGTGATTATCTCTGTTCTAAAAGTTCAATCACTTCTAAAACAGACTTGAAAACTTGCTTTCTTGGCATCTGGAAGTCTTTGGAACGTTTTCTATTTGGTGTTTATCTTGGTTCTAATGGTTCTACTGTGGACTTGTGAACATATGGTTTTCTGTTGATTATTTTTGTGTAAAAAATAAACAAATTGCGTATCAGATGAAACTAGTACATTGTACCTACACCGACACGCAATTTGCGCATAGTGTATCAGCCAGATAGACTATTGTATTTAAGTAGCTTGTTCATGGGAAGAACCCAGCCATCGATTTCACAAAGAGTAAGAACTCGTCTTATCTCAAGTTAGGACGAGGAACTCGTCCTAACTTAGGATTAATCTTAAGGTCTGCATGCTTCATTGCAGGGTTGAAACTCGTCCTACATTGTAAGTCCTAAGATTAGTCTTTAGTTAGGAAGAGTTTTGTGAAATCAACGGCTGGTATTTTGGGTGGAACCCAAACTCAGCTGATGGCAAGATAATTCTGTGCATAGCGAACTTGTGTACGTCAAAGCTCCCTAGACAACATTCATCAAAACTAGTTGTGAAAGTGCTATATTTTGTTTAAAAAAGCTTCATTAAAGCTTTATTACGAAGTGAAAGATCTAATCATTTTTAAAAAATAGCCACAAGACTTTCTTCTCAGTATAAGACACGGATAAGTCCAGTCCGTTTGATCAGACCTTGGTAACAGTTTCCATAATTCGACCGCCCCAAAAAAGAGTACGTACCTCTCGATGCCTCTACTGCTGTTTGACCCGTTATACTGGAGTGACGTCGTACTACCAGACGGTGACGACCTTCTGTATCTCTCCTGCTCCGCTTCACGCCTTCTCTCGGCTTTCCATCTCTCCTCCTCTTCAAGCTTCCGCCTCCGTTCCTCCTGCTCGTGTCGGATGCGCTCCTCTCTTGCCTTGAGTTTCTGGTCTTCATAGATTGCCTTTTGCCGTGTGAGTGCCTGGTGTATTTTTGAGAACGAGGAAGAAACATCTGGTATGTTAGGACCATGTACATGTAACATGGGACAATTCTTCATGCAACCAGTTCCAGGCAAGGAGAATATGCGAACAGCTAAGATCATGGGTACATGTACAATTTCTTCATTGTATTTCCATTTTATGAACAACAGATTGAAAACCAGCGATGTAGCAGTTATCTCAATGTTATATAATATGCAATTCAAGTTTCAATTGACAATCAATGTGTGCATGGTTAACAAAAGTGCTTGCCTTTGTCAAATACAAGATCTGCAAAGAGTTACTTCATATGTTTATGTTGTTCATTTGGTGTCTTTGTAACAAAGTGTACCCCTGATTGTGGCTACAGGTGCACAAATGCATTCGAAGTATACATACTTTTTTAAGGACCGTGAGACATGATTCGAAAGATTACTCATGTGCTTGTTAAGTATTCCTGTAGCATGCATTGCAGCTTTGGTTGCCTCCAAGGTGGTGGAAAATCTGCCTTGTGTGACAAGACCCGTTAGATCAAATGGATGGTTAAACTCTGTGAGACTCTGTGAAACCACAGAGGGTATAGTGCCTCATAACAAAATGCAAGATCAGATAAGAATTGTTTTCTTTTAAAAAGTTGGATCTTCCTTCCTGTGTACTTAATTCACATATTTGTAATCTTAGTGGTTTACTAAATTTTCAATTATTTCTTGTTTAACTTTTCAAGTGTAAGTTCACCAGGCCAAAGTCATATCATGCAAGCTAAAAGAAAGGCAACCCTGTTGTCATGCAATCAAAAAAAAAACCGCAACATTTTATCAGCTATTTTAAACACATTTTCTTTTAACAAAACATATTTCCTTCCTTTTTTTTGGACAGGCAAGTTTGAAAGTGTTCTGTTTTTTAGAAAGTTATTTTAAAAATTCTCATTTTATTAACAAGAAACCACTTTTCAACCAAGATTTCAGTAACAAAGCCAAACATTAGAAATCAACTTTTCAAGTTTGCAGAGCAAGAAATATTAGTACGGCGCTTTTTGTTTTTAAAAACAAGTTAAGGAACACAAACATTTTGAGAAAGAAACCATTTACCTTGATCTGTTCTACTCTACCAAGACTTTATTTTCCAAGAAATTCAGTCATGAATCTTTTCTTCACTACAAACTGTCATGTGATCAAGCTTTATGGGTCATTTGTTAGAAATTTTATTATGGAGTAAAACCAGCCAAAACTGGCCAACATGGGTGAATTTTTAATTAAATTTTTTACTTTTTTTTTGGGGGGGGGGGGGTAAATTGAAATGCTAAAATATTTCTTAATTTATATTGGCAACTTCCCCTTGATAATAACATCAACAAGTGGTTAACGTTAGCATTGGACAAAAATGTGCTGATGTAAGATCAATAACTACTCCACTTTACTACATTTTTTCTGCTTTATTCTCCCTCATCTATTGGTGATTCTACTCTCACAACTTTTGAACAAAAAGTGGTATTAACATGGGGTTTTACCAGTATTAAAGCATAGATTATGCTCTTTCCCAATGTATAAAAAATATATAAAATGACCTGGGTCGACAAACGACTTTTTTTTGCTTGATTGCATCACAAATATATTCTTACCAACGTATCGCATGAACCAACAAATAAAATAAAAACTTCGGTCAAAAATGCTGACAAAGCACTCCAGCAGTCGATTTCGTGAAACTTAACAAAACTGCCCAAGTCCACTTGCGCAAGGATTTCTTGTAATAGTGGTGAACAACTGACGCAAACAATGTTGCGCAAGCGAACTTACGCAGCTGCGTAGATTTTCTGTACGGTGGCAGATGCCCAACTTTGTCAGGCAGATATGCCATGCCAATAAATGAATCCACCGACACATACTCTATGTGACTTCACCTTCGTAAACTCGTATTCACTTTAAAATATATTCTTACCAATACATTAAATCACATCAACCAAAAATCCAAAAACTTGTCCTGGTCAAAAAGTTGTTACACAAATGCCAAGAAAGCATTCCAGATGCCCAAGTTTGCCAGGCCGACATGCCATGCCAATAAATGGACCCCCCGATACATACTCTATGTGACTTCACCTTCGTAAACTCATCGGGCTCTTTCTGCGTTGGCGTGATCTCACCGTCTTCCATCACATCCTCGCCCGTGTCTATGTAATCAATGTCTCCCTCGTTGTCCCCACTGAAGGAGCCAAAGGATTGGTTGAGCAGCTCCTCGCGCTGCTGTCTGTGCTCTTTTTGCTGATTGGCTCGTTCTGCGAGAATTCTGGCTTCCTCGTCGTCGTTAGACGGCTGATTATGAGGCAAAGTTTTTTTAGTTTTAGTACAGCTTGGCAAAGAAAAAGGTTTTACTTAAAGGCACGGGACACTATTGGTAATTACTCAAAATAAATATTAGCATAAAAGCTTTCTTGGTAAAAATTTTCTTGAGCAATGGAAAACTGTTGATTGTATAACACTATGTGAGAAAAGGCTCCCTCTCTTAAGTAACATAGTTTTTGAGAAAGAGGTAATTTCTCACTAAAATAATAAAAGACTTCAGCTAAAGCTTTTTATTAGGCATCTGAAAGCACAACAATTTGTGCAACGAGGGTGTTTTTTTCTTCCATTATTCTCTTGCAACTTTGATAACCAATTGAGTAAGTACTGGTCTTTGACATTTACCAAAGGTGTCCAGTGCCTTTAAACTTTTACACTTTTGTGTAATTGGTAAAGACCATTATCCTCACTTGGTGTATCTCAATATATGCATAAAATAATAAACCTGATAAAAATTTGTGCTCGATTGGTCATCGAAGTTGCAAGAAAATAGTGAAAGGAAAACCACACTTGATACATAGCATTGTGTGCTTGCATAAGATGCCTGAGACTGAAGCCTTTCTCAGATTATCATTTTGGGATGAGAAATAACCTCTTTCTAAAAACTCACGTTCTCCAGAGGGAGCCGTTTCTCACAATGTTTTATACTACCAACAGCTCTCCAGCACTCTTCACCAAGTAAGTTTTTATGGTCATTTAACATAATTACCAAAAGAACACCCAGCCTTTTTTGCCATAACAAGCTATTTGCTTGGAATTATGAACTTTAAAGCAACTAGCGTTATTACTTTTATTTTGCATGCATTCTTCCGTGTTTTTTTTTTTAATAAGAGATAGAAGATTTGTTTTGTTAACCTCAAATCAGTACACTGTTTTTTACATGCTGTCTGCATACATTACATTATCAGGCTGAACCCCAGGATTGTCTCAAACTGTGGGGCAATTCTGTACCAATTTGTTATATGTTTTGCCTAGGCAGGCTGAATTGAAACAAAATCTGAAGAATTCTGTCTACTTGATGTTTATTTTAGTTTTAAAAGCCTTAAGCCTGGTTTATACTTCCTGCCAATGCACATGCAGTGTGAATTTTGATGTCACAAATTGGCATCAAATAATGTGCATCAGTTCGCTTATGCTGCGAAAACAGCCCTATGGCGTCAACATTCGTATCGTATTTGCATAAAGTATGAAATGTCCACATGACTGCACTCGATTCAGGAGCTTGTGCATGTGGAGAACCCCGACTTTGAGGAAGAAGAATTGCTGCAGCAATAATACAAAAATACAATAGAGTCTGCAGGTTTTAAGTCCATGCAGTATGCACATTATTTAAAAAACGCAAAGGTTGATATCTGCAGATGAGATGTTTCATGCAGGTGAACCTTGGTGTCACATTTTCAAACCCTTTACAAAATGTCTCATTGTATTGTATATTTGATACTACTCATTTCCTAACGGTAAATTTTGAGGCAGGGGAGGAGTGGGCAGGGGGCAAGGAGGGAGGGCAGAGCTGGGTTAGGGACGTACACGAAGAGTTTGGGTGAGGGATGGGCGAGTTGAGGCAGGAAGGGGTTAGATGGGGTAGGGAGGGGTCAGATGGGGTAAGAACAGGACAAGTTGGGGAGGGGGTAGATGGGTCTGGAATCAAGGAGTGGGGGCAGAAAGGAGGCGGTTAGAGAGTTGGGGCAGGAGGGTGGCAAGTTTGGGTAGGAGGGGTGAGTTGGGATAGGAAGGGGCAAGTTTGAGCAGGAAGGGGGCGAGCTGTGGCAGGAGGGGGGGTGGTTGGTAAGGGAGGGGGGTGAGGGATTTGAGGCGGGAGGGGTGAGTTGGGGTAGGGAGGGGACGAGTAGATGTAAGAAGGGGGCAGGAAGCAGGCAGGTTGGGTAAAGTTGTAGTCGTAATTTTTTTTTGGGGGGGGGTGCTAAGGTACCTCGGTTGCAGACCATCTCTTGTCTCCATCTACATATCCCGAGTCGGCTGTCAGCGTTCCTCTTCTTAGCTCACCAATCTTGGCATTCCAGAAGGCAAAATCTTCCACAACACTGCTAAGACAAGAACAAAAGGAACCAATAAGAGATTGCCACACCATCAAATGAAAATGCACTTACAAAAATGACACTTAGCTTGGTCCATACTTCCTGCGAATGCCAATGCGACACAAATTTTGATGGCACAACTTTACAACAAATAATTTGGCAGAGTTGAGCTGCACTCCTGCAAAATATTCGGAGCTGTGACGTCAAAAATCATATAGCATTTGCGTTTGCAAGAAGTACATGTATGAGCCAGGCTTAAGGCAAGAACAAGATTTCAAACAGAGTCTGTGTCTGAATGTGCATCTTGCCAACGTCCGTTCATACTCTAGGCATGCATAGTGTCATTCAGATCTGCAGTAAATCACATTCAAACATCATGCAAACAGAAATACAAAAGAAAAACCAAGTTATTCACTGTAGCTTGCAAGCCTAAGGAAACCTGTTAACAAGGGTGCTTGCTATGTGAACCAGAAACACGGAAGTTAAACCCCCAGTCTTCAGCGATACGTGTTTCGGGCTCTTGACGTGCACTACCAATCTTAGTACGCGAGACCTACGAAGGACAAAACATTTTAGGAAAAAAGTACCTGGCTCAAGTTAACATCACGTTAAAATACCTTTTTATTTTATACCCTTTCAGAGCAAAAACTTTAAAAGAGGAATTTCTGCGCCAGTCATTATAAGCTCAATTTCACGTATTTGATTATCATCAAAATTTGGCAATGAAATAAAAATTTCTGTACCAGAAAGTACAGACCATAAATTTGAAAGATGGCATCATCCAACATTTTTGGACTTTGACAAAAATTGCAGTTGAAGGGTAACAAACACAGTTTCACACCATGTTAACATGACGTTCATTTTTCATAAGAACTCTATCCATTGGAAAATGAGTGAGTCACAAAACTGAATTCGACCTGTTCAAAACAGCTGAACAACTAACACAGAATAAAGGTGAGAGCATTTGACAAGCTCAGTGCACGATGGTGACAAACGGAAGAACCATGCAAGCCTGTGTACTACAGACATAAAAGTCAATGGATCTTTTGGTTAGTCAAGACAAGTAAAATGACTGAAAACAAAAGTTACAACTCAGTTTTAAAATGCAGTATGACGAAGATAAGACTGTATGTCATGAAGTTGAACAGATACAAAGTTACAACACTACTCAATCTTAAACCAAAGTAGAGATGACAGGTGTATGAAACACGTAGAACTGCATTTTCTGTATAAAGATAAGTAAAATTATTTTTATTTTTTTAGTAAAAAAAAGATATTATGAGAAAAATTCCGTTGTTACAGATGAGATTTTAAGATTGTAAAGAAATCCTGGAAAATGCTTGTGGGCCTGGGTTCCATGTTTTTGTGACCCGTAACGTCATGAATCTAAAACTCAGGAGGTTTAGACAGGCTCTGACCACAGGTTCGGACAAATGCTTTTTTTCTCAACAAATTTTAAGGGCTCAAAGAATATTTCTAGCGTGTCATGAAATAACAAGTTGTTTTTTTATTCAAAGTAAACTAAATCATATTCATAAGGGTTTTGGGTTTTTACCACATTTCACTCCAGAAAAACAGCGTAGGTTATTTTTTAATCATTTTCCCAACCCATGGTTTATTTCCGGCTTGTTTTTTGAAACCCCTTCTTGTTATCAGGGGCTGTGATGAAATCTGAGCTGATACGCAATCTCAGAGGGTTACAAGGTTCACAGATTCAGTTACCAGAAATTGAGACTCTCACACATTTGTGTTGTTCCAACATTTCAAGTTCAAGTGAAGTTTTTTTTTCTTTCTTTTCTTGTACATTTGTAAATCCAAAATTTAATAACCTAGCTAATCTGGAAGTACATGTTTAGTTTTGTGTGTGTATTGATAAACATTTGTAGGCTAACCTTTCAATTGTACAGATTCAGTTACCAGAATTTGAGACTCTCGCAAATTTGTGTTGTTCCAACATTTCAAGTTCGTCTCTCAGTGAAGTTTTGTTTCTTCTCTATCCTTATAAATCCAAAACTGAATAGGCTAGCTATTGCCCAAGACAGTTTTTGTGTTTGTTGATAAACATTTGTGGGGTAGCTTTCCAACTGTATCTTACATCAATTGTTATCAAAATATCAGTTGGAAAAACAAGATCTTTCTCAATGTCCATGTAAACATAAAGTTATGGGGGCTTGGACACACTGAAGTGTGAGGACAAATACAGGGGTGGGTTTCACAAAGAGTTAGGACTAGTCTTATCTCGAGTTAGGACCAGTTACTCGTCCTAACTTAGGACTATCCATGCAATGTGTATATCTCCTAGGACTAAAGTTAGGACTAGTCCTAACTCTTTGTGAAATCGAACCCTGGTAGTGTACATGTAGGAGGGAGGGAGACAGCTAAACATACATGTAGACAAGCTTTCAAGAGAGATTTGTCGTGAGAAAGACGGACATCTATGTGTTATCATGCCAATGTCTTGATTCTGAGGTCGACTGACTAACAGTTGAAACCCCCATGCATCACAATGCTAGCTATCCTTTGCAAACAACTTTGTTCAATCTCTCTATTTTTGAAGGATGTGATTTCAACATAGAGCTATATATATTGACCAAAGCGCTAACACCCCGTTATACACGAACTAAGGTTTTGAAGCCGTGTGGGCGCATCCATGTTTATGTACAAACCAATACAAAAGCTTGAAATTTTGTACGGCAATTGTACGGCTATTTGCATGATAGTGTGTTTGTTCTTTTTTATGTGTCATCGAAGCAAAATATGCAGCAAATGTGAACCCACAATCTGCTGATCAGCGTACAAACTGCGAGCGACATGTGCGTCATGTTTAAAAGGCGCGTACACTTTTTTTAGTACGCCAATCAAGTTGAAGTTACGGTTTTCGTAGCGCGGACGTACGCAAGTGAACAGTTGCGTACGTAAGCACACAAGCCGAATGTACAAAAATCGCGGCAATGTGTGTTCTTTTAAAAATTAAAATCGTTCCGAACTCACGCAACACATAAAACATGTCTGCGCTCAGGGTGGCTTCAAAACGCAGAGCAAGTCTAATCAATATATATAATCAATATATATAGCTCTATGGATTTCAACTGAAATTTGGCACAGTCAGGATCCATTAATACAAGATCAAGAAATATGGTCTCAGGACACTCAAAAACGCTGTAGGCATGGTTCTTGATTGGGCTGACCTACATGTACATGTACATTCGACAAACTGCTTTTTGAAAGATTTCTATGGAAATTCTTACTGTTTTTTTCTTGTGGGCAAAAGAAAAATTATCAGAAATCAGTGTAAAAAACAATTGTGTACACAATGTAGGAAGAATATCATGCCTGTAATGTAACTGGTTAATACATGTATAGGTTACTGTATGCAATATGGACAAGTGATACTGAATGTCAAAACCATACATATGTACATGTACATACATGTACAACTAGTAACAATTGACAGAGTCATTTGCAGATAACCCATAGCAGGCAACGTTGTTGGTAGTGGACATGCACAAATTGTACAGATGCACAAATTGTACTCATTAATCTTTATGACTATGGTTCGATTAAAGGTACATGTACTATACAGGATTGGTAGAGCTGACAAAATAGTTGCAGTGATAAATTTGTGTGTGATCAAACATGTAGGGACAACGATAAAATTATTATTATTATCTATTTATTTATTTTTTTTTGGGGGGGGGGGAGGGGGGGTTTAGATTGTTTATTGAATATGACTTCATTACAGAGGGAAAATTTTCACTGAATTTTTTCCCCCATTTTTCCATAAACCAGTAAGTTTTCAGACTAAAACTTAACAACTATTTTTGTCCCCTTACCAATCCTGTATACCTTTTAACAGAGTAAACAAAATAACCAGTTTGAAACTTTACATTTGGGTGCATTCGTTTAGCTTCCCTGGGTCGACCCCGGTCTGCCCCGGTACATTCGAATAGCTTTGACGGGGCTCACCCGGGTCAGCCCCCGGTGCCCTGCTTGTGGAGTGGGTCACTTGGGGGTGACCTGAGGAGCATGCCGTCACCACGAGAGGGCGAGTTAAGCTTGGGCGATATCGATTTAATTTATTCACGATATATCGCCGACAATATATCGCGATATTCGATATAATCGCGATTAATTAAATTTGACATCATCAGTCTTCAAACTCCCAGTGAAAGTTGTAGAAGAGACAGTCATAGCATAAGAGAGGTGTAATAATGACCTATTCTTCTGGTTTTACTCAAAACCTATGGGGTGCAAGATGTTTCAGCTAGGAAATACATCACGATATTGCGATACTTAATCGATATCGCGATATATCGCGATATATCGCAATATATCGCGATATATCGCGATACATCGCGATATATCGATATTTCGATTAAAACCAAATCGAACCGATAACGAAATCGTTTCCAAATTAATATCACGTTATGCGATAATATCGTGATATCTCCCAAGCTTAGGGCGAGTGTGGTTGTTCAATTAGCTCTTGTCAGGGGATCACCCATGTGAGCACTGCGGGGTCGACCCAATGAAGCTCAACGAACGCACCCTAAGTTATAGCCCTGGCGGCCTTACACTTTCGTATTGTACTACAGTGACGTCCTGGACATCAGGGTACATTTCTGGGGCGGAAAATTTTCACAGCTTCATAACTCAAATCTTACCTGCAAGAAAGCACCAATTTCAACAAATTCACATTCCATGGCAGCATATGTTTTTCTGCGGTGGGTTTTGATCGTCATATATTCTTCACAAATCCGTTATTTTCATGAAATAATGCAGCTCCCAACGTAAAGGAATTCCCGTTTTTGTTCGTACTCTCACAGTCTGCAGTGTGTACGGAAGACGCACGACGCGCACATTTTGAATTGTGTTGCGTGTTAAAGCTGTGCAGTCAAGATACGGTGACCAAGAATTCATGCGTCTTGCACGCGAATGTATACGCGTACGCACGACAACAGACAACACTGTGAGAAATCGATCGAAACGGGAATTTGTTTACGTTGGAAGCTGCATTATTTCACGAAAATGACGGATTTGTGAGGAATTTATGAGGACCAAAACCCACCGCAGAAAAATATATGCCGCCATGGAATGTGAATATGTTGAAATTAGTGGCTTGTTGCAGGTAAGATTTAAGTTATGAAGCTGTGAAATTTCTCCGCCCCAGAAACGGGCCTCAATAGTTAGGACTCTGTTCCTGTGTACAGAGAAAGAGTCCTATATAGGGCTACCTAAGTTACTGCTCTATTTGAAGACACTTCATTGTAGACAACATGAACAAACTAAAGGAATGTATGTGTTGATGATGGCTGTTCAAAATATCAAAATGCTACCATGCCAGCCAAGGTATATTTGTAAACAAGTGATGTCGCGTGCGTGTTGCATCGTCTACAGTTCTATCCACAATGCTCAAATAACATTCTCTTAACATTTCTTTGAGTAAATGGCAGCCATGTTGGACTCTGGTCTTGAGGTTAGTGGTTATATGAGTTCCCAGTTAATTTCTTTGTTTATTTGAATCTAGTGTTTTTTTCTCTGTATAAAAAATTCAGGTGAAGTGTTTATAGCAGAGTTGTGAAAATTTTCACTGAAACTGCTTTTTATTTACCGTTTTGTTTAACATGGAAATTGCTGGCCTGGAATTTCAAGGAGGCAATGGAGGCCAGGGCCTCAGTTGCCCTTGTTATAGCCTTGGTGCCCCTTCAAAAGTTTCCCATAGACTTTAAGAACTTCCAATGGAAGCGCCCATTTTCAAAATAAAAAAGGCCTTGCACTCTCAAAGATGAAATTCCAGGGCTGAAACTGCATTTTTTTGCCAGTTATTTTCCCTTCTATGTATTCCAGTGAAATGCTGGCCTCTCGTGGGGAAAAGCTAACAAGCATCGTATGGAATCCAACATGGCTGCCCTTCTCCAGTGATGTCACATGCAAATCTACTTATAATGGATGTGTTGTACCTAGGGTCACCATTACACAGGGTGGAATGACTGGAGTCAGAATCAAAGGAGGACTGGGGGGAGTGGGCGGAGCCTCTGAAACAAAAATCGGTGGTGAAATAAATTTAATATGCTTGATGAATATCCTGTTCTGTATGGAAAAGAAAAATAGAGGAATGATTTGAACCAAAAGCAAAATGAAAAATGTGACACTAAAGCTTATGTGGAGTGCGTAACGTACGTTACATCAAGTACATTTGCATAATGTCTTGATCAAATAAAATAAATAAATGTGTGCAACCTAAAGAACCAAATTACAGTTATGAAATGAAAAACATTAAGCCATTATAAGCCATTTTGTGCCCCAAAATGCATGGGCGAACACGGGGGGCCAGACTAGTTGGGTTGTGTTGACCCAAGAAAACTGGTCCCTCTCTCAATACACGGCTCTGACCACATCGATTAAAGAGCGCCCTCTATCAAATGTAGGTCTAAAACTCAGCAGCATCCATCATAACCACAATACGACAAAAAAAACAATTCAAATTAACAAAACAAAATACCTAACAGCGCCGTTAGTGCCCTGGTGCCCCTTAGAGTACTGGGCGGAGAGCGTGGAGGGGCTGAGAACGACCGACTGATGCCCTTGTTTAGTCGCATCGTGTTGGTGATGGTGATGATGGTTGGTGGAGGTGGTGTTGGTGTTGTGGGAGGAGCCAAAGCGTGTGGCTACTTCGTGCGTCGTTAGCCAAGTGAATCTGAGCATGACGAATGGATTAGTTTGGTTAGTTCGGTGCGTGAGTGCTCTTTGAGTCCGCTGGACTACGGTGTACTTGTTAAGGAATGGACGTTAGAACTCAATCAAAGCATGGAGGCTCAGTTTCTCAAATACAAATCAGGTTAAATAAACTTTATTTTGTGACTATGGTCTTCTGCTTAAAGCCATTGGACACTTCCGGTAAACAGTATTGTCCAAGTCCCACACTTCGTGTATCACAACTTATATACATTATAAAATAGCAAACCTGTGAAAAGTTAGGCTAAATCAGTCATCGGAGTCGGGAGAAAATAACGGGAACACCCACCCTTGGTTTCCGCACGTTTCGCCGTGTCATGACATGTGTTTAAAATAAATCCGTAATTCTCGCTATCGAGAATTGATTTTGTTTTAATGTTTTCTCAAAAAGTAGAGCATTTCATGGAATAATATTTTAAGAGAAGTCTTTCACCATTACTTCTGTAAACCCTGTAAATTATTTGTAAATCTGTGAACTTTTTTTCTTTTTTTTTCTGTAGCGAAAGTGTCCAATGGCTTTAACAGGCAATTGAACATGTTGAAGATGAGGGTATAACTAAGTAAAACTTAAGTAGGATGTGAAACTTTGCATGGTGGAAGTATAACTACATGTACATGTAAGAGAGGTTTGTGGTAACACCATGGGTGTTACAGTAGTGTTGGTTCAAAAAGAGATACATGTATTCACTTGGTCGTACTGCAAACCTCTCCTACATGTCTTAAACAAAACTTAAATATTCAGTCTATGAAACTGTCTAAGCAGTGGTTGAAGTTGTCCTCTGTTTTGGCCACGAACATTAAATGCCATGTTATTATTTACAATATGAGTGAGATGAGATACATGTACTGTACATACAGTTAGATGGATATTCCACACAGAAATATGAATGGCTTGTGGGATGTAAGATGGTTGCAGACTTGTGATATGAGATTTCACTGCCAGACACATTACATTAATGTCAATGAAGTGAGATGAGATACAATGTGTATAGATTCTGTACAAACATGCTAGTCCAATGACCCCCCAATGACGCAGTCTGCAATGACTTCCCAGCAAGCTATAGTATTCGACAAACCCGCACAAATTTGGACGATTTGCAAAAAAAATTATAAATAAAATTAATTTTTGTTCTTCCTGTTTACTAATTTCACAAAAATCATTGAGAGAACAAAAATCTAACTATTTTAACATTGACTGCCCCCTTGAATGGCCCCCTGTAAGAGGGTCAACACCACAAAGCTATGTAATATCTCATTAGACTGTATAACACACAGTGACATAGACTCCCGAACTGGCGGAACCAAGATTATTGTGATGATAACGTCGGGAAATTTGGGTCAACAGGCCTATTACATGTACATTACATACCATGATGACCATGTATTGTATGATTAGCTAATTACAAACTGCCCTTTTTTAACATCATGCGCTGCCTCCTGGCAAAAATAATAAGCATGGTAACAAAGGAGCTTTTTGACACAAAACAAATTAACACGATTGATCAGTACTGCACAACACAATCACCCGATGCACCTTTATCACATAGCGTCCATCTTGGATTTCCAATCAAACGTCTGCGGAATTCAATCCCGAGGCTTAGATCCACAATAGACTGGTGCCATCTGGTTTTGAGATTCTGAACGTGATCATTCCCAAGAGGGTGTCTGGGAGCCAAGATGAACATGCGTAGGGATGAAGTGTGATAATGGTGCATCGAAGCCACAGTTAATAGCATGCAATGTGTGATGATGATGATGATGATGATGATGATGATGATGATGATGATGATGATGATGATGACGATGATGATGATGAATTTCCAAATAAACTCTCCTGGGCCCAATTTCATAAACCCTGTAAGCATTAAACATTTGCTTAGCACAGAAAACAATTGCTTAACAGAAACAGGTTACAAGCCCAAAGTAAATTAGGTTTGCATTGTTGTGACTGGTTGTTGTGACTGGTGCCCCACTCAAATCTGCTGTCAACAGGGGCTTGTTGCCACCTACCCCTGGGGCTGAAACAGGGTTACATGTACCCTCTTCACAGACCGTAAGGATGTAGGCATGGGTATCATCCACTAGGAGCCTGGCTGGTGGAGCAAAATACATTATGGCACTTAAAGTGCCTTGCTCAAGTGTCATGGCTCGAACACCAAAGCTTGGGTCCGGTGAAATAGACCGCTCGGCCACGACACAACACAATTCTTTTGCTATAGACATCACTGAGAAGGCCCTATAGCATGGATCTCTATGTACAGGAAATCAAACTAAGAAAGCTGCAGTAAGAATTGCGTCTGATTGAAGAAAAGACAAAAACCAATGCCCACCACCTTCAATTCCCCCGAGTCCTGTGACTTAGAATGATACGTCTGCCATAACTGAACATACTTAGCGTTATTGAGCGACTGTCTAGACAATCTCTCGTTCTGCTCCTGCCCTCGCCTCTTCTCATCTTTTGTTGCTATGTTACTGAGATACTTGAAGATGTGAACTTTTCCTCTTGTACAGACCTGCATATATAAAATAAACAAGGCAGGAAAGATTTGTAATGGTTGCAGGCCTGGGATGACACCAAGGCCATGTACATGGGCCATGGCGTCTTTTGGCCCCCTGGGCTCGATTTCAAAAATACTTCAGATTGATCCCAAGTGCAAATCCATCTTAATTGCAAAGCAAAGTATAGTCACAATATAAATCATTATGGTAATACTGACAACACATCTTAAAGAATTTGGGTACATGTACTTTTTGTAACTAAAAAACACAATGTCCACAGATTTACATTCAAACTTTGTTTGAAGATAATGATAGTAGAAAGCAAACCTTGAAGTATTAGTTGCTGAGGTGCTATACATGTTGTAGTTTTTGAGAAATGAGTAAAACAATGTCATGAAAATACATTTTTACATGCTAAAACAATTTTCGTCTCATGATCACTGAGACAAAAATTATTTTCATGACATTGTTTTACTATTTTCTCAAAAACTACCAACATTATCATTATCTACCATCATTATCGTCAAACTGTGTAAGTGTAAATCTGTGGACATTGTGTTTTTTGTCCCACAAAAAGTACACAGACCCTTTAAGATGAATCGTAGTGCTTTGTGAAAACCAGCCCCAGGTCTTGGCCTAAGGATTCCTGCAAAAGTTTCCCATAGACTTAGAGATTTTTCAAATGAAAGCGCTCTTTGCAAAAACAAAAATGGCCTTGCCCTTTCAAGGAGTAGTTTAGAGCATCAGATTCAAGTTCTCATGGATTCAAGTTCTTGTGGTTACAAGAAAGGCATCGGAGTGTGGGTTCGAATCCTGTCATGACACTTGTCGTGTCCTTCAGCCAGATGCCTTACTGTAATTGCTTCTCTTCACCCAGGGGTATAAACGGGTACCTGCTATGGTGGAGTTTGATATTGTGTATAAAATTAAAGAAACTGGAGCGCCATGGTAGCTCAGGGCTGTATACTCCGCAGGGAGCTGGGAAAGATTAAGGGGATGTTACTGGCCCAATGACCAGGGCACTGATGTAAAGCGCATTGATACATTGTACGTTATTTTGGAATGAGCTATATAAGAACTAACTACCATCAGGCCTGATATTGTACTTCACGGAAGCAACACAGGCGATTGCCTTCATACCCCCTGGTCATTGCCTTGGTGCCCTTGAAATGCTCCAATAGAAATTTAACAATTTCCTCATAGGGTGCCCTCTAACAAGGATAAAATGCCTTGGTGCCCTTGCCCTTTCCAACACGAAGCATACCGGCCTGCATCATTATTATTTTTTTTTTCTCACCTGAGCTGGAGGCATGTCCAGAGGATTGTGGTCTAACTTTAAGATTTCCAGCGAGTGGATATGACGATAAGAGGGTGG
This sequence comes from Asterias amurensis, assembly GCF_032118995.1. Taxonomy (NCBI): domain Eukaryota; kingdom Metazoa; phylum Echinodermata; class Asteroidea; order Forcipulatida; family Asteriidae; genus Asterias; species Asterias amurensis. The sequence goes on along the minus strand of NC_092659.1, from coordinate 6,581,284 downwards.
GATGAAACTGATCTTATTACACGACACGTCCAGCATCACCAGATTCAGCCTGCTGATTTCTGCAAAGACAATAGGGAAACCAATTGGGAAAAAATGCTAATTGAATGATGGAAACTAATAATAATACAGCATTTGTAAGGCGCACTTTCCTGAAAACCATGCAAAGGCGCCTTTTTAGAAATTAAGTTAAAGTATTGTCAAACTGTTTGGAAAGCAAGCATGAACAAGTGTGTTTTTAAGTTTCAGCTGGAGAAGAGAGGGTGCATTTGTCTGAATTCCAGAGTCTCGGTGCTATGCTGGAAAAAGCCCTGTCCCCGTAGCTAGCCAAGCGAGTTCGAGGAACATGAAATATTTCTGATAAAAAAAATCAACAGGGGGTAAAATTCATTTCAGTAGGCTTTTATAAAACTGAAGGGCAATTGTATAAACACATGTATACAGACTGGTGTACATGTAATTTGGCTGTCCTGCTGTTTGTTTAATACAGAATGCCTTTACTGAGCCGTTAAGCTGTGCATGTCAAAACCCAGCATGACTTCAGTGGCTGACAAATGACAACAGTTCAGGTGTTAAATGAGATTTAACTTTCTACCACCTTTTTCTGGTGATAAATTCCTTTTCTGTGTATTTGTATTAGCTTAGTAGTTGTACCTGGGCCGACAGGTTGACAATGAGCAAGTACGCCCATCACTCTCTCTGTACGCCCATCACTCTCTCTAAATACAGTAGTCCCCAATCACGAAATCTTGCTTACTAGAGTCAATTTCACTTGACTCTAGTAAGCAAGATTTCGTGATTGGGGACTACTGTATGTATAGTACATGTAGGCAACTGCAGAGAAAAGTATTTGGACATAAAGAAACAGTCTAAAACAACTCATGTGAGAGTGCCATTGTTAACTGTAGTTACCTTCTGGTAAGTGGACTAGGTGGTTTCTTCTGAGGTTGAGCTCCTTCATTGACACCATGTCTCCGATCTGCATCGGTAATGTGTCTAATTCATTACAGCTGGCATCCTGCACAAGTACAAATAAACAAATTATTTACAACCTGTATGAATAATACAGCTCTATAGACCCAATGCAAAACCACAATACACGTGCTTCTCCTGCCCGCCTTTTCGGGGGTCAAAGTAAGCACAAAAGGATGGTACACATGTTTACACACCAAGGTGGTCATAAACACATGTTGATACCATCCTTTAGTGCATGTTTTTACCCCCAAACTGGCAGACAGTGTGTGTTCTAATAAAACAGTAGATGAAAAAAATTGCATTCTTATTTTGATTAGAGTCTCCTCTCATTTTGATTCTAGTCTGGATGTTCCCCCTAGTTTGTGTGCTTAGCAGCTCTATGAAATTGGGCCCTGATGTCACACCTTGAGACCAGTGAAATAACCAAAGATCTGCTGTAGAGCCCATTGCATAATCACCTTTGACCTCGCATCATTTCACAAGGCTTTCATGGCTCTGGAGATTCACAGTTAAATCTGATGTACATGTCTATACTTAAAAAGCCAAAACCTGACCTCATCCTTTAGGGATAAGGACAGGGGACCAGTCTATTTTGATACTTACTAGATGCATTAAGGTCTTCATCTTTCCGACTGCAGGGGGTAACGCTACTAACTTGTTATTGCTGACTATTAAGACTTCTAGGTAGATTTCACATATCTCTATGGGTAGAGCTGACAGTGAATTTCGACTGCAAAAAGAATGAGAAAACACGAAAACACCAAGTTAGAGATTGTCAAGTTCCAAAAAGATTTAAAAAACAGTGCATTTAGAACTTCTTTTTAAAAATTACTCTCAGAAATTTACCAGTTATTTGACAAACCTTTCGAAACCATTCAACTAAGTTATAAAATACATTATTGTATCTGTACATGTCGGGTTGGCAGCATTAATTAATGGTTTTAAGTGTCTTGCTTTATTGCGCAAATGTCACGACCACCAGGGATGTGGGTTCGAATCCTGTTCATGACACTTGTGACCTTAAGCAAGACACTTCAATTAAATTGCTTCACTTCACCCAGGGGTATAAATTGGTACCTGCGAGGGTAAAGGTTGATATTGTGCTTGAAAAAGCCTTTGGGCATGTTGGGGCACTATGGCAGCCCAGGGCTACGTATATATATACTCCCCAGAAAGATTTCAAAAATGTAAAGCAAATTGATTGTAATGTACATGTTGTAGAATGCGCTTTATAAGAACTAGTTATTATCAGGCCTTGATTACACAAAGGTCCCGAAGGCCATGGCCTCTGTTGCCCTGGTCTTGGCCTTTGTGCCCCTTGAAAATGTTCCCATAGACTTTAAAGATATTCTAAAGGGAAGTGCCCTTTGCGAAATTAAAATAGCCTTGCCCTTAAAGATGAAATTCCAGGTCTGTATTACTATTTTGTGTGCTACACTCTATGGTACAGGTAAAATCAACCAGCCAATTTTCACGTCACTCAACTCTGTCAAAAGTACAATACAGCGTGACTATATAGGCATGTCAAAAAAAGGGGGCAATCTGGGTTCAATCTAATTATATTGACACAAGCAAGTCAGTTTACACCTGTATACACAATCATAATTCGCAGTGTGTACAGTGAAACACACATGGCACGACAAACTTCTGCACTTCCAATTTTGGACTTGTCCACCAGCTCGTTGGGAACGCTGATCTCCCAGTTTTTAAAGGGTTCGCACGACACAAAACATGTCCACAGATTTACATTAAACTTATACGGTTTTAAGAAAATGATGGTACAAAGCTTCCCTTAAAATATTCATTGCTAATAGGTGCTGTAGTTTTTAAGATATGAGTAAAATAATTCATGAAAATAATTTTTCGTCTCGGTGAGACGAAAATTGTTTTAGCGTGTAAAATAGATTCAAAAAATAGTTAGTGGCCTGACGTTTCGACCCTAGCAGAGTCTTTCTCGAAGGCTAAAACAGAATAGATTCACACGACTCTCCTGGAAACATTGCTCTGTGATTTTAATTTTTTGTCCCCAAAAACTTGACGACTAATGAAGATGTAAATTATATTACATACATGTACATTTTCATTCACAGTGAGTAGGGATTCATGTCATGGCCAAAAACTTGCTAGAAAAGGTAGCAAAACCCTTTAACCAAACGCACGACGATGGACAGAAATAGCCAAGGAGCGATTTTCCAGATGTACCAAAAAATTCGGACAGCTCATGGACTCCGCCACAGCTTCATCGTCGTGCCAGGAATACCTGGGCGGCATCCAGGGAAAAAAATATGTGCCAACGGGAAAAGAATAACTGTGATCGAAATGATTTATTTGGACAGGATCGTTCAGAGGTGGGAAATGTCAAGGTACAGGAGCCTGTGTTTATTTGGGAAGATGTTTTTAGCAGTCACTAGAGGTTTGCATGATGGACTCTTTTTAGGTGTCTCCATTAAATGTTGTGAAGTGCTCCAGAAAATTAACATACTTTTTCAGGCCTTGAACGTCACTCTTGAAGGGGCACTGCAAATTGTTCTTCTGGTTTTGTAAGGGGCACTCTAAATAGTGAATTTGTATTTGAGCTTTGCAAAGGGCACCACAGCAAAAAAGCACAGGGCACAACAACAATGCAAGACTTTTGAGACACTGGTGGCAGCAGACATAACTATCCTTTTTTTGCGGCCTTGAGCGTGCTCGCATTATATGCTCAGTATTGCGCAGAGGTCTGAGCATGCGCAATAGGCATTTGCCGTTTACATTGTAACACAGCTAGCGCAGAAATTTGGCTCTTTCTTAAACAGTAAGCGGAGAATGAAGATCCTAAGCGCAGAATTGGGCTGTAAGCAGAGCCATCACATCGGGCCCTGATGGCAGCAAACGGGAAGGCAGTAAGCTATGCCTAATCTTACACGCCTGTACGCTTCGTTTTTGAAAGAGCGGGGGAGCCAAGGTATTTTCGGCTATGAGGAAATTGTAATTTTCTTCTGCATTTCAAGGGCACCAAGGCAATGACCAAACGCCTCCGTTGCATCCATGAAATATCAGGCCTGATCTTGGCCAAACATTTGCAAAGTAAAGGAAGCATTGTCGCAGAATACTCATCTTTTGGCTCACGTACATGTACTACACTTTACAGGTATTGTGTACATGTAGCTGAAGTACAATGTACACGTACCAGCAACTCTTACTGTTTATTTTTACCATACATTACAAACACAATCGAACATGTTATTATGTTTGCATGATGTCATGGATGTAGTCAAATTAATTTCCTGTTACATAAATTAGCAAAGTACAAACTTGGGTTACATGTACACATGTACTATATGATATGTTACGTACTGTATGTTTAAATTCTAAAGGCAATGTTTGGTAATTGTCAAAGACCAGTGTTCTCACTTGGTGTATCCCATCATAACCATAAATTAACAAGCCTGTGAAAATTTGGGCCCAATTGGTCCTCAAAAATGCAAGAAAATTATGAAAGAAAAAACGTCCCTGTTGGACAAATTTGTGTGCTTTCAGATAGGAATAAAAGACTTAGCTGGCTAGAAGTCTTTTAGTATTTTAGTGAGAAATTACTTAATTTCTCAAAAACTACGTTAATTCAGAGGGAGTCGTTTCCCACAGTGTTGTATACTATCAACAGCTCTCCAATGCTTGTTACCAAGTCAGTTTTTAAGTTAATATTTGTTTTGAGTAATTACCAAACGTGTACCTTCCCTTTAAAAATTCAAAATAGTTATACTCATACAAGTAGGTCTAACTTTTACAGGCATAATATTTGGTCCTTGAGAAAAGTTAGGAACATTTTATTGAGTACATTGAAGCATAGAGAAAGGAGTATGACATCTTTAGCATCACTCTTATAGAAACTGTAGCCGGAGCTGTAGCCATCAATTTGGATACAGCTGTGGTATCTTCTGACTGTTTCTGCCGATAAGCACTGACAGGTGAATTGTGGAAATTTACGACCACTCAATAAGTTGAGTGCTTTTTTTCTTCAACATCCAGCAAAAAAATAATAAACAACACTAAAACACTTACTTTCTATTGTATCCGAGTGTACAGTGAGGCCAGTGTTTTTAGCATCGGGTCTGTAAACTTATAAATTAAAATAAACAGCACTAAAACGCTGTTACTTTCAAATGTTTCTGAGTGTACAGTTGGGCCAGTGTTTGTAGCATTAAGATCTGACTCGAAAGCTCCAGCACCGATGTCTAACATTTGAGCCTTTGAGAAAGACTCTGCTGGTGATCAAAACGTCACGCCATCAACCAAACAAGTTTTTTTCATTTTGAAAATGGCAAATGACATTTGAAAAAAATAACTACCGAAAGCCAATTGAAGATATTTGACAAGAAGAGCACTCAGTGTCAGTTACTGTCAGACTGGTTACTGTTGACATGTATATCTGTACCTAATCTGTGTCTACATGTACCTCATGGTATTAAAGGGACACGTTGCCTTGGATCGGACGAGTTGGTCTTAGTGTTTGAAACCATTTTGTTATAAAATACTATATGGTTAGATAGATATTTTAAAAGTATAGTATAATGATCCACACACGTATCACTCGAAGTTGCGTGGTTTTCCTTTTACCTTGTCGACTAACACAGTCGGCCATTTATGGGAGTCAAATTTGTGACTCCCATAAATGGCCGACCTTGTTAGTTCATAAAGTTAAAGGAAAACCACGCAATTTCGAGGCAAATTTGTGTGAATCATTGTATTCTACTTTTAAAACATCTTTCTAACCAATATGCATTTTATAACAAACGGTTACAATCGCTTTTTAAAGACCAACTCGACCGATCCAAGGCAACGTGTTCCTTTAAGGTCTCAATCAGTTATCATTACATGTAGCTTCATCTGTCAAACCATTAGATAACGTACGCAGGTCTGATACTTCACTGAGGCAACGAAGGCGATTGCCTCAATGCCCCCTGGTCCTTGCCTTGGTGCCCTTAAAATGCTCTGAGGCCCAGTAGAAATTTACAATTTCCTCATAGGGGGACTGCCCTTTACCAAGGAAAAATGTTGTGTAGTGTCCTTGCCCTTTGAAAACGAAGCATACAGGCCTGTGTGTAGTGTGTACAATGTAGCTTATCCATGTCTATCTATGTGGTAATACTGTCCCAATCAATTATCATTAGCTTCATCTGTCAAACCATGTACATATAAATGATACATGTTCATGTACTGCGAGTCCAGTGAACTCAACTCTCATGTTTTTATGGCATTTCCTCAATTACAGTTTTCCTCAAACCCATGTTTAATAAAGGGATGATGCACACACATAGTAAAATAATATGTAAACAAAATCTTATTTTTTCTTATTTTTCTATTTGTGCATGATGTACATAATACAATGTAGGTTTGGGGTTCATCAGGCCTTCTGTAAAGTAATGTACGATGTAGTCCACTTGACAAGTAATCTGTACAGTTTACTTGCCCCTAAGAAGTTTTAGTAGCCCTGATTTCAAACACGTATTGTAATTAATGTATTTCTGATGTATCAACCTTTTAACACAATTTATTATTTACATCTGAAAAGGGAGAAATATGTATGTATTGAGCATTCTAAACAAATTGTACATGTGTAGGTTGTACAGTTGTTAGTAGCCCACCGGACAAACTTCATTAGGTGACAATGTTAAACCAAAAGTCAGAGAGGAAGATGGACATGGTAATATGCACAATAATATTGACAATGACATAAAGACAATCAACTACATAAGCCTCCTGACTGGGTTTTCCCCCTTCTAAGTAATGAACATTGTACAGTCAGGATACAAACACATCCGCAATGGGCACTTCCCTTTAACGCACAGTAAGGAACAGTTAAGCAACAAAATTTGCTTACCGCTAAGCAGCTCTATGAAATTGGGCCCAGGGGTCTCCCTATGCACTTGCTAGCATATTTGGCCGATATGTGGACTTAGGGCTTTTAGGCACGAATTCATTTTGTTCATCAAAACATGGAAAGATTGGTTTACTGTATCTTCAGGGAAATGTTTGCAGAAAAAGGGAGAGTTGGCAGTTTAGGTAATGTCAGAAAACAGGCTCAATAATGAGGCCCCTAGACAATCCCTTTAAAGTCCTCTGGAATGTCATGGTAATCCAATCAGACAATGGGCAAATAATAGAGACATCTCTCTCCACTGACCCCCAGAGGCAAAAAGAAGAGTCAATACTTTAAGGGTAATTGGATTATCAAGCTAAGGATAATTGGGGCTGTGAGGTCAGGGCAGCTTCTCCTAAACACACATCTTAACTCACTCATCAAGTTTATAATGGTTGCCAAATATTTAGATTATCTGGGATAGGGAAACAAGTGTGTAGATTTGTTGTTTAATCAGAGCATGGAGCTACATATGTATGATCAGAGGTGTGAGTAAGATTTGTGATCAAAGGTACATGTACATACAATGTCTTTGTTATGGGTGTTTTATTGTCAGTGTAGTACATGTAACACTGATTTACACAATTTTCAAGGAAGATAATAAAAGTCAGCCCTCGAAAGTTTTGAGAAGGGTTGAACTCTTCAATTGGTGGGTCAGATTCGGCAAAGAGGATTCAAGAAAAAAAAGTGCAAACACAAAGGTGGATCAGACACAGCAATCCAATGTGGTCATTTCCGGTTTTGCTAGGATTGACAGGTTTCTGATTGTCTTTTTGAAACAAAAATGGAATCAGAGCTGGATCAAAGGCAGTGGACACTATTGGTTTTGTCAAAGACCAGGCGTGTATCTCACATATATGCATAAAATAACAAACATGTGAACATTAATTTTGAGCTCAATCGCTCATCAAAGTTGCGAGATAATAATGAGAGAAAAAATGCCTTGTCACACGAAGTTGTGTGCTTTCAGATGCTTGGTTTCGAGACCTCAAATTCTAAATCTGAGGTCTCAAAATCAAATTCGTGGAAAATTACTTCTTTCTCGAAAACTACTTTACTTCAGAGGGAGCCGTTTCTCACAATGTTTTATACTACCAACAGCTCCCAGTTACTCGTTACCAAGTAAGGTTTTATGCTACTAATTATTCTGAGTAATTACCAATACTTCAAGCACTGGCGAAAACATGACACAAGATCTTGATCTACTACATGTATGGTTCCGACACAAATGCCAGATCTCAATCCACATTTCTGGATTGAGAGTAAACGGACTACTACAGTCTTGTTGATTTTTCACCACATTTCAATACCTGACAGCGTGGGTGAATGTTTTCCATCAAGAAAAAAGTCCCTTTATGTGGAAAGATCAGTGGGGCCAACACCCTGAACCCTTGCTTTCATAACCGAGACACTAAATCACAACCCGAAGGCTTGATTACTTTGCTTAACAAAGACCAGTTGAAATGTCACTTGCCATTTTCAGAGGCAAGTGTGACAACATAAAAAGGTGTTTCAAAGCTGTAATGTAAGTAAACTTGTCTGTGCAGCAAAGGTGAAACTTTCTCATTTTAAAGAGGACTGTTGTACTCAATTCTGTTTAGATGATATTCCCATTTAGGGAACACAGCAAACTCCAACGAGAGGATACTTTATAGGCCTATATTATAAACACCAAGCTGGCAATAACTGATCTCTCTCACACTAACAGTTGGTTTTAAGACACTGGACACTATTGGTAATTGTCAAAGACCAGTCTTCTCACTTGCTGTATCTCAACATATATGCATAAAATAACAAACCTGTGAAAATTTGAGCTAAATCGGTCGTCGAAGTTGCGAGATAATAAGGAAAGATAAATCACCCTTGTCGCATGAGGTTGTGTACATTCAGATGCTTGATTTGGAGACCTCAAATTCTAAATCTGAGTTCTCGAAATCAAACTCGTGGAAAATTTCTGCTTTCTCAAAAACTACTACACTTCAGAGGGAGCCGTTTCACACAATGTTTTATACTACCAACCTCTCCCCATAACTCGTTACCCAAGTAAGGTTGTATGCTATTAAATATTTTGAGTAATTACCAACTGTGTCAACTGCTGTTAATGTCTATGATTATAAATTGCACAAATTAAGAAACTGTAAGATCAAGTAACTAGATGTAAAAACTTGCTCTAGTCATTGTGAAATCAGCAGTTATGGCTTGGTAGGATTCGAAATCTGGCACAACCTTGTGATTTAAATTCCTGCAGTCTAAAAATTAAACCACTTGATCACGTTGAAAGATTTTTACCAGAATTATATTCAATAGGAAAACACGGCTTTTCCGGTTGCGAGTTCACCGGCCTGACACTGAAATAACTGGCCTCTGGGCTGCAGTCTGATGTTAATTTCAAGCTCTAATACATGACCATGTGTACAAAAATAAAACATATTGACCCTATACATATTTTTTGTTCTACAAAACGTTTGCGACCTGTATCTTTGTAATTTGTTTTTCAGAAGTGAAAACAAATAAATAAGAATGAGAATGTTTCTGTATTTGAAATTTCATGCGATGAGGCACACAAGGCCTGGAATTTTGATCTTATTTATAGGCAAGGCCATTTTCTTTTTTTCCCGAGTGAAATTCTAACTCCATTAACAATCTAAATACAGAATCGCCAAGGTCTAGACTATGGACAAGAACTCAATTATTGACTTTGACATTTGAAGCTTGTTACAGAGGGACGACAATGTGTTCAACGTGTGTGTGTGTTAACCATGGGGTTCTAGACAGAATTCATAGGGTTTTCAGGCCTAAACCTTTTGAGGAAAAAAGGGGCAGGCTGCTTTGGATATATGCCTTTATCAAAATTTCTGGGGGCAACCAAGGACTAACTCACAATGACTCAAGGGGCACTGAGGCCAAAAGAATCAACCAATTTAATTGAGAATATAAAAGAAGAAATGTAGGCCTACTCGCTAGTTAAGATATCCATGATGACAGGTTCATTTTTCTAAGGGTAACGCGACCAACTCTGCACCTGCAGGGCATTGCAGCCGCATTGGCCCTGGGTAAGTTTAAAGGAACACGTTGCCTTGGATCGGACGAGTTGGTCAAAACAAAAGCGTTTGTAACCGTTTTTTATATAATGCATATGGTTGGAAAGATGTTTTAAAAGTAGAATACAATGATCCACACAAGTTTGCCTCGAAATTGCGTGGTTTTCCTTCTATTGTGCGAACTAACACCGTCGGCCATTTATGGGAGTCAAAATTTTGACCCCCATAAATGGCCGACGTGTTAGTCGTCAAGGTAAAAGGAAAACCACGCAATTTCGAGGCATGTTTGTGTGGATCATTGTATTCTACTTTTACAACATCTTTCTACCCATATGCATTTTATAAAAAACGGTTACAAACGCTTTTCAAAGACCAACTCGACCGATCCAAGGCAACGTGTTCCTTTAAGGCCAGGAGGTTTTATGATCATGTCAAAATTGTTACAAAAATTGGAAGTTGAACAAATAAGGAATCCTGATTGCTAATTTGCAGTGACCCCCCCCCCCCTACATTAGAAGTTTAATTTAAAGAGGATGACAGGGTGTCCAAAAGCATCACAAACATGGCTTCCAAAAATGATTAAAAGAAGTGTGTATAGTTTTATTTTCTTAACAACAAACTACAAAAATCATAAAGATAAAACCATTTAGAATGCCCCTGATTACAAAAACATAAAGCCCGATACAAATTTTGACGTCACAACTTTGCAACGAATAATTCAAAAGAGTTGAGCACAGTTCAAATCCTCTAAAATAATCGCAGCAAAAACGGAGCTGTGATGTCGAAATTTGTATCGCGTTCGCAGGGAGTATGAACCAGGCTTAAAGACACTGGACACTATTGGTTATTGTCAAAGACCAATCTTCTCACTTTGTGTATCTCAACATATGCATAAAACAACAAACCTGTGAAAATCTGAGCTCAATTGGTTGTCGGAGTTGCAAGATAATAATAAAAGGAAAAAACACCCTTGTCACACGAAGTTGTGTGCTTTCAGATGCTTGATTTCGAGACCTCAAAATCTAACTCTGAGGTCTCGAAAACAAGTTTTTAAATGGAAAATTACTTCTTTCTCGAAAACTACGTTACTTGAGAGGGAGCCGTTTCTCAAAGTGTGTTATACCATCAACGACTCCCCATTACTCGTTATCAAGTAAGGTTTTATGCTAATAATTATTTTGAGTAATTACCAATAGTGTCCACTGCCTTCAAGTCTGGTTAAAATTCCTTATAATGTAGTTACTCACCTTAAATTTAAATATGTAAGCATAAGTAACCTAGAAAACGACTCTGGAACGATTCTGATGGCATTATTGTAACAGTTTAGTCTCTCCAAAGAAAGATATTCGCACACTTCATCCGGTACTTCTGTAAATCTGTTCTTTGAAATATCTGAAATGGAAAATGGAAGAAAAGAGAAGGAAACAAAACGTTACTCTAAATGAAGCCTGAATGTATTTCAGATCCTGTTCATGTAGCCAAACTCTTATGGTCAGGTCATACATGTAGATTGGTACTGTATAATACAGTTTACAGAGTCCGCTGTCGCGATAATAAACAATAAAAAGATTGTTGAGGTAGATTGTTATAGACAAGATTAATTAAAGAAAGATACATTAAAAGTCACATGTGAATGTTTTCAGCAGAATACAGTGTCTATTTGCAAAATAGCAAAATACTGTCACGATGTTTACTTTTTTTCACAAGGGTCGAATCCATTTCACATTTAGTGAGGCGTCAACAGGTACAAAACCACATCCTGGCCGCAGCATTTCTGAATTGACACCAACCCTCAGAAATCTGAGAAACGCTTCATGCATAAATTGTTTCTCAGATTCAATGTATGTTTTCGGATGAGAAATTATCCAAAACATATTGCTTCGAAGGGCACATATACTTTCTCAAAATAGTTTATACTACAAATCCGACAGAGCCTGCAGTTCTTCTCACCGAGTTAGTTTTTATTTCAGTTTTTGGGTATTAACCAACATGTATGATGAGCCTACCTTTAAAAAGTTTTATCATCATTGCCGGATGGATTGACGGAAAACAAAATTTAAAAAGTAAGGTGCATTTCCTTTTGTATTTAAGTTGTATGTTTTTTCTATTGGCAGCAGTCAGATGCAACTTTTTAATTTGCAAAAGAGGAGGATAACGATGGCTCAATCACACATGAAAAATCAGCTGATCATGGTATAGACGGGCGTTTTTGTTATTGACTAACTTAGGCTTGGTGGTCAAGGTACCATGCCAACGAAAAACAGCATGCTGCCCTATCAGTCGATGATGTCATCGTCAGCCAATCACCCGTGCAAGAAAACCATTCTGTCTAATAGTTGGCTTTTTCATAAGGTGAGATTTGGATTAACGGTGGAAATCGCTGTATCCTGACTGGACTAGGAACGATCCGATCTCGGTTTAAACATTTCCAGGTAGAATATGAAATAATCTATCCATACACACTAATTGGGGACTGTTGCCGACGTTCATAACGGGAAAATTTGCCGTGTTTTTGTGACTTGTTTTCTCCGTTTTTGAAGCCATTTTTCACATACAAATTTCTCTATTTAAAAAATGAGTTGCACCGATTTTTTTAATACATAACGACAGATATGCTCTTTGTCTCAATTTCCTGGTATATTATTTTGGTTGAGACTTTCCAGAAAAGGCAGAAAAAGACTGAATTTCAGAAGCCCTTTGTACTAATTAGTATTCAAACCGAGGTCACGCATGAACAATCACGCCTACTCGCGCAGATAAATTACAAAGGAGACTTATTAAATCGAGTGTTCTGCGGGTGGACTGACAATGCATGCATTCCCGAGTCCAGACATTGACAACAACCTACATGTAGGAAACTGTGACTACTGCAGAAATTTTTCTCAATGGTTTTCCTTTTATGAATATATGTAAGTCGATTATTGAAAACCACTCATGCACAAATTATTTCACACTTGTTCATAAATAAATCTTCCAGGTGTTTGTCAACTAAAAAAGTCAAATGTATTTCGTAAACCACACTGGTTTTAGAGAGTTCATCACCAGTTTAACCCTCCAATTTTAATGTACAGTGTACATATGTACAGTATGCACTATTCAGCTATTGCAGTACACGTACAATGTATGTAGAGTGCCAGAGTAGAGTACATGTAAAGCTGTATTTAGGCATAATATTCTTGGGGGAAAAAAAGGCAAATTTTATTGAGTGAAGCAATGACCTTCTTTACACATGGTGTAGGCTTTTTAATAGCCTATTTAATCACAATTTTTAAAATTTTCCAAGGGCAAAAAAAAAATCAGCGGAAATAAGTCTACAAAGTAGGAAGAATCTCATGCTAACTTGTATCAGAAAACAGCTAAAAACAAAGTTCATGTTTTATCAGGGTGGTTATATTATATATAAATTGTTTCAAAGGTACTTTGAGTTGCCAAAATCAGACAATTTGGAATCTGCATTCAAGAAGTACGGCACGTACAAAAGCCATGCACAGTAGTTGATGCACTGCAATATTTTGAATTACAATCATGGCCTTGTGTGACCCTTAGGAAGATTCAATTTATCAACAATGCACCCTCTAGGCATATATCCTTAATGATGATAAACTCTGGGTGTCAAACGACCAAGTGGCTCAAAATTACAGATGTTCACATTTATTAGAGTTTGTTTTGCACCTGTACACGTACTGTTTTTATATAAGGTATTCTGGTATTAATTCTCAAAGACAAGGGCCCAACTTCATAAAGCTGTTTTAAAGCAGAAAATACAAAGCAGAGAAAGGACCATAATATAACAAGAATTATATTTCTACGAAGTTCTATGCACAGTTCCATGTTTGTCACAGTAAATAAAATTGGGGGAAAAAATACTGTTTCCACAAAAATTGTTTTAAATCGGGTGCATATGATTTGTTACATCAACACACACTGTATCAATGCATCTTACAATGTATAAATAGACAGTGACCTTAACACCAACCTACATCATGTTGTGTGTACTACACACATCTTGATGGGGTTTGGTCACTATGGCAACAGAGATCCCTTTTTCATTGGAATGTTGATTAAGAACTTACAGTGTACTTACACATGGTATCCAAATGTACCATCAGCTGAGAAAAATCTTTACTGCGAACCATTGCCAGGCCTGATGCTTCGTTTTTGAAAGGGCAAGGGCACCAAGGCATTTTCTTCTTTAGTAAAGGGCACCCTATGAGTAAATTGTAAATTTCTACTGGAGCATTTCAAGGGCACCGAGGCAATGACTAGGGGCAACGGAGGCAATCGCCTTCGTTGCCTCCGTGAAGTATCAAGCATCACTAAAATAATGAAGCTTCAGCTCGCCTGACCCCTTTTCTTATCATCTTGGATGGTCTCATCAAGTAATATGTTTCGAGGGAAACTGATTGGATTGGGTAAACTGAAAATAATTTGGACTAAAATTGACTAGGAACAACAGGAGTTGAACCTACAACAATAGGATTAATGTGGTGGCACTTAACCAACTGAGCTACATGTCAACTGGTGTACATTGGTTTTTCTCCCGTTTTTTACCATGATCGGGATACCTTGTCAATTGTCAATGGTATTTGGTTTAGGACTTCTGTAGAGCCCTTTATCCAGTGCCCACACGTTTTTTTCCTTTGGAAAAGGCAAATCTGAGAGAAATTACCAATTTACATTATTAGCCCTTTCCAAAATAAAAAATGGTAAGTCACGTCCTCTCAAAGTTTAAATTCCAAGACTGTGCTAAAAGTTTGTTAATTATAGACAAAGTGAATTCAAAAGTAAAACACCCAATAAAACCAACCTGCACACTATTGGTATTAATTGTCAAAGACAAGTCTTCTCACTTGGTGATCTCACTTGAGCTCAATTGGTCATCGAAGTTGCGAGATAATAATGAAAGAAAAACACCCAAGTTGTCTAAAATCTAATTCCGAGGTCTTGAAACGCAACTTCGTGGAAAACGATTTCTTTCTCGAAAATTACGTCACTTCAGAGGGAGTCGTATTGTGTGTTAAACCTCTCCCCATTGCTCATTACCAAGTCCGGTGTTATGCTAATAATTATACTGAGTAATTACCAATGATGTCCACTGCCTTTAAAGCCATTGGACCCTTTAGGTAAACAGTATTTTCCAAGGCTCACACTTTGTGTATCACAACTTATATATCAAATAACAAACCTGTGGAAATTTAGGCTCAATCGGTCGTCCGAGTCAGGAGAAAATAACGGGAAAACCCATCCTTGTATCCGCACGTTTCGCCGTGTCATGACATGTGTTTAAAATAAATCCGTAATTCTCGCTATTGAGAATTGATATTGTTTAATTGTTTTCTCAAAATGTAAAGCATTTCATGGACTACTATTTCAAGAGAAGTCTTTCACCACTACCTTCTTTAAACCCTGTAAGTTATTTATAAATCTGTGAACTTTTATTTTGTTTTCTGTACCGAAAGGGTCCAATGGCTTTCAAACAGTAGCGTATACAACAAGTATGTAAATGTAGGCTACATTGTACAACATGTACTTAACCTATGATGCAACATGGCTGATGTACTTAACCTATGATGCAACATGGCTGATGACGTTAAGCCCCTAGTATTAAGGAAGTATCAGTCAGCCCGCTCGATCCCTTTATATAAGATTTCAAGCATGCCACGTCTGAAATAGAACAAGATGTGCTCCATTTGGACCATGATTCACACATTATGTCTGCAGTCGGCATCTAGACTTTCAGGGTTTTTACAGCTGTCTAGGACTGTCTAGGGCAGGCATTTCTTGAGAAACCTTTTTGTTGGATTTCAGTCACTTTATGGAAGCCGTGTCTGCATGAGCCTCTTCCCTGCCTGATTTCTTGTTACAATACCTGCACAAATTTATAAATTACATCATACATTGTACAGTACAGGTACAACACTATGTTCATTGTACAGTCTTGTGCTAGTCATAGAGTTATATATAAAACCAGAGGGCGCACTGGCCTTTAAACACGGCCCGGCATGCGCGCAGGCGACCATTTTCTAAGTTGACAAAACAGCATCGCACAGCGTGTGTTTCCGCGGCCATTTTGTAAGTTGACAAAACAGCATCGCGTAGGCGCTCAATAAACACAAACTCCAACGTGTAATTCATATTCACTGCGCATACACAATGGCGCGCGTGTCTCCTTGCGATCCCGTCGCGTTTGTGCAAGCAGCATCACCAGTTCGCCCTCTAGTTCTTATTTATATAACTCTAAGGTGTTAGTACACCACAGTTTATTTGCATCATGTTTTTGTTAGTATGCAAAACACTCTTTAATGTGTCTAAATTACATTGTACATCCCCTGTTGATAAGCCAAGTATCTTATAATTTATGCATACTTTTCAGAATGCGTTTGGTCGTAAAAAGATGGAAGAGCGATGATTTCAGGATGAGTTTTTTTTCTGTATTTTTATTTTGTGAACTGATTTTAAACTAAAATTCACTTACATGTAATGAACGCAAATTGTTCATCTAGTAAATAATATTTCAACATTTGTACAAAGCGCCATCCATTTACAAACGTAGTGATATACTATACGTATAGAGAAGTAGATCAAAGACTTATTTATTTGAGAAAAGTACAGCATTTTATTTTATTGTTGTTAACATCACAGAATTTAAAAGTCTGAATTGAGATATATGTAAGGAGAGGTCTTAAATTTCTCAATCCCAGACAACCATGACAACAAAAACATCCTTGGCCAATTAAAATGCACAGTCTGGTTACTAGACCAGTTAGGTACGGTACCTTACAAAAAGCTTACAGCACAAGGTGTGAGATGCTACTAAGTACATTACAGACAGTAGAGTGTAATTTGTACATTGTACACTGACTTAACATTCATGTTGTGATGTACACATGTCAGCCTACAATTTTAAGATGAAAAGCTCTCAATACAATCCTTCGTACATCACGCCTCATCACGCCTCATCGATGACTCAGCAGCCTATTATCACTTTCTTCAATCCTCCAACAGTTCAACTCTAGACTTTCATAAGTCTCTCACAGTTCTTTCCAGGTCTGACATCGTTCATCAACCTGAGTGTAATTATTTCTTTTGCTCTAAATCTAAAACAAGAGGACTGCATATTTCGTAGCTCTCTACAATGTATGGTTTTAAAAGAAACATTATTTCTACAGTATTATACATCATGTAAACCAGGCCCAGAATTAAACGTTATCAATTTTTTTATCAATCAGATTGGTTTTTAGGTAACTTTCTGCGGCATTGAGGAGAACAGCTCTGCTACATTGTGCGGTCACAGCAAATCTACACCGTGCGCCATTCGATTGTACACGCATACATGTTGACAATATTATTGTTCCAATGATTTGGGGTGTTCTGCCTTAAGCCTGGTTCCTACTTCCTGCAAATGGAAATGCGATACAAATGTTTGCGTCACATATTCACAACGAATAATTGGCAGCAGTTGAGTTGTGCTAGACTCTCTTGCAAATACATACGGTATCGCTGCGAAAAACAGAGTTGTGACGTCAAATTCATGTCAACATTGCGTTGCATTCATATTCACATTCGCAGGAAGTATGAACCAGGCTTTATACGCTGGACAGGAAAACACGGTAAGGGTGCATATTATAAAACATGTGGATTAAACATAAGCTCACACATCACTATGTCACTGAGTACATCATCCTACAACCTTTTCTGTCTGTGGACAGCCATGACTTCATCGCAAACTAATTGAGGAAGACAGTCCTGAATCACAATACAGTTGGATTAAGGGCAATTGATAGAGGGGTTACACACAAGGTGTATGGTCTGTGGTGATTGAATGAAAACAACTGCTGTCCCACTATGTTGATAGAGCAATATGGATAGGGGAAGGAAGAGGTTTACAATATTCACATCATCATGGCGTGCTTAGATGAAGAAAACAAAACTTAAAAGTTTGATTTTTTTTTTACATTCAACAGGACTTTGTCATCGGATGTATGTAAGAAGGTTAAATTCTACATTGGGAAAACATTTTTTTTCTGAGGTAATTCTAGCATTGAAAAAGTAAACAAAATTAATACATTTTTATTTGTTTTCCCCCCAGGCAACAACTTCTATGCTTCAATACTCTTGTTACTTGGACCAACTTTTTTAATGTGCCTGTAAATGATGTCTACAGTAAACTACATTACAGGTGGGCTACCTGCACATAAATGTTGTACCTCCACAACAACACCATTGTACTCACGTCACCCACCACCAAGCAAGACAAGCCTACTTTCTACAACAAGTTCTGCCAACATCGTTTGTTTTATTTAATACACTACTGCACATTTTGTTTGAAATCAGTGGTCCCAACAGAGAGATGGGTCTTGGTTTATAAATGCAGTCTCCTGTACATGTACTGTAAGGCCAAGTCAAAAAATTACCAGTTGATCGTCCGGATTTAAAAAAAAAAAACGAGGATGAGGGCCTTACTATTCACTTTTTACTATTTTTTTTCAAGATGGCCGCTTCCCGCTTAGTATTTCAAATCAAACAGGCCACCAGTTCTTCAGTTTGAATCAACCGCAAAGTCATTTACCTATTGTTGCATGAAGACCTGTGCTAACACTAACACTAACAGGGTCGGATAACACTAAAAAGGTTTGCTGGTAGGCAGTCACTAATATTGTTTTATGAAACAGACGGTTACAAGTGTTCGAGAGCATCACGTTAGATTCGGGAAAAGCTCCTAGGGCAGTCCGTTTGAAAAGATTGATAATTTTAAAATAAAATAAAATAAACTAAAAAAATTAAAAATTAAAAATCGGGAAAAAAAAACAAATAGTAAAAAAAAGGATGCGGCCCAAAAAAAGGATGCGGGCGGGGACGATCAACTGTTTGTTAGTTTTTTTGGCCTAGCTTACAATATGTCCATTCTATTTTGTATTTTTTTTTTACATGTAGTCGTCACACCATGAAACCATGGATGAATCCCACCTTTACTGCACGGCTCATGGCAACCTTGACCCTAATTTGTTGATAAATTCCAGACTTCCCCACTGGGAAATGATCATACACCCTCAGCATTACACATGTTCACCTATACAGTACTTGTTTTTGCATTGTGACCTTATATAGCCCATCATAGCCACATCTACCTTACTACAATGTACATTTTGTACACGATGGAGCCTACTATACTACACTACCAATGACCATTGATGTTGCCAGGCCACTATAAAATATACAGCACTTTTTTTAGCAGCATCATGATACTTTATTTAGCACAAAATTATGACATTTCACTTGTCCTTACATTGTACAGGCAACAGCCAATGCAGGCCTGATACTTCACGGAGGCAACGGGGGCGATTGCTTTCATTGCCCCTTGTCAATGCCTTGGTGCCCTTGAAATGCTCTCTGTAGAAATTTCCTCATAGGGTGCCCTTTGCCAAAGAGAAAATGCCTTGGTGCCCTTGCCCTTTCAAAAACTAAGCATACAGCCCTGCCAATGTACCACTGACTGTTATTACATAGTAGGATAGGGAGATTGCTTGAACTTTCTTGTCACTGGATACATTTGTACTCTTGACATGCTCTAAGATTCCTAGAAGGAGAATCGAGCCATGCAATGTGTAATATTAACCATGCTGAGATGACACTGACATTACATTGACATGTGTTCAAACAGTACCATGTAGACATTACACCATACTGTGCCATACTCTGTGGTGTACATCAATCTCAAGCTACATGCTTTTTAATAATATGCACAAAAAAACATATTGTGCAATTGTGATTTGCAATTGCATTTGTACAAAATATATTAAAACAAAATTCTCTACACCATTATACCACGGAGCTACACGTACAGTACGTATACTCGTTGAACGACTTTTCTTGTATTTAAAGGCAGTGGACACTATTGGTAATTACTCAAAATAATTATTAGCATAAAACCTTTCTTGGTGACGAGTAATGGGGAGAGGTTGATGGTATAAAACAATGTGAGAAACGGCTCCATCTGAAGTGCCATAGTTTTTGAGAAAGACGCAATTTTCTACGAATTTGATTTCGAGACCTCAAGTTTAGAACTTGAGGTCTCAAAATCAACCATCCAAACGCACACAACTTTGTGTTGACAAGGGTGTTTTTTTCTTTCATTATTATCTCGCAACTTCGATGACCGATTGATGTTAGTTATTTTATGCATATGTTGAGATACATCAACTGTGAAGGCTAGTCTTTGACAATTACCAATAGTGTCCACTGCCTTTAAAGCAACAAAACATACAAACTGTATCAATTGCTCACGATTCCAAAACCACAAATTTGCTGCTGACAAGTAGAATAGCTCCCGGGCTACCCGGGCGCTATTCTTTTTGTCATGCGCATTTACCATGTGCGTGATTACTTGCATGCGCCCTGTACAATTAGCAAAAATGACACCTGGCACGTGATGATGAATGGACCAGTATTAGAACTCAACTCTCGGTCATGAATATGAGGTACATGTATAAGAATAGCATATTATGTACACAACAGCTTCAATATTTTTGTGTGTGTCAGATCACCTCATTAATAATAATAATAAATAGTAAAGAACACTTAATAGAGTGTCGGTATCCGCCTCAGGAAGGCGCTCATGGCGCTTGAGGAGAGAAAGACAAATTAGGACTGAGGATTGTGTGAGTACATGTATGCCTGGGGTGCGTTCCACTCGCGCAAACGACTCGCAACTGTTCGCGCAAACGTTTTTTATCTTTTGAACGATTGGTGCTTATACGCGATGTCAATATGGCGGCGCCCTAAAATGAAGATGGCGCGCACCATACGTAGTTTTTTTTTTTACTTTGTTTTTGCTGCAATAGTCCTCTTTTTGACATCATTACATCAATTAATGAACTTTTTATTCCAAATCTGCATTATCATCCACTGAAAATACAATGTAATTATGTTTGTGACAAAGAAATAATACGGTATGCTTGTCCGCCATTTTAAAAACCACTCGCAAACACCTCAGAAGTATGTTCGCCTAAAGTTGCCAACGTTCGCCAACGGTGGCGGCAAACAACTCGTTCCACTTGAAATTGTTGGCGAACGTGCGCAACTGTTGGCAACGTTTGCGCGAGTGGAACGCACCCCTGTTTGAATAGGTGAGATTTTAAGTTTGTCTTGAATGTTGTGATGGATGGAAACGATTTGACAGTCAGTGGGAGTTGGTTCCACACCCAGGTTGATGCCACAGAAAATGACTTATTGCCCCAAAGAGTGGAAGTTCTGGGCTGATGAAGCATCATGAGCTCATTAGAATGCAGTCCAGTTACAAGTAGTACAACACCATACATGAAGCCCACACTCTTTCTTTTCTCCTTCAGCTGAGTGACCCTTCTTGCAAAATCTTGTTGAGACACCATTGTTTGTCCAGAGTCTACTAAGCATACAGTTTGAGGTCAAGACCCCCTTTTAACAAGTGAGACTGATCCTGGTTTTAAGAGGCAATTAAAGGAACACCTTGCCTTGGATCGGTCGAGTTGGTCTTTGAAAAGCATTTGTAACCGTTTGTTATAAAATGCATAATGGGTAGAAAGATGTTGTAAAAGTAGAATACAATGATCCACACAAACATGCCTCGAAAATGCACGGCGTCCTTTTACCTCGTCGACTAACAGTAACACGGTCGGCCATTTATGGGAGTTAAATTTTTGACTCCCATAAATGGCCGACCGTGTTTGTTCTCAGAGTAAAGGGAAAACCACGCAATTTCGAGGCAAATTTGTGTGGATGGATCATTGTAATCTACTGCATTTTATAACAAATGGTTACAATCGCTTTTCAAAGACCAACTCGTCCGATCCAAGGCAACGTGTTCCTTTAAAGTGGGCAATACAAACCTGGCATACAGTGACACACACTTCCATCCTGCAGTTTTATAGGCCTACTACTAGTACTACATCTTGAAATACTCTGGAACAAATTTCTTAAATAGAAGTGCCCTTTACCAAAGAGAAAATACCTTGGTGCCCTTGCTCTTTCAAAAGACAAAGCACCAAATTGTAAAGGCTAGTACATTGTAAATTTCAATTAATATTGTATGTTAAGGAAAGAATGGTTTGCCAAGCAAAACAAGCAGTTCTCCTTTAACACTTGCCCACTAAACACACGATGCAAGCCTTACAACACCCGAATCAGTCAAAATTCACTCCAAATGGTCCAGCTTACAAGTTCAGTGTTGAAAAGCATCTCCATTGAGCTTGAAAAAAAAACCTTCAAATTCACAGTTTTCATTCTCAAAATCTGAGCATCAAACTAGTGGAGGTCTAAGTAAATAAAGCAAATGCCGCGGGGCAAATAACTCAACGAGTTCACAAAGGAGAATACTTTGACTATAAATTGCACATTGTAAAATGGTAAAATAGACGCTATTCAAGGTGAGAATGGATGAAAAATTTCACGGGGCTTCTTTGATTGAGTGGATTATTCAAGATTACAGTGACTGATGAGTGTTTGCGAATGGACAAGTGAATCTAGCGAACAGACTGATTTGCAAACTGTAGACATGTACATAAAAATTGTTATTTGTGGCTTTAGTCTGGTACCCGATGCGAAGAATAACAACAATGTGGTTTCCTTCCTCCATTGAGAGTAAACAGTACTGACTCATTGTAAAATCTGCCTATTAAAAAAATCCCTCCACAGTTGTTTAAAGACAGTGGACACTATTGGTCATTGTCAAAGACTAGCCTTCACAGTTGGTGTATCTCAACATAAACATAAAATATCAAACCTGTGAAAATTTGAGCTCAATCGGTCATCGAACTTGCGAGAAAATAATGAAAGAAAAAACACCCTTGTCACACGAAGTTGTGTGCGTTTAGATGGATGATTTCGAGACCTCAAGTTCTAAATCTGAGGTCTCAAATTCAAATTCGTGGAAAATTACTTCTTTCTCGAAAACTATGGCACTTCAGAGGGAGCCGTTTCTCACAATGTTTTATACCATCAACCTCTCCCCATTACTCATCACCAAGTAACGTTTTATGATAATAATTATTTTGAGTAATTACCAATGGTGTCCACTGCCTTTAAAATAACCATTCTTTACAAAACACATGATGATGAGTATACCTATTGTTGGTGCTTTTTGCCCCCACAATCTGAGTAAGCGGTACATCAGTGTATGTAACTTGTACATTTTTTTGTTTTATTAAAGTTGCCTTTAAAGGGACTATGTACTTTTTCCTAACACAAAACACAATGTCTGCACAAATTTACATTAAGCTTACACAGTTTGAAGATTATGATAGTAGAAAGCTTCCCTCAAAGTTTTACTTACTGAGGTGCTGTAGTTTTGGAGAAATTAGTAAAACAAATAATTTTGGTCTCAGTTTTAGCATGTAAAAACGTATTAACCAGTTATGCTATGGTTTTGGTATAATATCATAACTGGTTAATGGGATTTTATATGCTAAAATAATTTTTGCCTTCCCGAGACGAAAATTATTTTGTAACTTGTTTTACTCATTTCTCAAAAACTACACAAATAATATTTGAAGGGAAGCTTTCCACTCCCATTATCTTCAAACTTTGATAGATTCATAGACAACGTCAACCTTTAAAACCATTCTCAGTCTGCACTTTAAAAAAAACTCCAAGCAAGTTGACTGCCAGTTCCCTGACAGGGGGTCAGACGGTAGCCAGAGGGGAAATCATCCCATGCCCCCTCAGGGGGGTTGCTAAATTCATGGTGGCAGACTACCTAGGAAGCCTGTACACTGCAGCAGAGTGGGTCATAACAAGTTTTGTACAAAACAACTTCATTACCCTAATCCTTTGGAAGGCAAGGTTTGACGAACGACTAATAATTCTGAATCATTGGCATGTTTAACGCAATTGAATCATTACTGTGCTTATAACGTTGTAGCCTACTATTAAGAATACATCACTTGCAGCCACAGGGTTCTCCCCAGGATTTCAATAATTTCAGGAGCCATACATGTGTACATTGTTACTTTAAGGACCTTCTTATTTAAATGTAAGAACCTACATGTATGTATACTATTAATGTACAAAATATGTATAACATGTTGGCATCCCCCTGCACCCATGTTTACCACTTTTGTGTATTGAATGACTGTTAAGTACTAAAGAGACTGTTACATTGTAATACATTGAATTCTGTATTCAGTAATGTAATACAAAATGATACATTACAATGTAACACTTGTGAACAACAAGCAAGTACACACATTGTGCAATGTGTGTTGTGTACAAAATACAAAAACAGTGCCAGTACCAAGGTTGTATGCCCCTATTCTGTAAAGCCCAAATTTTAAGTCACAAAATTCACAACAAATAATTCATATCAGTTGACTAGTGCTCAACTCCTGCAAACATCCGCTGCGAAAACAGCCCTGTGACGTCAAAATTTACATTCACATTCAGCGCATTTGCAGGCTTTGGTCTTCCATGAGTTCAATTCAAACTTTTTTGGTACAATACCATACTTTAATGATGTACATGTACATTGAGAAAACCACGTTAATGCCTGAAGGACAGAATCACCCACACTTTAACAGATCCCAATGTTTTATGCAGTCCACACAATGATTTATAATCTCTTCTTGCAAACCACCCAGGTCTGGTGTCCCATATCACTCAGACAAATCTAATTCCACACCATGCCATACCGGAAAGGATGATGTCATAGCAATGCACCACTTCAATTGATTGTAAAAAAAAGGCCAACGTGGAGGCTCCCGCATAAATACAACATGCACATTTGTACTAATTATTGTCTCTGCAGTCTGTGTCAGACACATGTTGTGAAGGCTGTATGCTGGAGTATAGGATCGAGGGTGTTCCCCAATGAGTTATGACTAATCAAAGTGGTTTGTCATGTGCTGGCAAAATAAACTATTCATGCACTGTCTTCTCTATAGCGCTACACATAATTATGTACAAGCACTGTATATTTTTATTATACTAATTAGTAGGACTGGATTTATACAGCGTCCAACATCAAACCTGAGTGCTTTACATAGTAAAAAACATGGGTACAAACCAACAACAGTGTCCACATTGTACATGTAGTTGTCTCCACATTGCACGTACATGTATACATACAAAATGTACATGTAGCGTCAATTCACTTACAACAAACTACATTTTCATCGATCTTGTGCACATAACAAAAAAACGTGTCTAAAGAAAATCGAGTTTGGAATTGGACACTGTTGTTCAAACTGCTGTTTCAGAGTCTGCTGCCTATTTTGAATTTTACTTCATTTCCCTAGGACAAAAATAACTTTAAATTTGTACAAAACTGTCATTGTTTTTTCTTTTCCTTCCACTATAGCAGTAGGCCCCTAATTAATTCCGAAACAAAACTGAAAATTAAAAAAATTAAAACTTTTGCCCGCAGAGGTCCCCATAGAGGTCACTTTATGAATATGCAAATGTATATTGCTTAAGTGGTGTATCAACTATCCAGACAAGTAGGTCCCTTTGTGAAATCACAAAAAAGCAAATCTAGTGATTTGTTGTTTTATTAATTTAAATTAGGATAATTACACAACTATTAAGTTTGAAACTTGCTGCAGTCGTTAACGGCAATGAACTATCTTAAATAATTAGAAAAAAATATATATGGATATATATATATATTTTTTACACATGTTGCAAAAACGTGTGATTTTTGTCAGTTAGGCATGTTACATGAACTGTACGTCAGTTCATCAGGGGTCGAATCTAAGTGTATTTCCATGGTAGTCAGCAGGGCTAGTATTCAAGAATTTTTAGTAGCCCTGATGAGATTGTGGTAGCCCGAAAGGCACATTATGTCTCGCGTCACGGCTCAAATTTTACAATACACCATAGTTCAGTTCTTTATTGCTTGTGATGATGATTTTTGCATTATTTTTCCACTAGCCCGTTTGGGCTATCAAACTGGAAAAATCAGTAGCCCGGCTGTAAATCTGGTAGTCCCGGGCTAGCAGGCTAGTGGCAATTTCGACCCCTGGTTCATGGTATGAGCGACGATTTGTACCCACTAAATTTAATTATGTGTACTATATATTGGCATATCGCCTTAATGCAGTGAGTTTGTGACCTTGTACTTTAGTTGTTGCACTACACTTTAATTTATATTAGTCAGAGGAAGAAATCTTTGACCAAGTTCCTGCTTATAATACATGTCTGAGCATTGTACAAATCATGGTGGTATAGTCCTTCGTTCATTTGCAGTCATACAACATCACCCTTAAATATTTAATAACTATTCAACTACTACGTGTACATTTAGGGACCAGAGAAAGTTGAAGTAAATTTTTGAAAATAAAACACTGTGTCAATTTACAGTTCCTGTTTACATTAAACAAAGATTTCTTATAAGGGTCCACCTACATGTATGTGTATGACATTGACATGACCAGAGTCCAATTTCATAGGGCTGCAAAATAGGGATGTGCTTTACCACTGAACTACATACATGTAGCCAGCACTTGCAGTAATTTTCACTGGTCCCCCAGATGTGTGACTAGAAATTGGCCAGCGCGCCGCAGCCAAATCTTTTAAGGAGAACGCTGCGGCTGTCAGTTCAGGCCTCTTAAAGGGAAGGTACACCCTTAGTAATTGTCAAAGACCAGTCTTCTCACTTGGTGTATCCCATCATAACCATGAAATAACAAGCCTGTAAAAATTTGAGCTGAATTGGTCATCGAAGTTGCGAGAAAATGATGAGAGAAAAAACACCCTTGTTGGACGAATTTGTGTGCTGTCAGATAGGAATAAAAGACTTCTAGCTAGAAGTCTTTTAATATTTTAGTGAGAAATTACCTTTTTCTCAAAATCTATGCAATTTCAGAGGGAGCCGTTTCTCACAATGTTTTATACTATCAACAGCTCTCCAATGCTCGTTACCAAGTCAGTTTTTAAGTTAGTATTTGAGTAATTACCAAACGTGTACCTTCCCTTTAATAACCCATGGCACCCACAGCAAATGCCGTGGTGCCCTGTGCTTTTGCTGTGGTACCCTCTGCCAGGTTCCTACACAAAGTTCAAAATACAAGTTTTCCCCATAGAATTGACCCTCACAAGAGGAAAATTGCTATGCCCATTCAAGAGTGATTCACTGTCTCACCAAACAAAATGCCCAATTCTACTTTCAGCGTACAGACATGGCAGAAACTACTGCAGAAACTCAACAGCCAAGGGATTGTCATTAGTCACGGAAAATCATTACATAAAACGCTAATTTTGCGCACGTCAAGTATTATACACAATTTTGCGAAGAACAAATAATTCAATTACTCCTCAGCTGTATTTCTTGTAATAACAAATCTTTGTTTTGACAGCTTTGGGGTATCCTGTGTTGTCATGGGAACACCTTCACAATTGGCCGGTCATTGAAATGAAATTGCAGGAAATTGAGTCTGATTAGAAATGTTTGATTGAATTTTCGAGAGAAACTGGAGACCAAAAGATATCATTTTTCAAATCCCTTTAAGTACAGTAAAGACTCCCTACAACATGTTTTGGATACAATATTCAGTTAAACTGAATTTAAATACTATACGGTACAGGAGAAAAAAAATTAAAGCATATTTTTATCAAATATATATGGACAAAATACATGGTACATTTTGTGTCGGTTACTTAGTAGTGTAACTATTTTTGTACATAGTTTGTATGTCAGAAGGTTTTCAAATATGTACATCGTACAGTGTGTAGGCCCTATTACACGTAACATGTACACAAGTTTAGGGGGATGGGCTTATAAATACTAGCTGATGTCACAGGCTCCAGCAGCCAAGTATTTTCTCTTGAATTAAAACATCTGTTTCACACATTGCTGTAGTATGTAACTGCACATGTAGCTCTGTGTTTTAATAGAGTTACTGGATAGTTTTATATCAAAATACACTTTACTCAAAGTTTTTAAATTCAGGACAATTTGTTTAAAAATAAGTTAACTACAATGTAAGTTCAATTGCAAGTGTCCATTTTACAGAGCATTGCACATAATTGTCAATAAAGACACATATTTCAGCATTACAAAAGCAGTCCTGTAGTGTAAGGGCATGGCATGAAGTACAAAGGTCACTTGACCGCCCAATCAATGGCCGCATTTTAACAATATTTATTTTACTATTTTATCTGATTTATTAATTTGTACATCACTTGAAGTCAATACAAAATTGATAAAGCTGACATTTTATAGTGTATGGCAGGTATAAAGTACATGATGTTGTGATCTGAGCATACATGTAGCCCTCCTCCAGAACACAGACCCCGCCCCCACCCCAAACCCTCCAAGTACAGTATCAGGCTTGCATAGTCCCTTTAAAATAAAACCACAACCAGCATGGTTGACCCCAAGGTCACGGGATGTCTAATTCACCTGATGAAGCAACAAGAATACCTCTGAGGTCACACAAGACAGGTATCTGCATGATCCATTTGTGCCCATTACAAATGGAATGTTCCTGTCTGTGTGTTGAGGGGGAGGGAGGTAGGGGAGGAGCAATGTAATGCAGAGCTAACAATATACTTCCTATGGCATTTTTAACAACGTAGGACAGGTACACGTTACTGGGTCATGATGGTTGGGACACCCATGTAGAGCTATAAACCATGGTTTAACTGATTGTCAAGGTCAGAAATGAACCAGGAAATTTCTGGCATGATGAGCCCGTTTATGTAGAATTTTAACAGTTGTTGATTGGGGATTCTAGCCAAGTAGGTTTAAGGTATAAAACTTTGAATATACAGCCTGTCCTAAAAATATTACAGTTTAATGTAAATCCTGTGTGTTGTTGAACAAAAATATACAATCACAGTTAAACTTCTGCGAGTATTGATTGAAAGAACCACTTCTTCCTCATTGTGGCCTATATAATATTGCACCTCTTCCTGTGCCCCCCCCCCCCCCCTCCACAACCACCCACACCTTGACTACCCATTTCACGAATCTGCTTACCACAGAATCCTGTGATTCAGTACCATTTTAACAATTTCAAGTATGATTCTAGCATAGGATTCTTCATTAAACAGAGCCATGAAATTGGGCCTGTCCCAAATTCTAAGCTCATTCACATGGACTTCCAATAATTGAATTATTAAAATTCTAAAAAGTGATTGATAATTTACGATACATTTTTATGTGATTGTACAAGAATGTACTTTACATGCGAAGCAAGCGCTTGGTAATTTACAAACCAAATACACTGTACATCTGAGATTGAGAAGTGACTGAATGGACCCTTCCCATGAAATATGCTAATTACATTTACGCATGCGTACAGACCCTGTTGGTTGGCAAACGCCATAGAGTTGTGCACTAAGCAGACGTGCAATCGCGTCTGCGTCACGCAGCCATTAGCCATGTACAAAACAGCACGATTTTCCCTCATTTTGCCAACCAAAATTTTAGTGCGCACGCGCTGTGAGCAATTTACATATTTCATGGGAAGGGTCTATTATGAACACTGCCATGTCATGTGTGCCATCATGATGCATCCATACAAATTTAATAGGAATCTGTTCAGTCTAGGACTAGGTGTCACATTCTGTCATTTACATTACTTTCAATCAACATGAGAGAGCAGCAGTATAGTAGGACAATCATTGGTCTAGTCACATGGGCCAAACAACAAACCAAACCCATGTACAACAACACAACAACAAGTGACTCAATCATGGGCAGACATGTGACACACAATATTAATTATTCAAATTTGTCACACACACACACATGCCATGTCAGAAAAAAAACAATCACTTTATTCCTGAACTGGAATCGGGATCTATTAAACAGGTTCAATTAAAAGCATAAACTACAAACATTCCTTCAAATTTACGCAGCTGTTTAATTGGTCTGTCTTCCATGCTATCATCCACCAGTTGTCGGTTGTCAGTTGAAAGTACACAAACAGGGTTCATTCATTCCAACAGTGACAAGTGCATTATTAACAAAACACATCCGAGAGAGAGAAGAAAACGAACACCGGTCCCACTTTTATAACTCACCTACATCCAGCGTATCCATCAAATCGAACTTATCAACACTCTTAGGAAAGTCTCTCATATTCCTGCCACCTAAATTCAATATTCCAGTCATGTGAGCATCTTCCAAGACCTTTTCTAGGGAGCGCAACTGGGCCCCTCCTAGATGGTGCGAAGTGGGGATCGCCATTTTGCTTTGAATTACTGCATGGATGGATGGGTCGCCCACATCCATTTACACACTAACGGGGATTTTGTGCACGACAGACGAACCCGGAAGGGCTTGGCGGCAGAGGGCGCTGTTTATATTTTAGATTAGAGCACTTGGGTTATTTGACAGGTGTTTGAAAAAAAATATATTCCAGTTTACTCGGAGTTTTTTTCTTTCTCTTAAGTTAGGCAATTCTGGTTATAGTCAGGGCCCAATTTCATAGAGCTGCTAAGGACAAAGATTTGCTAAGCATGAAATGTCTTCCTTGATAAAAACAGGATAACCAGCCAAATTTCCACATGATTTTCAGGATAAGCAAACAACAGCTGAATACCAGTAACAAGCAATATACAACAAATGGAAATTTAGGCGGTAATCCTGTTTTTATGAAGGAAGAAATTTCATGCTTAGCAAATTTAGGTGCTTAGCAGCTCTATGAAATTGGGCCCAGGTCAAGACAAAGCACAAAATTGGCAATCCGTATCCTGCTACCATTTTTTAAAACTTATTTTTACAAATAGAAATATATATTTTTGGTTAGACACTGTTTTATTTTACAAAGAATGAAAAAGTGGCGACAGGATACAGAAATTTTTTCTTACTGAAATTACGAAAAACAAATTCATTTGATTGTTTAAAGGGTAGCTCACTGACTGTACACTAACGACATGGAGTGGGAAAAACAGTAAGGAATCACACCTGAGTGTAAAATATGACAACCCTGTACTTGAACTGAGTTAAAATACTTCTTCTAGAGTATTTGGTCTCGATTGATATGCAATCTAAGTCCGTTCACACTAATGGTTACAACTCATTCAACTTTAAGATGAAGCATGGTATGTGTTTTATACATTTTCCCTCGTATATAATGCTTAGTAGACATTCGTAAGGAACTACAGAGTCACTATTTAAAAGGCGCAATGTTCAAAACAGGGCGAACAGGGATGGACAAGAAATCAACTTTGAATAAGACAGTAAGCCTAAATTTGTTCAATTTCCACCCTTACCACTTAAGGACTGTAGGACAAGTCAACATTGAGACAAAGTGTGTACACCCATAACTTCTTAATTAATGAGAAGATTGTCTTCATTTTAGTGACATATTAGGGTATGTTGCACATACAAAGGAAAATCTACTAATTTTAGTGTTTCCTTCCAATTCTAAAATAAAAAGTCTTTCTCTGTTATGAATAATTTAAGATGGTCACCTGCACTTTCTTAAACAAAATGAATTTTCATTGAAGATCAATCCTCTTTGAATTTTGAATGTGCACATTAAAAAAGCTTGACACATGACAAAAATACCACTAAGTGTGAACACAACCTCTATTTGTCTGTACACTAGCACTTGTGTGATACAAAACAACAAATCGCCTTTAAAAACACAATAATTACACCATATTTTCCACAGCTCTACATATAAGCACAATAAATGAAAAATCAAACTCAAAATGTTATAACAGTAATGTTTATTGAATCATTAATTAACTGTAAAATGTAACAATTAACAAAAATGGTGAATTCAGTTTTATGCTTCAAATGTAGCAAGTTCATATTGTGGTGGACGGATACTTTAAGTTTTAAATTATTGAAAATACAAATATCATGTTTAATTTATTATAATAATTTTTATATGTAAAAACAAACTTCCACAGGACGGCTCAAACTTGGACGGTTAGAAGTTTAACAGATATCTTTGCATTAACAAAATGCTATGACATATGGTGTATGGCAGTACAAAATATAAATCTGTGGCTGGTTATTAATTATAAAGTCGTTGTCCAATTCTTTTCCAATTTTCAGGAAGACCCCAACATCTGCAAAAGTTAAAAAGTAATTTTCTTGTTTCCCACAAACTTTAATTTTTGAAATTAGTGGCACAAACAAATTACTTTCCTTTTTTAGAAGCATTAATAAATATATCTCCTTTAGAAATATTCCTTCATAAAGATTTTCATTTTATTGATACAATTTTAAAAACCTCAACAAAGTGTGTTGATTGGTGATTAAATATTGTGTTAACAAGACCAGGTCGGAATTTAAAAAAAAGGGAAGATGTGTAAACAAATGGACGGTTGGATTCCACATGGCATATTTTCACAAATTTAACAATGTGTTTAGTTTACTAGTGTCTTATTTACTCTGAATGGCATTTATCCCTAGCCATCTCCCGATATTTGGTATGGCCCAAAAATGGGTAGTGTTTAAATTATCTTGGGACTCAAATTTGTGGGAAAATAGCTTGGAATTTTTACGGAACCAGAATTTGTTGCGGAAGACCAGTTTCAAAATGAGAAAAGACATGAAAAGGCCAGAATCAAAGGGTCATCATAGTTATTACAAACTTTTGTTGTTTGTTTGTTTGTTTGTTTGTTTGTTTTGTTTTGTTTTGAAGAGAAAATTATTAGTCTAAATTCTTTTATGGGTAAGTAGACTTTGATACTCAACAAAATTAAAGGACATTTATCGGAGTGAAATTTAACATTGGAGCATCTTAAAAAAGAAAGTACTGAAGTAAGCAACATAAGATTGATGGACTTGTCCAGTCCGGACTTTACTGGCTCTAAAATCACTGGCTCCAGGCATGTGGTCCAGTTTAAATTCGAGCTCCTTAATTGACCTAACACATTTTTTCCCACATTAAAAATCACTAAACTGTCCCTGTGTCGATTTAGAATTTATGCACACCAATATTAAGTTAAACAACTAGTGAAATAATGAGGAAAATGTACCCCTACTTCAGTTTAAAACACCACCCTTCCTTTTCTTTTCAATATTTACAGGTATTTACTTATAATTTGGAAAGCTGAAAAGTGTACATTGAATTTACTTCTTCTTCTTTCCCTTTCCCTTTTTCTTGCCAGAGCCCTTCTTTCCTTTCTTGCCCTTCTTCTTCTTCTTCTTGCTGTACGGTCCGATCTGCTTCCTCACCATGATGCCACGCCACCAAGATTGTAACTGGAACAAAAGAAATGACAAGGTTGATTGTTAGATAGGAATTCGTTTTTTCTGCTCATAAACGTCTGTAACTGTCAGAGGTGAGAGTCACTGCTGACAAAAAAGGTCCGAAACAAGCAGCAAAATTTGAAAGTATGCTTAAAGACAGTTATTACTCAAAATATTTATTAGCATAAAACCTGACTTGGTAACGAGTAACGGGGAGAGGTTGATAGTATAAAACTTTGTGAGAAACGGCTCCCCCTGAAGTGACGTAGTTTTCGAGAAAGAAGTAGTTTTCCACGAATTTGATTTTGAGACCTCATAATTAGATTTTGAGGTCTTGAAATTAAGCATCATCTGAAAGCACACAACTTTGTGTGAAAAGGGTGTTTTTTCTTTTATTATAATCTCGCAACTTCGACTACCAATTGAGCTAAAACTTTTACAGGTTTGTTAATTTATGCATATGTTGAGATACACCAAGTGAGAAGACTGATCTTTGACAATTACCAATAGTGACCATTTCTTTGAATGATGGAATTTGTGTTACAGAACAAGATCAAAAAGCAGAATTTGGCACATCAAAAAAAGAAGAAAAAAATTGTGGCAAGGCTGACATATTTTGTTTTCTGAATTCAGATAAAAGTCCGAAATTTTTCATCCCTGAATTCTGGGTAGATTTGTTGTATCACCACCTAAATAACAGTGGCATAGCTAAACATTTTCTCCAGGGGCATTGGGGATGCAAAACTTTCCAAGATAAATCGACCAAGTGTCTACAACAAAATCCAATAACGGTTTTGAAAGATTCCTGTCTTACCTTGACGGTAGACTTGAGTTCCTCAAGTTCCTGATCCTGTAGTCTTCTGATTTTCTCTTTCTCAATTCTGTCTTCCACCACAACCTGCTCGTAGTCAGTATACTGCCAAGAGAAAAAAAAAACATCCAATCAAACATAAAGTATGTAAAGTCATAATAATAAGGGTTGTTATAAAGCAAAGTTTCGGAAATGATCATTGCTCTACACAAACGCATTGTTACCCAGAGGCCATATTCAGAAAGAGTTAAGGTTGGTCTAAACTGTGTATCAATCTGAATTGCTAGGAAAAAATGTGATGTCGCAACGCTGCATTATGAGATATCTCATCTTAAAATGAGTGTAAGTGCCTTGTGAAATAGACCACTGGGCTAAAAAGAGCTAATATTAACCTTGAGATGTGTATCACTCATAATGGCTAAGCGAAGTATGATTTCACAATGCAAACCACTATGGTGATGTAAAACTAACAGGCCAAGAGAGGTTGCGAAATACTTCAGCCGCAGCAGCCATGATAACTTAACATGGTTGCTAAAAAGTCCAGTGAGAACTGAACCACTCTGCGCTGTAAAACTACCGTGGCCACGCTGTAAAACACTATGCAACTGTGGCAGAATATAAGTCCAGGTAGGAGCGCCTGGTAGAACTACACCAAAGCCAGTCACAGTAACTTTCCGCGTAACAGCGGAAGAATATTTCAATGGGAACACGGCTGAAGTCAAAACACTTTCCAGGGGCATTACCTTTTTGGTTAGATCCTGAAGCTTGGCGAGGTCACTGGCCTTGGATGCCTTCAACACCTCCAGCTGGTGCGTCTTTTCTTCAACGTCTGTGTCGTACTTCTCCATCCAGTAGTCGACTTTTTCTTCCAGCTCCTAAAAACAGAAAAGAAAAAGTGTGATGTGAAAGTATCAACACAAAAGGCAATGAAAAGAATCTGCATTACGAATCACTTTAAAGATCGCAACTTTATAGTCAAGTTTGGTTGTATACGACTATATACGACTTACACAACTTATACAACTTGGTTGTATACGACTTATCAAAGAATTTACAAATTGATTTATAAGTCTCAAGCAAATTTATAACTTTAATCTGGTCACTGTGGTCCAGGGATTAGACAGCACGACTTCAATCACAAGGTTGTGGGTCCAAATCCTACCAAGCTAACCACTGTAGAATAAGTGTTGTCGTCTAGTTACTTAATCACAATTTCTTGATTTGTGCAATTCATAATCAAAGACATTAAACCTATGTTTGTTTGAAACAGATTGGCTGTTGCATGCCAGCCTGTTTTTTTAATTTCCCATAGTGGGAGTTTGCCTAGTTCCCTTGACAGGAAGTAAATCTTGTACTTACTGCTTGGTGTGCCTTGAGGTATTGCTCTATTTCCTGATTCACACGAATCTCCTCGTCAATTTTCTTCTTGATGAGCTGTTATTAACAAGACGAAAAAATGTGAAAATGTGATGAAATGTTTTGCTCTTTTGAGTTTCCAGAGGAGATGTCAATAAATGCAAAATTACATATTTCGTACAAAAGCGTGTGGGATAAAATCCCAGTCATGACACTTGTGTCATTGAGCAAGAATGCTTGAATAAAATTGCTTTTATTCACCCAGGTGTATAAATAAGTACCTGCGAGGGTAAAGGTTGATACTTTGTATGAAAAAGCCTTTGGAGCACCATGGATGTCCAGGGCTGTATACTCCTAAGGGAGCTGAGAAAGATTACAGGGGTGGATTTCACAAAGAGCTAAGACTAGTCTTATCTCGAGTTACAATGTAAGACGAGTTACTCGTCCTAACTTAGGACTAGCCGTATGTTTTTCATACCTCGTAGGATTATTCCTAAGTAAGGGCTAGTCCTAACTCTTTGTGAAATAGACCCCTGGAATGTTATTGTCCCAGGGCATGATTGCAAAGCCCGTTATTGTCAGCGCAAACGAATCAATTAGAGCCAGCATTAATCAAGGGACCAGGGGCTCCAACGAAATAAATGTATGACCGAAAATTCAAGCTCACCTCGATCTCATCCCTGAGCTGCTTCTCGCTCAGCGTACATCTCTTCTGGACCTGACTGACGGCCACCTCGGCATCCTTCTGGACGTACTTGCCCTCCATGCTGGTCTTGGCTTTCATCTCTTGGAGCTGGTCCTTCAAGTGAGCAATCATCTCGTTCCTCTGTTGGATCTCTTCTTCGAGCTCCACCTTGACGTTCTGGATTTGACGCTGAAGGCTCTTGATCCTCTTGCGCCCCTCTTCCTCCCTGGATTAAACAAAAGTACATTGCCATGGATTAACTGATGCACTCATTCTTAAAGGCACTGGACACTATTGGTTAATACTCAAAATAACTGTTAGCAAAAAAATAAAATAAAATTGAATTCAATTTGAGACCTCAGCTGAGGTCTTGAATTCAAGCCATCTGAAAGCACACAACTTGTACGACAAGGGTGTTTTTTCTTCCAATATTCTCTCGCAACTTCAACGACCAATTGAGTTCAAATTTTCACAGATTTGTTATTTAGTGCATAAAAATATGTTGAGATACACCAACTCGTCTTTGACAATTACCAAAGGTGTCCAGTGCCTTTAACTGATGCACTTATTACTTAATAAATGGAGAGTTTTGTGGTTTCTCCACAAACCTCACTTTGGATTGCATTTCTTCACCATGTAAAGTAAATTTTACTCACTCTCTCATTTATACTAACTTTTAGGATTTTGTAAGTTTGGGGTTTTTGGATGGATAAAAAAAACACAAAAAAAACCTGACATGGTTGCTGTGGCTGCCAGGAAGTTTGAGGCCTGCTCGAGACCTTTCATGAGTTTCTTGCTTCATCCTTACAATCACTGCGGTCCAGTGCTAACTTACAAACCTGTTTGAGATTTTGAAATTCTGGAATGATATTTTGATGCAATGTTCAAAGAAGCATTATAAAGAGCCTTACTTGAGGATTGTGTTCTGTAGTTCAGCTTTCTGATCCTGCTCGGCAGTCACTGAGTGAATGAGACTCATGAATGTCTTCTCGCTGGTGATCTCATCCATGGCTTCTGACAAGACATCTTGAAGAAATTGCCTGCAAGCAAATGGGAGAACTCATTCATGAAGTATACAGATGAAAAATACAAACAAACACTTTACAAAAAAGGGATCTAATAATAATAACACAGGCCTAAAATTTTCTTTTGCTCCGAGTCTTGGTCTTGAGAGGTCTTTGAAAGGGCTAGGACATTTTCATTTTGCAAAGGGCACTTCCATGTAAGTCTATTGGACACTTTTGAAGGGGCACCGAGGCCAAGACCAGGGGGCTCTTTGGACTCTGTGTGATTCCAGGCCTAAGAATCTCAATGGAAATATTTTTAAAAGTGAGGTGCTGCATTTGTCCGGAGAGAAAGGACCACAGAAGGAGTTAGAACATCCCAGCATCAAATGAACAATGATCACCGATGCCAGCACCAGTGATTTAACGGCAATGGTTGCTTTTTGTTTGCAATACTTACAGTTATTCAAAGTATGCTCCACTTTCTAAACAAATTCTGAAAGGAACAATCGTCAAGTATAGGAACAAATTTCTCTGTTGGTCACAGCTGGCTATCGATCAGAGATGGTTCATTGTTTACTAAAAATCCTGCCGATTTAAAACAACTTCTTTCTGAATGTAGAAATCCATGGAAAATTGTTTTTATGATACATTTAAATCCATGGTTACTCATGGGTTAACAGCAGCAAAATTATTATCACCCAGACTGCCGGTTACCATGGCCAGCAAATCGGCGGCAACGATAATTATACACGAAGGCAAACAGCCCATGGAAGAGCAACGGGTGATCACAATGCATTTTCTAAGGGACAAGCTTGAGGTGATGGTCTGTGGGTTTTTCAATCTAACTCCTTCCATGGTCCTTTCTCTATGATTGGTCGGTGCTGTTGTGAAATACCTCACCTGTCATACTGCAACTTCCCCAGGTTGTCTGACGTCAAGGGACTCTGTTTCAAACTCTTTGTAAACGTCTGCGCTGCGTGTCTTATCCCTCCGACCACACTCCCGATCTCGTGATCAGTCTCTTTCAGGCGGTTTGCGTCCCCCCTACGACCCCCGGCTCTCAACTCTGTCCTCTTTGAGATCAGCCCCTCGTACTTGGATTCTAGCTGCTTTTGGCTGTCGATGATCTTGCCGATTTCATCTCCAACAATCTGCCCGAAGAAACAAATCATGTCAAGTTTAAGATTTAAGGTTTTTGAATCATTTGAATTGTGAGACCGCTTTATGTAATAGGGTTCACAAGGTGCTTCAGAAAATTTAGCAGCCTATAACAGGAACACAGGAGCAAACCCCTTCTCTTAGCATTACGTGTACCTGGGTTATACACAGCACAAGGGATCTTTTGTCCTAACGAAAGACAAAGCAAACAGGTTTAGAGGTTTTTGCTTAAAAAAAATTGTCAAGACCGGGTCTCAAACCCATGTTCTGCTGATCAGAAACACCAGAGCGTGAGTTTGGTGTTCTTAACCACTTGGCTACGTTTCGATGACTTGCGTTCATGTTTTTATGTTAAAGCTGAAATATTTGAATAAAGAAAACACTAGGGAAACTGAGGAGGGGTTGAACTAATGACCTTATGGCTACAATAACTGACCTATCTAGCCCTATGTTGGCTGTCTCTCTATTTTGTGAATATCTTGGTTTGGGAGTAAAAGTCAAAGCCTTATTGCTTTTAACTGCCGTGTAGCCAGGGTTCACACCCAAGTTACGATACATCATGGGAAGCACAGCCAAGGGATTGACAAGAGCAGGATTAGAACAAACGACCTCCGGATTAACGTACTTCGTACTAGAATTATTGGGCTTTCAGGTTGGATCAGGGGTACCTTCTCTGCATTTTACAACAAAAAAACGACTTAAAACAAAATTGGAACAATCAGTAGAACCTTTAACAAAATTTACTCCAGTAGTACATACCTCATTGGCATCTGCTCTTCCTTCGTAGGTTTGTGGCATTATCTTCCCTAGGACAGCTAGCTGGTCCACGGTGTCTTCCAACACCGTGGTGATGTACAGCGAATCCAGCTCCATTAATTCGGACATGATGGCAGCAAAATCACTTCC
This sequence comes from Asterias amurensis, assembly GCF_032118995.1. Taxonomy (NCBI): domain Eukaryota; kingdom Metazoa; phylum Echinodermata; class Asteroidea; order Forcipulatida; family Asteriidae; genus Asterias; species Asterias amurensis. Next base: position 6,542,318 of record NC_092659.1, on the reverse strand, counting down.
CTGATACTAAAGATGAAACAATGGCAAGTAGGAGAACAAGAGAAGCCTTATCGTTAATGCTGAAAATTCACAAGACTTAAAGACATCCCTATGTTTTGACACCCTTGTTCCAAAACCTTGTGTACTTTTCTAACCCAATAAACCCTAACCCTAGTTTATATAAAAGCATTAAGGTTTTTAGAACATGGGGGTGACGGAAAATAGAGCAGAAACCGTTTTAAGTTTATGATAACTAAGGAGCCTACTTAATTATTATCTGAAGAAATATCCATCCTAAAGGTTAAAATCTCCAGGCGATATGAAATGACATGTCAATAGCAAAGCCTTTCCACTAAAGTTAAGCCCCAGGGGATTAAGATATTGCACCATTATTATTACTGGTTTATTGTAAAAAACATCTGCTTGTCGCAGTCCAGAGACAAACAAACAAACAAACAAACAAACAAACAAACAAACAAACAAACAAACAACCAACCAAACAAACAAACAAACAAACAAACAAACAAACAAACAAACAAACAAACAAACAAACAAACAAACAATCAAACAAACAAACAATCAAACAAACAAACAAACAAACAAACAAACAAACAAACAAACAAACAAACAAACAAACAAACAAACAAACACGCAAACACTCAACCAGACAAACAAACACATAAAAAACACACTAACAAAAACCAAACACACACACGCAAAAAGGAAAAAAACTGGGAATAAAATCGATGGTAAAAATATGAGGCCTGCCAAAGTGTGTTACATGTTCAAAATACTGGTGAGGTAGGGAATGGGGCTAGACCTGTATCGGTTGGTTCTGCACCTAATACTAGACAAAGAGTCGGAATTCCTAAGGTTGTTATTCCTTGCAGGAGGCAGCCACTCTCTATGCTTGCTTGAGGACAGGAGCGAATTACCAAAGTTCAAAGAGAGCTGTTCAAGTCTTTCAGTGAGGGGCGGAATGTTAAGCACCACACAAATATCAGCATAAGGTTTAAATTTACAAAAATCCCAAGTAAGTATGATACGGAATGCCTTTCGTTGCATTTTCTCGAGGCACTCTCTTTGGACTTTGGTAAGACCACAAAACCAGGCAGGTGAGGCGTATTCAAGAGTTGGTCAAACATATTGCAAATACACTGTTCTCAAGTCATTAACAGGAATGTTACATCGTTTAAGTTGACGTAAGAAGTAAAGTTTTTTGTTGAAGGCTTTACACATGTAATCAACCTGAGTATCCCATTTAAGGTTTTCTTGTATATGAATGCCCAGAAGCTTAACACAGTTCGTTTGATTGATGACGTTATTACCAATTTGAAAAATGGGCTTAGCAGGTTGGCGTCTTTGGAAGCAAGAAATCATGACTTGACATTTTTGGGGGTTGAGTCGCATGTGATTTTTTAATGACCAGGAATGCAAACAATCAAGCTGCTGTTGCATTAGACTTGTTTGGTCATTATTACGATATGTTTGAGCCAACGACATATCATCTACGTATTTGTAGTGGGAAACCTCAGGAGTGCCAGAAACAAAGTCATTTATCATTGCTAAAAAAGCCACCGGCCCTAGTTTAGTACCCTGGGGGACCCCAGCATTGGTTGGTTCCCAGCTGGAAATACTACCATCATATCGAACAGCTTGACTTCTGTTTGTTAAAAAACTACATACCCATGGAATAATTGAAGTACGAACGCCAAGGTGATTAAAACCATTGAGGTGATTAAAACAAAACACTATTGGGATGAATAAAACTTGTTCATTGTCTTTCTTTATTGTGATCATTGTCACTTTCATTTTTGGTTGTTTTATTCAGCTACATTAATCATTGCATGGAACTCTTGGCATTGTCCCTTCTTTGGACGAAAGGCTCCAGCTACGAAGTGCAACTTGGGACAATCACTTCATCTGTGACACCCCTGGCGGGCCTAATTTCATGGCTTTGCTTACTGCCAAAACCGGCCAGATTCTGTGCTTGCGATCACCATTCTCCGCTTACTTGCAAGCACTGATTTTCTGCGCTAGCTGTGTAAGTTTTTTTTTCTCCTGTAGAGTGTAGTAAGTGTATAAATGCTACTTTTGTAATTTTAAATAATAAGTGTAAACAAAGTAAATTTAACTATGAACTATTATGAACTTGGAGTACGCACGCGCACAAGCCAAAAATTCCCTGCTAATCTGCTTCCGCAAGCGCTGATTTCTATGCTTACCGCATATATAGGCCTAGTTCTGCACTTATTTTATGAACATTCTCAGGCTCTGCTTACTGTGGTACGGAAAGCACCAAATTTCTGCACTGGCGGGGTAAGCGGGAGCCATACAATTGTTTGATGAGCTGTTAATTTTAAATTAAAAAGTTAAAAAACATAAAATTAAAAAACATAAAAACAACAAAAGGAAATAAGGTTTAAAAAAACTTACCGAATTTTTAATTTTAGAAAAAAACTAGACAGTAAAAACACACATTCTCGTTGAAGTGTAGTCTGCTGGAGACAATTTAAATAAATGCACAAATTCTCTAACGAAAACCCGAAACAAATTCTACATTTTTTACGGAAGAATATTAATGCACCAAAGATGAATGTGTACTGTGTAGTTAACCGTTGCTCACTCCATGTCATTTGTTTCACACACACGAAACTGTTTACAATGTGGTTTCCAAAGTTTCACTGCAAGTTCTGCCAAAGGCTCTTTCGCAAAACATAACTTAAATTATTTTAAAACAAAATTTATATAAAAAATGGTTCAACTTAAATATAAGACAGTATTCAATTGTAACAAAAAACAATTATTTTAAAGAATAAAATAATATTTTTGATTATAAACACATTATTTTAAAAGGTACTTCAGAAAATAGTAGTTGTCATTATTGGAGAAAATAATTACAGCAAATCCAACAAACAACCTTTCCAATTTCGGCCATTGAAGTCCAACGAAGGTGCGAATAAATTATATTTTGTAGAGGGAAATTATTAGATTTGTAGGACGTTTTAGATAAAAATTTCATAAGTAATTTATTTATGGGTAGTTTACCTAAATGGTTGAAGAACGTTTAGTCAGTGATGGCTTAGAAATAACGGAGATTAGTGTGATGTAAATCGTTGGAATAATCGTGTGTATACGACTCGGTCTAAACACCGACGAGACACACACACAGTCATGTGGATGTGACTGACGAGTTTTGTGGATGTTGACAATATTTCTGTAGACCGATGGAAATTGTGTATGTTGTAGTTGAAAGCTGGTCTAAATAGGCTGCAAATGATAATGTGTATAATTTGAAAATTTTACATCCATCGTTTGCAGAAAAACAATTAAATTAAAAAATACACGCATGAATGAAAATCATCATCATGTCGTCAGGCTTCTTTTCCTAATTTTGACACTGCTGCTGCACACTCTCTCTGCAGTGAAGTCTTCTTCATTTTCAAGTCTTCTTCATTTTCAACTTCATGAAGTTCAGCGGGTCATTTTTTTATAAATAAAAGAGAGATAAACCTCGCTGTAAATTCATGAATCATGCGGGCAATATGATTGTCGCAATATGATTGTCGTGAGTTGCGTTTGCTGACGCCGGGGATGGCACTGCAGCTTTTTGCATATCAGTTTTGTTCAGACAGTGAGTGAGGAACTCGGGCCACCACGCCGCGGGGGTCTAAAATAATTTACGGATAACTTTCCGTATGGCGCCACCACCTTTTCACTCATTTTTACAAAAAGGGATATCCCATTGAGGTAAATTAGATAGGGGGGCCTACTGTTTTAACTTTTATTTCATAACAAAATCAAATGAAAAAGTGGTGGCGCCATACGGAAACTTTTCCGTTGTTCATTGTAGAGAAATGTTGCGTTGATTCATTAACATCGTAATCTCAATCTCAACCTTTGTGATCTCTGTAAAAACATATTTTCTTTATTTTATTCAGGGACTAGAGGCTGTCAACATGGTTGCAACAACCAGGTAAAAAATAACAAATTACAGCTAGTGGCTAGTGAATCAAATGAGAAGGTTCATCCAAATCACAGTTTCTACAATTTTGAAAATGAAAGTTACATTTACAATTTGACCTTCAAATAAATAATTATAATATTTTTTTTACAAATCAACAAGTTGTCTTGCCCAACAGTAGGGGGTGTGAAATGGTATCATCTGTTTGACTTCCCATTTTTTTTCCCCTTCTGAAATCTTGCCGGGAACAGATTTAACAAAGAGCTACAATTTACCTAAAATGCAAATAAATCGTAGTTGCTAAGCTGCTAAGTGTGATATCTTCGTACCCTGTGATATAGAGTTCCAAAGTAATAATAAGATTTTGAATCCATTATCTCTTGATTCCTTTGTAGACTATACGTGAGAGCGGTGTTCACAGGCTACAAGCGTGGTCTCCGCAACCAGCATGAAAACACTGCCCTGCTGAGAATCGAGGGCGTGGAGAACCGCAAAGATGCGGACTGGTACCTGGGCAAATGGTGCGCCTACGTCTACAAGGCCAAGAAGTGAGTCAGGGTACCGCTAGTTAGGGAAATGAAATGATTTAGTGAAAGTGCAAAAATCACTAAAGACAGGGTTTGTGGTAACACCATGTGAATATCTCTTTTTTGAGTAGTGTTGTTTCTGAAAAGAGCATACTGATCGAACATTGGGTTGTTAACCATGTTTTTTTCTTCAGAATCAACACTAATTTCTGTTGGAAACGTCAAGGCCACACCAGCTCTTCTCAAAACTATTTTATACATGGTTGTATCCGCATGAACGTCGGCACATTGAAACTGTAAATGCCTAGTCAACAAGTACGAAAAAAAGTTGTAGGCTATCAAGCCTTGCTGGCTGAACTGAGGTTCTTGAAATAACCAATGGCACCCACAGCGATTGCCGTGGTGCCCTCTGCAACGTTCCAATACAAAGTTACATCTTTCCCCACAATTGATGTGCTCTTTCTAAAAATCAAAGTTCAAGGCCTGCTGTCGATTTAACTAAAGTCTTCCTAACTAATTAATCTTAAAAATTGGGACGAGTTAAGTTCCGTATCGATTAGCGTTTGGATGCATTGAACCCATCCTAAGTTGTGAGTTACTCATCCTTACGAGCAGGGCATACTGTTGGAAACATCAAGACAAAACCGGCTAATCTCAGAACTGTCACTTCTCTCGAATACGAGTTACTCATCGTAACTCAAGATAGGATTAATCCAATATTGCGTTTCGTGAAACCGGCTGCAGGAATTATATTTCTCATGAGAGATCATCTATGTGCGAGGGGTCTTTCACTTTATGTATTATTAACCTTAGCTTGAATTATTCATCTTCACAGCAAGAAGAGGCCAGCTGGCTACACAAAGGCCACCAAGACACGAATCATCTGGGGCAAGGTCGCCCGACCCCACGGGAAGAGCGGTGCCGTCAGGGCCAAGTTCAAGGCCAACCTTCCCCCTCAGGCTATGGGCAAGAGAATCAGAGTGGTAAGTGCAACATGTGTGACGCTAAATAAATAAAAATCCAACAGCAGGGCCAACATGTTTAAAAAATCCGTCGATAATAAAATTTTACCGAAACAACTGCTATAGCTGTCCCAGGGACCAATTTTATAAAGTTGCTTAATGGTGAGCAAATTTTCGTGCTTACTACAGCAATTTTTTTAAAATCTTAAGCGTAAGCGTACTTCAAAGGTTAGCAAGAAAAATAGGCGGCCAGTTTGATCGTCACCATTAACGGTCCTGGAAGAAACTGGTTTTATGCTTGATGAAGAATCATCTAGAAAGCTAACTGCTTGTCCAAGGTGTGGTATAGGGGTGCTCGTGTTGTGTGGTCGTGAAAGTGCAGTATTTACAAGGTAGCCAAGCAGGGCTTTAATTTTGGATCTTAACTCTGCAAAATTGCAGGGGTATGCAACCCAAAATTTTGACTGGATCATAATTTATTTTACAAGGCCAGAATCAAAATGAGTTGAGCAGGCATGAAGACCTATCTCCTGCGACAAACAGGACTTGTGTGGTTGTGAGTTTATTGGATTGGTGTTTAAGTCACTGACCTTGGGCCCCGAGGTCCATTGTTTATTTCAAGCCCTGCTGAGTATACTAGGAAGCAAGACACTTTGCGTATATTTTTCTTGGTGAATAATGTTTCTCCTTTTGTTTCACTTTCTTACTTTCAGATGATGTACCCATCTCGCGTCTGAAGATGTTTGCCAACATTAGGACAAGCCTAGAGTAAAGGACATTATGGTTGTTAATAAATAAATGCAAGGACAAAAGTAGAAAATCAAAACAATGCCATGTTTGTTAGACTGTTTTTATTTGGTTGTTTTAGTATGCCGTTGTCTTATTTATTTAGCCTTACCCTTATACCTGTGGCTAGTTCCCTTTTGAAAGCAATACGATAAAACTGTACTAATGCAATAGACTGTGCAAGTCTCGCGCATATTCTGACTTCCGGGACCATTACGATCTATGGTTGTTGAGGTGTCGCGTGTTAATTTTGTTAAATGGCTCATTATTCAGATGTGGATTTTAATACAAAAGGGGTTTCTAAAAAATTAAGGTCTAATAAGCATCCTTGTCCCAGAGTTATGATTTTGCTAAAAGCTAAAACTCATTTTATTAAAAAATGTAATGAGCATTTTTGTTGTTCAGATACTTTCAGATAAAATTGGTAAAAGGAAGATTTGATTTCAGAAATCAATGTGTTCTCTGTTTCGATACACGTGACACTTGCACGGCCTATAGGATCCACAAAACCTTGTCCCTGTTGGTGAGATTGAGGTGCCCCAAGCTTAGTATTGCTTAGCAGAAGCCAGTTACCAGCCCAAATTACACCATACTCTGGGCCGAATTTCATATAGCCTGTAAGCACAAAAATTGCTTGTTACTGGCATTCAGCTGTTGTTTGCTTATCCTGAAAATCACATGGAAGTTTGGTTGGTAATCCTGTTTTTTATTAAGGAGGAAATTTCATGCTTGTGCTTACAGGCTTTAAGAAATTGGGGCCCTGGTTACGGCCGTATCCAAATAGGCAGCTACGGCTTTGGCTGTTGCTAAGAATGTTCTATACCTCAACACATGATGAAACAGAAATCTAGCTGTAGTCACCAATTTGGACACGACTTTAACACTATGATGACTGGTTCTTACAGCAACATACCTCCATCATCAAATGCTACAATTTCTAGAAATTTTTTGGCAAGAAACAGTAGTTTTAACCTAATTAAACCCCAAATTGTTGAGACGCAAAACTTTGATAACTTCAAAGACATTGCAAATACTTGTTACATGTGTTAAACGTGGAATGAGGCCCATGCTGGTCTAGCGATCAAGTTTTATTGCTAGCTACACCAACATGCACCGTATTCAACAGTAAGCACTTGCGCAATGGGCATTTGCACAAAAGGTCTATGGTAGCAGTAGAAAATTGCCTTGTGCACCTTGTCCCTCCACCTTGGCACTCCTTGAAATCTTTCAAAAGAAATTAAAACTTTTTTAAAGGGTCAGGGGTCGATTTCACAAAGAGTTAGGACTAGTCTTATCTCGAGTTCGGACCAGTTATTCGTCCTAACTTAGGACTATCCATGCAATTTGTATATCTCCTAGGACTAGTCCTAAGTTAGGACTGGTCCTAACTCTTTGTGAAATCGACCCCTGGGTCCTTTTTGTAGGACAAAAAACACAATGTCCACAGATTTACATTAAACTTGCACAGTTTGAAGATAATGATGGTAAAAAGCTTCCCTGAAAATATTACTTGCTGAGGTGCTGTAGTTTTTGAGAAATGAGTAAAACAATGTCATGAAAATAATTTTCAGTGATCATGAGACCAAAATTATTTTAGCATGTTAAAACATATTTTATGACATTGTTTTACTCATTTCTCAAAAACTACAGCACCTCGGCAAGTGATATTTTAAGGTACGCTTTCTACTATCATTATCTTCAAACGGTCTAAGTTTAATGTAAATCTGTGGACATTGTGTTTTGTGTTACAAAACGTAACCAGAGTATCAGAAGAAAAAAAACTTGTTGCCCCTTACAAACATTTTGGCAACTTTAAAAAAGGTTAAATTTATCACTATCAATGCACAATTATACATAAAATATTCTTGTTTATATATCAATCATTATAAAACCATTCATAAGACATGCTTATATAGTGCTGCCTTATATAATTTACTCAACAAGCACAATTAAATATTAGAATCGCAATATTAAAGGTAGGGTCATACCTTGGTAATGACCTCAATGTATAAGTGGTTTTTTTTTCAATTCTTATCCGAAAGTCTGCTTGTTAAAAAATATGGTAATGGTAGCAAGCATCATGCAAAATTGTTTTGTCTGAAGTGCCCCTGGTGACAAGAAATCAGTATAAGTATGTCAGCTAAAGTCTGTTTGTTCCAAATGCTACGGCCATAGATTTGGTTACCCGTTGTGGCCTCACTAAACAAGGATGAATTAAAGGAGCACGTTGCCTTGGATCGGTCGAGTTGGTCTTTGAAAAGCATTTGAAACCATTCGTTATAAAATGCATATGGTTAGCTCTATTTTTAAAGTACATAGAGTATAATGATCCCCACAAACATGCCTTGAAATACGATCGGCCATTTTGTGGAGTCAAAATTTTTACCCCACAAAATTGTTGACCGTGTTAGTTTGCGAGGTAATAGGAAAACCGTGCAATTTTGAGGCATGTTTGTGTGGATCATTATATTCTACTTTTAAATTATCTATCTAACAATATGCATTTCATAACAAACGGTTTCAAGCGCTTTCCAGAGACCAACTCGACCGATCCAAGGCAACGTGTTCCTTTAAATTAATAAAAACATGAAGATAAAACAATAAAAATCGTAACAGTGAGCGTTTTAAACCAAAGATAAGGTAAGAAGGCTTCGTGCTCTCAACTTTTTTTCGCTTTGCGTCCATAGTTCTGGGTTTTTTTGGTCAAACAGCCTATCACATCCCTGTAATAATTAAAATGTTGGACAGGTTTTGTTCGTCAGTTTTCGGAAAAAGTAGACGTGGTATTGAGCTGAAACTTTCACGTGTGACTTATATTATTTCTTTAGTGATAATTTGACCTATTAATCAGGATTACATTGACAGAAACCAAGCTATGACCCTTCCTTTACCAGGCACCTAAAAGCAGATACAAGTATATACAATAATTACTCACAGATTTTACAAATCACAATAACTTAAAAAAGGAATATTTCAATTAAAAGGCAGGGTGTACTTTGAAAGACACTGGACACTTTTGGTAATTGTCAAAGACCACTGTTCTCACTTGGTGTATCTCAACATATGCATAAAATAACAAGCCTGTGAAAATTTGAGCTCAATAGGTCGTCAAAGTTGCGAGATGATAATGAAAGAAAAAAACACCCCTGTCACACGAAGTTGTATGCTTTCTGATGCTTGATTTCGAGACCTCAAATTCTAAATCTGAGGTCTTGAAATCAAATTCGTGGAAAGTTACTTCTTTCTTGATAAGTACTCCACTTCAGAGGGAGCCGTTTCTCACAATGTTTTATACTACCAACCTCTCCCCATTGCTCGATACCAAGTAAGTTTTTATGCTAATAGTTATTTTGAGTAATTACCAAAAGTGTCCACTGCCTTCAAGTATTCCCAAAACTGATGACCTTTAAAAATTACTTGTTAAAGAGCACTGTAGAGTTTTTGATATTATAAAACATTGTTGTTCCCCCCCAAAAAAATTGTTTTTCCCCCGCAGGCATGTGAGACTTCCTCTTTTCAGCTAATTTCCTCTGTTTTGGTTTTGATTTTCCCCTTTTTTACTTTACTTTCTGTGTACAAAAGTATAGGAAAAAAATCTTTTCCTCTTTTTTTCTTACCCGGTTTTCTCTTTTTTTTTTTTTTCATGGATAGTTACTCACATGCCTGTTCCCCAAAAAGTCTGATAAAAGCTTCAGACATGAAGCCTTTGCTCAGGCATCTGAGGAAATGCACACAATTTTATGTGCAACAAGGGTGTTTTTCCCTTTCATTATTTTCTTGCAACTTCATTGACCAATTTTATGAGTCCAAATTTACACATGTTTATTTTATGCATATGTTGTGATATAAAGTGATTTTTGAATATACGAGTCAGTTTCCCTTGTGGTTTTACTCATCTGTTTTGTGAATGAGTTTGAACATTCACTAGTGGCATACTAAACATTGAGGTTTTAAAACTGACTTGAAACGTTGAAATGCATTTATTATACAAAAGACTTCAACTTATTATTATGTCACCAGAATCTGTTTGAACGAGCTTAGAAAACATTGGAAAACGTGAACGGCCATAACTCCTTATATCAATGATGTACTGAAATTGTTATAAAATATTGCGAATGACATGCATACTAGAAAAGAAAAAGAAAAAACAAACGAACAAACTCATGAGTATGACCTCAGTTCCATTTGAGCTGAACGTGAAAGTCAGGATATACCTTTGTAATTACATGTAGGCCTACTCCAAAATATAAAGACCACACAATGTTACTGGATGGAGAGCATTGGAGAGCTATTGATACTATAAAACGTTATGTAATGTAGCTTTAGCAAATTGGTAATTTTTTTCTCAAAAAAGTTTGAATCCGAGTATGGCTTCAGGCACGAAGCCTGCCAGCAAAAAAAAAGCAGGCGATGCAACTTCATACCATCAATGACTTTACTAAATCACAGAACTACAATGATTGAAGGGTAGGCACTGTACCCAAAACGTCTGTTGCAGCGAACGACCCCTAGCTGATGTTCATGCCCAGTAGAGTAGTTCACTTTGATCCGGTATGGCAACTTTCATGAACTTCGGCCAGAAGTAGCAACTATCCGTTTCCACGTTATAATCGAGAGACGCCAATATATCTTGACAGAGACTCCTCGGTATCTTGTCCTCTTCTAGAACTCGGACAATGATCATTTTTCTTCGGATGGACTCGGAGCTGACTCGACTCTTGGCCATGGCGCTCGTGAAGCTATGGTAGGTGTGTTTCAGGTAATTCTCCGAGGTGATGATCACGATACGAGAGCAGTTGAGGAGGCGAAGTCGCAGGAGTTTGTTGCGGCTGGACGAGCGATCGGGTCGCTCCACCTCCGACCACAACCCGATGTTTAGATGGCTCTCTCGCTCTTGTAGGTTGGAGCGGATTAGCTCAGCAAAGTGGACGTCGGAGCTGTGGTTGTGGATGAATATGTCATGCAAATGTAGAAATGACCGTCGCTCCTGATGCATAGCTGTGGTGTTTTAGTTTTGTTTTAGTTGAGGTGCCAGGAGTGAGGTGGGTTGAGACGATGGGAAATAAATCAAGCGATATGCAGAGAATGAGTTGATATGTAGTTTTACAGATGAGGGGGATGTGATGGATGTTAGGATGAAAAGAAGGACGAGGAAGTTTGGAGATTTGGTATAGAATGTTGATGCAAGGTTAACAAAGAAACGGGTAGGAACGAATATAAAATAAAAAAATACATGTAGTAAACATGCATGTTAATGGTTGAAAGTGGTATTGGAAATCCATTTCGGATTTTAGTTTCAGGTTGTTGAATGTTGATTTGTTTTTTGTGTGTTTTTATTTTGGGGGGGGGGGGGAGGTTGGAAGGTTGCCGATGGATATAGAGAAGGCCAGAAACAAATTGAATTTTAGTTCGTTTTGTAAACATTTAATTTGTTGAGGTTGGGGGTGAAGGTAACGCACATGGAATTAAAAAAGGCAAAAAACAAAAGATTTGGGGTTTAGGTTTTAGGTTTTTTGTTAATGGAGGTTGGAAGATAACGAAGATGGAATTGGAGAAAGCAAGAAACAAAAGATGCCACTTAAAATACAAATTAAAATTGAGTCAATATGTTAATTTTGATATTTTCGACTGCCATAACAGAAGAAATTCATGTAAATAATGGATCGTTAGAATGCACCACTACCATGTTTAACCTTATTAAATGTTGGTTTTTGACCCATACACCGATGTGTGTTAGCTCTCTATATGTACTCAGTAAACATACTCAGTACTTTCCTTGAGTCCTATGAAAAAATATCACAGGCATATTACTTGGCTGGGATTCGAACCCACGACCCTTGCCATTCTAGAGTAGTGCAAGCAGTGCAAGGGTCGTGGGTTCAAAACGCTTTTCACTCTGTATCTCTTTTCCCCTTGTGGAATATACAGGTAAACGCCTGGAAACGAGGTCGATTTGGTAGTGCACCGTATTAGGAAGGTTTAGCTGCACGTTACGCGAGCAAAATCATAAACATGAACATGAGAAAATGTTGTTGTAAAAATCTCATGTTTTAAGGATACGTCACGGCGAGCATGAAATAAACCCAAAGTGGCGACCTCATCTTGAAACAACACAATTTTCTGAAAATCACGTTTTCGCTCGCATAACGAGCAGCTAAAACCTCCCTATTGTCATGATTGTGAATCACTCGTTTGGTTCATTAGACTTGGAACCATAGAGCTATGTATATTGACTAGAGCGCTAACTTGCTCCGCTTTTTGAAGCCACCCTGAGCGCAGACATGTTTGATGTGTTGCGTGACTACGGAACGATTTTAATTTTTAAGAGAACACACATTGTTGCGATTTTTTTTAATTCGGCATGTGCGCTTTCGTACGCGACTGCCCATTCGTGCACGCCCGCGCTACGAAAACCGTAAGTTCGACTTGATTAACGTACTACAAAAAATATATACGCCTTTTAAACATGACGCACATGACGCTCGCAGTTTTGTACGCTCATCAGCAGATTGTGCGTTCACATTTGCTGCATTTTTTGGTTCGATGACACTTAGAAAAGAATAAACGCACTATCATGCAAATAGCTGTACAATTGCCGTACAAAATTTCAAGCTTTTGTATTGATTTGTACATAAAACATGGATGCGCCCACATGGCTTCAAAACCTTAGTGTGTGTATAACGGGGTGTTAGCGCTCTAGTCAATATATATAGCTCTATGCTTGGAACTTACAAGTTCGGTGTGGACTTGGGGCCTGATGATGAACCACAGTGACAGTGTTCGCTTGGATTGCAGTGCTGTTATTCCCAATTATGGAGATGTTATGCGTTGGGCAGCACTGACCATTCCGCCACAGCTCTGCCAAAAAAAAAATATAAGAATAGAATTGTTTTCTCCTTCCATAAAATATAGGATTCGAACCGCCACAAGCTACCGGACAATCACGTTGGTAAAACAAGACAAAAAAATTGTCTACTTCCATACAGGATTAACCAGATAGGTCTGGGAAAACCCTCGTGGCACAGCAGAGAACCAACGCACAACTCAACTCACATATGGCCCTGGCCGGGTATCTAACCGGGGTCACCTTGGTGAGAGGCGAGCCTTTACGCACAAGCCAACACAAACCAGTAGAGCACGATTATAGTTCTGCAAGGGGAGGCACTTACTTTTAAATCGCCAGGTGATGACCAGGAGACAGACAACACAAATTGCTGCTGCACAAATAAGGACCACTGTCACTGCAATGTCGTCTAGACGAACAAATCAAACAAAGAAAATACAAGAGGAAATAATATTTAGAATAATATATCAAACATTGCCATGGCAATATTCTTTTTTCCCAATTTGATTTACTGTGACAAACATAGAACTGTGCATAGAACATGTAGAACAACAATTCCTGTCTTCATGGGCCTTTCTCTACATGCTTAAAGGCATGGACACTACTGGTAACTACTAATTTAGTTGTTGGGCTAAAAACTGGTAACAAGCAATAGAGAGCTGTTCATAGTATAAAACAATGTGAGAAACGGCTCCCTCTGAAGTAACGTAGTTTTTGATCGAGTAATTTCTCACTCATATATTTATAGACTTGAAGCCTAAAGCCAGGCATCTGAAAACACACAATTGTGCAACAAGGGTGTTTTTTTCTTCCATTGTGCTTGTGCAACTTCAATGACCAATTGATTCAAAATTTTCATGGATATATTAATTTTATGGATATGTTGAGATACACTAAGTGAAAATGCTGGTCTTTGACAAATACCAAAGATGTCCATTCAGTGCTTTTATAAGTCTCAGCTACAGGTTTCTACACTCACTTCCATGGTAGCTCTCTTTCACTTTCACCGTCATCTCTCCAGACCTGACTTTATAAAAGTCATTCTGGGCGATGCAGACGTAGATCCCAGCATCGTCAGCCGTGACGTTCTTCACAAAGTACGTGCTATTTTCGTGGCCGGGGATTGGTTTGCTGTTCTTCTCCCATGTGACTTTGGGCGTAGGGTATCCCACTACTGAGCAACTGAGTGTCAGTGGTGAACCGTTGATCGGATCCATCGGGATTTTGGTATAGTTGGTAATGCGTACAGGCGACTTATCTATGAATAAATAATCCAGTGAGTATGGTTTTTAATTGGCCCATAAAAATGAGGGAGAATATTTCAAGTATAGCAAAATACCTCTACTTGGGACAAACACTGATTGCTTCAAGTTGTTTACACATTATGACTTCGGAGATGATCATTGGCACATTCTATTTTTCCAAAGTGTGTCATGGTTGAACTAAGCAATCAATAGTCACGATTTTGGACACTAGTTGCACCAGACGCCCAGGCTTACTTCACAACCAGACACGTTAAATGAACAAATTAAAATAAAATCTCAGAAAAAGTTTTTTACGAGTACCTTGAATGTCTATGAACACTTCCGCGTATCCAGGAGTCGCTGTCGTATATTGATCCTCACTGTGCGCCACGCAGTAGTACCGACCCAAGCGGCTCTCCGCCATGTTGTCCAGCCTTAGGGTAGACGTCAAGGACGAAGCGTTTTTCAGTTCGCTCTGGTCCATTTTTAGAAAGGGGGGACTAGGGGGTAGTGGCTCTGGTAGGGGCGAGTTGTAGCAGCTTTTGTCGGTTGAGTTACACCACCAGATCTGCAAGCCGTACCTTGGCTCTACCTTCAGTAAAAAGAAAGAAAAAAAATCAATAACAAATCAGCGAGAGTCGAGGAAAAGATGAATTTAACCCGATTCTTTTTGGAGGTGTTTAGACAAGACATCCAAAATCCATACGCCATTTTGAGAGGAGGTGGATACAATACTATGCCACTATAATGTTTCTGTAAATCTCTCATTACAATGACTACAGCAATAACAGACCTGGAATTACAATTTGCCCCTGGTCTTGGTGCCCTTCCCGTTGACTTTAAGATTTTCCAATGGAAGTGCCCTTCGCAAAATGAAAATGGCCTTGCCCTTTCAAAAATGAAATTCCAGGTCTGTTATAAAGTGAGATAAGACTAACCCCTGGATCAAGATTGCAGGAACTAAGATCCCGTTGGACTTCACATATCAATTCCGTGCTGTTTTCAGGGAAAAGTTCCAAACGAGCGACTGTCGGTTGCAGAAACTGTGGTTCTAGTTGCACAGGACCTGTGAAAGAACAGAAGGAGAGAGAATGAAAACATTTGAACTCAATCGATCATGAAATAATGAAAGAAGTTACACCCTTGTTGCAGAGAACTGTGTGCTTTCAGATGCCTCTTATAAAGCGTTTTCTTGGTGAAAATATACAATTTAATCTAAAATTACATTACGTACTTCAAAGACAGTCTATCCAGCAATGTTTTATAATATCAACAGTTATCCAGTGCTCTATGGTCATTACATTGTGGAGTAATGACCACAAGTTAACCCTACCTTTAAAGGTACAGGACAAATTTGGTGATCGTCAAAGATCAGTTTTCACACTTGGTGTATCCCAACATGCATCAAATGGGCAAAACTATGGAAGTTTTTGCTTATTAGGTCTTTGAAGTTGCAAGAAAATATTGAAAGAAAAAACGCCCTTGTTGCAAAAATTTGTGTGCAAGCTTCAGACGCCTGAGAAAGGCTTCAGGAACCAAATCTTTCTCATTCAAATTATTTCAGCGAGTACGCCTAATTACCTCTTTCTTAAAAACCGTTATCAACAGCTCTCCATTACGTGGAAGTGTCGTGGCCAAGGTGTTAAGAGCACCGAATTCAAACTCTGGTGTTTCTGATCAGCAGAGTGTGGGTTCGAATCCCCAGCCGTGACACTGTGTCCTTGAGCAAAACACTTAACCATTGCTTCGTCCTTCGGATGGGACGTAAAGCCGTTGGTCTCATGTGTTGTGTAACGCATGTAAAAGAACCCAGTGCACTTATCGAAAAGAGAAGGGGTTCGCCCCGGCGTTCCTGGTTGTGGCTGCTTATTGCGCCGTAGCACCTTGTAAACCCTTAAAAGGTGCTAAATAATTGGGTCTCAGAATTCATCACTGCAATAACTTATCTTTCTGAAAGTTTGTATATATACTCAGCGCCTTGAGTACCTTGTTTGGTAGATACGTGCGCTATATATAAGACTTCGATATTATTATTACTCACGCCCAGAACCAAAAGTGTCCTGAGTGCCTGTTAAGTAGTTTTGTATTAAATTGAGAAGTTCTTTTCAGAATTAAGAAACATTTTCTTTCCGAAAAATGTTGACCAAAAAAAGAACGAAAAACTTACACTCAAGACAAAGATCTGTCTCACAGAGTAACATGATGAGGATGCCACAGATCCAGAGACTCGTGATAAACCGCATGTTCATTGCTCCAGGAGATTGTCACTAAGAATGAGATGGGAATAGCAACTCTTTCCTTCAGTGTCTTCTTGGTCTTGATCCTACGTCCTTCCCGAGTTGCTGCATCCTTGTAATTCCTTCAAGAGATTGCAATAAGATGAAACTCTAATGAAACAATATAATAATTGTGGGGGGCTAATCATCTTTACTCGCAGCTAAGAGCTGAATTACGAAGGACGCGGCTACAATGTGTTCGAACGCAGGCTTCAAGGGCGCCTTTGGCTGCCAGCCACATTATGACCATGGAGCACAGCCAAGATCGAAAGTGTTTGACTTTTCCCGAGGGAGGAAAACCGAATGGTCTGGAAAACCCTTGTGGCACAGCATAGAACCAACGCACAACTCAACTCACATACGGCCCCAGCCGGGAATCGAACCGGGGTCACCTTGGTGAGAGGCGAGCGCTTTACGCACAAGCCAACCGTGCCACCCAAGCTCCAGCAGTAAATGTGCACATGTGATTTGACTGCGAATCTCTGCATGAAATGAATGCAATGTCACAGGTACATCTGGCAGCATCCAGTCTGGCATTATTCAGAGCATCGAAGTGTGACGACAGATGTTTAGCCTAGGGAAAACTGTGTCTGCATCCTCAAATTTGAATAGATGATGGTACGGTAGTCTATAGCAATTAGGCCTTATTTGGTAATTAAAGTGTTCACTTTGTGTATAGACCGTAATGGAATGACATTATTTGAGTAGTGCAGCCTTGGCCTTGGCTGGAGGTCAAAAGAAGGTCATTCATGAAATGGACCTATAAATGTGTATCAAGTATTCTTCATCAATCTAATAGTACTCAGAATTCAATCTAAGCAAGACCATACATTTTATTTTGTAGTTGTCTTTATAAGTAAAAATTACAGTAGGTAAACTAAAAATGTAGGCAATTTTCAAATGTACAATATGTTGCAAGTCTGCATTTGGCTAATATTAGTAAACATTCATGCACGTAGTAGGGATATGTGGCTTTTAGTCTAAGTCATACATGTATATGCAATACGTAAGAGCACATTTCCTTCCAAACCATAGGCCTACACTGTACCTTGTTTACAAGCAGAGATCTAGAAAAACAAAGCTGACAGTTAATGACACTATTTTTTCCTGTCTTCAAAACCACCGTTGTTTACCTTTCAGTTTTGCCACAGAGTTTGTTGGTGAGTCACAGTAGCGTTGTACTATTGGTCTCTGTTAAAGGCACTTGGCATAAAAACTTACTTGTTTACATGCAATGGAGAGCTGTTGATAGTACATATAAAGCATTGTGGGAAACGGCTCCCTCTGAAGTAACGGAGTTTTCGAGAAAGAAGTAATTTTCCATAAATTTGATTTCGAGACCTGTTGTTGAAATCAAGCATCTGAAAGCACACAACTTGGTGTAACAAGGGTGTTTTTTCTTCCATTATTATCTCACAACTTTGATGCCAATTGAGTTCAAATTTTCACAGGTTTATTATTTTGTGCATTGTTGAGATACACCAAGTGAGAAGAGTGGTCTTTGACAATTACAAAAATTAAAAATTGAACTGTCTTAATTTTTCACAAACACTCTAACTAAGATTGATCTCATTTGTATGATGGGAAGGGCCTACATTTGTTTTATTCATTCCAGTAGGCCTACTGAACAGAATTCGCAAAATACAAAAAATTACATTTGAACTAACTGTCTCAAAAGACACTGGCCACTACTGGTAACTGTCAAAGACTAGATACAGTGTATCTCTACTGTATGCATAAAATAACAAACCTGGGAAATTTGAGCTGAATTGGTCATCGAAGTTGCGAAATAATAATGGAAGAAAAAACAGCCTTGTCACACATTGCTTGAATTTGAGACCTCAAGATCTAAATCTGAGGTCTCAAAATAAAATTTGTGGAAAATTACTTCTTTCTCGAAAACTACTTTACTTCCAAGGGAATCATTTCTCACAATGTTTTTTACCCAATAACTCGTTGGAAATCAAGAAAGTTTTTATGCTAATTTTTGTTTTATAGTAATTACCAATAGTGTCCAGTGACTTTAATTTTGACAAACACTCATATCTCATTTTTGTATTAACTGCATGGGTACAATACAACTTAACAAGGCCTATAAACAAATTCTTCATTCATTCCTTTACTACACAGAATTCAAAGAAAACATTTTATCAGACCATCTCCATGATCAAGGAAAGTGATTGGGAATACCGGACACTTCGGCACCTTGCAAACTCGGCACCAGCAAACTCCGCACCTCTCAAACTCCGCACCCACAACCTCGGCACCTTGCAAACTCGGCACCCACAAACTCGGCACATGTACAACTACAAACTCGGCACCTGGTTGAAAACGCTCAATCTGCCACGGTTACAAACACGGCACCCAGTTGGAAACTCAAATAAATCCCGATCCTCGTCGTGTGTATCGACGGGTTCAACGTCGTACCGACGACGATACATACCTAATAATGTATTTTCACTGTCATGGTGAGGTTGCCCTTTTCAAAGATCTGTATCAAAATAATTAAAATTTATTTTGTGTAAACTTTTGAAGACGTTTTGAAGTCGAAAATACGTAATTTCGATGTCCAAGTATTTTTGGGGAACATTTACACGAAACTTTGATCCAATAAAACACTAATTAAAAATAAAGAGTACGTGTAAATAATTTCTGTTACAGACTGTCGTGCACTGTGTTTTATTACAAGATGATCGTAACCCACTTTAAGGCTGCTGAGACATTTCACGATTCCACTAAACACCGGATGAGCACGCTGAACTGTCGCTGCCGCCGCCGTGTGGTGGGGCAAAAGTCCCCCCACGGCCGATGGCTGTTATGTAGGCAAAACACGCCCCCAAATCACACTCTCTTCAAATCAAAAAGTCATTCTCAACTAAACGCTAACATTTTCAAAGCCCATTACATCAACACATAGCGACTCATGCACTTTCACCAACATGATGTGAAAGAAAAAAAGAAAAAAAAACTGTACGTGCGGACGTAAAGTTTCCGGGACAAAAAAAATCTCCGATGCCAATTTTTCAAAAGTTTGGAACCGGTTATGGTCGTATAAGCTAGCATAACTACTAATTATTTCAACTAAATTCAAACCAGTTTTTATGGTGTTATTACTACGTACTCTTCGGTTGGTATTTGCTGTTGGTGCCGAGTTTGGTTTGGTGGACCAAAATAGGCCGGTGCCGAGTTTGTTTGGTGCCGAGTTTGTTGGACCAAAACAGGCCGGTGCCGAGTTTGTTTGGTGCCGACATTCTTGGTGCCGAGTGGGTGCCGAGTTTGCGAAGTGCCGAGTTTGCTGGTGCCGAGTTTGCAAGGTGCCGAAGTGTCCCGTACCCACGAAAGTCACTGTGCGGTCCTACTAAAAGCCGACAACAAGCCGACAACGCCGACAACAAGTCCAGAGCGCCGCCAACACGCCGCCAACACGTTTTAAATACCTCAAAAATGCTTTTAGTAGGACCCTCACTGTGACTGTTCATTCATACACAAACACAAAACTACCAGAATTGTAAAGTCAAGTGATACATGTATGATGAGAATTTACTGAAGGTAAAACTACCGGCCTTGGTGTTATGCGTTTAGCGTAGCACCCTGACCATGAATATCCCAGTATGTTTTCAGGAAAACCTTGTATATTTGTAGGCCTCTGGTTCTACTTCGTCTAGATAGACAATTTAGGGGATTCCCCTTATCCTTATTATAAATTACATTTTCAACCCCCCCCCCCCCCAATCCGGATATTTTCCAGCATTTTAAGTAGATTACATGTATGTTAATAATCTAAATTACATGGCCATCAGAAATGATAATTTTAAATCTAGACATCGTCCTTAGTTTTAAGGCGTGTGCTTCGCTTGGCAGACAAAAATAGAGCGCGGTGCATGTGTAATGTGTACGCGCGCAGCTAGCTGGCATGTGGATAGCCGGAGCCGTACGTTTTCGTGTGGGGTGTGGTTGTGCATGTTTTTTTTCACACACACCAGCAAAACATGGCCAACCTGCCGTGCGATAAGAGGCCATCATGCCCTTCTTAATGCAACTCGAGCATAAGCAAAATTTGACCTGTCCGATGTATACGTACATTTACCATTCTAAATAATGTAGAAAAATAAAGAACTTACAATGCATTTAGATAGAGTCCATCGTTGTTTATAATATATAACTGCTGCCTTTACACAAAAAATGGTACGCAGTGTAGGTTCGGTTACTCGTTTGTTGAGGTTCGATATTTGAATGCCAAACAGGTACTAGTTACTAGTTACTAGTTTGGCATTCAGCATTCATTTGTGCACAAGTTTTGTATTGCGAGCAGTGGGGTCCAATATTATTATGTAATTTTGGCTGGTGACCTGTCCCTGCCATGCGAAACTGTTCTGTGTGCTTAGCAAGGTTTTTGTGCTTACAGGTGAAATTTTGCCTGGCATGCATTTATTTTCAATTTATATCAATTATAGTGTGCGGGAACTAGCAAGTGTCTGTAGGCCTAGTCGGCCGCGTGGTAATTGATGGGCCCACCAGCTCTGCTAAAAGCCGTATAAGCACATAATCGGCGCATGGCTCTGCTTACCGCCGAATTCTGCGCTTACGATCACCATTCGCCGCTTACCTGAGCGCCGAATTTCTGCGCTAGCCTTGTAAGCGAAGAATGCCTATAATGTGGATACGCACGCGCAGAAGCCAAAATTCCCCGCTAACACGTGAAACACTCTTGGCGTCAGCACAGAATTCCCTGCTTCTGTAAAGCACCGATTCTGTGCTTACGGTAAGCAGAGCCATGAAATTGGGCCCAGGTTACTAGGCATTCTACGCTTACACAGCTAGGGCAGAACTTTGGCGCTTGCACAACGTAAGCGGAGAAGGGTGACCTTAAGTGCAGAATTCGGCGGTAAGCAGAGCCATGAAATTGGGCCAAGGTCGAGAATTGCTTTAAACAAGGCATGACAATTAAAATCGCTAGCACAAAAATTTGGCGCTTGCACAACATAAGCGGAGAAAAGTGATCTAAAGCGTAGAATTCGGCAGTAAGCAGAGCCATGAAATTGGGCCAAGGTCGAGAATTGCTTTAAGAAACGGAATGACAATTAAAACATAAACTAAATAAAAGATGCACTTCTGCCACAATTAACATTTAAATTAAAGCACATTTTTTTATGGATTTATTTGTTTTTCATTGGAGAGGTGGGGGGGAATACACATTATTAAAATGCATTTTAACATTTCATCTCACTTCTTGCAAAAAGGGAGTAAAATTAAACGGTTTATTTGTAAAAATTAATAAACTTACAGTCAAACAGACAAATAAATGATATCCAATGATATAAAAAGCTATACTACTCATCTACAGGGTAGCTGTTGCTGGCAGTCAAAAGAAAAATTTTCAAAAACATATTTTTTACATCTAGTTATTTTCTCTTCAGTCAGCAGAGTTTCTGCAAATATATATAAACAAATCTTGTGCTATTTAAATACTACTTATATTTCTGGGTAGAACAAAGACAAACTTACTAGAGCACTGGGGATGATTTCACAAAGAGTTAGGACTAGTCCTAACTTAGGACTAGTCCTAGGAGATATACAATATGTATGGGTAGTCCTAAGTTAGGATGAGTAACTCGTCCTAACTCGAGATAAGACTAGTCCTAACTCTTTGTGAAATCGACCCCTGGATTTGGACCAATGACCTCTGTATGAATTAAAGTGCCGGCGCTTACCAACTGAGCCAGATCTATGTTGGCGGTCTCCCTATTTTGTCAATATCTTTGTTGTGATTGTTTTTTTTACTATAAAAAGTCGCATCCCTTTCTAAGGTGACCCTTTGGCAGTCACTTCAAAGGTTGTATCTTAAAGCCATTATACACTTTCGGTACACAAACAAACAAACAAACAAATTCACAGATTTACAAATAATTTACAGGGTTTACAGAAAGTAATGGTGAAAGACTTCTCCTAAAATATTAGTCAATGAAATGCTTTACTTTTTGAGAAAACATTAAAACAATATCAATTCTTGATAGCGAGAACTAGGGATTTATTTTAAACACATGTCATGACACGGCGAAACGTGCGGAAACAAGAGTGGGTTTTCCCGTTATTTTCTCCCGACTCCGATGACCGATTGAGCCTAAATTTTCACAGGTTTATTTTATATATAGGTTGTGATACACGAAGTGTGGGACTTGGACGATACTGTTTACCGAAAGTGTATAATGGCTTTAAATTTGGGTGTGAATACCTGGCTAACAGAGCAGTTTGGTAACAGTTTGCTTCCGACAGGCACCCCGAACAAAGATATTGACAAAACAGGGAGACTGCCAACGTAGGGCTAGATAGCTCAGTTGGTAAAGTGACAGCATGTCAATCCAGAGGTCATGGGTTCAAATCTCATTCTAGTCAATTTCTCTTTGTTCAACCCCAAATCATTTAATAGCTACCCAGTCAGTTTCCCGTGTGATAATTGATCGTTAAAATTTTCAACTTGGGAGGCTTAACTGTGTTTGGTTTTGGTATGACAGCAGAGTTTTGTCGGAAAGGCATTGGGGTGAAGTATCACACAGCTCGAAGCTATCAAAGTTTTTCAGAAAACTGAAACATTTTCTGTTTGTTTGCATTGATATGAGGATGGACTAGAAACAAATAATAAATTTGATCGCCAATTTATTTAGTTAAACCCTTTACTATTGGTCCAAAAAATAACAGTGTAGTGTCCAGTTTCAAAGAGCTGCTTAAAGGTAATGGACACTATTGGTAATTACTCAAAATAATTATTAGCATAAAACCTTACTTGGTAACAAGTAATGGGGAGAGGTTGATAGTACAAAACATTGTGAGAAACGGCGCCCTCTGAAGTGACGTAGTTTCCGAGGAAGAATTAACTTTCCACTAATTTGATTTCGAGACCTCAGATTTAGAATTTGAGGTCCCGAAATCAAGCATCTGAAAGCACACAACTTCGTGTGACAAGGGTGTTTTTTCTTTCATTATTATCTCGCAACTCCGACGACCGATTGAGCTCGAATTTTCACAGGTTTGTTATTTTGTGCATATGTTGAGATATAGCAAGTGAGAAGACTGGTCTTTGACAATTACCAATGGTGTCCAATGTCTTTAAAGAGAGCATGTGTAGCATTAACTGGGTGAGAGTTCATATTGACGATACAGCTTCTTTAACTTGAATGAAACATTTGACAATGCACACCAAGTGAATTCAAAAGTACTTCCTTAAGAAAAGCATTTATGGAAACATAAAAAAATTTAAGCTTAATTTAAAAATCTCATAATTCGTGTTTAGCACCTTTAAAGTATTGGGGTACTTTATTTAACACAAAAAACAATGTCCACAGTTTTACAGAAAACTTACACCGTTTCAAATTCATGATAGCAGAATATAAACCTTGAAATTTTACTTGCTGAGGTGCTGTAGTTTTGAGCAATTAGTAAAACAATGTCACGGGTTGGTAAGTTATTTGCAAACAGCTAATTCTATTTTCTAACTGGTTAAGTAATTACACTTATGTACATATTGCACTTCTTCTGACATATCACAAATAACTGAACATCAGGGACTCTTATGAACCATTCATAAATACCTCAGACAGTTTCACTATTCCCATTGGTGGAGAGCGCGTCACGTGGGGGTGTTTAAACGGCTGATAATGACCAGTTGGAGCTCGGTTGACGATCGGTTGTTTTCGGATACTGCAGGCTAGTCTTGGTTCAAGACGTTTCTAGTTACAGGCAATGGGGACGCTGTCGGTGAGTTTCTCGGGCTGTGTGTGAAAGGAAAACGAGAAACGTCTGGCACCAAGACTACGCGCACGAACGGATCCGAAAACTGTTGTCTCAGTCATAACAATGCAACACACAGACGTACAGAGCTCAAGCCCGTCGGAAAACGGATAAGTTTTACAGAGTTTCTTACTTTATTACGCCTTTTAACCAAAAAGGCATTTATGAATGGGAATAAAAGAGGAGTGACTCACTCTTAAAATGCCGTTTAAAACCTTGCAGGTTCGGTGATGTGCGATACGACCCTACCGGTTGTAAACGTTTAAGAACTACCCTATTTTTACCTTATTAAAGACGGGGCTCCAAGATCGAATTCAATTTTGTGATGCACTCATTTTCCCATCGATAGAGTCCTTGTGAAAGTGGGGAAAAAGTTTCAAGATTGCCTCTAGCTTTCGGGCAACCTCGGTGGTCTAGTTGGTAAGACATCTGTTCTAGATTGGCAAAGGTCTTGGGTAGCCTAGTTTGGGTGTGACTGCCACCCAAGTATAATCCTGCGATTTTTTTTCTTCACAGAACTTGAGAAACTACCAAGTATACAGTCCCAACAATCATCAGTGTAAGGGTAAAACCAAATAATATTCCTTACCCCCGATGCAAATTTATCATCTATCAAATATTATCTTTATCTTCACTGACTGAAGTTGACCTTGGAGCCCCTCCTATTAAACACATGTTGTTACTGCACATCTGAATAGGTGTCACCTCTTGTCATATGGTTTGGACCGTTTGGCATCAGTTTTCCCTTTGGGTTGCTGCTGGCTTGCAGCCGAGTACGTTGGTACGATGTTGAAGTCATTGCTGGCACGCTCCATCTGTCTTAATTTACTCTCGATGGCTCTGATCTTTGCATCATTGCTGTAAAAAAAATAACAGTGCAGTGTCCAATTTCAAAGAGCTGCTTAAAGACACTGGACACTATTGGTATTTGTCAAAGACCAGTCTTCTCACTTGGTGTATCTCAAAATATGCATTAACATAACAAACCTGTGAAAATTTGAGCTCAATTGGTCGTTGAAGTTGCGAGATAATAATGAAAGAAAAAACGCCCTTGTCACACAAAGTTGTGTGCCCTCAGATGCTTGATTTCGTGACCTTAAATTCTAAATCTGAGGTCTCTAAATCAAATTAGTGGAAAATTACTTCTTTCTCGAAAACTTTGTTACTTCAGAGGGAGTTGTTTCTCAAAATGTTTATACTATCAACCTCTCCCCATTACTCACTATCAAGAAAGGTTTTATGCTAATAATTATTTTGAGTAAACACCAAGTGTCCACTGCCTTTTACAAGTTGTCTGCAGAGCAGAAATAAGCAGGATAACAGTAACAACAGTCCCTTCTAAAGGGATATAGGGCGTTGGAAATAAAAAGAACTCTGAGTGCAAAGCGAAAAAGCATGCGAGCTCCAAAACTTGCGAGCATGAAGTAACATTTATCTTTGGTAAAAGCCCTACTCTGCAATCTGGGGCGCTATTATAGGGCTATTTTTTTCTTTTTTGGGAGTGGGGGGGATAAACAAAAACGGAATTTCCTTGTTTAG
This sequence comes from Asterias amurensis, assembly GCF_032118995.1. NCBI lineage: Eukaryota > Metazoa > Echinodermata > Asteroidea > Forcipulatida > Asteriidae > Asterias > Asterias amurensis. The sequence goes on along the minus strand of NC_092659.1, from coordinate 6,516,412 downwards.
GGGGGGGGGCAAAAAAAGAAGAAGAGAATTCCGTTTACATGCAGAGAAAATACATGACCTATGCAACACGAGTTAAGCATACAAACAGTTTTACTTGTAAATACAGTTTACTTTGTAAGTTTACCTATTTTTGCACGCGTGTTTCTTTGTGCTTGTGCCTGCCACTGCAGCCTGATGACCACCAAAGCTACTTGGGAGCTTGTCCGGGGCAAGAGTATTCTTGTCTTCCTCGATCTGCTGTTCTTGTGTCTAGTACAAAAAAGAAAGAACAATTTTAAACAATAACTCATTCATTCTTGGAGATTCATGTAATTTCAAGATTTGACACGTCGTGGCTGAGGGGTCAAGCACACCGGACTTAAGATATGGTGATTCTGATTAGCAGAGTGTACATTAGGTTTGAGTCCCGGACTTGACACTTGTATCATTATAAATACCTCAGACAGTTTCGCTATTCCTATTGGTGGAGAGCGCGTCACGTGGGGATGTTTAAAGCTCTGTTTATAACTGGTTGTTTTTGGATACTACGCGCCAGTCTTGGTGAAAGACGTTTCTCGTTACGGGTGATGTCAGCGAGTTGCTCGCGCTGTGTATGAAAGGCAAATGAAAACGTCTTGCACCAAGACTATACGCGCACGAACGGATCCGGAAACTTTCGTCTCAGTCATAACAATGCAATACACGGACGTATAGAAAAAACACCATTGTTGCACAAGTTCTTTTGCTTTAAGATACCTGAGAAAGGCATCAGTTCAGATCTGAAAACAAGTTCAGACCTGTTCTGAAGTTTTTTTCAGAATCAAATATTTTAGTGAGCAATTACCTCTTTCTCAAAAACTAAATTACTTCAGAGGAGTTTGTTTCTCACAATGTTTTATACCATCAACAGCTCTCTGTTGCTTTTTACCAAGTAAGTTTTTATGCTAATATTGAGTGTTTGCCAAACGTGTACAGTGTATTGGTAATTGTCAAAGACCAGTCTTCTCATTTGCATCTCAACATATGCATAAAATAACAAACCTGTGGGAATTTGAGCTCAATTGGTCGGAAGTTGCAAGAAAACTAATGAAAGAAAAAACACCCTTGTCACACAAAGTTGTGTGCTTTCAGATGCTTGATTTCGAGACCTCAAACTCTAATGACTCAAAATCAAATTTATTCGTGGAGAATTACTTCTTCCCCGAAAACTACATCACTTCAGATGAAGCCGTTTCTCACAATGTTTTATACTATCAACCTCTCCCATTACTTGTTACCAAGTAAGGTTTTATGCTAATAATTATTTTGAGCAATTACCAATAGTGTCCACTGCCTTAATTTGCACATTATTGGACCACAGTGTTTACCTTGTAGCTTGATGTCTGGGAGTGGGCCCATTTCACAGCAAGTTTCTTGCTCAGTGCCAGCTTACCATCTAAAGCATGAATGGCATGTTCAGCCTCCTACAAATGCAAATGAAAACAACTAGTTCAAGATACATGGGTAAAGATTAAGTAAATGGTTAGTTTTGCCAAAGAACAAAGAAATTGGTTTAAGTAGGCCTACTTGGTTTCTTTTCCGGGAAAAAAAGTAACTCCGGAAAAAAAGGACCTAGTATATGTACCTAGTTTTTTCCTCCTGGAAAGAGTACCTAGACTTGCTCTGACAACTTCCTGAAAGAGGATTTTCGAGGGTGAGGTTTAAGACAGGAACAATTGCCTTACCTCCCGAGTCTTAAAGCTGACAAAACAGTAACCTCTTGGTTTGCCCTCGCTTGGTCCCGTCTTGTGAAAAAGGAAGTCAAATTGTGCGATTTCACCGTGACGTCTCAAGAGCTTCAACAAGCTGTATCTGTTGGAAAATTAATAAATCAGACAATAACCAAAATTATGCTATAATTTGATTATTGGAGGAGTTAATTATTTTCCGAAAAATGTCTGTATACTGCCACCACTTTTTCATACGTTATGAAATAAATTAGTATCTAATTACTCAAAGGGTAAAAATGAGTGAAAAAGTGGTGGCAGGATACAGAATTCTTTCCATCACTCATTCCGATATATTGTAATTTTCAATCAACTTACCATCCAACCAACCTCTGAAATTTTTTTTACCAAAGAAGGGAATCCAAATTAAGTTGTATACGTATGTCTAAGGTTTTGACAAAGTATCATATGAATATAATCAACACAATGTAGAAAAACGACATTTGAATTGATACAAATGATTAATCGTAGTTGCGATAACGTAACCCTCCTCCCGACTCCGCCGTCGGAAGGAGGGTTACGTTATCGCAACTAGATTAATCGTACAGTCTAGCACCTACCGGTGGGACTTCTCTCCGTTGCATAAATAAAATTTGACAGAGTCCGATGCCTAAAGCAGGGCCCCTGCTAGCCCTGGCGGCCTTACACTTTCGTTTTGTATTACAGTGACGTCCTGGACATCAGGGTACATTTCTGGGGCGGAAAATTTTCACAGCCTCATAACTCAAATCTTACCTGCAAGAAAGCACCAATTTCAACAGATTCACATTCCATGGCAGCATATGTTTTTCTGCGGTGGGTTTTGATCGTCATATATTCTTCACAAATCCATAATTTTCATGAAATAATGCAGCTCCCAACAATAAGGAATTCCCATTTTTGTTCGTACGCGCACATTTTGAATTGTGTTGTTAACGCTGTGTGCAGTCAAGATACGGTGACCAAGAATTCATGCGTCTAGGCTTGCATCATGCGTCTTGCACGCGAATGTATACGCGTACGCACGACAACAGACAACACTGTGAGAAAACGATCGAAACAGGAATTTTTTAACGTTGGAAGCTGCATTATTTCACGAGAATGACGGATTTGTGAGGAAAATATGAGGACCAAAACCCACCGCAGAAAAATGTATGCCGTCATGGAATGTGAATCTGTTGAAATTAGTGGCTTGTTGCAGGTAAGATTTAAGTTATGAAGCTGTGAAATTTTTCCGCCCCAGAAACGGGCCTCAATACTTAGGACTCTGTTCCTGTGTACAGAGAAAGAGTCCTATATAGGGCTAGGCCCCTGCCATTGCGCCAAAGTTTTTATCAACAAATGTTCACATTAAAAACCTCATGATGCATTGATTGATGGTATTAATTATTATGCATGGAGGAAGCTATGTCTGTATAATGGTTTCCGTATGGCGCCACCACTTTTTCATTCAATAGAATCAAATATGAAATAATTTAGTATCTAATTCTAATTTACCTCAACGAGATAACCCTTTTTGTAAAAATTAGTGAAAAAGTGGTGGCGCCATGCGGAAAGTTGTCCCTGTTTTTTAACTGTTATCCAATTTGAACTTGACTGTTGTGCATTTTGTTATTATACCGCTAGAAAAGAAAAAGAAAATATAAGCGTCTCTATAATTTAATTGTATTGTATCTTTTTGTAAATACTCCTGGTGTGAAACCTTGTGCGCACCAAGTGCGCACCAGGTGCGCACGTGTGCCCACGATTAATTCATAAATTAATATTCATAGAAAACATTCCAGAGCATGGGGGTAGCAGAGTGAGAGAGTCGGTAAATAAAAAGAGACACATGAAAGAAAGAGTCTGTAATGTATTGTAGTAGTATGCAACAAATGAATAACAAAACAGAGACCTTCACTTTGATTGAGGAGCTGCTGCAGTAGTTTTGGCACATCATCAGCAGAACCAACAATGAACAAGTGGACCACGGTTTCTTTTACTTACTCAGATATCTTTTCGTCGATGTTCCCAACCCAGAGTCTCCGTCTTTCACTCTGCTCCATGGCATGCCAGACAGCTACACTAAACAAAGAAGCTGACACTATAAATTAACTGACAACAAACAAAAGTGACAGGGCGAACGAATTATTGTATTCAGCCATTTTGGGCACTCGATCAACAGTTGAGGGCGCCCTACCTAGTTTTGCAGAGTGCATAAATAAGCCATAAATACACTGCTGATTTTTAAAGCAGGGGCTGTGGAGGGCGGGGCGGGGGAGATCGATGGGACAGATAAACACTTTTTTGAAAACCATCACAATTTATTACCCCTTAATTGTCACGTGGGCTACTGATACTAAAGGTTGTTTATGTTTCACATTAAATTTTAATGGAAGACAAAATCTCCTGCCACACCCGCAACAAACCTCGCCAAAAATTGACACAATTGATTTTGGAAACCGAAAGTGGAGGGTGGTTTGAAAGGTTTCACGAGAGCTGCGTGTAGGTTTGGCGGCGGGGGTAGGGTAAGGACAAAATGCATTTTTTTTTATGTGCAAGAAAGTTTAACATAATGTTCGATTCTGGACGGGGAGCAGCCATTTGACACTTTCGGTAAACAGTATTGTCCAAGGCCCACACTTCGTGTTTCACAACTTATTATATATAAAATAACAAACCTGTGAAAAATTAGGCTTAATCGGTAATCGATCGGAGTCAGAAGAAAATAACGGGGAAACCCACCCTTGTTTCCGCACGTTTCGCCGTGTCATGATATGTGTTTAAAATAAATCTGTAATTCTCGATATCGAGAATTGATAATTGTTTTAATGTTTTCTCTAAAGCATTTAATGGAATAATATTTCAAGAGAAGTCTTTCACCTGTGGCGGAAATGTAGACCTCGTCTGACCTAAAGTCCTCTCACGGGTCGTCTTCAATAGCGCTGCCACCAGGCGGAAAATTTAAAGGCCTAAACCACCGGAGTTCCGCCTCACCGGTTTAGATTATCGAGTTGGTAGACTAGGGTTCGCCGTCAAAATATATGACCAAGTAAGAGGATAAAACCAAATCATTAAATCGGCACACAAGATGATTTAAATTCTGCAAAATAGCAATAACTGTTTTATTTGACTCTCCACTTCACCAAATTATTATTTACATCACTCAATATTTACAAGCCAGGGTTTATCAGTTCTCTTATATTTCCCAAATGAATCCTCTAAATTTACTGGTCTTCCACCTGCAAATCTACTACTTAAACACGTTAAAACTTAAACGATACTAGGCTCCAACCTACAATATCCACTACTATAATCGAAGTGATCCTGCGCTCTACAGCTACAACAAAATCCACTTATTTAAACCTATAATAAACGACAGTGATACCAGGCTCCAACCATACAATATCCAACTGCTCCAAGTGATTCTGCGCTTTGCAGCTTCAACAAAATGCACTTATTTAAACCTATAATAAACTACAGTGATACCAGGCTCCAACCATACAATATCCACTGCTCCAAGTGATCCTGCGCTTTGCAGCTTCAACAAAATGCACTTATTTAAACCTATAATAAACTACAGTGATACCAGGCTCCAACCATACAATATCCACTGCTCCGAGTGATCTTGCGCTTTGCAGCTTCAACAAAATGCACTCTAACTATAAACACTGAAAGGGTCCTGCGCTTTGCAGCTTCAACAAGATCCAATCCAAACGAATCCACGAGCGATGAAAATTATAAGGGAACTGTCTACTCCTTGTCTGATCAGATAAACTTGAGCTTTGTAATATACAACACACCAAGTGATTGGCTCCAATATCCTCCTCTACTACTTACAATTAATTATCTACAAATCTAACACAATCCTAATGGCTCCTCGAGTTCAGCTCCTCGAACTCTCGTGGCTCCTCGAGAATGCTCCTCGAGAAAATCTAACGTAATTCCTTAAATAGCTCCACAGTCCGTAAATAATTATCCTTTACTAATTACAATTAATTATCTACACATCTAACACAATCCTAATGGCTCCTCGAGTTCAGCTCCTCGAACTCTCGTGGCTCCTCGAGAATGCTCCTCGAGAAATTCTAACGTAATTCCTTAAATAGCTCCACAGTTGCTAAAATAAATATCTGACTGCACAGCTCCTCTAATAAGTTACCATGAAGCTCCCCAATATTTAATCTATAAATTCCAGAACTCCTCTAAAGCTCCCCAATAATGCAATATGACATCTAACGCCAAAGCTCCTCAGTGACTATTTGGCTCCACAGCTCCCCAAATTAGCATCTCATAAAATGGCAAATAAATCGGTGAATATTTAGTTTAATTATTCACAAAAATCCACATTGTTTCCTGTCTTAAAGTTTATAAACAGAACTCCACATACCTGTGTTTATGCACTTCTCAGACTCAGCGGAGCAATCCAACAAACAATACTTTAAGAGATCAGCAATACGATTATACACAACTGTCAAGGTCAAGGCCAGGATCGATACAAGGGAGTCGGCCAAAATTCACTAAAATCTGCTCTATTTATACTCTTTGAACTACGCGCCATACGCACAGAAAAGTTCTCACGCATAGTAATTACGCCACGCCCCTAAAAATCGGCGAGAGCAAAATTGGTTTACACATAACTGTTGCAAAACGGCTCAGAATCACATATTTATACAGTTTGATTCTAAATGAAAGTGCCAAAATATTCTCTGGTAATTATCATTTCCACTAAATAAAAGAATTAATTAATTAAGCAAACTTAGTTCCTAAGAAATCCATTCATAAAGTTCGAGAATGCATAAAAACAAACCTTACTTTCATTGATAAAAATAGTATGACATCATCTCATGAATATTAATGAGCCTTACTGAACACTGTGCAGACGATAATCTGCCTCGTTTTTCTACTTAATTTAACCACCGGAAAAGTTTCATTCCAATGTGCACCAAAACCATAAAAGCTTGTTCAGTATGAAAAACTGTAAATCTACACTCATAAAGTAAGGTGTTTTTGTGGCTATTCACAAACTAGAAAATTATCTACCAGCTTCCAACCAATCACAGCGAAGTTAAGAACAACCAACGGCAGTCGCCATCTTGGATTTAATATAAACAGTATCTGACATGTGTACTTTATATAGAACACACGTGTGTACAATGTCTTCTCTACACACCAGTGAATTTATACCTCGGAAATACCTCGAAATCCAGTTAAAATTATGGAAATAAATGCTGAAAATATAGTACATCTAAAATAGAGTAGCTCAAAGGTAAGCCTGACGAAAATGACAAATTTCTGGGGACATTTTCGTCACACAGCCTTCCCCTAAGACTTTGCTGTCCTCAGCAAATTTAAAATACACAAAAACGTGCTGTACATTAATTTCCTCAACCTGTATACTCTGTAATATAGTACAATCCTCAACATTCAGTACTTTCAATTTTTACATTTACAAAGCATTGGCATATTAAATTACAGTCATTAAAATATTCACACTTTACTATTTATTTTTAGGCATCTTCTCTCTTCTTCCATAGAATTACCTAAAAGATTTTACATGTATAAAGATCAACAACATAAAGAAGTCTGATAAGGCTCGCTCCTCTCAATTAACTGTGAAATTTCTCTTTATTTTTAATTAAAACAATTTGGCGACACTTCTTAAATTTCTCTTATATGTACAAAACAAGTAATGCATCTCAATGAGAAATTTCCTTAACAAAACACGTTTCAAACTGATTTCTTATTGGTCAATAATTGCAATTAATTTATAATGTTGAGCCTATTATTTATCTAGTTAAATTTTACCTAAAGGGGGCCTTACTCCTCGTGCCGTTCAATCTCATACACACGTTTTGTTGTGTCATGTCGTACCAGTCGCCCTTTCCTGTCGTATGACTTCACAGTATACTCTTCCGTTACCTTGATTAGTTTATCCTTCAGGAGCTCCTCTAATCGCACTGGCTTCCATTTGTACTCTCTCTCTGTTGGAATCTCCTCTCCTTCTGATTCATTAGAACTTGAGGCACTTGCCTCCTCTGGGTCATTGATTTCTTTCGGCCGGATAAGTTTACCTTTTCCTCGGGGGGTCCTTGTAACTGTAGGCTCTGGGTCCTGGTGTCGGTCTTCCTCATCGTCGATCTCCAGGTCCGAGGCCATGAGGGACATGGCAGCCTCTGCTGCTTGTTCCTCCTCCTCTACTTCTTCCAGGGATTGCCTTAGGGTGATTGCAGGAGCGGGAGGGAGTGATTGGGGGGGCGTATCCGGGGCCGTTTCCCTTGACAGGAGTGGGGTTTCTTTGTTGGTCCTTTCCTCCTCTTCAGCTCTCTTCTTTGCTGGCGTAACCTGTTCTATCTCGGGCTGGGATCTGACAGCCTCCTCTATCCTTGTTGGGTGTTCTGCCCGGTAGTGCCGCTTCAGGGCGAATCGTTGTAAGTAAGTTTGCGGACATCTCCGGCAATGAAACTTGTTGCGATAGTCCATATGTGTCATGCGGTGACGATCATAATTATATCGTTTTCCAAACCTCTTCCCGCATTCCTCGCAGGTAAAAATGCGTCGATCATTTAAAATCTCTTTCAGATCCTGGAGCTCCACATTCAGGGGGAAGTCCTTCATGGCTCTGTATTCCACAAAAAAAAATATAATAAAATATAACAAGTCATTAGTATTTCTTATAATCTTAACTTAGTTCTTATATTCCAACCTAACCATAATTATTCCATATATCTCCTCGGAGGTTTCCTTTCCCTCTCCGGATTTCTCCTGTGATTAGCTGTGTTTGTTCCCTTTAACTCCTGTGTATTTCTCTTAGTACACTCTTTTATAGGCAGTCCTTCATAGACCTTCAGCCTATCTGCATGTACCACAATGAATTTACTTGGTCCCTTCTTAATTCGGAAGACTACATCAGTGAGCTGCGTCACTACTTGATATGGTCCTTCCCAAGGTAAGTCAAGTTTTCTACTCCTCCCTTTACTCCTAATGGGATTATGTAACCACACATAAATTCCCTCAACAATTCTACAGTCAGCTGCTGTACGATTGTATTGTCTCTTCTGTCTTACTGCTGCATCATGAAGGCATTTCCTTGCTCTATCATGTGCACTAAAGAATTTACTTCTTAAATCCTCTACATAGTCACTACTATCGTTATCTAGTTCTCCTTGGGGCATCTCTATAGTTAAATCTACAGGTAGTTCTACATTACGTCCTAACATCATCATATTAGGGGTTTCCTGTGTGGATTCCTGAACAGCACTTCTGTACGCGAACATTGCATACGGTATTTGCTCATCCCAATCCTTTTGGTTCCTCCTGGGTTCCACTAATGTCGCCACAATATTCATCAAAGTCCTGTTAAATCTTTCTACAAAACCATCCGACTTTGGGTTGTATGGAGTAGTTCTAGTTTTCCTAATTCCTAGCAGCTTACATACTTCAGCCATAATGTTTGACTCAAAATTCCTACCCTGGTCACTGTGTAATTCTCTGGGTACACCAAAACGACATATGAATTCCTCTACTACTTTCCTAGCTATTGTTTCAGCTGTCTGATCCGGTATCGGATAAGCTTCTACCCACTTGGTAAAATAGTCTCCAATTACCAAAATGTACTTATTACCTCTGTCAGTGACCGGTAATGGTCCTAAAATATCCATGGCAATCCTTTCCAATGGTGCTCCAACCATGTATTGTTGAAGTGGGCATTTCTTATTCCGTAATGATTTACGCCTAGTACATAGACTACATACTCTTACAAAAGTCCGTACATCTTGACTTAATCCTACCCAGTAATATCGACTCTGTACTCTATGTTTTGTTTTCCGTACTCCCAAGTGTCCTGCTGTCTTTGATTCGTGAAGTTCAGTTAGTACTACTTTACGAAGTCTCTTAGGCAATACTACTTTATAGTCCACTTGTTTACCATTTTCCGACTCCCATTTCCTACATAGTACTCCTTGTTTGATTACTAATTGTTTCCACTGTGACACATAAGTTTTAAATTCAGAAGATCGATCTGAAATTTCTCTCCAATCCGGCTTATCACCATCTTGTTCCAAAGTGGTTAGTATTTGTCCCATTACTGCGTCTTCAAGTTGGGCTTTCCTTAGTTCCTCCAAATTTATCTCAGCTTCAATGGCTATTACTCGAATTTGACTAAATAGTTTCCTTCCATCATTTGTATTGTCTTTGTCATTCACTGTTAGTTCGTTCCTTTCTGATATTGGTGGTTCTGATCCTTTATTTTCAGATTCGTGTCCAGTGATGCATTGGGTTTCTGCTCGGTCCGTCGTCTGGTTAACGTCTTTGCATTCATCACGGCCACATTGTTGACACTTACGGGAAAGTCCATCTGCATTGCCATGCTGTCTTCCAGGCCGGTGTATTAATGTCACGTGATACTGACTGATTGTCTCTAACCATCTTGCTAGTTGTCCTTCTGGATCCTTGAAGTTTGTCAACCATCTGAGTGCTCCATGATCCGTTCGTACTGTTACAGTTCGGCCAAACACATAAGGTTTGAAATGCTTTAAAGCAAACACAACTGCCAGTAATTCTCTACGGGTTACACAGTAATTCTTCTCTGCCTTATTTAAGCTTTTACTAGCATATCCAATTACTTTCTCCATTCCATCTTGGGTTTGTGAAAGTACTGCTCCAAGTGCATATCCGCTGGCATCAGTGTCCAATATGTAATCTCCTTCGGGTAAAGGATACGACAAGATTGGTGAAGATATCAACTTCTGCTTCAATTGTGCAAATGACTGCTCACATTCCTCAGTCCACATAAATTGTCTGTTCTTCTCCGTCAGTTGATGAAGTGGTCGGGCTATATTAGAAAAACTCTGGATAAAGCGTCGATAGTACGATGCTAATCCCAAGAAGCTTCGTACTTCTGTCACCGTTTTGGGTCTCTCCCAATTTTGTACTGCTTTGGTTTTCTCTGGATCTGTCATAACTCCTTCTGCAGAAACAACGTGTCCCAAGTACTGAACACTTTGTTTAAGAAGATGGCATTTCTTCGGTTTCAACTTCAACTTCGCCTCTCGTAATCTTTGGAATACAACTTCAAGTCGTGCCAATGCTTCGTCTATTGTCCTACCAAAACAGAGTATATCATCAATATATAGCAACAAGATCTCCCATTGAAGTCCTGCCATGACTCGTTCCATTAATCGCTCAAATGTTGCAGGTGCATTGCACAAACCAAATGGCATTACACTCCACGAGTATAATCCACCCTGTACAACGAAAGCTGACTTATCCTTTGCGGCATCATCAAGTTCAACCTGCCAGTATCCTGAGGCAAGATCCAAACTCGAGAACCATTTTGCTCCTGCTAACGCGTTAAGTGAATCCTCAATATTAGGTACAGGATATGAATCCTTTCTAGTCACATCATTAAGTTTTCTATAATCAATGCAGAATCTCTTAGTGCCATCCTTCTTTGACACTAACACTACTGGTGAGGCCCACGGACTTGATGATGGTTCAATGAGTTTCTTCTCCAGTAGTTCTCCTACTTGTTTATTAATTTCGTCTCTACTTGCTCCTGGTGCTCGTCTCGGTCTTTGTTTGATTGGTGCAGAGGTTCCTGTGTCAATTCCATGCTTGACTAAACTCGTCTTTCCTATATCATAGTCTCCCTTTGAGAAAACATCCTGATATTTAATAAGTAACTCTGCAACTGCGATCTGCTCTGATTGGTCCAGTTTCTCGGAGCTGTCTCTCCATAAGTCTTGTAAGTGGTCCGGCATCTCTGTCTCTACATCTATCATTGTCCGAATGAAAGCTGTGCTTGTACTCTCTCCTGTCATCACTGCTCGTGGATTTATCGATGTTTCCTCAATGGGTGACATCAATCCAATTACAGTCCCTTCTTTTATTGTGGTGTCTTGGGCTCCAACGTTCATCACTCGTACTGGTAATGCTTCATTGGCAGTGTTCACCAAGGTTCTTGCCACCAAAACTCCTTTGTCCGTCAAGTTGCTTTTGGGTAGTCCTTCAATTAAGCCACACCCATTATAAGTCATAGATTTTGCCAGTGCTGAGTACACAACTAATTCCTGTCCAGCGGGAATTGATATGGTTTCAAGTACCACAACTCTCAATGAACAATTAGTGTCATCTACAGCTAAGCAAGGTATTTGTTCTCCTCTTATTCTTAAGAACAATTTATCCAAGTCCAAGATTCCTTCAGCTTCTAATAAGAAATCTATTCCAAGTATTCCATCATTGAAAATGTCTGCAACTATCATCTCTAATCTAATATTTGTTTTCCCTATCTGCAAGTCAATCCATCCACTGCCTAATACTTCAAGCGGATTTCCATCGGCTTGCTTCATTCCAGTGTTCAGAGGTTTCAATGTTGGTCTTAACTCGGCGTCTAAGTTCAAGTAAGTCGACTTTGAAATAACAGTGTGGGTTGATCCAGTATCTACTAGAAATTTAATGCATTTGTCACAGATTGTCCCTTTAACGAAAAGTCCTGCTTGCATCACATCTCTTGTAGATTTGTCCACTGCTTTATTTTCAAGTCCTATTTCCTTTGTCCTTTGTTCATCTGATTCACTGGGTCTCTTGCAGTATTCTGCGGCCACCTCTCGACCCTTTGAGTTGACCGATGACCGTTTAACGGCGGTGCCATCTGGTACTGTCTATTTCGCGACTCCCGTGTTGGGCAGCTACGAGCGAAGTGTCCAACGTTTCCACATTCATAACAAACTGTGTTTTCTCCATTGTGACTGTTTTGAAACTTCGGTCTTCTCATCTCCGACTCCTGTGCATAGTTAGGCCTCGAATTCTTCTTCATGTCTTGCATGGTTTTCATTAGCTCTGCCATTGTAGCTCGCACTTCTGTCAATCCTTTTTCAAAACTTGCCATTTGATTTGATACTCCTTCAGTTCCAGTAATATTTCTAGAATACCTACTCGGCTTCATTCGGTCTCTGCTATGTTCTGCTTGTAGAAAACATTCAGTCTCCAATGCGGAACGAATTGCATCATCAAGTGTTTCCGGTCTTGACCGAAAAATCCCAGCTCTAATTTCTGGGTCATCCATCGCATCTAGGAAGTGACCCTTGGCCAACCTCTCCCTAACTTCTCGTGGTAGTTCTGGGTAAGCCATGCTAGTCAAGTCTCGAATTGCTTGTCCTACTTCTTGAAGAGTTTCATTTTGTTTCCTCTTCCGCATCCTCAGTTCAAGAAGATAGTTTTCTGGGTGTTTTCCTGGTCCAAATCGTTGAGTCAACTTGGTAACCAATTCACCGTAGGACATACAGCCATTCATGGGCATGCTCCCCAATACTTTTAAAGCTGGACCTTGTAAGCGTGTGGCCAGTTGATAAGCAGCATCTCTGTCTGACCATTTGTTCACCACCTTACATGCCTCAAAATGTCTCTGATAGTCTCCCCATCCAATGCGACCATCAAACTTGTCTGGAGTCACCTCCTTCTTACTAACGAAAGATCGATCTCCACGTTTTTCTCGATTTCCAAAATATCCGTGAGTGTTCACAGTTCCATAAGTCTCCTGGTCATCTTCAACATTATGCCAGTTCCTCCTGTGTGTCTCACCTCGTCGGTCATCCGATCCATAATTATCGTAATCTCTGGTAAATACTGGTTCTCCTCGAGCTTGGTATGTGTCTCGATTTCCAGTTTGCATCCTATTACTCTGGTACTCCTCTTGTCCCAATGGTTCCAAATCTGGATAATTAAACCTAAGTTCTGACGTCTTAGCGTTCCGATACTCTGTACGTTTATCCTCTCGACTATGAGGCTCCATTTCTCCTCTTTGTTCCATTACGTCTGGAGTTATCATTGTCTTCTTAGCTCCTTGGTTTATTCCGGTTGCCATCGTATTGTCCTGCTGACCTTGACCCAAACTAGTTGTAATCGTATTCGTATTGCTGACCTCCATAATCTCCTGTACCTCTAGTACATCCATATCTCCTTATCCACTCAAGTTTTTCTAAACTGTGTTACTTCCTTTGTAATCCTTACAAGCTGTATCGCTTAGATCCCGAGTGTTTTCCTCTCAAGATTTATCCTAGAACTTTATCTTAAACACTATCTTAAATCTAAAGTTTTATCCTCAAACTATTGTATCTTAAGTTTTATCCTCAAACTATTGTATCTAAAGTTTTATCCTCAAACTATTGGATCCCACCGCTGCCACCATTGTGGCGGAAATGTAGACCTCGTCTGACCTAAAGTCCTCTCACGGGTCGTCTTCAATAGCGCTGCCACCAGGCGGAAAATTTAAAGGCCTAAACCACCGGAGTTCCGCCTCACCGGTTTAGATTATCGAGTTGGTAGACTAGGGTTCGCCGTCAAAATATATGACCAAGTAAGAGGATAAAACCAAATCATTAAATCGGCACACAAGATGATTTAAATTCTGCAAAATAGCAATAACTGTTTTATTTGACTCTCCACTTCACCAAATTATTATTTACATCACTCAATATTTACAAGCCAGGGTTTATCAGTTCTCTTATATTTCCCAAATGAATCCTCTAAATTTACTGGTCTTCCACCTGCAAATCTACTACTTAAACACGTTAAAACTTAAACGATACTAGGCTCCAACCTACAATATCCACTACTATAATCGAAGTGATCCTGCGCTCTACAGCTACAACAAAATCCACTTATTTAAACCTATAATAAACGACAGTGATACCAGGCTCCAACCATACAATATCCAACTGCTCCAAGTGATTCTGCGCTTTGCAGCTTCAACAAAATGCACTTATTTAAACCTATAATAAACTACAGTGATACCAGGCTCCAACCATACAATATCCACTGCTCCAAGTGATCCTGCGCTTTGCAGCTTCAACAAAATGCACTTATTTAAACCTATAATAAACTACAGTGATACCAGGCTCCAACCATACAATATCCACTGCTCCGAGTGATCTTGCGCTTTGCAGCTTCAACAAAATGCACTCTAACTATAAACACTGAAAGGGTCCTGCGCTTTGCAGCTTCAACAAGATCCAATCCAAACGAATCCACGAGCGATGAAAATTATAAGGGAACTGTCTACTCCTTGTCTGATCAGATAAACTTGAGCTTTGTAATATACAACACACCAAGTGATTGGCTCCAATATCCTCCTCTACTACTTACAATTAATTATCTACAAATCTAACACAATCCTAATGGCTCCTCGAGTTCAGCTCCTCGAACTCTCGTGGCTCCTCGAGAATGCTCCTCGAGAAAATCTAACGTAATTCCTTAAATAGCTCCACAGTCCGTAAATAATTATCCTTTACTAATTACAATTAATTATCTACACATCTAACACAATCCTAATGGCTCCTCGAGTTCAGCTCCTCGAACTCTCGTGGCTCCTCGAGAATGCTCCTCGAGAAATTCTAACGTAATTCCTTAAATAGCTCCACAGTTGCTAAAATAAATATCTGACTGCACAGCTCCTCTAATAAGTTACCATGAAGCTCCCCAATATTTAATCTATAAATTCCAGAACTCCTCTAAAGCTCCCCAATAATGCAATATGACATCTAACGCCAAAGCTCCTCAGTGACTATTTGGCTCCACAGCTCCCCAAATTAGCATCTCATAAAATGGCAAATAAATCGGTGAATATTTAGTTTAATTATTCACAAAAATCCACATTGTTTCCTGTCTTAAAGTTTATAAACAGAACTCCACATACCTGTGTTTATGCACTTCTCAGACTCAGCGGAGCAATCCAACAAACAATACTTTAAGAGATCAGCAATACGATTATACACAACTGTCAAGGTCAAGGCCAGGATCGATACAAGGGAGTCGGCCAAAATTCACTAAAATCTGCTCTATTTATACTCTTTGAACTACGCGCCATACGCACAGAAAAGTTCTCACGCATAGTAATTACGCCACGCCCCTAAAAATCGGCGAGAGCAAAATTGGTTTACACATAACTGTTGCAAAACGGCTCAGAATCACATATTTATACAGTTTGATTCTAAATGAAAGTGCCAAAATATTCTCTGGTAATTATCATTTCCACTAAATAAAAGAATTAATTAATTAAGCAAACTTAGTTCCTAAGAAATCCATTCATAAAGTTCGAGAATGCATAAAAACAAACCTTACTTTCATTGATAAAAATAGTATGACATCATCTCATGAATATTAATGAGCCTTACTGAACACTGTGCAGACGATAATCTGCCTCGTTTTTCTACTTAATTTAACCACCGGAAAAGTTTCATTCCAATGTGCACCAAAACCATAAAAGCTTGTTCAGTATGAAAAACTGTAAATCTACACTCATAAAGTAAGGTGTTTTTGTGGCTATTCACAAACTAGAAAATTATCTACCAGCTTCCAACCAATCACAGCGAAGTTAAGAACAACCAACGGCAGTCGCCATCTTGGATTTAATATAAACAGTATCTGACATGTGTACTTTATATAGAACACACGTGTGTACAATGTCTTCTCTACACACCAGTGAATTTATACCTCGGAAATACCTCGAAATCCAGTTAAAATTATGGAAATAAATGCTGAAAATATAGTACATCTAAAATAGAGTAGCTCAAAGGTAAGCCTGACGAAAATGACAAATTTCTGGGGACATTTTCGTCACACACCATTACCTTCTGTACACCCTAGTTATTTGTAAATCTGTGAACTTTTATTTTTTTCTGTTCCGAAAGTGAATAATTTTTAAGATAAAAGAAATCCGTTATACTTTCTCATGGCTTTGTGCAAGTGACTTCCCTTTATTACGATTTTCAATTGTTTACTGGGTTGTGCTGAGATGTCAAACAAAAAGTTTAAAAATATTAATTCGGTAAAGACTATTTTCATACAGTAAGCATTGGAAGGTATTAGCATGCGTTTGCGTGTAGCAGCAGTATGATAGGGAAACTTTAACAGTAAGTACAAAATTGGCCATTGGCCCCCATGTTTGTTAATAATCGGCTTCATTATAAATAAGGCGCATTCGAACACCCGCCCCCCCCCCCCTTAACACACACCAGAGGCTTGCCAAATTGCCAGAAGGCTGCTAAATAAAGTTAGAAAAGTAACATTAAAATACATAATGTTAACGCACCATAATTCATTGATTGAAATTGTTTGTTTGTTTTATTACACAGAATTACTTAAAATACAACAAGTGGACAAAACAAGTAAATTAAATACAAGAATCATAAAAGACATTGGAATCTAAAGGAATTGTCTAAGAAATTGTTTTGGTCATTTGGTTCAAACAAATTTTTAGCCCATCCTGCTTCAGAGAGCAAAAAAAGCCTGCATGCAAAATCAAATTGCTTTTGACAAAAGGAAGTCATCATTCATCTATATCAATTAGAAAGTCAGGTCCAGACTCCCAAAATTTGTTGTTAAATTCATTGTCTTAAATTTCAACAATTTAAATCACAATTGAATTGAATAAAAACAATAATAAAATATTAATTAAAACCTTCTTTATAAAACACATTTGAAAGTCTTTGAAAGTGTTTGTTAATGACATAGAACTGGTTAGACCATGTTTTAAAAGTAGTGTATAATGATATTAACTATGTGCCTCAAAACTGCATGTGAACTAAAGTGGTATGCCATTTTGTGGGGTCAAACATTTGCTTCAACAAAATGGCAGGTTGTTTTGAGGGTAAAAGGACCATACAATTTTCAGGTATATAGAAGGTTAATTTTACTTTGAAACATCTTTCCAACTATATTTCATAATAATAGCAAGCACCTTTTGAAGCCATATAAGTGCCCAATCGAATGGCAACATGACCCTTTGTAATTCAACATTTCCCCAGTGTGGGATAATAAAATTCTTATCTTATCTTATAAGATTAGTTGCTTTGGATCGGACGAGTTGGCCTTTGATAAGCGTTTGAAACCGTTTGTTATGAAATGCATATATGGTTAGAAAGATATTTTAAAAGTAGAATAATGATCCAAACAAGTCTCACTAGAAATTTCACAGTTTTCCGTCGCGAACTAACACTGTCAGCCATTTTATGGAGTCAAAATTTTGACTCCACAATTGTTTGTGTGGATCATTATATTCTACTTTTAAACTATGTATCTAACCATTTGCATTTTATAACAAACGGTTTCAAACGCTTATCAAAGACCAACTTGTCCGATCCAATACAACCTGTTCCTTTAATAAGAAGTCAGCTCAATACTCGTTATAAACCTTGCTGTTGAAAATTCATAGCATCTCAAATTTCAACAACTTTAATCACAATCAATGATTTCATTAACCTTCTTTAAGAGACACCTTTTAGATTTGGCAATTTGGGCTGTGGAAGCGCTTGTCATGACATGAACTTGGTTCAACAAATACCTTTGAAAAAGTAGTGTATAATTATTTACACTAATGTGCCTCAAAACTGTGTGGTTTTCCTTTTACTTAGTGAACTAAAAATGGTCTACTGTGGAGTCAAAATTTTGCTCCAACAAAATGGCAGTTTGTGTCAGTTCAAGAGGGTAAAAGGTAAACCAAACAATTTCCAGGTATATTTGTGTGGATCATAATTCTCTAAGTTTTTTAAAACATCCAATGGCAGTCTTTGTAGAGCAGCATAGGGTGTTGACATGGGCCTTCAGTGTTAGATGTTCATCCATGACTGCCGCCACCGAGATTTCTTGGGTATGAGGGGCTTCACTGCAAATCACCAATCGTGATGGAAATGACTGGGAGTGGATGTTGCGAAAATCTTGATGTAAAAAGATGAACCTTTGTTTTTGCGGCGATTAGCATCATGACATCTTGTTTCGTACGCCCGGTGGGTGAATGTCCTTGATGCACGCATTGAGTTTCTTGAGTGCAGTGTCGAGACTCTGACATAGACTTGCCTCCGTGGCCGCCTCATCCTCAAGTTGTAGTGTAGTGGGGGTGCATATACCTGGAGTCACACACCCTCGCCTGTTCTCTTTCATCAGTGTCTTTCAATGTGGAGGCAATCCATTGCCAGCTTTGTCGTGAATTCAGTAGCCATAACCTTGAAGATGTTATCAAAGTACTGCAAGAGTAAACAATTGAAAGAAAACAAATTAATAGTGGAGAGAATTATGGGTTACCTCACCTCAGTATAGCTAATCAAGACATTCCAACCCTTCAACTTTATTACGGAAACATGCTGAACTTACTTCTGTTTTGTGAAAATATGGTTATGTGTTCACAGTGTATCAAACCGCGGCCGAAAGCCAAGAATGATAATCTACCACTTGGACTTGTCCTCTCATTGAGCAGAATACAATGATAAACAATGGTGGCAGCCTCTCCATAGGTAACAAAAGGGCAAAAGGTCTGGAATCCAGAATTACACACTAACCCCGGAAAAATAGAGATTTCGATCATGAATTCCAGTACACTCCATCCCTCTTCGTATAAAGTTGCCTGCCTCAAAGAGCACATCAGTTGGTCAACTAACCACCAAAAAAACTGTACTCTGAAGTTGTTCCAGGAGTTTGTAAGACTAAGAGGCTACAATAAGCCAGTTTGAATAAGTTCGGACTTTGCATACATCATCTGATATGGACACACATGTGACATTAGAGCAAGGGGTCAGTAGTTTATTTTGCGTCTTGTATGAGACTTCTCCTTGAACTATCTACACTAATAAAGAACTCTAATTTAGATGCACATATCAACTTCATTGCCCTTGGCCAACTCTATATGGCCAATTTGGTGCCAAGTTGGTGTAGTTTTAGTGTATTCGTTTGCAAAAGATTTGTGTACACTAAATCTATATCATGTGATAAAACCAGACTACAACACTGCAATACCAGATTATGTACTTTTGGGGATAGAGCTTTTTCCGCCATTGCCCCTAACTTGTGGAACCAGCTGAATTTATGTCTCAGGGAAACAGCAAGTATTGATGTTTTTAAATCCGGGCTAAAAACCCATTTCTTTCGAAAGGCATTTTTATAACTGTTTATTGTTCAAGTAGTTGTTGTGGTTTTTATTATCATTTAAGGATCTCTTGTAGCACTTATTTTCCATTCTGTAATTAATTATCGTTTCCCTGGAGTTTTAGTGCATGTCTCTTTTTACAATTTTATTGGGTCACAGCTGGTCTGTTTGTACAATCTCTTTGCAGTTTTAAATTGTGCATACTCCTATTGTATATTTTATACCTTTCCATTGTATATTGTTAATTTCTTTAATTGCTTGTCATTGTTCGCTTGATTTTGAACTTATTTTTATATCTTGTATTTTTTGCTGATTATCTAAATTTTTAATGTTTCTCTGTATTAGCGCCATGGAGCATTGTTTTCGATGGATATGGCGCTATATAAATTTTTACTATTATTATTATTATTATTATTATTATTATTATTACACTCTGAAGTGTACATTCATTGAACTACAAAATGTACTTTGCCTTTGGTGTGTATTATGGATCGAATGTACGGGCCAATTTGGCAACGTGTTAAAACTGTATACTCAGTATACTTTCCAGAGTCCTGTGAAAAGTCAACTCAAGATGAATGGTCTATTTTTGGTTACAAATAACTCATGTTTTTAGAATGAACGATGCAATGACTACAGATAAAATAGTATCCAAAATCATTGAGCTCATTCAACCAATCGAGGGCGTGCATTTTTATCGTTCTCGTTTTCTTTATCGGGGCCTGTGTGACCAGGCCTTTAATGAGGAGTGACTCGTTCTTAAACGGCCGTTTAAAACCTTGCAGGGTCGTTGCCGTGCGATAAAGGCCCTCGCAACACCAGCGACGACCTTGCCGGTTTTAAACAGCCATTTATGAACTCGTCGATATCCTCGTATCCCCTTATTTATATAAGACGGAAAAGTTTCTGTATGGCGCCACCACTTTTTCATTCGATATAAAATAATATAGTATCTAATTTACCTCAATGAGATATCCCTTTTTCTAAAAATGAGTGAAAAAGTGGTGGCGCCATATGGAAAGTTATCCCTTTCCTGTCTTCAATTTTGAAATTATTAATCACGAAGGATGATTTCGGTTTAAACCCCTTTTGTACACTTTTTGAACCTAGCCGAATCGACTAAAAATACATCCTCTGCAGGTGTAAACAAAAATAAGTTTGTTGTACTTGTATTCCCCAAGTTTGTTAAACTTAAAATATCACAGCCCAATTTACTCATTGTGATGCAACTAATATTACTTCCTATGGCAAGTTGAATGAACTTACAATTCGAAGTGGGCGCTACTTTTCATTTGAAGTAAAATTAACTAAAAACCAATTGATTAAATCAATTCAATTTTACTCAGTATGGGTTTGTTTGATTTATTTGAAATTGGTTATTAACCTAACAAAATTATATTATTGTATGTAACTTGAATTTGCAAGGTAAATAGGCGCAAATAATTTAAGTTTGTGCTACTCACATTTAACTTAGACAATCACAACAATACAATGATCCGGGCAAGTTTAATTGATTGAGGTAGATTACACAAGGTATTTATTCAGATTGCACATGAAATTAAACTGAATTACAGCGCTAATAGTACTTAAACGTTTTAAACTTAATTCGCAGTGTGATTTTATACTGGTGTGTAATATTATGATGCAAGAATTAACACAAATCAATGTGTAAACAATTTAAGTCATAGAGTTGACGGAAATTAACTGAGTTGAGGAAATTAACCGATTAGGGGGTAAATTACATACTGATATTTGTAAATAACACTCAAACAAAATCATGAAAGTGATTTTCTGTGTGTTACTAAAATTATTGACACTCCAAATTCAGTAAGGTCTGACTTGCGGTTTGTGCAATTATCTACCATGAACGCATTTATTTTATGTAAACATAATATGAACAACAACAACAACAATAATTTTTAACGATAACATCAGCAAACTCGTTTGAATACTCTTGAAGGATTTGGGTACTTTCTGTAACACATAATACAATTTCCATAAATTCCTATTAAACTTACACCGTTTGGAGATATTGACAGTAGAAATCTTATACTACTTGCTGAGGTGCTGTAGTTTTTGAGAAAGCAAAAAAAAGGTTTTACTCATTCCTCAGCAAGTAATATTGTAAGGGAAGCTTTCTACTATCATTATTTTCAAACTGTATGAGTTTAATGTAAATCTGTGGATATTGTGTTTTGTATCATACAAAAAGTACCCAGACCCTTTAACTTCATAGCATAATCACATAAAAAACACCTTGCTTTGTTGTATCAATTTTTAGTTGTGTTTATGATACAACTTTCATTTGTTAACGTCTCAATTATCTGACACGGAAGTTATTAAATACAGTATTGTTTTTGTCAAGTGGTCATACGCTTCAAAACAATATTCTCTTGACGGTGTGGAACATAACTAAAGTACAGATTTTTCAGAAAAAACTTTGAAGAAAAAGCATCTGGCTGACAAGCTATATCAAACAGGTTTAGGATGCATTTATAAGATAAGACTTTTTTGGACTATTCTTTTAAAAAATAAATTTCAAGTTAACACCCCCCCCCCCCCCGAAAGATGTATTTTTGTTAGTCTTTGTTAAGCGAGTAAAATTAGTGGAATAATAAAAAATAATGTACTGCAATAAGGTGTCTCTAGCAAAGAGACCTACTGCAGGTTATTATTTACAAACAATAATTTTTAAGCTAAGGACCCATTTAGTTGACCTTTAAAAAAATCCTTAAAAAGTGCAGAGAAATCAACTTTAGGTCACTGTAATGTCTAGCATTGGGTATAGATATTCAGCTTGCTCAACCTTAATGTTACATCACTTTAAAGAAACACGTTGCATTGGATCGGTTGAGTTGGTCATTGAAAAGTGTTTGAAACCGTTTGATAAACACTTTTCCTTGGTTTCAAACACTTTTCATGGACCAACTCGACCAATCCAAGGCAACATGTCCCTGTAAGTAATAAGTAGAAAAAAGGATTGTTCAGTAAAACTTGTATAAATGTACATGATTAATTATAGCATTACATTGGCAAGTGGTCAGCTGGTTTCAATCACTATTCTTTAGAACAACATATGGTTTTTGAGGAACTACTTCTTGTCTGCGGTGGGAAAAATGTCTTTGCCATTTTTTCCATAATCACTTTTCCATTGTGTGTTTTCTTCAATTAATCAAGAAGAGCAGTCCGTTCCTTTTCAGAGCTTGCAGCTGTTTCATCACCAGGAAATTCAGGGAGGTAGTTATCTTCTGCCTTCTGCCTTTCTTGTTTTTTTATGTTCTTGGCTGATTTAGAGTGATTTTACAGTTAGTTCTGTGCATCCGTGATTTCGCAATTTTGATCTACAGTTACCCATCTTGAGTTTAAGGCTTATTTTCCAACCAAGTTAGCCAGTGGCAGCACCTGGTTCTTTCAGGTATGGGTGCTTCTTGACAAATGCTTGTGCTACAGAGCAGAACTGATCATCTGATGGATATGCCTTGTAGCTAAACATGGCTTCAGCAAGTTTTTCCAAAATATCAGATTTCATTCCTGTTGGGTTTGTCAAAGTTCCATCCTTCTCAAACTGTTGTTTCCCCGTTTGAAAGTTTCATCTCTGTGTCGATTGAGAAGGATGGGATTGGAAAGACGGTAGGCCACTGAAGTGCTCTATCTGTACTACATGTACTTACAGCAGTAGACATGGATGATGCTTCCGACATCGACGGGGACGATGACAGCAGAGATGAATTACTCAAAGGATCAAACACAGTGTCAATGTCTGTGTCTGAATCTGAATCAGGAATAGAAAGTGGAACGACTTTGATAGTTCCCCTGTCTTTAATATCCTTGAGTGATGATAAGCTCATGAAATTATCAAAGTCCGGATCAACGAATTGGAGACTGAATTCCCGTTTGAGTTCAAACCTCTCCTTGACTTGGTTCTTCAAATCCTGCACACTTTCCAGCCCAGGGGGTAGAATCAGCTTCTGGATGTTTCCTTCGGTGATGATGACTCTCAACATTATGCACGATGGTACAACAAGTGCATCTGCCATCTTGACTATCTGTCATAAAAGAAACGAGAACAACACAATTAAATCATTAAAATTAATTTTTCTTTTGTTTGTTAAATTACAGTAGTCTACAGCCAAAGTTAACTAAATTTGTTTATAAATGAGTAACTATTACTAAATGTTTTGTTGTTTGGACTTAATTTATTTCTGTGCAAACTACATACCCTTCAGTAAAACTTACTTTATTACAAACAAGTAACTATTACTGTGTGTTTTTGTTGTTTGGACCTAACTAATTTGAGTGCAAATTACATAACCTTCAGTAATCCCAACTTTATATATAAATGAATACTTTTACTTTGTGTTTGTTTTGATTAATTTACTTTAATTTACTTCATTTACTTTAGTGTCAAACACATACCTTCAGTAAAACTAACTTTGTTTATAAATGAGTAACTATTACTTTGTGTTTTTGTTGCTTGGACTCAATTTATTTAGGTGTAAAACACAAACCCTTCAGTAAAACTAACTTTGTTTATAAATGAGTAACTATTACTTTGTGTTTTTGTTGCTTGGACTTAATTTATTTATGTGTAACACACATAAACCTTCAGTCAAACTAACTTTGTTTATAAATGAGTAACTATTACTTTGTGTTTTTGTTGCTTGGACTTAATTTATTTATGTGTAACACACATAACCTTCAGTCAAACTAACTTTGTTTATAAATGAGTAACTATTACTTTGTGTTTTTGTTGTTTATTTTGGTGTAAAACAAAAACCCTTCAGTCAAACTAACTTTGTTTATAAATGAGTAACTATTACTTTGTGTTTTTGTTGCTTGACTTTATTTATTTATGTGTAACACATAAACTTCACTCAAACTAACTTTGTTTATAAATGAGTAACTATTACTTTGTGTTTTTGTTGTTTATTTTGGTGTAAAACAAAAACCCTTCAGTAAAACTAACTTTGTTTATAAATGAGTAACTATTACTTTGTGTTTTTGTTGCTTGACTTAATTTATTTATGTGTAACACACATAAACTTTGGTAAAACCAATTTTGTTTATAAATGAGTAACTAATACTTTGTGTTTTTGTTGTTTGGACGTAATTTATTTATGTGTAACACACATAACCTTTAGTAAAACCAACTTTGTTTATAAATGAGTAACTATTACTTTGTGTTTTTGTAGTTTGGACTTAATTTTTAGGGGTGCAACACATGTAACCTTCAGTAAAACCAACTTTGTTTATAAATGAGTAACTATTACTTTGTGTTTTTGTAGTTTGGACTTAATTTTTAGGGGTGCAACACATGTAACCTTCAGTAAAACCAACTTTGTTTATAAATGAGTAACTATTACTTTGTGTTTTTGTAGTTTGGACTTAATTTTTAGGGGTGCAACACACACACACTTCAGTAGAACTAGCTTGAAAATGAGTAACTATCACTTTGTGTTTGTGTTGTGTTGTCTTTATTTATTCGGGGGCAAAACAGGAACCCTCGAGCAAAACTAGAAAACGGCAAGTTAATTTAAATAAATGCTCCAATGCAACTGTCATACAAAGAGGCCTATATCACTCAGTCATATTGTCAGTTTTAGCATGTCACAGTCAGTATATTGAGCATGTTGTTGTGTACGGAGACGGACAACGTGGTTCAACATTACAACTCCAACGAACTGTTTAACTTAAAAATAGTCATGAGCATATCACAACTACTATAGTGTAATAACTAAAATAACACTTTTTGGATTATGTTCTTACCTATGATGAATGGCATTCAACGAAGTAACTGATCACGTCTTCAATGCAGGGGACAGCTAATCTTCCCTTGGCTTGCTCTCTTTGAGCTCCTCTGTTGTTGTTGTTCGGAGAGAGCGTGCCATGCCGTTGGTGTGGGAAATGTTGGTCCCATACAAGCAGTACTTGAAGCCATTCACTATAGGCAGGGGACCAGGCCAAATGGCCCGGTACGGTCATTCATATGACTTGTTCTATGAAGTTGAGTTAATCGGCTGGTCCAAGTATTGTGAGCCTCAAACTCATTACATACAATGTTTTCTTTGCATTGGGACCAAGCTATATGCTATAAATTATCTTTATTCATTTTGTGTCTGTCAATTAAATATAATTGGTGAGTGACAGATGAGAAAACTATTGTATTTCGTTTGGTTTGGGTTTGAAATGCTTAGAGCATGGAAAGTTAGATTATGCCATGGCGCCCCCCCCCCTCAAATAGTCATTAGCCGTGTTTGTTCGTTCAAGTCATGTTTGTGCTACGAAAAATTTGCATACTGTTAAGTTAAGCTCTTCAGCATCAATACAAGTAATTGAGTATTTCTTACTCAATAACCGCAGTAAAAGTGGCAAAGTTTTATTTTTAAGTATCACTAACCAATAAGTGTCAGTAGTAACTACTTGATCGTAACTCTTGTTGATTTGACCTTATTATTTATGGATAAACAACTTACATAATTAAAGTAAATCTGACTTTTCAAGATTTAAGTTTCAATCACTTAGGATGAGCAAGTAAAAACAACAAAAAACGGTATTAAGTATTATCAAATTAAATAATTCGAGTTTAATTTACTGAACCAGAGTTTCATTTTTTTGAGTGATAGTGGACCACTGGCACCATGGTCACTGGTGGCACGCACAGTTTTTAAGCACGGAGTTTGAAGAAATTGAGTTGATAATATACATGTATTTTAACGTGCGAATAACTAAAGTATCCGTTCAAGAAGTACAGCGGGATTTACAGAAACGCATTTCGCCAGGAGGAAATAATTAAACAAAATAGATGTATACTACCTTTTCTGATGAATTTAGAACTGCGTAACAAGCGGAGGTCCTTTCCCACGCATCAAATGGCGCTGCTCAACTCGCGCATGCGCACTGCACGTTTAAATCCCAGCAGGCGTCAACGTTTTTTTTATTTTATTTTTTTATCCAATGACATCCCCGTATTTGTGTGACGAAATAATGAATATTGATGATTAAGCCTTTCGTCAAGCTAGTCTTTTAACCAGCAGTTAATTTAGTTTAGTTTTAGGCAAATATTCATCTTTTATCATAATTATGTTCCGGTGTTTTACTTTTAATTCAAAAAATAGGCAATTAGCTTCGACGATTCAAAAATGGACGAGGTTTTTGTATTTGGAAATTTACGTCAAAAATGTCCGATCCACTTATTTAATTTTCAAATAAACTTAAGAAAACAACTTCAAAGGATAAACAATTAGCTTAGACATTTCAAAAACTGACGAAGCTTGAATTCATTTTATATACAGCAAAAATGTCCGATTTACTGTTCATCATAGCTTTGCTACTTCAAAAACGGACTCGAAGCTAAACAATAATTGTAGTTTTCGGGAAGACAATTTTTAGAACAACTATTTAATCACATAGAAAACGGCACACCTTATACACAACGTAGATGCGTATACGAGTTGGTCGGTAAAATTGGCATTATTTTTTTCTAAATTCGGCTAAAATTTTCACAGTGCCCCCCCCCCCCATTTACACAATGCAAGGCTTTTGCGATAGTTGACGGCGTGCCCATCGTACGGAGTTGATAGTTTTGACGGCGTGCCCCCGTCGTACCGTATGGTATGTCCTTCCTCTATGGTCGTACGGAGAGGATGCCTGGCGTGAAAAGTTTGTCTCGCCGATGATGGAGAAGTGCACACACGGATGATCGCGCAGAGTCGACGCCCATGCAAGTTCAAAACTTTAGGGCTCTTGTGTGCCACCCTATTCCTCCATGATAACGACTGAGGAGGGGTTTAGCTAGCTACACTCACAAGGTGCAGATTGGCCCTGGTTAGTTGAAGAAGAACAGTTTCGGACACACAGAGAACCACACAAAACGTTATTTAAAGTAAACTATGACGAATTACAATATTGTACTAATTGTTGCAGACGTTGTAAGCACAAATTTGTGGGCTTTGAAAAAAGTTTTTGTTTTTATTAAAAAAAGTTTTTTTTTTTATTAAAAATGTATGGAAGCGAGTTTAAAGGAACACGTTGCCTTGGATCGGTCGAGTTGGTCTTTGAAAAGCGTTTGTAACCGTTTTTTATAAAATGCATATGGGTAGAAAGATGTTGTAAAAGTAGAATACAATGATCCACACAAACATGCCTCGAAATTGCGTGGTTTTCCTTTTACCTCGTCGACTAACACGTCGGCCATTTATGGGGGTCAAAATTTTGACTCCCATAAATGGCCGACCATGTTAGTTCGCACAGTAGAAGAAAAACCACGCAATTTCGAGGCAAACTTGTGTGGATCATTGTATTCTACTTTTAAAACATCTTTCCAACCATATGCATTTTATAAAAAACGGTTACAAACGCTTTTGTTTTGACCAACTCGTCCGATCCAAGGCAACGTGTTCCTTTAAGCAATTTTACCCGTTTGTTTTACTAGGCCGCGCCTAGGTAGAGGAAAACGATGAGTTTCGCTCGGCCCCACTTATATTTTATGCGCAGGGGCAATTTATCTGTTTATCAACAGTTAGAAAGTTGTTGAACGATGGCGTTTACTTTTGATGTGGTTCTACCTCCATGTTTTGATCAAAGCTACAAAAAGCCAGAATCAAAATGCTCCAATGCTCCAATGCTTATAAAAATAATGCCCGATATAATGACCACTGCACACCGCGTACCATACGAATACACACTAAAAGTGCCCCTGGGAACGATACCGGTTTCTCTTTCGTAATACAACTACTGACAATGCGACCATTGTGGGTACGAGATTACTACGTGTTTTCAAGCATGGCGACCGGGCAACTGCTGAACGCGGAAGAGCAACACCGAGTGGCAAAAAATTGTTGCAATTCTCAATGAGTTACAGCGGAATACTTCAAGTTATAGCTTCAAAACGTCAGTAAACACCAGTCGTACATGTTAAGTAATCTTTACGGCAACACTTGGTTGACTTGAACACGGGAATTGTACAGTTATTGCGAATGTTTTCTCTGCAAAATTAAGTTGACACTGACAGCCGGCCGGGTAGTGTCGTGTACGAAACATTTTGTTATACTCAACTGCGTGAGAAAGCCATTTTTGTGTGTGGAGGTGGACATTGGACTGTGCAGGCTTGTGTTTCATCTAATTCGAGAGGATTCGAGGAAACCGGAGCTGGGGTTTAATCTAAAGATTCGTCAACTGCAGACAATGAAGAGAGACGTCAGGTAGCACAAAATATGCAGAGGGGAAACCAGAATGGAGAAAGAATGAAGAGGAGTTCTTCAGGTGTTGGTGGGATTGGTCAGCGGGTAAGAAATTGATCAATTATTTTGTAATCCTGCCCCCCCCCCTCTGCCCCTCCCTGCCTGATCCTGCTTGACCCATCATGATCATGACGAGTCATTCAGTCATCAGTCTGTCAGTGATGACATTGTAATTACTTAAAAATAATAGGCCCCTATTAATAAACATTCTAAAATGATTATTAATTTATTAGCCTATTGAATAATTTATAGACCTTATTTATGCATTGACATCATCCAGCCGCCATCTTTGAGGTCAAACGGTGACGAAACAATCGAAGCGCACATAGGTTGGCCAATGAACAACCTCTTTTTGACCTCAAGGCAGGGGCGCCGTACTGAAATGACGTCATGTGCATATAAGGTATATGGCTTGACCGTGACGGTTTTTTTTTCAAAATAAACCTGCCAACCCCAAAACTGCAAAACAAACAAACTAGTTGTACTTGTTGTAGGCTAGTATTATTATAACTGCGATAACGTGTTGGCAGGAGGGTTACGTTATGGCAACTACTATTATTAGTAGAAATTTTCTATGTTATAACTAATTTGTGTCATGGTCGTGTCTAGAAGTAGAACTTTAGAACTTCTTTGTCATGTTTGTCTTTTCTTTAGTAATTAATGAGTAGTGTTGTGTTCGGCTGTACAATAAGTAACTGTAAACACTGTAGCATTAATAAACATGATTGGAAACAACTATTGTGATGAGAATTAACTTTTAAAGTCAGGGAGTTACAATGTAGGTTCTCCAGTTCTCGGGAAACATGTTTTTTTTAAACCCTTGTTGAAATATGTAGGTAAATTTTAATGAAAGAAATCTTAATTAAACAATTACATACATGTAGGTTCCACCTTTAAAACTGTGTTGTTGATGCATTTGAAAAAGAAATCCAGGAGGCAAGTGTACATACATGTACATCAGTTGTTTCCATCCAAGGAACCCTAAGTAGGTCATTCACAGCTCAGAGATTTGGAATTGATTCACATGGGGAGAAACGGCCAGAGCTCGAGGAAGCTTTCTAAGTGGCACTGGTACCCACTGGGTACAGTAGGCCTTGGGAAGCTGTCTAAGTACAGCACTGGTACCCACTGGGTAACCAAAAGGATAACTTGATCAGGGTTTGACAGGTTTATGCCAAGGGGGCCATACATGTAAGTTGTCAACAGTTTAAAGATAATCAAAACTCTTGTATACTGTATTGTAAGATGTGCATGTCATTACGTTAGATCCCTTGTGTACGGTGCTCACGACAGCAATTTAAAAAAACAAACACAAATTTGAAAACTTTTAAATGTTAAAGTCACCTGGAAATAGAATTTTTTCTTCTTCGAACATTAGAGTATATGTTTCTGAACAATAAAATAATTTTTTGAGTAATTGTTTTAACGATTTATATACATATGTTAAAAAAAAAAAAAAAAAGTTATGTGGGGTTGACTCCGCCTACCCCTTTGGTGAGGTCAATCGAGGGAGACTTTGCCTCTATCGAACATCGAACACACGTACGTGCAAGGACATTCAAGTCCTAGTCGTGAGTTTGTACACTTTCGAAAAAGTTTTTTTCTTGCATTTTTCCGGCAACGTCGACCAGGTGTATTGCTGCTGGATGCAGCAAAACAACTAAAGATAGGGTCAGTTTGCAAAGTGGTCCGGTCCGACGTCTTTTTCAGCGCTGTGCAGCAAACACTTCGAGCCGTCGTACTTCGAGAATCCGGAATACACTACACATTTTGACATGAAGAGAAAAGTTCTTTTCTAAAACATGACGCCATCCCAACGTTTCCAGCTAGTGGGGAAGTCAAAGAAGGTACATGAAAGATGTAACAAACCTGAAGGAGCATTTATTTTGCCTAACGTGAAAAAATCAGGTATTGTATCAACTTGTAGTGCATGTTTTGTGTTGGCACTGCATGCGATTCATCGCGCCTCGATTGACATCACGAACAGCGCCCTCTCGGTTTGGGCTTATTTTCAAATTTGTAAATAACATGGAAACCAATTTTTTTTAAACCTTAGTTAATCGTTTTTTTTATTTTCCATTCATCAAAACACATATTTTAGTGACAAAAGCTTTATTTTGACAAAATGCCACTTCCAGGTGACTTTAATTTGTGAAGGACATTGACTCCCTAAACCCATCGTCAAAATATGTATTGGGGTCTGTCCACACTAATAGGTCTTTTTGGTTCCAAAAGATAACTTTTTGGACTGTGACTGGGAGGGTACACAAAATACAACATTTTCCCCTGTATTTTGTTTTGTACAATTCTCTGCTGATAGTGAGTGTGCTTACCAAACAGTATAACAAATGTCTTATTATGTAAGAAGTTACGCAGTTTTCTTTAAGACACATTGTTTGTAACGAGGACAGACATTTTGTATTGGAATTGACTAGAAATGGATGACACAAATAATTAATTAATTGATTTACTCAAAGGTTAATTAAGTTAGACCCATTGCCCCTATTTTTATGGTTATCTGTATAAACCAAGAGTACCTTGAGGTTTTTCAGCTGGTATGAATGTTTGTTTTTAACATGGACAGACATATTGTGACAAATATCTGTCCATGTTACAAACCTAATATCTTCAAGATAATTCCCTGTAGTTTCTTGAGTACCCACGCAGATGTCTTGGTTTTGCCTGGAAACATTCTTTGCAGGGACAGCATTGTAGGGGACAACATTTTTGGCAATCTGTTTATATTATTATGCCTTTCTCACCATTTATGTACGAAATGTCTGTCCAACATTCCCCTGTTACAAACATAATCATCTTGAAGATGATCCCCAGTTATTGCTAAAATACAGATAAATGTGTCTTGCTTTTTGCAAACAAAAACCTTGAAGTGATTTGGAATGTGCATGGGAAACAAGCTTGACAAAACTCTTCTTGTTTATTTTTGTCACCCATTTATAAAAAAAAGTCACATCAAATGGTCCCATTAGTGTGGACAGACCCATTGTGCAGTGTCAATGCGATGCAATGTTTCAGCTGGAGAGATTTAATAGTAACTCTTTTTTCTCTCTGATAAGATTTTAAATGGAATTCTAAAACCTCCCCACCCCAGAAACGACCCTCATATCCAGGAGATCACTATACAAAACTTGGGAAAGGCCTCCATGGTTAGGGCCTGTGTATTATGTAAAAAAACAACCAATTGTTTACTTTTAGTAGTTCTTCAAGGGAATTTCCCTCTAATGTTTTTAGAGCTCTGCATTAATTAATGTGCTATTTATGAGCATTGCTAGAGTGTAATATGTGGAGTTTCATGCCTGTTAAAAGTTTTTGTGTACATAACAGAGGCAATTGCCAGCAATCCCTGGGTAATTGCCTCAGTGGTGCCCGCTTGTAATGTTTTGATGATTTTCCCGTCAATGGAAATCGGCAAACTCCAACATGTCCAATAAAGGATAACAGTCAATCTCATTCATACAACATTTTTTTCTCTCTTTTTAACGTCTACGATTATGAATTGAAACAAATCAAGAAATTTTGACTCAGTCACTAGACGAGAATACTTATTCTAGTCGTCCGTGATATCAGCAGAAGATATTATACAATGTATACATAGAAACATGTAGCAAAGCATGGTATGATTCAAACCACACAACCTTGTTTGTGATTGCAAGTCCTGTCTAATCGTTTGACCATGGTGACAGTACTTAAAATCCCCCCTCAAAAAAACATCAAACTAGGTTCCCTTTACATTATCTGGAAAAACAAACAACTTTAATTTACAAACAAGTTTCTGCTTTGCAAGAATTGCTACAGAGCAAATTGGGCACAAGATTTATCAAATTGCTACTAAATAATTTTTTTTTACTAATTTGTTTAACATTTAGTGTGTACAAAATAATGTAAGTTCAGTCTAAATTGTTTGATATAATAATGCACAGTTGCTGGACAAATAGTTCCCCAATAATTGATAATGAAATTTTTTAGCACGATGACAAACATACTGCATATGAAATCACAACGTATATTGATGACCTCATGTACATGGAGTGTAAACATTTATTGTGTACTCAGTCATTGACGTAATTAGTACCGGGTTAGTATATTCTGACGACAGTAGCGCACTCCTAAAATCCCCTGTCACAGACACTAAATAGCCCCCTCTTGTGTCACAAATAGGAGAGGACACAGACAGTACTGGTTCACTGCAACACAGGGGATTATGCCGATAGCCTGATCGTCTGACGTCATTCTTCGAGGCTCGTGAATAACGCCAGAGACCGGCCTAAAAAAAATGGCAAAATTGGCGTGTAGTTTGACCTCTGACCTCGGTCATTTCACATAGATACGCAGTTAAATTCCATTGCGGACTTGAGAGCAGTGACGATTTGGGCATCTATGTCACTGCACGTATCAAATGATATCATTGTATCCAATGGAATCACTGGATCTAGTGGCAGGGACCTGTCTTTATCCTTGCGGATAAAGACAGGGGCCCAGTCTACACAGGGGACAGTAATAAAGTGCTGGTGCTGAGGTTTCTGCCCAGTTAGTGCCTGTTGACTTCAGTCAGGGTTTCAATTTATGATTGATTTTGGGGGTTTAACAACAAATTTACTAGAGTGGGATTCAAACCATGACCTCAGGTTGAGCGTGCCGGCGCTCTACCAACTGACATCTAGCCCTGTATTTTGTCAATCTTTGTTCAATTTTTGAACATTTGTTTTAGGCCCCTCTATATTAAATTACATTGTACTTAAATTTATCCCATTTTTACTTGAAGTCACCTCTCACGCAAATTTATACAATTTTTTACACAATTGCAACTTTTTGTCACAACCATTTTAACGAAAGGAGCAGAACCCCTTTTGATATGAACTCAACTCACCAAACTTTGCTCATTTGGTACGTAAAGTTGATCACCCATCCTCAAACAAAATACCGTTATTGAAAACTAGGTATACAATGTAGGTTAGGTTTTTAAAACACTTATGTTGAACAAGTTTGTTTGCTTTCAGATTCCTAAAAAGGCTTCAGGCCTGAACTCTAAACAATGAGTGAAAATTGACCCCTTCCCTAAAAACTACTTTACTTCAGAGGGAGCAGTTTCTCACAATCAACTGCTCTCCATTGCTCATTACCAAGTAAGTTAGTTTGAATAGTTGCCCCAAAAAGTGTCAAGTGCCTTTTAGTAAAAGCTCTGTGCACTGTTGTGTTTTAACAATAACAACAACAAACTGAAAAGTAATCCACCCCCAGTAATAATTATTTGTAGAATTTCCCAGTGCTATCAGTGCAAACCTTGCACAATGGTAGCCTGAATTGTATTATGGGAGGGTATAATATGCACTGACAGTTTGCTGACCCTGAGGATTGCATTGTACTTATCCAACCAACGCATTGTCATGCAAGTATACTCGGACCCAGTGGGGTGTTTTGTACACTCTCAACACAGTGCATGCCTTATCAGTGATGCACTGGGCCTGTATTAGTACAAGGTATTACAGGCTGTACTTTTTTGCAGTGGTGTGACTCTCGGAAGCGTTGTGTTGGTTTTTTCTACCACCAGTGATGCAGTGAGACCACGTATTTAGTCGTCACATCCATGTGGTGGGCTATGCATGCTATTTGAAGAGTATAGTTCATTTGTGTACCACTATGACCCTGTGACTGTATTTATACAAAACTGAGTATAGAAATACTGTGGTTTTTGCAATCGTTGAAGTAGCATTCTTTGGATTATGACCTGTTTGTTGGACTATTATTTGAGGTGCATTTGACAATCAGTTGTTCAACCACCCGCTTCTCGAATCCAGTCAACAATGCCAGCAATCACTTAAATCGAGGGATCCTACTCTAGCGGAGATGCACATAATGTAGGGAGTGTGTTCCAATTAAATTTGACATCCACGTACGTACATGTACACAGAGGTTTGTTATAGCAGCCATTTGTGAACGACTAGATACCTGTATATGACATACACGTAGTAGAGTGAGTGTGTGCAGTGTGGGGATGCTCCAGGTAATAGCAATTATGGAAAATACATGAAAACAATAAGCGAAGTCAGTCATCGGAGTATAGTTTTTGTCAACGCTTTTCGGTGTTGGGAGAGAGGCCATGGGGAAGCCGTCAAAACATTCTGCCATGGGACGTCCGGCCTCTACCGTTTCATCACAGGTAATTGACAAGAAATCGTCATGATTGATACCGGTTTTTTATTCATCTTGGAATAAAATTATGTGTACACACTTGTGCTTGTTTTGAGATATGAAGAAGGGGTGCATTTTGGAAACCCTAAACGCAGTCAGTTGGACCATGGAGGTCTACCCCCCTGGTTGGACTCAGTGACTGGGTGGGGTATGTTCCCCCCATTTGGTTAATTAACACGGGCTAAAGGCCTTCCTTCATGGGCCAAGTAACAGTGTCAATTCAAAAAATGAATACATTTCTACATATTCGCTGTATGGGGGATACAA
This sequence comes from Asterias amurensis, assembly GCF_032118995.1. Taxonomy (NCBI): domain Eukaryota; kingdom Metazoa; phylum Echinodermata; class Asteroidea; order Forcipulatida; family Asteriidae; genus Asterias; species Asterias amurensis. Next base: position 6,481,082 of record NC_092659.1, on the reverse strand, counting down.
TCTTGAGGGGATACAATCTCTTGGGGGGGGGGGGGGATCTCCTGCCATACCGGCATGACACTTGGGTTTAAAGCTTCGGCCACTAGTTTTCCAGGTGTAGGTTGTTTGAAGTACATGTAATTGCTGTTGGTTCAGCCTGCACATAATTGTTTAACATTTTCTTAATTTATATAAATTACGAAGGGGTCTTACATTGTACCAATAATTTGGGCTCAACTCCTTGTGTGAGTCGTCAAGAGACTGAAAACAATTTATGCATATTTACTTATTGTCATTGTCCTTAATTTCAGTAGTACCAAACCAAAATCAACCGATTGCATTAAAAAAAATTGCTTTATTTCAGAGAGAAATTTCACAGCAAAAAATGTTTCTTAATATTAACTTTGTAAAGACAGTAATCTTTCACACAGTGATGCTTTTTGACCTTAACTATCATTTAACAGTGTACCTTTAATTTTGTGATAGTTGCTGGCAGTGCTCATCCATATAACATAAAAAAAACAATAAACTGTTTTATGCGATTTCCATGTCAAGTTTAAGCTGCAAGTCAAATGTACAATTATATCACACTTCCTCCTTGTTTTAAAGTGAAATGAATTATAACTGATAACGACACTATAAACATAGTGCATTTCCTAAACATCTGTACTTCAGAATTTAAAATGTAAGTAAATCTCTGTTGACAATGATAACAGTTGGCGTACATATACATGTATATGTACGCTGTACCCTACGTACCAAGTACACTACATTTAGTAGGCCTACACACAGCTGCCTACACGCATGAACATGTAGGCCTGAGAGTTTGTAGGCCTACATGCACTGTCTAAGTGCATACATGCACTGTCTAAGTGCATTGAAAGTTTATTTTGAGGCTTGGCTCAACTGTAAATTAAAACCTACTCTGACCTTGTACTTCACCTGCATGTATAGCACTTTACTTGGGTGAACCATGGGTGAACAATTGGCCTTTCCCTTTCTGGAGTCTGTTACAAGTCATAAATATTCATACAAATTGGGGGAGGGGGGTCGGGGGGTGGGGGCGGGGAAAGCTTACCACTGATTCTCAAGGACACTGTGAAAATAAACCCACTGCTCACAGATCATTCACTGAAACGTTGTATTTTGTGATATTTCATACGAAGACATGACTTGTTTTGATTGCAGCAACCACAATAAGTTAAAACACAAACCTGCCGTCGCCCTGCTACATTTGTACTTTAATGGCAAGGCAGTTTTTCCGCCATAAACACTGGTCATAGAGGAAGGACAGAGATGCACTGGTAAAGGGCACCTCTAATACATATGTATGAGGGACGTGTCGTGTCCATTTCTAAGTACATACATTTCTTTGGAAAATGCAAGGGGCATGGGGGGGGGGGTCATTTGCATCCATGAAGGATAAGGCCTCCGAAAAATAATAATTTTTATCTTATTTTTTCACACTAAAACTTGATCACCCCATCACCTGTTTGGTCGGATGGTGAGTTTTGTAAAATTAAACAGTAGGAATTTTCTGTCCCAACAAACCAATGATGTTCATATTGGTGGTGCTCTTTTGCAAGGAGAAAATGCCTTGGTGCCCTTGCCCTTTCAAAACGAAACATAAAGGCATGTATTCCACTGCATCCTTGAACAATTTACACAAAAATAGGTCTTGTTTCTTATTTTCCCCACTAATACTTGATCATCCATTGTGATCACCCAGAACTTCACATGTTGTTCGGATGGTGAGTTTTGTGAAAACTACATTTAAACGGTGTGATTTTTCTCTCCCAACAAACCAATGACGTACATGTAGATGCCCATTGTACCTTTAACATTCAACCATTACTAATGTGCCAATGTGACAGTCAATGTAACCAGTGCTGAACCCTGTCATGAAATATTACTGTTTAAATTTGACAGACACCCATAGTTTTATTGAACCAGACATTAGATGTTGTCTACCAGTATTACTACATTATTAGTATCATATTAAGTATACAGGTGGGTAACAATTGGGGGTGTGTGAAAGCAAATTCGCCAATGTGATTTCCTCTTCTGCTTAATGAATTGAGCCCGTTGGGTTCAGGGTATAACTCTGGGCGGGGTGTGGGTTAGATGAGTCACCCGGGCTACGTGTGTACCTGTTGTTTGTAATAGAGTGCAGTGAGAGGTGTGCTACATGTATTTTACATGGGTAGAAAGATCATACAATGTACCTGTTGACTTTCATACACCCATGTGTACATTGTGTAGATATGGTTTGCAGATAAAGTTGATGCAAACCTATTTGGCTTTTAGGGGCCAGGCTGCTGGGAATATTCGGGTACAAAGTTACTCTACTGATTTTAAAGCTCGTTATTTATAATCGTTATTTATAATTTATTGAAATGGTGAATTATGTGTCACTGTCAAAATGTGCAGTTTGTTAACATTAATTGTAGTACATGAGCATTACAGTGTACCAGGTACATGTACATGTGCACCTAGATCTACATGTACATGTACAGTGCATTTCCATACATTACACCGAGTATCGATTATGTAACTTAAAAATATTTAAATCTTTCATTCAGAAACAACAACTTGACAAAAGTGGCCGATAGAAATCCAAACACCCCTCTGACTAAGACCCATTTTAATCAAATTGAGGTTGTACGTAAATTCCTGTATGAGTGGTATTGTCCTGATTAATGGACTTTATACCTCTATTGGTATATTTGTTAGGAGATTTTCAAGGAAATGTCAACACATGATTAGTCAAGCTTTATTTATCCAGCTTACGTAATCGCTCATTTGGATCCTGGTCTCACAGTTCTGAAAAAATTCTTTAGATATTTTTGGTAAAACGTTCTAGCTGTGGAAGTTAAATTCACTTAAATTCAATTTAAAACTAAACAACAATGATGATGATTGTCAGTTGTGTGATTTGTCATGTGTTTTTTTTCTCCTCAGTATTATCCCAAAACCTCATTTTATTTCAGTAGCTTGCAATACTGAAGAAAAAAGAAAGACATTTATAGTACCCAATGTGTCCAAACCTGACATGTACAGTTTTGTATTTCTGGTGCAGGTGATGCACATTTAAACCCCCTGAAATGTAGCATCTGTTAAAGGGTCTATGTAACTTTTGTCGGACAAAAAACACAATGTCCACAGATTTACACTAAACTTACACAGCTTGAAGATAATGATAGTAGAAAGCTTCCCTGAAAATATTACGTGCTGAGGTTCTGTAGTTTTTGAGAAATGAGTAAAACAATGTCATGAAAATTATTTTAATCATTTACAAACGTATTTTCATGACATTGTACCTCCTACTCATTTCTCAAAAACTACAGCACCTCAGTAAGTAATATTTGAAGGGAAGCTTTCCACTATCATTATCTTCAAACCCTGTAAGTTTAATGTAAATCTATGGACATTTTGAAAAAGTACCCAAATCCTTTAAGGTCCTGGGTCTAGAATTATCCCTTGTTAGAACAATAGCCATAATATATTAGGAATTTTCACATCTGTCCAATCTTTATCCCTGTACCGTTTTTTGGTTTCAAAATAATTGTAATTTGTTTTCTTCATTATAGTATTTTGTTTTCTGTTAATTTTTAAAAATTGGTTGCCAAAATGATTCATAACCCAAGAAGTTAAAACAACCATCCGATGGATTTTCTACAGCTTTCAACAGTTTATTGATTTAGTGATTGCCTACAGATAGCGGGCTGTTTATACATTTAGGTGATGTCTACAGGATGACTACGAGTGCACTAATTATAAACTCATTTGTTGACTTCCATTGTCAGTGATGAACTTTGGTACACCACGTCAGCCTTTTGAAAACATCCGTGTTTGGGTGTTGGCTGGTTTGCCTGCTCTTGTCAAGGTCGCGCTGTGTGTGTGTTGCTAAGCAATGGCTTCTGATGGAACAAGCTATTCTCGTTTAAACGTTGTTCATCTTTTGCGGGTGTGTCAGAGCATCTTTCGGAAATTTCACGTAAAGACTGAAATGTTCTTAGCAGTCCGGTTCTGGTATAATTTTTGATGAACTGCTGAAGCTACGTATAGCGGCCGTTGATTATCTTTAAAAAAAATCTGAATATTTTTTAAAATGACTTTTAAAGAAATGTTTGGAAAAGATTAATTTTGAGGACTGGGTTTTTGGTCCTCCTCTGTAAAAAATAAATGCAGCTAAAAATCCTCAAAGTTGTTGTGGTTTTTGTGGAGTGTAAACAAAATGTACACTGGCTACAGTGACTGTAAAAACAACCCAGCATTCTTGTTTGCATTACTTCATTCTAAGAATGTCTCTCTGACAATTTTGATTATCTGACTCGTCTGTGAGTTTTAAATTTAATTCAATGAACTATTCAGCACTTATTAAGCTCACTACTTAGCCTATACTTCCACACCAGTTATTTTGATTTGGCTGGAGGGGAATGTACAAAGACAACCACCGACCCTTTTGTGTCAGTCGAAAATGTAATTAACGATGGTCTTTTCCAAAGGAAGCGACTGAGTATATTTTCTCTTGAGTAAAATTATTTGACAGCGGAAACGTTCAGACGGGAATTTAATTATGCGACTCTTTAAAAAGAAGAAGCTTATTCTGCATATCATACCAGGTCCAACAGTTATATTATATGGCAGCTTGGTAAGTACATTGTCATTCAGGATAAATTTGACATTGCTGATTTATGGAAAAGTCTATTTCCATCAGGGACTCAGGTTTTCAGAAAGGGGTCACAACCAACCTGTGAAAGTTTCATCAGATTCAGTAGTGGCATTTTATTAAAACATTGACAAAAGTTTCAGGTTTGTTGAGAGATTTGTTTGCTTGTTCTTTGTATAAATTGCTGTTAATCAAGTTGGTTTTGGTGTCCTCGGTCTGTGAGCAAGAGTCCTGTAATTTTAACATTCAGTCGGAGTAACCCCAAAACCTAAACAAATCTAGTAATATAGTTATACCGCGCATTTTCCATACTAAAAATGATCAAAAGGGCATCACAACAAAAATGACTACTCTGAACTTATCAGAGTTTACTAGCATCAGTGCTCAAAATACTGAATATTTTAATCGTAGTAGGCCCTACATGTATTTATACAAAACATTTTGTAATGATGTGACTTTACATAAATTTAAAACTCGCAACCACAGTGCCCCCCTTTCCCCCTGAGGTCAAAATTTATGAAAAATAAAGTAGGTCTTTATTTTGTTGACGCCCAAACACACATTTTGTTGACGCCCAAACATACACACATAGCTCTGGTGTGCGGTCTGAAGTTCTTATTGGATTATTTCAGAGCCTTACAACTTCCTTATTACAAACTGATACCATACAAACGCATTAGTTCCGTTTATGTTATCACTGGTTGAGTGTTTGCCAAGGGATGGATCATGTTTTAAAGGCAGTGGACACTATTGTTAATTACTCAAAATAATTATTAGCATAAAACCTTTCTTGGTGACGAGTAATGGGGAGAGGTTGATGGTATAAAACATTGTGAGAAACAGCTCCATCTGAAGTGACATAGTTTTCGAGAAAGAAGTAATTTTCCACAAATTTGATTTCGAGACCTCCGATTTAGAACTTGAGGTCTCGAAATCAACCATCCCTAAACGCACACAACTTCGTGTGACAAGGGTGTTTTTGTCTTTCATTGTTATCTCGCAAGTTCGATGACCGATTGAGCTCAAATTTTCACTGGTTTGTTATTTTATGCATATGTTGAGATACACCAACTGTGAAGGCTAGTCTTTGACAATTACATGTACCAATAGTGTCCACTGCCTTTAAGGGTGTACACAGTGTTAATTATTCACAGCTGTACTTGTAACGTACATTCATGTTCAATGTGTAAGGACTACTTTATGTACAGAAACTGAAGTACATGTACACTGATACTGTATGGGCATCAGTCAAGAAAGAGTAGACTTATTAATGCTTGCGTAGGGTTAAAGGAACACGTTGCCTTGGATTGGTCGATTTGGTCTTTGGAAAGCATTATAAACCGTTTGCTGTGAAATGCAAATTATTGTTCTAAAATAGATAATTTAATTTAGTTGAAAGGTGCAACGTGTAGCCATACATTGTGTTGTAGTTCCGCAGTCAAGTCATAGCGTCCAGTACAATTGCCACTGGTGCCAAGTACATACGTGTACGTGTACTCTGTGTGTAAAAATGTATGTTATGTGTAATTAATTATGCATCTTAGAATGTTACATGCACAGTAATTAGAAGACCTTGTTTAGTATTTGCGTTTTAAGTGGTCTGCAAAATTTTGGTTGAATTCCATTAGAACAGTAGTAAAATTTATCGCCATAGTATGCAACAACATGTCTGCATAATTTTGTTCAGTACAGTAAGACGGCTCTTGTAATGTCCTACATAGCTTTTGTGCCCTTTAGGCGATATACAGAAATGTGCTGATGTGCAGTTCTTAAGTAGGCCAATACATACAAGCCTAGGATTCTATTAAGAGGTCGATACCATTCTCATACCGCAAAGGGGGATATCCACTGTAAAAACCACTCTTGGAATACTTTTGAAGGGGCATCAAGGCCAAGATCAGGGCAACAGAGGGCATGGCCTCCAATGTCTCTACAATGCAATATTTATAGGCCTGTGCATGGGTACAGAAAGTGCACTTGGTCTCGTTTCAGACCACATGTCATGTCGTGCAGTTAAAGAGCAACAGCGGAGACAATGGTGATTGTCAACAAAATCCACACTGACAGAAAAAGTTACTCTCTGTAGCCTACATAGTAATTAAAGACAGTGGACACTATTGGTAATTGTCAAAGACTAGTCTTCTCACTTGCTGTATCTCAACATGCATAAAATAACAAACCTGTGTGAAGATATGAGCTCAATCAGTCATCGAAGTTGCGAGATAATAATGAAAGAAAAAACACCCTTGTCACACGGAATTGTGTTCTTTCAGATGCTTGATTTTGAGACCTCAAATTTTAAATCTGAGGTCTCGAAATCATTTTCTTTTGAAAATTACTTCTATCTCGAAAACTTCATTACTTTAGAGGGAGCAGTTTCTCACAATGTTTTACACTATCAACCTCTCCCCATTACTTGTTACCAAGAAAGGTTTAGTGCTAATAATGTCTTTGAGTAATTACCAATAGTGTCCACTGCCTTGTGCTTGGTACTTAAATATTTTCACTTTAGGAGTTCATGGATTAACGCAATTTTTCAAATGAAATTCACACTGACAGAGCAAGTTACTCTCACTCCCTGTATTTAGACTAAAGTTTGAACTCTACTTCTTTCGAGCACAGTTTTGAAATGCTAACTGTACAATCCCCTGATGCACATGTTCCTGGCACAATAATGGTTTATATACAGTGTAGGCCTACACAAATACCAAGATATATATACAAACACCAACAGTTGCTGTCCCCTGTCACTGTCCACATCATTAACCCAGCCTGTCACTCCAACTACGGGCGATAAAGGAAGCTTACCTATTGCCATCGCCCTAATCACCATTGTCCCCGCTGTTGCTCTTTAACCGCCAACTCTCCCCAGCGTGTATGTCCTATGTCCACCAACCGCAGCGGTTGCCCTGTGCAAAGCGCGTCACAAGTCGGCGCAGCCCAGGGACAGCTCTTTTTTTTCAGCGGGAAAAAAAAAAACACCGCCCATGTGCGAGTCACTGCTTCCTCTTAAGCCAGTAGGCCCTGGTCAAAAGGATTTCATTATTCAGTGCTTCCTGTTGCCCCCCTCCTTGGGAGAGGAACGGAGACCATCGTCATAATTCTGCCGAGCTCTTTAGGCTGACTTCAGAGAGAGAGAGAGTGACTTACTTTTGTGTTAGCTCATCATCGACACTTACAGTCTTGGCATTGTCAGCGAGGTGATGACTAGGACAAGTTTCCATTTGGCATCGTCGCAGCAATTTGTGTTTGGGTATAGAGTTTTTAAATGTTCACGTTTTGCTCTTTTCGGCCTTAAGTCATCGGTAAACACAAAACCTTTGTGACGATCAGGGTGAGCTAGCTACAAGTACAAAACACCTTAGCAAAAGAGGAGACAAATAACATTTTTTAAAGCCACAATTCCTAGTATCTTTTCATTAGCTGATTTACCAACCACTGGAAAAATGGTAAGATCCTCGGCGCCAGTTAATTTTTTTCAGCAGCACATTCCTCGTTAAATATGATCCGGAGGAACTCTTGTTGCCAGGGGCAGTGAACCGCGGAGACTATTGATCTGGAAAATTACTTGACGAGTAGATTAAGATGAGAAGAGACATCTTCTTTAGATGTGTTCTTGTAAGAAAAATTAATGTGACGAACATTACGCCCTGTCTGTCTGTTTGTCGTTGAGGCTGACGACTACATCTTCGATCGAACTGAAGTATTCTGCGCAATCGTGATCAGCTCTGAGCACTATAATCACCCTTCCCAACACTTGGACTTGGAGTCATAAAACGTTGTCTTGAGAACATCTGTCTTGTTTAAACCAAGAACTAGATCCGTGGAAAGTATTTGCAAGATCTGAACCCCCCTTTGCCATCATGGAAATGTGGCAGAAGATAGTTGTTGGAGGGCCAGGTTTACGTAGCTCTTTCATAGAGGGGATTCGTAGCCATCTTGACTCGTGGAACAGCCTTCTTAGAGGGCTTGAGAGGATCTGTGATAGCCCGGGGAAGGGGCAATCGCTGGACGATGGTGTGGACAGCTATCAGGTACTTGTTTGCATGATTGATTCTGCTAATGACGCGAATGTTTTGTTTATGGTAATTTTTAATATTTTTGATACTAAGCGGTTCTTCATAAAGTTAGTACATAAATTGTAATTGTTCATCATGTCTGTAATTTGTTTAATAGGTACTTTATGTATGTACATGTACATGTACAGTATGTGACTGACACAGTGTATGTACAGTACAGTTAGTTAGCAACTAACAACTCGACCAGTGCCTTGTCTTTGTGGTCTTGGACTACATTATTTTCATGTACCTAGAGTACATGAAGTTTATCTAAAGTTCCTGCACACGTTTTATCATTGTACCTAACTGTACATTTAAGCCACCTACGTGTACCTCCATAATTTAAGGCAGTTAAATTTCTTTAGCTTATGACTTCTTTTGTTTGAATTATGTACTTGAATTTTTCAATGGTGACACAGCATGCAATGAAACAGTTGGGTTGTAATAGTTGAGTTAGTTCTTTTTCCGTTCACTGTTCCTGTTTCTCCCTTTATTTTGACCTGAGCTTCCCAGCTTCTTTCCCCTTCCCCTCCATTGTACATGAATCTAAAGACCCTCCCCTTTCCACTTTCCACTTCCCACTTCCCATGCCCAACCCCTCAGTCCCCTTCCTCAGCCCCCTTCCTCAGCCCCCTTCCACAGCCCCTGTCCCCAGTCCTCCTTCCTCACCTCAGCCCCCCTGTCCCTAGTCCCCCTTCCCCAGTGCCCTTCCCCTTTCCCCGGACCCCTTCCTAAAGCCTGACCCTCTTTCCATTCTTGACTCCCCTCCTCTTCAATAAAGGCCCAATTTCTTAAAACCTGTAAGCGCACAAGCTTGCTAAGCACAGAAAAGGATTACTTAATAGAAAAAGTTTCAAAGAAATATTGTCAAGCAGTATTTTCTGCTTAGTTAGGCCCAGATCCTGCTGACGTACACGATACGCACACATGTGTGAGGCGTATTGTTCTCTGAACGTGACTTGGATAGTATTGACTGTTAATCAGTCATATGTTAACACTTAGTCATTACTTCATTGAAACCAGAACCCTCAATTAGTGACGGTTCCTTAATGTACAACGTCTTGTAGTTGGAAGAGGAAGTGCGGACAAAACCGCTACAGGTGGCAGGAGGGGCAGACGGTTTTGGCAATATCCAAGATTAGAAGAGGAAAAAATAGGCCAGGGCCCAATATTGTAGAGCTGTTACATGTAGGCTATAACAAAATTACGCTTACTAGAATAAGGTTACCAGCCAAACTAACAGGTCATTTGTACAATTTGTAACTGGTATCCTGCAATAGTTTGTGCTTAAATAGCTATGAAATCAGGGTCTGTAATTATATGGAGGCTATGTTGCCCCTGGTCATGGCCTTGGTGCCCATTTGAAAGTTCCCCATAGACTTCAAGATCTTATCTTCCAAGCAAAGTGTCCTGTGCAAAATGGAAATTGGCCTTAACTACTCGAATATTAATTTTCAGTTCTGAAACTGATCATATCAAGTTTGCATCAAGTGAACAGACAGCTTACATTGTAAATGTTTTTATCATCCTTTGTATTGAAAGTCAGTGGACACTATTGGTAATTACTCATAGTAATAATTAGCATAAAACCTTACTTGGTAACAAGCAATGGAGAGCTGTGGTAGTATAAAACATTGTGAGAAATGACTCCCTCTGAAGTAACGCAGTTTTCGAGAAATTTGATTTCGAGACCTCAGATTTAGAATTTGAGGTCTCGAAATCAAGCATCTGAAAGCACACAACTTAGTGTGAAAAGAGTGTTTTTTTTTCTTTCATTATTATCTCACAACTTCGACGACAAATTGAGCTAAAATTTTCACAGGTTTGTTATTCTATGCATATAGTGTTTTGAGATACACCAAGTGAGAAGACTGGTCTTTGACAATTACCAAAAGTGGCCATAAAGTCCAAGTAAAAAAGTTGCCATAACAATTATTTTCACTTTACCGGTTAATCAAAGGATTAACTCAATTTTTCAAACAATCTGTTTGGCCTCGTATCGGTTAAAGCCCAGACCTCGCCCACTACTAAAAACACACACCCTGATTTAGTTATAAACGAGACCAATTTTGGGCACCAAACTATAATCACATCAAGCCTGCCCTCGCTTGACAAACCCTTATCAGCCCAATTGGAGGAAACGAGCCTAATCGCCCATTCTACTGGCAAAGTGAGCCGGAAACTCTGCCCAATTTTTCCCCTACCCTTCCCCAGACCCCACCCAGACCACCCTTGTCTAAGGCTTATATTTTTCTTTTTTTCACGCTTTTTTTCCCCTTCTTTCACAAAGGGGTTAATTTTTGTATGGTCTGTGGACAGGTCTGGTCTGAGTGGAACAGCGGTTAGACTTGCCTTAATTCCCCGAGTCCCTTGAGGGTTTAATCTGAGTGGTACCAGTCATGGATTTATTATTGAGATGACTGGAGGATTGTGAGGACACAAATTAAGAGGAATGACAAGTTCTGTCTGAAAAGGAAGTCTACTGACTGCACAACCACAGTTTTGTCTTCTTATTATGTCTTTTGATGAATCCGTGTCTGTTGTCTTTTGGGCCGGCTGAAAATGAACATTTCTTGTACGGGTTAGTCAGGGGTCATCTCTAAGTTTGAAAGTTATAATATTTCTAGAAATTGAGGAAATTACATATCCCAGTGTCTTGTCTCAATAAATGCATCATACAGTGTACATCCACCGTGTGAAAGTTTCATCAGATTTGTTGGTCGAGCCAAGTTCAGAAGAAATGCAGTGAAAAAAGGTTGATGTTTTTTTCAATGGATTTTGTGCGCATTTGTATCAGGGGCACAGCAATTTTCCTCTGGTAAGGGGCGCGCCATAAAGGAAAATGTAAATTTGTATCGGAACAATTGCAGGTCCAGGTGCCATGGGTTATTTCAAGGCCAAGTATAGACTTTAGTACATAATGTACAAATTTTGGGATGTGTTTTTTAAATTAACAGCAAGCCTAGGACCATGCCTGTAAAACCTAAACAGAGCCTGCTGATTACATTACATATTTAAAAAATCAATGATTGATTCGCAAGGGCTCTCTCCCAAGGCTACCCGTGCTACGAAACCACAAAAAGGTAAAAACCCAGGGTCCTAGCTCCTCAAAGGTCACCCCAGGGTCACGCCTCTAAGTGGGAACCCCCTAGGGGACCCACATGCTGTTTTCAGTTGACCAGTTTTTGATATATTCTACCCCCTTCCCCAGCCGATAGGAAGAGACCTTGCCAGTTGTGGTTACCGAGTGTCTACATCTCATAACCAGTTGAGGGAGTCAGGTGGTGCACTCATGGCGCACTGAAGGAGCTGCAAGCCAAATATTGGGAGCAAATCCATCGATCAATGAGCCTGTGAAATATAACACTGTTGTTAGGGGGTTACAGTTTTGTTGGGGGACATTTTGGGCGGAGATGGTGTACTCTTGGGAAGGGGGACACACACCCCTAACTGTGTGATTGATGAGGTGGGACTCGGAGTAAAGGCTGTGTAGTTAGAGATTGCTGACTAATGAACAGCTGAATGTGTCCCACAACATTGCGGACATGCAGTCAACCTGATGTCTGGTTGTATTTCAAGGGAAAATGTACTTTTAATATTGTATCCAATTGATGCATTTAAGCTGGTAATTAATTAAAGTGAAAGTGAACTTGTTTTTATGTTGTGGCTGTACACTCATTGTATAATGAGGGCTGCAATAAAAAAAAGCAGTCAGCAATAATTTGCCAAGCAATTTTCTGCTAAGCAAAAATATGCAGGGTACCTGTCTCAATTGGTGCATGGTAGAAGGGTGAGCACAAAATTTATGTTTAGCTACTTCTGGTGCATCAGCAGATCATCATACAGAGCTGCTTTAGAAGGTAGCTAAAAGCACAACAAAATTATGCTTCCGACAGAGTAAAGCCCGGTTCATACTTCCTGCGAATGCAAATGCGAAGCGAATTTGAGGTGACTTTGACGTGACTTTGACGTCACACCCTCCTTTCTCAGCGATTATCGCAAGGGAGTAGAGCAAAGTTCAACTGCTGCGAATTGTTCGTTGCGAATTTGTGACGTCAAGATTCGCTTCGCATTTGCAGGAAGTATGAACCGGGCTTTAGGTTACCAACTTCGATACAATGTCACTCTCCTTAGGGTGCCCTTTACCAAGAAGAAAATGCCTTGGTGCCCTTGCCTTTCAAAAATGAAGCGTACGGACCTGGTAAAACCAAATATTAAACCAATCTTACTTTATGTCTTCTTGCAGAACATGAAGGCAGATCCGGAGCAACTGTTTGCCAAGCTTGACCGCATCGGCAAGGGCTCCTTCGGCGAGGTCTTCAAGGGGATCGACAACCGGACGAAGCGCATCGTCGCCATCAAAATCATCGACCTGGAAGAGGCCGAGGACGAGATTGAGGACATACAGCAAGAGATAACAGTCCTCAGTCAGTGTGAATCGTCATTTATCACAAAGTACCATGGTTCATATCTCAAGGTAAGGAACATATATGCTGCCCCCTCCCCACCCCCTTTAAGAAAGATGAAGACAAAAACCGGTTACAGAAACTCCAAAATCTGCTGCTACCCAGTGTTACCAAAAGGCTACTATTGCTTAGCATGAACATCTGACGTCACACTTTGAGGCTAGTGAATTATGTCATTAAAGATCGGCCTTTTATTTTAGCCCATATCAATCTTCACCTTTGACCTCCCATTCATTTCACATGGCCTTCATGGTCCTGGAGATTCACAGTTAAATCTTACATTAGTGTATACACGTATACACATAAAGCCAATACCTGTCTTAGGGACCAGTCTACCCATTGCTTAGCAAAGTGTGATGTCACAGCACAAATAACTATGGCAATACTGACAACTCATCTTCAGATGAAATCGACCCCAGGGCTGCCCATTGGGGGCCTCCTGATTGCCTGCTGACTGGAATTTCATCTCGCTGGATCATAAACCTTTTCATCATATCTGGAATTTTTTTTATTGTCAATCAAAAAGTACCTTGACCTGATTAGGGATCTAGTTTATACTTCTGGGTGGGGCCTGACAGAAGGCACGTTCATTCCTGAGCAAGACTTCATGTACTAATAGGGTCCGTGGCCTGACTGAGAAACATGGTAGGGCACATGTCGTCATTATACAGGTCACAGTTGGCCAGACTATTGATTTGGGTCCGTGGCCTGACTGAGAAACATATACATGTATAGAGCACTTGTCGTCATTTTACAGGTCACAGTTGGCCAGACTATTGATTTGAGTCGGTGGCCAGATTGAGAAACATGTACACGCGTCGTCGTCATTATACAGGTCACAATTGGCCAGACTATAGACAGGGAATGATTTCCCTTGTACAGTATAGCAGAGAAAATGTTACAGAAAATGCTCCAGTTGCTCCTCAAAAATCATCATTTGCTACTCAAAATATTAGCATTCAGTGTGCACAGAACTTTTCAGTCTAAATATTTTGCTATGCAAATATGCTGATTGATTTGGGTCCATGGCCTGACTAGGAAACATGTTGAGCAAACAATGTACTGGTTACACTACAGTGAGCGTGAGAATAGATTAGACTGGGTGTGTTTGGAATATTGAACCTTGTACTTTGGATACATTGATCTTAACGGCTTATGAATTACCCTGGTTATTGTCAATTGTGTAGTAACGACATAACAAATGTGTAATGCCTTCCGGAGTACATGTTGTTTAGTGTCAATGATTCATGGCTTTGAGACTTCATTTCAATGCAAAATTGGTTTTGGGGAAAGTCAACATAATGTACGTATATATATTATATGACTCCTCTACTTTTTGAGAATATCATGTTCAGAATGCACAGAACATTTTTAAATAATATATCCAAAAGAGTTTTTAAAAGAAGAGAATAACATGACTACACAGTTTGTTTTCCAACAATGTGCAAAGGGTGTGCACAGTATTGAAAATGTCAATATTAAAAAAAATTGCTTATAGTGAAACAAATATATAATTTTACAAAAATACATGCTCCAGATTTAAGTACCCCATACATGTAGGGATTTTGAAACCAAGATAAAACATTGAGTCAAAATCTTCTCAAATGACTGTTTCAATTCAGCGAACTTGAGGCTAAAAATAAACAGATTGGGTCCAGAATCCACAGTTTTTAACAAACCTGAGGAGAATCCTCATATACAATGTATAGGTCACATAAAGTGTGGATGCTAGCTCCCCCCCCCCCCACACAGCTTTCTGTTGATGGGTCAAGCTAGCTCTTGGAAAAACAGACCTACATGTAATACTTCACAGAGGCAACGAAAATGTCTGAGTGCCCTTGCTCTTTCAAAAACGAACAAACATGCCCATTTGGGTCCAGAATGCCCCACAGTTTAAAAAAAAAATAAGAAGAATCATGATGTACATTTTATATGTACGTGTACGTACATGTACATAGGTCACTGAAGTGAGGATGCAGCGGCTGATTTCACGAACACTAGGATTAATCCTAACTCGAGTTAGGACGAGTAACCCGTCCTACATGTAACTTAGGATGGGTTCAATTCGTCCCACGTATTTGGATACGGAACTGAACCCGTCCTAAGCCCTAAGATTATTCCTAAGTTAGGAAGAGTTTGGTGAATTGACGGCTGGTCTCTTTCAGTGTTACCCTCCCCCTCTCCCCCTTTAACAATTTTATGTTGATGGGCCAAGTTCTTTGTTAATCATCAAACTCAGGCTGAAATTATGGAACCTTAATCCACTTAAGTGTCCCAGGTGGAGATACATGTACATGTAGCAATGGTCCAAGTAAATCACAGCAGGGTATTTATAATAAGGTCAACTACATTGTAGGTTGTCCTTCCTTAATTAAGTTGTTAGTATTGGAATGGGTGTCCCTTGAGATATGTGATTTAGATAGTAAAATTCAATCTTAACACTTTTGCATAACATGTTGTATACATATTTTATGTAAGTTAATACATGAAGTAAGCAGAAAGGTTTGCTTACACTGTATCCGTAAGCAGTTTTATTAAATTTGACCCATACTGATACAAGTAGGGATAGTAAAGTGTGAGCAAACTTGGAGATGAACATGTACATGGTCTGTCTTTAGCTATTCTGCTTAACCCGCCTAAATGCAATTGTCTGCATGGCCCAATTTTATAAGCCCTTTCAGCACAGAAACTGACTACCGGTAAGCACAGACAAATCTTGCTTAGCAGAAACATGTTACCAATCGACTTTCCATAACGTTAACACTGTAGCAAACCCACTCATTTCAAAATTTTTTGCTAAGTAGTATTTTTCTAAATAATAGATGTTAAATTTGCATCGGGGATAAAGAATATTAATTTTGGTTTTTACCCATACACCGATGTGTGTTAGCACTGTATACTCAGTACTTTCCCGAGTCCTGTGAAAAAATATCACAGGCATGTTACTCGGGTGGGATTCGAACCCACGACCCTTGCAATTCTAGAGCAGTGTCTTACCAACTAGACTACCGAGGTTGCCCGGCAGCTAGAGGCAGTTCGAATCCTATGTTTTGGCAGCGGGTACCGCAACGATATAATAGATGTTAAATTTGCATCGGGGATAAAGAATATTAATTTTGGTTTTTACCCATACACTGATGTGTGTTAGCACTGTATACTCAGTACTTTCCCGAGTCCTGTGAAAAAATATCACAGGCATGTTACTCGGGTGGGATTCGAACCCACGACCCTTGCAATTCTAGAGCAGTGTCTTACCAACTAGACTACCGAGGTTGCCCGGCAGCTAGAGGCAGTTCGAATCCTATGTTTTGGCAGCGGGTACCGCAACGATATAATAGATGTTAAATTTGCATCGGGGATAAAGAATATTAATTTTGGTTTTTACCCATACACCGATGTGTGTTAGCACTGTATACTCAGTACTTTCCCGAGTCCTGTGAAAAAATATCACAGGCATGTTACTCGGGTGGGATTCGAACCCACGACCCTTGCAATTCTAGAGCAGTGTCTTACCAACTAGACTACCGAGGTTGCCCGGCAGCTAGAGGCAGTTCGAATCCTATGTTTTGGCAGCGGGTACCGCAACGATATAATAGATGTTAAATTTGCATCGGGGATAAAGAATATTAATTTTGGTTTTTACCCATACACCGATGTGTGTTAGCACTGTATACTCAGTACTTTCCCGAGTCCTGTGAAAAAATATCACAGGCATGTTACTCGGGTGGGATTCGAACCCACGACCCTTGCAATTCTAGAGCAGTGTCTTACCAACTAGACTACCGAGGTTGCCCGGCAGCTAGAGGCAGTTCGAATCCTATGTTTTGGCAGCGGGTACCGCAACGATATAATAGATGTTAAAAACCACTAGTATTTTTCTGCTTACTAGTCTAATTCAAACTTCATAAAGCCTGTATGCTTAAATTAGGCAGAAAATACAGATTGACAAATTTCTTTGCTAAGTAAAGAACAAGTGGGACACCAGTCGCAACAGTGTAAACTTAATGGAATGACGGCTCACCAGAAGTTTGCTAAACAGCATTTTCTGCTGACCAGCTGGCCTAATTGATTGTCTACAGGTGGCTCTTGAGAGAAACAGGCACCTGCTTTGTGTCTGCAGCCTTGCGTTCTGACGCTGCAGGTTTTTTCTCTTTCTTTAACGGTTGTGCATCGTCACTACCTGATCGCATTAACAAACCCCCTCCCCAGTGATTGTCAACTCAGTTTATTTTGACCTAGTTTGTTGGTGCTATGGGAATGGAAACAGGCTGGTTGTGTTTAAAGAACAATCTGATGGATTGGTAAAGAAAATTGCCTTTTAAATGCCCCACCCCAAAACACTTTTCAATCTGAATACAGGTGCGATAATTTGTCAGTTCTTTTTAGGCAGGCTAGAGCTTCCAACTCTATGTGATGCTGCAGAAAGTTCCCTCAAAATAAACCAATCTTCCCATGTTCTGGTAGCTCAACAGCCCCCACCCCTCCCAAGTGATTGTCAACTCCATTTATTTTGACCTAGTTTGTTGGTGCTATGAGTATGGAAACAGGCTGGTTGTGTTTTTGAAAGACAAACTGCTGGATTGGTTAAAAAAATTGCTTTTCCAATCCTTAAAAAAACACCACCCAAAACACTTTTTCATCTGAAAATGGGTGCGGTAAATTGTCAATTGTTGTAAGCACAAGCTAGAGCTGCCAATTCTCTGTGATGCTGCAGAAAATCTTCCCATATCCTGATTGGAAACTTGTTCCCTTTGTTTTTGTATGTTGAACTTTAGTGCAAGTCTAAATCTAGATGTGTCCTCCCTGATTGTTGTACACATTCTCTCTGGTTGCAAGATGCTAATGTTGGCAGCTTCAGCAGGCAGTTTATTTTCCAGTTGGGTACCATTTATTAGGCCTAATGGACACCGTGTCAAACTCTACAGCATTTAGATATTCAGATTTTACTCCTTGCTGATCTTGTACACAGGTACATGTACAATACAACACAGTGTGCAGTTGTACAATTATGTCCAATGTACTGGACAAGAGATGTTTTTATTATCAAGGTGACAGGTGTCACTCGGTATAAATAACATGACAATAAACGCAGCGGCAATTGTTATCACACAATCAATGCAGCCTTGTAACAAGTATTTTTTATCTCCTCAATGTCATTTTTATTTTAAAAGGTTATTTTGGCGTAGTTCGTATCCACCACAGTGTGCGACATATTGCATGCCTATGGATGTAAGTTATTGCATTGGATCTTCCTTCATCATCAGGCTTCACAGTAATCGATGGTCGTACAGTTCTTTTGACCAAGAGACCGTATTGAATAACCCCTTCGTTGCTATGAAAGAGGCCATACTGTAGGGCAGACCGTATGCGCGTCTTAACGTGTACATCATTGAAGCATGCAGAAATCCTGGTTTATTTGTATGGCACACGATCATGCACACGCAGGTACATGTATTTGACATGAGTGGTGACGTCATATTCAATACGGACTATTTGATGGTTCGACACAAATTGCTTGCACACATCTTTCAAGAAAATAACTTCGCGTACAATAGTTACCGTACCGTTATCGGTTTACTGCATATTGGCCTACCCATAAATACTGTTTTATTATTGTTATTACATAAGTATTTCCTTCCTCCTTGCCTACATGTACACGTGTAATATGCCACAGCACATGGTCATGCAAGAGATGTTCAGGCCCTAATGATGTTCGTGTGCAGTATAATATAACAGGCCTTGCACTTGGCTCTCGAAGGGCACAGCAATTGTTCTCCAAGAAAGGGGCACAAGTAGGAAAAAAGTGAATTTTTATTGGGACTCTGAAAAGAGCACCAACGCAAAAGCGCAAGGTAGCGAAAATGCTATGGGTGCTGTGAGTTACAATGCAATTAGAGGCCTGTCACAACTTACTCAAGGAAACTGTTGAAGTCTGATGTTGAGGCCATTTTAAGATAAACAGGGGAGGGGACCAGTCTATTTGCAGAAAAGGGTATGCATTTAACAGTGTTAAGGTTGAAAATGTAAACATAACTTACAATGTCAGAGGGTCCATGGTGGAAAACGTCCATTGAAAAAAAAATTTGCCTGAAATGCTTACATGTAAAAAGTTTTTGGGAGAAATGAGTAACACATGTACTTCTGATCTTGCTTGTCCAAAACTGTTTTTCTATTTAAATTTTCTTGGGACTTAGTTATCTTTTCACGGGTTGGTTGTTTAACGAATGTATGTCGGGTCATACAGTGCTGCCACTGGTCTTTGATAAATGACTTTGTCGCCTACGGGTACCGAATAAGGCATGTCTGTTCATAAAATAATTATTACTCATACATTTTGAAAGTGTTGTCTATGTCAACTTTGTCACCATGTTAAAAAATCAACAGCATTAAACGTTAGTGCCGGTAATTTAACATCCTACAAAACCTCAACCAATGTTTTCAGTTACTAATCTTTTTAAACTCCCATGTTACCCATTCCAAAACATCATCAACATCCCATCCCATTCTATTCATGCATTAAATTTTCGCCGCCGACAAAATAATGTAGGATAAGGCCCACATGAGAAAACGGGATTGTACATCGCGGAGACAAAGCCCCGGGAGCTTCCCTCGCGGTCACTGATCATAGGTCTAGGACCATTCCTCCGTGGTCGTCGCTAACCAATCACTTCCCGGAGTGCTTTTAATCACCGTCCCATGAGTAAGGGTGGATCTTAGAGAGCGGATTAACCATACGCCTCAACAACTCATCAACGCTGCACATCTTTAAGATGCCATCAGATGGCCATTATACATTGTGGGGGCTGGCTAGTGTCAAGCCCCTTTTAATTTTTTTAGTCCCGATGAAAAAAAAAAATAGTTCAGCGACCCCGCCCGTTTCCTTTTTAGAGGCTGCCTCCTTTTTTTTCTTTTTTTCCTTTTTTCTTTTTAAATAAAAAAGAAGTATACATTTTATTGGTCTCAGTCGGAAAAAAAAACAAAAACTGAAAAATTGCCCAGCTGGTTGTCTTTAATGTTTTGAGCGGCCATTTTTGGAAAAGAAAACATTTGAAAAAGAAAAGAAAAGGCACTCCTCCTTTCTATTTTTAGAAAGGCAAGACACGAAACATGTTTTTTTTTATTTGGGGGGGGGGGGGGGGGGGCTTGGCTGGCCCTGCCTTGTTTGGCACTGATAGTGCAAGCCCCAATACTTTTCCCAAGCCTCTTCCATTGTGTCCTCAGGTGTGTTTTGAGGATTGGGGCAGTGGGCACACAACAAGCACACCTTGGTTTTATTTATAAGGACTGAGGCCATTTCCTGGTGGGAGTTGCCAGGATGTTACAATGCAGGGTGTGGTGATTGGGTAGTTAAACATTGTACAGTCGCCATCTTGTTGATATTAGGAGATTGCGCATTAGGGACTTCACTTAGAAGTGATGTGCGCAATACAGATATGACTTATTGAAGTTGATTTATCATTCTGGAGTCTCTAGTATAAAGTAGTATACATCTCAGCTAATCCACAGAGTCCTGCAATGGTTTTTTTTGGGGGGGACGCTAGGTGGCAGCATACTCACCAAGTAAAAACCATTGTTCTTGGTTAAGTGTGCATGCTCAGAACTGCGTAAACAATGGACATGTACCTGGTAAGTCTGCTGCCACCTAGCGCTCCAAAGTATCCCATTGTACACTTCATGTATAAAGTACATTACAGTGTAATGAACAGTGTTTACAATGTTATGAACTGTGTTCGTGTAGTTCAGGATCAGATTTCACAGAGAACTACATACGTACATGTACTGTACACGCATGTTGTACACTGTTACTGTCAGCGTTCTCCCCTATCTGAGCTGCCTACTCCGGATTATTGTATTCAGTACTACTTTACAAAGCAGAAATAAGATTCAGAGCTTCATAATATGCTCATTATAAGCAGAGACTCGTACACATAACGGCAGCGGACTGTATGCACCATCAGCAGGTCATTGAACCGCTGCACTGAAAACACCAGGCCTTGTTCTCAACCTTTTGGACTCCTGCAGGGAGGTCATGATCTCTCTTGGTTCTTGATGTCAGTCCAGCACCCGGAGCCGTCCTCTCACAAGATATATGAGGGCCACGCCTAGATCCGTTAACCCCTAATAAGAAGTCACTTTGAAAAGCAGGTGATGGGGATAGCATCAGGGAGGGAGACGTCTTGTGGTTGGAGAGGTAATCCTGCTAAAGTCTCGTCTCTTTGGGGCCGATGATGAAGCACCTTCAAGTGATGAACTTAAAGATACATCTGTAGAGCTGTGACTCTCCGTGATTCTGCAGACGTTTCCCTGAAAAGAAACCAATCTTTCTATGGTGGTTCTGATGAACAAGATTTCTGAGCAACCAACTAGGAGATGCCACAGCTTCTATGAGAAAAACTAGAAGGCTGTACCGGAACTTAAAATAAGAGTTAGGGGCCAGATTCAGAATAGTCAGTGGTACAAATTGTTGACCCACCTATCCACCCCAAATTTAGTTTTTCAAACATTGAATGGCTTCATATTATTTTCTATATACTGAAGAACAAAGTAATGCATCAAACGAACCAGATACATAAATTTAGATCAAAATCAATGGTCTCCAACTGACGGCTTTTCCTGGCTTAATAAACAACTTTGTAGCTTAATCATAAATGAAATTGACGATCTTGGCCAGCTGGGTATTTTTTTTTCTTCTTTTACAATTAGTTTCTTTTCAAGTAAAATTTTAATTTGGATTGTCAGTTATTATTTCTTTTGACCCACCCATCCACGATTTCCAGAGGGAAAAAATAATATTTTAAAAGCCATTGGACACTTTCGGTAAACAGTAATGTCCAAGGCCCACACTTCGTGTACCTTTACTCATTTATAAAATAACAAACCTGTGAAAATTTAGGCTCAATCGGTCATCGAACTCGGGAGAAAATAACGGGAAAACCCACCCTTGTTTCCCCACGTTTCACCGTGTCATGACATGTGTTTAAAATAAATCCGTAATTCTCGCTATCGAGAATTGATATTGTTTTAATGTTTTCTCAAAAAGTAAAGCATTTCATGGAATAATATTTCAAGATAAGTCTTTCACCATTACCTTCTGTAAACCCTGTTAATTATTTGTAAATCTGTGAACTTTAATTATTTTTCCTGTACCGAAAGTGTATAATGGCTTTAACCATGACTATTCTGAACGGCCCCTAAATTTTAATTTGTTTTAAATGATAATACTGTACCAGTGAATTGGACCCACCTCTTTACATTGATATCAGTTTCGTTCAAGGAAAGTGAAACTACCTCATGTGTATTTTAAAAACATGTGTTAACTACAATTTGCATAATTTACATGCGTAACTTCCTTGACACGCTTACTTTGTTTGTTCCAAAAATAATAAAACAAGTTGGTTACAAAGTCAACTTTCTCACGCCTCTTCGATGAATCTTGAGTTCAATGCTCTGATCAAGTCATCAGCTGGAATAAATGGTATGACAGTTGTGTTTTCATTTTGTGTCACTGTCGCGATATAAAATATTTTGTTTCACTTTGATTGTTTCCTTTGATTTCAAACTCTTGGTAGCTTAGTCACCTTACTAAGGAATTCTTCCATTAAAGGCAGTGGACACTATTGGTAATTGTCAACGACTAGCTTTCACAGTTGGTGTATCTCAACAATATGCATAAAATAACAAACCTGTGAAAATTTGAGCTCAATCGGTCATCGAACTTGCGAGATAATAATGAAAGAAAAAAAACCACCCTAGTCGCGTTTAGATGGTTGATTTCGAGACCTCAAGTTCTAAATCTGAGGTCTCAAAATCAAATTCGTGGAATATTACTTCTTTCTCGAAAACTATGGCACTTCAGAGGGAGCGGTTTCTCACAATGTTTTATACCATCAACCTCTTCCCATTACTCGTCACCAAGTAAGGTTTATGATAATAATTATTTTGAGTAATTACCAATAGTGTCCACTGCCTTTAAAGCCATTGGACACTTTCGGTAAACAGTATTGTCCAAAGGCCCACACTTCGTGTATCACAACTTATATATCAAATAACAAACCTGTGAAAATTTAGGCTTAATCGGTCATCTGAGTCGGGAGAAAATAACAGAAAAACCCTACCTTGTTTTTGCACGTTTCGCCGTGTCATGACATACAATATGTTTACTATAAATCCGTAATTCTCGTAGTCGAGAATTGATAATTGTTTTAATGTTTTCTCAAAAAGTAAAGCATTTCATGGAATAATAATTTCAAGAGAAGTCTTTTACCATTACCTTCTGTAAACCCTGTAAGTTATTTGTAAATCTGTGAACTTTTTTTTTCTTTTTCTGTTCCGAAAGTGTATTATGGCTTTAACCACAACTTACATGTACAACACCTTTCAGGCCCGATACTTCACAGAGGCAACGAAGGCAATTGCATCCATGTGCCCCCTCACTGCCTTGGGGCCCCTAAAATGCTCCAGTAGAAATTTACAATTTCCTAGGGTGCCCTTTAGCAAGGAGAAAATGCCTTGGTGCCTTTGCATAAACGAAGATATGTATGTACAGGCCCTTTTTGTGGGGGCAATTAGAAATGAAACGTACTATGTAATTGTCGTTATTTGAGCCCAGGTGTATAGGGTTGCGTTTCATTTCCCTAAATGAAACAAAATAGGGGTGTGTCTGAACTTGATATGAAATAACTGGTATTATTGCATTTCTTGATTGGGTTCAATGGTTTTGGAAATAATGCAAATTATCATGAACAAGTTAAAAATTAATTAAACAAATTTCCTTGTTGAGAGGGCAAGGCTGGTTTCCTTCCGTGGTGATTTTAATTATACAGGTTATGTCAATACTAAATTTCTTTTCCCCAAATTATAAAATAAAGCCTTTTATTTTATTTTTTAATTTTTTTATATAAACCAAACCTAAACTGATAAATAAAAAAAACATTCCGAGATCGTCATTTCCGTTCAGAGTACTTTAGACAAACTTACATATGTTAGGTCCAGAATGCAGTGGAAAGTTACACTACGGCCACCCCCTTACTTTTCCTTTAATGTCAAGGCACAAGTTCAGGGTGTAAGATGGTGGCCCTGTTTGGCTGACAGGTTGCACCGATAATTGATGCTTGGAGACAGCTCGCAGACTATGTTTGATGTACAACGTATGAATCCAGACTAGCAATGATGTGGCAATGTCAACCTACATATCCTGAGCCACTAATAATAACCCTCGATTGCACTGGCTGCTTTGGGTGGGTGGGGGAAGATTGAGCATTGGTCCCCAGGTGAATGGAAAGTACGTGTACTGATGTAGGTGGGTGATTCCTGGGGTACTAATGTAGTTCATGAATGTGGGTGTGACATACATACACGAGTAGAGCTGAGTTGTGCTGTGTTGGGTTGGGAGTGTTCGAGCATGGATCCCGAGGGTTAAGGAAGGGAGGTGGGGAACCCCTGGGGTATGTGGATGGCATGTGTATTCAGTGTACAATGTACGCCTACGCCTACAATAGGGTTGGGTTGGGGGAGTTCGAGCATGGACCCGGGGTTTAAGGAAGGGAGGTGGGGAACCCCTGGGGTATGTGGATGGCATGTGTATTCGGTGTACAATGTATGTGTACGCCTTCCATAGGGTTGGGTTTGGGGAGTTCGAGCATGGATCCCCAGGGTTAAGGAAGGGAGGTGGGGGAACCCCTGGTTGTGTGTGGGTGGGTACACCCACATACATTTAGAGGTAGGGGACATAGAGTTCATGTTTATTGTACAGTATGTGGGTGGGATGTTAAGTGTTTTAGGTGGGGGTGGGGAGGGTTGAGCACGTGGATTTCTAGGTTTATGGAAACGTTTGGATACATGTACATGTATGTTGCTGGATTGGGGTTACGGGCGATGAGGTTGAGTTTGAGCTCAGGAACATTGTGGTTTGATACTGTTTGATGTTGTAATGTAAGTTGTTAACTTATAGGGGACAACTATGGTGGGATAACCATGTGATAATTTAGTTATCTCATCTTGACAACTCATTTTAAATAAATAAATGGGTTCATTCAGCTATTCAGCGTTGTACCAGGTAATGGAAATGAAATGTTTGTATTAAAAATCCAAATGTCAACCCATTTCCCTGTATCAATAAAGATAAGCAACACACCGCTCCTCCCTCGCCCTTATCACAAAAATCTCAAAACTCATATTTATTCATCGATACGGCCCACACCACACGAATCTGCCAAGTCATTTCTCTACACGGGTTTATGAACCAGCTTTTCATCAACATGTATTCTAGTTTTTATGAAACTCTACGTCACACATTACCATGACCCCATATTTCCATCCCGCAAACCTGGATTTTCATCTTCAAGGTCAAGGTAATTTTGTCATTTTGCAAGGGGGCACTTCCATTGGAAAATCTTAAAAGCCAATGGGAAGCTTATGAAGGGGCACTAAGGCCATTGGATGCCATGTCCTGCATGTAATTCTAGACCTACATGTAATCCTGGGGGTGGGGGGGGGGGGGCGATTTTACAAAGAGTGAGGACTAGTACAACTTTTGTACATCTTAGGACTAGTCCTAAGTTAGGACGGGTAACTCGTCCTAACTATAGATATTAGACAAGTCTTAACTCTTTGTGGAATCCACCCTTGGTCTCTGTGCACAATATGCACTCTAACTGGGAGTTATCATACATGCTCTCGATTCGGCCTCTTCAATAAAATTTATTAGAATACTTTACACAATCGGGAACCCTATTGTGCTCCATATGAAGATATAACAATCCACCAACTGCTTTGTTATTTTTTTTTTTCGGGGAAAGGAAATGCTTTGTTGTAATCTTGACGATTCATAGTGTACATTGTGCACCCAGTGCCAAGTTTCTACACAATACATTTTGTACAGCGAAGGTTGAGTGATTTTTATGAGGGCTTTCAAAGTTGACCTTTAGAAGTATGCAGAGTAGAATAAATACGTATCGGCATATGTTGAACATTGCCTCCCATTGACAACAATACGCTTGTATTTTATGGCGGCAACCTGTGTTTATTAATATGGTTGAGGCTGTTGTGGTGACTTTGGATTTTTTAGGAAAGTCACTGTTGCTATATCAAAGGCAGTGGACACTATTGGTAATTACTCAAAATAATAACTATCATAAAACCTTTCTTGATTACGAGAAATGGGGAGAAGTTGATAGTATAAAACATTGTTAGAAACAGCTCCCTCTGAAGTGACGTAATTTTTGAGAAAGAAGTAATTTTTCACGAATTTGATTTTGAGACCTTAGATTTAGAATTTGAGGTCTCGGAATCAAAAATCCAAAATTGGTGAAGAGAGCCTCGTAAGTGAAAACTTGAGCCCAAGCCATGTACATGTATAGGTGCAGAAAGGACCAAGCTTGATGCTTGATACTGTTAGTGTACAGATTGTTTTGGGATGTAAAATACATGTTTAAAGGCAGTGGACACTATTGGTAATTACTCAAAATAATTATAATCATAAAACCTTTCTTGATTACGTGTAACGGGAAGAGGTTGATAGTATAAAACATTGTGAGAAACAGCTCCCTCTGAAATGACGTAGTTTTCGAGAAAGAAGTAATTTTCCACGAATTTGATTTTGAGACCTCAAGTTTAGAATTTGAGCTCTCGAAATCAAGCATCAGAAAGCACACAACTTCGTGTGACAAGGGGTGTTTTTTTCTTTCATTAATATCTCGCAACTTCGAAGACCGATTGAGCTCAAATTTTCACAGGTTTGTTATTTTATGCATATGTTGAGATACACCAACTGTGAAGACTAGTCTTTGACAATTACCAATAGTGTCCACTGCCTTTAAGTAAAATATGGTCTGCCAGTTTCAGTCTCATTATGTACAATTTTTATATGCACTTTACTAAAAATTGCTTACATCAAATAAATTAAGAGCATTCCCATGTGTTGTTGTAAATTGAATGAGTCAGTTTTTTAATATAGCTATTTGATCAGCATTTCTGCCCAGCAGGGGTTTGGTGTTCCCCCAGCATGGGTTGGTGCTGTCCGTAGTTATGTTGGTTGGTTCGTTCTCAACTATAACAAACACAGCAAGTCGCTTATTACAGAAAATAACACTTGGAAATTACCTTGAGCTTTTTCTAACCCATGGTATTCAGCTGTAGTTTTGTGGCTAACAATATGAGCAAATAAGGACTTGTATATCAGTTTGTTCTATGTTACTAATACTGTTTACAGTTAGACTTGAACTTGAAGTTCTTATCGTTGTGAAAGGAGCTGACAAGTCTTGTGCTTTGATGAAACTGGCTAGCAAGGCGTGGATCCACCCCACCAGGAACCGTGCGGTTGGCCCCTGGACCCTACCCCTTAAATTTTCTTTGAGCAAAAAAACAACGTATTATGGCTACAAAGTTGTGCCCCCAGGTAAAAAAAATTGTGGATCTGCGCCTTGCCTGCTAGCACACCACATACATGTGATGTATTACGTGTTCGTGCGGATTCATAAATTGTTTTCACAGGTTGATGGATTTAGTTTGATATTCTTCCCTACCCCTATCATGCCCATCCCCCCCCCCAAACCCAAACAAACCAAAAACAACAAGAACAACAACCAAATGACGTACATGTACACTGCTCAAAATGGAATTCTTGAAGTCTTTTTTTTGGTTAAAAAATTTCTCGTTTCAATAAAATATTCATTTTATGAATCGGAGTGTAAATTTGGATCATCATTGATATTCATCTGTACTTAAATATTTTACACAAACTTGTGTTTTAAATGATTTTTGTAAATGAACATCTAAACTCAATATTATGCAAAGGTCAACAGCCATGCATGTAGCAAGTAAAATGAAGCTATTGTCAGTAGACTGTGCGCTGATAGTGTGCCTCTTTTTCCCTTTAACCCGTAGTCATTGAAAGGTACTGGACACTATTGGTAAATTACTCAAAATAAATGTTTTTAGCATAAAAAATTACTTGTGAAAGAGCAATTGAGAGCTGTTGAGCTGTGAGAAACGGCTCCCTCTGATGTAACACAGAATTCAAGGCATCTGATGTAACGCAGTTTTTGAGAAAGAGGGTAATTTCTCACTAAAATATTTGAATTGAGCTGAGGTCTCAAATTCAAGGCATCTGAAAGCAAACAACTTGTGCGACAAGGGTGTTTTCGCAATTTCAACGACCAATTGAGTTCAAATTTTTCACAGGTTTGTTATTTTATGCAAAATTATGTTGAGATACACCAAGTGAGAAGACTGGTCTTTAACATTTACCAAAGGTGTCCAGTGCCTTTAAACCTGGCTGCTGACTGCATGCTGATCATGCCAACTAAATATTGACCTGAAATGAACCTGTATCCCACAGAGCTAGAGGGCTGTTGTGATATTCCCCCATGGGTTATGAGGGACTGTCTGGTGCTGCATTGAAATCTGAAATCAAAGCTCATGAATCAGACGAACCATGGACGAACCTAGTGGATATCAACATGTGGGAATTGTTGGTAAACTTGTTAAAGACTGACAGAGTTGAATTACTCATTTGGGGAAGTTGTGTAGTACATGTAGCACTGTGCACATAGCCTAGTTTATGTGTACAATAAATACAGAGTTGCATTTACCTGCTGACTGTTGGGGGGGGGGGGGTACACACATAATGGACACAAAGCAGCGTTCTCCCTTTAAAGGGAAGGTACACGTTTGGTTACTACTCAAAACAAATATTCACTTAAAAACTTACTTGGTAACGAGCATTGGAGAGCTGTTGATAGTATAAAACATTGTGGGAAACGACTCCCTCTGAAGTTATAGTTTTTCAGAGAGAGGTAATTTCTCACTAAAATAATAAAAGACTTCGAGCTAGAAGTCTTTTATTCCTACATGTATCTGAAAGCACATGAATTCGTCCAACAAGAGTGTTTTTTCTTTCATCATTTTCTTGCAACTTTGATGACCGATTGAGCCCAAATATTCACAGGCTTGTTATTTTCTGCATATGATGGGATACACCAAGTGAGAAGACTGGTCTTTGACAATTACCAAACGTGTACCTTCCCTTTAAATATGCCACTGAAAACTCCTGAGGACTGGTAAAAATTCACTCCATGTGGACCCGCTGGCTTGTTCAGTGTTGAAAAACATTCCTACGGTACATGTACTGTATTGCATACATTAGGGACTAGTGAAAGAGGAGATGGAGTTGTGAAATGACGAGCTAACTGGTGTCCAATCACTAAACAAGTTAAAGGCAAACCCGGCAAAGGCCATGGCCTCTGCTAACCTGGTCTTGGCCTTAATGACCCCTTCAGAAGTTTCTCAAAGACTTTGTAGATTTTTGCTAAATGGAAGTGATCTTTGCACACTGAGAGTGACCCTGCCCTCCTCAAAAAGATGCCTGTGTTGTACTAAAGGGTGTACATGTGTACTTTTTGTAGGACAAAAAACACAATGTCCACAGATTTACATATATTATGTACACTAAACTTACACAGTTTGAAGATAATGACAGTAGAAAGCTTCACTGAAAATGGTACTTGCTGAGGTGCTGTATTTTTTTAAAATTGAGTTAAACAATGTCATGAAAATAATTTTTCGGTGATCATGAGACGAAAATTATTTTAGCATGTAAAAACGTATATTTCATGACATTGTTTTACTAAGTTATCAAAAACTACAGCACCTCGGCAACTATTATTTTAAGGTACGCTTTCAACTATCATTATCTTGTTACTGCACGTGCATTACATGTGTATCAACTGTCTTTGTTGACATTAAAAGTTCATTAATCTTGTCCACTGCATACGCATAACTCCATAATTAATATCAAAATGAAATTGCGTGGTAAAGTGTTATGAAGGTCAAACTCCAACCCAAATTCTGACTTTAACTATTGATCTTGTGTTTGTGACTAATCCTTTGTATTGTACATTTAAGGGGTCCTGCCCTCTTTCATTTCAAGTGTGATGTACTTCCTGTGACCTCTTACAATATTTTATAATATTATGAGATTGCTGTTCCAATGCCAGAGGGTTAACATGCAGGTGTTTCGGCTGTTTCTTCACCACAGGGTAGCAAGCTTGATTTTATAATTATTATATTGATGTTCCAATACCAGAGAACCAACCACTGTTTGTGTTTTCTGCTGTTTCTTTACCACAGGGTAGCAGCTAAAACATTTTTAACTATTGCTGTTCCAATGCCAGAGGGCTAACCATGCAGGTGTTTCTGCTGTTACTTTACCATGGGGTAGCAAGCTTAAACATTTTATACTAGGATATAGAGCTGTTCCAATGCCAGAGTCCTAAGCACTGCATGTGTTTCCTGCTTTTTCTTTACCACAGGGTAGCAGCTAAAACATATATTGCTGTTTCAATACCAGAAGGCTAACCACGCATGTGTGTTTTCTGCTGTTTCTTTACCACAGGGTAGCAAGCTATGGATCATCATGGAGTATCTGGGAGGGGGGTCGGCGCTGGATCTCCTCAAGCCGGGCAGGATGGAGGAGGTGTTCATTGCCACCATACTAAGAGAGATCCTGTACGGGCTCCACTATCTACACACTGAGAGAACGCTACATAGAGATATTAAAGGTAATGCAGGTCACAATACTTCAAGGAGGCAATGAAGGCGATTGCCTCCATGTCACCTGACCCTAATTTCATAGAGCTGCTCAGCTAAGCACAACATTTGCTTAGCATGAAATTTCTTCCTGGATAAAAAAACGGATTACCAACCAAATTACGCTCCAGATTTTTGCAATATCCTAAAAAAAAAAAAAAAAAAAAAAAAAAAAAACTTTTAAAATGAAGTTTTATTGTGTATTACATCTTCATTTACATACAATAGGATTACAACAATCAAACTTTTCTGAAAAACCAAAGGTTGGTTTTTGAACCATTTTATTTTTTTAATCCTAATACAATTAAACTAACCTCTGAAAAATTCATTTTAAGAGGTGGTAGCAAATTTTGAGATATCGCTGGTAATCTAAAGGTTATGTCTATATGCGGGAATAATAATCCGTAAATGGAATACACAGTCTGAGAAAAATTTCTTGCAGAAACTTTTTATCAGATTGAAACGTTTTTTTTTAAAGCTCCTATCCCTCCTTTGAAGGGGATCGTTTCTCAAAATGGTATTCATTATCAACAGCTGCAGCACTTCTTAGCAAGAAAATTTTTATAGTTGTAAAGTTTTTTTGAGTAATTACCAGAGGTATGACATTCCCTGTATTAGTCAATTAACGGGCAAACATTCTTGGAAGGGCTAAGGATTTTCATCGAGAGTGCTGCTCTGGTTAATTTGAATTACAGTCAACATGAGGAAAACAGACATTGTTTTAAAGTACCCTTAAATGCGTTGGTAGAGTAATTACTTTCAACTCTTTAAAGCAATCGCACAACACTTCGTGTATCACAACTTACATGTATATATAAAAATAAGAAACCTGTGAAAATTTAGGCTCAATCGGTCGTCGGGGGGGGGGGGGGGGGAATAATGGGAAAACCCACCCTTGTTTCTGCACGTTTTGCCGTGTCATGACATGTGTTTAAAATAAATCTGTTATTCTCGACGTCGAGAATTGATAGTTGTTTTAATGTTTTCTCAATGTTTTCATGGAATAATATTTCAAGGGAAGTCTTTCACCATTACCTTCTGTAAACCCTGACATAAGTTATTTGTAAATCTGTGAACTTTTAACTTTTGTTCTGTTCAGAAAGTGTCCAATGGCTTTAATCCCCCTTCACACTGAACGAAGTTCTCAGGGAAAATTTGGTCGACCTTTTCACACTTGATTTGCTCTCTCGCTTTCTCTCGTCGACCGAGGTCGGAGTCATGTTGAGATTTGCACATTCTTGTCTATCTCTTATTGGGAAAATCAGTTTGAAGCACGTCAATGTCCCTGGCAACTACATGTACTGTATTGACCCGCCCTTGCACACACGTCACACGTGGCGACTGTGCCACGCTCACCATTTTGGTAGTCAATAGGTTTACGTGTAAAGGCTGCGTCGCCTAAAATGCGCACTTCACTAAATAACACACAGTGACATTGTCCACCAATGTGGCCCATCCAGATTATTCTGATGATGACGTTAGGTGAATTGGGTCAACAGCTCAGCTTTTGTCTTCCCCTATTTCTTCTTCCATGTTTTGTCTTCCAACCTGGTCTTGGGTTCAATCTTTGGCTTGGGCTTCTGGCTTGGGCTTCTGGCTTGGGCTATGCGCGGTGCGCACACAGTGAAAACACAGCTCGGCATTTAACATGCCATTTTTTAGCAGAGTGTGTGTTATTATTGTTATTACTTTCCCCGACGAGAGACATCAAAAACAAACCCCAGCATTGGCTAGCAGCTATCCTGAGCTTGAGCCCAGGCCGAAATTTGTGAAAGGCCCCTGGTGATAAGCTGTACCTGTAGGACAGGTTCTTTTTATGTTTCTATATGAGTGCCCTGCTAGTCTTGGACGACGCTGGTGTATAGACCTTTATCATGCTGTCACCATCTTGGTCATGTTCCCTGTTTCCAATGCTGACATTCATTGCGGATGGTACCAGACTATTTTTTTGTCCAGCCTCAGTTTGGTTACAATCAGTTGGAATGGAGTAAAATCAAGATTAACACACAAGATGAAGGTCTATTGAATTGACTAGCTAAAACATAAACAAAAAAACACACAAAAAGTTACAAGTATGTCAACACTATGATGAAGCCATACTTTTTCGCGGAAGAGATACAGATTTCCAGCGTATCAATCATCAGCGACTTACCGAATGTAATTAAGAAATTAGCGGACAATTAGGGGAGTGATCTCACTTCCCCTTCTCTTGACAGACTTGTTAGATAAATAAGACGTTCAAGCTGTTTATCCATATGAAACGCCTAAATGACACAAGAGAAATTTGTACAGAATTTTTTCAAAATACTAAATTTTTAATGCATGTTAAATTCCGAGTTGCTTTCTCAAGAAGACGATCAGAGCAAAACGTTGAGTTGAAACCAACGGTTCTTTTTCAGAACCACCGCAAGTCATTTTAGAGATAGTCATTACACTGTTACCGCAAACCTTTCCATATTATTATTATTATATTTTGTTTTAATACCAGGAATAACATTCTATCGCTCTCAGTCAAACGTGCGCTGTCACAGAAAAGTAACAGAAATAAAATTAAAACAGCGTATGTAACGGCTAAATGATTTTAAAGTAACTTGTCTCGAGTCCATGTCTGTAGTTGGATTGATCTTTTGTACTCCTACATTTAATGAGTCTGCGTAAACTGACCTCCAGTGTTTGTGTGCCACCTTTCTGGTTTTTACATATTGCTGCTCACATGCATTTTTGTGCCTTGCCCAAGAACATTGAGTGTTGAGTGTCATGACCGGGATTCGAACCCACAATGATGATTGCGCAATCAGAGCTTGGTGCACTGGACCATGACTGGACAGATCACGCGCCACATCACGTGTTGTAAACGAACAGTCATGTTGCTCATTCTGACTAGCCTTGCCTGGATACCTTACCTTAGAGACGAATGCGAATAGCCTGCGGCGTTTATGACTAGGTTTTTTTTTTCTGTGTCAGGCTTGGTGACTAGGGGAATCAAGCCCTGGGCTTATCAGAACATTTAGGGGCTCCAAGGGATGAAGCAACTCGGGCCACACCCTTGATCATTGCGATCATTATCAAAAGGAATACATGGGGGACTGTGCAGTTGGAGGCATGAATGTACAGTGGTTTGCAGAACCACCGTCTCACTAGAATGTTGACTTAAGCCCGGTTCATACTTCCTGCGATTGTGAAGCGAATTTTGACGTCACATGGCTAGTGAATGTCTCAGAGGAGTTGAGTACATACCGACTGTTTCAAGTTATTTTTTATTGCGAATTGGTGACACAAAATATGTATCGCATTCACATTCACAGGAATGATGAACAGGGATTTCACCTAACAAAGATACTGACAAAACTTTCTTGATTACGAGTAATGGGGAGAGGTTGATAGTATAAAACATTGTGAGAAACAGCTCCCTCTGAAGTGACGTAGTTTTCGAGAAAGAAGTAATTTTCCACATATTTGATTTCGAGACCTCAGATTTAAAACTTAAGGTCTCGAAATCAAGCATCTGAAAGCACACAACTACGTGTGACAAGGGTGTTTTTTCTCTCATAGTTATCTTGCAACTTTGACGACGAATTGAGCTCAAATTTTCACAGGTTTGTTATTTTATGCATATTATGTCGAGATACACCAAGTGAGATTACTGGTCTTTGACAATTCCCAATAGTGTCCAGAGTCTTTAAGGAGTAGAGCGCCAGCATGTGAATCCAGAGGTCCCAGGTTCAAGTCCCTCTCTAGTCAAATGTCCTTTGTTCATCTCAACAAAATATTTATTCGGTCCAAAATTGTTTAGTTTTGTATCTCATCACAATCTTGTTATACCATAGACAGAGTTTATTATTATTTTTCACACCAAAAATTAAATACCATTTTCCTCTTTAAAAAAGAAAAAATGTTAATGACAATTTTATTTCTTCTTCTCTTCTCTCACCACCAGCTGCGAATGTATTACTGTCGGAGAGCGGTGACGTGAAGCTAGCAGATTTTGGTGTCGCGGGGCAATTAACGGACACACAGATGAAGAGGAATACGTTTGTAGGAACGCCATTTTGGATGGCACCCGAGGTGATAAAACAGTCTGCCTATGATGCTAAGGTGAGGAACAAGACTGTTCATACATGGCATGCAGTTGCCCTTTTCACACTACTCCATTCCCCAGTGTTGCTTCTGAGGAATAATGGCCAGCTTTTTTACACTAAGATTGCTTGTACATAATTTTATTTGGATAGTAAGATTTTTCGCGACCCCCGTCTTCTGGAATACACTGAGCCCAATTTTATCAGCCTTTTTGAGATATGGGCCCACTTTGATCAATACACTACATGATACGTACAATTGAAAGGGCAAGGGGCACCAAGGCATTTTCTCCTTGGTAAAGGGCACCCTAATGTATGAGGAAATTGTAAATTTCTACTGTAGCATTTCAAGGGCACCAAGGCAATGACCAGGGGGCATGGAGGCAATCACCTTCGTTGCCTTAGTAAAGTATCAGACCTGATGTGTTATACAATCCCATGAACATGTAAAATACATGTTGGGCAACGACCTTTTCCCTTCCATGCTTGTGGCATCCTCATCATTTCAAGGGCACCAAGGCAAAAAACCAGGGGGCATGGAGGCAATCACCTTCATGGCTTAGTGAAGTATCAGGCCTGATTCCATGAACATGTACAATACATGTTGGGCAACGACCTTTTCCCTCCTCTACTTGTGGCGTCCTCGTCATTTGTTCCTGGAAAGTGAAGAATGCACTTCCAGATAAAACCCCACGCCCCACACTCATCCCTATCAACCAAGCAATTGCACTTTCTTGTCTTAATTCAATAAGCTTGTTAGCATTGGCAATGTACTAAATATATCTGACGAAAAACAGATACTAAGTCCGCAGAGAGAAGAAGAGGTTCCCCTGACATTTCCCCCAATCAGGCAGCTGTTGTATAATGATGAGGCCAGGGGAATACAACAAATTGTTTGTGGCACATGCCAGAGCATTATATATATCACACTCAAGGTGATATTTTGTTTGCCTCCGTAGTTCGTATGTGTTTGGTAATCACTCTTAAAATTAATGCCAACAAAAAATTCCTTGGTTAGAAGTAAAGCAGCTTTCGATACTTAATTTTATGCGATTATGGAAAAAATATGTTAGATTTAGTTTTTAGAATTTGAGGAGTGTTTGTAACAGTAACGTCACTCAGATTGTGTATTCCAATTACGGATTATTCTTCCTGCGTAATCACTCCTGATTTTTGTGCAATATCTCAAAATCCTGACCACCTTTAAAATTTTCACAGGTTACTATAACGTTGTATAAATCTACATTTGTATAGGAGTAAAAACAATCGAACGGTTCAAAAAACTATCGAACGGTTCAAAAAACTAAAGGTATGCTTTCCCTTTAAAATGAACACATCAATTGAAAAATCTTTAGCCAGTTTAGTAGGGTCTACTAGATAGAAAATATTCTTGCTACATATGAAGCCCTTCTGGACTCATGACATGGTGAATACTGTCAAGGATTCCTCTTTGGATTTCGGAACACGCCCTTCCGATCCCAAGCCGTACCCAATCTCGTCTGTCAGCCCCGGGATTAAGTGGGTGAATAACTCACCGATAACACCACAACACTTCTTGATCGGCATTGTCATCCAGTCATGACAAACAATGGGTATGACATTTACTTTAGTGTACATGTAGCCGACCGTGCAAGTATGACCTTGCAAGGACATGTAGTCAGAAAGTTGGCAAGCACCCAGGCAGGTGATTGTTAAGAAGTTTGATGAAGACGTCGGATACATCCGACAAATTAGGAGTTAATTTGATTGGTTAAGATTAGGGAAGTGCTAGGGAACAATCAAGTGCAATACAGGATTGAGGCAAGGTTTTTATCCAATTGCAGTCAGGGGACTGAATGATATTAAGGCTGTGTCTGAAATGGCAACTTCGGCTACAGCTACGGCTAGATTGCACCCATCTGCCTATTCTTCAACACTGCAGACGCTCTGATCTAGCCGCAGATGTAGCCGAAGTCGCCATTTCAGACACGACCTGTTATCAATCTATCATTTTTTCTTGAATCGCTTCTCCATTCTGAAAGCTTTTAAAGACGCTAATGTCAGATTTTTGGCCCCGCACATAAAAGTATAATTTTTGGAGTGAATGATATTTCAAAGAGTATCACCCGCTCTAACGAAAAAAAAATAGTTTCAATTTTACTTTTAATGGTCGGGAACCATGACAAAAATTTAAAAAAAAAATTCTTATAAAACATGAATCGGTCATGATTGTGATATGTTGTCGGGATGCCGACAAAAACTAATTTTGGGCCTTTTATTTCACTGCTTATAATAATTGGTGGATCTTTTTTTAGCAATGGCTTAATGAAAGCTTGTAACTTTCTCAACCTCAAGAAAATACCTATTTGAGTTTTAAAACAAAATTTGTGTGTCAAATCAGCCAAAAAATCTGACACACCATCTTCTTTAACGCTTAAAAAAAAAAACATTGATAAGTATTTTGGGTGTCTTTTTAGATTTGTTTTACTTACTTATTTTATAAACCAAATCTAATCTTACATACGTACATCAGTTCTCATAGTGGCAACTTTTTTTTTTTTTACATCGTGTGTTCTGGGTTGGTATTTTGATACTCAACGGAATCATACTACCAGACACAAAGTAAAGTGTCTTGCTCAAGGACCCAAGCGTCATGACTGGGATTCGAACCCACTGCCTGATGATTTAACCACCAGAACTTGAATTGCTCGAAATGGCTCGGCCATGACACCCTTCATTAGATAAATATCACCCCTGCTTTGTATTGCCTTTACGTCCGAGGACATTTAACAAAAGGGACAATAGGTCCTCACTAGTCGGTTCTTTGTTTTCAGGTATCCTCACTAGTCATTTGTGTACAAAACAAATGGGGATTGTTCCAATACAGGAACAGCAGAAAGTACAATACTAGGTGTCCTCTAACGCATAGGAGTGCTGTACCTGTGTGTGGGGGCATGTCTACTATTGATAACCGAGGACTTAAACAAAAGGGATCCGGGAAAAAGTCACACCGGGGACAGTCCTCGGTAGATTTTGTGTACAAAACCAATAGGGACGTCTGAAAAATAAACTATGTCCAAACAATAGGAGAACAAAGAGATGTCCTCGGTCTGCACCATATACGTGGGTGTGTGTGTGCGTGGTGTTTTGTGAAAAAAACAATAACACTGTTCTACATACGTGTCAAATGTCAAGAAATGGACTGGCTTACAGGGCATGTGTTTTCAAACACAACTTTTCTTTTTTCTACTTGCAGGCTGATATATGGTCGCTCGGCATCACAGCGATCGAGCTGGCCAAGGGGGAGCCTCCACACTCTGATCTTCACCCAATGAGGGTGCTGTTCCTCATCCCTAAGAACAATCCGCCTACACTGGAGGGGAACTACAGCAAAGCCTTCAAGGACTTTGTAGATGCCTGTCTCAACAAAGATCCTGCCTTCGTAAGTGCAGACAAACCTGACCAGACAAAACAGTTCTCTTTGACTGGACGCCCTGGGGCCGATTTCAGAAAGAGCTAAGATTGAGCATACATGTAACTGCAAATCAATAGACCGATCTATTAAGCTCCACCCCATTGCAACCCATTGCACAACCAAAAGTCTGACATTATAAAGTCCGACATGCGTGCGCAGTTGTTTGGCACGCGCGGCAGAGTTGTGCAGAATGGCATTGGAGAGGCTCACTATGTTCGATAATGTAAATTTTAAGGAATTTTTGGTTGGTAAACACTGCTGTTAAAGGGTCTGGGTACTTTTTGTAACACAAAAACATTGTCCACAGATTTACATTAAACTTACAAGAAAATGATAGTAGAAAGCTTCCCTTAAAATATTACTTCATGAGGTCACTGGTGCTGTAGTTTTCGAGAAATGAAATGAGTAAAACAATGAAAAAAAAAAAAAAAATATGTCTCAGTTTTTGCGACTTAGGGTGCATTGCGTGGGCGTGGGCAGTAATATTTACGGTTGAATTGGCCAATGGTTACAGCCACGAAAAACAAACCCCTGTGATGGTTTTTTAAAAGTTTATTTTGTTTGACAATAATAACATGTGATGTATTTATTTCCCTATTTCAGAGACCCACAGCCAAAGAATTGCTCAAGCATAAATTCCTGAAGAATGCAAAGAAGACGTCTCACTTGACGGAACTTATTGACAAGTACAAGAGGTGGAAGGCTGAGGGGAATGAGTCGGATTCTGACTCAGACTCAGATCAGTAAGTATTTTTTTTTTTACAAGCTTCTTTTAACATACAATTTTGCGAGTTTGAGAGTCAGATTTGAATAAAGTCTAGTACAATGACGTGCTTAGCACAAGTTACTGCTTACTGAATTCCTCAGACTATAGAGACAGTTGCTATGTCAAAGGGTTCGGGGCAAGCTTTTGCATAGCAACCTCCAGATGAGCGAACCCTGGTACCATTGTGCCATACACAATAGTGTCCAGTGTCTTCAACAATTCTTTATAATTCCTTTTAAGTTAATACTCTTTCAAAAAATAAAATAAAAATCATTTACTAAACATCTCTATTTATTTTCAGTGGTGATGAGAGGTTAGGCGGCGATAACGACTCAGACTCTGGATGGAGGTTCGATACCGTTCGGGGGAACCCAAACGTACCCAACGTTCCTCAACACGTCAGCAATCATCCGAACGAAATGAGCGTTGAAGAACGCGAAGTACCCGTCCAGCGACAACCCAAGTCGGAATCCCTCAATTCCCTGCTGGTGCCTTTACTAACAAAAGTAAGTGGAGTCCAGACACCAGACTGAGCATGTGTTGAATAGCTCTATGATAACATGATACTATATATACTACGAGTCGTACAGAAAATGTGATTGATGACACTTTTTGAGCACATAAAAAAGACCACACATGTTTGATATCAGCACTTTCGAAATACATAAAATAGATCGTACAAGTACGACCTTGACACTGAAAGAGTGAAGCCTGGTTCATACTTCCTGCGATTCCGAAAGGGAAGTGAATTTTGAGGTCACTGGTCTGTTTTTGCAGTGAATGTTTTGCAGGAGTTCAACTGTTGCGAATAATTCGTTGTGAATTTGTGTCATCTAAATTCGAATCCCATTCGCATTCGCAGTATAAATCAAGCTTAAAAGTTTACCAATGACCATTGTGTTTATATTTCTTTTACTGTGATTTATTTTTGCAGCTCAAAACAAAATACCAAGGGACAGAAGCCCCCGGGGCGTCGACGGCGATAGACCAGTTGAAAATAGCGTTTGACTTATCAGAGGAGTCGTACCCAGGAATCTGCGACCGGCTAGTCCAAAAGGTCGTCACAAGAGTACGAGAGTAAGTGT
Organism: Asterias amurensis; assembly: GCF_032118995.1. Taxonomy (NCBI): domain Eukaryota; kingdom Metazoa; phylum Echinodermata; class Asteroidea; order Forcipulatida; family Asteriidae; genus Asterias; species Asterias amurensis. The sequence goes on along the minus strand of NC_092659.1, from coordinate 6,440,940 downwards.
TTGTGTAATTGTTTTATTTATTTTATTTTTTTTATTTTTTATAAATAAAGAACAGAGGCCAGTTTCATAGAGTTGCTTATTGGTAAGCATTTTTGCTATAGGTAAAATTCTGCTTAAGCTTTAGAGTAGTTCACTGTTTCAGCCCCAGGAGTAGGTGGCAATGATCCAGTCTGGAAAAAAGATTGTAGCCCACACCTTGAAGTGGCATTCAGGCCTTGTGTGTCTGGCGTCTTGCAAAATTATTATTATTTACAACATTTCTGTGTTATTTGTTCCTCTGCAGTAGCTCCTTGTCGTCATCGTCAACGACCGCTAACGCCAAATAAAGAGTACTGCAAAATCAGCGCCCAACAAACGGGTGCCATCTGACTGTTTGAGAGACTTGGCTCTCCATACATAACAGCAGTCTAGACAATCAAGAAAAACTAATAATGTATATATTTATATATATATATGAAGTGAGTGTTTTGACACACTTGGTCCTCCATACGTCTGGACTATTGGAGGGCCTAATTGACTGTGACAGTGTCATAGATAAAAAACAAATGCATCATTCGTGTGCTCTGGATTTTTTTATTTTATTTTTGGAGGAGGAAATGTCAGTGAAGGGTTCCTGCCAACGTTACTACAGTGGAGGTTTCTCAAGGAAAATTCAATTAGCGTGTGTCTGATTGGCATAAAGAGACCAACAGAGACGACATCATGCCTGGAACCGCAAAAGGAATTTACAGTGAACCAACGTCTATGAAAAGGTTCCTGCGAATGTCTACTACAGCAGAGGTTTCTCGGGAAAAATCTTGGCCCATTGCTTCTGATCTCTAATGGTGTGAACCACTTGTTGGTGTGTGTCTCATTGGCATAATGAGATCAAACAGAGGGCGAGATCATGCAGAGAACCGCAACAGGAGTTGACAGTGAACCGACAGCATCCACTTGTAAATGAAAGAAATTCTTTATCACCTCAGTAGGTGTGTAAAGTGTATCCTAAAGTCGGGATGGAGAACAACTATTGCCTTCTCAAGAAGCCTGAACTTAAAACCGACTCCTGGAATCTTGGAAGGACGGTGTCCCAGGGAACTCGGTCTGCCAGAGAGTCTGTCCCCCATCATACAGGAAATTAACATGGGCTAGAAGAGAAGGATTCAAAAGAGGGCGCTATCAGAAGGAATTTGTACACAGTTTGCCGTATGGGGAGGGGGAGGTGGGGGGCGCTTCTCCTGCCACACCAGCTCCTGGAATCTAGAAGGGCTGGCACATCGTCCCGAATGGATTCTCTCCAAGTGAACACTTTCTGGGAGAGATTGTGGAGATCACCTGGAACTACACGCAGGATTTTTGTTTTGGAAGTCGGGAAAACAGGATTCAGTTTATTTTGTCGGTTTAACCCTCAAGGGCCATGTCACATGAGACAACTTACAGGCAACCAGTTCCAGGCAATCTCCATGAAGGGAGGGCATTCACATTTCAATGTGCAAACAGTTTGTTGCGGAATGTAAGATCATGACCGAAAAGTGCCTCCTGTGCTATCAAAGTGTTCCTGTAGTATGCACTGCAGTTGGTTGCCTCCAAGTTGCCTGTATAAGTTGCCTCGTATGACAAGACCCTGAGAAAGGAAACCATTTGTAAAGTTAAGAAGTTTTAAGAGTTTAGTTTTCCCTATGAAAATCAGTTACGCACATGGTGGTTGAAAACAGAAATTGGTTTTAATTCGACCTCTGAGTTTAATTCTTTTTTTTTTTCACTAGTTGGTTGTCAATAGACCTTTATCACGCTGTCACCATCTTAATCAGGTTCCCTGTTTCCATATCAGCAATGAATGCTAACGTTCATTGCGCAAGCATGGCACCAGACTATTATTTCGTTGAGCCTCAGTTTGGTTATGAGTTGGAATGGAGTGAAATCAAGATGGCCACACCGTGATAAAGGTCTTCATGGTGGGTCTATTCCAAACTACAGGAGGGGAATTAGGTTTCCCTACCAAAAAAAAAAAAAATGATTGTCAACTCACTTCAACACAGTGTAAGGGGTAGGTTTGTTAGCCAAAATTTCGTGAAAAAAATCTTCAAAAATTAGTAAGGCTGAAAAAAGTCATTGTTTGTGGTTTATAATAGTTTGGATATCCCAAAAATTAGGGTTAAGGCAAGATAGGGCAGTTTCCTTTACGGAGAGGGTTAATTATTTGATCTTTTTTGTTTTGTAGCCTGCAAAATATGATATTCCTGGAATTTACAGTACATTGGTTGTGAGACAGAGATACGTCATTACAATGCTGGGCCCAATTCCAGAGCTGTTTTATATAAAGCAGAATGTATTGCTTAACAATTTTCTGCTAAGCAATTTTCTGCTAAGCAGAAACGAGCAGGATACCAGTCACAAGTTTTACTTGGCTAGTGGTAAACTGTGTTCTGGTAAGCGTATCTTTATTAGGCTTTAAAGTTTTCCTTTTGTGCTGTAATAAGAAACAGCTTTATGAAATTGGGCCCTGGTGTCGTCTTTACACAAGGAATGGAATGCAGGAGGAACCACTTACGGATCTTAGTAACGGAGACATCAGATACAATGCAAATTATCCTAACTTTTTAAAGGCAGCGGGCACTATTGGCAATTACTCAAAATAGTTATTAGCATTAAACCTCCTGATTACTAGTAATGGGGAGAGGTTGGTAGTATAAAACATTGTGAGAAACGGCTCCCTCTGAAGTGACGTAGTAATTTTCCACAAATTTGATTTCGAGACCTCAGATTTAGAATTTGAGGTCTCGAAATCAAGCATCTGAAAGCACACAACTTCTTGTGACAAGGGTGTTTTTCTTTCTTTCATTATTATCTCGCAACTTTGACGACCAATTGAGCTCAAATTTTCACAGGTTTGTCATTTTCTGCATATATGTTGAGATACACCAAGTAAAAAGACTGCTCTTTGACAATTACCAATAGTGTCCACTGTCTTTAAAATTGTGTGGTGTATAATGTTTTTTTCGCTCACCTTCATGTCAAATTTGAACATCTTCTTGACGAACAATCACACTTTCTCATGATGATGTGAACTGATCCATTATATTTATATAGTTTGATTAGGGGTTGAACAAGAAAAATTGATTCGAGTGGGACTCGAACCAACAACTTTCGGATTACCATGCCGGCTCTCTACTAACTGAGCTATATAGCCCTATGTTCAGGGTCCCCTATTTTGTCAATACTAGTGTATAGTTTGACAATTGGGTTCAGATGTAAATGTTGTTTTCTTTTTTTCTTTTTCTCAATGGCGTAGACTCACCATTAACTTGTACCATTTCATTATGTGTGCTTACTGTACCTCTAGTTGTAGTACGAGCGCACTTGTAAATGTTTGTATACACTAATATATTGGGTTTTTTTTTTTAGAAGAAAACTATTTTGTTAATTTGTAAAATGATTATCTATAAACTAATGGTCGAGTTGTTTGTTTTTCTGGACCTACTTAGTTTGTGACGGAGTATTTCTATTTATCGAGGAAACTGCTGGAAACCCAGTCAAAGTGACTTTTCTTTTATAACCTTGATTGTGGGGAAACGTATTTTGTTGTTGTTGAGATTTCCAGATAATATTCATTTCAGAAATGAGATGTAAAAAGGGTTCTTCTGTTTTGCATAATTTACATTTAACGTTTTCTGGATTACTTTAAATCTTTAATTTTTAGGCGCAGAATTCTCCTTTGGAGTTTTCCCCCGGTCGAGGGTTTTTAATATTATTTATTTAAGGATGGGGGGGGGGGGGGGGGGTTGCGTTTTTAGGGGTGGAGAGAGGAGGTTAAGCTATGGAAAGTGTTTTGTATTATTGTATGCACTTTTTTTATAGGAGTAAGTACGTATCTATTGGTCTATACACATGTTTCTTAGTGAACATGTGCTTGACTAAAACCCAATATACATATCAGTTACCTTGGTAACGTGTAAAGGAGGTGGTTGGGAGGTAATTTCATGGAGATGCCTTAGGCATGCAAATTGGTCGATGACAGATCTGAATCTGGCCCTGCAAAGTCAGGTTACCAACTAAAACCCTATGTAATTTGCATTGCTTGTGGTTGGTTCACTGCTAAAAAAAAATCTTTTTGCGTTTCAGACGTATTTTCTATTTACCCGCCTTGCAGCTCTGTCAATTTGCACTGACGTTGTGGATGAGTTTATCACGTAGACATTTTTGGAGGTTTTTTTTCGGTATAAGGAACACATTGTAAAGTGTGTTGATAGCTATCGTAGTAATAACCGTTTTGGTCAAAGTAGCGTTAAGTTCTTTTTTTGCAATGTATTGTTTCTTTAATTTGTCACATGCTGTATTTCATTTTCAAAGTAGATTTGTTGATTTTCTAGGATTGTAATAAGTATGAGCCTAATTTTAGGTGCTTTCCTGTCCTCTACAAAGCCGCTCATTGCTCATTATCTAAAAAAGCTTTGTTGATAACGACCCCCTGGGCATGCTTTGTTCCTGAGGTAATCCACCGAGTCAATCTGATGAAAAAAATACTTCATCCTCATAAAAAAATCTTGGAGCCATTGTCCAAAATTTCAACTAAAACTAAAACTTGTTTGCGGAAGTAAATAAGTCCTGACTGATGACTTTGAAGATAAGATGTTGAGCAAACTACCTCTAGTTACCGGGCAATCTTGTTGGTAAGACACTGCTCTAGAGTGGCAAAGGTTGTGGGTGCGGTCGATTAGCTTCCCCGGGTCGACCCCGATATGTCCCCGGTACGTTCGAATAATAACTTTGACGTCATTCCAGGGGGCTCACCAGGGGAAGCTAAACGAACACACCCAATAAGGGCACCCTTTGAGGAAATTGCAAATTTCTACAGGAGCATTTCAAGGGCACCAAGGCAATGACCAGGGGGCATGGAGGCAATCGCCTTCATTGCCTCCATGAAGTATCAGGCCTGCAAGCGAAAAAAAATTATAGGATGGTAAAGGCCAATAGATTTGCATACACGCTCCCATTGGCTCCATGCTATGGTACACACACACTTTGTGGTGTATAAAGGCAATAGCTGAATTCCCACTGATGAATAATTCAGCGTCAAGTGCGTGGCAGCTAATGGGAATGTGTATGCTAATCTATTGGCCTTACCATCCTGGGAAAAATAAATTTGCGACCTGCAAGTGCTATGCCAGTGGAAGTCACATGTCTAAAGTCGATAGCTCTGCAAAGAACACATTATACAAAGAGGCTCTGCTTGTAATGCTTTGGTTGCCTTTCTTTTGCTCTCCTCTAACAAAACTGTTCCAATGTTGAAAAAAGGTCATTTTCACTCCCAGGGAACTTGGCCTAACATGAGTCGACTGTACTATGTATGTAAGGAATATTTGTATTTTAGAGTAGGCGTCCAAAATTATGTCATAAAATAGTTTGGGTTTTGTTAGAAAAATACTACATGTAGTTTTATGTGTGTAAATGTTAATAAGTTTCTTTTGGTAGCAATACAATGTATTAAGTGAATTTTAGGAAAAGCTTTTGTTTGCTTTTATTTGGTTACTTTAGGTGATTTTTTTTTCTTGATTTTCCCCTATGATTTTACCATAAATTGTGTAAACATTTGTTTTGTTGTTGTATTTTTATTTTTGTTTGTTATTTCTAATTTTTTGGGTTTATAAAGAGGACAAGTGTTTGAAACCAATGGCAGCTTTTCTTATTTTGCCCGAGGGCAGGTCACATGACTTCGGTCATGTGACACATCAGGTGGACACATGGCCTTCAACGTGGTCATGTGACACTGACTGACTTCAGAGCAGCTGTGAAAGAGGATGCTGTTAGCTTTTTAGAAAAAAAATTCTGTTTGTTTTTGATGTTCAATTTAACCAATTATAGAGGGCTAGGACTGTCACCCGAGCCTAAAAGCCCAGGGGTCGATTTTACAAAGAGTTAGGACTAGTCCTAACTTAAGACTAGTCCTAGGAGATATTAAAAACGTATGGGTTGTCCTAAGTTAGGACAAGTAACTCGTCCGAAGTCGAGATAAGACTAGTCTTAACTCTTTGTGAAATCCACCCCTGTTCATCCTTCTTGCGAAGGCGAATGCGATCGAATTTTGACGTCACAAATTATCAACAAGTAATTAGCAACAGTTGAGCTGTGTTCAACTCCTGCGAAACTCTAGACTTGATGACAAGTCGTTAGGCGCTGCTTATTTGTCTGCCACTCATGCAAAAGTCACAGTGCGATGTTACACATGCAACAGTCATAGGTAGCGGGAGGCAGCTTTCGACTGACTCACACACACATACTGGAATCGAGGGTGTGTGTATCGTCCCCGTAGCTACATGTACATGTACACCGTGCTGTAACTACACACTGCGCTTAACAATTACCGTCTTGACTTCACAAGACTAGCGAAACATTCACTGCTAAAACAGCCATGTGACTTCAAATTTTGCTTCCTGTTCGCATTTGCGGTAAAGTTTGAACCGGGCTTTATAACAACCCCCACACCCCTCACTTTCTTTCCTCCTTGTAACGTAGTTAGTAAATGTGTTACAATTTGTGCAAAATTTAGGGTTACCTAATTTGACACATTTGATGTAGAATTGCTGTTCAAGTTTGGCAATTTACAGTATTTCTTTTTTTGCTGTACTATAATGATGTAAAACATGCAGCATGCTGTGTTCTTTATCATTGACTTGCTGGTATACAAGTTGTTTTCCCATTTATGATGAGATTATTTTTGAGACCATGTGTAGATAGTCGTACGATTGGGTGAACAAAGTTATTATTCTTTAGTCTTGTTGAACTTTTGTAACCAATTGATTTATAACCGTCGTCGTGAAGTGAGTAAAAGCAAGTCAGAGATTTGAAATTCAAGGGTATACATAATTATTATAGGGATAAATTTTGTGTAAATTTATTACTAATCCAAGTTAGTGGTTTGTTTTTTGTAAGTGTTTATATAGTAGGTATTTGGGATATAATAATAAGAATTAAAGAAATAGCTACTTTGTAAATTTTATCTGTAGATTTGAGGCTTTCTTGTAAAAATCGAGAGACACAGTGGGACGATGGAATCCCAAAGCGTAATTTCTTTTCCTTTTTTTCGTTCTTTTTATTTAATTTTAATTGTTTTTTTTCTTTTTTTGTTCTGTTGACTTCTATGATTATTTAATTATAAATACATTTACCCAGGTTTTATTGTGTTCTTGTTTAAGTTCCAGTTGTAAAGTACGGGATGAGTAATATACGTATGAATAAAACAAAATTCTTTATACTTCATATGTTGGTGAAAGTATTTTATTTTTTTTTCTAGAAGAATGGTCGGAGGTGGAGGGAGGGGGGAATGAAGAGGCCAGCCCAGCATTTTTACCCTTATTACATACAATCTATATTTTAATAAAAGTTAGGCCCTCCAAAAAACACGACACAATTCCAGCATAATTTTTATTTTGGGCCCAAAAATCACAAGGGGTATCAGCATTTTGATAAAATTTGGGCACAAAAAGGAGACGATCACAAGGGGTAAATTCAATTTGGCAAAAAAATAAAATATTCACAAGGGGTAAGTCCAGCATTGTTATTCAATTTGGCAAAAAAATAAAAATCACAAGGGCATTTTTATTCAGGTGGGGCCCCCCCCCCCCAAAAAAAAAAAAAATCACACAAGGGCCAAGTCCAGCATTTGTATTAAATTTGGGCAAAAAAGTTAACAAATAACAAGGGGAACGTCCAGAACTTCTGTTCAATTGCGGCAAAGAAAAATTCAAAAGGGGTTAAGTCCAGCATTTTTATTCAATTTTGGGCCAAAAATACGAAGAGGGGTAAGTCCAGCGTTTTTTACAATTTGGGCCAAAAATCCAACCATACTTATTTCATGACTTATGCCTTCAGGACCCAAAGGCCCAAACCAAAGGCAAGGCGTCACCATTTTACAGAAAATCAAAACAGCAAAACCAATTCTTTCTGTGAAATATATTTCAAATTTATTGTAAACCTGTCAGGAATATATTCCACATTAGGAAAATAATTTATATAAATTGATAAAGTTAATTACAGATTCATATTTTCAGGGTTTAGAAAACAGTTTAATTTCCAAATTTATTATTTACATCTGTACAAGTAATGAGTGCCTATTTGACAAAAATACTAAGCATAAGAAACATTGAAACTTGGCAAATCTCTTTGCTCAGAATAAAAGTAGTAAAGGGGGCTTAAAGACACGGACACTATTGGTAATTGTTAAAGACCAGTCTTCCCACTTGGTGTATCTCAACATATGCACAAAATAACAAACCTGTGAGAATTAGAACTCAATTGGTCATCGAAGTTGCGAGAGAATAATGGAAGAAAAAAACACCTCCGTCACACGAATGTGTGTGCTTTCAGATACTTGATTTAGGGACCTCAACATCTCAAAATCAAATTCAAATATTTTAGTGGAATTTATTTTATCTTTTTCAAAAACTATTTTACTTCAGTGTGAGCCGTTTCTCACAACGTTTTATAAAGGCCTACTGTCAACAGCTCTCCATTGCTCAATACCAAGTTAGTTTTTACATGCAAACAATTATTTTGAGTAATTACCAATAGTGTCCAGTGCCTTGACAGCTTTATGTAATTGGTCTTTTGCTACACTGATCTCATCCATCTCAAGACTTAATGACGGACGCAGATTTGACTCTTGTCGTTGCTCTGCTAGACTTAGATCTGGTGCCCCCATGTGTCGACTCCTGTTCCTTGAATCTGTCGCTGATGCTTTGCATGGCCTTTAAGGTTTCTGAGACAGCTTCTTGTTGACTTTCCTTGCTGTGCATCGAGGTGGCTCGGACAGTGCTGTACTTGGTTTGAATCTGAAGACGCAAACAAAAAAACAATTATCAAATTTTATATTTTAATGTGTCTGACCAGGAACAATAGGGTTTTGTTTTTTAAATGTGTATATAGTCATCACAAAATGCCCAGCAGTGCTATTAGTGTTAATTTCTAGTCTTTAATCAAATTTTGTCAGTAAAAATTAACAGAGATAATTTAAAAACAGAGAATATTGTTTTGTTTTTAGAAAATGAGAGACGATGTTAGCAATTTGAACATCTTGACATAAGATAGTAGTTTGACCTCTCTTTAAGCGAATGGGAATATCAAACAAACTGGTCGCTTGCGGCTGCTATGGTCTCTAAAGTTTGAAAAGTGAGACACATCGCTGACAAGATAGATCTAAATAAGATTTGAAACTTTACAAGGTGGAAATTAGATATGGAAAGGTTTGCAGTAACACAGTGTAGAGTGTCATGGCTGAGTGGTTGAGAGCATCGAATTCAAGTTCTGGTGCTAATTCACCGAGTGTGAGTTCGAATCCCGGTCGTGACACTTGTGTCCTTGAGCAAGATACTTTACTATAATTGCTTCTCTTCACCCAGGGGAATAAATGGGTACCTGCGAGGGTAGAGGTTGATATTGTGAATGAAAACGGCACAAGCGCCTAAGGCAGCCCAGGGCTGTATAGGGACCTTAGACACATTAAAAAGGGATGTTATATTGGCCCTAGGGCACTAATGTAAAGCGTATTGATACGGTGGTTGTGAAATGTGCTATATAAGCATTTGTTATTATTATTATGTAATGACTATCTCTAAAGAGTTGGGGGGCGGTTCTGAAAAAACAAAACGTTGGCTTCAACTCGATATCGATCAGTATGCTCTGATCGTCTTCTGGAGAAAACTGAGAAAGATAGACCTACCTCCTGGAGTAGTTTGACAACCTCCGGGTACTCCTTCTTGAGTTTCGTCTTGTCTTCTAAGATCTTGCCCAAGTTGATCTCATCGATGACCAATCTTTTCTTCATCGACTCCAAGATGTCTTCCAGCTTCTCAGCTTTGTTTTTATGCGGTGGTCTGGGTTGAAGTGTGCTCTGCGTAAAACAATTAAAATAACACTTTCATGTAAAACTTTCCCTCAAAAGAATATAATCTACACAGCGGTAGATGCACACATACCGCAAGCCTATTACAGGCCTGAATTTTCACATTTTTAAGGGCAAGACCACTTTGGCTATGGAGCAAGGGATGGCCAATGGCCAATGGGCAGAAAGGGCAAGGCAGTTTTGGCCGTGGAAATAATATTTTTTGAGGGGCATCACAGCCATGGCCTTCGTTGGCCGCCGAGTGTTTCCCAGCCTGCCAATATATGCCATGTGTCTCAGAACAAAATGTACACTTTTTGAAATGGCTGCCAAATAAAAAGTATATAATTCTGGGGAAAAAGGTTTAGGTGTTTGGATAGCTTATGGACTCAACCTCTACATCACACAAACAAATCTGAAAATGATGTATGATTGGGTGAGCAGTGCTCACTTTTGTAAAGGGAATGAAAATTAGGTTGCGCAGTAATTAGCCTTCCAATTTGTGAGAGTATTAATTTTTGGTTTTTACCCATATACACCGATGTGTGTAGCACTGTATACTCAGTACTTTCGCGAGTCCTGTGAAAAAAATCACATTTTTTTTTTTTTTTTTAATTTTATTTGTGAGAGGTTTGGAGCTTTCAAAACTCACTCCCAGTCAATGCCTCATATCCAATATTTATACTTACTCTCTGATACGGTTCAAATGGTTTCTGAGGTCGTTCTAGATCCACCTGGTTCTGATACAGAGTAGATTGCTTCAAAGCGAGCCGCAGTGAGCGCAGGTTCCCTTGGATATCTGCAAATAATAAATGAAAAATAAATAATAACAACAATAATAACTAGTTCTTTTGTAGCACATTTCACAATAACGTGTTTTACAAACATTCGGCCGACCATGCCAACCAAGGTGGTTTGTTTAACAACAAAAGCAATAATAACAATAATAAAATAATAGACAACGCTTATAAAGCGCTTTACATCCATGACTGGACCCCAAGGCGCTGTGCTGGACACATTAAAAATGGCAGCAAACAAGAGCAAAAATAACCAAAGAGCATATAAGATTTCTAAAAATATAAACCACAAAATGAACCAGCCAATAGTTAAAACCACAAACCGCGAAATTTAAAAAGTTATGGAAAAGCACTACTATAGAAAGATTAGTTAAACTTACAATACTTAAAGGTAAATACTTAAAGGTCTAGATACATGATCAAAAAATCACTGAAATATATGGTACATGAAAGAGGTTACTTTACCTGTAACAACTGGTTCAAAATCCGGATCATCCGGAGTGTCGTAGAAAATCTCGTAACCTTTGAACTTATCGGGTACAGAGATGGAGTATGCAGCACTGTCTACCCGCTCCTTCTTCCGCCGTTCTTTCTTAGTCTGTTTTTGTTTAGCAGGGGCGTCGTCTGAGGAGGGCGGAACTTGGTCGGTACCTATTGGCTCTTCAGTTTGATCGTCCACCTGGAAGAAAAATCAGTTCATAGTTTTGCTAAAAAAAAGTCTTTCCCAAAATAGCACCCTCCTTGTGATTGAGGGGTAAGTACCTTTGGGCCAGCATGCATCCAAGGTAGACACATATATGTAGCCTGATGATCATCTGAAGTCACACTTCGAGGCTCGTGAATAAAACCAGATACCGGCTTGGCCGGACGCTGCCAGATGTATCATTGACCTCACAATATTCAAATGCTGCATGAAGTGACGATCGAAAATACCAGCTAACAAATGACACCAATATCAGACATCGTTGGTCGAGCTTTGGCGCTCGACTCAATGGCACTCCACATGATGATGATGATAATGATGAGTACCAATATGGAAAGCTTTTACGCCACAGCACGTTTATCCAATAAAATCATTTTATCCAATGAAATCGTTGGGCATGTAAGATCAGTGCCTGTCTTCATCCTTGTGGGTGAAGACAGGGGACCAGACTATCACATGCACCTCTTACCTGCGTAAGGAAGACTGGCTCGTCGGCTTCTTGAGCTGCTTCCTTCTGATCACCAGGGGGAGTGGGCCTCTTGAAGTTCTCTTCCGTCCAAGACTTTGTCCTTGACATCTTCTCCTCCTCTGGCCCCTCCTCATGTCGCCTCCTATTATGAAGTGGATCGGTCTTTGGTCTGTCCACTGGGGTCCCTGGGATTGGTGGGAGTGGTTCAGAGACAGGATGTTGGGACGTACCAATGGTGCGCGGAGCGGTGGGTTGCATGGTCGAGGGTGGGAGGGCTGCTCTTGCAGCTGGTGCTGATTCAAGCATTAACTGAAGTGGCTTCTTTGGGATTGGGGGTACAACTTCAGCAACCTGAAAAGAAAACAAATATTAGAGAAATTATTCACACCTCACAGCTGGTTAACAACAACCTGAACTATTAAATTAACCCCCATTACTTTTGGCTTACCCTACTATAGTGGTATCTTGCCTTGTCTTTTATCTCTGAGACCTCGGTTCGAATCCCACCACCGCCCTATGGATAGGGGTTTTCAGTCCGTGCCTGACTGCTTAGGTCCTTGAATAACTCTTGGGTTTTCCTCCCACATTTTCAAAATTAAAATTATAGTGATTAAGTTCACTTTTCTGAGGATAGATGAAATGGAATGAAACTTACCTTCCTGTGTGGTTTCGTAGGGACCTGTATAACAGGCTTGGGCTGCTTGTCAGGTTTCTTTCTGATCATACTGATGCCAAGCCTGTCTCTGAGGTACCTCTTGAGTAAGGGTGGGTCTCCGCTGCTGTTGGTGGTCAGGGGATTGTCATGAATGATCAGCTCTTTCAGCATCGGCCAGGCGGCAACCGCTAAGAGGGATTCCTCGTCTTCGATCTGAATTCAAAGTAAAACCCAATCGCCCAATAAATAATAAAATCAACATGTCCTTATATATAAGGCATCTTACAATAATTGTCTCAATGAGCTTTACGTTTGTGCCCTGGGGTGGATTTCACAAAGAGTTAAGACTAGTCTTATCTCCTAGGACTAGTCCTAACCTAATTCTTTGTGAAATGGCCCCATGGTAATTGGGCCAATAACATTCTGTCAATCTTTCTCAGCTCCCTGGGAAGTATACAACCTGGCCAACCTTAGCACTCCTAAAGGCTTTTTAATACAAAATATCACCATCTACCCTAGCAGGTACCTCATTATACCCCTGGGTGAAGAGAAGCAATTAGTAAAGTATCTTGCTCAAGGACAAAACTGTCATGACCGGGATTCGAACCCATCCTCTGATGACTTAACCACCAGGACCCAATTTCATAGGGCTGCAAGCGTATTTTCACTGATTAGCAGAAAAGTTGGGCCACCATATTGACTGTTTACCCTGGATTTGCATTGTGACGTCATTTGCTTTCGTCCGGTAAGCACCTGAAAGTTAGCATGCCTTTTCGTGTGCTTACAGTTAGCAGTGCTATGATATGGAAATCGCACAAAATTGGCTGCTATAGCACACTATGAAATTTGGCCCTGAACTTGATGCTCTAAACCACTCAGCTTATTAAACATAACTCTTACGTACCCTATTGAAGGCTAGGCTGAGGTGTTCCAATTCAGGAAATGGAGGCGGTAGATCTTGTGAGGGGGTGTCGTCGTTCAAGCTACCCTCTCTGGATTCCTCCTTAATCTCCGTCAGATATTGCTGTAAGGCATCAGGTGTGTTGCTACCATCTTAAGGTTTAAGTGAACGCAAGACACAAAGTCAGTTAAATTTTGAAGGAGTGTTAGCTATTATCATCGAATTGGGGTAGCATTTTAGGGCGGCACAAGGGGATGCACGTTTTTGTTCTAGGGGAGGGGAACTTCTGGCAAGTTTCAACTGTACAGCTTTTTGCATTTCTATAAACAAGCCCCTTTTCAGCACTCTCGTTACGCCATTCACTGTTTTTCTGACGTGAGTGTAAGAAAAAATTCATTTCTCACATGTGTGTAATTGGGAAAAAAGTATTTAAAAAAATTGAAATTGTCATACTAACGCTTACAAAACTTAACATTTTAATTACTTGGGTGATTTTAAATCAAAAACTCAAAGTTCAAAATTGGGGATACGTCAAGGACATCAATGGCTAACCTCTCCCGCCAAACAAACCAAATTAATCAATTCAATTGAGTGTTTCTTACCGGCAGGCTCAACTGGCGTCACCCCAGGTGATGCCATCCCACTCCTGCTACTACTGCGACTCTTGGATTCCTTCCTCCTGGACCGGCGTCCTGGCGTAGAGGTTCTGGACGGAATTTCACTCTCCACAGCGATGTGTTTCCCGCTTAGGGCCCTGAGGTGAGGTACGCAGTGGATCTCGTTCTTCTCCAGGTTGAGACGTTTGAGTCTCTTCAGTCCCGCCAGGCTGGCGAAGGTGGCAAGATCGGTCAGGTGGTTGTCATCTAGGGACAGAAGCTCCAGGCTTGGGAAGCGGGCAACGGAAGTTTCTTTGGAATCACTGGCAGGAAAACAAACATGTGATACACAAATTAGATAACAGCATAGGAAGATTCTTGACTATGTTAAGACGTTTGAGTCTTTCCAGGCCTGCCAGGCTGGCGAAGATGGCAAGATCGATCCAGCGGTTGTCATCTAGGGACAGAAGCTCCAGGCTTTAGAAGCGGGTGATGGAACTTTCGTTGGAATCACTGGCAGAAAACATAGTTGCTGAAAAAATTTAATAGACGATTTACAGCTAGCATAGGAAACTTTTGACGGTAGTTCCCTACAAACCTGACACACGATTTTACGCCACTATGTCACTTAAAGCCATTGGACCCTTTCGATCCAGACAAATATAAAAAAGTTCACAGATTTACAAATAACTTACAGGGTTTACAGAAGGCAATGGTGAAAGACTTCTCTTGAAATATTATTCCATGAAATGCTTTACTTTTTGAGAAAACAGCAAAACAATATAAATTCTCGTTAACGAGAATTACGGATTTATTTGAAACACCTGTCATGACACGGCGAAACGCGCGAAAACCATGGTGGGTTTTTCTGTTGTTTTCTCCCGACTCCGATGATCGATTGAGCCTAAATTTTCACAGGTTTGTTATTTGATATAGAAGTTGTGGTACACAAAGTGTGGGCCTTGGACAACACTGTTTACCGGAGGGGTCCAATGGCTTTGAACGTCGTTTAGTAGCTTAAACTGTATTAAATCGATACGGAAGCAACTGAGATAATTTGGCTTCTATCTCCAAGCGCTCCTGGTGTGTGGGGTGCTCAGCTGAGGGGCTGACATCAACAGTAATTCGACTGAGATGAACAAATTACTGGTCATGTTAACCCTCAGCTGTTGCACCAAGTCCTGGCCGGTTTGATGATCCTGTATGTAGATATTAATTTTAATGAAGGCGAAGTCCATTTTAATGAAAGACACGTACATTCATAATACCAATTACAGAAGTTCTTTGAGGAGATGAGGTCTGGTAGATAGATGTTCAAACTCTTTTCTACCACATTCCTCTTACTTTTAACGGCAGCC
Source organism: Asterias amurensis (assembly GCF_032118995.1). Classification (NCBI taxonomy): domain Eukaryota; kingdom Metazoa; phylum Echinodermata; class Asteroidea; order Forcipulatida; family Asteriidae; genus Asterias; species Asterias amurensis. Next base: position 6,425,605 of record NC_092659.1, on the reverse strand, counting down.
ATTAACTTTTTCTTATTGTTCTTTCTTGCTATTGTCTTTTATGAAGTAAACTTGTGGATATGCCCATGTGTAAACACAGTTTCATAGTGTAAATATTGAAATTGCCAGCCTGCAAGTCTGCAACGATTTGTCATTACAAGGCAACTCAAGACTGGAGCTTCATCTTCGAGAGGGCAAGACCATTTTTGTTTTGTAAAAGGCACTTCCATCTGGAAATCATAAAGCCCAAGGAACCTTTTAAGGGGCAACAAGGTAACCAGAGCAATAGAGACCATACTGTGGTCTTGGTGAAATTCCAGGCTCGGCAAATGCATCTATACTATCACTCATCAAAAGACACATTTACCACCATATCTCTCAGAAGGACTCCAACCCCATACATAATATCCAACCGCCAGTCTATGCGTTCTAATAACAAAAAACTTTTAAGGAAACCCCTGGCCAAAACATCACAGGGTGAAAGATCGTTTACTTCTGCTGCTCCTTCATTATGGAACGACTTGCCAGATCATGTTAAACTTTCTCCATCAATAGCTTTGTTCAAAACTTCCCTCAATACTCACCTAATGAGGACTTCATAACTTTTTTTTCTGTTTATTGTGTCACTGCGCCATGAGCATCTTTAGATGGATACCGGCACATTATAAATGCCCATTGTATTAATATTATAACTATGGACAGTTGTGAGTTTGTGATTGATTTATGAAAGTTCTTACAGCAGTGTAGTCTTGATAGGCTTGGCTAGTTCGGGTGGGAGAGATCGCAGCTGGTTACCGGTGAGGAAGAGCACTTTCAGTTTGGGGAGGATACCCAGCGTTAAAATATCATCTTTGGAAAGGTTGTTGTAGGAAAGATCAAGAACCTGAAAGAAAAAAAATCAACAAACAAAATTTTTAATTATCAAAGTCAAGAAAGTGATATAATTTCCAACAAGATGAGATTCACCAGGGACCAGACTCATAGAGCTGATTAAAGGCACTGTACACTATTGTTAATTACTCAAAATAATTGTTAGCATAAAAGCTTACTTGCGATTGAAGAGCTGTTGATAGTATAAAACATTGTGAAAAATGGCTCGCTTTGAAGTAATATACTTTTGAAGAAAAATGTATTTTATCACTCAGGCCTTTTTTGTAATAATTTATCTGAAAGCACAAAAATTTGTGCAAAAAGTTTTTTTTTTCCCCTTCATTGTTCTCTTGCAACTTCGATGACCAATTGAGTAAAAAACGAAGCAAACAGGCCTGAGTTATTAGAGTGGACAGACCCACCTTTCCTCTGACAATAGTACAATAGTATGGAAATAGCCACAAGATATTTACTCACTTCTAAACAAGGAAAATCGTCAAACTCCACTCTTATTCCTCGTAGTGCATTTAATGGCATCTCCAACTCTCGAACTATTGGAAAATTGGTAAATGCCTCTGAAAAAGGAAGGGAAAACAAAACAGATGAAATTTTAAAGAATTTTTGCAGAGTGTTGGCTTAAAAAAAACTAAACAACACAAATTGTTACGCATTCGCTGGAATTATTAACTAGGCTGTGTAACTAAGAAGTTTTTAAGAGAAACTTACCAAATGGTAAAAGGTTTTCCCCAGCATTAATGTACGCAACATTATCGAACAACTGGAAGTCTTCCTCCTTCACATCCGTGAGCTCTTTGTCGGTGATGTTGATCGAGCACACATCGGTGGGGTCGTCGACACAACAGTGCTTTATCTGTAGGCAGCCAAGAGTGTGAAAAAAAATAATAATAATAATTATATTTATACCGCACACATCTGTTGGTAGAGAGTTTTTTCGTTTTTAAAGATGGATGTTCTGCACGGTTAGTAGTTTACGACACAACGCAGATTTATCCCAAGTACTGTCGTAGACATTGAGGGACGACCGTCCTCAAAGCCGCAGAACCATCCGACATCAAAAACATAATCTCTCTAATAGAGCACATTCGCTTCCAAAGAGAAACAGAATGATAACAATAAACAGGAAACTAAGATAATGATTTAAAAAACCTCTAATAACTAGAGGTCATTGGTTCAAATCCTGCTCTAGTAATTTTTTTCTTTGTTCAAACCATTGAGTTATATATAAGAACTAGAGGGCGCACTGGCCTATATACGCACCCCGGCATGCGCGCATCCGGCCATTTTCTAAGTTGACAAAACAGCATCGCACAGCGTGTGTTTGTGCGGCCATTTTGTAAGTTGACAAAACAGCATCGCGTAGCATTCAATAAACACAAACTCCAACGTGTGTTTTAGATACAACGCACGTACAGAATGACGCGTGTCTCCGCGTGTCTCGGGTTTGTGCAAGCAGCATCACCAGTGCGCCCTCTAGCTCTTATAAATGGTTCAAACCCAAATCAAAAATAAGTGTAAAATGAGTGTGAACCAAATTCCTCACTAAATATAAACCCGCCTACTAATGAAATTTAGTTGGTGATTCATTTATAACTTTAATTGCCCTTGTTGTGTTTAGTTTTTTAACAATCAACGACAGTCGACATATTACCAGGAAGAAGCCGTCCAGCATTCCTGAAGTAGAGTTGTCGGCTCTGAAATCGTCCAGTGTCGATGGCGGATTTTTCTTTCTCCTTTCTTCTTTTTCCTTTTCTTTACGCTCATGTTTAATCTGTGCATAGGTCTTGGGTTTCGCACACAGGACAGCCTTAAAGTGGCGACGCTGCTCTGCCTTTTGGGCCACCAGCCAGGCTCCAGCTGTAAGATCAATAAATTAGCTGTTGATAACTTTCCCTATTTGGTGATGAAAACAACTTTTTTTACGACACTATCCACTAAACACAAGCCTCCACACATTTACAAACTTACACAGTTTAAAGAAAATGATGGTAGATAGAAGGTTTCCCTTAAAATATTACAAGCTGAGGTGCTGTAGTTTTTTAACTCTAGAAATGGATTTATACAGGGATTTTGTGTACACATGTCACTGATTGTTAGACAGATTGGAGGTCGACTGTTCAACTTGTGTATTGGACATGTTGGCCATCCGTCGAGTTGTCTCAAACCGTCTTGGAAAATGACAGTGGAGTTGTCCAACGGACGAGTTGTTCAACATTCAACTCTACCACGTCTACCAGTCTACTGACACCTGACACTAGTGACAGTGACACCAGTTATTGCAGAGTGCAATTTTACTCTGCACTGCAACTTACTCAACTGCACTTTAAAAAAACATTTGAACGTCAAGTCAATCCTCAACTAAATGTAAACTAAAATACTCGTATATCCTCCCCTTACCAGTTTTCACGATATTATGCCTTTTTCTTTAAATTGGGAAAAAAATAATGATGCCTTATATCAACCGATGCCCTAATTACCTTCTTTTGTTAATTTGAAGTATGCAAACATATATTAAAACTTGATGGACATTGAAATGTTCACACTACACACCGATCTTCGATGGCTTCAACTGGCCCCATTTGTTTTGAGTTTTTCCTGTTTTCACGGCAAACAAGAAAGCATAGTTTCCCGGTGAAGCCATACATGGAAGAAACATCTGCAGTGACTACAAGTGTTCTTTGAGACTCTATGTATGACTCGATAGCCAGCAGTTGTCTTCGTTTTATTCAAAATATTTTTTAATGAAATTTTAAAATTACCATGGTAATTTGCAAAAAATAGCAAAAATAAATAATTTAATAAAAAGTGTGAATAATCATTGGCTTTCAAATCTGATTTTTATTTATTTTTTTCCCCTTTTTTTCTCTTAAAATTTACAATAAAGTGTTTAAACAAACAGTGATAATTGAATCAACAAGCTGATCGTTTAAATTTTAATATTAATAATAATGTTGATCGGAGGGTTAAAAAAAAAATCTCAAAAAATATTAGAAAATTATATAAGGCACATGGCTTCTTTAAGCCTCTGTATTTTTTTTCCAGAATGCTCAGCAAAATATTCAGTCACATGATTTGATCATCATGAATTGTGAATTGAAATAGTGTTTGATGAAACTTTTTCGGTGGGCAAATATTTTTATATGGCTTCAACATTATGACATATTTTTGTACCTTGTAGAAATGCCTAAAATACCAACATTTTTGCATTTACAAGTGCAAATATCCAGTGGAGCCTCACGTGTTTCTAAGTTTTGGTCAAGGGAGAGGAGACTCTTAGCTTGGCAAATAAAACCACACAATTTTTATCTAGGGACTGTTTACATCGCGCACAGAGAGGTAAAAGATTTGCCACGATTTTAGGGACACCTCGAAAACAGGACCTCCTACGATATATTGTTAATAATTTATATATCACTGACTTAGGCCTAGGCCTATCATGCCTATCTACCACTATCCCTATCGGGTTCAGGGCTCAAAATTCATGCTGGACGCACGCCCGAGTGGTTGCTTGATTGATCTTCATGGAATAACTTAACACAGCTCCTTTCTAGGAACCCAACACCCAACTGCACTGTGTTTATCCATGGTTTATCATTTTAAATAAATGTTCTTCAGCAGTCTGGCATGTCTGGCAGCTTGTCCTGTCATGCCTGTTGGAATGTTGTTCCCGTTTTGTTTTGAGTTTGATTTGACGGAGATTCGATTTGACAGTTAATAAGATAAACGACAAACCAATTCATCTTGTGGAAATACTCCCCAAAATACTCTTTTATTTATTTCTAAATAATAAATAATCTTTTACCATCCTCAGACTGCCTGAAACCATTCCTTGCAGGGAAGCAATTCGTAAAAAATCCTCCTTTTCCGTCATCAAGTTTCACACCAGCAGGCATCGCCATGATGGATCTTCTCCGTCGCTAAGGCAACCGTCACTTTGTTGACAATAAGTCAACCTCGTTCTCGCAGTCCACTCCACTCAACGTTGTTGCAATAGGCGGGAACGAAAACAAGGCTAGAGATTTACAATGGACAATCGATGCGTGGCTGCACAGAACACAATCACGATCGTTCCCATTTTGGGGGCATGTACAGAGATAATTATGGAGCGCCGGATGCCTCTAAAATTCAACAGCGAAAGAGTTCTCATAAGTGATTTGGGGTTATTTTTCAAACTTACAGCTTAAAATTGTCATTACGGTCTGAAATTGCTCTCGAAACAGGATTTTAAAGCAACAAACTTTTGTTTTACCATTTTCTCCAAATAATCGTGAAAAACATGCTGAAGATTTATGATTGTACGAAGTTTTCTACTGAAAAATTTACCACTGTTGCATAAAAGTATCATTTTGTCGTGTTTGAATTTCAAGGGATACAGTTGGTTTTGAGCAGCAAAGGATCTACCCATTTCACTTCAGCTTGGTCTATAATATTTCCTCCATTGAGGCATTTAAAAAAACATGGTTTATAAACCATGAAAATTGAAACATGAAAATCATGGTTTACAAATCATGGTTTATAAACCATAAAAACCGTAGCATGAAAAACGTGGTTTACAAATCATGGTTTATAAACCATGAAAGTTGAGGCATCTTGAAAACATGGTTTATAATGTTTTTTTCATGCTTCAATTTTTATGGTTTATAAACCATGATTTGTAAACCATGATTTTCATGTTTCAATTTTCATGGTTTATAAACCATGTTTTTTAAATGCCATAATTTATGATGGTTTATAAACCATAATTTTTAAACCATGATTTTCGTGTTCCCATTTTTATGGTTTATAAACCATGATTTTCATGCTTCAATTTTTATGGTTTATAAACCATGTTTTTAAGATGACCCAATTTTCATGGTTTATAAACCATGATTTGTAAACCATGAATTTGATGCTTAATTTTTCTGGTTTATAAACCATGTTTTAAAGATGCGTAAAGTTTCCATGGTTTATGAACCATGATTTACAAATGTTTGTTGCATGTTCATGGTTTGTAAACCATAAACTTACACACAACAAATACTACTGGTATGTAAACCATAAAAAGGATTTGGCAACACTTTCTATGGTTTACATCTAATTGCTATAAACTATGGTAAAAACATGCCTTAAAAGTGCCAAACAATTAATTGACAGACGGCGCCCCATAGGGGAGCACCCGATACATTTTGTCCGTCCAAAAAGTATTTTATGGGCAGCATCATACTTCAAAAGAGGGCGCTATTTCAGACAATGAAAACCACGATTACAAACTTGAGACCATTAATCTAAGCTACATACAGAACAACGGTATTTTACGTAACAAAACAAAGGACAAAAATACAAAACACTTTTCACCCCGTGGTTTTGTTTGTTTTGTTTTTAAATTTCCACTCTTTTCGGCCACCTCTTGATAAAATAAATACAGAAATGGGAATAAAACCGGAGTGTTTTTGTTTATGATGCGCTTTCGATTGTGTTTCACAATTCGTGGGCACGTTTGGGCGTGTTCAATTAACCAAAACCTTTACGCCCGGGCGGTCATTGAAAGCAAAAATGCAAAATAATGGCCACTTTTCGGCCGCCTAAGTAAAATTTGACTTTCTGGAATCTTAAATGAGAAAATGAGATGGCCACTTTTCGGCCGCCATCCCAGAGTAACATTTGCTTTTTAGTGGGCAGAAAAGCAGAAAAGCAAACAAAATGTTAAAATCTGCTTTTCTACTGATCCGATAGCAGAAAAGCAAATGGCCACTTTTTTCCTCCATAGTAAAATATGCTATGCAGGTGGCAGAAAAGCAAAGAAAATTGCACTTTCACGAAACTTAAACCCTTTAGTCCCTGCACCGCCCGAGTTTGCTGAAATCCAATTTCTCAAGATTCTTGCAGTAAATTACTGGAATCGTAGTTCAAATTTTAAAAGATAGCCATGGCTTAATGTGTATGCACAATTTTTTAGCCTTTCGGTAATATTTGTATTAAAGTACAAGTTCTCATGGGAACAATAAATGCCTCTCGTTAAACGGCTACGGTAATTTTTATGCCGAATATGTTTGTGCACGGATAAAATGGACACAATAGCTTTGCAAGGCTTTTGTCTGGCTCAAAGCTCATACTGATTAAATGCGAAGGCGTTAATTTTCGACAATATCATCGTAAATGATGAACAATTTCCTGTCAACTGTGAAGGGAGAATTAATAACGATCTATAACAACTAGATATTAACAAAATGCGTAGACCTATACTAATGACTATCGAGTTTTCTTTTGATGTTCCTTTTTTCTACAAACACAAGCTAGCGAGGTTTCCTCGTACCGCATACAGTGTATCGCTATATAGGCGGCTGCTGGGCGGTACAGTGGCTAAATGGTTAAATGGTTTTCCACTCTGGTGTAAAGCCAAATGGCCACTTTTTGTCCGCTAGCATTAGGACATAAAGTAAAATCTGCTTTTCTGGTAACAGAAAAGTAGAAAAGTAGAAAATGCATTAAAAAAAACACGTTCAATCTGCTTTTCAGGAAGCAGAAAAAGAGACACAAATTTCATACAAAAAAAAAAAACCACATAAAATCTGCTTTTCTGCTATTCTGACCAGAAAAAGTAGATGGTCACTTTTCGTTCTTTAAAACAGACTTTATGAAATTGGACCAATAACCATTGGCTGCGAGTTGTCCGCATCAGCGCGTACGGTGCACGTTTTCCGTGACGGTAAAATACAAGGAGTCTGTTTGTCACTTTATTTTGAAACCTTTTATTGCCCCATTATATCAACAGAAACACATAGTTATTATGATGAAAATAAAGTATTTCCTGCACGGTGTGCTTTAAAGGCACTGGACACTATTGGTTATTGCTTAAAATAATTGACTGGTACCGAGCAATGGAGAGCTGTTGATAGTATAACAACATTTAATTTTGAGAAACGACTCCCTCTGGAGTAAAGTATTTTTTCATATATAAAAGAAGTAATTTCTCACTCAATTAGTAGACTTCTGTTCTTATTCTTAAATGCAGTGGACACTACTGGTAATTACTCAAAATAATTATCAGCATAAAACCTCACTTGGTAACGGGTAATGGGGAGAGAGGTTGGTAGTATAAAACATTGTGAGAAACGGCTCCCTCTGAAGTGACGTAGTTTAAAAAATAAAATAAAAGTAATTTTCAACAAATTTGATTTCGAGACATTAAGTTTAGAATTTGTGAGATCTCGAAATCAAGGCAAACAAGGATGTGCAGCATGGTGTTTTTCTTTCATTATTCTCTTGCAACTTCGATGGCTACATTTATACAGGTTTCTTATGTTTGTTGGGACAAGTGATAGACTGGTCTTTGACAAAAACCAAAAGTGTCCAGTTCATTTTAGTTGGTAATAACTCTAGACGGTCTAATGATGATAGCGATGTAGAAAACATCACTCGAAATATGTTGGTCTGAAATGCCATAATTTTATGAAATAAATAAAACTAATTTCCGGTTTGAAATTTGTCATGCAAAATGTTTAATCAGTTTTTCACTATTTTCTCGTGACCCAGATGGCCGATCCATCTCAAACTCCACAGGTTTGTCAATATGTGGATTATTGCAGCTACAGTTTTATTAGCAAAACAAAAGACAAAAAACAGAAATCCTTAACAGTCACCTGGAAGTGGTATTTTTTCAAAAAAAAGCTTTTGTCACTAATATATGTGTTTTGATGAGTTGAATGTGAATAAACAGTTAACTAATGTTTTAAAAAATCAGTTCTTATGTTAGTTACAAATTTAAGACTAGACCCCGACCCGAGAGGGCGCTGTTCGTGACGTCAATCGAGGCAGACTTTGCCTGTAATGCGTATAGTAAACACAATTGCAAAGTACATGTACGGACCAAGTCGTGAGTTTGTACGCATCAAATAATATTGGTTTTTTGTTTTTTTCCGGCAATGTCGACCAGGTGTATTGCTGCTGAATGCAGAAAAACACTTTTTGAAATGTACCAACTCACGACTTGGACGTACATGTACTTTGCACTTGTGTTTACTATACGCATTGCAGGCAAAGTCTGCCTTGAATGACGTCACAAAAGGGGTAGGCGGAGTCAGCCCCAAATCAACTTTATATATTTTTTAAACATATAAATCGTGACAAACAATTACTAAAAAAAATGTTTTATTGTTCGTAAGCATATACTCTTATGTTTGAAAGAAAAAAAAATTCTATTTCCAGGTGACTTTAACACTTGACAATAATACGCCACAATCTTTCCAAATAGTGACCCTCCTCCGGGTTCGAGTGATCGTCCAAAAATGTAATCAATTTTTGATAAAACTTCTTCGGGTGCTTTTGGAGACATCGCCTGGTTGCCGAGAAACAGCCCGAGAGGCAACAATTCGCAATTTGTGGTGGCGCCCTTCCGAACACTGTTCGATAAAATTCTCCAAGCGTGGCTTGTTTAGCATGCCGCATGAGCCCAAGATCGTATTGCAGTTTCCACTTGTCAAGATGTTGAATGCGTCCCCAGTCTATTTGTAGCTTATGCTGGATACAAGGAATTCCGTCCAACGCTTTGTCCAGATACTCCATCGGCGTTGGAAAGCAAAAATTTGGAGCGTGCTCTTCTAAATCGCCTTGGAGAAATATCGTTACATTTGCGAGGTTTTCATAATTCTTGATGATGTGGTAGAGATAGGTATGGCTCTCTCGTCCAACGTTAGGTAGCTCTTCCCATTGTTTGACCGGAAATGGTGGTTTTAAGCTTCTTTCGTGACCTTTGTCGTACACGTGACAATACTTGGCAACGGGTTTCAGCCAATCAAGTTTCTCCTTGTAGTGAGATATGACGAAATCAAATTCCCAAAGACGTCTGTACGCACTTCCTTAAATAAAAAGAAGAAGTTTAAGACCAAACAACATAAAAAATTAATGCCAACAACGACAATCAAACCTACATTAAAACAAAACACAGCAACAAGAGAGTGTTCAAACTTGAAGGATTTTGAATTTGTTTTTCTCCAAAACTGACCAACCCTTCATTGCCTTGGTGATGTAACCAGACACTCAACTTTTTCCCTTGCATTTTGAAAGAATCTGATAAATGCATGCACTATACTTGTCTTGTAAAGAAAATCTCAGTATTGCCAAGGCCTACATTCTACAGGTCAAAATGTGAAGGCTTTTATTCTGTTTTCTTCTTCAATTATGCCTATAAAAGGAAGGCTTAGATTGAGCACCACAGAGCACCTAGACATTTGTCGGGCCCTTATATTTTAAAGCGGCCCGGACCCCACGCCGTAAAGTCTTTATACGCTCCGCGATCCCATGGGATTGTACAAAGGCAGTGGACACTATTGGTAATTACTCAAAATAAGTATTTGCATAAAACCTTACTTGGTAATGAGTAAAGGGGAGCTGTTGATTATTATAAAACATTGTGAGAAACGGCTCCCTCTGAATTAACGTATTTTTCGACTGAAAGAAGTAATTATCCACGAATTTGATTTCGAGAACTCAGGTTTAGAATTTGAGGTCTCCAACTCAAGCATTTGTAAGCACACAACTTCGTGTGACCATGGTGCGAAAAGGGTGTTTTTTCTTTCATTAATATCTCGCAACTTCAACAACAAATTGAGCTCAAATTTTCCCAAGTTTGATATTTTGTGCATATATTGAGATATTGACAATTACCAATAGTGTCCAGTGTGTTAAACTTAGATTTGCAGACGGCACTGCAGTATTTTCGTGCAGTACGGCACTGGTAGGTTCGCACGCCTTTTCGTGTACTTACGGCTAGCAGCGCATTGAGAGAAATGGCTCCCTCTTAAGAAATGTAGTTTTCGAGAAAGAAGTAATTTTCCACGATATTGATTTCGAGACCTCAGATTTAGAATTTTAGGTCTCGAAATCAAGCATAATATTGTTATGAAAGCACACAACATCGTGGGACATGGGTGTTTTTTCTGTCATTATTATCTCGCAATATTGACAACCGATTGAGCTAAAATTTCCACAGGTTTGTTAGTTTATGTATGTTGAGATACACCAAGTGAGAAGACTAGTCTTTGATATTTACCAATAGTGTCCAGTGTCTTTAAACAATAATTCCAGCTATGAATAGCGAGGAATAGCGTATACACAAACCATGCCAGGTTTTATTGTGTGCGGCTGCATTGCTCAAAATCATAAGCATAAAGGTTAGTGTTTGACAATGCCCGAACTCTGACTGAGATCATAAAAATCATTATTACTTGCTCATTGAGGCATGAGTAATTGGCTTTGTATGATGTTTTGCCATGCCACGCATTTGTAATGTGCTATGCAGGCAGTGGTATGAAATAGACCTTTATCATGTTGCCTCCATCTTGGTCATGTGCCTCGTATCGAATAACAATAATGAATGCTAATAATAATTTTCAAAATAAATTAGAAACCAGACTAAGGCTGCACTATGATATAAAGGTCTATTGTACCAAGATGTAGTGCCGTTGAAAAATCACAGAAATTATACAGGCCGTTCCCGAAACTAGGCTATAGGTTTCGGCTCTTGCTTGATCACCGTACGTTCACAGAATGATGACCAATATGCCAGAGCCGAATCAGAATCCGTGGTTTCGAAAACGCCAGTAGGTGTTTTTGCTATATACTTGAACCAGCTTATAAAGGGAAAGTATACACTTGTTTGTTAGACCTGGTGATTGTTTTTAATCTGATACAAAATTAAATGTAGACAAACAATAAAACTAAACCTGTGTGGAAATTTTATTTCAAAAGGTAGTCTCGATTTTGAGAAGCGTTACCGCGGTAATGCATCTCAGTGGCATAATAAACTGATATCTTTTTATCTAAACACATAATACTGCGAAGTGAAAAATGCTTTGTATTGCTAATAATGTTTAGACTTATGGACAAGTCGTTAATGGTCCCACGCAGTGAGATAGTCGAGTTGTGGCGGTCGCGCGAACTGCTGGTAGCCCGACTTCTACTCCCCATTGAATGGGACGGTGGTCGTGAGAGCAGGAGCCTCGGGCGAGAATACCGCGGGAATCGAGGGGAGAGTCGAAACGCTATCACCGCGACAGACATTTAACGACTTGCCACAAGTCTAATAATGTTCAGGATTTCTAAACACACACATTCCCCCATAGATTTTAAGCAACCCTTGGGCCAAAGTTCATAAAGACTGTAGACACAAAAACATGCTCCAGGAAAATCTTGCTTAAAGGAACACATTGCCTTGGATCGGTCGAGTTGGTCTTTGAAAAGCGTTTGAAACCGTTTTTAAATAAATGCATATGGGTAGAAAGATGTTGTAAAAGTAGAATACAATGATCCACACAAACATGCCTCGAAATTGCACGGTTTTCCTTTTATCTCGTCGACTAACACGGTCGGCCATTTATGGGAGTCAAATTTTTGACTCCCATAAATGGCCGACCGTATTAGTTCGCACAATAAAAGGAAAACCACGCAATTTCGAAGCAAACTTGTGTGGATCATTGTATTCTACTTTTAAAACATCTTTCCAACCATATGCATTCTATAAAAAAAACGGTTACAAACGCTTTTTATAGACCAACTCGTCCGATCCAAGGCAATGTGTTCCTTTAAAGGGAAGGTACACGTTTGGTAATTACTTAAAACAAAAAATTAACTTAAAAACTGACTTTGTAACGAGCGTTGGGGAGCTGTTGATAGTATAAAACATTGTCGGAAACGACTCCCTCTGAAGTAATGTAGTTTTTGAGAAAGAGGTAATTTCTCACTAAAATAATAAAGGACTTCTAGCAAGAAGTCTTTTATTGCTATTTGAAGGCACACAAATTCGTCCAACAAGTGTGTTTTTTCTTTCATCATTTTCTCGCAACTTCGATGACCGATTGAGCCCGAATTTTCACAGGCTTGTTATTTTATGCACATGTTGGGATACACCAAGTGAGAAGACTGGTCTTTGACAATAACCACTCGTGTACCGTCCCTTTAACAAGCTCAACTTGCCCAACATTCCATACACTACTGCGAAAGTTGCCCCATTCATCGTGTGCTTAGCTGAGAATTTTGTCAAGCAGCATTTTCTGCTAAACAGCTTTTGGGCCCTGGTCCTGTTTACATTATACTGAAATCCGCTTACCATTTTGGACGAACAAGTTGGCTCTCAATGGACTGAAATTCGAAGAAAGAAGTTGACCATCAGCTACATCATCAATCACGTAAACTGTAAGCAGGCCAAATCCTAGGCCTACTGAAAACGTACATAATATGTAGCAAAGAAATCGTGGAAAAGATGACATTTTTCTAAGGCTATTAAAGCAGAATACTTGAACCTCATAGCCAAAGCGTACGTCGTTCCATCAATGCAATATTGAGCTATTGTGAGAACATGATGAACCAAACATGGCGTGCGGGAAGTATACACACCCAGCCATGCACAGGTATAGTAGTGCATTGATGCGGAACTAACAAGCCTGATGATAATGGCCTACTTCCCTGATGTGGCCTTTTAAGTACGATTATTTTTGTAAAAAAAAAAAAAAATAATATTGAATAATTTTCATCGAAGGCCGTTAAAATAATTCTATCGATCGTTTATAAACGCGCGAAATAATTACCATTATTACACAAAGTTGTAAACATCGAACAATACAGTTGAATTCATATCGCTCCACCAGCTATTTTTTTTTTTCAGATTTGAATTATTTGTGTAGAAATATTTGTTTTATGGTAGAAGTTGACATCTGGGCCCAATTTAAAGGCAGTGGACACTATTGGTAATTGTCAAAGAATACCCTTCACAGTTGGTGTATCTCAACATATGCATAAAATAACAAACCTGTGAAAATTTGAGCTCAATCGTTCATCGAACTTGCGAGATAGTATGAAAGAAAAAACACCCTTGTCACACGAAGTTGTGTGCGTTTAGATGGTTGATTTCGAGACCTCAAGTTCTAAATCTGAGGTCTCGAAATCAAATTCGTGGAAAATTAATTCTATTACGAAAACTATGGCACTTCAGAGAGAGCCGTTTCTCACAATGTTTTATACTACCAACCTCTCCCAATTACTCGTTACCAAGTGAGGTTTTATGCTGATAATTATTTTGAGTAATTACCAATAGAGTCCACCGCCTTTAGTAGGGATGAGTATGGAGGCATGGAGGTAGAAATGTGTGCGTTTGACGCCATGGAAAATCTCTTTTGTGAGTTTAGTGGTGGTTCTAAGGATAGCCGATTTGTTCAGGGCCCAATTTCGTAGAGCTGCTTAGCACACAAATTTGCTCAGCAAAAAATCTCTTCCTTGATAAAAACAGGATTACCAACCAATCCATTTGTTGCATATTGCTTGTTACTGGTATTCAGCTATTGTTTGCTTATCCTGAAAATCACATGGAAATTTGGTTGTTAACTCTGTTTTTATCATGGAACAAATTGTCTGCTTAGCAGCTCTATGAAATTGGGCCCAGATCAGCTCGACGTTTCGTCGTCAGTGCTCTGACCGTATTCTGGAGAATGTTGCTTTACATAGTAGCAAACATAACTATGCCCAATCAGAATGAGTTAGGCAACTAAAAATGGGCCCGATTTCATAGAGGTGCTGTATTATAAGAAGAATTTGCTTAAACATTTTCTGCTAAGCGAGCAGGATACCAGTCACAAATTATACATGTAACATGGTATTTTGGCTGGTAACCGTTTTCAAAGCATAACTTTTCAAAGCATTGCTTAGCTACTCTTTGTGCTTAAGCAGCTCTATGAAATTGGGCCCTTGTCACGTGTACAAGTATAGATGGGTCCAGTGTTGTGGGCGAGATCTCTTAGTCCGAGACCGAGACCAAGGGGGAGACCGACACCTCGGCCTACTGTGGGCCGCCGGTGAACGGACCCGAGACCGCTCCCCTGATGACCAACCCGTCTGTTATTTGTTTATTTATATTCCACTCATCAAAACACATATTAGTGACAAAAGCTTTATTTTGACAAAATACCACTACCAGGTGACTTTAAAGTAATTATTATTTTGAGAGCTTTGTCCTACCCTATTGTGTGCGACATCAACAAACAATTGACGTTAGTTAGCCTTTCGAAGACGAATGCAATCACTTCAATCAGCCCGGTCGTCAAATATAATGAGATTTTCGTTCAAGCTCATCAAACATAAAAGTGCACCAAAAGCCTAAGGCCACTTTTACCTGAAATGCATCTCACTGAACTGCTGCTGTTATTCGGAACAGTTGGAAGAGAACAATATTTCACCACAAAAAACCCTGAGAATCCAGTTTGTTTGTTCCACTGGGAGTCTAAAACTTTGACAAAGATGGACGATACTGTCATGTTGGTATATCTTATTATTACCGTAATTATTGTTGTTAACAAGGGTGTGTTTGCAGCGAGAGGGTGCCCTTATGGATGGGTGCCTTATGCTGAGTCTTGCTACTTGGGTCTGGATGGATCCATGGAGGGGAACTGGTCCACCGCCGTGATGCAGTGTGATCGTAACAATGCATCTATAATGGTACCAACCTCAGATGACGAAAATGAGTTCATATTTACTTCGTTTGAGCATCATGAAGATCTTCTTGGTATTTTGATCAATTGCAATGATGCTGAAGTTGAAGGTGAATGGAACTGCAACGAGGACGGTAAATAATTTACTAAATATTCGACTGAATATCGGAAGTGGAAGCCAGGCCAACCAGATGATGAGAAACACCAAGGTGGTCAGGATTATGGCTTCATGATAACCAGTGATTACAAGAGAAATCCAGAAATACTTGGCTATTGGGGTGATGCATCGAAAGAAGACATGTTCATCATCTGTGAGCGTCCTCGCCATGTCAGCTGTGGTAAGTTCGTGTATTGTCTGACAGTAGATGAGTCTACTGGTCACTTCGTGTCTCGCTGTCACTTCGGCCACACCCTGGACTGATATCCAATTGACACAGTAGCCGCATGCAGACGACGATGTATGGAGCGCCAAGACTGTCTCTCGTTCAACATCAAGCGGAGTTCTACTGGTTCCACGTCCTATTGTGAGCTCAATAATGCCACTCGCTACCAAGTCTTGGAGGAATATTTTCAAGAGAGTGTCGGCTGCTACTACTTTGATTTCAACTGCTTCTGATGAGAAACTCGCATTAATTAGTTTCTTTGGTGTAAACTTCAATCTAAAACGGAGCAAGGTTGGTGACATTTTCGCTGAACACAAGTAGTTTAAAGTCACCTGGAAATAGAATTTTTTTCTTTCAAACATTAGAGTATATGCTAACGAACAATAAAACACTTTTTTTAGTAATTGTTTGTCACGATTTATATGTTTAAAAAATATATATAGTTGTTTGGGGGGCTGACTCCGCCTACCCCTTTTGTGACGTCAATCGAGGCAGACTTTGCCTGCAATGCGTATAGTAAACACACGTGCAAAGTACATGTACGTCCAAGTCGTGAGTTGGTACATTTCAAAAAGTGTTTTTCTGCATTCAGCAGCAATACACCTGGTCGGCATTGCCGGAAAAAAAACATTTTTTTTTTTTTTTGAAACTTACAAACTCACGACTTGGTCCGTACATACTTTGCAATTGTGTTTACTCTACGCATTACAGGCAAAGTCTGCCTCGATTGACGTCACGAACAGCGCCCTCTCTGGTCGGGGTCTACTCTTAAATTTGTAAATAACATAAGAACTGATTTTTTAAAACCTTAGTTAACTGTTTATTCACATTCCACTCATCAAAACACATATATTAGTGACAAAGGCTTTATTTTGAAAAAATACCGCTTCCAGGTGACTTTAATCTTCTGCATTTCGGCCTCTCAGTGCTCAAACTAAGCATGATAAGAAAACCTTTCCGTCAATAGCGCGACTGCCAAGACTTCATAATGCAATGATAAAGAAAAAATCACAATGAAAAGACACCCCCGAGCTGACACAGATACCAGTGGTAAAACCCCAGATTAGTGAAAGCATCTCGTTATCTCAACGATGCCGTCCAGCTTGTTGTCAAATCTTGCTCGGATTTTTATCTTGTCTCCTTTTCCAAACCTCTTCATCGTATAAAGTATTGACGAGACTCGAAGATTTCATATTTATTTTGCCAATAGACAGTTTTACCATTGGTTAGACTGCGGGACTTACAATGTTATGGGTTCAAATCCCACCCGCAGTATTTTTGTGCACAAGCTTATGTGGAAAGTGTTTCTAACTGGAGTACGTTAGTTCGTTAGTCATACTGCACGCCTAAAGGGTCATAGGCCATATTTTTGACAAGAGACAGTTACCCGAGTGGTGCATGCTCAAAGAAGTGTCGATGCCCCATTCAAAGACTTTAAGTAGATTATAAAGCCCGGTTCATACTTCCTGCGAATGCTTCGTGCTATGCGAATTGAACTGCGTCACTAAGGGAAATGGAGCGCATATCGATGGTTGCGTCATCAAAATTCGCTTCGCATTCGCATTCGCAGGAAGTATGAACCGGGCTCGAGTCTAGACTACCCTATTTGGTTTATTATCATCACTTTTTGGTCAAAAAGTAAAATGAATGCAAAAATTATAATTGTTAAATGATTTCTTTCAACACAACACCCCTCCGGCTATGAAATGGTAAAGCCCTCCGCCGCCCTCGGGTAAACAAATCATTGGGTGCGTTCGTTTAGCTTCCCTGGGTCGACCCCGGTGTGTGGCGTTTTTTTTTCTGTAATTTTTTGTAATTATCTGCACACGTTCGTCCTGGAAAAAAACCCACCACACACCGGGGTCGACGACCGACCCGGGGAAGCTAATCGAACGCACCTTATGCACATGACGTCATTTCAGTAGGACGCCCTCACCTAGAGGTCAAAAGGAGGTTGTTCATTGGTCAATACTGTGCGCCGCGCGTACAGATCGGTGCGTCTCGATTGTTTCGTCACCGTTTTTTCCTCTAAGAAGGCGGCTGGATGACGTCAATGCATAAGGTCTATAAGGGAATGATGTGCGCGTCGCGCGTATCATGTGGCACAACTGTTTCAGCCGTTGCTCTCGACTAATAGGAATGAAGAAACTGTCTTGTAAGAACAGGTGCAAGGTCGCGTGTCACGCACATGAACTAACACTTTTTACCGGTCATTAACAAAGGTTTATACACACCCACGTGACGCGCTCTCTACCAATAGGAATAACGAAACTGTCTGAGGTATTTATGAATGTTCTTTTATATTGTACACAATTTTAATGCAAAAAATTAACTGGTGTGATAATCTGTCAGTTAAGCGCTATCTAATGTGACACACATACTGCGAAAAAAAGAAGAACAAGAAAATCGGCTTTTACACATTTCTTTTGAGTAGAAGTGTGATTGAATCAAACTATATTATGTGCGGCCGAATTTTGCAGATTTTTACGGTAACAGAACACCTTTGGTAATTGTCAAAGACCAGTCTTCGCACTTGGTGTATCTCAACATATACAGTAAATAACCAACCTGTGAAAATTTGAGCTCAATCAGTCGTCGAAGTTGCGAGATAATAATGAAAGAAAAAACACCCTTGTCACACGACGTTGTGTGCTTTCATATGCTTGATTTCGAGACCTCAAATTCTAAACTTGAGGTTTCGAAATCAAATTCGTGAAAATTTACTTCTTTCTCGAAAACTACGTCACTTCAGAGGGAGCCATTTCTCACAATGTTTTATACCATCAACCTCTCTCCACTACTCGTTACCAAGTATGGTTTTATGCTAATAATTATTTTGAGAAATTACCAATAGTGTCCACTGCCTTTAATCATTGCAAACCAAAATTGATACTGATTGTCTCAGAAATCATGAGGCTAGGTCTACTAAAAAAACGATGTTATGTTAACAAAATGGCGACAAATATATCTTTACTGATATCAATTAAAATGTTTATAATAATTAATTAGCAATCAAAATTATAAATGAAAACTAAAACATAAGCAAAATTGTGTACACTGACTACCCAAGAAATTATCTTCGCTGAAAATCCGGAGCGTTTTTATATTATTCATACTATCAAAGCAGGAACATCAACTGAAAGATGAAACAAACATGAAAATCATGTTTGTTTGCGTTGATATGAGGATAAAGTGTACAAAAAATGAAAACAAATTGAGTCAAAAGTTAAAGACACTGGACCCTGTTGGTAATTGCCAAAGACCAGTCTTCACACTTATCTCAACGTATGCATAAAATAACAAACCTGTGAAAATTTGAGCTCATTCGGTCTTCGAAGTTGCGAGATGAAAGAAAAAAACACCCTTGTCACACGACGTTGTGTGCTTTCATATGCTTGATTTCGAGACCTCAAATTCTAAACTTGAGGTCTCGAAATCAAATTCGTGAAAATTTACTTCTTTCTCGAAAACTACGTCACTTCAGAGGGAGCCATTTCTCACAATGTTTTATACCATCAACCTCTCTCCACTACTCGTTACCAAGTATGGTTTTATGCTAATAATTATTTTGAGAAATTACCAATAGTGTCCACTGCCTTTAATCATTGCAAACCAAAATTGATACTGATTGTCTCAGAAATCATGAGGCTAGGTCTACTAAAAAAACGATGTTATGTTAACAAAATGCCGACAAATATATCTTTACTGATATCAATTAAAATGTTTATAATAATTAATTAGCAATCAAAATTATAAATGAAAACTAAAACATAAGCAAAATTGTGTACACTGACTACCCAAGAAATTATCTTCGCTGAAAATCCGGAGCGTTTTTATATTATTCATACTATCAAAGCAGGAACATCAACTGAAAGATGAAACAAACATGAAAATCATGTTTGTTTGCGTTGATATGAGGATAAAGTGTACAAAAAATGAAAACAAATTGAGTCAAAAGTTAAAGACACTGGACCCTGTTGGTAATTGCCAAAGACCAGTCTTCACACTTATCTCAACGTATGCATAAAATAACAAACCTGTGAAAATTTGAGCTCATTCGGTCTTCGAAGTTGCGAGATGAAAGAAAAAACACCCTTGTCACACGACGTTGTGTGCTTTCATATGCTTGATTTCGAGACCTCAAATTCTAAACTTGAGGTCTCGAAATCAAATTCGTGAAAATTTACTTCTTTCTCGAAAACTACGTCACTTCAGAGGGAGCCATTTCTCACAATGTTTTATACCATCAACCTCTCTCCATTACTCGTTACCAATTAAGGTTTTATGCTAATAATTATTTTGAGAAATTACCAATAGTGTCCACTGCCTTTAATCATTGCAAACCAAAATTGATACTGATTGTCTCAGAAATCATGAGGCTAGGTCTACTAAAAAAACGATGTTATGTTAACAAAATGCCGACAAATATATCTTTACTGATATCAATTAAAATGTTTATAATAATTAATTAGCAATCAAAATTATAAATGAAAACTAAAACATAAGCAAAATTGTGTACACTGACTACCCAAGAAATTATCTTCGCTGAAAATTCGGAGCGTTTTTATATTATTCATACTATCAAAGCAGGAACATCAACTGAAAGATGAAACAAACATGAAAATCATGTTTGTTTGCGTTGATATGAGGATAAACTGTACACAAAATGAAAACAAATTGAGTCAAAATGTAAAACACTGGACCCTGTTGGTAATTGCCAAAGACCGGTCTTCTCACTTATCTCAACGTATGCATAAAATAACAAACCTGTGAAAATTTGAGCTCATTCGGTCTTCGAAGTTGCGAGATAAAAATGAAAGAAAAAAAACCACCCTTGTCGCACGTAGTTGTGTGCTTTCAGATGCTTGATTCCGAGACCTCAAATTCTAAATCTGAGGTCCCGAAATCAAATTCGTGAAAAATTGCTTCTTCCTCGAAAGCTACACCACTTCAGAGGGAGCTGTTTCTCACAATGTTTTATACTATCAACCTCTCCCAACTACTCGTTACTAAGAAAGGTTTTATGTTCATAAATATTATGAGCAACTACAATAATTGTGTCCACTGCCTATAATTAGTAACGTGGCATTTTTGCTTGTTTTGGGGGTTTGAGTTTTTATAACTACCGTGGATACGAGGCAGACCGTATCCTTTTTGACAGTAGACAATATATAATTTTTAAATTAAAATTCTCTACAAGTCAATCGTTTCCAATCAATACACGGATTTGTTTTTTACCCGAAGGATTTACCTGGGAGAAACATTCATTGCCTGAACGTTTTTTAGGCAGTTTAATTTCCAAAAGCGTTCTGCTTCACCTTACTCTTAAATGTTGTCATTCTGTCGATTATTATTGATTCATTGTGCACCAAATATATTTATCATCTCATGTTACTGTGCTACTTGGGTAATTTCAACTTATTGTGTTTTTTTTTGTAATGAATTGCAGCATTGAAATAAATGTTACTGAATTGAATTGAATTGAATTGAATTTGTTAAAGGCTCTGGACACTGTTGTTAATTACTCACAATTTGTTAATATACAAATTGAATTTGTAACAAGCAATGAATAGCTGCTGATGGTAGTCTCAAACATTGTAAAAAACGGCTCCCTTTGAAAAAAACGTAGTTTTTGTGGAAAGGGGAAATTTTTCACTCAAATAATAAAAGACTACAGGTCTGAAACCTTTTATTAATGCATCTGAGAGCACACACATTACAACCGTATTCTCTTGCAACTTCGATAAACAATTGGAGACTTTAAGGCGCTAGGTGGCAGCAGACTTACCAGGTAAATTTCCATTGTTAACGTAGTTCTGAGCTTGCGCACATTACCGAGAACAATGGATTTTACCTGGTAAGTCTGCTGCCACCAAGTGTCCTGAAAGTCTCCCATTGAGTCATTTTTGTTTACAGTTTTTGTTGTTGTGCATATTATTATGTTGGAAATTGGGATACACCGAGTGAGAAGGTGCTGTAGTTGACAATGGACCCTTCCCATGAAATATGCTAATTACATTCACGCATGCGTACATACCCTGTTGGTTGGCAAACGCCATAGAGTTGTGCACTAAGCAGACGCGCAATCGCGTCTGCGTCACGCACCCATTAGCCGTGTACAAACCAGCGCGATGTTCCCTCATTTTGCCAACCAAAACTTTAGTGCGCACGCGCTATGTGCAATTTACATATTTCATGGGAAGGGTCTATTACCAAACGTGTCCAGTGCCTTAAAGACTCTATTTTTTCTAACATCATATTATCCAATCAATACACTGTTCAGGGATTTTTTTTTACCGGAAGGATTTGCCAGGAGGTAGAATTCAATGCGTAAATGCTTGCTTTTATCAATATATAGACCACAGCCTTGGATCACAAACTGTTCTTCCAGAAACGTCAGAACGAGAGGAAAATTGAAAAGAACAAAAAATGCGGTAACTATGGCGACGTGTCATAAACTGTAAGCCGGTAATGTACTGCCAAAGAAACAAGACAGTGGCGACCGACTCTTTCAAAACAGGGCCAAACTTCGGCTCTGTTTACCGCCGAATTCTTCCGTAAACCACAGCCTTGGATCACAAATTGTTGTTCCAGGAACGTCTGAATTAGAGGAAAACTGAAAAGAGCAATAATTGGTAACTATGGCGACGTGTCATAAACTGTATGCCGATAATGTTTGTCTCAAAGTCAAGGTATCTGAAAGCACATTCTTCCGCAACTTCGACGACCAATTTAGGATCACAGGTTTGTTATTTAATGCATTTGTTGAGATACAGTATAGTGAGAATACTTGTCTTTTTACGAAAACCAAGGTATCCAGTACCTTTAAGCAGAAACAGCTACTTAAAAAATCCCAGCTTAGCAATAATAGAGAAGGCTACCAGTCACAAATTGAACATGTAACATCATGTATTTTGGCTGCTAACCTTTTTCTGGTTAGCATAATTTTGTTTCGCTTAGCTGATTTTTGTGCCTAAGCAGCTCTATGAAATTGTGCCCTATAAACTCTCTACTCAGACACCGAGGCAGTGGCTGCTGAATGGGATGTAATACCATGTAAACCCTTATAAAGTGCTACAGAAATAACTTTAAAAAAACAATCTTTCAGAAAATAATGTGTATTCTATTACGCCTTGAGCACATTGTTGGTAGATGGTAGCAAAGACTTTGATATTATAATGTGAATATAAGGAATGGATAGATTGCCTCAGCTTTTGATCCAAAATGGACCTTCTTCAGAGGCATAAACAAGTACAACTGAATACATATACAACCGAATACATAGCCATTTATAGAAAAAAAGAGGGGCAAAGGAAGGATCCAGTAAAAAAGCGGGAAAATTAAAGTCAATCAAAGTTTATATTTTAGAAGAAACAAAAATTGTGGCTTATAAACCAAAGACTGATAGCGCCGTAGGTGCAGTCGCATACACGATCTTTGCTATTTGCTAATTATGAGCCCTAGAGAGTAAAGTGGTTAGGACAAAGGATGTTAAAGGCAGTGGACACTATTGGTAATTACTCAAAATAATTATTAACATAAAACCTTTCTTGGTGACAAGTAATGGGGAGAGGTTGGTGGTATAAAACATTGTGAGAAACAGCTCCCTCTGAAGTGCCATAGTTTTGGAGAAAGAAGTAATTTTCCACGAATTTGATTTCGAGACCTCAAGCTTAGAACTTGAGGTCTCGAAATCAACCATCTAAACGCACACAACTTCGTGTGACAAGGGTGTTTTCTTCTTTCATAATTATCTTGCAACTTTGATGACCGATTGAGCTCAAATTTTCACAGGTTTGTTATTTTATGCATATGTTGAAATACACGAACTGTGAATGCTAGTCTTTGACAATTACCAATAGTGTCCACTGTCTTTCAGTATGAAAGGATTACCGGATCATAAAAGTGGTTAATGCATTGGGAGCGAGTTGCATCAGGATGCGACAAACAATGGTCAATTAGAGAATAACAAGATCAAAGGTAAGATGATATTAAAAAATAGGCCACAGAAACCTGCCACCGGCCCACATCACTTGACACCACTCGCTTGAATGTTCCCCAAGCAAACAAAATTCCAGGTCAAAAGGCTTTTGGAACAATCTCCCAACTGCCATGGGGGAATGTACTATACTCTTTCGTAAAGTCCCTAAGACTCACCTTTTTCCAAGTTAGTTTCTTTCTAGTGCGCTATGATCTTGATGGAATTGCGCCTTATAAATTTTAATAGTTATGTTATGTTGTGTAACCTGGCGGATTGACAATGGTCAATTAAAGAATAATAGGCCACAGAAACCTGGCGGTGTGTTATAAATTATAATTATATAATATGAAGAAGAAAAAAAATGCCGACTGCAATTACAACACGCTTCATCAGTGTCCGATGATAATTATAATAACTTGACAAAATTATATTTTAATTGACCTCCTCGTCCCCAGTCTGTTCTATTTTTATCTCGATTGGCGGTGTCCTCCTTCGTCCTCAATCGATTATAACACCAAGTACACTGTGCCTTGGATGTATCCATAGAGCTATATATATTGACTAGAGCGCTAGCTTGCTCTGCGTTTTGAAGCCAACCTGGGCGCAGACATGTTTGATGTGTTGCGTGACTACGGAACGATTTTAATTTTAAGAGAACACATTTGGCCTGTGCGCTTTACATACGCGACTGCCCGTTCGCGTTCGTCCGCGCTACGAAAACCGTAATTTCGACTTGATTGACGTACTAAAAAAAGTAAACGCGTCTTTTGAATATGACGCACATGACGCTCGCAGTTTGTACTATACACGCTCATCAGCAGATTGTGCGTTCACATTTGCTGCATTTTTTTATTCGATGACACATAAAAAAGAACAAACGCACTGTCATGCAAATAGCCGTACAATTGCCGTACAAAATTTCAAGCTTTTGTATTGGTTTGTACATAAACATGGATTCAAACGCCCACACGGCTTCAAAACCTTAGTGCGTGTATAACGGGGTGTTAGCGCTCTAGTCAATATATATAGCTCTATGGATGTATCCTAGATAGATGCATAATATAATGAGTTGTGCAAACGACCTCGAGCCCAGGTTCAGAAAACATGTAAGCACAAAACTTGGTTAGCATCAAATTATTTTGCTTAGCACAACAAGCTTACTAGCCAGAATACCACAGAGTCACCATTACTGCGACTTTGTACTCCACTTATTTTTTGCTTAGCAAAGAAATTTGTTCAAGAATGAATTAAAATAGTATGTACATGTAAATTGTTCAGAATATTGAGATATTGGGGTGACAGGATACGGAAACATTTCCCGATTTTCAGTCTATAAAAACGCGTCGCACGGTTGATAGAAGGTCCACTGGGTCGGCGTTTTGGTTTTGGAGTACAATTCAATATACTTCACGTCGTTGTCGGGAGAGGGCGAGTAGGTGTGCGTCATACTAGTTCCACTTTCGTCGAGAGCTTCCAGGCTTATCGAACCATCGCCGTAAGACATCCGAAACATAATCGACGCGTCGAATTCGGTATTAAATACTGCAGTTGTAGATCCGATACTTGAATCACCGGAACCTCTTCTCACCGCTGGAAGAAAAAAACAACCAACGAATATCTCATAAGAATTGAATGTTGTGGGTTTCTTTAAAGGGCACTGCCGCCGATTTCACCATACTCTTCATATAGTACCCCCCATCACACCGAACTCGTTCTTGCTACGTTCTGAAAAATGTAGTCTTGGTGCAAGACGATCGTAGTGTGCGCGGCGGGGAGGAAAGAGTGAGAGATTGTCAGCAAAATCGTCTTTGTACCAAATTACTACATTTATTCCAAAGGCGAACCATGCGCCGTGGAAACAACCCAAATAAGCTGAATAAACATGGAAACTTACCCATAGTGTATTTTTCACTTCCACCAGCATCCATAAAACGTAGCTCAATCAAATTGCTGGCAGAGTTCTGGAGAGTAAAAAGCAGAACCACGGGATATGATGTGAAGTCTCGACTTTCGAGGATTCGTTTCACGTCATTGGATTGTGTCTGTATCGAG
The DNA here is from genome assembly GCF_032118995.1 of Asterias amurensis. NCBI lineage: Eukaryota > Metazoa > Echinodermata > Asteroidea > Forcipulatida > Asteriidae > Asterias > Asterias amurensis. The sequence continues at coordinate 6,399,869 of NC_092659.1, read as the reverse complement.
AAGCATGGTGTTGCCAAGGGTGTGGTTGAGACCTTTGTCGTTAGTGTCGTTTGTCGAAAATTGGTGGTCGGTGGTTGCATCAAAGTTGCTGTTGACGGTGGTTCTGCTGTCGTTGACGGAATTTCGGTGGTCAAAGGTGGCACCGAAGTTGTTAATGACGAAATTGTAGTGGTGACCGATGGCTGTTTTGTAGTCACCGGCTTCAACGTCACTGTCAGATAATGAAAGGTGATACCGCACGTTGAACTTAAAAACATCATATTTTTAATTTTGGTTTTTACCCATATACACCGATGTGTGGGAAGTTAGCACTGTAAACTCGGTACTTTCCCGAGTCCTGTGAAAATAATATCATACACAGGCATGTTACTCGGTGGGATTCGAACCCACGACCCTTGCAATTCTAGAGCATTGTCCTACCAACTAGACTACCGAGTAACATGGCTGTGATATTTTTTTACAGGACTCGGGAAAGTATAGAGTGCTAACATCGGTGTATGGGTAGAGACCAAATTTTAATATTCTTTACCCCCCCCGATGCAAATTTAACATCTATTATAACATTATATTAATTTTGTAAAAACATGTTTGTTGAAGTCAATATTTCAAAACATCCTTAGGTAAATTAATGAGGAGATGGCAAAGGCGAAGGCGACTGCGACGGCGACTGCGACGGCGGCGACGACGGCGGCGACAAAGAAAACCAAACTCAAAACGAGATTATCAAATTTATGATTGCTTCTTTAAAACCCTTGTATATTTAGTTAAAAACCAAGGAAGTTCAAGGCTCCAGTTTTGTTTTTGCTTTTGTGTCTCTTAACGATCTTCGACAGATGAAGCAGCTGTTTCATAACGAAAACACACACAAACTCTGGCAAAATTAAGGGGTAGTGCACAAAACCAAACCTTGTTTATGCCTGGTGAACGTGACATAATAATAAAACATTACATACAGCTTACATCACCTTATGATCCCTATGCGCTTTGACGCGCTTTGACAAAATCGTAATCCCGACAAAAGTTCATTTTTCTATTTTTAATTAACTACCACTTATCAGGAGTGCATTGTTCGTGAAGGAGATTGCAACTTTCTCAAGTTAAAAATGATAAAGTTTCGGTTGAATCGGCCAAAAAATCGTACCTCGAATCTTTAGTGTAAAAATTATATTCCATTCAACTAATAATATTGTAACCAAGTGGTGGCTATATATAGGGCAAAGTATAGTCAGAACCTCTTTTGAGTTAATAGGTATGGTTGCTATTTGGCACAGGGGACATGTCTGTCAAGTGACAGCTCGATATGCAATTAAGTTCTCATTATTACCTCCACCCCATCTACCCCCACATGACAGTATTTAAAGTCTTAACCCTTCCTGAACAAGAATTTCATTTGGGTTTATTAAAAATGCTCGCGTCCCTTTTATGGCAGCTTTTTGTATACCAGGTCTGACACCGGAATACAATACAATTTGCAATTAGTAATCTTCATTGTCAATCTAAAGCCTCTCTGCCCAACGTTTTTTAGATTAAGAAATCCAAGGCACCGATCGATCTTTTTTCAACCTTTGAAAAAGGAATTTAACCTTTTGAAACTGAGTAATCCATCACTTCCAAAAAAGAACTTACGTCAAAACGCAATATTGGAATATATTTGTATAATTTTGTACAATATTAAACGGTCACTTGCATAAAAACAATTAAAAACAAAGTTGTCTAACTTATTTGCAAACAGGTTTTGAATTTTTACGTGTAGATTTTGCTGAACTCTCGAAGTAAAAAAAGAAAATCATTTTTTTAATCAATCGTAAACGGACCGACTCGGCCCTTTTCTACTTATTAGTAGAAAATAGGTCGAGTCGGTCCTTTTTCTATTAGGGCCTTGCGATTCAAAAAGAAATATGAAATGGTTGGAGAATGTTGTGTACCCTAAGGCAAGGAAGGGTATAGGGGCCGACAAAATACTCTCCCGTTAAAGGCACTGATGGACACTATTGGTAATTACTCAAAATAATTGTTAGCATAAAAACTTACTTGTTAAAGGCAGTGGACACTATTGGTAATTGTCAAAGACTAGCCTTCACAGTTGGTGAATCTCAACATACACATAAAATTACAAACCTATGAAAATTTGAGCTCAATCGGTCATCGAACTTGCGAGATAATAATGGAAGAAAAAAAACCTTGTCTCACAAAGTTGTGTGCATTTAGATGGTTGATTTCGAGACCTCAAGTTCTAAACTTGAGGTCTCGAAATCAAATTCGTAGAAAATTACTTCTTTCTCGACAACTATGTTACTTCAGAGGGAGCCGTTTCTAACAACGTTTTAAACCATCAACCTCTCCCCATTACTCGTCACCAAGTAAGGTTTTATACTAATAATTATTTTGAGTAATTACCATCAGTGTCCACTGCCTTTAATGAGCCATGGAGAGCTGTTGATAGTATAAAACATCGTGAGAAACGGCTCCCTCTGAAGTAACGTATAGTTTTTGAGAAAGAAGTAATTTCTCACTAAAATATTTAACATTGAATCGAGATCTCAGCTGAGGGGGTCTCGAAATCAAGCATCTGCTGAAAGCACACAACTTCGTGTGACAAGGGTGTTTTTTCTTTCATTATTGTCTCGCAACTTCGAAATGTTCACTGGTTTGTTATTTTATTGTTATATTGAGATACACCAAAAGAGAAGACTGGTCTTTGACAATTACCAATAGTGTCCAGTGTCTTTAAAACAAAATATAAACCACAGCCTTGGATCATAAATTGTTAATCCAGAAACGTCCGAACGAGAGGAAAAGTGAAAAGAACAATACGGTAACTATGGCGACGTGCCATAAACTGTAAGCCGATAATGCATTGGCCACAGCTGAGGTCTCCAAGTCAAGGCATCTGAAAGCACACAACTTGTGCGACAAGGTTGTTTTTCTTCCATTATTCTCTCGCAACTTTGCCAACCAATTGAGTTCAAATTTTCACAGGTTTGTTATTTTGTGCACATGTTGAGAAGACTGGTCTTTGACAATTACCAAAGATGTCCATGCTTTTAAGCCACTCAAGGCATGCCCCCTGCCGTCCATCCTCTCCAAAACTGATGAGTTATTTCACTCCAACTTTCCCACATTTACTTCGTTTTATTATTTCTTTTTGTACGAGAGATCGCTTAAAGACACTGGACACTATTGGTAATTGACAAAGACCAGTTTTCTCACTTGGTGTATCTCAACATGTGCATAAAATAACAAACCTGTGAAAATTTGAGCTCAATTGGTCATCGAAGTTGCGAGATAATAATGAAAGAAAAAACACCATTGTCACACGAAGGTTTGTGCTTTCCAGATGCTTGGTTTCGAGACCTCCATATCTAAATCTGAGGTCTCGAAATCAATTTCGCGGAAAATTACTTCTTTCTCGAAAACTACGTCACTTCAGAGGGCGCCGTTTCTCACAATGTTTTATATTATAACACCCCTTGCAAGTATTGTGCCTGCTCATTGGTTTAGAGCGCGTCACATGACATGTCTTAGTTTTGCTAGACGACGGCCGTGTGATAGAGCGTCGGTTTGCCATGCGCTAGTCCGAAGACTAGCACATGGCGCCGTGCGCTAGTCCGACAGACTAGCCCACGGCGTGCAGTACCCAGACGTCCGTTGCGTGTACGAGGATGATAAATTAATAGTCTGTAACCATTTCGGATTGTCCGACACTACATGCAACACAGTAGGTAAAAGTGTTTGCAATCTGTGTTCGCGTCGTCCGTGGATTGTAGCATTCAGGTCTGTAACTTAATAATAATAATACAGGTTTTAGAAATGTTTGGGGTGTTATAAAACAAATATTGACTGCTTTTACTCATGCAATGGTTAAAAACTATGACTCCCTCGGTGATCCCCGGAGCGTTCTATTTTCCCTCGGCTTCGCCTCGGGAAAATAGAACGCTCCGTGGATCACCTCGGGAGTCATAGTTTTAACCATAGCACTCGAAGCAGTCAATATTTGTATACTATCAACCTCTCCCTATTAGAATTACTCGTTACCAATTCAGGTTTTATGCTTATAATTATTTTGAGTAATTACCAATAGTGTCCACTGCCTTTAACATCACTAGAGGCCAGACGGCCACTTCACGAGGGCTACACCAAAGGCACCGGACACCTTTGGTTTTGTCACAGATCAGTTGTCTCACTTGGTGTTTCCCAACATATGCATCGTATAACAATCTGTGAAAGTTTTTGATTCGATTGCAAGTTGCAATAAAATGATGCAAAGAAGAAAAAACACTTGTTGCACAACTTGGTGTGCTTTGAGATGCATAATAAAAGGCTTCAGCTAAAATTAACTTATTATTTGAGATAGAAATTACCTCTTTCTCAAAAACTATGTTACTTCAAAGGGAGTCGACTCTCACAATGTTGTATACCATCAAAAGCTTTCAATTGCTCGCTACCAAGAAGTTAATTGCTAATCGAGTAACTACCAATAGTGTCAAGTGCCTGTTGAAACTGATTTGGGGCTATCACACAGAAATCAACTGTCACCAGGTTAGCGGCGTTGCCAAAAGGGGGACATGTGGCTCGTGCCCCGAAAACATTTTCAGTGCTCTCCCCCCTCCCACCCCCACGAAAACAAGAACAAAACAAAAATCAGAGGGCGAAATGCGAGTTTGTGAAGAAAAAAATGTAATCCCACTCAGAATTGCTACAAAAATTAAATGCCATAAGAGGATGTTGGCCCCAACCACAATAAAATCAGGAGCCCAGCCCCATAGAAAAACCCATTCCCGCGTCGCCCCCGGGACTCCCACCCATTGTGCCCCAAACCATAAAAGTGTTGACTCTGTTGCATCAGGGGCACGTTGCAACCTACTTATGGGGCTGAAACAGTCCGTATAGGCATCGAAAAACCCATTCCCCGAGACTCCCACCCATTGTGCCCCAAACCGTAAAAGTGTTGGTTCTGTTGCATCAGGGGCACGTTGCCACCTACTCATGGGGCTGAAACAGTCCGTAGAAGGCATCGATCAAGGGGGCTTGTTAGGGCAGAAAACCTCATACCTTCCCATCTGTTTACGAGGTATGGTTGAGTGCCTTGCTCAAGGTCTCAAGTGTCATGATCGAGATTCGAACCCATCACACTCTACTGCTGAAAACACCCCGACCAACACACATAACGAAAACTCAAAAGACGCTTATTACACTGGCGTAAATGATTGTACTCTTTAAAGCCATTGGACACTTTCGGTACAGAAAAAAAAAGTTCACAGATTTACAAATAACTTACAGAGTTTACAGAAGGTAAAGGTGAAAGAGTTCTCTTGAAATATTAATCCATGTAATGCTTTACTTTTTGAGAAAACATTAAAACAATTATCAATTCTCGCTAACGTGAATTACGGATTTATTTGAAACACATATCATGACACGGCGACGTGCGGAAACAAGGTATGGGTTTTCCCATTATTTTCTCCCAGAATCATGCTAAAAGAAAGAAAAAAACCTTGTTGCGCAAAATAAATGCGTGTGCTTTCAGATCCATAATAAAAGGCCTCTCTGAAGACATTCATTATTTGAGAGAGAAATGTCCTCTTTATCAAAAACTACGTTACTTCAGAGGGAGGCGCGTTTCTCACAATATTTTACACCATTAACAGCTCTCCATTTCTCGTTACCAAGTAAGTTTTTATGCTAAAAATTATTTTGAGTAACTACCAATAGTGTCCAGTGCCTTTAACGCAAGTTCATTTTCAATTGACCCACAATCAGTTTACGTTATTTTTGTTTTATTGGGTAATAGTAATCGTCAAACTGCTACTTAAAGGCAGTGGACATTATTGGTAATTACTCAAAATAATTATTGCCATAAAACCTTTCTTGGTGACGAGTAATGGGGAGAGGTTGGTGGTATAAAAAATTGTGAGAAACGGCTCCCTCTGAAGTGCCATAGTTTTCGAGAAAGAAGTAATTTTCCACGAATTTGATTTCGAGACCTCAGATTTAGAACTTGAGGTCTCGAAATCAACCATCTAAATGCACACAACTTCGTGTGACAAGTGTTATTTTTCTTTCATTATTATCTCGCAACTTCGATGACCGATTGAGCTCAAATTTTCACAGGTTTGCTATGTTATGCATATGTTGAGATACACCAACTGTGAAGGCTAGTCTTTGACAATTACCAATAGTGTCTTTTGTCTTTAATGTTATATTTTTTGCTTTATTCCATACTAAATTACATCTTATCGTTATCTTTCTAAGAAGTATGGAAGTAAAAGTGTATCTGAATTGAATTGAACTGAATTGAATAATAATAGCCTAATATCTCTATATTCATTACCTTTGTTCCTGTCTTTTCGGCACTTAGCGGTAAACTCAGCGAATGCCTTAGCCGTCAGTGGCTTCCTTTCCTCCCCGGGAGCTACGGTGACCATCGTGGAGCACATTTCCCCCCTCAAGCTCAAGATGCTAGCAAGCAGAACCGCAACACGTAGAACTAACATTATGTAAACTGCGAAAGATCTTCGTTTTTTGTTGCAGCAAGAAAGTAGGTTAGAAGTAACAGGCAGAGTCTTCTGATGATGACCAGAGAGCAAGCTGGTCGAAACGTTGAGACTTTATTAAGAAGACTCCGCGGTAGTGCAGTTAATAATGACCCTATTATAAGCTAAACAAGTAGAAGTCCAAGCCGATGTTCTACCTTCCGCACAGGTAGTAATTAAACTGAGAAGTCTACTGAATTTTGTTTTTACAATAAATCTACTCCGCGGTGGTAGAATATAGCACTCTCTGAAATAATGTGAAAGAGTGAAAAACACCACTCTTTACATTTCGAGATGTCGCTCATATGGCTCTTCAAAAATATTGGTAGTTATTTCACTCTTTTAAGGGGTTTCACTCCAGGACAGAGTGAAAAGTCACTCAAAAAGATGCAAACTTCAATCTAAAAAAATGTAAGACCGCTCGAAAAAGAGTTGTCCTTCATATGGCTCTTCAAAGAGTGATTTTCACTCTTTTACATGTGGAGAGCAAGACAGTTCTCTTAGTAGCCACACACAATGATGTTACCGCACACCAAATAATGTTCACCATGCATTGCATCAAAACCTATATAGGAGAGTATAGGTTCCAATGGTAGTCGCATCGCATAGAATACCAATCGATTTATGATTATCGGCATAGGTTATATCAGTCAATTTTGCATAACAATCGCCATGAAACACATAATTGAAATAAACACGCCCCCTCTCTTCGTGTGCGCAGCCTGTTATTTTGGGTCACGTTTGGTTGTTCACGTTTTTAAGTAAAAGTAACGAAAAATAATCTTATTTAAAAAAGAGGATGATAGTCACAACCAAACTCTTGACCTCCAAACAATTATGAGTAAAAAAAAAAAGAAACGGTGAATAATCGTCACGGTAATTACTGCAATTATTTGTGGTGCGTGTTTTTGTATTATTTTGTGCAAGTTTATGCTTTAAATTTGAAATGTAGTATTTTTATACATAAAACAACCCGTGATTGATTATACCACTGTTCAGTATTGCAATTTTCTTTTAAACCACGATTGTAGTAAACCCGTGAGCTCAATTGGTCGTCGAAATTGTGAGATAACTGTGAAAGAAAAGACACCCTTGTCACACGAAGTTGTGTGCTTTCAGATGCTTGATTTCGAGACCTCAAAATCTTATTCTGATGTCTTAAAATCAAATGGGAAAACTACTTCTTTCTCAAAAATTACGTCACTTCAGAGGGAGCTGTATCTCGCAATGTTTTATAGTGGGTGCGTTCGTTTAGCTTCCCCGGGTCGACTCCGGTGTGTGGCGTGTTTTTTCCAGGACGAACGTGTGCAGATAATTACTCACTTGTCCTAGAAAAAAACCCGCCACACACCGGGGTCGAGCCAGGGAAGCTAAACTAAGGGTGCGTTCGTTTAGCTTCCCTGGGTCGACCCCGGTGTGTGGCGTGTTTTTTTTTCCCCAGGACGAACGTGGGTAATTATCTGCACACGTTCGTCCTGGGAAAAAAACACGCCACACACCGGGGTCGACCCAGGGAAGCTAAACGAACGCACCCTAACGCACCCACTATCAACCTCTCCCCGTTACTCGCTACCAAGTAAGGTTTTATGATTATAGATATTTTGAGTATAACCAATAGTGGCCACTGCCTTTAACGAGGTGTCATGGTCAGGGGCCAATTTCATAGAGCTGCTTAAGCAAAAAATTCGCTTAAGCACGAAAATAGCTAGCTTATTTTACATAATGTTACTGGCCAAAGTTTCATGCCATATACAATGCTTGTGACTGGTATTTAGCTGTTGTTTACTTAGCATAACAATTGAGTGGAGTCTTGGCCGGTAATCTGATTTTACTAAGCAATAATTTTTTTCTTTCAAACATAAGAGTATATGCTTACGAACAATAAAACAATTTTTTAGTAATTGTTTGTCACGATTTATATGTTTAAAAAATATATAAAGTTGTTTGGGGGCTGACTCCGCCTACCCCCTTTGTGACGTCAATCGAGGCAGACTTTGCCTGCAATGCGTATAGTAAACACACGTGCAAAGTACATGTACGTCCAAGTCGTGAGTTGGTACATTTTAAAATGTGTTTTTCTGCATTCAGCAGCAATACACCTGGTCGGAATTGCCGGAAAAACAAAAAAAAAATTTTTTTGAAACGTACAAACTCACGACTTGGTCCGTACAGTTACTTTGCAATTGTGTTTACTCTACGCATTACAGGCAAAGTCTGCCTCGATTTACGTCACGAACAGCGCCCTCTCGGGTCGGGATCTACTCTTAAATTTGTAAATAACATAAGAACTGATTTTTTAAAACCTTAGTTAACTGTTTATTCACATTCCACTCATCAAAACACATATATTAGTGACAAAAGCTTTAAATTGAAAAAATACCACTTCCAGGTGACTTTAAGCAAAACTTTCTGCTTCAGCAGCTCTATGAAATTGGGTCCAGAGGCTCTCATAAAGCCTCTGCCCTCTGAACAATCAGTGCATCACCAAACTGTATTCTTGGCCTTTGTTAACCCCCTCTAGCAGACATTGTTCTCAGGCATCCTCAACTAGGTTAATTCAAAACTTAAAAAATCTATAAAAAAGCTATAAATTGGGCCAAGGCGAACCAATGGACTTCGCCAATTTATAGGTTGGATTGACACACCTCTTGGTGACAGTGCAGGCACTTTTGTCAGTCCTGGCAAACCTGGATTGTTGTTGTCTTTCTGTTGTCCTCAGTCGTGTAGTACTTTGTCTTCTCTTTTACTGCCTGTCCTCCTTTTTATATCTTGATGTATCGCCCTTTTCACTGTTTTCCAATCCAGATGTATATATTTATATATTTAATGTTTTTAAGAGTTTTATCCTTTACGTATAAATTATTTGTATTTTTGTATTTTTAAGTGAATTGCCAAATAAATAATTGTAATATCTGCTGGCCTGAGTAACAAACGTCGACTCTATTATTTTCATTTATATTTTATTTTATCTCGGGATGATTGGTGAATCAGATGCGTGGGATTTTAGTTGCATTTATTGTTCCGCATCTGTAAATGGGTTAATATTAAAATTTAACCGGAGAGGCAAACTAGCTTTAATCCGAACGCATGAAAATTAAATTGGCTGCTCATTTTCCGAAATAAATTGACCAAGAAAACCTATAGTAAAATTCATAATTGTCGCCTTTCAGAATCAAACGGAAACCAAATGGCGCTAGGATTCTGTCACCCGAAATTACTGGTCAAGAGCATACGAGGCCTTAAAGGCAGTGGACACTATTGGTATAATTACTCAAAATTATTATTAGAATAAAACCATACTTGGTGACGAGTAATGGGGGGAGGTTGGTATCAAAACATTGTGAGAAAAGGCTCCCTCTGAAGTAACGTAGTTTTCGAAAAGAAGTAATTTTTCCACCAATTTAATTTTGATTTCGAGACCTCAGATTTAGAATTTGAGGTCTCGAAATCAAACATCTGAAAGCATACAGTCATATTCGTGTGACAGGGGTGTTTTTTCTTTCATTCTCGCAACTTCGGCGACCGATTGAGCTCAAATGTTCACAGGTTTATTATTTTATGCATATGTTGAGATACACCAGGTGAGTAGACTGATATTTGGCAATTACAAATAGTGTCCAGTGTCTTTAATAATCTTACCCTTCTTTTAATGCATCATTGTCTGAAATAGCGCCCTCTTTCTTCATCATTTGCCTACGATCACATAATTGCGAGTTGGGGCGCGTGATATCACGTAGGGGCATTTTTCGTGGCTGATGCAGAGGAATAACCGCGATATCAGACTTGAAATCAAGTCTATGCCATCTGTGGTTGGACAAACTATGGAAAGCTATAAAATGCAAACCAAAAACATATAAGCTACGGTTCGTAGTAATGTTACACTCAATGTTACAAAAATGGAGTTGATTCAGTTGTAAACAACCAGTCTGGAGGTATTTAATTTAATTTACAAGTTTGCTGAAAAAGTTGAAATATTAGTTTTTCACAACATAATTGTTAAAGGCAGTGGACACTATTGGTAATTGCTCAAAATAATTATCAGCATTAAACCTCACTTAGTAACGAGTAATTTGGAGAGGCTAATAGTAAAAAACATTGTGAGAAACGGCTCCCTCTGAAGTGACGTAGTTTTTGAGAAAGAGGTAATTTTTGAAGAATTTGATTTCGAGACCTCAAGTTTAGAATTTGAGGTCTCGAAATCAAGCATCTGAAAGCACACAACTTCATGTGACAAGGGTGTTTTTTTCTTGCATAGTTATCTCGCAACTCTGACGACCAATCAAGCTCAAATTTCCACAGGTTTGATATTTCATGCATATGTTGAGATACACTAAGTGAGAAGACAATATTACCAAAGGTGTCCAGGCATTGTCTTTAATACAACAGAATCTTATTGCCAATAAACCTTATCATTGATCTCTATTATAATTAGAGATCAATAAACCTTATGCATTGACGTCATCAAGTCGCCATCTTAAAAGTAAAAAGCTGACGCAACAATTGCAACGCACAGATTTGTAAGCGCGGCTCCGGGACTGTACAGTCATATGAAATGCAACATTTTTATTTACACAATAATAAGGACGTGTATGATTATTGGTGGGTTCCGCACTATGCACTGCATGCAGAGAATTAATGTTTTTTGTTTGGATAAAGCCTCTGACCCGCTAGCCTGATGGGCCTCTTGTCTTTATCTGCAAGGATAAAGACAGGTAATTTGCTTCTCAGAACCAGCGATTTCATTGGATCATCGATGTCATTGGATAAACGTGCAGTGACGTAAGTTTCTATATCTGTGTTTTGATTGGCCAGAAGTGACATCTTGGCAGCTGGAGTTGCGGTCGCTTGCGTGTGAATGTGGGTGAAAGGTACAAAAGGAAGGTTAGGCTGAGCATCTGGGCCCAATTTCATAGCGCTGCTTAACGGTAAGCAAATTTGGTTGTTTGTTTTGGGGTGCTTGTTTGTTTTGGGGTGCTTGTTTGTTTTGTGTATTTTTTATTGTCATTTTTATTTTTTTAAATTTTTTTTATAACTTGTTACCTGTTTTCAACGGGATGTGTTTAATGTGGCTATCCAAAAAGAAATTGGGGGCGTAAAATCTTGTGTGCGGAACTAAACTACACAAAGTGACTTGTACATGTACATTGTAGTGTCCATGTTTTGTATACAGTAAACAGCCCTATGTTTTCGCCCTGTAAAGTTCGTCTTTGTTCACGTACCGTTAGCTAACTACATATGCACGCTTGGTTGCCGCCCGTGTGTGAAAGAAGGTCAAAGAACACATACGTGGCCTCAACTTCCCTGTGGAAAAACAAATCAGCCTTTTTGAGATAAAACGGACACATTGCTACTACACCACTATAAGGTTTGGGTAAATTTGTGTGTGTAGTAGACACCCAAACCAAACAGTACACCCCTATCACGTCCGCCATACCTAAAAAAGGCTTAAAGGGTGCACCCCACCATAGGAGAAAACAGAGCGTCGAGCTCATTAATATTTGAAAATATTCTATATTAGACAGATTTGAGAGCCCACAGAAAGTGTTTCAGTGTAGAAATGTTGCCCAACTGTGACCTGGGGGTTGTTGACATCCAGCTTGAGGTATTTTGGATAACACAGGCCCTGAATTAAATGGTTCTATTTGCTGAGAGGTGTAGGGATATTTTTCAAGATTGATGCTCGGACGTTTTGAAAATTAGACCTGTGAAGGGGTGTTTTTACTTGGAGGGAGAATAACTCGACGGGCCCAGGGACAGCGCATATCAAATTGATCAGAGAATAAAAGTTTAAGAGTCAATCAATAATTTTTCCTTTCAAGTTAAAAGCTGTGAGACGAATTTGACGTGAATTTGACGTCACACCCTCCTTTCGCAGCGATTATTCGCAAGGGAGTAGGGTCAAATTCACGTCAAATTCGCTTCGCATTCGCATTCGCAGGAAGTATGAACCGGGCTTTAGTAAGATGTTTTAAAAGTAGAATACAATGACCCACATACGTTTGCCTTGAAATTGCGTGGTTTTCCTAACACGGTCGGCCATTTATGGGAGTCAAAAATTTGACTACCATAAATGGCCGACCGTGTTTGTCGACGAGGTAAAAGGAAAACCACGCAATTTCGAGGGATACTTGTGTGGATCATTATATTCTACTTTTAAAATATATTTCTATTAATATGCATTTTATAACAAATGAACACAAACGCTTTTCAAAGACCAACTCGACCGATCCAAGGCAACGTGTTCCTTTAATAGTGACAATGCCAAAAGTGCAACCATCAGCCGCTGAAGTTACATCATACTTTCTCCTTGCGCTGATGGTTATCAAAAGGAAACCATTTTATTGTCACCACAACCACCCACTTATATTCAACAGACAATGTATCTATTATGCACAAATAAAATATTCAAAAGAATATCCATACATAAATTTGTCTGGTGCATAAAATGATGTCACAGCTCTGAGATTTTGGTGTTTTTTGCTAGTTTCCTCGTTCCCAACCAAAGTGACTACAAAACGTCTGTTTTGGATAACAATGGTATATTTCGTTATTTTTTTTTCCAGCAAGAGTTGTGGGCCCATATTCTCTAGTATTATTTTTATCACACATCTTTTTTGTCATGTTCCCTTTTATGTTCTATTATGATAATAGGTATTTTGTTATCTGTTTCATTTAAAATATATTCATCTCTCACTTAAAAAATTGCTTGAAGGCATACAACTTTACTTGGTAACGAGTAGTCGGGAGAGGTTGATTAAGTATAAAACATTGTGAGAAATGGCTCCCTCTACTATGTAGTAACTGCAGCCGCGTATGAAAAAGAGCTGTTGCCAAAATAAGCGTCCAACCCTTTTAGCAAGCAACAACAGCATGCCACAATCTGTTCAAATAGTGACCCTCCTCTGGGTTCGAGTGATCGTCCAAAAATGAAATCAATTTTTGATAAAACTTCTTTGGGTGCTTTTGGAGACATCGCCTGGTTGCCGAGAAACAGCCCGCTAAGCAACAGTCCACGGCCTGTGGTGGCGCCCTTCCGAACACTGTCTGATAAAATTCTCCAAGCGTGGCATTTTTAGCATGCCGCATGAGCCCTTGATCGTATTCCAATTTCCACTGGTCAATGTGTTTAATGCTTCCCCAGTTTTCGTGTGTACTGTACACCAAGCAAGGAATTCCCTCCCGAGCTTTCTCGAGAAAGTCAGTTGGAGCTGGAAAGCAAAACTCTGGAGTATAGTCTGCTAGTTCGTCTGGGAGGAACACCGTAACATCTGCGAGGCTTTCATAATACTTGATGATGTGGTAGAGATAGGTATGGCTCTCTCGTCCAACGTTAGGTAGCTCCTCCCATTGTTTGACCGGAAATGATGGTTTTAAGCTTTTGCCGTGACCTTTGTCGTACACGTGACAATCCTTAGCAATGGGTTTCAGCCAATCAAGTTTCTCCTTGTAGTGAGATATGACAAATTCAGTTGCCGAAGGTTGACGCTGTTGTTGACGCGTATCTCCTTTCAAAAGATAAGTATAGAAAATGATCAAACCCCAAAACAAACAAAGAGCAATACTTTACAGCACCAAACTACTGCTGCTGCTGCTGCTGCTACTGCCGCTGCTGGGAGGGATTAGAGATAAGTCTACCTCCATGATGGGGTGGGGCGGGGGGGGGGGGGGACCAGACTGCATGATTTACTCAGCGCGCCATCAATGTGTGATCTCCATGGATGTAATCACAGGGGGGGGGGGGGGTAGTATATTGATACCTAGATCGGTCGTGCATACAATAATACGAGCCATTGCCTGTGTAGATAAAAAAAAATTGGTTCGCCATGGACGCGGTAAAAATGTCACGTGCATTAGGCGACGTGCAAACGGAAGATAGGCCTTAAAGACACTGGACACTATTGGTAATTGTCAAAGACTAGTCTTCACAGTTGTTGTATCTCAACGTAATGTATAAAGTAACAAACCTGTGAAAATTTGAGCTCAATCGGTCGTCGAAGTTGCAAGAATGAAACAAACAACACCCTTGTCACACGAAGTTGTGTGCTTTCAGATGCTTGATTTCGAGACCCCAACCGCTCTCCAATGCTCGTTAATACCATAAAGTTTTTATGCTAATAATTATTTTGAGTATACCAATAGTGTCCGTGCCTTTAAACCACTATGGACCTGATAAAATTAATTTAACGTGCTAACGGCAAAAAGTCACGTGCTAAACGGAAACGCACAGAAAATGTTCATGGAAGATAGGCAATTAATTGCGGCCCCCATGCCAGAACCCCGCGTTTGTACGCGCGGCCGATATTATATTAGGAAAGTTTAGCTGAAAGTTTAACGTGAACGTGAACGTCAGAACAATAATTGTGTCGTTAAAATCTAACATTTGTATGTAGCATAGCCCTACGTGAGAATCACATTTTGTTCACGTCAGGTACGTCGTGCACGCAGACGTCATACGTGAACATACAATAAGCTCAAAGTGGCAACGTCACCCAGAAACAACACCATTTTCTGACGTTCACGTTCACGTTTTTGTTCGCTAAACCTCGCTAATGAATCTCAGGTCATTTCGTCGAATCCACGGCGTTGGCTTTGAATTCGGCTTCAGGCTCCGTTCTCTCGTCTGAAGCCCTGTGAGCACTACGCAAAGTACGCGCCGAATCTGGAGCTAGCCGAAGCCGTGGTTTGGAAAAGGGCCTCGCCTCTCATCAACTTAGACTAAAATCCGCTTACCTTTTTCGACCACCATAATATCTCGTCCCCTCAGTGGATCGGCAACCACAGAACGATGTCCATTATTCACGTGAACTATGAGGCCAAAACATAGGCCTACTGTAACTGAACTAGCACAGTAAAAGAGGAAACGTGCTTTGGTTTTCATTGCTGTGATTGATCGCAGACGTAAACCATGAAATCAGCCACGAATGATTAATGAACTTTACTGCTATAATCATGGAGGTCGATTGAATCAACCAAACGCAGCTACAATAGCGGGCCAGGAGTCTGAACATCTGACGTCACACTTTGAGTCTCGTAAACACTAGTCTTGGTTCCAAGACCTTCGGTGTTTTGGCGACACACACAAAGTTCCGAGCTATGTACACAATGTAAACACGGCAAACTGTTTAAAGGAACACGTTGCCTTGGATCGGTCGAGTTGGTCTTTGAAAAGCGTTTGTAACCGTTTGTTTTAAAAATGTATAGATTAGACAGATGTTTTAAAAGTAGAACACAATGATCCACACAACTTGCCTCGAAATTGCACAGCTTTCCTTTTACTTCGTCGACTAACTCGGTCGGCCATTTATGGGAGTCAGATTTATATAATGGCTGACCGTGTTAGTTTGCAAAGTAAAAGGAAAACCACGCAAACTATTTCGAGCGATACTTGTGTGGATCATTGTATTCTACTTTGAAAACATCTTTCCAACCATATGTATTTTATAACAATCGGTTACAAACGCTTTTTAAAGACCAACTCGTCCGATCAAATGCAACGTGTTCCTTGTATTATGATCAGTTTTCAAAAGATTTATAAAGCGCATAAATTGAAATCAAATACAATAAAAAGCAATAAGTACGTACACATTCAAACAACACATGAAACAGCATACTAATTATTACAATTGTAACGAACACACATTGAGGGCGCTAAGTAATTTTGATACACGGATGCCTATAAGGGTGCACCCCACCAAATAGTCTCCCATAGCACACAGTGCAAAATGCTAAATATTCAAAAAACACACGAACAATACTTAAAAGTCTCACAGCTTTTAACTTGAAAGGAAAAATTATTGATTGACTCTTGAACTTTTATTCTATCTAATTTTCAAAACGTCCGAGCATCAATCTTGAAAAATATCCCTACACCTCTCAGCAAATAGGACCATTTAATTCAGGGCCTGTGTTATCCAAAATACCTCAACCTGGATGTCAACAACCCCCAGGTCACAGTTGGGCAACATTTCTGCACTGAAACACTTTCTGTGGGCTCTCAAATCTGTCTAATATAGAATATTTTCAAATATTAATGAGCTCGACGCTCTGTTTTCTCCTATGGTGGGGTGCACCCTATAAGCCCTTTTTTCAGGTATGGCAGACGTGATAGGGGTGTACTGTTTGGTTTGGGTGTCTACTACACACACAAATTAATACCCAAACCTTATAGTGTTGTAGTAGCAATGTGTCCGTTTTATCTCAAAAAGGCTGATTTGTTTTTCCACAGGGAAGATGAGGCCACGTATGTGTTTGACCTTCTTTAACACACGGGCGGCAACCAAGCGTGCATATCTGTGTAGTTCGCTAACGGTACGTGAACAAAGACGAACTTTACAGGGCGAAAACATAGGGCTGTTTACTGTATACAAAACATGGACACTACAATGTACATGTACAAGTCACTTTGTGTAGTTTAGTTCCGCACACAAGTTTTTACGCCCCCAATTTCTTTTTGGATAGCCACATTAAACACATCCCGTTGAAAACAGGTAAAAAGTAATACAAAAATAAAAAATAAAAAAATGACAATAAAAAATACACAAAACAAACAAGAACCCCAAAATAAACAACCAAATGAATAAATTAGTGTATTTATTTACAGGCATCAACGCTCCGGGGAATCTGTGCGTTGCAATTGTTGCGTCAGCTTTTTGCTTTTAAACAACAGCTAAATACCAGTCACAAGCATTGTATATGGCATGAAACTTTGGCCAGTAACATTATGTAAAATAAGCTAGCTATTTTCGTGCTTAAGCGAATTTTTTGCTTAAGCAGCTCTATGAAATTGGGCCCTGACCATGACACCTCGTTAAAGGCAGTGGCCACTATTGGTTATACTCAAAATAACTATAATCATAAAACCTTACTTGGTAACGAGTAACGGGGAGAAGTTGATAGTGGGTGCGTTAGGTTGCGTTCGTTTAGCTTCCCTGGGTCGACCCCGGTGTGTGGCGTGTTTTTTTCCCAGGACGAACGTGTGCAGATAATTACCCACGTTCGTCCTGGAAAAAAAAAACACACACCGGGGTCGACCCAGGGAAGCTAAACGAACGCACCCTTAGTTTAGCTTCCCTGGGTGTGGCGGGGTTTTTCCCCAGGACAAGTGGGTAATTATCTGCACACGTTCGTCTTGGGAAAAAAAAAAACACGCCACACACCGGGGTCAACCCGGGGAAGCTAAACGAACGCACCCACTATAAAACATTGCGAGACACAGCTCCCTCTGAAGTGACGTAATTTTTGAGAAAGAAGTAATTTTCCCATATTTGATTTTAAGACATCATAATAAGATTTTTGAGGTCTCGAAATCAAACATCTGAAAGCCCACAACTTCGTGTGACAAGGGTTTCTTTTCTTTCACAGTTATCTCACAATTTCGACGACCAATTGAGCTCACGGGTTTACTACAATCGTGGTTTAAAAGAAAATTGCAATACTGAACAGTGGTATAATAAATCACGGGTTGTTTTATGTATAAAAATACTACATTTCAAATTAAAAGCATAAACTTGCACAAAATAATACAAAAACACGCACCACAAATAATTGCAGTAATTACCGTGACGATTATTCACCGTTTTTTTTTTTTTTTTACTCATAATTGTTTGGAGGTCAAGAGTTTGGTTGTGACTATCATCCTCTTTTTTAAATTAGATTATTTTTCGTTACTTTTACTTAAAAACGTGAACAACCAAACGTGACCCAAAATAACAGGCTGCGCACACACGGAGAGAGGGGGCGTGTTTATTTCAATTATGTATTTCATGGCGATTATTATGCAAAATTGTATGACTGATATAACCTATGCCGATAATCATAAATCGATTCTATCCGATGCGACTACCATTGGAACCTACTCTCCTATATAGGTTTTGATGCAATGCATGGTGAACATTATTTGGTGTGCGGTAGCATCATTGTGTGTGGCTATTAAGAGAACTGTCTTGCTCTCCTCATGTAAAAGAGTGAAAAATCACTCTTTGAAGAGCCATATGAAGGACAACTCTTTTTCGAGCGGTCTTACATTTTTTTAGATTGAAGTTTGCATCTTTTTGAGTGACTTTTCACTCTGTCCTGGAGTGAAACCCCTTAAAAGAGTGAAATAACTACCAATCTTTTTGAAGAGCCATATGAGCGACATCTCGAAATGTAAAGAGTGGTGTTTTTCACTCTTTCACATTATTTCAGAGAGTGCTATATTCTACTACCGCGGAGTAGATTTATTGTAAAAACAAAATTCAGTAGACTTCTCAGTTTAATTACTACCTGTGCGGAAGGTAGAACATCGGCTTGGACTTCTACTTGTTTAGCTTATAATAGGATCATTATTAACTGCACTACCGCGGAGTCTTCTTAATAAAGTCTCAACGTTTCGACTAGCTTGCTCTCTGGTCATCTTCAGGAGACTCTGCCTGTTACTTCTAACCTACTTTCTTGCTGCAACAAAAAACGAAGATCTTTCGCAGTTTACATAATGTTAGTTCTACGTGTTGCGGTTCTGCTTGTTAGCATCTTGAGCTTGAGGGGGGAAATGTGCTCCACGATGGTCACTATTGCTCCCGGGGAGGAAGGGAAGCCACTGACGGCTAAGGCATTCGCTGAGTTTACCGCTAAGTGCCGAAAAAACAGAAACAAAGGTAATGAATATAGAGATATTAGGCTATTGTTATTCAATTCAATTCAGATACACTTTTATTTCCATACTTCTTAGAAAGATAACGATAAGATGTAATTTATGGAATAAAGCAAAAAATATAACATTAAAGACAAAGGACACTATTGGTAATTGTCAAAGACTAGCCTTCACAGTTGGTGTATATCAACATATGCATAACATAGCAAACCTGTGAAAATTTGAGCTCAATCGGTTCTCGAAGTTGCGAGATAATAATGAAAGAAAAATAACCCTTGTCACACGAAGTTGTGTGCGTTTAGATGGTTGATTTCGAGACCTCAAGTTCTAAATCTGAGGTCTCGAAATCAAATTCGTGGAAAGTTACTTCTTTCTCGAAAACTATGGCACTTCAGAGGGAGCCGTTTCTCACAATTTTTTATACCACCAACCTCTCCCCATTACTCGTCACCAAGAAAGGTTTTATGGCAATAATTATTTTGAGTAATTACCAATAGTGTCCACTGCCTTTAAGTAGCAGTTTGACGATTACTATTACCCAATAAATCAAAAATAACGTAAACTGATTGTGGGTCAATTGAAAATGAACTTGCGTTAAAGGCAGTGGACACTATTGGTAATTACTCAATAATTTTTAGCATAAAAACTTACTTGGTAACGAGAAATGGAGAGCTGTTATGTAGTAAAATATTGTGAGAAACGCGCCTCCCTCTGAAGTAACGTAGTTTTTGATAAAGAGGACATTTCTCTCTCAAATAATGAATGTCGTCAGAGTGGCATTTATTATGCATCTGAAAGCATACGCATTTATTTTGTGCAACAAGGTTTTTTTCTTTCTTTTAGCATGATTCTCGGAGAAAATAACGGGAAAACCCACACCTTGTTTCCGCACGTTTCGCCGTGTCATGACATGTGTTTCAAATAAATCCGTAATTCTCGTTAGCGAGAATTGATAATTGTTTTAATGTTTTCTCAAAAAGTGAAGCATTTCATGGAGTAATATTTCAAGAGAACTCTTTCACCTTTACCTTCTGTAAACTCTGTAAGTTATTTGTAAATCTGTGAACTTTTTTTTCTGTACTGAAAGTGTCCAATGGCTTTAAAGAGCACAATCATTTACGCCAGTGTAATAAGCGTCTTTTGAGTTTTCGTTATGTGTGTTGGTCGGGGGTGTTTTCAGCAGCAGAATGTGGGTTCGAATCTCGATCATGACACTTGAGACCTTGAGCAAGGCACTCAACCATACCTCGTAAACAGATGGGAAGGTATGAGGTTTTCTGCCCTAACAAGCCCCCTTGATCGATGCCTTAAACGGACTGTTTCAGCCCCATGAGTAGGTGACAACGTGCCCCTGATGCAACCGAACCAACACTTTTACGGTTTGGGGCACAATGGGTGGGAGTCCAAGGGAATAGGGATTTCTATGGGGATGGGCTACTGATTGTATTGTGGTAGGGTATGGAGGACGAAAAGAATCAGAATTACAGAAAAGCAGATTTTATGTTTTTTTTTATTTCAATTTTTCTCCTTTTCCTCTTTTCTGCTGCCTGAAAAGCAGATTGAACATTTTGTGAAAATGCATTTTCTACTTTTATGTTACCAGAAAAGCAGGGTTAACTTTTTCTCCATAGGTAGGGACCAACATCCATTTATGGCATTTTGTAGCGATTCTTAGTGGGGTTACATTTTTTGTTTTCATAAAATCAGATTTTCGCCCCTCTAATTATTGTTTTGGTCTTGTTTTCGTTGGGGTGGGAGTGGGGCACTAGGAATGTTTTCGGGGCACGTGCCAAATATCCCCCTTTTGCCTACGCCGCTAACCTGGTGACAGTTGGTTTCTGTGTGATAGCCCCAATCAGTTTCAAAAGGCACTTAACAGTAGCGAGCAATTGAAAGCTTTTGATTGTATACAACATTGTGAGAGTCGACTCCCTTTGAAGTAACATAGATTTTGAAAAAGAGGTAATTTCTCACTCAAATAATAAGTTAATTTTACCTGAAGCCTTTTATTATGCATCTAAAAGCAAACCAAGTTGTGCAACTCGAAATGTTCACAGGTTTGTTATGTTATGGTTATAATATTGAGGTACACCAAAAGAGAAGACGGGTCTTTGACAATTACCAATAGTGTCCAGTGTCTTTAAAACAAAGTATAAACCACAGCCTTGGATCACGCGAGGAAAATTAAAAAGAACAATACGGTAATTATATGGCGGCGTGCCATAAATTGTAAGCCGATAATGCATTGCCACATAGCTGAGGTCTCCAAGTCAAGGCATCTGGAAGCACACAACTTGTGCGACAAGGTTGTTTTTCTTCCATTATTCCCTCGCAACTTTGCCAACCAATTGGGTTCAAATTTTCAGGTTTGTTATTTTGTGCATATTATGTTGAAAAGACTGGTCTTTGGCAATTACCAAAGGTGTCCATGCCTTGAAGCCAGTCAAGGCATGCCCCCCCCCCCCTGCCGTCCATCCTCTCCAAAACTGGTGAGTTATTTCACTCCAACTTTCCCACATTACTTCGTTTATTATTTCTTTAAAGACACTGGACACTCAAAGACCAGTTTTCTCACTTGGTGTATCTCAACATATTTATGCATAAAATGACAAACCTGTGAAAATTTGAGCTCAATTGGTCATCGAAGTTGCGAGATAGTAATGAAAGAAAAAACACCATTGTCACACGGAGGTTTGTGCTTTCAGCAGATGCTTGATTTCGAGACCTCAGCTGAGATCTCGATTCAATGTTAAATATTTTAGTGAGAAATTACTTCTTTCTCAAAAACTATACGTTACTTCAGAGGGAGCCATTTCTCACGATGTTTTTTACTATCAATATAAACCACAAGGGAAACTGACTGGGTAAATTTGTGAATGATTTTTGGGGTTGAACAAAGAATTGACTAGAGTGGGATTCGAACCAACGACCTCCGGATTAACGTGCCGGCGCTTTACCAACTGAGCTATCTAGCCCTATATTGGCAGTGTCCCTATTCTGTCAATGGGCCAGAAAAAATAAAAAGTAGCATTTGCTTTTACTAGTCTTTTACTTAAATCCTTATAAATAAAAGTAAGCCTTAATATTGCTAGCAATTGGTCGAACTAGTAGGTAATATCAATGCTTGAGGGACTCTTCTTATTGAGATGTTAATAAAACCGACATTTTACTATTACCTGATAGTTTCACAAGATACTGGGCCGTGTAAAGGCCAGCATTAACAAAATGTCGATAAGTTTAAGATCAGGCATGAGAATTTGCTAAAATCTCTATAAATAACCTTTTACTAGAAAAACACCATTTACTTGAACGGATTAGTAAATGGTCAGAGAAAAGCCAAATAGCGGGGTATTCAGGAGTATAACAATAGAGGCATGGACTCGCTGATCAATAGCGATTAACTGAAATGCAGGCGGGGCAGTTTCCACTTAGTCAATTTTTTGATGGCGGCAGTGGCTATGAGGAAACAGCCAGCCTCTCCACGCCAGCGCTCCAAAGATTGGTTCTTTTAGAGCAATTAAAGTACACAACAAATTTATAAGTAACATTTATCGTTGGATCATTAGACCAAGGGAAAAATAACACTTTAATACTGACCCGATACCGAGCCATATATGCAACACTGTTGTTCAAGTAAAATCTCAAGCTCCTCATGCAGTAGCTTGTAAAAATACAAGTAATTGCTACAGTATGTTAGTAAAATGTCGTTTTTATTTATATGTCTATAAGTGAAAGGTAATCTAGCGAGCAAAATGTTCATGCCTGATCTTTTACTTTTCAGTCTTCTTGCTAATGCTGAACCTTTAACTTGATAAGTAATTGCTAGTTTTTATTTATCCGGCCCATTATCTTTGTTCGGGGGTGCCAGTCAGAAGCCATACAACCGTTAACTGCCGTGTAGCCATGCAGGGATCACACCCAAATTACGATACAACCTGGGAAGCGGCAGCTAGGGGATCACCTTAAGGGGATGCGACTTTTTGTTTCAGATATCAATATAAACCACCATTTCCTTTTTCAAAGGTTGAAAAAAGATCAATCGGTGCCTTGGATTTTTTAATCTAGAAACGTTGGAGTGAGAGGTTGTAGAATGAAGATTACTAATTGCAAATTGTATTGTATTCCGGTGTCAGATCTGGTGTACAAAAAGCTGCCATAAAAGGGACGCGAGCAATTTTAATAAACCCAAATGAAATTCTTGTTCAGGAAGAGCTAAGACTTTAAATACTGTCATGTGGGGGCACATGGGGTGGAGGTAATAATGAGAACTTAATTGCATATCGAGCTGTCATTTGACAGACATGTCCCCTGTACCATACCTATTAACTCAAAAGGGGTTCTGACAATACGTTACCCTATATATAGCCACCACTTGGTTACAATATTATTAGTTGAATGGTATATAATTTTTACATTAAAGATACGAGGTACAATTTCATCATTTTTAACTTGAGAAAGTTGCAATCTCCTTCACAAACAATGCACCCCTGATAAGTGGTAGTTAATTAAAAATAGAAAAATGAACTTCTGTCGGGATTACGATTTTGTCAAAGCGCATCAAAGCGCATGGGGATCATACGGTGATATAAGCTGAGAAAATAGAATTGGCTGTTGCAAACAACTTACCAACAGAGTCTTTCTAGCAGAGTCTTTCTCGAAGGCTAAATGACAACACAACAAACATGAACAGGTAACTAAGTGAAACATAAGCAGTGCAGTGGAAATACATGAATGGGGTTAGAAAGCATAAAAAAAAGCAGGGGGTAAACAATGAATAGGGGGACAAAAAGGGGGCGAAGGGAAGGGACTGGCTTGACCACAAGCAAGAAGATGGAAACACAAAGGACAACATCAAGGGTGGTGAGGTTGGGTAAAAAGTAATTAATTAGTGAATGAGGCACAGGCTAAAAGGCTATGGGGAAAAAAGGAGACAGCAAAACAAAAGGTTTATTAGTCGTTTCCTTCTTGGATGTTCAGACCATGGGGTTGAATGGTCTGGAGGCGTCTAATCTAGAGTTTCTCCCTACTCAAACGAACAGTCTCTCTGTGGTTGCCTAGTGCCTCTATGCCCTGTAAGATCATGTCAGAAATTGAGTGATTAGGAAGATTGAAGTGATGACCTACAGGTGTATCTAGCTTTTGGGTCTTGACTGTGATATAAGCTGTATGTAATGTTTTATTATTATGTCACGTTCACCAGGCATGCAACAAGGTTTGGTTTCGTGCACTACCCCTTAATTTTGCGAGAGTTTGTGTGTGTTATTCTGAAACAGCAGCATCATCTGTCGAAGTTCTTTAAGAGACACTATAAAACCACAACAGAACTCGAGCAAAGAACTTCCATGGTTTTTAAATAAAATATACAAGGGTTTTAATGAAGCAATCATAAATTTGAAAATCTCGTTTTGAGTTTGGTTTTCTTCGTCGTCGCCGCCGTCGCAGTCGTCGTCATCTCCTCGTTAATTTACCTAGCATGTTTGAAATATTGACTTCAACAAATATTTGTTTACAAAATTAATATAATGTTATACAAGATGTTAAATTTGCATCGGGGGGATAAAGAATATTAAAATTTGGTTTTTACCCATATACCGATGTTAGCACTGTATACTCAGTTCTTTCCCGAGTCCTGTAAAAAAATAACACAGGCATGTTACTCGGTAGTCTAGTTGGTAGGACAATGCTCTAGAGTTGCAAGGGTCGTAGGTTCGAATCCCACCGAGTAACATGCCTGTGCGATATTTTGTCACAGGACTCGGGAAAGTACTAAGTTTACAGTGCTAACTTCCCACACATCGGTGTATAATATGGGTAAAAACCAAAATTTAAAATATGATGTTGTTTTTAAGTTCAACGTGCGGTATCACCTTTCATTATCTGACAGTGACGTTGAAGCCGGTGACTACAAAACAGCCGTCGGTCACCACTACAATTTCGTCATTAACAACTTCGGTGCCACCTTTGACCACCGAAATTCCGTCAACGACAGCAGAACCACCGTCAACAGCAACTTTGATGCAACCACCGACCACCAATTTTCGACAAACGACACTAACGACAAAGGTCTCAACCACACCCTTGGCAACACCATGCTTCTCGATACAGACACAATCCAATGACGTGAAACGAATCCCCGAAAGTCGAAACTTCACATCATATCCCGTGGTTCTGCTTTTTACTCTCCAGAACTCTGCCAGCAATTTGATTGAGCTACGTTTTATGGATGCTGGTGGAAGCGCAATAAACGTTATTGGTAAGTTTCCATGTTTATTTAGCTGTTTTGGCTGTTTCCGCTCATTGTTCGCATTTGGAATTAATGTAGTATTAGGATTGAAACGTTTCGATCAGTATGCTCTGATCGTCTTCTGGTACTGATCGAAACGTCGAGTTAAACCAACGGTTCTTTTTAGAACCTCCCCAACTCATTTAGATATTATTACATGGTGTTACCGCAAACTCTTCTATATAATGTAGTTTTGGTACAAGCAAGACGATGTTGCTCACAATCTCAGTCAACTATATTCAAGGATTGGATAAGCAGGCTTTTGAGTCATCGTGTAGTAGTACGCTTTTGTTTATCCTGGCCGTCTTAGAATGGATTGTTGTCCCTTCCTCTTCCTTCCTCCACATCCCGTACCTGTCCTGTACCCTTTTGTCTAATCCCGCTCTTCTAGTTACCCTGTTTTTTAGTTACCTTTTTTGAAGTCTTATTATCCTTTGTTCTACTTGTTGTATATGTTTTTGACACTGGCCGAATAAATAATAATAATAATAATAATAATAATAATAATAATAATAATAATAATAATAATAATAATAATAATAATAATAATAATAATAATAATAATAATAATAATAATAATAATAATAATAATAATAATAATAATAATAATAATAATAATAATAATAATCATAATAATAATCATAATAATAATCATAATAATAATAATAATAATAATAATAATAATAATAATAATAATAATAATAATAATAATAATAATAATAATAATAATAATAATAATAATAATAATAATAATAATAATAATAATAATAATAATAATAATAATAATAATAATAATAATAATAATAATAATAATAATAATAATAATAATAATAATAATAATAATAATAATAATAATAATAATAATAATAATAATAATAATAATAATAATAATAATAATAATAATAATAATAATAATAATAATAATAATAATAATAATAATAATAATAATAATAATAATAATAATAATAATAATAATAATAATAATAATAATAATAATAATAATAATAATAATAATAATAATAATAATAATAATAATAATAATAATAATAATAATAATAATAATAATAATAATAATAATAATAATAATAATAATAATAATAATAATAATAATAATAATAATAATAATAATAATAATAATAATAATAATAATAATAATAATAATAATAATAATAATAATAATAATAATAATAATAATAATAATAATAATAATAATAATAATAATAATAATAATAATAATAATAATAATAATAATAATAATAATAATAATAATAATAATAATAATAATAATAATAATAATAATAATAATAATAATAATAATAATAATAATAATAATAATAATAATAATAATAATAATAATAATAATAATAATAATAATAATAATAATAATAATAACTATACATTAAGTGTTTGTGAACAAACACGAAGCTGTTCCGTGATGTTTTGCTTGGATTATGTGCTTCATTGCCCAAGGAATCTATAACTGAAAAAAAAGTTTCAAAAAAGTTTTGTAGCTCTTGATATTAGGTCACACGTCCCGGTTGACCCGCAAGTAAAGGTCAAAATGGGCCCACAGCTACCAAAGACTAATCTGCAATGCCAAGGAGTCTATAACTGAAAAAAATTAAAACAATCGGTTGTGAAGATCTTGATATATAGTCCCACTTCCGGTTAACCCAGAAGTAGAGGTCAACATAGGGTCACAGTTTTCCAAAGTTAATATTTATTGCCTTAGAGTCTATAACTGAAGTTTGAACAATGGCTTTGTACTTCTTGAAATATGGGCCCACTTCCGGTCTACCCGGAAGTAAAGGTCAACATGGGGTCAAATTTGTTTTCAACTAATCTTGAATGCCCAAGGAGTCTATAACTGAAAAAAGTTTGAAAATCGGTTGTATATTTCTTGAGATATGGTCCCACTTCCGGTTGACCCGGAAGTAGAGGTCAACTTGAGGTCACGGTTTGTCAAAAGTAATATTTTATGCCTAAGGAGTTTATAACTGAAAAAAGTTTTAAAATCTGTTGTATAGTTCTTGAGATATGTCCCACTTCCGGTCGACCCGGAAGTAGGGGTCAACTTGAGGTCACGGTTTTTCAAAATTAATCTCCAATCTCCACAGAGTCTTTAGCCACAAACAGTCTTAAAATCGGCTGTATACTTCTTAAGACATGGTGCTGCAAAGTTTTTCTACTTTAATATGCAAATGAGGGTCATGTGGTTAATTAGTTACTAGTTGACATTTTTCAGAAACAAAAGATGCCAACATCACGACATCATCTTCTTAGACTCTCCCCGAGAGTCCTCAACCCATTATAGGTCCGCAGTGTGTTGCAAGAGCCATAAATAAGTTCAAACAATGCAAAGAAAGTGACTGCACCCAATTTATGAAGTACTACGTTGTACCCATGATGCCAAGATTCTAATTGATTAATTAGTTAATAAACGAACATTGATTGCTTTTATGGACTGAAACAAATCTTATTAGAATCAGTGTATTTTTCTACACAAAATATGATATTTAGGAAACTAACAGATAAATAATTTTGAAGTTATTGTGTTTTTGACCAGTTCAAAGTATAGATTTGAAGAGCCATTGCTTTTGTGCACAGACACAAAACGTGCAGTAAATGACGTCATGGTGACGTCCTCCGAAATGTTATGTCAGAAATCACCTGAACAGGACCTGACTAGTGTATAGCTGAAAAAAGTTTCAGGATCGGCGGTCTTCATTTTGAGATATGGTGTTAAATAGGTTTGCTAATTAAATATTCATAAGCTTAATTAAGGCTTATTAATTAACAATTTTAGCATTTTTTTACGATAAGAATTAAGCTTATGTTCTATGCTTCAATTTGGTATAATAAACTCACTCTTTCGTATTAGGGTTAAGGAGATTAGGCTGCCACAAAAACGTGTACAAACGCTATGGGTTTTTAGGAGAAACAAAGAATAATAATAAACATAAAAATAATAAAAATCTCGACGAAAACAAAACCTGTTCCGACGGACGGTCGGAACAGCTAATAATAATAATAATAATAATAAAAATAATAAAAATCTCGACGAAAACAATACCTGTTCCGACGGACGGTCGGAACAGCTAATAATAATTAAAAAAAATCCCCGCTCACTCCTTCCTCCCCGCCGCGCACACTACTGTCGTTTTGCACCAAGACTACATTTTTCAGAACGTAGCGAGAACGAGTTCGTTGTGATGGGGGGGGGGGGGGGGGGGGGTAATATGAAGAGTATGGTGAAATCGGCGGCAGTGCCCTTTAAAGAAACCCACAACATTCAATTCTTATGAGATATTCGTTTTTTTTTTTCTTCCAGCGGTGAGAAGAGGTCCCGATGATTCAACTATCGGATCTACAACTGCAGTATTTAATACCGATTATGTTTCGGATGTCCTACGGCGATGGTTTGATAAGACTGGAAGCTCTCGACGAAAGTGGAACTAGTATGACGCATGGCAAACCGACGGCCGTCGTGTAGCAAAACTAAAACATGTCATGTGACGCGCTCTAAACCAATGAGCAGGCAGAATCTTTGCAAGGGGTGTTATAAAGCTCTTTATAACACCCCTTGCAAGTATTCTGCCTGTTCATTGGTTTAGAGCGCGTCACATGACATGTCTTAGTTTTGCTAGACGACGGCCGTGTGATAGTGCGTCGGTTTGCCATGCGCTAGTTCGAAGACTAGCACACGGCGCCGTGCGCTAGTCCGACAGACTAGCACACGGCGTGCAGTACCCAGACGTCCGTTGCGTGTACGAGGATGATAAATTAATAGTCTGTAACCATTTCGGATTGCACGACACTACATGCAACACAGTAAGTAAAAGTGTTTGCAATCTGTATTCGCGTCGTCCGTGGATTGTAGCATTCAGGTCTGTAACTTAATAATAATAGTACAGTATTTAGAAATGTTTGGGGTGTTATAAAACAAATATTGACTGCTTTTACTCGTGCAATGGTTAAAAACTATGACTCCCTCGGTGATCCCCGGAGCGTTCTATTTTCCCTCGGCTTCGCCTCGGGAAAATAGAACGCTCCGGGGATCACCTCGAGAGTCATAGTTTTAACCATAGCACTCGAAGCAGTCAATATTTGTATAATATGGATACATCCAAGACCCAGTGTACTTGGTGTTATAATCGATTGAGGACGAAGGGGAACACGTCCAATCGAGATAAAAATAGAACAGACTGGGGACGAGGAGGTCAATTAAAATATAATTTTGTCAAGTTACTATAATTATCATCGGACACTGATGAAGCGTGTTGTAATTGCAGTCGGCATTTTTGTTCTTCTTCATATTATATAATTATAATTTATAACACACCGCCAGGTTTCTGTGGCCTATTATTCTTTAATTGACCATTGTCAATCCGCCAGGTTACACAACATAACATAACTATTAAAATTTATAAGGCGCAATTCCATCAAGATCATAGCGCACTAGAAAGAAACTAACTTGGAAAAAGGTGAGTCTTAGGGACTTTACGAAAGAGTATAGTACATTCCCCCATGGCAGTTGGGAGATTGTTCCAAAAGCCTTTTGACCTAGAATTTTGTTTGCTTGGGGAACATTCAAGCGAGTGGTGTCAAGTGATGTGGGCCGGTGGCAGGTTTCTGTGGCCTATTTTTTAATATCATCTTACCTTTGATCTTGTTATTCTCTAATTGACCATTGTTAGTCGCATCCTGATGCAACTCGCTCCCAATGCATTAACCACTTTTATGATCCGGTAATCCTTTCATACTGAAAGACAGTGGACACTATTGGTAATTGTCAAAGACTAGCATTCACAGTTCGTGTATTTCAACATATGCATAAAATAACAAACCTGTGAAAATTTGAGCTCAATCGGTCATCAAAGTTGCGAGATAATTATGAAAGAAGAAAACACCCTTGTCACACGAAGTTGTGTGCATTTAGATGGTTGATTTCGAGACCTCAAGTTCTAAGCTTGAGGTCTCGAAATCAAATTCGTGGAAAATTACTTCTTTCTCCAAAACTATGGCACTTCAGAGGGAGCTGTTTCTTACAATGTTTTATACCACCAACCTCTCCCCATTACTTGTCACCAAGAAAGGTTTTATGTTAATAATTATTTTGAGTAATTACCAATAGTGTCCACTGCCTTTAACGTCCTTTGTACTAACCACTTTACTATCTAGGGCTCATAATTAGCAAATAGCAAAGATCGTGTATGCGACTGCACCTACGGCGCTATCAGTCTTTGGTTTATAAGCCACAATTTTTGTTTCTTCTAAAATATAAACTTTGATAGACTTTAATTTTCCCGCTTTTTTGCTGGATCCTTCCTTTGCCCCCCTTTTTTCTACAAATGGATATGTATTCGGTTGTATATGTATTCCGTTGTACTTGTTAATGCCTCTGAAGAAGGTCCAGTTTGGATCAAAAGCTGAGGCAATCTATCCATTCCTTATATATTGACATTATAATATCGAAGTCTTTGCTTAAAGGAACACGTTGCCTTGGATCGGTCGAGTTGGTCTTTGAAAAGCGTTTGTAACCGTTTTTTATAAAATGCATACGAGTAAAAAGATGTTGTAAAAGTATAATACAATGATCCACTAAAACATGCCTAGAAATTGCGTGGTTTTCCTTTTACCTCGACGACTAACATGGTCGGCCATTTATGGGAGTCAAATTTTTGACTCCCATAAATGGCCGACCGTGTTAGTTCGCACAGTAAAAGGAAAACCACGCAATTTCGAGGCAAACTTGTGTGGATCATTGTATTCTACCTTTAAAACATCTTTCCAACCATATGCATTTTATAACAAACGGTTACAAACGCTTTTTATAGACCAACTCGTCCGATCCAAGGCAACGTGTTCCTTTAAGTATCTACCAACAATGTGCTCAAGGCGTAATAGAATACACATTATTTTCTGAAAGATTGGTTTTCTTAAAGGGACACACCGGCTCACCGTTTACGCAATTTAGGGGTGGAGAATCATAAATAATGTTTTTATAGATGGTTGCTGTAAACAAAAATCATCAAAATGTCACGTATTTAGCGAAAATGATTTAAAAAACCAAAGCGGCCATATAACAAGCTTCAGTTACACGGACTCTTTGAATGTGAATCTTATGTTAGAATTTTCACCATTATTTACATTTTGTAGCGATAATTTGAATACATGATCTTTTTCGTCAATTATTCGTAAATAATTTTGTAAAAAAAGAGATTTAAATTTGGTTAAGTAAGTTACTTTTAGACGGCTGCAAGTAAAACTAGCCCGGAAGGTCACGTGATTGTTTGTACCACTTTTTGGTTAGAACAATCACGCGACCTGCGTTTTTGTCTT
Organism: Asterias amurensis; assembly: GCF_032118995.1. NCBI lineage: Eukaryota > Metazoa > Echinodermata > Asteroidea > Forcipulatida > Asteriidae > Asterias > Asterias amurensis. The sequence continues at coordinate 6,368,080 of NC_092659.1, read as the reverse complement.
AAAATGCTCAAAAACGGCTTAATTTGATGATTTTTTTTAAGGACTGTTCTTCTTCATTCCTGGAAGACTGTTGAAGTCACATCTTAGTCTATTTTGTAGCCCAAATAGCCCAATGCGGCCGGTGTGTCCCTTTAAGTTATTTCTGTAGCACTTTATAAGGGTTTACATGGTGTTACATCCCATTCAGCAGCCACTGCCTCGGTGTCTGAGTAGAGAGTTCATAGGGCACAATTTCATAGAGCTGCTTAGGCACAAAAATCAGCTAAGCGAAACAAAATTATGCTAACCAGAAAAAGGTTAGCAGCCAAAATACATGATGTTACATGTTCAATTTGTGACTGGTAGCCTTCTCTATTATTGCTAAGCTGGGATTTTTTAAGTAGCTGTTTCTGCTTAAAGGTACTGGACACCTTGGTTTTCGTAAAAAGACAAGTATTCTCACTATACTGTATCTCAACAAATGCATTAAATAACAAACCTGTGATCCTAAATTGGTCGTCGAAGTTGCGGAAGAATAATGGAAGAATAACACCCTTGGCACACAAGTTGTGTGCTTTCAGATACCTTGACTTTGAGACAAACATTATCGGCTTACAGTTTATGACACGTCGCCATAGTTACCAATTATTGCTCTTTTCAGTTTTCCTCTAGTTCAGACGTTCCTGGAACAACCATTTGTGATCCAAGGCTGTGGTTTACGGAAGAATTCGGCGGTAAACAGAGCCGAAGTTTGGCCCTGTTTTGAAAGAGTCGGTCGCCACTGTCTTGTTTCTTTGGCAGTCAGTACCGGCTTACAGTTTATGACACGTCGCCATAGTTACCGCATTTTTTGTTCTTTTCAATTTTCCTCTCGTTCCGACGTTTCTGGAAGAACAGTTTGTGATCCAAGGCTGTGGTCTATATTTTGATAAAAGCAAGCATTCACGCATTGAATTCTACCTCCTGGCAAATCCTTCGGTTAAAAAAAAATCCCTGAACAGTGTATTGATTGGATAATATGATGTTAGAAAAAATAGAGTCTTTAAGGCACTGGACACGTTTGGTAATAGACCCTTCCCATGAAATATGTAAATTGCACATAGCGCGTGCGCACTAAAGTTTTGGTTGGCAAAATGAGGGAACATCGCGCTGTTTTGTACACGGCTAATGGGTGCGTGACGCAGACGCGATTGCGCGTCTGCTTAGTGCACAACTCTATGGCGTTTGCCAACCAACAGGGTATGTACGCATGCGTGAATGTAATTAGCATATTTCATGGGAAGGGTCCATTGTCAACTACAGCACCTTCTCACTCGGTGTATCCCAATTTCCAACATAATATTATGCAAAAAAAAAACTGTAAACAAAAATGACTCAATGGGAGACTTTCAGGACGCTTGGTGGCAGCAGACTTACCAGGTAAAATCCATTGTTCTCGGTAATGTGCGCAAGCTCAGAACTACGTTAACAATGGAAATTTACCTGGTAAGTCTGCTGCCACCTAGCGCCTTAAAGTATCCAATTGTTTATCGAAGTTGCAAGAGAATAATGAAAGAAAACAGCTAACGGTTGCAATGTGTGTGCCCTCTGATGCATTAATAAAAGGCTTCAACCTTTAGTCTTTTATTATTTGAGTGAGAAATTTCCTCTTTCCATGCACAAAAACTACGTTATTTCAGAGGGAGCCGCTTTTTACAATGTTTTATACAATCATCAGCAGCTATTCATTGCTTGTTACAAAGTTAATTTGTATGCTAACAAACTGTGAGTAATTAACAACAGTGTCCAGAGCCTTTAACAAATTCAATTCAATTCAATTCAGTAACATTTATTTCAATGCTGCAATTCAATACAAAAAAACACAATAAGTTGAAATTACCCAAGTAACACAGTAACATGAGATAATAAATATATTTGGTGCACAATGAATCAATAATAATCGACAGAATGACAACATTTAGGAGTAAGGTGAAGCAGAACGCTTTTGGAAATTAAACTGCCTAAACGTTCAGGCAATGAATGTTTCTCCCAGGTAAATCCTTCGGGTAAAAAAAAAATGTATTGATTGGAAACGATTGACTTGTTGAGAATTTTAATTTAAAAATTATATATTGTCTACTGTCAAAAAGGGTTCGGTCTGCCTCGTACCCTGCCAACACAGTAGTTATAAAAACTCAAACCCCCAAAACAAGCAAAAATGCCACGCTACTAATTAAAGGCAGTGGACACTATTATGATCATAAAACCTTTCTTAGTAACGAGTAATGGGGAGAGGTTGATGGTATAAAACATTGTGAGAAACGGCTCCCTCTGAAGTGATGTAGCTGTCGAGGAAGAAGCAATTTTTCACGAATTTGATTTCGGGACCTCAGATTTAGAATTTGAGGTCTCGGAATCAAGCATCTGAAAGCACACAACTACGTGCGACAAGGGTGGTTTTTTTTTCTTTCATTTTTATCTCGCAACTTCGAAGACCGAATGAGCTCAAATTTTCACAGGTTTGTTATTTTATGCATACGTTGAGATAAGTGAGAAGACCGGTCTTTGGCAATTACCAACAGGGTCCAGTGTCTTTACATTTTGACTCAATTTATTTCATTTTGTGTACAGTTTATCCTCATATCAACGCAAACAAACATGATTTTCATGTTTGTTTCATCTTTCAGTTGATGTTCCTGCTTTGATAGTATGAATAATATAAAAACGCTCCGGATTTTCAGCGAAGATAATTTCTTGGGTAGTCAGTATACACAATTTCGCTTATGTTTTAGTTTTCATTTATAATTTTGATTGTTAATTAATTATTATAAACATTTTAATTGATATCAGTAAAGATATATTTGTTGCCATTTTGTTAACATAACATCGTTTTTTAGTAGACCTAGCCTCATGATTTCTGAGACAATCAGTATAAATTTTGGTTTGCAATGATTAAGTTCTCATTTTTCATTTAAAATGATGTTGTTCTGTTACCGTAAAAATCTGCAAAATACGGCAGCACATATCATAGTTTGATTCAATCACACTTCTACTCAAAAGAAATGTGTAAAGGCCGATTTTCTTCTTTTTCGCAGTATGTGCGTTCATTATAGCGCTTAAAGCCATTATAGTCACCTGGAAGTGGTATATTGTCAAAATAAAGCTTTTGTCACTTAAATATGTGTTTTGATGAGTGGAATATGAATAAACAATTAACTAAGGTTTAAAAAAATTAGTTTCCATGTTATTTACAAATTTGAAAAAAAGCCCGACCCGAGAGGGCGCTGTTCGTGACGTCAATCGAGGCGCGATGAATCGCATGCAGTGCCAAAACAACATAGTGACGCTTGGCGCAAGCTAAAAACATGCCCGGAAAAATGCAAGAAAAAAATACTTCAAAACGTACAAACTAACGACTAGGACTTGAATGTACTTGCCCGTACGTGTGTTCGATGTTCCATCGAGGCAAAGTCTTCCTCGATTGACGTCACAAAAGGGGTAGGCGGAGTCACCCCCACACAACTTTATTTAAATTTGTTAACTTATAACTCGTTAAAAACAATTACTCAAAAAATTATTTTAGTGTTCAGGAATATATACTCTTATGTTTGAAGAAAAAAAATTCTATTTCCAGGTGCCTTTATACAATTTCGGAACAGAAAACAAAAAAAGTTCACAGATTTACAACTTACTTACAGGGTTTACAGAAGGAAATGGTAAAAGACTTCTCTTGAAATATTATTATGAAATGCTTTACTTTTTGAGAAAACATTAAAACAGTTATCAATTCTCGTTAGCGAGAATTACGGATTTATAGTAAACACATGTCATGACACGGCGAAACGTGCGGAAACAAGGGTGGATTTTCCCGTTATTTTCTCCCGACTCCGATGACCGATTGAGCCTAAATCTTCACAGGTTTGTTATTTTATATATAAGTTGTGATACACGTGGGCCTTTGGACAATACTGTTTACCGAAAGTGTATAATGGCTTTAACTGACATATTATCACACCTGTTAATTTTTAGCATTAAAATTGTGTACAATGTAAAAGAACATTCACAAATACCTCAGACAGTTTCGCTATTCCTATTGGTGGAGAGCGCGTCACGTGGGTGTATATAAACCTTTGTTTATAACCGGTAACAAGTGTAAATTCATATGCGTAACACGCGACCTTGCACCTGTTCTTCATTCCAGGACGAACGTGTGCAGATAATTTCCCACGCTCGTCCTGGGGAAAAAAACCGCCACACACCGGGGTCGACCCAGGGAAGCTAAACGAACGCACCCTATAATTTGTTTACCCGAGGGCGGCGGAGGGCTTTACCATTTCATAGCCGGAGGGGTGTTGTGTTTAAAGAAATCATTTAACAATTATAATTTTTGCATTCATTTTACTTTTTGACCAAAAAGTGATGATAATAAACCAAATAGGGTAGTCTAGACTCGAGCCCGGTTCATACTTCCTGCGAATGCGAATGCGAATGCGAATGCGAAGCGAATTTTGATGACGCAACCATCGATATGTGCTCCAATTAGTAGCAATTAACAGTAATTATTACCGCTAAATACTCACCGGAGTGCAGGGGGGTATATAAGTGTAGCAGAAAACGATCTCAGTCACTCTTAGATTTAAAAAATAAAATAGAGGTAAACAAACTAGGAAAAACAAAGAAATTCAGCCACACACACCCACGACCACGGCGTACAAAGGTAGGCCTTCATTCATAGCAATAATGTACGTGCTACACGGCAGCCATCTTCAATTACTTTTTACAGTAATTATTTACACACGAATACTCAACGGAGTGCCGAGGGTATTTAATTGAAGCAGAAAACAGTCTCTTATTAGATGTGAAAACATGAAAACCGAAGAAATTCAGCAACGCGCACACGTTAACGTAATTGCTACACGGCAGCCATCTTGAATTACAGTAATTATTACTAACAAAATAAACTTCTTGTACGAGGATGGAAATCCCCTCATTTACACAGGCCCCCCCATTTACAATGTTGTAAATGGGGGGGGATTACTAAAATGCAAAATCCCCCCATTTACAGCAAAAATTGTAAAAGGGGGGATAATGCCTGGATTTGGCAAAAATACTAGCCCCCCATTTACACAATACATGGCTTTTGTGATAGTTGACGTCACACCCTCCTTTCGCAGCGATTATTCGCAAGGGAGTAGAGGGCAACCATATGCATTTTATAACAAACAGTTACTACAAAACTACAAAACGTCTCTCTAGGATATCAATAATTATGGTAAATTATTTCGACATGTTGTTTCTCAGCAAGAGTTGTGGGCCCGTATTTTTGGCGTCCTTGAGTTAAAAATAACCTTTTGTATAAATCATTTCAGTCACCAACAAATGTTTGTTTGGATTTTCTAGTTGATATTTTATTTATGCATAGATGCATGGTTTGTTGAATATTGTTATAGGTGGTTTTGGCAACAACATATTTGTTATCCTTTTGATCACCATCAGCGCATGTATATGAAGACAAGTAATAATGGTTGCACTTTCGGTACTGTCACTATTTAAAGGCACTGGATGGCCATTATTGGTAATTACTCAAAACTTCGACGACCAAAAATGAGCTCAAATTTGCACAGGTTTGTTATTTTATGCAAGTGTTGAGACACACCAAGTGAGAAGACTGGTCTTTGACAATATTACCAGTATGTATAGTGTTCAGTGTCTTTAAAGGAACACGTTGCCTTGGATCGGTCGAGTTGGTATTTGAAAAGCGTTTGTAACCATTTGTTATAAAATGCATACAAATTATTATGGTTAGAAAGATATGTTTAAAAAGTAAAATACAATGATCCACACACATTTGCTTCGAAATTGCGCGATTTTCCTTTTACTCTGCGAACTAACACGGTCGGCCATTTATGGGAGTCAAAAATTTGACCCCCATATGGCCGACCGTGTATGTCGACGAGGTAAAAAGAAAACCACGCAATTTCGAGTGATACTTGTGTGGATCATTATATTCTACTTTTAAAATATCTTTCAAATCATATGCATTTTATAACAAACGGTTACATACGCTTTTCAAAGACCAACTCGACAGATCCAAGGCAACGTGTTCCTTTAACTCGGTTCCTTTAACTCGGTTCCATTGTGTGCTGTCTGCTGACCTATTTCATAGATTTTCGTGTGAATAGATTCATGGTTCACTGATTTAAGGCGATGGTGGCGACCAAAAACTTGTGTCCTCTTTGAATGTGTGATTTATTATTACAGTTCTTCTCACGCTAGTATACCGTACTAGCGTCGGAGGTTAAAACATCAGTGGCGCCATAATTTCCACATCATGTAGTTTTGGTTGGAGGCAGTATATTATTATAAACATGTCATTTCTTTTATCTTTTGAAATAAAGTCAGAAATGAATTAGTTTGCTTATTACATAAACAATAATTGAAGTTGATGCCTGAATTGAAACTAAGCTTTGGTGTATCCGGTGCAATGTCGCTCTAGGATTTTTGTGTAGTTTTGATAGTTTCCTCCCCCCCCCCCCCGAAAAAAAAGAAGACCGTAAGCAAAACGTCTCTCGTGGAATTGTCGTATGGCCAAGTTATCGCCACCAACTTAGTTGAAATATATCTCATGTCGACTCTCTTATAAAGAGGATAAGCTTTGTGTTTGGCTCAACGAAAACCCTTGTGTAGTTGATTATTAGTTAATCATTTATTATTGGCGCCTATAGTTTACTTTTGGAAGTTATTATGTTATGAATTTTGAGCATCATCAAACAGGTTAACTTTTACACACTGTACGTGCTGAGCCTTCTGGAGAAATGTTGGACTCTGTATCAAGTACTGCATGCAGTGCCGTGCAGTTCGTCGTCCAAACTGTAGACTTGATGACAAGTCGTTAGGCGCTGCCCATTTGTCTGCCTTTCATGCAACAGTCACAGTGCGTTGGTACACATGCAAAAGTCGTAGGTAGCGCGAGGCAGCTCGCGTATTTTTTTTCCTAGGACGAACGTGGGCAATTAACATAAAATGTTCCAATTTAAGTAACTGTCAAATTTGTTTTAATTTGAATAGCCATTACTTAAATTTGAAAATTTTATGTTAATTGCCCACGTTTGTCCTAGGAAAAGAAATTACGCAGGCACTCACACACACATACTGGGATCGAGGGTGTGTGTAACGTCCCCGCAGCTACACCGCGCTGTAACTACACACCGCGCTTAACAATTACCGTCTTATAGAAGAGTTTGTGGTAACACCATGTAATAACTCTAAATGAGTTGGGGTGGTTCTGAAAAGAACCGTAGAGTTCACTTACCGCCTGTATTTCCCGCCTTCGTGCATCACCGCTGATCCGCCGCCCAGTACTTAAGCAGCATGCAGCATCAGAGTTCAGCATTCTCCAGAAGACGATCAGAACATACTGATCGAAACGTCGAGTTAATCCAACGGTTCTTTTCAGAACCACCCCAACTCATTTAGAGATTGTTATTACATGGTGTTGCCGCAAACTCTTCTTTATCTTATTTCCACCATGCAAAGTTTCAAATCCTACTTAATTACCGTCTTGACTATCCAAACTGTGATTCGATCATTACCATAGAGCAAGGAACTGCCTGATGAATTCAAAGCAAAGCGGGGTGCTTGCGTTTAGGTGCTTGCGTTTAGAGCCTTGGGACAAGGCTAGCGTTAGGAATGCGCTGTTTGGTTCGGCTGTACACACAGACTTCAATCCTAACCGGGGGTGGGGGTTAGTCTTATTAGTCTGGGTGCAAGAATTTCTTTTCTTTGCAGCATTATTGAACACCGATGCACAGGCATTACTGTGCAGCGCGTGGAAGCGGTTCACCGATAGCGGGCGCTGTTCAATTATGTGAATAGAGTGCCCTCTACTGGTTACGCGTGACAAAAAAAACCCGCTAAAACCGTACGTCTTGTACCATGGAGGAATCCTCCATGCTTGCACTAAGTTAAGTGTAATGTGTCTCGTGTCTCAATGGTTTATTCGTGGAGGTAGAAATAGCATCTACCCCCATGGTTCAATTCACTTCATCTAGGCATACGATATCCGATTTGGGGAAAACACTTGACATTATTTATCGGATAAATATAAGAAAATGTGACCCCAAAATGGGCAAACAACCCCTAAAATACTATGTTATAGAAACTTCTTGTTTAATATTTATTCTTTTAACAAGTTGGCCTTGAACCTGGTGAAACAAAAATTTGTGGCAAGTAGCGCTCCGTTTGGAAAATAATGGGGGCACCATGTGGCGGAAAATGTATTGATTTAAAAAAAATAAAAACATAATTTGAGGAAACAGAATTACACAGAAAACAATTATTTATAACTTAAACAATATTGTAACTTTTTATTTACATTTTTCCCTAACAAAGAATACTTGACTTAAAGACACTGGATACTACTGTTGGTAATTGTCTAAGACTAGTCTTCACAGGTCGTGTATCTCAACATGCATAAAATAACAAACCTGTGAAAATTTGAGCTCAATCGGTTGTCGAAGTTGCGAGATATTATTGAAGAAAAAAAAACACCCTTGTCGCACCATGATCACACGAAGTTGTGTGCTTTCAGAAGCTTGATTTCGAGACCTCAAATTCTAAATCTAAGGTCTCGAAATCAAATTCGTGGAAATTTACTTCCTTTTCGAAAACAAACTATGGCACTTCAGAGGGAGCTGTTTCTCACAACGTTTTATACTATCAACCTGTCCCCATTACTCGTATTTCAAGAAAGGTTTTGAAGTGCCTTGAGCGTCACTGAGTGACCGATATCAGGTTATATAAGAAGCCACTATTATTAGTGAAGACCACTTGTTCATTGTGTCTTGTTATTAACTGAAGCTTGTTGTGGCTTTCAGAGGTGATGTTCCTTTTAAATCTTCACAAAATATTTATGGTTAGACACTACGCTTGATTATTTCTTTGACTGTCCCTCCAGGTAGTCTTTGGCTTCGTTAATCTTGGTTGCTAGGTATGGAGAGCCACCTGCGACAAAAATAAATAAACAAAGAAATTGATTAGTTGAAATGTTGGGTAATGGCGAGAAAAAGGTGGCGACATCGACTCACTACAACTCCAACGTCAACTACCGCCTGGCCACCAAATATAAAATATAAACGTGAAAAAATAAAACCAGTGATTAAAATCATAACCAATCAATTAAATAATATAAAAATCCAACAAAACACTTTGTGAAAAAAAACAGAAAAAAACCCACAAAACATAAATTGATTAAAGCACTAAGTTAAACGCACTCTGGTAATATAAGCAAATCAACAATTTTGCAAAAAAACATCAAAGCTAAAAAGGAAATAGATGGGAAACTATTACAGATTGATCAATATTCAAATTGATAATAAACCACTTTATGCCTAAAGATCAATCGTTCCATATTTTAATCAATATTCATGTTGAATACTCAACTATCCAAATATTCAAATTAAATCGATAGTTGATCACTACATGGCTGAGTGCAATTGTTCCCTGAGATTACAGAGAACAATATTAGTCAACACTAATCAATATTCATATTGAATATTCAAATTTAAAATGAGTCACATGCGTCGATCGTTTTTCCTGCTCACATACACTGATCTCTGTTATAATCAGTAATCCCTGATAGTTTTTTTTTTCTTTCCAGGAAAGATGAGGCCACTTAGCATGAATGGGCGTGTTGTACCTTCTTTCTCACATGGGCGCAACAACCGAGCGTGTCAAGAGTACTCTCTACTTGTTTATTGCATACAAGTACATGTGTTTCCATGCCAGCTCCATATTCCATCTTCCGTCTTTGTTCACCCCACCACTGAGTGGTAAAACACGCCACTTGATGCACGTGGCCTCATCTTCCCTGGGAAAACAAATACGCTAAGAATTTTGTTTTCCGTCGCCTCGCTCCCTCCCCGTCGTCGAGAGAAAGCTTGCTAATATCGTTGCAACAGAGGCAAATATCAGGGCAACACAGGGCATGGACTTTGTGTAATTCCAGTTTAGTAAAGGGAACATAATTTTGAAAACTGGGTCTGGGCGGCTAGTGCGATAATTTTGTAGTCGCGACTATATGAGGTGTTAATATTACTAGTCGCCCTGGCCCAACTAAAACAAGAAAACAACATACCCCTGTCTGGATGGTTTAACAACATAATCCTCCGATGTGCTTCTCTTACTTTAGTTTTAGATGCAGATGGGCTATAAAGAAAAAAAAGACAAAAATGCTTTAAAGGCACTGGACACTATTGGTAAATAACTCAAAATAAATGTTAGCATAAAAACTTACTTGTTAACGATCAATGGGGAGCTGTTGATAGTATAAAACATTGCAAAAAAATTGCCTCCTCTGAAGTAAAGTTGTTTTGGAAGAAAAAATTATTACCCACTAAAATATTTGAATTTGATTTCAAGACCTCAGAATTAGATTTTGAGGTCTCGAAGTGAAGCATCTGAAAGGACACCACTTCGTGTGACAAGGTTTTTTTTTCTTCACTATTCTCTCACAACTTTGACGACCACATGTAGTTTACACTACTCGGACCGAACTCGGCACGAGATGTTTTGACTACAGGTTTTTACAATGTTAGAAAATCGTTTGTGCCATTCAGGATGATCCTGGGCATCATGAACAGCCTGATCACATGTAGGCCGATGGCGTTGAGGTTGTCTAGAAGCTGTGATATGTAGGTGCAGCGGAGGCTTCCACCCTGTCGAAAGGGTTCAGATGGCTGGTTTTGTGGATTTAAGAAGGCAGCGAGAGGCACCTCAGGTCTTCGGAGAGCATGTCCAATTAAAAAAAGACGACTTCTCAGCAGGGTTGTTGTTGGCTGGCAGGTGACCTACACTTGTGTGAATACAAGGCTGTGTTGGACAGCCATACTGGAAAGTGCACACCAATGCTATATAAGCACGAGAGCATGGTAAGACTGAGAAGCGTCGAGATTGGTGGATGAGTAAGGTCAAGTTGGGATGGCCAAGATAGGGCGGTATTGTGGTGGGATAATATTGTAACTTGGGTCTGTATCATACCTTGTTCCTAAAATCAAACTGGCCTCTCTCTTGGACATCTTCAAATCAAATCCACCCTTGTAGTAAGAACTAAATGTCTGCAAGACCAAAATAAGTACATTGTAAAAAACATGATGCAATCAAGCAAAGTGAGTCGTTTGTCAACCCGGGTAATTTTTCTATACATTTGAAAGGAGCCTAAATTCACAAAGTGAAATGAAAATCAAGTTTTCAGCCCCCCCCCCACCAATTTGAATTTGAGAAATGTTAATATTAGAAAAAATTGTCAGATATGTATTCCAATTACAAATAATTCTTCCTGCTTGGACTAAACCGACAAGTTGGCATCATAAAATTTTCTCAATTAAAGGAATGTTACAGAATTGGTAAGAAAACAAATTGTCAAGATCACAGATTTACATAAAACTCTAATGAAAATGATAGTAGAAAACATCCCTTGAAATATATCTGTCTGAAATGTCATATTTGATGAGAAATGAATAAAACTAATTTCGCGTTTGGAGTTGATCGCTCAACGAGTGTTTTTTTCCCATTTTTTAGGGGCACAGATGTCATGCAAAATGTGTAATCGTTTTTTTCACTAATTTCTCATAACCCAGATGGTCAATCGATCTCAAACCCAACCTTCAACAAGTTTGTCAGTTTATGTATATTATGTTGGATTATGGTGCTTACACTCAGCTGCCGGCAACTGTTTTGTTAGCAAAACAAATTTTTTAATGTTCCTTTAGTTTAAGTTTTGAGTGTAATGCATTGGTACTTACGGGCTTCGGAATTTTGTGGGCATTCTGTTGGACAAGTTTTCCAGTTTGCATGGCGAGACGTCCTAGAAAGATTCACATAAAATGAATGATAACATTACATTTGTGGGGGTAAAAAAAAGTGAGCAGTACACAGTTGATACAGTGATGACTGCTTTATATTCCAAAACCCCTATGTTCGGACAACCCTATATTTTGAAATCCAACTCTTTAGTTTTAGCGCATATGGTGATAACACGGATCCCAGAGGTTTCTTACCTACATATGCAGCCCCTGCCAGTCCCAAGCCAGCTAAGATAAGTGTTGACGACTGTGGAAAACAAAGGGAATTGTTCATTTACTTGATATTATCAAAATAAATGTAGGAAGCTATAATATTAAGATCTGTGTAAGTAATTAACATTAGTGGTGAGCTTGGAAAAATCTCATGCATAGCTGGCCTCTGGACTTGGCATCTCTGTACATTAGCTTGCGCGCCCAACACGCGAAGCCAGCTGGCCTTTAACAGCCTCAGCTGTGTCTTAATCCACCGTTTAAACACCCACCACATGACGCTCTCTCGACCAATAGGAATAGCGAAACTGTCTGCGAATTGTAGGTTTTAATCCTCCAATCATGCCAATCAGAAGCTCGAACCGTGTGACAATAAGCCATAGGCCTACGACCTACACACTCCAAGTTATTATAGAATTATTGCCCTCTGCGTATTGTCTGATTGTGAGTGTCAATGCCTTCTGCTCCGCATACGGTCAGTACAAAACATACACTCTCTGTTAAACTTTATGGTACGCGTTTCACTTTCGCATGTGTGTGCAATGCATGGTGAGCCTTGTCATTAAATTAAGTCTGTTTGTTTGTTTATGAAGACGAAATCATTATCACATGCACGCCCGTGGAATACGAAAAAAAAAAACTGCTTTTGCGTCCCATATCCAACTCGGCCTCAGTGGATATCATGGATATGGGAAGCGGAACACTACACACGTGTATATTTTTCTGTATTCCACTTTTGCTTGTGTGATAACTTTTTATTGAATTATTACAAGTGAAGTAATATTAATAAACTTCTACATATAGATGTATATTCAGATATTGATCATGTTGATTGAGAGAATTTTAATTTTTGTTTAGCTAAAAAGGCTAAACACCTATAAAAAAGTATATTATATTTGTTACCGATGACGTAATGTGAATTTTTATGATTGTGAACTGAGAGTGAGACATCAGCATGATGATATTGGTTGTACAACGACTCGACTGTACACACACCATCAATCATGACCAGACATGGCTGCTGGACATTCTGATTCTCATTCTGAAAAACTTTCCGTATGGCGACACCACTTGTTCACTCATTTTTACAAAAAGTGATAGGCCTATCTCATTGAGGAAACTTAGATACCTACTATTCATATTTCACATCGAATGAAAATGTGGTGGCGCCATACGGAAACTATTCCCTCATTCCCATAACCAACGCAACGGTGCCATCCATTTCATTTTCAACTCAATTTCATTTTCAATTTCAATCATTCATTTTTCTATGATGGTTCATTAATGAAAACTGAAACTGCTCTCCAGTCGCCAGCCAGCAAAACGTGCCTAAAATGGAAAGAATTATACCATATAGAGCAAGGGTACTCACCATTTCCAACCTTTACGTAGCCGGTAATGATCGTGATAAACAACTACATGCATGTACTAGTATGAATTCAGCCCTTCATATTACATCAGATTTGTTGATTGATGTGTGTTATAAAATCGTACACCGTGCATGCTGATCTTCAAGGGTATCTGATCGTCTTATAATCTACGTTGAACGATCATCAATTAAAGTCTGGGTGCCAGACAGTTCTGCAGACAACGCAGAAAGCCCGCCCTCTGTCGAGTTATCACGTTTACGTTTCGAGTATGAGGCCGTGTCCGAGTTAGCGGCTACAGCTACGGCAACGGCTAGATTTACACGTCATCACGCGTTGAGGTATAGGACGTCCCTAGCAACACCCTTAGCAACAGCCGTAGCCATAGCCATAGCCGCAAATTCGGATTCGGCCTGAGGCCGTGTCTGAAACGGCGACTTCGGCTACAGCTACGGTTTTTTTTTTTTTTACATTTTTTACAAAGGCTCAATATTAATCAGCAAACACTTTTTTTGCACACACGTTTTAAATGACACTATTATCAACAAGAAAGGCACTTGACACTATTGGTAGGATTACGAAAAGTAGTTGTTTGCATAAAAACGTAATTGGTACACGAGCAACTAGAGATGTTGATAGTATACATTAGTGACATTGTAAGATTTCTGAAGTAAAGTATCTGTTTGAAGAAGTAATCAATTCTCACTAAAATACTGAGGTCTCATATTCAATTAACAGCTGTCAATTATTAGGGACCTGAAATCACACAACCCCTTGACAAGGGTGTGTTTTTTCTTCCAGTATTCTCCGTCGAAACTTCGGTTTACGACCATTTTGAGCTCCGGTTTTCACAGGTTTGTTGTTTTTAGGCATGAGTTGAGATGACATCAAAATAATTTAATATGAGATTTCAGAGTCGGAGGTCCCCGGTTTGATTCTGCGGCCGGGTTGTCAATTTGATGTTTTTGATAATTTATTTGTTTTGAAAATTGATGGGGCACGAAAAATGATGCTCATTCAGAATTTTCAAAAGTTTTACTTTGAATCAAACGGTTGGTGCCGCGAAAGACGCTCAATTATTGGAGGAGTCAGAGGTCAGGAATTCCGCTTCCGAAGCTTCAATGTCAAAAAAATGTTTGTATAATAGAGGATGGAAACTTATCAGTCGGATTTTTGTGCCCCTCAATAATATTGGCAAAAATTGGAAGATTATCTCCGATCCTTGGAGCGGGCCAATGTAGGCGGACCCAAATCTTAAAGGAACACGTTGCCTTGGATCGGTCGAGTTGGTCTTTGAAAAGCGTTTGAAACCGTTTTTAATAAAATGCATATAATTATGGGTAGAAAGATGTTGTAAAAGTAGAATACAATGATCCAAACATGCCTCGAATTTGCACGGTTTTCCTTTTACCTCGTCGACTAACACGGTCGGCCATTTATATTGGAGTCAAGTTTTTGACTCCCATAAATGGCCGACCGTGTTAGTTCGCACAGTAAAAGGAAAACCACGCAATTTCGAAGCAAACTTGTGTGGATCATTGTATTCTACTTTTAAAACATCTTTCCAACCATAATGCATTCTATAAAAAACGGTTACAATAGCTTTTTAAAGACCAACTCGTCCGATCCAAGGCAACGTGTTCCTCATTTAAGTCACTAATTTTGTTTGTGTATTATTTTCCCACAGCTCCTTCACGTAAGGGTAAAAGCTTCTACGGTAGGAGTGTGGACAATACCAAAACACTGAAATAACCAGCATTATTGGACAAAATCGGAAGGTGATCTTCTCTAAGGAGTTTGACGAGAAAAATACACCTAGACCCATGGCATGGAGGTAGAGACCCAAACCTTTATAGTCAAAATAATGCATTAACCTATGTTTTTAACAATTACTTGACATAATGACACTAGGTCTAACGCTGAATAACCCCCAAGTGGCCAAAATCGGAAGATGATCTTCGCTAAACTTCGAGTTGGCCACTGAACGTAGAACCAAAACCTTTGCCCAAAATAATATTATTCACTATTTTGTTTGTTGCGTTATGTATTTTGTCCCAATTCCTCGTGACTATAGACTCTTATGCTGAAGAAGCCATCAATTGGGAATAATCGGAAGATCATCTTCTCGACAAGGCTTTTTATGAGGCCAGTACTATATCCCCAAAACATAACCTGGGAGTAGTCAACATTTATCAGCCTATAGTGTGGGATACGGACACAAAAGTCCTTCACATTTTTCAAAAACCAAATCTCCACTCCCTTTGGATTCTTGGGTAGGCCCCTGATGATAGGGTTCCTTTCTCTTCACTCTGATCCCATTTAATGTCCAGTCGGAATCAAAAGCCGGTTGCTTTGTACACCTCCTTGAAAAGGTCTGAAAAGGATGTTTAAACCCTATCTTTGCAATCAGCCATGCATGCAGGAATTTGTCCTCCCCACAACTAAAATCTTAACCCTAGTCCTTGCTCCTTGTTCATCTCCTTTCACAGAAATCCAAGTCAAACTATAATAGAGATAACTATAGGATCGGGCAAACAGAACCACTTACCTTCACCACACCAGGAACGGGAGGACATTTTTTCGTCTTCGGATTTTCGGATATTTAGGTAAAGATGATTTGGATTGACGTGATTCGTATGAAATGGCGAGAGTCGATACACGGGCTGTTACAGGCCAGGGATGGAACACAGCGAGTCTCTTTAACTGGATACCCAACCGAACTCTTCGATGGAAACCCAAAACGTAAGAAACTCATACTTTATTTTTTTGCATTTTTGTTTACAAGGCCAGAGGACGACCACAACCTCGTCGAAACACCGAGTTGAAGCGAAAAGAAAACTTTTGGGGAGGTTCCTGCATGCTGAATTGTTTTCTGTTTTACAATAAATTGGGCCCAGATTTGTTTTTCTGTTGGGATGTTGTTGTTGTGGTTGCTGCTTCTGCTGCTGTTGTTGTTTGTTGTACTGTGTTTGCTTTGTTGTTGGTGTTGTTTGTTTGTCTGTTTTGGGGGGATGTTTGTTTGTTTATTTTGTTTTGTTGTTGGGCTTTTTTGGCGGGGGGGGGGGGGGGCTGCCTTCTTTCCAGTATTGTAGTGTTATGTTAACACCTTTGAATGTGTTTTGTTTTTAAGTCGTATAGGCCTCTTAGCGCTCCTTTACTATGACAGTGTGTAATGTTTTTTGTTTTTGTTTGTTTGCTTACTTTTTGTACCCACATCTAGATTCGCCCCGTAGTGAGCAGCAAGAACAAGAACTGGTGTGGAACCTGCACCCGTCCACCAGAAAGCTACACATCGCCTTCCACTCGTTGCTGTACAACTTCTACAACCACAAGGACCTGGCCTTACCTTTAGATCTACAGGAGCGCATTGCTGCAATGGAAGAATCCCAGCAGCACGGGGCATCCACGTCCCGGGCAACAACGCCGCAGACCTACAGTGGTCTTAGACCGAAGCCAACCCTAGCTGCACAGGCACGCCATCTCAAGCTCAGCCAGCTACTCCATGTGTTGGATAAGCTAATCGTCGTGCAAGAGAAGATGTTCAAACGGCTGGAGAAGCAGACTAACTTGTCGGAATGGGTCCAAGATAGCCTCAAACGACTGTTTGAAGTCCTGGAAAATGTGAGTTTGTTTGCGTTTCCCCTCACCCCCCCCCCCCCCCACAACCTCCACTGTGGGTGTAAATTTATAAGTAGCATGTGTACATGGGTTTTTAATTACTTTGATTGCGTGGGTTTTCCGATATTAATCTGGGTTTTTCCTCCAACAAATAATGCTGACATTTCTTAATATTGTCATCTCGTTTGGCCATATTTAATAAGAGCGTTGAGATATAAAAAACCAAAACCTATGACAATGAATTTTGTCAATAACATTTTTCAGGAATGCGACACCATCGTCGGCATCTCAGTTAAATTCTCCACGGCGAAGGAAGACCGCTTCCAGATGGAACAAGACATCAACCAGATCACGGATGCCTTCCAGCGAATCCTATCAGGTTTCCTGGACGTCATCCAATCTTGGACGGACGTGGTCGGCAACGTACGCGGTGCCGATGTAGCCCCTCCGGGCGGGGAGGACCCCTGGCCGGACCAGACTACCATCGAGAAACTCCGTGAGGGTCTTCCGGATGGGTACGAGGTGGATTATGACTTCATGGAGGCCGTCTTGAAGGAGGCTGAAGATGAGGAGAAGTGGTTGGAGAATGGATATTCCGATGGTGATGAAACGAGCTCCGGTTGTTCCGACCAGGAGGAGGAGGAGGAGCAAGCATCCTCCTCGAGACCAACCGTTGATGCGGAGATCCACCATGAGGAGGAAGGTATCATGCAAACAGAACGGGATGACCAGCCCATGTTGGAGAAGAAAACAGCAGAGGAAATCAAGTCGATGAATAATAATGGATCTTTCAAGAAGTCTGCCCGTAATGATGGATACCAAGTATTGGCATAGTGTGCGATGGCCCACTGTCCCTTGGGCTGACCCATGCCCACTTACAAAATTTCAAATTTTGCAACAAAAAGAAGGCATATTTTTGTACAGACCTTCGTGGTTTTTGGAGGCAAAGCATATTATAACATTAGTTTTGGGAACTGCAAGCTGAATATTGTGTTTATCCTATTAAGGCATGAAAGATTATGGATCGATAATACCTAAATTATAGACAGTGGACACTATTGGTAATAATTGTCAAAGACTAGCCTTCACAGTTGGTGTATCTCAACATATGCATAAAAAACAAATCTGTGAAAATTTAAGCTGAATCGGCCATCGGAATTGCGAGATAATAATTACGAAAGAAAAAACACCCCTGTCACACGAAGTTGTGTGCGTTTAGATGGTTGATTACGAGACCTGAGGTCTCAAAATCAAATTCGTGAAAAACTACTTCTTTCTCGAAAACTACTCCACTTCAGAGAGAGCCATTTCTCACATAGTTAATACTACCAACCTCTCCCCATTACTCGTTACCAAAGAAGGTTTTATGCTAATAATTATTTTGAGTAATTACCAATACTGTCCACTGCCTTTAAGGGCGGAAGGCGGAAGGTGTGTTATTACGAAGGAAGAAACCGTAATTTGTATATCAAAATGCGAAATGTTTCACGCATGGTATCACACGAATGAATACATGTACCAACAATTCTGCAACATAGTTGGGGTTATTTTTATCCCCTTAAATGCTGTAATAATGTGTTCTCGCTTGGGTATATTTCTGTGACAAAAAAATGGTGTCAACTATTTTAAACCCCGATTGTTACAGATACGACTGTTTCGGGCTATCTGGTAGAATCTATATAAATAAAATTATTGGGATTTTTATGAGTTTTTAAGGGTGTATCATATAACCATATTTAATTCGGTGATATTTTACATTAATGATAGTGGTTTTGTAACTGTTTTTTTTTTACAACTAGAATTTAAAAATGTATGACTATATAACAGTACCAGTAACACGA
This sequence comes from Asterias amurensis, assembly GCF_032118995.1. Taxonomy (NCBI): domain Eukaryota; kingdom Metazoa; phylum Echinodermata; class Asteroidea; order Forcipulatida; family Asteriidae; genus Asterias; species Asterias amurensis. The sequence goes on along the minus strand of NC_092659.1, from coordinate 6,349,225 downwards.
TTTACCAATCGTACCAACATTAATTTTGACAATACACATGTAGTTGATTTTTAAAAGATAACTTATTGGGTATACTTATAATTATTAATCTGCTTTTCTTATAATTACTGAAATTTATATATGTAGTTTACTTTTAATTAAAAAATGAAACAAAAGTCTTTGGCCTGTAAGTAATTTGGTCGAGACGGACGGTAACTAACACAAATGCCTAGTACATGTACATGTACATGAGACTTTTGTTCTAATATTGTAAGACCAAAATCGGTATTTTATTTTTAAGATTGTAGGGGGAAAAATATTTAAAAAACGTGTATTTAAAGGGACTGGACATTATATATTGTAACTACTCAAAATAACTGTTGTTATCTTAATACTTATACTTCTTAGCGACCAATGGAGAGATGTTCGTTAAAACATTGTGTAACACGGCTCCCTCTGAAGTAAAGTAATTTTCGAGAAAAGAAATTTGCACTAATGTTTGAATTTGATGTATGCATTTTGACGATACAAGTATCTGCAAACAGTCATAAAATATTATCACAATCGGAAATCACAGTCAGAGATCACTATAATGATTTGGGGTTAACATAATTGACAAAATGACTTGAGCGGGATTTGAACCTATACGATCCTCAGTTGCAGTGGAAGTGAGTGATCTAGGCCCTATAACGCGTCTCTTAATACTTATGCATGACGTCATAATTCTTACCCAAAATGAGGCTATTGGCGCACGTTCCCCATCACTTGCAGTGGCTGCGCCCATCGCCTCGTTTTGAGTTAGCATTTTGACGTACCTCATGCAAAAATATAAAGAGAGGCGTATGGGCTTCATTCAATTGTGCCATATAAAAAGCTACAAGCTATCATAGATCACAAGAAAGTGGCAGTCAGTGGATAATAATTAACAAGTATTGATAGACGGCCATTTTAAACTTTGAAATAGGCCTGCAACAAAACACTACTATGTTCAGTCAAATTGTCAGGGGTAGGCCTAGACTAGATTTCAAGTCTGAGACTGGCAGAGTTCCCAGCAGAGTACATGTAATTGCTAACACGCTCTCGTGTAGGCTATAGTTAAGGAGTTATATCCACAAAAAGAGGGCGCTGTTTCAGCAGCTATCGGGCTGGCAGGGAAAACTGTCACGGCGGAAGACTGAAACCGCCACACCTGGCCGGCCAGACCGGACGACCAAAAATTCAAGTCCAGGGTATGGCCATGCAGCTTCACCAGTTTGTGTGATACATGTACAAAGAAATAACAATCAAAGTTGAAAGTTTAAGTTTTGTTTGTGGTCCAGACCAATACAAAATTGGTATTAATTTTATTTTCTTAAAAAAAAGCGTTTCAGCCAACTTCCCCAATCAAAAGGCATTTAAAGGCAGTGATTGGTATTACTCATAAAATATAATTATTAGCATAAACCCTTTCTTGGTATAAACGAGTATGGGGAGAGGTTGATGTTATAAAACATTGTGAGAGTACTTTAGCTTTCGAGAAAGAAGTAATTTTCCACGAATATGATTTTGAGACCTCAGATTTTGAATTTGAGGTCTCGAAATCAAGCATCTAAAACACAACTTTGTGTGACAAGGGTGTTTCTTTTTTTAATTATTATCTCGCAACTTCGACGACCGATATTGAGCATAGATTTTCATTTTGTTTTTTAATTTGTTATTTTTTTTATATGCATATAAAAATGTTGAGATACACTAACTGTGAAGGCTAGTCTTTGACAATTTTTATCAATAGTGTACAGGGTTTGTACTCTGCATGACAGCATAGCCAACTTGGGGGCGTAGTGAGTGTAGGGACGGGTGGGGGGGCACATGTCTCCCACTTTTTAGACTGCATGGGAGAGTATAACATCAATGTTCCCCTCACTTAAAATTACACACCATGTTCTTGTTTTTATTACAAATTTTTGTGAAAAAAAGGAAAAGCGAGTTTACAAACTGAGTGAAGTTCTCTTCTTTTTTGTGTCCCCTCACCACGCGCAGATTTTAATCTAGACATAAAAAATGAACGCCAAAATCACGTTGTGAGTCGTTTACATGCAGTTGCAGTACGATCCCTCCACCCACCTATGCCCAATTTCATAGAGCTGCTTATAAACACAAAATTTTGCTTAAGCAAAAAAATCCTTGCTTAGTTAAATCATGGAGGAATAAGATCTAAATTATTCATCCATGGTTAAATCAGATTACCGGTCAAGGCTCCCTTCAATTGTTATGCTAAGCAACAGCTAAATACCAGTCACAAGCAATGTATAATGGCAAGAAATTTTTGACACTGAGTAACATAAAGCGAGCTATTTGCTTAAAAAGCAGCTCTCTGAGATTGGCCCCAGGCCCGTGTGCGCTCTTTTGCAAAGTGTGTTACATTTTTGTTACAATCGTATTATACATTACAAAGGTAGTAAAATCAATTCAAAGAAAATAAAGAGCAGTTTTGGGCCAGGACCATTTGGTTTGAGGAAGATTTTCACAGGTGGTGAAATTCAATCGGAAACTGTGTAGTATAGTTTTATTGAGCTTAAGGATGCTATGTGGTTAGAATTAATACGGGACAAGTGTAACATAGAAAAGGTATTTGGTATAAATGTGGGTGCAAATAATTAATGAAAGATGTAATTTTTTTTTGCACCAGCTTCTCATCTCAGTAGCGACCGCGCGTCTGGTCAATATGGTTTCAAACACAAAGCCATTCACAAAATTGTTACCACCGTCGGCAGTTGGCAAGATAACACGGAGGCCATGTCGAAACAAAACAATGTTGCTTGAGACAAAAAAAGTCCGAGTAGCCTCGGTGAAGAAGTTTGTCGTGAGTGGATCATCCCACTGCCACGGCCCCCTCAACCAAAACCAACTTCCAACCCCGTCCCTTCCCACCGTGTATGTAGACCCCACCCCTCCAGAAAACAAAAGAATACGCGTTTTTGACTCTCTTCTCGGGGTTTCTGAACCATGGCGGATTTACAATGCCATTGCGTGCTCAACAACCTGCATGCATTGTACACTGCATAACATGACATAACTCAAGTCTACATTGTACGTAATATTGTACAATGCACAGCCAACAAACATGATGAGGTTCTGTCAATTAAAGCCATTAATTGGACCCTTTCGGTACAGAAAAAAAAAAGTTCACAGATTTACAAATAATTTACAGGGTTTACAGAAGGTAATGGTGAAAGACTTCTCTTGAAATATTAGTCCATGAAATGCTTTACTTTTTGAGAAAACGGTAAAACAATATAAATTCTCGTTAACGAGAATTACGGATTTGTTATAAAGACACGGCGAAACCAGGAGTGGGTTTTCCCGTTATTTTCTCCCGACTCCGATGTCCGATTGAGCCTAAATTTCCACAGGATTGTTATTTTATATATAAGTTGTGATACACGAAGTGTGGGACTTGGACAATACTGTAAACCGAAAGTGTATAATGGCTTTAATGAATTATGAGGTGGCGCATAGCACTGAGACAGGAGGCCAGTGACCCCGGCCGAGGATAGAACATGGCTGATTAGTGATTATATTTTACACACAGTACTATCCCACCAGGCCCGATTTGAGGCCATGGCTTTTCTCCTGCTTGGAATGGCACTTGAATTCGTGCCCTTCAAAACTGCCGCAAGCTCATAATATTTTCTCGTTGAAAGTGCCCTTTAAATTGTTATCGTTGCATAATAGATCATGGATCATGATCATGAGATATCCATACGTAGATAAAAGTGCCCTTAGAAAATTGGCATAAAAAGATCATATCCCGGCCGTCTGCTGCATGATATCATAACATGTACTGAGCCTGGAAATTCCCAACTATCATATTTTTCGGTCACTATTTACGCTGTGAAGGGACATTATTTAATAATTCTAAACAAGCCCTCGAATCAGCTGCATACAGTAGGCCTACTGTACTAACCAAAATTGAAAAACATGAAGTGTATGACATCGTTTTCTCCCTCACACTTACATAATGACCATGCAGTCAAAGTGCGGGGAGTCGAAAACTTACGTCAAGTTACTCTGCATCAAAATGCCCGTTGAGAACCACTGAACACTCGCATGCACAAAACGTACGGCAAGGTCAGTAGTACACGATTCCTGGTTTTTACAGCAGAAACAAATTGACATTTAGATGCCCTTTCGTCGTGTGTCGATGACACCGACCAGCAAGTTTTTCGTTTCGCGGTGTACAAACAACAGAAACAAGCTTCAAAACTGTTGTGGTTAACCCAAAAGTCGCTGATTGAAAAATCAGCTAGGTTAGGGTTAGGAATATGGAGGTCGGTCCGTCTTCAACGACGAGTCGCTACCATCTGACCGTTCTAAAAAATAACCCCATGGCGTGGTGTAAATAAAACAGCTCCGCCAGTGGCTAGCTGTGCCCATGGATCTGTTTAGTCTGGTTCCTAGACCCAAAAATCTCCAAAATAGCCTCTGTCGGATTTGGTTAGGGGACCAGACTAGGATCTGCTCGCACCAGCTAGTCTGAACATTCGACGTCATACTAAGGTTGTCCTTGCGGATAAAGACAGGGGCCCAGTCTATTTACACGCCGGAAGAACAATAGACTTATAAACAAGTCGTTAACTCTCTTAACAATTACCGTCTTCACTTCAAGACTAGGCGGGGACGGACTGCCTGCAAGTTTACCTACACAAACAAATATAAAATATAAAAAAAACAACTGTCAACCGATATAATACTGTCAACTGCTGTCTGTATTTTGAGGATCCGATTTTGATTGCCTGAATGCCTGGTGTGGTAGTAGTGTGACTGGTGAGTGTAGTTTGTGTGGGTTTTTAGATTTAGAATGTTAATGTTTGTGTTTAACTTTAAATTAAAGTTTAATAGTATCCCTATATTAGGATTCATCTGGGAAAAAATTGGAAAGAAGCTAATTTCAACTGATAATGGTAGGTATGGGTGTCAGTTACCACCAAAAAAAAGTAAGGACCAATTGGAGTTGGGGAATTCGTTTCCCCGGGGGGTAATTAAAACCTGGGGGTTAATTACCCCCAAATTTACCCAAAGTATGTTGTGTTTGGTATCAAATGAAAGGAAATTTAATTTTAAACCAAGTATGTGATGTTCATTTTGTTGTTTTATCATCCTGTGAAAAGTTACACTTGATTTAAGATTAGGTGCTTGCTAACACAGGATCAACAAGGTCATTACACACATTCTAATGTAAAAACCTTAAAACTATTATTTTACATTACTTTGTATCTATCAAAGTGTACCACACTGTTTGAGGGTTCAAATTAACTTGGTTCAAGACATTTTAAGTGGATACTACTGGTACTGACAAGCCAAACGTTACAGAAAGCTCATTAAGACCCTAAACACATTAAAGGGCCACCACGGCTTGAATAGCAAAGTTCCTATACATTGCTCATTTTTCAGTGTCTGTAATATCGGCTCCATTGGAGCAATGTCCACAGCACACTCCACATGCAGCCTCTTTCAAGGGGCCCAACTATGGAGGTTTTGAGATACTGCCATACCCTAACTTGGAGGTGAACACGAAGGGAGTGTTGTGCTGTGTAGCATTTGGTGCTGGTGGTAGGCGATCAGGATCTATTTTTCCCTTGGCTGCTTGCTTTTGGAACCTTTAATAGTATGTTGTGTTTGGTTTCAAATAAATATAAATTTAACTTGAAACTTAACAAGTGTTGTTAAACCTGCAAGTTAACTATCATCCTTATTCTTCACACCATGCAAAGCTTCAAAAAAACGTTTACTTGGGATCTTGTAACAACTCTTCCAGAACGTTGGAGCCGTGATTTGGGTAAGAATGGGTCCCTTGTTACCAACACTGGAACCAACAGGGGCGATGGCAACCTGTTGGTAGCTGAAATTCTATCTCAACAAAGCCATCATAAGGAAGAGTTGAATTATTTGCTGCCGTTATCATCAGAGTACTGTTCTCTAGCAAATCAGTCACTGGTTGAACATGTTCTGGTTATAAGCCATGATGTAGACACTTTTAGGGAAACCTGGTCACCAGTATCCCACAAAGCCTAGGACTTAGGTTGGTCTTCTTCCTAGATTACACCGGATGGTGCACTTCGGGCCAACTAAGTTGGTCAGTTTCGAACCTTGTGGTAGTTGCTGAGCTGACATTGCCATGAGGGCAGCACTCTCTGAGACATCACATATAGATGTTTTGGTTAATTGGGTTGGTTTTGAGGACATTGGACTTCTTGAGATTGATTGGGTGTCAGGACGGCTACTCATCCCCTCCGTTCGCCACGTTGCCGTCTCCTGCCTGCTGGGGTGGTTGTCGCTGTTTGCAGCCTCTCCTGAAGTGCTTAGAGCTACCACAGGTGAAGCAGTGGTCATATTCATGTCATTTACTGGCTTGTCGTTACAGCCCCATTCATGAGAGGGCAGTGTTTTTGGAGCATTTGGGCCTCTCTGCTGTTTTGGTTAAGGTGGAAGCTTTGAGAGCAGCCAAGCAAGCTTGAGTTTGTTTGAGCTGCTTCATCAGGTTGGTCTTGATGGCACTCACCTCCTGCACTCTCACAACTTGCGTGTTCTTCTTCTGCTCGGCTAAACCAACAACATGTATCTCTCTACCCTCAGCAATTTTGAGATGCTGGAACAAGGTTTCATTGTGACCCGATTCACCATACTGGCTGATAATGCGAAACTCCTTCTTCAGTAAACCGCCCATTTGATTTACCGGTATGGTGGCCCTTGAGCTGCTAGTGTGTCTGTTGGGGCATCTTGGGTCGCTGTTGTGGCACGAGCTTGCTTCTGACACTGTACAAAAAAAAACGTAAAATTTACGGTTCTTTACCTGGCGCCCTATGCTGCCAGGTAAAGCACCGTAAATTTTACTGTGGAGGTTTTGTAAACTACCCCTTCAAGGCACAATTTACAAAACTTCCACGTAAAGTTTACGGTGATTGAACAAGCACCCTAGCTTCTTTTTTTACAGTGAAGGGATTTTTGACTGACGTCCCTGGTGTCACATGCTTTTGAGAAAGCTATCAAGATCTTCAAATCTTTCTGACTTTTATCTTCAGACGCCTCTATCCTATCGATGTTGAGATGTCGGGTTACGAGGGGAGTGCTTTCTTGGGTAGGGGTTGTCTGGTCCACTCCAACTGTCGGCATACCTGCTGTGGTTCTTCCTTCACGGAACCGATCTGGCCAGCAACAACTCTGAAGATCCTCAAAATGATTTATTTTCTTAGAAAAGCCATGCAAAAAATGTCTTCATCCACTTTAAACTCTCTCTCCAGCTTCTCTAACTGCCTCCGGATGTTAACTACCGCATACTACCATGGAGGTGCCTTCATGATACTAGTGGGACGTTCTTCGAAGATAGCTATGTAACAATGCATTGACATGCACTGACCACATTACGTCCTGACAAGGTTGCCAAAAGCAAGCTGCCAAGGAAAAAATAGATCCTGATCGTTTACCACCAACACCAAATGCAACAGCACAACACTCCCTTCGTGAACACATCCAAGTTGTGATGTTGAAGTATCTCAAAACCTCTCTTTGAGCCCCTTTGAAGAGGCTGGAAGTTTGATACCAACAATAAATTGGGACTCAAGATGCTTGTCAGAGTATCACCCCAGAAATCTTTTAACAACAATTTGCTGCAACTGCAAGGAAGGGGAGATGCAGTACCAAACCATGAAATGTACCAGCATAAAAGCTGGCATGTCATGTGTGTTTGCATGTAGGGTGTGCTGCGGACATTTTGATGTTACAGACACTGAATAACTGAGCGATGTAGAGGAAACTGCCATTCAAGCCGTTTGGACCAAAATGTGTGTAAAAAGGGTCTTTAATGAGCTTTCTCTCATATTTGGCTTGTCAGTACCGGTAGTATCCACTTAAAATGTCTTGAACCAAGTTAATTTGAACCCTCAAACAGTGTGGTACACTTTGATCAACACAAAGTAATGTAAAATAATAGTTTTAAGGTTTTAACATTAGAATGTGTTTTAATGACCTTGTTGATCCTGTGTTAGCAAGCACCTCATCTTAAATCAAGTGTAACTTTTCACAGGATGATAAAATGACAAAATGAACATCACATACTGGGTTTAAAATTAAATTTCCTTTCATTTGATACCAAACACAACATACTTTGGGTAAATTTTGGGTAATTAACCCCCGGGTTTTAATTACCCCCCGGGGAAACGATTTCCCCAACCCTAATTGGTCCTTACTTTTTTTTGGTGGTAACTGACACCCATACCTACCATTATCAGTTGAAATCAGCTTCTTTCCAATTTTTTCCCAGATTTGCTGCAATTATTGCTAATTTTGGGTTACTATAAAGGAACACGTTGCCTTGGATCGGTCGAGTTGGCCTTTGAAAAGCATTTGTTATAATATGTGTATAGGTAGAAAGATGCTGTAAAAGTAGAATACAATGATCCACACAAACATGCCTCGAAATTGTACGGTTTTCCTTTTACCTCGTCGACTAACACAGTGGGCCATTTATGGGAGTCAAATTGTTGACTCCCATAAATGGCCGACCGTGTTAGTTCGCACGGTACAAGGAAAACCACGCAATTTCGAGGCAAACTTGTGTGGATCATTGTATTCTACTTTAAAAAAATCTTTCCAACCATATGCATTTTAAAACAAACGGTTAAAAACGCTTTGTTATAGACCAACTCGTCCGATCCAAGGCAACGTGTTCCTTTAAAGGAACACAGCCTTGCCCTTGGATCGGTCGAGTTGGTCTTTGAAAAGCGTTTGTAACCGTTTTTTATAAAATGCATATGGGTAGAAAGATGTTGCAAAAGTAGAATACAATGATCCACACAAACATGCCTCGAAATTGCGTGGTTTTCCTTTTACCTCGTCGACTAACACGTCGGCCATTTATGGGGGTCAAAATTTTGACTCCCATAAATGGCCGACCGTGTTAGTTCGCACAGTAGAAGGAAAACCACGCAATTTCGAGGCAAACTTGTGTGGATCATTGTATTCTACTTTTAAAACATCTTTCCAACCATATGCATTATATAAAAAACGGTTACAAACGCTTTTGTTTTGACCAACTCGTCCGATCCAAGGCAACGTGTTCCTTTAATTAAAATAAAATAAAATGTAGTTTTGGAAAAATAAATTTGGTTATGATCTTCCTTGTCATGTCTTGTTTGGAATGTCGGTCATCTCGCCACCTGACAAGCTCACCACCAACAAAGTCGCTCCCTGCAAAGTCGCCCCCTACCCGGCTCGCCCCGGGTTGAAACAAAGTCACCCCCTGGCAATCTCGCCCCCAAACAATGTCGCCCCCTAGTAAAGTCGCCCCCTGACAATGTCGCCCCAGCCAATGTCCCCCCCTAGCAAAGTCGCCCCCAGATGTTGTTCGGAAAATAATAAAGGCTACAATAATTATGGTAAAAAAATATAGTTAAAACATTTTCAGAAAAATTTCCATCTGAAGTAATGTGCTTGTGGAAGATCTAACCCTAACCCTAACCCTAACCCTAACCCTAAACCCTAACCCTAACCCTAACCTTAACCCTAACCCTTAATTATTTTCTGGGGGCGACTTTGCTAGGGGGCAACATTGGCTGGGGGAGACATTGTCAGGGTGCGACTTTGCTAGGGGGGCGACATTGTTTGGGGGCGCTTTGTTTAGGGGGCGACTTTGTAACAACTCGGGGCGAGCCAGTTAGGGGGCGACTTTGCAGGGGGCTACTTTGTTGGTGGCGAGCTTGCAAGGTGGCGAGATGACCAGCCCCCCTTGTTTGTTTGTTTGAAAGACCTTCACATGGGAACTCGGCATACTCCCACAAGGGATGTAATAATATAAACACCAAGCTCAGAAGATGGCAACAGCCAATAAAAAAACAAAAATGTGATTCACTATTTAACTTGACGACAATATTTGTTCTAGTCGATGTGAAATCATCAGATTCAGCTAAATCAGATTTTTCAGAGTCTTGAGAGCCAGGCCCAGACCAGAGGTTAGCTTGGGATGGATGGTTTTACTAAATCTAACTTCTAGCTACACCTCCAATCAATTTTAGAACACTATAAAAACTCTCTGGTTGTGTTCATTGCAGTTGCATCATCAAAGTACACGTTTTTTCTGGTGAGTCTCTACTCTAGTCTACGGCACGCTACATAAACATCTCTCAACTGAATTATTATGGCCAGAAGGACCAGCGTCGTAATTGTTGGTGCTGGTATGGCCGGTCTTGCTGCAGCTGTGGAGCTGATGAAAGTCAAAGTATTTGACATCATCATCTTAGAAGCGACCAACCGTGCAGGAGGGCGAATTCACACTTCTGAATTAGGTAATTGTGGGATCATTACACTTAAAGGCAGTGGACTATTGGTAATTGTCAAAGACCAGTCTTCTTACTTGGTGTATCTTAAGGTATGCATAAAATATTAAACCTGTGAAAATTTGAGCTCACTTAGTCGTCGAAGTTGCGAGATATTAGTGAAAGAAAAAACACCCTTGTCACACAGAGTTGTGTGCTTTCAGATGCTTGATTTTGAGACCTCAAATTCTAAATCTGAGGTCTTGAAATACAAATTTTGCAATACATTGATGCCTAAATAAAAATGAATAACGCACCAAAACTGAAACTCCAAACGCGAAGTTAGATTATTTGTTTCTCATCAAGTACAACATTTCAGACAAAAATATTTCAAGGGATGTTTTCAACTATCATCATCGTTAGACCGTGTAAGTTTTATGTTCTGTTTTCTTCACGATTTTTGTTTCTTACCAATTCTGTCATGTTCGTTTAAGAACTAGTTATTATTATTGAGCAGGTTGTTGTAATAACTGACACCTCATGCATGATGTTTTTGCAGGTTCTGAGGTTGTTGAATTGGGTGCTAATTGGATACACGGTGAAGACAACAATCCTATTCACAAACTAGCTAAGGAAAATGGATTACTCAAGGTAAAGAATCATTGAATAAAAGCAAAGGAACAGGTCTTATAGTGTGATTACTACTTTCTTTTGAGTCGTGGGAGGAGTGTTGGCTGCATAAAATAAATCACTTGTGAAAATTTGGACTCAATTGGGCGTCAAAGTTGCAACAGAATAATGGAAGAAAAAACACCCTCCTTGTCGCACAAGTTTTGAGTGCTTATAGCTTAGATGTCTTGAATTCGAAACCTCATCTGAGGTAATTCATTCAATACAAATATTTTAATCAGAAATTACGTCTTTCTAAAAAACTACTTTACTTCAGAGGGAGCCGTTTCTCACAATACTTTATACTATCAACAGCCCTACGTTGCATTTTACCGAGTAAGTTTTTAACAATTATTTTGAGGAGTAATTACCAATGACTCCAGTGCCTTTAAGTTGGCCCTGTTGCTAGTGGCCAGAGAAAAGAAAAGGTAACTACTGGTCAGCCCGGCTAATAACTGAAAAGGTAATTGGCAACATCTGCCCTGGTTGTGTAATAAGTATTAGTTGTAAAATTGTTAAAAACACTGGACACTATTGTTAATTGTCAAAGACCAGGGGTGGATTTCATAAAGGTAATGTAGTCCTAACTTAGGACTAGTCCTAGGCAATGCTAGGAGATAGGACCAGTCTCAAGTTAGGATGAGTTACTGGTCCTAACTTAGGACTGGTCCTATCTCTAAGCATTGCCTAGGACTAGTCCTAAGTTAGGACTACCTTTGTGAAACCCACCCCTGTCCTCTCACTTGGTGTATCTCAACATATAATGCATGATAACAACCTGTGAAAATTTGAGCTCAATTGGTTGTTGAAGTTGTGAGACAACAATGAAATAATAAAAACCCTTGACACGTTTCGAGATCTCAAAATCAAATTCTAAGGTCTCACAATGTTTTATACAACCAACAGCTCTCCATTGCATGTTACCGAGTGAGTTTCTAACAAATATTGTGGAGTAATTACCAATAGTATCCAGTGCCTTTAGGTTGGCCCTACGTATATTGCTGGTGGACCATTGAAAAGACAAGCTAATAACTGGTTGTGCTGGATAGTAACTGAAAAAGCTAAGGACAAACTCTTTACTGTGATGTGTTTTTTAGCTATATAATTGTTAAATTGTTAATCCTCTAGGAGTCAAGAGAGAGCAGCAGCAGCTGTTCTAGAATTAGTAAAGACAACTCGTCTACCAATTGTAGTACTGATTGGACTAAAACAGCCGCTGATAAAGGCATCTTTATACTAGAGAATGGGACCGTTGTCCCACCTGAAATCGTCAAAAAAGGTTGTATGTGGTATGACAATCAATGCGAAAGCAGCACGGACAGCGGAAACCACAATGGCTGCTCCAATGTGAGTGAATACATCAAGAAGAGCTTGGAGACTAACATGGCCGAAGAAGGTATCACAGACGAACGGGTGAAACATCTGCATCGGAGACTGTCCAAATGGTGTTTGATGCAAGAGTGCCTGGACATGGCGTGTGAAAGCTGCAAAGATATTTCATTAGCGCATTTCAACGATTTTAAACCCTGTCAGGGAGAATACTACACTTGCCTCGGGGAAAAGGGTTTCCAAGGAATTGTGGATGTGTTCTTGAACCAACTTCCTGGTGATGCTATTCGGTATTGCCAACCAGTGGACCAAATACTATGGACACACAAACCAAGTGCAGGCACTACAGCAAATGGAAAACCACGCGCAGTGGTTCGTGTCAAAGGTCAACCAGACATCCTAGCTGATCATGTGATCATTACATCATCAGTAGGATACCTCAAGGAGAACCACCTGAGTATGTTTCAGCCAGCGTTACCGGCGGACAAGCAGCGAGCGATAAACACCCTCGGCTTTGGGACGGTCGATAAAATCTTCCTCAGATACGAGAAGCCATTTTGGGAAGATGGGCTTGAAGGGTTTCAGTTGCTATGGGAACATGATCCTTGGCATGCTGATCCTTTAAAGGATGAAGGAGAAATCATCAATAGCGAGAGTAATTGGACGTGGAAAATCCCAGGTGAGCCATTTTGTTAAAAGCAGATCATGCTGGTTCTAAAATGCAGCCAGCAATTTGTTATGAGGATGAATGCATTTAAAACACTGGACTTTTATTAGTCTTGGTGCAAGACATTCTTATTGAGTTGGTCAACCTCTATAGTAATACCATAGGCCGCATACACACGTCACGTCTATTCCACAGATAGAGGGGGTTTCTGTAAGCCTTGACCCTGCGAGCATTGTTTTGAGTGTCGTGTGTTGGGATGACCTTAAAGTTTTCCAACAGCGCCGGCTGTCTGTTGATAGTAATGTGCGTGGCAAGGAGGAGGGGAGTGGGGGATCATGATAGTTGAGTTTAGTGAATAACTTCTTGCACCAATACTAGACTTTTATAGACTTTGTGTGCAAAGTTGTTTTACCTTAAAGACACTGGACACTATTGGTAATTGTCAAAGACGAGTCTTTTCACTTGGTGTATCTCAGCGTGAAAATTTGAGCTTAAATTGGTTGTCAAAGCTGCATGAAAAAAAAAAAAACCCTTGTCACACGGAGTTGTGTACTGTCAGATGCTTGATTTCGAGAGCTCAAATTCTAAATCTGAGGTCTCAAAATCAAATTCGTGGAAAATTACCCCTTCTGGAAAACTGTATTAACCTCTCCCCATTTATCTTACCAAGTAAGGTTTTATGCTAATAATTGTTTTGAGTAATTACCAATAGTGTCCACTGCCTTTAAACAACCTGCTCAATTGAATGTTTTTGTGTGGACCTCTGTTGCTCTCAAGTCCATGCTAACACTTTAAAGACAGTTACTTAGTGCACAGTTGTACCTCAACACGCAACCCCCATGCAGTTGAAAGGTTTCAAACAGTTCTAGTCACCTCACTGAAAAATGTTACTAACACTAGGTAGGTTTTAAAAAATTGTGTGTAGACATGGTAGACATGTAAATTTGTAACGTATTGTTCGTATATATTTTTGTTATATCTGACAGGGTTTTACTCAGTAGAAGGCCATGATGATGTACTGTGTGCATGGATTTCAGGAAAGGAAGCAGAATACATGGAGACTCTGTCAGATGCTGAAGTCATGCAAGTAAGTATTTCCCTAGACTTGATGACAAGTCGTTAGCGCTGCCCCAAACACTCATTCTGCCGCCCACACACTTACTGGGATCGAGGATGTGTGTATTCCCCGTAACTACACTGCGCTTAACAATTACCGACTTGACTTCAAGACTAGTATTTCTCATGTGATTCTCAACAGTGGGCAAGTTCGAGTGTGCACAAAGGGTTGACTATTTGACTCAAACCCGGCCATTAGTTAACTTCTGTGAGCTTTCAGGAGTGTCTTGAATATATGCAGTGAGGTGGTATCTCTGATGTATTCTGGAAGTTTGTTCCAGATTTTGGGTCTATCAGAAACCTACCCTTTACAAAACAAAACAAGATCCACATTAAATTAATTTCTTTTGTCAATACTAGACATGTACGGATATTCTACAGAAGTTCCTCCAGAAAGACGTTCCAAGCCCGGTCCAGATTGTTGTATCCCGTTGGGGGACCCATCCATACATCAGAGGTTCATACTGCGGTTATTTACCAGTACATGGTACGGGAGATGAGTACGATGTCATGAGTAATCCCATTATGCAGGAATGCCAAGGAGACCTCCAGGTACGTGCAGGGACAGAAAGTTTGGTCAATACCATAGAGTTATATAAGAACTAGAGGGCACACTGGTGGTGCTGCGTGCACAAACGATGTGGGATCGCAAGGAGACATGCGTTGTGAAGTTTGTTGTAAGCGCGTTGGATACAAAGTACAAGTTGGTGTGTGTGTAATGATAACACTATGCAATGCCGTTTTGTTAACTTAGAAAATGGCCGCACACCGGGCCGCATATCTAGGCTTGTGCGCCCTCTAGTTCTTATATATTACTCTATGGTCGATACCCACTTAGCCCTCATGGCAGAACAGCCCAACGCGAAAAGTTACATTTTGAAAAAAGGAAGTACAGAGATTTATAAACTATAAGAACTTGAACTTAGGAAGGTGAAAGTGCCTTTATTTCTATGTACATTGTACATTGTACCTCCTAAGAACAGGCATGATATTATTCCTTCAGTCTGTTTCCGTTTTTTTTTTGCAGTGCATTAAACCTTACTTCTTATGAACTTGTAAGTCAGCCCTTGTGCCCCGAATTTTCCTACTTTTTATCCAAGGATGAAATAATATGCCTGTAGGACATTACAATCCCGGCCAAAATGCTTGGGCCACCTGTTTGCAATGTTACAATAAGTATTCACTCTCTATCTCCCCCTGGCAATAAACATTCTCCCCCCCCCCTCGCTCAATGTTGACTGAATGCTGAAGACAGCGCAATGAGAGCCAACATTGAAAGGGGGGCACTGGGGCCCAACAAAATATAGCCGGTACTTTGCATGTAGATCCTAGTCACAGACTATCAATATAAACCACAACGGAAACTGACCAGGCAAATTTTTAAATGGTTTTGGGGGTTAAACAAAGAACTGACTACATGTAGAGTGGGATTCGAACCAATGACCCCCCGGGTTAACGTGCCGGCACTCTACCAACTGAGCTATCTAAACCCTTTATTAGTAGTTTCCCTATTTTTTTGTCAGCATTGACTTTCACCCCCGATAATCCCGATTGATTGAGGTTTCTGGCGTTGTATCTTTTACAGCATCCTTTACTCTTGTTTGCTGGTGAGGCGTGTCACAAAGACTTCCAATCTACAGTCCACGGTGCGATGGTATCCGGTCAGCAACAAGCAGAGAAACTCATCCAGTTTCATCGGTCACCCAGTCTGGAATGAGCCACTGATACGCCAAGATGAGAGACAATAACGCAAAAAGGGAGAGGTGCGAATTTTATAATTTTTAGAGATAACCTGGGAAATGTTTTTGAAATGTAGAATCATGCTTTGGTAATGGGGCTGAAAAGGGTATAGTATTGGAGGATTAAAATCAGTACAGGCATGACAGGAGTTTGTTTGTTATATTTTTGATGTCATATGAATTTTGTTTCGTTTGTACTTGTTTTGTTTTGTTTGTATTCTTGTGAGTGCTCATCCTTTATAAAAAGAGGACCGGACACCTTTCTTTGTCCCTACAATAGAGATTGTAGACTCTTTACTGTAGTTGCATTAATAATCGGCTCTTATATAGCGCTTTATCACACCCCTAGGGCCATATCAAAGCGCTCAGTGTTTTTTCCTGCAAGGTATGTGGAGCTACGTTTTGAAGTATGAGATCTTAAGCCGGCCTCAGGTCGACCTATGATTTTCTTGCGCCCGCAGCAAACCGTCGGCAACCCGCAAACAAAAATGCTCGGGTCACAACAACTGAGAAATTGTGCGCCTGCGATTGGTTCCCGACTGTCGGGATTACATCGTACAAGTTGGAATTGTTGTCCTCTTGCGACTGTTTATTTTTTTGAGCAGCGACTGTTTCAGATTTTCTTAAAATCATCGCAGTTACGCCTAGGTCGTAAATTATCGCTGACTGAAAAGTTCCCGATGGTCTTAGCTCAGGCGCAGTGTGATCCTGCAAAGTAAGTTGTCGACTGTTTCTTGTTGACGCAAGGTTTATTTGAGGCCGGCTTTATAAAATTCCTTTATAGCACCTTGTAATGGTTTACAAGCTGCTTCAACTTACAGTCATACGTAGTTGAAAGCTCGATAAGAACGACAGTTTAAATTGACTGTGGCTTAGGAAGACATTTTAATATTAAGAGTGGTGTAAGTTTTCTCTGCCACAAAAGTTTATGTTTATTTTGCCTTCGCTTTAACTCAAGATTTACTGTTTGAATTTTTAAGAAGGAATGGTGCATTAGCATCGAATTCTGGAAGAATCGTTCTGGAATATAGATTTATTGTCCATTATTATAACAAACTGTCTTAACATGCACTTTGTTCATGTATACCAGTTGATAAACATGTTTCGAATCTGCCTACGATAGGTGGTTTGTAATATCAACAAGGATGTTGTGAATTTTATCCATGTTGTCCAATAAAGGTTTTCTCAAATTAG
Organism: Asterias amurensis; assembly: GCF_032118995.1. Taxonomy (NCBI): domain Eukaryota; kingdom Metazoa; phylum Echinodermata; class Asteroidea; order Forcipulatida; family Asteriidae; genus Asterias; species Asterias amurensis. The sequence continues at coordinate 6,332,243 of NC_092659.1, read as the reverse complement.
AACAAGCTTTCTTTGTTAATTGACATCACAGTTATGTCGTACATAATGGCAAGCATGAACCCTTGATGTTCATTTATAGTGACCAATCAGATAACAATAGATTTGCCATCCCCATTCCCCAAAACTCTCCAATTCCTTATTGAAATTGATAACCATTTGATGTTTCTTTTGTTGGGTTAAACATAATTCACATTTGTTTGGGAACTTCATTGTTGCCATATTTGATTCATTTGAAACTTGATTTTAGATTTTCCATTCATAAACAAAAAAAGTACATATGATGAGCAAATTTTGGCTCTGACATGTTCAAATATGGAATGAGTTGGCTTTAGGTTATTCTGGCCCATCTGACTGAAACCCAACGTATTTAGCTTGTACATGTAGTTGCATTGGACCACGCAGCTTGTCTTGTGCTTGGATAATCACACGACGTCTCTCATTTTCCAGCGGTGGAAGAAACTTGCCAGGTTCAGCATCCAGCTCGGTCGGATCAAGTATTTTGGTGTGGTCGAACGTCTTGGAAGGTTGTTCTTCCTGTAATGAAGATTTAAGGAAAAATAGAAAACTGAAGGTCCAGCTATTGATACTTTGTTAATATTATTACATATTTATAGCTATGGAACCAAGGTTGTCTCATAACTTAATCAATGTAGCTTGCAAGCCTGAGGAAGCCTGTACACTAGGTGCTCGGCCAAATGCTAGTTAAAACACCCAAGGACAAGTCAAAATTCATGTCAAGTGGTCCAAATGGAAAGTTCAGTATTGAAAAGCATCCCAATTTAGTATGATTTATGGACAAGTGCAAAAGCTGACGGACTAGTGAAATGAATTGGTCCTACTGGCTTGTCTCTGCAGTAAAGGCTGGGTCATACCAAACTAGTTCTCATGATGTCTGAACACGTCCTAAGAAAATTGTAAAACAGGTTTGGTCTGGCTAGAACATACATGTAGCTTTGGCCGTTAATGTCTTTAATGTGACCCTACCTAGTTACTTAAAATTCTGGTAATGAGTTGGTTTTGTCTGTAAACAGGATGAACGTCTATGTATAAATGGATGCGGTCTATGTGCATACAGACAAACATACATCCAAATGACGCTGACCGCACCACATCTAGCCCATTCAAAGTAGGATTTAAGTACAGCAACAGTTTGAAGTACATTACCATTCTGTCTAACTGCAGGACGTGACGTATGCCCCAAAATTGTTAGTATGCACCGATTCGATTAAACACGTCCGAGCCCGTCCATCAAGTTTATAAACGGACTGTAAAAAGTTGCTACTACGTCCACTCCCCTTGCACACAGTTTAAGCCTGCTCGGCTACGTTTTTGAGAAGGTGATGAGCACTACAATCCCGGCCAAAATGCTTGGGCCACCCTTTCCTGATACAACAGTTCCCTGTGCACTTCTCATTCACATTCACATTCAAAACATTTGCCCCCCGCCCCCCGCTCAATGTTGACTGTAATTCAGAACACAGTCGGCAAATGGAACCAACATTGAAAGGGGGCAGGGGGGCCCAACGAGTTATGGCCGGGATTGTAGTTTGGGGTGATGGCGGTTAGTCCTAATGGCGGTATGGGGTCATAATACTATGGTTTTTATTTGCTGCCAACCTGAGTTTGGAAGAGTTGGCGTTTGAACTCCAAGATGGTTGTAAGTGGCTGCCCAGCCTCCTGGTTATCATCCCCATCTGGTTTCTTGCCAAGTCTACCCATCAGTTCTCTTTGATGAGATTGAAGGCCACGGTGGGAAACGGCAACGGGTCGGCATCGACGCTTTGAATCGACTACTAGTGTACAAACAGTCAAATTTTTTTCTGATTAAGTGGTTTGTAAATTTTGTACAAATTTAAAGTTTTACGTCCCAATCTCTCTCATACAGACATTGGTATAACATTTATGATCATAATTGCACAAATCTAGAAATTGTGATTCATTTACAAGACAACAATACTTATTCTAGTCATTGTGAAATCAGCGGTTAGCTAGGTAGGATTCAAACCCAAAACCTTGTGATTGCAAGTCGTCCAGTAACTACTGGACCACGTAAATCAGCGGTTAGCTTTAGGATTCGAACCTACAGCCTTGAGATTGCAAGTCGTCCAGTCTAACCACTCGACCACATAAGTCAGCAGTTGGATTCGAACCCACAGCCTCGTGATCGCAAGTCCTACAGTCAAACCTCTAGACCATGGCAATCTTTTGATTGACCCATTGTAGTAGCAGCTTCCTTGACCTGCAATTTTCCCTTTTGTCACTTCGAGCAGGATTCTGTTTTTGATGGTTTGTTTGTTTGTTTGTTTGTTTTTGGTTCACTCGGGAGTGTAAACACCAACCTGGCAACAGCCAATCTCTCTCACACAAACATTGGTTTAACATTTATGATCATAAATTGCACAAATCAAGAAATTGTGATCCATTTACAAGACAACAATACTTATTTTAATCATTGTGAAATCAGCAGTTAGCTAGGTAGGATTCAAACCCACAACCTTGTGATTGCAAGTCGTCCAATATAACTACTGGACCACGTAAATCAGCGGTTAGCTTTAGGATTCAAACCAACAACCTTGTGATCGCAAGTCATGCAGTCTAACCACTGGATGGACCACGTAGATCAGCGGTTAGCTTAGTAAGATTCGAACCCACAACCTTGTGATTGCAAGTCATGCAGTCCAACCACTCGACCACAGTTACCTTTTGATTGCCCCATTGTAGTAGCAGCTTCCTTGACCTGCAGAGTGACCAGCCCTCGTCTAGGCAGTGTGGCTTTTGGTATGTGCATCTCATCCCGATTACGTGGTTTCTGGTTTTCGTACCCAGTTAGGGCAGGCAGGTAGCGATGGGAACTCTACAGTAAATCATGACACACAGTAAGTGGTTAACACTGGAGTTCTAATATTGAACACAGGACTGGATGTGTTGCAAAAGTTTATCAGCACTTGTAGAAGTGTCCTTTTATCTATTGTCTTTTTCTTTTCTATTCTAAGTGCCATATTTCAAGATAAACGTTGAAGTGTGTTGCAAGTGTCAAGACCAGGACTCGAACCTAAATTCAACTGATAAGAAACACCAGAGCTTGAGTCCAGTGGTCTTGACCTCTCAGATATGACACGCCATGTGATGTCCCAGACTAGTATAGGATGTTACGTTACCAGAAAGCGTCTGCTTATAGATCTTGGTGAAATTGGCTCCAAATCATCTTGGATGACTCTATGGCCCCGTGGAATACATCCCTGTGGAATACATCCCTGGGGAGGCCCCAACAGTTATGCGGCGTACTTTCTTACTGTATCCTTATTCCACGGGGTTCTGGTTGCACATTTCAAGAACACCCCAGGGTTTTACCACTTACCCTTACTCAAGAGTATGGGATGGCTATAATACCCCAGGGTTTTACCACTTGCCCTTACTCCAGAGTATGGGATGGCTTTATTTACCCCAGGGTATGTCCAATTGCCGGGGCAGACTGGGGGTAAAGTGACCATATTGTGAAAAGGCCAGCCGTTGGTTCCTGGGGGCCACCACTGAGAGAGTAGTGTGAAAAGGGCATATTTTGTTTTTTTCAAAGCTTGAGATTTAAAACTTGTCATCATGTACCTGGATTGAGTTGAGCGATTGTGTTGCCATAGGTAGATGTAGATCTACAGCCTGCCTTGGGAAGTCCCGGTCTATGTGTACATGTATTTGCTTTTTCTGGGGCTGACCGTAGTTCACATTGCGTTGCTGTAACAAATAGGAGTTAAACATCCTCTTTTAATGGGTCTTCAGACGTCGGGCTTTACTTCAAGGAGAGCAAAGAAATTTAGTGTACTGCTGAAAGAGCATTGACTTGCCGCAAGGACAAACTCACACCAGCGAAGTATTATGATAAAGTAACACAAACTTAATTCCATTCATGACGGGACAATAACTTGGCATTTGGGGTTCAAGTTTGGATATCAGGGAAAAGTGGAATTGAAGTTGTGAGGGGGGGGGGGGGCAAGCACCCAACGTAGCGCCACTGCTGCTTGTCTTTGGGATGAGGGGGACCATTGTTTACGCAAGGAACAATTAGAACAATTACTTACAATAAATTACTGGCAGTATAAACTCACCTCCAGGAAGCTATTGTGAGATGTTGAGCGTGTGAGTTTTAACGGCAAGGGTTTGTTGTCAGCTTTTGGTTGATCTCTCTCGGCCTCGGGATCCTGCTGTAATGCCTGTTGGTATTTGTGTTTTCATAGAATGACAAGGTAGAGATGATGATTAAATTGTCAGTCTTAGGTGGGGGAGGGAAAATCATAAATGGGGAAAAAGCCATACTCAAGAAGAGACTTAGAGGCAGTGGACACTATTGGTAATTACTCAAAATAATTATTAGCACAAAACCTTAATTGGTAACAAGTAATGGGGAGCTGTTGGTAGTGTAAAACATTGTGAGAAACGGCTCCCTCTGAAGTAACATAGTTTTCGAGAAAGAAGTTATTTTCTACGAATTTGATTTCGAGACCTCAGATTTAGAATTTGAGGTCTCGAAATCAAGCAACCAAAAGCACACAACTTTAAGTACAAGGGTGTTTTTTCTTTCATGATTATCTCGCAACTTCGACGACCGATTGTTATTTTATGCATATGTTAAAATACACCAAGTGAGAAGACTGGTCTTAGACAATTACCAATATTGTCTAGTGTCTTTAAATCCCAACCCAAGTGATCTTCCTTGACTTTCGTCCACTGGCCAAAATACTAGTTAAAACACCTCATGTCGAAAATCTCTCTAAGTGGTCCGGCTGGCTAGGTCAGTGTCGAAAAGCATCTCTATTTAATATTAATTTTCGTTTTTACCCATACACCGATAAGTGTTAGTACTGTACGTTGTATACTCGGTACTTTCTCGAGTCCTGTGAAAAAAATATCACAGGCATGTTACTCGGGTGGGGTTCCAACCCACGACCCTTGCAATTCTGGAGCAGTGTCTTACCAACTAGACTACCGAGAGGCAGTTCGAATCCTATGTTTCGGCAGCGGGTACCGCAACGATATAATAGATGTTAAACCTCTATTTAGTACAAGTATGGAAGAGCTTGTAGAATGATGACTAGTGAAATAAGCAAGTGGACTGATCCCCCTATTGGGAGCTGAGAAACATTAAAGGGGTGTTATTGGCCCAATGAGCAGGGGACTAATGTTATTTAAGCACATTGATACGGTTTAATGTGAAATGCGCTACATAAGAATTTGTTATTATTAGTTAATTAGTTATGACGCATTACACATTGTGTGTAACTCTGCATTATTATTTTTATTAATTTCATTTACCTTGAGGGTGTTTGTTGGGGTTGGTGTTGGTGTCATCAAAACTCTGACTTCTTGTCGTATGCCAAAAGTGTTGTGCAGTACACTATATTCCTCCATCTTCATGTTAAAAAAAGATAACAATATGGTTAGGATTTGAAACTTTGAATGTGGAAATGCAATCTAGTATATTTTTCAGACAAACACAGTGCAAGACCACAATCAAATTAGAAATCATTTAGGTCCAGGACCAAGACCTGAATGTCTGAGACCGAGAACTTGAGGCCAAGACCTGAGGGTCTGAGACCCAGACAATGACCTAAAGGTCTGATACTTGGACTGAGACCTAAGGTCTGAGACCTAGCCCAAGACCTGAACGTTTGAGACCTAGACCAAGACCTCAAGGTTTGATACTGATACCTTAAGGCCAAGACTTGAGGGTCTGAGACCCTGACAATGACCATATGGCCAAACCATCACCTAAAGGTCTGATACCGGGACTGAGACCTAAGGTCTGAGACCTTATCCAAGACCTGAAGGTTTGAGACCTAGACCAAGACCTTAAGGTTTGAGGGTCTGAGACACAGACAATGACCATAATATGGCCAAACCATCACCTAAAGGTCTGATACTGGGACTGAGACCTGAGGTCTGAGACCTAATCTGAGACTCGGAAGGTTTTAGACCTAGACCAAGACCAAGACCTGAAGGTTGGAGACCGAGACCTTAAGGTTCGATACCATGAACTGAGACCGTACAAATCCAAGACCAAAACTGAGACCTAAGGGTGGGAGACTGAGAGCAAGAAACTTTAATGTCCCCAAAACAACTTACACGCCTTGGAATTATGTTATTTTTAACCTAACGCATGTCATGGTTGTAAGACCTACAACATTTCTAACATTACAGGGAATTAAACAGCATCAATCCTCTTTGGAATAAACTTAAAATCTCCTGTTACTGCAATTTCAACAACTTGGCATTAGGTTCACCTGTTGTGTTACAGTCTCTCTGAAGAATACTGTAGTCCCTGTGAGTACATCGATAGAATGCTGTCCGATCATCTCAATCTGTTATATTACATGTACATACGTCTTCATGTACAGTGAGCAGGAATTCATGTCTTACCCAAAAAACTTGATCTATAAAGGTATCAAACCCCTTTACATTTCCCCTCAAACCCTCTACAACTTGGCATTAGATTCACCTGTTGTGTTACAGTCTCTCTGAAGAATACTGTAGTCCCTCTGAGTACATCGATAGAATGCTGTCCGATCATCTCAATCTGTTTCTGTAGCCTGGTGCAGAGGGAGTCGCTTGGGCCAGGCAGGAGTCTCTCCATGGCTGCCTGGTCTGCTGCCATGATGTAATCTCGAGCAAAGGTATTCCACAAACCTACCTGGTCAGCTGTTTCAAAGAATCACACAGACAACATTGGTGATTGTCAAAGACCTGGGCTCAATTTTATGGCTCTGCTTATTGCCAAATTCTGCGCTTACGATCACGATTCCCCGCTTACATGCAAGCCCTTAATTTCTGCGCTAGCCTTGTAAGCGTAGAATGCCTAGTAACGTTGAGTACGCACCCGCAGAAGCCAAAATTTTCCGCTAACCCGTGAATTACGCTTGCCGTAAGCACAGAATTCCCTGCTTATGGTAAGCAGAGCCATAAAATTGGGCCCGGGGCTCAATTTGATAGAGATGATAAGGAGAAAATCCTGCTTAGTAAATTTCTTTCTAAGCAAAATATAATGGGGTCATTGCAGCTACTTGTAGGTAGGAGTCTCTCCATGGCCGCTTTGTCCGATGCAATCTCGGCAAAGGTATTCCACAAACCTGCCTGGTCAGCTGCAAAAGCATTAGCAGCATTGGTAATTGTCGAAGACCAAGGTAAAATTTCATTAAGCTGTTAAGCAGAAAATGCTGCTTAGCACAACCAAATTATGCTTACCAGTATCCAGTTTACATCTGCAATTTATGTGACCTAACATACATGTACATGAAATAATGAACCTGTGAAAGTTGAAGCTTAATAGGTCTTCGGAGTCACAAAAAAAAACTGAAAGAGACCCCCCCCACCAAAAACCTGGTTTTAGAATTGTGAGATACATTGTACCACTACTCTTTTACTTGATTCTCCAAAAAACTATAGCATATCAAGTACAAGTATTGCAAGGGAAATTTTCAACCATGACCATATCATGTATATACAAATCTGTTAAAGCCATTAGACCCTTTCGGTAAACAGTATTGTCCAAGGCCCACACGTCGTGTATCACAACTTCTATATCAAATAACAAACCTGTGAAAATTTGGGCTTAATCGGTCATCGGAGGGGGGAGAAAATAACGGGAAAACCCACCCTTGTATCCGCGCGTTTCGCCGTGTCATGACATGTGTTTAAAATAAATCCGTAATTCTCGTGAGAATTGATATTGTTTTACAGTTTTCTCAAAAAGTAAAGCATTTCATGGAATAATATTTCAAGAGAAGTATTTCACCACTACCTTCTGTAAACCCTGTAAGTAATTTGTAAATCTGTGAACTTTTTTTTTTTTTTCTGTACCGAAAGGGTCCAATGGCTTTAAAGGCACTGGACACTATTGGTAATTATTAAAAATAATTGTTAGCATAAAAACTTACTTGGTAATAAGCAATGGAGAGCTGTTGATAGTATAAAACATTGTGAGAAACGGCTCCCTCTGAAGTAAGTAATTTTTGAGAAAGAAGTAATTTTCCACTAATTTGAATTTGAATCCGAGACCTCAGATTTATATTTTGAGGTCCCGAAATCAAGCATCTAAAAGCACACAACTTCGTGTGACAAGGGTGTTTTTTTCTGTCATTATTATCTCCCAACTTCAACGACCAATTGAGCTCAAATTTTCACAGGTTTGTTATTTTGTACAATTATGTTTATGTTGAGATACACCAAGTGCAAATGCTGGTCTTTGACAATAAATTACCAAAGGTGTCCATTGTCTTTTAGGGATGGTAATTTAGACTCGTCTGCATCTGGATGATCCTGTGGCACCTATAAGAACATAATGTATAAAATATAACCCAGGAAAAAATTCCCATTGAAAAAAATCAATGGGATTTAATGGGATCCCATTGAACATTTGAATGGGATTAATGGGATACAATGGGATTGGGGTGGAATTTGGGACATATTCAACCGGATCTAATGGGATCCACAGGGGATCCCATTGAATCCCATTGAAACAATGGGATCCCATTGAATCCCATTCAAAATATCAATGGGACTCAATGGGAATTTTTTCCTGGGAACCTACCAAACACAGGAGTATGTGTTCTAGTTTGAAAGTTCCATTGCTGTTCAGGAGATGCCGCATGCATAAATCTGGAGAAAATCAGAAATAAAATTCAGCATTGGTTCAATACTGAAAATGTGGGCAATATAATGATTGAGGCACTGGTCAGTCTTCTCACTTTGTGTTTCCCCAACAAACGCACAAAATAACAAACCTATGAAAATTTGGACTTTTAAGTCAGTTAAAATTGATCGTCGAATTTGCAAGAGAATAATGAAAGAAAAAACACCCTTGTTGCACAATTTTGTGTCCTTGAAGCCTCTCAATGTTCAAGTGAGAATTAACCTCCGTTTCAAAAACTACATTTCTTCAGAGGAAGCTGTTTCTCCCAATGTTTTATACTATCAACAGCTCTCTTTTCCTCGTCACCAAGTAATTTTTATGCTAACATTTATTTTGAGTAATGACCAATAGTGCCTAGTACCTTTAAACCTAGACTTACCTCCGCCCTGCAGGTTGAATGGTTGCAAATGCATTCTTGGTGGCAAACCTAGAGGACTGGTTCTTGTCCTTAATTATTTCAAAGCGCCCTCTACGGATGGGAGTTGCCAATCCTCTGCTTCTCCTGCCTGTATCAGCTGATGGGGGGATGCTCTCGAGTGTTCCCTTGTATTTACAAATAAATGAGAGAAAAAGTGCAGGGATGAGATTTCTCAGTCTTTTATCTGAATTCAGACTTTTTATGTCTGCCTAGTGAAGAAAATCAGGCGGAATTTTATAAAGAAATCCTGCGTTTGATCATCTTCTCCAGTGCTGCGGGCATTGTTTCCAAAACCTACTTTAAATCTATATAACTCCTTGAATTTCCAAAAGGTGGAAATGGCATCGTAAAAAAAAACCACTTAGAATTTGTATACCAGTTTCAGACTCTTTGTTAGCAATGACTCTCACCCCTGAAAAGGAAAAATTTCCATATCCTGCATCCACTTTTTCATTCGTTTTGACATAAAACAGTAACGCCTACAGTGTATCTGTTTTAATACTCAAATGAGCAGTTCCTTTTAATTTTGTACAAAAGTACTTTGACAAGCTACAGAAAGTTTTTTGATGAACATCTTAGATACTATGCCACATTATGCAAACTTTTAAGAGCTCATTCATTTGTTTATTGGAGAGCACATTTGATTATTTTCTCTAGTTTTCAATAAAAACACAACATACAATAGAGCTAAGAAAGTTCCATGAAAACTTATTACTCCCACTTGCCCACAGGGCCCAATTTCATAAAGCCTGTAAGCAAAAAATCTTGTCTACCACAGAAAAAAACTGCTTAGCAGAAATAGATTAACAGCCAACATAGCTCTGTAGTCTACACAGCGTGCGTTCGATTAGCTTCCCTGGGTCGACCCAGTCTGCACCTGGTACATTCGAATAGCTAAATATGACGTCATTCAAGGGGCTAATCCGGGTCAGCCCCAAGTGCCCTGCTTGTGGAGTGGGTCACTTGGGGCTGGCCTCACGTGCACATCACCATGAGAGGGTGAGTGATCGTTAAATTAGCTCTTGTCAGGGGCTCACCCAAGTTAGCATGACGGGGTCAACCAAGGGAAGCTAATCGAATGCAACGTCTCGTGTGGAGTTTTGTGGCAAAGTGAAGTTTGGGCAGGTAAATTGACAGAGGAATTTCACTTCAAATACCTGATCCAGTTTCTGGAGTGTCGTTTCTGATAACTGCTTACGGATGGCAATGTTTACATTCATCATATCAGTGACCTCTCTCTGTATGAGTCGTTTAAGGTAGTCTGTGTATCCGGTGATGCCCTGGATGATGCGACCAAGCTATCAGGAACAAAAATTTTAATAATAATAAGAAGAAGAAATAGTTCTAATAAGAACTAATAAGAACTTTTTCTAATAAAAGAACTAATAAGAACTTTTTCTAATAAAATAACTAATAAGAACTAGTTCTTATTATTGAGTTTTCCTTGCAGGGGTTTTCCTCCCATGTCTGAAACTGGAATTTCTCCGTTGCCCTCTCTACACAAAGTTGGTGTGATGCTTTGCCAACTACAAATAATTCAGATTCAGAGTGTAGTTTGACATTGCCCCCTCCTGCCAGTTCCCACAGTTCAAAATTTTCACTCATTATATTACTTTAACACCAAAAATAGTGAAGAAGTTGTCATTCAGAACAGCACTATAACAATTATTCAGGCCTGATTCTTCGCGGAGGCAACAAAGGCGATTTCCTCCATGCCCTTGGTGCCCTAGGCATTGTCGGTGCCACTGAGTCCAACCTGGGCTACCCAGGTTGCCCTTTCAACAACTAAGCATACAGGCCTGAATTAATCCTTCATTCTACTCACCTCTCTTTCCACATAGCTAACAATACCATCTGCGTCAAGCTTGGTCGGCATCTGACCCGCTTTCATCTGGTGCGATATACTCGCCCTCTTGCTGTCCATTGCTGGTGTGTACGGCCCTGTGGGGTCAAACTGTGTCCAATCAGCTGGAGGTTTAGCATCAGGCGTCTGATCCACAGGAGTATCTGTTTCAGTAGGGGCGGTTCCAGTTACCAGACTGGGTAGCTGTGAGGATTTCCGAAGTTTCTTGATCTTTATTGAAAAATTATCATTAAGGTTAAAAAGATTAGTTTAGTAGAAGTCACTGGATAAATCCCAGAGGGCCTGGCCCAGTGTCATAAAGCTGTTAAGCAGAACTGCTTAGCACATTTATTGGCTAAGCAAAAAATGACCACGTTATCAGCCACGTTATAATGTCAAAACTGCCAAAAAGGATGCACAACAGAAACAACATGTTTTATTCCACTTTAAAAATAATATGGTGTTGTCATCAGTGGCATATCTCAAGGATCTGACACTATTTTTCATTAATATTAAAACCACAAAGAGATTAAATTGATGGATGTCTTCATGTCCCAATACCTCAAGTGATGTTTAAAATCTGTAGCTCATTACCTTGTTCTTAAAAAGTGGTTGTATCCAAATTATTTTAATTTAACAGTGCACATGCAGGCCCCATGTTTACTTGTTACTTACCGATGGTACATTTGACCACTGACCCAGTGGGTCCATCATTGGATCTGTCTGCATCCCCTGTGTACAAAAAATAAGTATGCATGAGAGCCCATTCATTGACTCTTTATTCTGTATTCCAATTGCAGTTCTTCCTGCATGTCCAAGTGGCCAGATACTTATCTTCATAAGTGGTATGCCAGAGCTACTAACCTGATCAAATGTCACAAATTCCTCCATCTGGACATGCTCTTTTTCCTCTACCATCGAGGAAGAAACCGTGTCTTCCCTTATCGCTGATTCCACTTCTGCTACCATCTGCGATCCCACCTCTGCAACCACCTGGCCCTGTTGCATCCCTTCATGTCCTCCCTTAGATTGCCTACGAGGCCTGCTCAATGTCTGCGAGGGTCGAGTGTCCTTGTTGGCCTGCATCAGCTCTGCGTAGGCCTGGAACTCGTCGTCGTACTTTACCACGGTTGGTTTCCTTGGCGTTGAGATGGTTTCCGTTGTGGTAGAAGTCTGCAACAGGAATTTTTGTATTTTAAACGTAGGATTACATGTAGTTTTTTAACTTAAGCTAGGTAATGTTTAGATAGGTAATCATTTTTATTAAGTTTTATTGATAAATGAACGTTGATTGTTTAAAAAATAAATAAAAAATGATCAAGAGTAAACTTGCTTGTTATTTTGTTAATTGTATAGAATGTGATCAAAGTTTGAAGAATACAAATCAGACTTTGCCTGGACAGTTTTGTCTTGCATGTCAAGGAAAATGTGGGAAGGGGTGCATCCGAGCGCAAATTTGTTCACTTGTTGAACAGAAGTTGTTTTATGGTATTAGTAGTTGTATTAATTTTGTCTAATTCCCAACTCCTTAGGAGTATGCAGCACCAGCTACCATCATTCACATCAGCAATTACTCCTTGGTGATGAGGAGCAATCATGGATTAAGTGTCAAAGGATATTGTGTTATGACCGGGATTCTTTTTTGTTTGTTAGTATTATATAAATGCCTACATGTTTATCCTTTTTCAATTTCAGTTATTGCTTTTGACCTACCCACCACAATCACTTTGAAAAAAATAAATACAATTTTTAAACTATGATTATTTTGAATGCCCCGCCCTTACATTATTTTTACCTGAGATAAAGAATCGCTACTAGGCTGCCCAGTCTGGTTCTCCAAATCTGATGTTTCCGATCCCATTTTGCCAGGCACAGTCGAAGCATATTTCACCGATATCAAGTCTCGTTGCGCCCTCATCAGTTGACCTTTCATGGTAGTGAGGTCATCCTGGAGTTTATCCCGCTGCTCAGTGAGTCGTGAGATCTCCTCCTTGTCCCCGAGACTAGTCTGGCTGGACTGGCTGGCGATGGGTGTTTCCTCCTTCACGCTATTAGATGCTTCTCGCTTTTTGGCGCTCTTTTTCGAAGATGTTTTCTGGCCACGCGGAACTTGTAGGTTTTTGGTGTTGCGAGAGGCACTCGTTGTTTGATTGAAAGATCTGTAGACGAAGGTTAAGCCTTCGTAAATGCATTGTTTAAGTAATACTATGAAGTGTACACAAAATTAAATACGAAATGACGCTACCGTGCCTGGAGGTAACGAAAGTTTTACCGGCGGATTGATGCCTTGAATAACCTGCAAAAATGCTGGTATACGCCGAGGTCACGCGCATGTTTTAAAGGCACTGGACACGGTTGGTAATTGTCAAAGACAAGTATTCTCACCTGATGTATCCCAACATGGTGTATAAATCCCAACATGCATAAAATAACAAACCTGTGAAAACGTGGACTCAGTTGGTCATCGAAGTTGCGTCATCGAAGTTGCAAGAGAACAATGACACAATAATTGTGTACAAATTTGCTTGTTTTTAGATGCCTAAGGTTTCAGGTCTGAAAGTCTTTTAGGTCTGAAGTTTTTAATATTTGAGTGAGACACTAAAGTAGCGCAATTTTTTTTTATCAGGAGTCCACACTCTTTCGTATGCTCACGCCCTTCTTTTACTGTGACAACAAGTACTTTGTGTTAGAGGGGCATGGAACCTTGTTCGCCCCTTCTCTTTATCAGGCACACGGCGAAGGCACACGGCGAACACACAGAGTGTGTTCGTTTAGCTTCCCCGTGTCGACCTTGGTGTGTGGCGTTTTCTTTTTCTCCAGGACGAACGTGTTCAGATATTTACCCACGTTTGTCCTGGGAAAAAAAACCGCCACACACCGGGGTCGACCCAGGAAAGCTAAACGAACGCACCCACAGTAAACAACTGTGCTCTAAAACTTGGGCCGACCATACCACACAGCTTACGTGATATCTTGTGTTGAGGGTGTATGTTCTGTGATCCGAGCTTGACATGTCGTTTTGAGGTTCACATCTCTGGCTAAACCGATATTCTGGAAGGCTACTGGGTCAGTCATTGAGAGCCGTTTGATTATTTGGGGAGAGGATTTCTTGACGGCGTCCATTACTTCAGATAACTGCAACTCCAGTTTCATCATTTGCATTTCCTAAAAGTATCCATCATATAAAAAAATAGCCATAATATGCAAACTTTGTAAGTTTTTGTTCTCAGAATATTATCGAATTGAAAATGTTTGGGAAATAAATAGAACTTGGCACGAGCATCTTACGTAACCGCACGCTTCGAGGCTCATGAGTTACGCCAGAGATTGGCCTCAATAGGTCAACCTCCGTCATTAAATCACATTTCACCTACATTAATATTACATGGAAAGTGCAGCGCTGCTGCCAAACACTGCACGTTTATCCAATGAAATCATGTATCCCCCAAAACACTGGTTCTCAAAGCACCTGTCTTTATCGTACAAGGACAGGGAAGCATGACAGTCTAGACTTGACCGTACCTTTTCAACCAACGTTTGTTCCAACCGGGACGCCTTTGCCGTCAACCACTCATTTTCTTCCTCCAGTACTATCACTTCAGAGGATGGCAAGTAGCTCCCGTGTTCTTCTTCCTCATCACCGGGTACTAGTCCAGACTCGACTGCCTGAGAGTCACCAGGTTGAGACGGTTCAGCCTCCTGGACGCTACGGTCGAGATCTCGGCGGCAATCTTGGCACAACATGCCTCTGTCTCTCTCCTGCTCTCTGCCCTGTAATTGCCTGTTCCTGCGTTGATTTGTTTCTTGCCTCGTGGGGACAACTGGCATTCTCCTCTGAAAGAGGAAGCAAGTGGTACTGTATACGTTTGGTAATAGGACCCAACTGTTTGTTTCATTGCTATATAAGTTTAGATTTATACCATTAAAATAAGACTGTGGAAACTTAACTTCAAACGACGGTAGCGTTTTTGAGATACTGCCGAAAATCTGGAGCAGTTATGTCCAGGCTGGAAGAATAATCTTACAATTACAAAAGTAGTTTCGCACATTACGGCAGCCTATGGATTATAGCCAAACTAGTATAGCACTTACTGGTATCTTTTGTGCATCCACATCATCTGGTATTGTAGCAGTGCCTTTCTTACGTCGCTCCTCAATCAGAGCCTTATAAAGCAAGTAAGGTCACAACATTTTATTCAGAAATGTTAAACTTTACTCAAGAAAAACACTGTTTTCATGTTAATAATAAGATAGTTAACAATAACAAGAGCACATTGTCTAAAACTGTGCCCAATTTCATAGACCTGCTAAGCACACAAGTTTGCTTAGCATGAAATGTCTTCCTGGATGAAAACAAGACCGCCCACCAAATGTCCACGTGAATTTCAGAATAAGCAAACAAAACCTGAACTAATGCAACAAATTGGAATTTGTTGGTAATCCTTGTTTTTAGCAAGGAAGACATTTAATGTTAAGCAAATTTGTGTGCTAAGCAGCTCTATGAAATTGGGCCCAGGTCAAGCAACAAAAATATATTTGTATCCTCTCATGTTATAGTATTTCTTGTTGTTTATAAAGTATCATCGTACTCGGAAAACCAAGTACTTGGTACTCAGTTGTTCGACTTCGTACTTGTAATCATTATTAACCTTTTTCAATTTCTTGATGATATCTCGGCATTTGTCCTTCTCAGAGTTCAAGAGTAGATTATCGTTGGTTAGCTTGGCGTTCTCCTGTGACCATTTCTCCACCATCTTCGGGAAATAATAAAATTGTGTCATTAATTTCATTGTCTATAGTCCTTTCAAAAGTCTTTTTAAAAAATAAAAATAAAATGCTCCAATTACGTACATAGGCGCGCGCACGTTGACCAAGTAAATCGTAGAGTTGTCTTCGTTTATCCTAATTTTTGGAATATTTTGAGAATTTTGTTTCACAATGGATCAACCGAGAATCTCTCACTTTGTAGGAAAGTCAAGTGGTGTAATAGACACTTTGTTATAGATGTATGGAAGTAAACGTGCTGCATTGACCTGGGCCCAATTTCATGGCTTTGCTTACCACCGAATTCTGCGCTTACGATCACGATTTCCCGCTTACGTGCAAGCGCCGAATTTCTGCGCTAGCCTCGTAAGCGTAGAATCCCTAGTAACGTGGATTACGCACGTGCAGAAGCCCAAATTCGCCGCTAACCCGTGAAATACGCTCGACGTAAGCACAGAATTCCCTGCTTCCGTAAGCGCCGATTCTGCGCTTACGGTAAGCAGAGCCATGAAATTGGGCCCTGAATTGTTGTTTTAAAAAAGTTCTTATTTTTATCCTAGTTAAATACAATGAGAGTCGACTTTTCCGATTTTTTTTTACCTCAATCATCAGCTTAGTTGCCACTTTCAATGTACAGAAATAACACCAACATGTTTATTGACTAAACCAGCTTTATTTTAAGTAGGATTTGAAACTTTGCATGGTGGAAATAAGATATAGAAGAGTTTGCGGTAACACCATGTAATGACTTTCCCATTTAGAGAAAGTCATTACATGGTGTTACCGCAAACTCTTCCAAAGCTTTATTTTGATAATTTGTGTAGTTTACTGTACCTGCTCCTTTTCGCGGATTCGTCCTTCAAGTCTGGAATGAATCACAGAAAAAAAACACAAAAAAAAACATGTTAATCAATGTCAACCAGCAAAAAGCAATTTAATGGTGACCTGGGCCCAATTTCATGGTTCTGCTTACCGTAAGTACAGAATCGGCGCTTACGGAAGCGGCCCATTCTGTGCCAAAGGTAAGCGTTTTTCACGGGTTGGTGGCGAATTTGGGCTTCTGCGCTAAAGTTCGGCGCTTGCAAGTATGCGGGGAATCATGATCGTAAGCGCAGAGTTCGGTGGTAAGCAGAGCCATGAAATTTGGCCCTGGTGATTTCACGCTTGCCTGGACACAGGTCCGTAAAAAAGGTCGTTCCCGATGCCGCTAAGAAAGTCCTCAAAGCAAAATAAAAAGTCCGCCCAAATTAAAAAATAAAATGTTGCGCAAAAAAAAAATAAAAAAAAATAAGCGCAATTAAATAATCAAATGGTCTGAAGTTTGAGAGTTCTTAATTAGATTGTGCCGATGTGTATAGGCATACATTTGTTGTATTGTTACCTGATCATCTCTTCAGCCTGTCTTTGGATCGCATTGGCAGCTTTCTCAAGCTGCTCTCCCAATGCCTCGATAGCTGGACACAACAAAACAAACACAAGGGGTTGTGAACAGTGTTTCGGCAGTGTTCTGCACGAATAAGAATCTGTTTGTTTGTTCATTATCTTCCCACCAAGGGAACTCGTCAAACTCCCACAAGGGGTTCGCCAGTTTCTCCGGTACAAACATTGGTTTAACCTTTATGTATGTGGACTGCACGAAATGAAGAAGTTGTGATTCAGTGACTACAGACGACATAATTATACAGTAAGCAGTTAGCTTGCTGAAAGGATTCGAACCCCCAATATTGTGATTGCTTGTCCTACAGTTTCATGTGAGCTTTTCAGACTGAAGCAATCGTTTTCACCAATAAACCCACCAACCGTGTTCCTTGTCGTTAATAATAATAATATAGGTATTTATATAGCGCCTTTAACACAGATCAAAGCGCTGAACAATGAATAAAACAAAAACAAAGCGAGAAAGGAGAGAAAAACAGAACAACAAAAGATTAATGACGAGGCTGACTGAAGAAGTAGGTTTTGAGTTTTGTTTTGAAAATGGCAGTTGAAGATGATTCCCTGATGAGTTTGGGTAATTTTTTCCATTCCTTCGGCCCAGCCAAAGAAAAAGACTTGGAGCCGGCAGATCGAGAAGGCCTTTGCTCACAGAGAAGGGATTTGTCAGAGGAGGAGCGCAGACCTTCTCTGCCAGGTGTATAAGAAGACAAAGCATTACACTTTGAACATTTAAAAATGATAACCAATGCAACTTTGTACATACAACCAGTGCCTTCAGATCTAATGCGTCGAAGTAGCACGACAATCTCGTCAGATGCGTGTTTCCAATGGTCGCCAAATGTACGTCGAGTTGCAGACAACTTCTTAGCTGTATAGAGAGAAACATCGTCATTATTTTTGTCAATTTTTAATTGTTGAAAAGTTTAAAACATAAAGCACAATATTATAACCGTGATATGTTGGTATAACTGCGGGTGACACTATGCAGAATAGTTTTGCTGTCTTTGTACACTTTTTAAGTTTCTTTTTTTTGAAGGAAAGTCTTTCTGAAAGGAAAGTCATGGTTGAAACTTACATTCATACATCTTTTTAAACTTTTGCACAACTTTCATCTGCAGCCTGGACGACTCCCTAAAAAGAAAAACAGAGAAAAGAAAAAACGTTGAAAAAATTATATTCACATGCTTGGAGATAACTTTTGATGGAATTCGATGTATGTTTATGGCTTAACTTGTACTTTCACTTGGTATAAAATGGATTTAAAGTGATGTTAAAACTTTGCACCATATATATAATATTGAGATTTGAGTGTATAGTATTTCCTTCGATAAACCCTTAATTTTTTTGAAAAACCGAACATCAAAATTTACCCTTAAAACAAACAAATAATTAACAACTAATTTAAACCAACGATCCATTACGAGCAGATGCCTTACCACACATCATTTGCATAATTTTCACATATAAATACCTTTTATCACGGGAGGGTTGTCTGCCAATTGTAACGTCTCAATGACGTCATCAAGCTATAATACTCACTCTTGGATAAGTCCAGTGTCTTGACCTTGACTGACGAGACGATCTTTCTCATTGTTCATCTTCTCTAACTTCTTGAAATCCATCTTAGTGTTCAGCATCTGGTCTCTGTGAGACAACCACGTTAAAGGGAAGGTACATGTTTGGTAATTGCAAAAGACCAGTGTCCTCATCACTTGGTGTATCTCATTATCAGCAAAAAATAACAAACCTGTGAAAATTTGAGCTCAATTGGTCATCGTAGTTGCGAGAAAAAGATTAAAGAAAAAACACCCTTGTTGGACGAATTTGTGTGCTTTCAGATTGGAATAAAAGATTTCTAGCTGGAAGTCTTTTATTATTTTAGTGAGAAATTTCCTCTTTCTCAAAAGGTACGTTACTTCAGAGGGAGTCGTTTCCCACAATGTTTTATACTACCAACAGCTTCCCAATGCTCGTTACCAAGTCAGTCTTTAAGCTAATTTGTTTTGAGTTATTACCAAACGTGTACCTTCCCTTTAAAGCCATTGGACCCTTTCGGTACAGAAAAAAAAAGAAAGTTCACAGATTTACAAATAATTGACAGGGTTTACAGAAGGTAATGGTGAAAGACTTCTCTTGAAATATTAGTCCATGAAATGCTTTACTTTTTGAGAAAACGGTAAAGCAACATAAATTCTCGTTAGCGAGAATTACGGATTTATTTTAAACACATGTCATGACACGGCGAAACGCGCGGAAACAAGAGTGGGTTTTCCCGTTATTTTCTCCCGACTCCGATGACCGATTGAGCCTAAATTTTCACAAGTTTGTTGTTTTATATATAAGTTGTGATACACGAAGTGTGGGACTTGGACAATACTGTTTACCGAAAGTGTCCAATGGCTTTAAAGGAACTAAATGCATTTGGTAAGTACAATGTTTCACCAATATGAACAAGTACAATTTTTATCAGATTAGTGCTTAGCATTTGGGCCGAACTTAATTATATAGAGTTGCCTAATTTAAGCTCACACATTTACTAAATACCAAACAAAATGCTCACTTGAAAAGTTTACCAGTTAAAGTATCATGTTATGTGCACATGTTTGTGCCTGGTATCCTGCTTATTTGCTGCTTAGCAGAACTCTTCGAAGCAATATTTTCTGCCAAAATTGATCTTTCTATAAAAGCGCGCCTTAAACCTATTGTAAAAAACCCAGTACTTTTTCTGGAGTATTCTGTTTCAGTTTTAATGGTTATTACCTGAGCGACTGTGCTGATTGCTCTGTCGAGGTAGTGTCTTTGGGCTGATGATTGAAGCACACCAAAATTAATTGAGAACATTATAATGTGATGAGAGCGTATACTTATTATTTTATTATAGCTGTGACAGCTGGAGAAATATCCACATGCACGAGGGACAGGGAGATATGGGACAACTCAGCCGTAACATCATTAGGGAGGTTTAGCTGCACGTTACGCGCCAAAAACGTTAACGTGAACGTCAAAAAATGGTGTCAGTTCGAGGTGACGTCAACAGTGGGCTTATTTCATGCTCACGTATGATGTCTCTACGTACTTACCCGACGCGAGAAATTGTAATTTCACGTAATATGCTTAAAACGTGCTTTGATAACAAAATTTGCTGACGTTCACGTTCACGTTTATGTTCGCGTATAACGTGCAGCTTAAAACTCCCCATTGACCGAGGAAATCAATCGAAATAGAAGAAAATGCATGAATTTTGGAAGTTTGTGTTTGCTGGCTACCTACCGAATCATATGGAGTTTGATCAGATTCAAGCCACTGTTTTGTAGACCGAGGAGATCCAATGAAAGAAAAATTACAAAAAAGAATGTGTTATTTGTGAAATAACACAGCAAACAAGCGCCGAAACACTTAAAAATCAAACTATCGTTTTCTTTGGATGTTAAACTACAAAATATCACAAGATGTAATCATTATCAGCAAAGCTTTTGTAAATTGTACCAAACAAAAGGGACCTTTGCTAAAAAAAAACTTGTTTCAAACTAATAATCTTTTGTCTATATTATAAGCATAAATCCAAGGCGTAGAGAACGGTCGAAACTTGATTCCACTAATTTACTTTGGCAATTAACATTACTACAAAAATTAGAATTGTACTTCAAAAATATTATAAACATAACTGCATTATGCGCCGCCCTTATCATGTGACATTGATTATCAATTCCTAAAAACATAAAATTAACGGGAAAACCAATCAACTAAAAAAAGATAAAAAAGGGTTTGAAGGGTTTACGTAACTTTTGTAGGACAAAAAACACAACGTCCACAGACTTACACTAAACTTACACAGTTTCAAGATAATGATAGTAGAAAGCTCCCCTGAAAATGTGCTGAGGTGCAGTAGTTTTTGGGAAATGAGTAAAACAATGTCATGAAAATAGTTATAGTCTCATGAAACGAAAATTATTTTAATCATTTACAAACGGATTTTCATGACATTGTCTGACTCATTTCTCAAAACCTACAGCACCTCAGTAAGTAAGATTTGAAGGGAAGCTTTCCACTATCATTATCTTCAAACCCTGTAAGTTTAATGATGTAAATCTATGGACAGTTTGAAAAAGTACCCAAATCCTTTAATCTTACCTCTGCCATTGAGTTCAGTAACTGGAAATTAGGAAAACAAAAACGGTATTATTGTTTTAAGAGTTGTGATGAAATCAACTAATTTTGTTGTTGCTTCACCATTATTTTGCAAAAATAGTGTAGAATTTGTTATGTTGACGTCGACACTCATCTCATCCAACTCCTGTTCTAATTGTCAAATCTTCTAGCTTGATAGCATTTTCCATTAACTTATAATATTATTAAAGGCACTGATCACCTTTGGTAATTGTCACTTGATGTATCTCAACATTATGCATTAAATAACAAACCTGTGAAAATGTGAACTCAATTATTGGTCTCGAAATCAAATCAAATTTTTTAGTGGAATTTACTTCTTTCTCAAAAAACATGTTACTTCAGAGGGAGCCGTTTCTCACAATGTTTTATACTACCAACAGCTCTACATTACTAATTGTTACCAAGTTTTTATGCTAAGAAATGTTTTGAGTAAAACCAATAGTGTACAGTGTCTTTATCGATAACAAGAAATTGTGAATAGATAACTCAGTTTTCTACATTTCAAGACATGTTCAGATAATTATATTTCTGGGGTTTTTCTTAGTTTGACATAACCAACTTTATTTTGTTTTTTATTGTAGGCCATTCAAACTTTGAGTTTTGGGCCAATTTTATAACCTGCAAAAACGAGAAGGCTGATGATGAGAGATTCGCCCAATCCTGGCAAAAAAGAGAGAGGACAACTATTGAACGCTAGTCTTACCTCGGCTCGTTCCCGTTCCATTGTATCCACTCTTGCGGTTATAGTCTCATATCGAGTCTGAAATTTACGTTTCTCGTCTTCAACGCTCGTCTTTTTCAAACAAAATTTAATGGTGTTAATATTGTTCTTGTCACATAATTTTTGAATAGGCACTTAAAATAAAGAAAAATTAACAATTTTAAGAATTAATGTTGAATTATATATTATAGTAATGATTTTAATGTTGATAATCACCAATGTTTTTCTTTTAACCACTTAAAAGTGTGCGTATAAGAATGCATTCAATTTGACCTGCGGGATAATATTTTTTGTTTGAATTAACTAAGCAAATATCAACTTTAATAAAAATGTTTACAACAAATTTGGCTTCTATCAATTTAAATTACTGTATGAAACGATTGCTTAAATTATACAAACTTATCAAACTTAGGTCAATTAACAAAATGCCCGTTTTGGTTGGTGTGACTGTAGAAATGGTTTTATTTGAGTTGAGAAACTTAATAATTATTTGTCACTATACGTCATTTTTATTTAAATAGTAGGTCTAAATCGCACAGAAGTTTAAATCTGAGGTTCATGCGAGGGGGAGGAGGGAATGTGGATTGTTTTACAAAATTATTACGACTGTACTGAGTGTCTAATAATTACCACCGTGCTTTCAGTTGTCCTTTCAAAGTCATCACTTTCATTCTGTAAGAAACGTCGAAAAAAGAAGAAGAAAAAAAGAATACATTTAGTGGAAATTAATGTTCAAGCAGACAAAAAGAACAGGTTTCAACTTAAAGGACACAACTAATCATGTTGCTAACCTTAACTTTTGATTTCCTCTCTTCAGCGTTGATTACGTGCTTTTCATTATATTAAACGGCGAAAAATTAACATTTTAAAATCCTCATTAAATTATGACTATTAGTTATAGACACTGGACACCTTTGGTAAGTGTCAAAGACCAGTCTTCTCACCTGGTGTATCTCAACATTAAGCACAAAATAATACACCTGTGAAAATTTGCACTAATTGGTCGTTAAAGTTGTGAGATAATAATGGAAGAAAAAACACCCAAATGTCACACGAAGTTGTGTGCTTTTATAAAATGCTTGATTTCGAGACCTCAAAATAAAATTTTGAGGTCTCGAAGTCAAATTCAGGATGATATTATTATTGTAGTGGAAAATTACTTCTTTCTCGAAAACTACGTTACTTCAGATGGAGCCGTTTCTCACAATGTTTTGTACTATCAACAGCTCTACATTTCTTGTTACCAAGAAAGTTTCTATGCGAACAATTATTTATAGTAATTAGTGTCCAGTGCCTTTAAACTTGTGAGCATCAATATCTCCAACTTACCTCATCCTCCTTGTAGACATTGTCATACTGACTCAATGTCTGAGATAAAAAATAAAACGTGACACAAAGAAAATAAAGCAGGAATTGTCACTTACACTATATAGAGACAAGAAAAAATATCCGATATTAAGTTGCGACTTTTAACGATGTGAATCATTTATTATTTATTGTGGCAAGAGGGGTAGGCTAAAACACCTTGATCATGGTGCAGCCATCTTGATTTTTTTCCCATTGATATTAATGTAACCAAACCGAGGCTGGAAGAACAAAATAGTCTGGTTCCTTTTTGCAACATTATTATTAGCATTCATTATTGTTATTCGATACGAGGAACATGACCAAGATGAAGACAGCACGAAACAGGTCTATTCTGACAGGGGAGCGGGTCTACCCCTGCCTCCCTCTGGTTTCTGGTAACGCCACTCATTGTGTTATCTCTTTTTTTTCTTCATAAAGTGTGATGTTTCCATTGCCGACTGTTTTAAATCTGTTCCTAAACAAAAGTGTATTTATTTTTTTATAAAAATTATTAACGCACGTAAAATACCCGGTACACACTTATCGCAAAGAGAAGGGTTCGCCCGGTGTTTCTGGCAGTGCGACTATTTTCGAAGAAGAAGAAGAAGAAGGAGAAGAAGTATAGGAATTAGTGGAAGAAGGAGATTACCCTGTTGAGACGAGATGTGATGTTGTCCAGTCCTTCCCTCATGTCAGCCTGCCTACTGCTCAGTATGGGTATGGAGAAGCCCAGGCTATTCACTGCCCCATTGCTCACTGCAGCCGAGTCTACCATACTGAAGTCTACGGTTGGCGGAGGAGGAACCATTGGCGGCATTACGCTGCCGTCGTCTGCTTCACCTCGTCTTCGATGACCCTGCAGCTGGGACGGTTTCTTGCCTCGGTGACTCATGTGGGTGCGCTAACGTCTTCGGACGTAGGCCCTATAATACACAGGAGAAGTTTGGCATTGTCAAAGACCACTTGACA
This sequence comes from Asterias amurensis, assembly GCF_032118995.1. NCBI lineage: Eukaryota > Metazoa > Echinodermata > Asteroidea > Forcipulatida > Asteriidae > Asterias > Asterias amurensis. Next base: position 6,307,897 of record NC_092659.1, on the reverse strand, counting down.
TAGTATACGACATAACAAATAAGAAACTTTTTAATCTCTTAAAAAAAATGAAGAATTCACATTGCTCGCACAAGTTTTATATAGGCATCACAAAATAATAATTTCAACAATTTCATCACGTTATGCTACAACCAAGCCATACATGTATCTCCACACTTGCCCAAGATCGCCGTGTAGTCGCCTTCTCTGTGCAGCCGAAAGATGATGATGATCATCAATATTATGCATAAAATTAAATAAGAAGTCTGTAAAGATATCGGCCCAAGTGGTATCGAAAGTTGCAAGATGAAAGAAAGCACCGTTGTTGCACATGCTTTCACAATAATATGTCTGATAAAGGCTTTACGCCCAAAGTTTTTTTCGAATCAAATAACTATGTGAGAAATTACCCCTTTCTAAAAAAACTACGTTACTTCAGAGAGAGCCGTTTTTCTCGCAATGTTTTACACTACAGCTTTTCCTTGCTGATAAGATAATTTGGATGCTATTTGAGTAATTACCAAAAGTGTCTCTCACTGCCTTGTACGATTTGATGAACAAGAAACTCCAGCACTAGGACAGTGAGGTTGAGCTATTGCTCCAGCAGCCCGACAAGCTCGAGAGGTGCGCCGTTCAACTTCCCAGTTTGTGGACCGTATGCGACAAAAAGTTTTGGTGTGAAATGTTATAGTGTTTTTTTGCAAAATGTTGATCCCCGATTGTTGTGTAGATGTGTCTTCTTTACGGGGGCAACGCATTACTTTTCTGAGAGCATGCATTGTTGCGTCACAATAAACAATGCGTCACAGATAAGTTTATCACATTTCTCATAACGAAACAATTGTTTTGGCTCTTTCATTGTTTGAGTAGAGTAGGAGCCCTGAAACAAGTTATCGTTTTGAAACCTTTATTTCAGGAAAACCGTTGTTTGGGGGAAAACACACATGAGCAGACCACATGTGCAATCTGCAGCTGCCCCCCCCCCCCCAGCCCAGACTCGTGGCGTTCAAATTCGTACGCGGCGCCTGTCGATGTCCTCGTCAATCACAAACGAAAACAGCGCCACCAATCTTTCGGGGGGTGGTGGGGTGGTGCGGCGGGGGCAGGGTCGGTCAAAAGTTACAGTTGCTAGGCAACTTGCTCGCTTGGATCCTGCACGCGCGCGCGCATGGGGGACACATTTCACACAGGCCGTTTGTGTGGAATAACGATGATTTGCTATATTAAATTGGTAAACATGAATTTAGAAAGCTTGGTCAACTTCAAGAAGCCATGTTTAGTTCACGGTAGTTAAACCATGATTATTAGGAGTTCTCGGAAAACTTCCAGTAGCTGGTGGAGTTCATGACTTGTAGAACTCAGTCTTTTCTTTAACTGTCAGTGTCAGTGCGGCATCCACTAACTGCTAACTAAGTTACCGCCGTCGGCCAGCCAGTCTAGACGGCCCGTGTGTCACCTCTCACACGGGGCGAATACAACGCAACGGGGGCACTAGCTAGGTGATTATAACTCCTTTACCTTAGAATGCTTTTAGCCTTTTGTGGAAGATTGAACAATCCTCGATCAATAGACGGTGATGGTTTATCCTTGAGTGTTTCCTTTCATCTATTGTTGACGGTGTTTGGGCAGGTTTGTATGTAGCTACCATTGTTACCCCATACAAATACATACAAAATGCACAGTTATATGTGGTGTAACTGTAGACCCTAATATAATTATCACATTATAAGAAAGATCAACACAGTGGCAGTGCGGCAACTGCTGTGTGTTGTGTGGGAGTTTCGTGGTGTTACTTTTGATGTGCCGTTCTGGTCCAACTTTGGTCTCATAATATTTATTATATGGAACTTCAGCAACTATAAACTAGGACTAGGTGAGTCTGAAATGAGTGCAAATAGTGTTGTGGGGAAATGACTCTAGCCTATACTATAGACAGTCCTCTATATACTATACCCTAACTGTTAAAATGGTTGACAATTATTAGATTTTAAACAATTGAATTGAATATCAATTTATTTATTTCTATCATATCATTTTGCTGTTTATTCTGATATTGATAATCATACCCTTGCTACAGCACTTTGAAAAAAAATCTCACGCATAGCTGGCCTCTGAACTTGGCGTCTCTGAATTTGTGACTGTCAATTAAAGCTCTCTTTTTTTTTGCGTTAAAAAAACTTAAAGCAGCTCTATGAAACTGGGCCCATCAGTTGTTAAATACTTTGTTTTGAGGGTTAAAACATTTTTGAACTGGTTTATGTTCTATTGCTGTAGAATAGTGCACATGACCACAAGGACAAGGTTAGTTTTATGTAAAGTTGTTTCGGTTGCTGCAATGCAGTTATTATTTAATATTAAAAAAATCCAGTTATTATTATTTTATTTATTAATATTTTAACTAATTAATTTAGTACTCGCAAACCATTCTAATCTAAGCAATGCACTGTTTTGTTGTGTTGTTTTGCTTAAAAGTATACTATTCAAAATCATTATTCTTGTTAGAGGTCTGTTACCCTTCTTCCATATTTATATCAATTATTGATACAAAATTATTTACAAAATAAATAATGACTAAATTTTAACACCAAATTTATTGTGATTTCTTTGACTACAGGGTTCAAATTATGAGGAGAACTGGAGGCGTTGAAACCCAGCGTCATCATGAGAGAGAGCGTCATGCCAGGCAGCTCAAACTTGTCTTACAGTGTGCTGGGCCGGGGAGTGTTGCTGGAACTGGGTCTAACCAATGCCACAGAGAAGGCAGACCACATGGGGGATATAAAGGTACGGGGGTTAGGAAAACAGCGCCTAATTTCATGGCTCTGCTTACTGTAAGCAAAAAATCGGTGCTTATTAGGAAGCAGGGTATTCCGCGCTTACATCAAGCATTAGGCCTATTTCACAGGTTACCAGTGGTTGATTTCACAAAGAGTTCAAACTAGTCTTATGTATCTCAAGTTAGGACAAGTTACTTGTCTCAAATTAGGACTAAGTTTTTAACTAAGACTAGTCCTAGTCCGAAATTCTTTGTGAAATCGACCCCTGGACACTTTTGGTAGCTTCTCTAACCTACAAGTATATAGGGGCCTATTATATTAGTATAAAACCTTGCTTGGTAAACTAGCAACGGAGAGCTGTTGATATTAAACATTGTGAGAAACGGCTCCCAATGCTCACACTTCTTTTGAGAAGGAGGTAATTTCTTTCTAAATTAATTGAATCTGAGAGAGATTCAAGGCTGAAGCTGATGAAAATCCTGAGCAAATTTCTCCACATCGTAAAACAACTTTTTTAAATAGGAACACCCAATCAGAGAAATGTCACTGACAGTTGAGCCGCTTCTTACCAAATTTGGGGGATAACATTAGACTACTTCAAAGTGAAATGTTTTTCAAAATGCTTTTGAAAGCTGCTGTATGCTTTCCAACCGAAAGTTGCAAAATTGCCATAAACATTACTAAACAATACTAAACATAAACCTCCCTTTTAAACAAACTGCCAGCATTTGATAAATAATGCAGACTTTGTATTCTCAACTTACAGTTTGAATATTTACACACAATGATCAGTTTAGAAACCGATACAGTCAGTTTACCCAGTTATTATAAGTAACATTCTGCATTTCTGGTGGGGCTTAAAGGCACTGGACACTATGTTGGTAACTACTAAAAATAACTGTCAGCATAAAAACTTACTTGGGAACGAGAAATGGAGAGCTGTTGATAGTATAACACATTGTGAGAAACAGCCTCCCTTTTATAAGTACAGTAACGTAGTTTTTGAGAAAGAGGTAATTTCTTACTCAAATATTAAAAGACTTTAGGCTTGGGGTGGTTTTCACAAAGAGTTAAGACTACCCTTATCTTGAGTTCGGACATGCTAATTGTCCTAACTTAGGACCATTCATACGTTTTTAATATAGGACTAGTCCTAAAATAGGTCTAGTCCTAACTTTTAATCTTTTAATTGGCGTCTGAAAGCACACAAATTTATGCAACAAGGGTGCCTTTTCTTTCAGTATTCTCTTGCAACTTCAATGACCAATTTTATACACCATGTGAGAATACTGTTTTTTTGACAATTACAAAATGTGTCTGGAGACAACACTGCCTTTAAAATAACAAATACACACTGTTGACAGTATCTTTGTTGACAAAACGGTTTCCTGGGCTACTTGCAAAAAGCTTCTGTGTTGCAGATTTCGTTTCTATGATTATGTTGTTGAGACTGACAAACCACTTAGACTATGCTCCTCGTGGTTTGATTCGCAAACATGGGGACAAAATGTACTGTGTACTTGGGGCATTGTGGACCAAAGTGGCGGACAAAAGAGGGTGAAGTGAGGCACTTTACATTGGAGTGATATTGGCCTACTTGCACTGTGTAGACGGAAGGTTCTGCCCCCATTCTTTTAAAAAACTGAATGTTCTTTGTCATTAATTTTGTCTAGCCCAGTAGATGACAAGTTTTCAACTCATACAAACAGACACAGTTGAACTTTAAAGACACTGGACACCTTTGGTAATTGTCAAAGACCAGTCTTCTCACTTGGTGTATCTCAACATTATGCACAAAATTACAAACCTGTGAAAATTTGAGCTCAATTGGTCGTCGAAGTTGCGAGATAATTATAATGGATGAAAAAACACCCTTGTCACAAAAAGTTGTGTGCTTTCAGATGCTTGATTTCGGGACCTCAAAATCTAATACTGAGGTCTTGAAATCAAATTCGTGGAAAATTACTTGAAAACTATGTTACTTCAGAGGGAGCCGTTTCTCACAATGTTTTATACTATCAACAGCTTGTTAATTACCAAGTAAGTTTTTATCCTAACAAGTATTTTAAGTAATTACCAATACTGTTCACTGCCTTTAAAAATGCAAATAATGTGGACAATTTGATGTGTCAACACATTCCTTGTCAGTCACTTAGTTTAGATACTTAAAAAAACACTGAAATGTCTGGAGTCATTCCTAAGGCATTATTTATCTAGCCCCATTTTTATACAATTTTTCACCTAATACAAACATTTACAATGTTTTATCAGTTGAACTTAAATGCAAATAGTTTTTGACAGTTTGATGTTTCAAAAAACATTCATTCATTGTCAGTCACTTAGTCTAGCTACTTAGAAATAAGAAGTGATAAAAAAATGAATTACATGTACATCAAATTCAAACATGCATACATGTGGGCCGTTTTTGTTTACCAGGTTTACAGTGCACAAAACACTTGCAGCAATGTAAACAAAATTTTGGTCACAAAAATATTGAAATGAAACTGTCAGTCACCTGTAACACAATGCAGTTTGCTGTTTCTCTGGCAACTGCCCCATTTATGCAGGTCCCTGTAGCCATGCTCCATTGTTCTCTGCAGGTACCCTACCCTCCTGTTAACCCCATTTAAAATTAAAGTGAAAGTACAGACACTTTTATATCTTTTAAAGGCAGTGGACACTTTTGTTAATTACTCAAAATAATTATTTGCATAAAACCTTTCTTAGTGACGAGTAGTGAGGAGAAGTTGATGGTATAAAACAATGTGGGAAATGGCTCCTTCTGAAGTGCCATGGCTTACGAGAAAGAAGTAATTTTCCACGACTTTGATTTTGAGACCTCAAGTTTAGAACTTGAGGTCTCGAAATCAACCATCTAAACGCACACAACTTAGTGTGACAAGGGTGTTTTTTTCTTTCATTATTATCTCGCAAGTTCGATGACCAAATGAGCTCAAATTTTCACAGGTTTGTTATTTTATGCATATATGTTGAGATACACCAACTGTGAAGGCTAGTCTTTGACAATTAGGCTACCAATAGTGTCCACTGCCTTTAAGAATGTTAGTCAGTGCAACCTTCTCTGCTTAGTTGACTACACAGGTATTTCCTATTCCATCGCTAGGCTTTTTATACTGAGGGTAATTTATAAACAACACTGATTTGTTTGGTCATTATGTAAGTCCATACTAGTGTACTCATGGCAAAGCGGTAAAGCTCATTAGCCACAAGTTCAAGGCCCACTTTTCATAAAGCTAGGATACAGCACAAAAATGAAGCTCAGCACAAAAGAATTTGCTTACCAAATTAAAGTTAATTACCATCACATCCATCTTTGACTGGTAACTTGCTAATGTTTGCTAAGCACAAAGTTGTTGAGCAAAATTGTCTGCTTAAGCAGCTCTATGAAGTTGAGCCCCAAGAGCTTTGGTTTTGAATGCGAATGTGACACTAATAGTGTCATTGAACAAGATGCTGTGTGATCATCCTCATTCTTATGATTGTTGCAAAGTATAAGGAAGACCTAGCAGATTGGGACTGGCACAAGTTTTATAAGAGTTTATTTTTTAAATCAGAATCTATTTTTGTTTTAAATTGTTTTGGAGCAAAGAAAGTAAACACTTCTTTTTGTTAGACCTCAAAAAAAATCTAATTTTGAACCAGTCAGTTTCCCTTGTAACTTATTATTTGACTTTTTGTATTACAATTTCTGATTAAAAAAAACCTACTTTCTATTTGTGTTACTAAATACAGGGTTGTCGAACCAGTACCCGTTGTCTCGTTCGGGCTTTGACAAGCAAGAGTTCATGGACAATGTGAAGGACAGTGTGAATGACCAATACAAGGAAGAGCAGAAGAGTCGTACCAGCTCCCCACAGTGGCTACCGGCTGCAAACAAGGAGAAGAATCACACTGGAGAACAACCCCTCATCTTGCAACATTTCCTGGCAGCTAATAAAGTAAAGAAATTTACCATATTTCTTGTCCCACTCATAGTGTTATCCAGAGTGATGTGTAAGTGTTTAGGGACAACCTGCTTTAAATCCTGTGTTGTCTGTCATTTACACATATTTCAATTTAAAGGCAGTGGACACTATTGGTAATTGTCAGAAACTAGCCTTCACAGTGGGTGTACCTCAAAATATGCATAAAATAACAAACCTGTGAAAATTTGAGCTCAATCGGTCATCGAACTTGCGAGATAATAATGAAAGAAAAAACACCGTTGTCACACAAAGTTGTGTGCGTTTAGATGGTTGATTTCGAGACCTCAAGTTCTAAACCTGAGGTCTCGAAATCAAATTCGTGGAAAATCATTTCTTTCTCAAAAACTATGGCACTTCAGAGGGAGCTGTTTCTCACAATGTTTTATACCATCAATCTCTCCCCATTACTCGTCCCCAAGAAAGGTGTTATGCTAAGAAATATTTTGAGTAATTACAAATAGTGTCCACTGCCTTTAAGAGAACACTTTGGACAACTCTAATCCTAACCCTTTTCATCAAATTTGAACCAAAATGCTGGTCCTCTTGCCTGCCAGAAATTTTAACAAACGCTGCTTTGGATACATAGATTTTTGCTATACAAATTTGACAATCCATCTTTTGAACATTCACAATCCTGAATGTTTCACAAATAATCTTGAGTGAATGTTAAATGTTTAAAAGTAGTCCTAAGTTAAAGTTTGAAAACATTTTTATTGTTTTAAGGGTTTGCAGCGGTGGTAATATTGAATATTCCTTTATTTACCCAGGGTGAGCCAAATCAGTAAAAAACTGCTTTCCTTTTGGGCCCTGCGAACAAACTAACACATTAAAAGTAAACATAAAATCACATGATAAAATTACGATATAAAAATTACGTAAACATTTAAGAATGTTACAGAAAATTAAAAGCAATAAAAAAAAAAATAAGGGTAAAAAAATATTACAAGAGTAAATTTGTTAACAGATTAACAGATGTCAACAGATTTTCACACAAACTTATATGGTTTGTGGGCCCATCAGTCATGGTGGAACTTTCCTTGAAATAATTTGATTTTAGACTCATTTGGATTTTATTATATTGAACAGCAAGAGCAAATTGATGGTGTTCTGCCTGCCCCGAGTCCACTGGTCAAGCGTCAGAGTAAGAGTGCTTGTATCTACCGCGATGATCCCGATGCTTTCTGTCGAGGTAACAGCACCCATCAGTACCTGACTGCCACTGAGATGCCTGGCCAGTCTGAAAGACTGGTGGATTTAACACTGGGTCGACCAACGAGAACAAGGTATGAGATTTTAGTCACTTTGCTTGGTGGATCATTGGTTTAATTCTTTTCTGGAACATATTGTTTAAAGGCACCGGACATGTTTGGTTATCGTCAAAGACCAGTATTTACACTTGCTGCCGAAAATAACTGTGAATATTTGGGCTTATTTGGTCATCGAATTTGCAAGAGACCAATGAAAGACAAAGTAAAAGGCCTCAGCTGAAGACTATTATTATTCAGTGAGAAATTACTTCTTTCAATGTTTCAATTCTCACAATGTGCTATGCTATCAACAACTCTCCATTACTTGTTACCAAGTAAGTTTTTATGCTAACAGTTATTTTGATTATTGACCAATAGTGTCCCAGCTCTTAAGTTTACTTGAGAGAGATTTTCACAAAGTTTGTGTTTTCACACTCTGCAGTTTATTGCGTGTACGACAGAGAACGAAATCAGCTCCAGGTGTAAGGCCAGTTGTAGAGATCAAATCTCACCTACATAAGCAACAAGAGATGGCAGCAAGTAAGTTGAATACCCAGAAGTTCTTGATCTGCTATTTATTTGTTTGTTTGTTTGTTTGTTTGTTTTACTTCCATTTGTACAACAACAAAATTACAGAAATACTGGTTATCAGTTAAAAAAAAAACCAAAGTTATAAACACTGAATAAGTACAAATGGGGGTTGCAACCAGAGGAGGTCACATTCCTGTATTGGAGCACCCAAACTGCTTTAAAATGCTGCACTGGTTCAACAAATGACAAAGTAAGTTAAAGTTTCCCTAAAACACACATTTTTAGAGAAAGAGAACAAATAATAATAAAGTGGCTCCCCTCCAACTCTACCAAAATGTAATATAATGTAATATAAATTGTTGCAAGATTGATGACTAGGGTACTGTTTAAGCTTTTGGATGGTAAACTTTAGCACAACAAAATGTGAATTTTCAGAAAGTTTTAAAAATTCAGGATTATACACTGTTGTCCCTGCGCATGATGAGCCTTCAGATTTTCTTGAAAACGATAACCTTGCTATCACAGAGATGAAAAGAATTTGCTTTTGTTGAGACCAGGGGTCAATTTCACAAAGAGTTAGGACTAGTCCTAACTTAGGACTGTAGTCCTAGAAGATAAACAAATTGCATGGATAGTCCTAAGTTAGGACGAGTAACTGGTCCTAACTCAAGATAAGACAAATCCTGACTCTTTGTGAAATACACCCCAGACCTTCAGTTATGATGTAGAGAGTCTGTAAACTTATTCAGTTGTTTTGATTTTTCATTGTTCATTTGCTAGTTCTTCCGTGCTCTTAGCATAAGACTAGGTTTTTAATCAGTCAGTTTCCCTTGTAACTTGTAATTTTGCCTGGCTCTAACTCCTAACTATTACTTTATGTTTTGCAGAAACTGAAGATCGCCATAAAAGTGTAGAGGTTCCTCACGAGTAAGTTCTAATTTTTATGAAATTTAAATTTTTGTTTGACTAGGGATGGATGCTTTTGTTTCTACCATTGAAAGAACAAAATAAGAATATCTTGCATTTAATTCCCTTGCCATCACGTTAAGTCTCTTTCTATTTGTTTTTTCTTTTGCAGATTGTTACCAGTAACGGAGAACCATGAAACTGTGCATCAGTTCTTAGTTGGTGCTCGATACAACAGGTTTGTTTCCGTTGTCTTTTTACCGTTTTTGTCAAGGTAAACAGAGGTAAACAATTCGGGCGCCCAAAAGGACTCTGAAGAAGTCCTTTTAAAAAAGTTTGTTATGCAAGTTCCCCCCCCCCCAAAAAAAAGGCTAAAAGCCACTCTTGGTAACGGGCTACAAGAAGAAAAATATGTGTGATGAAGGTAATTCAGTGGAGCTGAAGGTAGGAATTGATTTTCCTCTTAAAAACACTCTTACAGAAGAGTGTCAGATTGGTGTAATGGTTCCTCGCATTCCGCCTCTTGTGCCCTGGTTTTGAATCTCACTGGGGGGCACAATATGGATTGGGTTTTCAGTCCCTACCTGACTGCATTGGGTTTTCCCTGGAATAATTCTCTGGGGTCTTCCTCCCACATATAAAACTAAAATGTCTTCATTGTCTTCTCTTTTTCTCGTTTGACTCTAATCAGAGCGTTGAGAATATATATCCAGATCCAGACAAATAATATCAAATTTGGGGGGCAACGTTGGCTTGTGCGTAAAGCGCTCGCCTCTCACCAAGGTGACCCTGGTTCGATACCCGGCCAGGGCCATGTGAGTTGAGTTGTGCATTGATGGTTCTCTGCTGTGCCATAAGGGTTTTCCAAACCATCCGGTTTTCCTTTCTTGGGAACACTAAAGCACTTTCAATCTCTGGCTGTGCTCCTTGGAATGGGTTGATGTGGCTGGCTGCCAAAGGCGCCCTTGCAAGCGTACTTCGCAATTCAGCTCTGAGCTGCGAGTAAGGATGATCCTCCCAATTATTAATTATTATTACAAACTTTTTCATTTTTTAGAATGAATCATCACGATGCCAAGTGCCTGAGTACTCGGGGTTTGTTTGTCTCCAGGCACGATCCTCTACTCTGCTTCAAGATGACGGTACCTCCTAGAAACTACCAGCCAACTCGGCAAAAGACAAATCGTAAGTTAAATCCCATGCAAGTTTCACTCAAGCTTGTAGCTGCAACATGTGCTCAGTGCATGGCAGAGTCTTAACTTAACTTAACTTAACTTAACTTAAATGCATTTATAAGCGCTGTTCTATTGTATCAAGCTCAAACTTACGGTCTAGTCGGTGAGACACTGCTCTAGAACTGCAAAGTTCATTCGAATCCCACCCAAGTATTAATATGCCTGTGATTTCTTTTTCACAGAACTCAGGAAAGTAATGAGTTTACAGTGCTAACACACATCGGTGTAAGGGTAAAACCAAAATTAATATGCATTATTTTTATCTATCTATCTAAAATTTAACATCTATTAAAACTCATAGTTCTTGGGCCAAGTGCATAGAGCTAAGCTTGGGCGATATCGATTTATTTTATTCACGATAAATCGCCGACAATATATCGCGATATTCGATATAATCGCAATTAATTAAATTTGACATCATCAGTTTTGAAACTCCAAGTGAAAGTTGTAGAAGAGACAGTCAAAGCATAAAAGAGGTGTTCTAATGACCTATTCTTCTGGTTTTACTCCAAACCTATGGGGTGCAAGATGTCTCCAATATATCGATATTTCGATTAAAACCAAATCCATCCGATGTCGAAATCGTTTCCAAATTAATATCGCGATATTCGATAATATCGTGATATCGCCCAAGCTTACATAGAGCTGCTTATAGGCACAAAAAGTAGCTAAGCACAGCAAAAATATGCTTACCAGATTAAGGTCACCAGCCAAACAACCATGCACATGCACAATTTTTGACTGTATTCTGCTCATTTCTGCTTAGCAGAAAACTGTAAAGCAATATTTTCTGCTTAAAGAAACTGGACACTAATTGGTAGTTACTCAAAATAATTGTAAGCATAAACACTTACTTGGTAACTGGCAATGGGGAGCTGTTGATAGTATCAAACATTATGAGGAACAGCTCCCTCTGATGAAGTAGCAAAGTTTTTGAGAAAGAGCTTATTTCTCACTCAAATGTTAAAAGACTTCAGGCCTGAAGCTTTTCATTTGGCATCTGAATTATCACACAAAGTTGTGCAACAAGGGTGTTCTCTCACGACTTTGATAACCAACTGTGTCCAAATTTTCAAAGTTTTGTTATTTTATGCATATGTGAGGATTACACCCAGTGAGAATACTGGTCTTTGACAATTAACACCCAAAACACTATGTCACATGCACAATTTGTATCCTGCTCATTTCTGCTAAGCAGAACATTGTTAAGTTACATATGTGCTCAGCTGTAAGAAATTTGGCCCTGGTGATTCAGTCACTGGCATGTACATGTAGGTTGGATCCCCTGCCGCAGAATGCACAGGAACTGCCAAGAGTGTAACTGTCTGTTAAAAAAATGTGGACACTTCTTGTTAATTACTCAAAATAATTGTAAGCATAAACCCTTACTTGGTAACAAGTAATGGAGAGCTGCTGATAGTATTAAACATTATGAGAAATGGCTCCCTCTGAAGTTTTGTAGTTTTCAAGAGAGAAGTCATTTTCCATTTTCATTTTGAGACCTCAGAATGAGATTTTGAGGTCTTGAAATCAAGCATCTGAAAGCACACAAATTCGTGTAACAAGGGTGTATTTTCTTTCTTTATTATCTTGCAACTTCGATGACCAGTTGAGCTCAAGTTTTCACAGGTTTGTTATTTTGTGCATATGTTGAGACTTTGACAATTACCAATAGTATCCAGTGTCTTTAAAAAAGATTTGTGATTTTTTTTTTTTTTCAGTTCGTGGCAGTTCATCCTATTCCAATCTCACAGAGAGCTGCGAGTCTTTTGGCAGCTCCTCAAGTCTGAATGATTTAACTGCATCGTCTGTAAGAGATCAGGAACCACTTTCCCCCAAATCAGCCTGGGTCGCTGGACCATCGGGCCAAGTAGAGGAGGATACCATCCGGGCACTGAACGGAGTCATGAGAAGCTCCACTCCTGCCCCGAGTCCGTCACCAGCTACCCGCAGCCGGGAGACTTTCGCTTCGAGCCTCGGTGGAATTCGGAGAAACAAACCAAAGATGAAAGTAATCGATGGAAAGACACTGAGCTCTCGCGATGATGAACACGTAACTGGTGAGAAAGACCATCACTGCTGCGTCATGTGTAAGAGTGAAGAGCCACCCAAGCATTATCAGCGGTTTGCGCCGGGAAGTCACTTCGCAAGGGTGCGGGAATCAGGACATGTGGAGCAGGAGGAGGACTGGGATCATAATGTGGATCACATGAAGGTCCAGCAGTACCACTTAAGAATCATGGGTGAATATTGTTTCCTGAACTATTCCTAGGGTTAGGGCTTTTACGGTTTGGGTCGGTGTAAGGGTTGCGTTCAGGGTTGGGGGTAGGCAGGCAGTTTAGTTTCAAACTTGAGAATCATGAGTGGGTAGTTTCCTGATCGAGACCAAGGATAAGGGTTTTAGGGTTGTTTAAGTTGGTTAGGGTTAAAGGGTTAATCATTTTTTTGTCAAAAGATAAGTATAAGTAACGACTTTTGATCACTTTTCGTTAAAGCAAAAGTTACAAAGTTCACTCTGAAGTTTGGCGTGAATACAGAATTTGTGTTGACTAAAACGGGATTGGAGCATGAATTTGCTGTGTTTCAGGTAATTACATGCTGGCACTGTACTAGCTGATGAGCTTATGTAGCTCCATGTAGCCAATGATCATGCCCAGTTCATGAAACAACCTGGGAAGTCGCACTGCAAATATGAAGAAAATCTAAGATGTAGAGTACTTTCCGTTGATTTTTTTTCCCCTTCTAATTCTCCCATCTTTTACATTGTTCATCAGGTATAAAGTATGGTGTTAAATCAGGACGCCAGGCTCCGCCTCGCAACAATCTACTCTACACAACCAAGAAGCAGTCCAACGCCGAGCTGCCTACACTTAAGCACCACAAGAAGAACGCCCAAAACACCAGTAAGAACAACAGCAACGAGGACGATGGTGTCAAAGATGCAGAAGAGGCGGCAATCTCCTTGAAGGAGGAAAAGCCGTCCTCAGCCACAAGTAGGATCTCTGTGAGGATAAGCACTCATACGAGCGTAGCTGGTGACGAGGAGGGGGATGAGGAAGACTCTGTGCAGGATACCCCGAGGAATGAAGATGCTGCAGGAGAGAAGACCCAAGATGCGGAGGACAGACCCAAAGATGTGGATGGGGTTATTAGTAAACCAGAGGAGGATAATGTTGAAATGACCAACATTTTAAGTAATGAACAGGCCGCAGAAGAAAAAACCCAAGATGCGGAGGACACACCCAAAGATGTCGATAAACCAGTGGAGGATCATCTTGAAATGACCAACATCTCACGTGTGACTGATGAGGTTGTTGCAGACAAGGCGAACGACTTGTCTCAAGTTGATGATGACACCAAAGATTTAAAAGATGCACCTGATGAGAATAGTGACTTTAAAAATAAGGAGCCGGTTGTAGTAGAAATCCCAAGAGACTCTTTAGAAGATGCTGAGGAGCAAATCAATGAGGATGTAGCGAGTGTCAATGAGAACAGTGCTGAGGTGTCTTTGAAGGATGCGGGACAACATGAGGGAGGAGAGGCGATCAAGGATGCGATTGCTACGAGTAACCCAGACTCTCCAAGCAACTAAGTCATCACTGATCATCAAAATGAAAAACAAATAGAGAGCAATCCAGAAGAGTCAGCAATGACACATAATCTTGATCAACTTGACACTAAAGAGACTACTGAACGATTATCCAGGGAACAGTGTCTAATTTCATAAAGCTGTTTTAAAGCTGAAGTTACTGCTTGACAAATTTCTTTGCTTAGCAAAAATTGAGCCCAGGTGTGCTATACTCTGTTCTTTTAAAGGCGTGACAGTTTTTCTTTTGTAAAAAGTATCTCCAAGAGAATTGTGAGATTTCACTGGAACATTTGGAGGGGCAAAAATAATGATCAGGGGCATGATGGTGAAAAGTCCACTTTTGTCGGGATCCCGACAATATATCACGTGACCAATTCTGATGTGTTTTATAAGGAACATTTTTAACTTTTGTCATAGTTCCTGACCATTAAAAGTAAAAGTTGAACTATTTTTCATTTAGAGCGGGTGATACTCTATGAAAGATCATTCACTAAAAAAAAATCTATTTTTTAATGTTTGGGGCCAAAAATCTGACATAGCACCTTTAATTATAAATGTATTGTAGGCATATTCATTTTGTAAAATGACTGAAAAGTACGATCATTAACAAACATTCTTTGCAGCCATAATACAACTAAACAATGATTGGACTGAGTGATGACCGCAAGCTTTTTAACAAAGTTAAATGTTTACATCAAGCCCTACGTACATGTCTAGGTGCAGCAACACAGTTCTTCTTTATAATAGTTCGTGAGACTGGAACTAATTTTCCTATGATTATTAACCACAAATTTTGTCTGTGAATAGCAATGAGTGAGCAAAGCTTTGAAACAAAATTAAGTTTTACTCTTAAAGGATTTGGGTACTTTTGTAGCACAAAACACAATATTCACAGACTTATGTTAAACTTACACCATTTGAAGATAATGATGGTAGAAAGCTTCCCTGGAAATATTACTTGATGAGGTGCTGTAGTTTTTGAGAAATGAGTAAAACAATTTAATGAAAATACGTTTTTACAGACTAAAATAATTTTCGTCTCATGATCACTGAGACGAAATTTATTTCCATGACATTGTTTTACTCATTTCCCCAAAAACTACAGCACCTAGGCAAGTAATATTTCCAGAAAAGCTTTCTAACATCATTATCTTCAAGCTGTGTGAGTTTAATGTAAATCTGTGGACATTGTGTTTTTTTCCTACAAAAAGTACATAGACCCTTTAAGCCTACGCGAATTAAATGCAACAACACATTTCTTCTCAGGTTTGTTAGACTGGAACTAAGTGTCTTCTTTTGATGTTTAACCAACATTCTTACTATTATGTGAACACCAAAGGGTGAGTGATGATGAACGCATGATTGCGGCGTAGTGCGGTGTTGCCCAGTGGGCTACACAGCTGCAGTGAGGGCGTGAAAGGGCACTGGACACCATTTTGGTTAATATTGTCAAACACCAGGGCCCAATTTCATAGAACTGCTTAAGCAAAAAACTTTGCTTAAGCAAAAAATTCATTGCTTAGTAAAATCAGATTACCGGGCAGACTCCACTCAATGTTTATGCTAAGTAAACAACAGCTAAATACTAGTCATAAGCAATGTATATGACATGACATTTTGGCCAGTAACTTGTGTAAAATAAGCGTGCTATTTTCGTGCTTAAACAAATTTTTTGCTTAAGCAGCTCTATGAAATTGGCCCCAGTATTTTACTTTAAAGACAGTGAGTGGACACTATTGGTAATTGTCAAAGACCAGTCTTCGACCATCAGTGAATAGGGCTACATATAAGTGTTGTACCACTACGTGACTATGCCCCAATTGCCTAACTGAAGCCTGGTAAGCACACAAACTTGTTAAGCACAGAAAAGTATTGCTGGACAGAAATAGGTTGCCAGACAAGACAACATTAGCTTAGCAAAACAAATTTGTAATACATAATTTTCTGTCTTACAGCTTGATGAAATATGGGCCCGGGGGAGAGCTGCATACGCAGTCGGTGAGTGTGTAATTAATACCCCGACTTGTATAATGTCTCCACAGACTTCATGGCAACTACCGGGAGTGCATTACTAAACCATTATTAATTACCTTTAAAGACCTGCTTGAACGAATGATATGTCAAGTCGTAAACTTTGCTGAAATTCACTTAAAATATTTTCAAAGAATAGGGAAATCGAGTCATATGACTATAAAAAGATTTCAACTGTGTAAAAAAAACTATCATTTTGAATGCCCTTTTATATCCAGGGCTTTTCTGAGAGATTTGCGAAAAGCCCTGTTACGTAATCACTCTCAAGACGTCATCTCTGGGAGCTCCAATTTGTAAAGCCTCTTTGTTGCAGCAACGTGTACACATCAAAATTACATTAAAATGGTGAGCAAGTGCATTATAAACAAGTTAAACTTTATTCAACTTTATTCAACCAAAATTTTATCATTAAAACAACTGCGATTTTTGTTTGTACTTGAAATTAATAAAAACCCATTAGGTCATTAAATAAGGGAACACAAGGGTAGCGACGAGTTCTTTAACGGCCGTTTCAAGCCGGCAGGGTTATGCCGTGTGATAAAGGCCCGAGCCGAAGGCGAGGGCTTTTATCGCACGGCAACGATCCTGCAAGTTTTTAAACGGACGTTTAAAAACAACTCGCTACTCTTTTATTTCCATTCATAAATGCCCTTTTGTTAAAATTTTGTTAAAATTTTGTGTGTACGCGCGCGCGCTTAGAAATAGATTACGCGCTGTTACTAATAGCTATGAACTGCGCATTCCGCGTGATAGTATTCGCATACGCGCGCGCCCGACACGCGGAAGTCAGCCGGTTATAAACAGCTCCAGCTGGTCATTATCAACCGTTTAAACACCCCACGTGAAACACCTTCCACCAATAGGAGTAGTGAAACTGGCTGGGGCATTTATGAATATGTTTTTAATGGCCTACTGCGCCCTCTACTAGGCTGGTCATGGAGGGAGCGCAAATATAAATTTAATAAAAGTATTATTACTAACAAAATGAAAATCGGAAACCTCGTTTATCCCTTTAGTCCCTGCACCGCCCGAGTTTCCTGAAGTCCAATTTCTCAAGATTCTTGCAGTAAATTACTGGAATCGTAGTTCAAATTTTAATGTGTATGCACAATTTTTAACCCTTTCGGTAATTTGTATAAAAGTACAAGTTCTCATGGGAACAAACGGCTACGGTAGTTTTTTTGGCGAATATTTTTGTGCACGGATAAAATGGACACAATAGCTTTTCAATGCTTTTATCTGGCTCAATACTCATATACTGATTAAATGCGCGTTTTTTTTTGTAAAAGAGCTAAATTATTTCATCACAATTAATAGCTTCGACAAGTCAACTGTGAAGGGAGAATTAATAACGCTCTAAAACAACTCGATACATTAACAAATGCGTAGACCTACTAATGACTATCGAGTTTTCGTTTGATGTTCCTTTTTTCTCGTACCGCATATACGAGGTTTCCTCGTACCGCATATACAGTGTATCGCTATAGGCGGCTGGGCGGTGGCTAAATGGTTATTGGGCTGCCCATGATGCATGCAACGAAAATAGAAAACCCCATAAAGATGATCACAAGAACAAACATTTAAAACTCAATTAGGCTGTTAACAAGCACACAATAGAAACTAGGGCCTGACACAAGGCTGTTTACCGACGCAACGAAAATTAAAACTGAAAACAATATTATTATTAGGGGCCCATAATAGGCTATTCACAAAAAGACCAACAGATTTGGAAACCTGTTAGTCTGTTCACAAGCAAACAACAGAAACCAGGGGCTGACAAAAACCTTTAAAGGCTGTTCACCGACGCAACGAAAACTAAAATTGAAAACCATATTAGGGGCCTAAACATGTATATAGGCTACTCACAAAAAAAACCAACACTTTAACTGGTATAGTGATGACTAGAGTCGTTAATGGACAATGTCCTTAAAGGCATTGGACACGTTTGGTTAAGACCAGTATTCTCACTTGGTGTATCCCAACACATGCATTTAACAACATACCTGTAAAATGTGTGCTCAATATTTTCGTCGAAGTTGCAAGAGAATAATGGAAGAAAAACACCCTTGTTGCAATACTATGCATGCTTTATGCATAATAGCTGAAGTCTTCTATTTTTTGAGTGAGAAATTACCCTTTTTTCTCAAAAACTACCTTTTCTCACATTGTTGTACACTTTCAACAGCTCTCCATTGCTCGTTACCACGTACGTTTTTATGCTAACAGTTATTTTGAGTAATTACCTATAGTGTCCACCCAGTGCCTTTAAAAGACTTTTACTTGTTGTAGTGACGCGTATTGACAATGACCGTAAACCTGCATAAATTATTACCACGATGAGACACGTAATAGGCGGGAGAAGAAGCAGTACAAACACTTCAGCTGCTGACTGCGATTTGGTGTCTCCGTTTATGTACATGTACGCCTAAACGTCGTAGCAGGAATCAGGATTAATGAGAGAAAAGGTAATATAGAGCTAGAAATGAAATGAAATATAGAGACCTGGGCCCAATTTCATAGAGCTGTTAACAACACAAATTAGATTAGCATGAAATTTCTTCCTTGATAAAATTACTTCTTTCTTGATAAAATTGACAGAATTACCAACCAAATTTCCACGTGATTTTCAGGATAAGCAAACAACAGCTGAATACAAGTAACAAGCAATACGCCACAACATGGAAATTTGGTTGTTAATCATGATTTTTATCAATGAAGAAATTTCATGCTTAGCAAATTGTTGTGCTCAGTAGCTCTATGAAATTTTGCCCTGCACAGGCTCGGGAAATACGATTGTAGAAGTGAGATGTTTTTTAATTCATTAAAAGCACTGGACACTATTGGTAATTACTCATAACAAGTGTTAGCATAAAAACTTACTTGTGTGACAAACTGAGTTCAAATTTTCACAGCTTTGTTATTCTATGCATAATGTTGAAATACACAGTGAGAAGACTGGTCTTTGACAAATTACCAAACGTGTCCAGTACCTTCAAGGTAGTAAAATTAGACCTGCAGTACCGTAAGATAAAATAGATTCGAGTAGAGCCAGTGTCAATGTAGCTCTGTTTATTGTTGAAGACTTTAGACGACAAAAATTCAGTTTCCGTTTACATGCCATTTTAATAAAAGGGTCGGTAGGTCGGGAGTTTTAAGGGTGAAATCACGGAGATATCGGTAGACTTTTTTGAGAATTTTTGTTTGGTGCTCTGTTTCTTATTTGAATTTTGTTTACAAACACTGTGAAGTTGGTCAAGGTCATGCATTTTTGTCCAAGGTACAATTATAATTATTACTATCATTTTGTTCCCATGCCTTTTTAAAGGCACTGGACTCCATTGGTAGTTACTCAAAATACTTGTTCTATATAACAACTATACCTTGGTAACGAGCAATGGAGAGCTGTGGATAGTATAAAACATCGTGACAAAAACGGCTCCCTCTGAAGTAACGTAGTTTTTTGAGAAAAAAGTAAATTGAAATCGAATTTAGTTCGAGAAATCAGCTGAGGTGTCTAATTCAAGCAAAGCACACAACTTGTGCGAAAATTGTTTTTTTTTCTATTTTCTTGCAACTTTGACGACCAATTGAGTTCAAATTTTCACAGGTTTTTATTTTATGTATGGGATACACCTATGAGAAGACTGGTCTTTGACAATTACCAATGGTGTCTAGTGCTTTCAAGCCGAATAAAAGGTTTAGGGTAACGGCGTATAAGGTCATGGCGATTGGTTAACCGGAACATCTTTTCTTCTGTATACACGATTCAACTGTAGATCATTATGGACGGAAAAGGATCTGATGTAAACTTGGAGAATGAGTTTGCCAACAGCACCAGCCTACATGGTATCGCTCGAGTTGCTAACAATAAGAGAGTACCCGTCAAGCTGGTTTGGGTGTCCATCATGCTGACATGTCTCTGTGTATGTGTGTACCAAGTGCACGACAGGTTCTCATTTTACCTAGAGTATACGGCCAATACTGCCATATCGGTGGAGTATGCAAGAGATCTGGACTTCCCGGCAGTCACCATTTGTAACTTCAACAGGTTCGTTATGAAGACCTTCGTTTGTTTTGTTTTACCGAGTTGGAAAAAGCTCAGTAATATGGTGGCCCATTGTTAAAGGTCTCTTCTGTCACAAATATCTTATGTTTACGGCCACTTTGCTGTATCATATCAGTGACTTCCCGGCAGTCACCATTTGTAACTTCAACAGGTTCGTATGAAGACCCTTATTTTGCTTTGTTTTCCAAAATATGCTCAGTTATGGTGCCCCATTGTTACATGTCTATACATTGCAAACCTAGGGTATAACCGGTGTTAAAATTGAGACTATGGGTGATGTTTGTGTCACAAATATACCTTTGTTAGAAACCTTAATTTTCCGGCAGTCGCCATTTGTAACTTCAACAGGTTCGTATGAAGACCTTTATTCCGTTTTGTTTTGCCGAGTTGAAATAGGCTCAGTTATGGTGGCCCATTGCTGCAGGTCTACACTACAAAACTATAGAGTAACAGTTAAATGCCTCATGTTTATGGCCACTCTGCTGTATCATTGACTTTCCGGCAGTCACCATTTGTAACTTCAATAGGTTCGTATGAAGACCAATATTATTTTTTTTTGTGCCGAGTTGAAATAGGCTCAGTTATGGTGGCCCATTGTTACAGGTCTACATTACAAAACTATAGAGTAACAGTTAAATACTTCATGTTTATGGCCACTCTGCTGTATCATTGACTTTCCGGCAGTCACCATTTGTAACCTCAATAGATTCATATGAAGACCAATATTCTTTTTTTTGTGCCAAGTTGAAAAACGCTCAATTATTGTAGCCCATTGTTACAGGTCTATACACTGAAAAACTATAGAGTAACAATGAAACACCTCATGTTTATGGCCACTCTGCTGTATCATTGACTTTCCGGCAGTCACCAACTGTAACTTCAACATGTTGGTATGAAGAAGAACTTCATTTTGCTTTGGTGGCCCGTTGTTACAGGTAGGCCTGCCATACTGCAAAACTAGGGTGTTGTCAAATTGGTACCACGGGTCATGTTGTCATTCACATATCCTAACATCCATGCCTACAATAAATTGTAAATAACATATTAACAAGTGAATAAAAATACACTGCACTGTCTCAAGGACGTTAAACATAGATTAGAAGCTGTTCCTTAGGAATAAAAAACTAAAACACCACAATACAGCAAATTGTTCAAAGATTATTTAGTTGCTAATAATGTTTTCTCGGTCAAATTCGGCAAATGAGCAGTCAATTTCATTTCCATGCGTTCGAATTAAAGCTGTTTTTCCTCTCCAGTTGTTACTGCGTTTCAAATTCAGAATTCGGCCATTCAATTTCGCTTAGAGTCGAGTCAAATAATTTTTATAGCACTCTGTTCAATTTAGTGTATCGTCATTCTTTTTCGAGACACACCCGCCCCAAGAAGCGTCTGCGAACTTCAATGCTGCTTTGATGAATTGTGAAATCGAATGACCCTTTTCAGTAGCATTACGATTTCGCGCGAAATAGAATAGCTTGGTGGTTAAATTGGCTCTGCATTTGCCGAAATTGACAGAGAAAACCTATAGTATTTAATTATGTATACAGGCAATTCACACAATTTTTACCACAGACAGTACCAGGATAAAAAGCATACTCTTTACGAATCAATTAAATTCTAAGTAGCTTTTTGAACAATAGTTTTAACTTACAACTGACCAATCTTTTTAAATGTGACGTAAAAACTGACCCCGTTTTCATTAGTGTGTGCGTCACAAAAGTTAATTAGACTTTGAAGCTTTGTTTTACAACCTTGCTTGGTTCTATCTGGGAAAAAAGGGAAACTACACGTTTGGTAATAACTCAAAACAAATATTAACTTAAAACTGACTTAGTAACGAGCATTGGAGAGCTGTTGGTAGTATGAAATATTGTGAGAAATGGCTCCCTCTGAAAAAGCATCGATTTTGAGAAAGAGGTAATTGCTCACTAAAATAATAAAAGACTTCTAGCTAGAAGTCTTTCATTCCATCTGAGAGCACACAATTCGTCCAACAACAAGGGTGTTTTTTTGTCTGTCATATTTTTCTCGCAACTTCGCCGTCCATAGGTCAAATTTTCACAGGAATGTTATTTTAAGCTTATGTTGGGATACACCAAGTAACAAGACTGGTCTTTGACAATTGCCAAACGTTTACCTTCCCTTAAAATAATGTAATGCAATCTGTATTATTATAGGCATTTTTCGCCGTAAAACAATAACATCATAACTCGATATTGTGTGCAGTTTACTTCGGTTTGAGATGGCTGGCTTTTGTTTTTATGGGTGGCTTAGGCTACTGATGTTAAAAACACCCACCGACGTGTGTTAGCACTGCAAATTCGGAACTTTGCCGAGCTTTGTGAACAAATCCACAGGCATTTTCGTTCAGGCAGGTATTTTAAAGCCACTAACACTTTCGGAACAGAAAACAAAAATAAAAGTTCATAGATTTACAAATTACTTACAGGGCTTACAGAAGGTAATGGTGAAAGACTTAGCTTGAAATATTATTCCATGAAATGCTTTACTTTCTGAGAAAACATTGAAACAATTATCAATTCTCGATATCGAGAACTACGGATTTATTTTAAACATGTCATGACACCGCGAAACGTGCGGAAACAACGTTGGGTTTTCCTGTTACTTTCTCCCGACTCCGATGACCGACTGAGCCTAAATTTTGACAGGTTTGTTATTTTATATAGAAGTTGTGATACACGAAGTGTGGGCCTTCGGACAAAAGTGTTTACCGAAAGTGTCCAATGACTTTAACAGGCTTTGATGAGTACCGACATAGATGAAGATGTAGATGTAATTTGGTCTCAGATTCAAAACTTCAATTATGAGTAAAAACCAAACTAATATTATTCTTAATCCCCGATGCAAATTTGACATCTATTTTAAATGACCAACAACATAGTGGCCGAAAGTGTATAAAAGCTTTAAGCACATTAAACGGGTTTACAAGGTGCTACGGTGCATGTATTCAACATCCACTGCAAGGAACAATGGGGTGAACCCAAAATAAAATAAAACAAACCCCTAAATACATTCCTTAAAGGTGCAACTATATATGAGAAAATAAAACTACGCTTGGTTGAGTAGTAAAACATCCATGTACTGGCGCCCTGGTGTTTCCTATTCGACCTTGGGTGCTTTTTATGGTGCTTTTATTTATTTATCCATGGATTTTTTTTTTAAGACTTTATAATACAGGCTTACCGTACCAGGTCATTTTCGAGAAATAAGCGGGTAATCTGTATACTTTGTGTCAGCTACGAAGTAGAGTGGTTATTTAAAGGGACATTTCAAAACTATTTTTGCTAACAAAACAGAATCTGGCAATGTAAGCACTTTTTATGTAATCCAACATATACATAAACTGACAAACGTGTCAGTTTGAGATCGCTCGGCTATCTGGGTCACGAGAAAATAGTGATAACCGATTACATATTTCGCATGACATCGATGCAGACAAAAACATGAATAAAACGGTCACTGAGCTATAAACTCCAAACGTAAAGTTAAATTATTTATTTCTCACCAAATATGAAATTTTAAGCAGAAATTTTTCAAGGGATGTTTTCTACTATCATCATCATTAGACCGTGTTAGTTTGATAATAATCTGTGATCTTCACGACTTTGTTTTGGTCACATACCCAGGACTCCATCCAAGTACAGACCTTCAGTATTCTACACCCACCCCCTCGACACACACACACACACACGCGCACAAGAAAACTTTGGTGACGCTTCTCATTTATATTTACAAATTTATTTACATTTTACTTTCTACAATATTTACAAGCTCTCTCATTAATGTTACTCGGTTCTGCCTTCCTCTGACTTAGTAGGGGGGATGTTCCGTCCTTCTCGTCTAAACGGTGCGAGATCACCGTCCACACTCCTCTTCTCAAGTACGCTTCTCCCAAGGCACAAGCCCTGTACATAAATACATAATGAACACCATTCTAACTACTCGGTCTATTTACAACATATGCCAAAATATATATATTATATTCCCATAGGATCTACAATTTTAAGGCGCGGTTTGGCCACTCAAAAATAAAAGCTTGTTATCTTACACGACAAATTTAAAGTACTGTACGTGCACTCTGGCCATACACAAATTATATTATGTTACTCTATTACCATAAGATCTGGAGTAATTTCGCTACTTTTAGTTCACTCTGTGACAGTTTTCTTATCATATTTTCTGAAATTTGAAAATGAGATACGTTACTGTCATAAACGCTTCTCACTGTATATTATCAAAGATTATAGAGCGCCGCAAGATGCGGAACGGAAGCTTTATCTATTGTTGGAATAGTCTTGATTCCAAGACCATTGGTGACGTTGCACGGTCACACACAACCAACGTTCCGATCATGCACACGCTTGTAATGAACGAACGCTAGCGGGCGCTCTGTTTCTCTGATTTCCGGATCTCACCATGTCTGTACTCACCAAGGTCTTGGATATTTGCAAATTGAAGGCGTGGCCAGACTATGTAAAGGACTTTTAATGTATGCAATATTCATATCACGTGACGACTTGAAGATGACTATTCAAACTAGATCGAGTCAAAGGTCAATATGACCGGCGCTCTATTTTTTTAATAATCTTTGCCTCAAAGTGATTCCGTTGTCATATTAGGCCTATTAAAAGGAAAACAGTGAAACTTCAAGTTAAGACTATCTATTCAGATTATGGATACGTGACGATTTGAAATCGTAAATAATGGTCAAAAATAGAACGTAAGATTGGCATTCAGAGAGTCCGTGTAACCATGATGTAACGGACGCTTATATGGCCCCACTGCGTGGAGCAATCGGAACGTAAGCCTTATGGAATATCACGTACCGCCCATGCCGTGTCTCGTGGGGGTTGGAGGTGTTAAATCCCGGGCGCTATGAACTCCCAGCTTGCGGGTGTCTAAACCGTTGTTTCTTATGATCGCAACGTTCCATTATGCTCCATTTTGTTTCATGGCCCCCTAATTTCTTTTTGTTATGAGTTTTCAGGTAATGTTGATAATGTCAAAACGTCACATACCGCATTTTGTTATATTGACAGTGTTATTGTGGGAGTAGCTTTAACAAAAATATGAGAATTTTTTTATAAATAAAAGGTTGAAATAAAAATAATGGTAAAACAAAATTCCCTCATTTTTTAATTCTGTGAATGAAGAGTTATTTTTGAGGTAATTATTAAATTGGGCAACTAGCGGAATTTATGACCCGACTATAGTCGCCTCAAATAACTGCGACTTCGATATTAGTCGCGAAACTAACTCCCGTTGCCCCAGATGCATCGTGACATATTGTTTGCTGAAGGGGCATCTGAAATGATTGAAAGATTGTGTCAGTGACGTCTGCATGGTTGTTTTGTAAAATGTTTTTGTGAATAGTCATGAGCGACAAAAGTGGTCATACCAAGCAGGAATTTGATCACGACTACTTTTATAGTACGTAGTCTTAGCCGCACGATTAACCAAGTGAGTTGAATAGCAGTAGTCGCCACTCAACAAGCAATCAAAATTCACAATTTCTCATGAGTTGTTCCAAAAGATATGGTTACGTCTTCATTCCAAAAGATGTTATATGGTTACGTTCCAAGCTACGCAGCTACTCGGCTACGTTTACGTTCCAAGATACGCTTAAGTTACACTATAATATTAAAAAGTACGTTTTCAAGCCCGAGTCAAGCTACGCTTACGTTCCAAGATACGCAGCTACGTTTACGTTCCAAGATGCTATGCTTACGTTCCATACGTTCCAAAAGATATGTCAACGTTCCAAGCTACGCAGCTACTCAGCTGCGCTTACATTCCTAGATCTGCTTACGTTCCTAGATCTGCTTACGTTCCTTCAAGTTACACTATAGTATCAAGGTACGCTTTCAATCCCATGTGAGGTTACGCTTACGTTTCAAGATCATTTACGCTCCAAGATATGCTTACGCTCCAAAAGATATTGTTTTGTTCCAAGCTACGCAGCTACTCAGCTACGCTTATACACTCCAAGATACGTTTAGGTTACGCTATAATATCAAAAGGTACGCTTTTAATCCCGAGTCAAGCTATGCTTACGTTCCAAGATCTGCAGCTATGCCTACGTTTCAAAATACGTTCTCAAAAGGATGCTTTTGAATCCCTCAAGATTTCCTTCCCCCAAGATTAAACTACTTTCACTGTGAATAACACTACAGGGCCCACCAGTTATCTGTTTGCCAGAAAATACTGTACAAAACTTCTTTACTATCTAAAAATTTAGTTGGGCACTAGCCACAAGTCTACAACATTTCAAATTTAATTAAAAATTGGTTCAGTAACCAGTCACGTCGGGAGCATAACCCCACGATCGCATTTCAAACTGCATCATGGCAATGCAGAAGTCTGCATCTGGATATAAATAGAAAGGTTTGTGGTGTTACCGCAAACCTTAATTCTATATCGTGTTTCCACCATGCAAAGTTTCAAATCCTACTGATCTTGATGTTATTAAAAACGTAAACCCACTACACACATTCAGAGTATAGCAAAGTCATGCAACGCAATACCTGCATGCATTGTACACTGCATGCACAACACTGATTATTATTCATGAGCCAACCGCTACGCAGCCTCTGATTGGCTCCACCGGAAAGTCGGGGAGATTTGCCGAAAAACAATAAAAAAGTTAAGACCCGTCGTTGCAAATATTCAAGACCATGGTGAGATCTCAATCAGAGAAAAAGAGCGCCCGCTAGCGTTCGTTCATTACAAGCGTGTACAGTTTTTGCCGTGCATAGTGACCGCGCAACACCAATGGTCTTGGAACCAAGACTATAGTTGGAACGTGAAATACGCATGGGCGCCATTTCAGCAAGTGAATGTTTTGTTTCCCATTGATAGGAATGATCATTGTCTGCACTGATCTGCACTGTTCTATTGTTGTATATCAAAAGAGTTACTTGCCAGTGGGACTTCACATTTCAGCCCGTCAGAGTTCCGCATCCTGCGTCTTGCGGCGCTCTATAATCTCTGATATAGGTTTTCTCGGTCAATTTCGGAAAAAGAGCAGCCAATTTAACCACCAAGCTATTCTATTTCGCGCAAAATCGAATGCTACTCAAATGGGTAATTCGATTTCGTTTTGGGATTAGTCAAATGTAATGTTGTTTCATTCGCATTAACAAAATAATCATTCAATTTAACAATTCATCAAAGAGGCATTCAAATTCGTAGACGCTTCTTGGGGCGTGTGTGTCACGAAAAGGAATGACGCTACGCTAAATTGAACAGAGTGCTTAAGGAATTCGACTCAACCCAAAACGAAAATGAATGGCCGAATTCTGAATTTGAAACGCAGTAACAACTGGAAAAGCAAAACAGCTTTAATTCGAACGCGTGAAAATTAAATTGACTACTCATTTGCCGAATTTGACCGAGAAAACCTATATTATCTTCCTGCTTTTAACTCGCTCCGGATTTTTTCCCCCGCGATTTCTTAAAAACGCCGCCCTTCGGAATGAATATTTCACACCGTGATTGATTGTATGTTTTTGAAACGTTATTTCAAGGGACGTAAACACATTTCTTGTGAAAGAATTATTTTTGTTTTGGGGGAACGAACTAGTATTTCGAGGGAACGCAATAGTTTTCCGAGGGATTGAAATATAACCTATATTTCTCGGTCAATTTCGGAAAATGAGCAGCCAATTTAACCACCAGCTTATTCTATTTGGCACGAAATTGAATGCTACTGAAAAGGGTCATTCGATTTCGTTTTAAGACTAGTCAAATGTACTTTTACGTTATTCGATTTAACAAAATAGTCATTCAATTTAACAACTCATCAAAACAGCATTCAAATTCACAGACGCTTCTTGAGGCGTGTGTGTCACGAAAAAGAATGACGATACGCTAAATTGAACAGAGTGCTAAAGGAATTTGACTCGACTCAAAACGAAATTGAATGGCTGAATTTGAAACGCAGTAACAACTGAAGAGGCAAAACAGCTTTAATTCGAATGCATGAAAATGAAATTGACTGCTCATTTGCCGAATTTGACCGAGAAAACCTATAGTTTCAATATTCTGAAAATAGAATTTTCAGATGAAGGTTTTATTGTGTTCATCTTCATTTACATATCATGAATAAAACAATCGAAAGACTTGATCGTTTTTAAATGTATACTTTGCCTTAAAACGGGTCACGTATTTACAATTCACGTATCTAAACAATATTGTTTGAAAACCTAAAATTAAAGTCTTAAAGGCAGTGGACACTATTGGTAATTGTCAAATACTAGCCTTCACAGTTGGTGTATCTCAACATATGCATGAAATAACTAGCCTGTGAAAATTTGAGCTCAATCGGTCATCAAAGTTGCGAGATAGTAATGAAAGAAGAAAACACCATTGTCACACGAAGTTGTGTGCGTTTAGATGGTTGATTTCGAGACCTCAAGTTCTAAATCTGAGGTCTCGAAATCAATTTTGTGGAAAATTACTTCTTTCTCGAAAACTATGGCACTTCAGAGGGAGCCGTTTCTCACAACGTTTTCTACCATCAACCTTTCCCCAAGAAAGGTTTTATGCTAATAATTATTTTGAGTAATTACCAATAGTGTCCATTGCCTTTAAAATAAACACTTTCTCGGAATTCTTACAGGTATCGCCAAAGTCAAGTTACAGCGGAGGAATACAAATATTTAAAGTTTATCTTGACCACCACTGCTGCCTTTAATTTGGACCTCTCGACAGAGCAGACTGTGGACAAACCGAATGAAAACGACAGCAGGAAATTCAACTTTACAGAATTCACGTTGAGGGCGGGCTTTCTTATTGGCCCAGCACTCCTTGAATGCAAATGGCGAGGGAAGCCATGCTATGCAGAGGTCAGTGTTTTTTGGAGTTAGTATTTGTAAAAAAAAAACCTCCTGAGTAGCCATTGCCCAAGACGTATGTAGACAGTGATCGATAGTGGATAGTACTATACGCTCGGTTGTAAATCGCTATAACGCGGCACCCTCCTACGTTATGATTGGACTGCGAGGCACTGAGTAGCCTGAACATCTGACGTCACACTCTGAGGCTCGGGAATGGACCGATCCGGCCTATCAATCAAACTGTGCGCGTTCACCCATTTGACCAATCACAGCAATGATTTTGGTCGGACAAACTCGGCCATGCGTGCGCGTATATTTGGCACGCGCGGCAGAATCGTGCAGAATGTCATTGGGAGTTTTCGTACACGTGTCTTGCGCACGTGTGCAGTGGGCGGAGCTTAGTGGAAAGCCGGAATGGTCCATAGCGCCAGAGAGTGGCTTGTAGCCTAGGTCATGCTACTCTCACACTAGGGAGAATATGCTAGCGAATGTGCTTACGATCGGAAATATTGAACAGTCGCTCACATTCGCCACAAATTCACTACGTTCACAAGTCATTGTCCACCTCCTTACGAAGATCGGTCACTTTATGCTGCTCTTACACGGCGAATATGCTATCAGAAGGAAATATTTGACAATCGCTCAAGCTTCGCAACATTCGCCGTGTCTTCGTAGGCGTTGGTGACAAATTCGGAAACTTCACCAATTATTCCCCACCTCCTTACGAAGATCGCTCAATTTACAAACTGGTTTGTAAATTTCAGCGAATGATGCGAAGACGGTCATTCGGCGTGATTTTCGTAAGCATTGCTAACGTTGGTAATATAAGCAGTTTTGTAGAGTAGACCACTGGAAAGCAGAATTTGGAGCACCATCCCACCGTCTATTCCCTGCATCACCATTAAAGCTACAATTTAGCAATGGACCCTTGATAAAGTGCTCTCGTGTGAAAGAGGCTTTAGGCCCACCAATATTGAGTTTCCGGTTACCCAATCGCCATGACTCTATACGCCGTTACCCTAAACCTTTTATTCGGCTTGAAAGCACTAGACACCATTGGTAACTGTCAAAGGCCAGTCTTCTCACTTAGTTGCGAGATAATACTGAAAGAAAAAAACACCCTTGTCACACGAAGTTGTGTGTCTTTGGATGGTTGATTTCGAGACTTCAAATTCTAAACTTGAGGTCTTGAAACCAAGTTTGTGGAAAAATACTTCATTCTCAAAAACTACGTCACTTCAGAGGGAGCCGTTTTTTACAATGTTTTATACCGTCAACCTATCCCCATTACTATACGATACTATACTACAAAGACATTTATAAAGCGCTCTTACAAAAAATGTATCACAGTGCTTGTTACCTAGTAAGGTTTTATGCTAATAAACGTTTTAAGTAATTACCAATAGTGTCCACTACCTTTAAGTGGCAATTGTTCAGCTGAGAGAATTCCTAGACAAATAATTTGAAAGGGTTAAGCTGCTAAATAGATCAAGAGCCCGGACTGACTTGTACAGACACTGGGTTTTCTGTACAGGAATTTACCTTTTGTTATCAAATTCATTCAACCACTATACTTTCTTGTTGTATTTGCAAATTTACTATAACACGTAAGTCTACTTTAGCTTGGCCCATTCGGTAATGGAGAAGTGGGATTTGAAACGTTGGATGGTGGAAATACGACAGGGAAAGGTTTACGCGGTAATACCACGTAATGGCAATCTCTAAATGAGTTGGGGTGGTTCTGAAAAGAGCCGTTGGTTTCAACTTGAAACCTTTACATAAAAGAGCCGTTGGTTTCAACTTGAAACCTTTACATATAAATGGATAAGTTTTTGCTACGAAAGCTCATGCATTTTGTATAATATTATGAGTTCGTATTGCATGCTATATACCACTACCACCACATTTCTTGTTTCAGAATTTCACGCACGTGTTTACACCATTCGGTAGCTGCTGGACGTTCAACTCTGGCAAAGATGCACCTATCCTCCAAGCTCACCAAGCAGGGGAGGGCAATGGACTCGAAATATTTATTGACATAGAACAGGTATGCAGTTGTTTTCACTCTTGCAATTTATTCATGAAGTGTCTAAGGGGCCATTCAGTCAGGACATCGTTTAGTCAAGGCGACGCTACGAAAAATTTTAACAATAATTTAAGTTAAAGACCCTGAACACAATTGGTAATTGTCAAAGATCAGTCTTCTCATTTGATGTATCTTAACATATACACAGAAATTACACACCTAAGAAAATTTGAGCTCAATTGGTCGTCAAAGTTGCGGGATAATAATGAAAGAAAAAAAAACACCCTTGTCACACGAATCTGTGTGCTTTCAGATGCTTGGTGCCGAGACCTCAAAATCAAATTCTGAGGTCTCAAATCAAATTCGTTGAAAATTGCTCCTTTATCGAAATCTACCTCACTTCAGAGAGAGCCGTTTCTCAAAATATTTTATATCAACAGCTCCCCTTTACTCGTTACCAAGTAATGTCTTATGCTAATAATTATTTTCAGTAATTACCAATAGTGGTCACTGTCTTTAAAGTCACCTGGAAATAGAATTATTTTCTTTCAAACATAAGAGTATATGCTTACGGACAATAAAACAATTTTTTAGTAACTGTTTGTCACGATTTATATGTTAAAAAAAATATATAAAGTTGTTTGGGGGCTGACTCCGCCTACCCCTTTTGTGACGTCAATCGAGGCAGACTTTGCCTGCAATGCGTATAGTAAAAACACGTGCAAAGTACATGTACGTCCAAGTCGTGAGTCGGTACATTTCAAAAAGCCTTTTTCTGCATTCAGCAGCAATACACCTGGTCGGCATTGCCGGGTAAAACAAACTTTTTTTTTAAACGTACAAACTCACGACCTGGCCCATACATGTACTTAGCAATCGTGTTTACTCTACGCATTACAGGCAAAGTCTGCCTCGATTGACATCACGAACAGCGCCCTCTCGGGTCGGGGTCTACTCTTCAATTTGTAAATAACATAAGAACTGATTTTTTTAAAACCTTAGTTAACTGTTTATTCACATTCCACTCATCAAAACACATATATTAGTGACAAAAGCTTTATTTTGAAAAAATACCACTTCCAGGTGACGTTAAGGTTCGAGGTACCAAACGAACTTGGTTTTAACCGGTGTAGAATAGGTTTGCACCTTGTTTGCTAATATAGTATCACGTGCATGAATGTTATTGCCCCATGAGCATTTTTTTGTGGATTTGTGCGCATGTTCAGTACCATAATGGTTATTATTAATAATCTAACTGTTTACGATTTTTCAATCAACAGTCGGAATATACCGAAACAATCACGAATAACTTCCAAGCTGGTCTGAAAGTTGTCATACACGACCAGCACACGCCTCCACTTGTTGAATCAAGTCTAGCAATCTCACCTGGTGTCCACGCCTTCGTGGGTATCCGACGACAACAGGTCAGAACAAGCAATTTGCGAGTTAGGCCAAAATCCTCAAAGCTGCGAATTGCATTTTTTTGTAATCCGCCAATCATCGTGTGTTGCCGTCAATGGACCGTTCCGGCTTTCCACTATAAGCTCCGCCCACCGCACGAGCAAGGAACGTGTACGAACACTCCCAATGACATTCTGCACGATTCCGCCGCGCCGCCAAATATACGCGCACGCATGACAGAGTTTGTCCGACCACAATCATTGCTGTGATTGGTCAAAATAAATGGGTGAAGGCGCACAGTTTGATTGATAGGCCGGATCAGTCCATTGTCGCCTTGCTGTTCAAAAGCGTTGGCAAGATCTTTTCATTAGATCTCTACGGTGGCTGATCTCCGCCAACAAATAAACACTGTTATATCGCCCTAATTTAGGGCGTTATAACGCCCTACTGAAAAGGTGTATATTTGTTGGCGGAGATCAGCCACCGTAGATCTCACAGCTTGGCTTAATCTTCTGTCGTTTGTTTGTTTTGTTGCTTTTTGTGTGTGTCTAATAACCTTTAACAACATATATGGCATTTCAACGGCACATTTCAAAACACGCTTACGATTCCAAATATTGATTGACAACAAAGTCTCTTTTCAGTATTTGAATCTGGAGAAACCGCACGGAAAATGTGACGCATCAGCCAAGCTCGACAGGTTTGAGAAATACTCACTGGAAGCCTGCGCTATCGATTGTTTAACAGAAGTAATCGTGCAGAAATGTCTCTGTAGGCCTGTCGGGTACGTGAACTTAAATGTTGGAATTAACAGAATTTAACTGTTTGGTTAGTCTGGGCCCGAGACGATGGTGCTTGGTTCTGGATAGTGTACTACGCGCGATTGAATCGCCAAAGCGCGCCCGCCACGGTATGATT
Source organism: Asterias amurensis (assembly GCF_032118995.1). NCBI lineage: Eukaryota > Metazoa > Echinodermata > Asteroidea > Forcipulatida > Asteriidae > Asterias > Asterias amurensis. Next base: position 6,274,347 of record NC_092659.1, on the reverse strand, counting down.
TAGTTACGTGGACGGCTTGAAATCTAGACCACACTCTGCAAGCTACTATATCCAGAATCAAGCACCATCGACTTGGGACAAGACTACTGTTTGGTTAGAGAAGCACGCAGCATCCCAAGGTCAACGAGCGCCTTCACAAAAAACAAACTCTACTCCAAAAGTTGTGCGGACGTGAAAGTGTGCTGCGGACCGCGTGGGGGGGGGGGGGGGGGGGTTGGGTTCAAACGAAGTTTTAAAATGGACCCATTGCCTGTGACGTTTTCAATAAGCGCCCCGTGATTGGTGCCAAAAATACTTGCGTGGCCTCAGCGTCCACGTAGCGTTTTGCGTTATGCAAGGGCCATATTAGCCCTATATAGGACTATTTCTCTGTATAATAGATGTTAAATTTGCATCGGGGATAAAGAGTATTAATTTTGGTTTTTACCCATACACCGATGTGTGTTAGCACTGTATACTCAGTACTTTCCCGAGTCTTGTGAGAAAATATCACAGGCATGTTACTCGGGTGGGATTCGAACCCACGACCCTTGCAATTCTAGAGCAGTGTCTTACCAACTAGACTACCGAGGTTGCCCGGCAGCTAGAGGCAGTTCGAATCCTATGTTTTTGGCAGCGGGTACCGCAACGATATAATAGGTGTTAAATTTGCATCGGGGATAAAGAATATTAATTTTGGTTTTTACCCATACACCGATGTGTGGTAGCACGGTATACTCAGTACTTTCCCGAGTCCTGTGAAAACATATCACAGGCATGTTACTCGGGTGGGATTCGAACCCACGACCCTTGCAATTCTAGAGCAGTGTCTTACCAACTAGACTACCGAGGTTGCCCGGCAGCTAGAGGCAGTTCGAATCCTATGTTTTTGTACACAGGAAATGTACCCTGATGTCCAGGACGTCACTTTTAGTACAAAACGAAAGTGTAAGGCCGCCAGGGCTAGGGTTATATCATCACAAATGTGGGATACAGACACAGTTGAGTGGCCGCTTTTGCCAGGAGCGCACTGTGATTTTAAAGGTCCAGATTTTTTAATCAGAGAAAAGGGTTCCCTATGATCGCGGTAGTAGCATTGCCGTTTCTCGGACAAAATAAGAAGTAACACTGCCCCATAAGGTGTTCAAATGCGGTCACAAAGTTGTTTGTTTTTTGTTATTTTCATGAAGATATCCTGGAAATGAGACGGAATGTTCGCCTTTCCAGGAAAGGAACTGTTCTATCCAAGTCACTGGTAGGTCTTCAGAGAAATCTGTATTTCTCATGGTCGTTTCTACTTGTTTATTACCGGACTGCAATGACCGTTTCTAGACAGATAGCTTAATATTTTTTTTTAAAGAACTACACTATATCCACAGCGCCTTCAACAAACTTTTAGAAACGCACCATGAATCAGTGGTGTTATAAAAGCACTGTACATGTTTGGCAATATCTGTCACAGACCAGTCTTCTCACTTGGTGTCTCAAAAAGTGCATAAATTAACAAACCTGTGAAGCTTGTGACTCAATTGGCTGACGAACTTCGAGACTTCAGAATTAGTTTTTGAGGTCTCAAAATTAAGCATCCGAAGAAAAGAAAAAAAAAACAGCTTGTGCATCAAGGGTGTATTTTGAGTAATAACCAAAAAATTAGTGTCCACCGCCTTTAAGATTCGTAAAATGTTGTTTTCCTATCAGATCAATTTCACACCGGTGAAATTCGAGACTGTGAATGCACAGTGCCTTGCAACCACACAGCCTTCTCTACTGGTCTCTCAACAGCAGTAATACCCAGTCTGAGATCCGTGAGAGTATTGACTGAAGTACTCTTCTCCGGTAACCGGAGTATGCAAAACTCCCCTGGTTTGAACGACACGATCGCTGAATTGGTGGACGATTTAAGCGCCTTCCAGGAGAAATATATTAAGTAAGGATTATTATCATGTCTTTCTGATTTAACGTTTTTTCCTTTAGATACAGTATCAGAACGAATGAAGACCAGGGGTCAATTATTTCATAGAGCTGCTTAAGCAAAAAACAAAACAAATTTGCTTAAGCAAAAAATCCTTGCTTAGTAAAATCAGATTACCGGCCAAGACTCCACTCAATTGTTATGCTAAGTAAACAACAGCTAAACACAAGTCACAAGCAATGCATATGGCATGAATTTGTTGCCAGTAACATGTGAAAAATAAGCGAGCTATTTTCGTGCTTAAGCAATTTGTATGCTTAAGCAGCTCTATGAAATTGGCCCCTGGTTTAGATTTGTAGGCACTCAATTGGACTCAAGTTAGCTAGACAGGGGCTCAATTTCATTGCACCGCTTACCGCCGAACTCTGCGTTTACGATCGCGAATTACATACAAGCGTCGAACTTCAACACTAGCGTAGAATGCCTAGACGTGGAGTACGCACGTGCCAAACTTCTCCGGTAACCAGTAAAATAAGCTTGCCGTAAGCAAGCACAGAGCTCCCTGCTTTCGTAAGTGCCGATGAAATTGGGCCGAGGATGCACCATAAGCCCCAGTTAGCACTTTCGCAATAGGTATAAATTGCAAAAATGTCCATTAATTACGCAGTTCTGAGCATGAGCACATAACCGAAAACAGTGGACTTTGCCGGGTAAAACTGCTGCCGACTAACGTCCCAAAAGTCCCTCGCCGGTGTTGCTTAAAACAAACGTCTGGTAAGAACAATGCACAACGGCGACTTAAATTAACCTAAATCTTCAATTATTTCTTTTTCAGGGACAACTTTGTGATTCTGACTAAACTAAACCTAATTCTTCGTTTGTTTTTTTTGCAGGGATAACATGGTGATTCTGAGCGTGTATTACAAAGAACTGAATTTCCAGTTTTATGAACAAACCAAAGCATATACACTGTCAGCTTTAGTCAGTAAGTTTGGGTTACTTAACGAAATGTAATAACGTTTGCATTATTACGTTTACATAACGTTTTTACGTTTTTCGTAAAATAATCACGTTTGCCTAATTAGGTTTTGAATAACATAATTATCTTTGCGTAATTACGTTTTACCTAACGTAAGTCCGTTTTACGTAGTTACGTTTCCGTAAATACGTTTTAAACGTAATTACTTTTGCGTAACGTACTTACCTTTTACTGTTGCAACTACCAACTTGGACTCAAAGCATTTTTACTGTTCTATCCAATGCATTTTATTCTCATATCTACTGCCTTGATGGCAATGCATTTTACTGTTATATCTACTGTCTTTATGTCAATGCAATTCCAATGTTTGGGGAGTCCTGTATGTGGGTCTTGTATTTTCTTTTTTGTGCGATTGTACGGTTTCCTTGCTTTTCAAATTGTTAGCATTGTAATTTTGTCTAATTGTTCAGTACATTTTAAAGAAAGGGCCGCAATGTAAGTCAATAAAGTATTATTTTGACTATTATTCTTTTTAAAGGCGATATTGGCGGTCAACTTGGACTTTTTCTCGGAGCAAGTTTCATCACATTGGCTGAGATACTTGTGTACATTACACACAAAGTGAAATGGTGTTTTGCTTCGAAACGTGAATCTGAAAACGAAGAAACTGTCGAGTCTGAAAAAAGTAACATTGATAGCGTTACTCATACCAGTGTGGTTTGAAAGATTGAGGTAATAGCCAAAGCATTAATAAACTATGACAAAGATTTCCTATCAATTTTTGTTTTTGTTGGTGAATATTAAATTTTCTATAAAAAATATTGACTTTAACAGCAATTAAAATGTAATATATGTTAAGCATTAATAAACTATGACAAAGATTTCCTATCAATTTTTGTTTTTGTTGGTGAATATTAAATTTTCTTTAAAAAATATTGACTTTAACAGCAATTAAAATGTAATATATGTTATTATTTAACAACAAATGCTACTGTTGAGTTGGCAAATAATTCACCTGTCCCAAAATGCTAGACGTTTAAGGAGATTCCGTCAAATCTCATTGGCTAATTTTGTATTGTTCAAGGACTTATAATATAATAATATCATTGGTTTTCTGTCAGGAGACTAAATTGAGAGATTGTTTTGTTTTGTAAATGAAAATTTTGCTACATTTCTTAAGGATAAAAACAAAACAATGATTAATTTAAATACCAGAGTAAAGATAAGACATTGGGCTACGAATCTTTGAGTAAAAAGTCAACGATCGGCTGTTTCTTGAAATTGAGCGTCATCAAGTTTTTTACTCATGGTGGTTCAAAACAGTGGCGATTGAAATTATCTCTCTCCGTAAATACACGTGAAATATTTATTGTACTTCACAAACTGGGTGTGGTCGGCCTCGTACCGGGTGCCGTTGTTGAGTTGGCAAATCCTCTCCCCTGTCCCAAAATGCAGCACGTTGAAGGAGCGACATCTGGGGTCGTAGTCGCACACCGTGGCGCAGGCACGGACGTTGGTGGTCGGTATGTCTCGTAAGGTGTGGCCGGTCAGACACGACGCAAGCAGGCGCCATTGCTTTAAATTGGAATGTTCAACCATCTTGCCTTTGCAGGTAACCTTAAACTTTTCTGAGCATTGGTAATCTATCAATTTACCGATATATGGGTATACGGACCAAGCGCAATACAGCTTTCCAAAGTTTCGCCGTTTGGCTCATTCAAGCCCCAGTTCATATACCCGCCGCTGTCTGGAGTGCAGTCCCACTGCCCTTCATTCTCCAAATCGTTGCAATTAATCCACATATAGCTGATAGTTTTACTCAGTATAAAGTTATTTTCCTCCGATGATGAAGGCGCAACCATCTCCCCTCCCATCTCCAGACATTTCAATCTCCCTTCATGCCAATTCAGTCTTTCTTCAAGAAGTTTATAGCAAGAGCCGCCCCATGACTCCCAGCAGAACTCATACCAATGGTAAAGAGAGTCAACACAACATAAGGCAGACCAAATCCTCCCATGTTTTCAAGAGAGGCAATGGTCTAGTCTATAGTCGTGGTTAAATTTAACGGTATTCTTGGCACACCGATCAGCGTCAACTGATGGCAGCTCACACTTACCCAAGCTCGCAATTATCTGTAAAAGTTCAAACGATATCTCTTGAACTGTTCTTCGGAGAGTACAGAAGCTCAGGTTTGCTCCGGTGATGTTGAGGTCGGTCACAGAAAGCTGAGTGAGGACTATTTTGTGTGCTGTTGTGATAAATTGGTATTATTACTAAAACTATCCACACCTGTCGGGCAGGGCAAGCATTTATTATTGCCTCTGTCTGTTTGGAACCAATCCAACAATTTGCCCTGTCTCAATTGACAAGGTTGTTTAATAGGTTAAAATGAACACAATAGGTTGTGATGTATTTTCCCTGCCAGCAACTGGCTCATACTGATGAATTTGCACGAAGTCATTGTCTTTGACGGTATTATCCTGACAAAATTTAAATTTTGTTTGTAACAAATGAGCGTGTTGGTGCGAGCTACACTCAATTACCACTGACGTTAACATTGAACAAATGCCAACTGTGAAAGGAGGCATTAAAAGCTATCTGTGTAAACAAATGTCATTGTATTAAATGCAGTGGACATGTTTGGTAATTACTCAAAATAATTATTAGCAAAAAACCTTACTTGGTAACGAGTAATGGTGAGAGGTTGATAGTATAAAACATTGTGAGAAACGGCTCCCTCTGAAGTGGAGTACATTCCGATAAAAGAAGAATTAAATTTCCATGAATTTGATTTTGAGACCTCAGACTTAAAATTCAAGGTCTCGAAATCAAGCATCTGAAAGCCCACAACTTCGTACGTGTGACAAGGGTGTTTTCTTTAAATTATTGTGTCGCAACTTCGACAACCGAGCTAAATGAGAAGACTGGTCTTTGACAACTACCAATAGTGTCCAATGTCTTTAACTTATGCGTAATACTAAGAGTAATTGTATTTTTCTATTTTTGTGTGTGTTATTATTACACTGATTTTGGTTTTGTTCTTATAGACCGACTGTGTTCAGCCTTGAATACATTATACTTTTCAGAGTTATGTGAAGAATCAAATGCGTTGGGATTCGAACCAACGACCTTTCTAATTCTAGATCAGTGTCATTCCAACTAAGACCACCCTTTATTCATTAAAATTTTTGTATGTGTCTTCATACAAATATAATTGTGAGTGTCCATACGCATACGTCTATAGCCCCGTTCGCATTGGACTTAGTTTAGGTAAACTAACCGAGCCAATGGGTAACTTACTCATTTTAAGTCCAATGCGAACAGCACAGGAAGTTTTCGTCCCAGGTAACTGACCCGACCCGATAACCGAGCCAAAGGTGCCCAGGAAGATTGACCAGGTCAGTTTAACCGAGCCAGAAAGTCCAATGCGGACGCGACGACTCGGTTTAAATCTCCAATCCGCCAATGACCCGAAGAAGCTGACTTGTTTTGTCATGGAAGAATAAAATTTTCGTTATTATCGAACTTTTTAATGTTAGTAGCAAAAATCAGGAATGCATCGAGCCGACAACCAAAAAGTGCTGTCAAAGGTTACGCAGGGGCCAGCTCGGTTAGTTTTACCAACGGTCTTGGTAAGTTTACCCAAATCAAATGAAGTGCGGACGGTTGGAAAGTGAAAACCCGTCGGCATGTTGCCCAGCGTCATGTTTATTAGTTACCCTTAAAGCCTTTATACACTTCCGGTACCGAAAAGGAGAAAAAAAGTTCACAGATTTACAAATTACTTACAGGGTTTACAGAAGGTAATGGTGAAAAACTTCTCTTGAAATATTATTCCATTAAATGCCTTACTTTTTGAGAAAAGATTCAAACAATATCAATTCTCTATAGCGAGAATTACGGATGTATTTTAAACACATGTCATGACACGGTGAAACGTGCGGAAACAAGAGTGGGGTTTCCCGTTATTTTCTCCCGACTCCGATGACCGATTGAGCCTAAATTTTCACAGGTTTGTTATTTTATATATAAGTTGTGACACACAAAGTGTGGGACTTGGACAATACTGTTTACCGAAAGTGTATAAAGCTTTAATCCAGTGCGAACACGGCTTATCGGTTGCCTGTGTGGACGGAGATTTCCCCCACCCCACTGTAAAAATATATTAGTCAAAACAACGCTAGTCGTACGAGACAAGATTTTGATGTAAGTTAGTCAAAATCAGGTCTCATACGCTTAATTAGCGCTGTTTTGACTGATATATTTTTTACGGCAAACTGTGTACTGATAGCACACTATTTTGAACCCCTCCTCATCAAGCTTACGTTAATTTCCAATGATGGGGACCGAACCCTCCGCTGGCCGGACAGAACTCCCTGGGACACTCTGGCCGGGGATGAAACGATAGAACTTGCGGACAAATATTTTTTTCTGTACTGAACATAACATAGGCATACATTAAAATATTTTGGGTAGTCTTGATACTTTCTCCTTTTGCTATACTTTAGTACATTTTTATTCTTATATTAAGTGCACTAACTCTTAAAGGTTGTCATTATACTTTGGTAATTTTCTCTAAAGATGAAATAGTGATGTATATGTTATGTTTATCTATACACATCGTTGCTATAAAAATGGTAGTAATGATTGTCAGCATTCTGTGAAATTATTTTAGTCTTTAAATGCAGTTGACTGAAGAACTGCAATAAAAGTATGTAAACAAACTGAATCTCAAAAATGTAAAAAAAAAAAAAAAGAAAAAAAAAAAAACCAACAACAAACAAACAGCCTTAAACATCTCACCCCCAAAAAATTAAATAAAAAGATTATATACCCCCCCGAAAAAAACGCAACAACAGCAGCATCACAACAGCAGCAACAACAGCAGCATCAGCGTCAGGATCAACAGCATTAACAGCAGCAGCAACAGCAACGGCAACAACAACAACAACAACAAATAATTTGTGTTGCCATTATTTTTATAGAGTGATTATTCAAAACGTAAACTGACCCTTAAAAAAGAAGAAGCTACAACAACAATTAAAAGCAAATTTTAAAGTTAGTTTACATCCCAAGTTCGGAATGGGAATCTTTGAGTCAATGTCCACGATCGGCAGTTTCTGAAACTTGAATGTCATGTCTAAGTGATTTAACAGTGTTGATTTGAAATCATCCCTCTCCGTATATACACGTGAAAGGCTTCTCGGACTCAACAACCTGGGTGTGGTCGGCCTCGTAGCGGCTAATACTGTTGAGTTGGCAAATTCGCCTGTCCCAAAATGCTGAACGTTGAAGGAGATTCCGTCAAATCTCGTTGGCTGATTTTATCTTTGAAATCTTTGAAAATTGTCTTTAGTTGTTCAGTTAAGTTCAAAGGATATCTCTTGATCTGATCGTCAGAGGGTAGAACTCGGGTTTGCTCCGGTGCTGCCGAGATTGATCACACATAAAGCTGAGTGGAGAAAATTGTGTATGTGCGATAGTATAAACTGATACTATTGCCAAACCTTTTTGCTATAATCAAAGTTGAGGCGAATGTACTATTATAACCCATTGTCTTTACAAGCTCAATATAGAACAATGTGACCAATATCAGGTGGACAATTAAGAGAAGAAATGACGAGCACTCAGGTAAGTTTAAGTCCACACAAAATGTTAAAGGCAGTGGACACTATTGGTAATTACTTAAAATAATTATTTGCATTAAACCTTACTTGGTACTGAGTAAGGTTGAGCAAGTAATTTGAGCCTATACACAATTTGTAGTTTCTCTTGAAGTCACTGGACACTAATGGTAATTGCTTAAAAATAATTGTTAGCATTGTACTACGAATGTTACTGAGGTTTGGGTAAGCTCATGCGCCGTGGACTTTGCGCCGTGCACATACAGACTACATCGTGTGAACATTCTTGTGGAATTTCCTAGTTGTTGGACTGTTGGTTCAAACCATTAATGGCCTTGTTCAGCCACGGGTAAGGTCTCATGTTACAAACTCCTAAATACTCTCCAGTGATTTCGAGAATTTAGGGTTTATTGAACACACAATTGTTTCAGTAATCATGTCATCCTAACGCACGTTTACATGCAGTACGCCGTGTTTGTTTACATCTAATACCAACTATAGGTCACGTGACAGACAGAGCGCAATCGGTCTATTGTCTCTCTTAAAGAAACATTACAGAACTGTTTTTTTGCTAACAAAACAGTTGATGGCAGTGTAAGCACTTTATGTAATCCACCATATACATAAACTGACAAACCTGTAGAAGTTTGAGATCGATCGGCCATCTGGGTCACGAGAGAAAAGTTAAAATCCGATTACAAATTTTGCATTGCATCGATGATAAAATAAAAAGGAATAAATTATGTATTTCTCATTAAATATGACATTTCAGACAGAAATATTTTTAGGGATATTTTCAACTATCATCATCATCATTAGACCGTGTAAGTTTTATGTAAATCTGTGATCTTCACTATTTTTGTTTCTTACCAATTCTATAACGTTCCTTTAAAGCTCGACACTTGCCAAAAGCCATAAATGAAGAGTACGTTAAAGGAACACGTTTCCTTAGATCGGCCGAGTTGGTCTTTGAAAAGCGTTTGTCACCGTTCTTTTATAAAAATGCATATGGGTGAAAAGATGTTGTAAAAGTAGAATATAATGATCCCCACACTTACACGCTCGGCCATTTATGGGAGTCAAAGTTGTGACTCCCATAAATAGCCGACCGTGTTATTTCGCAGAGTAAAAGGAAAACCACGCAATTTCGAGGCAAACTTGTGTAGATCATTGTATTCTACTTTTAAGACATCTTTCCAACCATATGTATTTTATAAAAAACGGTCACAAACGCTTTAAAGACCAACTCGTCCGATCCAAGGCAACGTGTTCCTTTAACCAAATGCTTGTGGTTTGTTTCTATGATAAGGGGCGTTACAATGCATACTTCGCAATATATTTTGAGACGTGGTCTGTAATTCTTATTTCTTTATTTCTTTAGTAGCATCGAATGTTTTAGGGTCAAGTGTGTTCGTCACGAGTTTTACAAACACGTTGGCAAAAATGAAACAGCGACTGCATTGAGATACAAGATACATATTGCCTTTGTTTGATAATTTCAAAAATTAATAACAATAATAATATTGTTTACATTGTTCAATGGAATGATGTGCTCTAAATGCTATCAATTGTAACTGTAACCTTAAAATAAATTCTGCATGTTGATTTTCTGAATCCCTACTGAGCTAGTATTAAATAGGTTATATTTTTTTTATTGTAAACACTGACATTATATTTTGTAGCTAGTCTTGTGTTTAAAGAACTTTGGTCATCAAGTTGTAAAGTGACGCATTGCTTTATCACCGCTTGTCACATAATCGGTGCTTGTGGAAGCAGCGAATTGTGCACTAAGTTCAAGCGTATTTTAAAGGTTAGCGGGGAATTTCGGCTTGTGTGTGTGCGTGCTCCACGTTTAATACTTGAAATCCTGTGCTTAAAATTCGTTGCAGTGCAAGCGGTGAATGGTAATCGCAAGCGCGAAATTCAACCGTAAGCAGAGCCATGAAAGAGGGCCCGGATGTTCATTGTGCAAAGTGACACTGCTTTTTAATGCGTACTCCATAAGCTCAAGTATCACGTACATGTTTGGATACTGCCTAGTGGTGGGACACAATTAATAGATAAAAACAACGGTTAACAATATTTTTGAGAATATGCTTGTAGAAAGTGTTTCGGATAAGTACACATTTTTTTTATGAGCTTATGTTTTTATTCTGATAAGGAAACATTGAACTTTAAAAAAAATGTTTCAGACACAACATGCCGAAGCCAAAGTTTAGATGAAATCGGAAGAGTAGGCTTAAACTGTAAAAACACGACATAATAAATATCTGTTTTTTAATCATAACTCAATTGTCTATAAAACCAAATTTATATTAGTCTAGAAACTTTGTTTTTCTTCAGTGTGGCAATTTCTGGGGATTTTTGCACATGTTGTTATTGTTGTATTAAAGTGCTGCTGACGCAGCCGTAGTGCTAACACTGTTGTTGGTTTTGCTGCCGCGCACTGCTGTCCTTGTTGTTTTTGTAATGTAATTGTTTAGCATTCGTTTGAAAGAAATGGTATAGGGCCTACAATTTACTCGAATGAGATAATTATTCCCTTTATAGCTAAATTGCGTGAACAATAGACAGATTGCGCTCCGTGCGTCACGTGACCCATAGTGGGTATTGAATGTAAACAAACACGGCGCACTGCAAATTCAGAACTTATTGGGGACAAAAGTGTGTATCAAAGTGAAAACCACATCTAGAATTGTAGCGCGTCTTGCGAGAGAGATAGATAGATTTTGATTTTCCCAATCTCAGTTTTATTCCCGTCTTCATTAAAAGTGAAACACAACAAATGTTGGAACACCAGTTGAGATCAGATACCAGTCATACCAGTATGCGTGATGAATAATAAAAACAACAATTATAAATAAATAATTAAATAAATAAATAAATTAATATATAACGAAAAATAATGTTGGCTTTTACCCATACACCGATGTGTGTTTACTCAGTACTTTCCCGAGTCCTGTGAAAAAAAAGTATAACGGGCATAATACTCGGGTGGGATTCGAACCCAGGACCCTAGCATTTCTAGAGCAGTGTGTTACCAACTAGACTACCGAGGTTGCCCTGTAGCTGTAGGCAGTTCAAACCCTATGGTTTGTCAGCGCTTACCGCAACGATATAAGAGATATTTGGAAAAAAACTAAATCAAGAAATTTAATCATACCAATTATTTAGTCTGGTGGAAAAATATAAAAGGTTACGCTCCGGAAGTGTCAGGCATTCAGGCGCCGGTTCAGTTAATGGCACACACTGGCCCCTCCGCATTGCCATATAGAACCCTTCAGGACTTGCATCCGACCCAGAGCACATCCCCCTGTCTCGAATCCTAGCCACTACGCGGGCCCTGTCCCTTTAGGGGAGAAAACAAGGCAGATCCCAATCACACTGTCCCATCAGGGGCAGCAAAAAGCCTTGAATCTATATTAGAGACAGACGGTATTCGAACCCGGACCGGATGATCCGAGTTGCTGAAACAGTCCAATCACCTTACGCACTGCGCTACAGTGTTGGTACTTAAAAACTGGTGTTTTCATGGTCATAATCAATATATACTGATTGCGCTCCGTGCCTCACGTGACACAGTGGGTAAAGTGTAAACAATCACGGCGTACTGCATATAAACGTGCTATAAGAAGACACGATTACTGTTTCAGTGTTTGGCTCAATAAAGACTCAATTCTTGAAATCACTGAAGAATATTCCGGAGTATGTCATAATGAGACCTTACCGATGGCTAAACAATGCCAGCATGGGTAAACAAAGTTCCACCAAAAAAAGGAAATTGCAAGAGAAGTTCACACGATGGCATGTGTTTGTGCACGGAAAGTGTGGTTTTATATTGCCCCCATTCTTATGATTTTCCTGCCAACATTTTCACTAAAAAATCTCATTTTGAAGCTGCAAATCCCTTAATTTTCACCCTCAAAATATTTTATTGCAAGGGGAAGCTGTCAGCTATGAGTCAGACAACTTCGCGATCTCCATTATCACATCCCAACTTCACGCCGTGCACAACGCAACGGCGCGTTAGGAGCTCGCTCAAACCTCAGTAATTAACGTAGTCTAAACCTACTCTCAAAATAAACCTCTTTTGAAGTAGAATACTGGAAACATCAAACAGCAAATGTGCTACAAATAAACGTCACAATATTTAACTTTATCAAAAGGGATCCGTTTTTAGTTAAAAGTGTTATTTATTGAAAATACAGCCAATTGTGATCCATCGGTACAAGTCTTTCCGTGTATTTACTGCTTAGCGGTGTTTTTCTTTACCCAGTATAGGGCACGTGATCACATGTAAACATTGCGTAGAGCAATTGGTCGATTGGTAGCAGGATATGGACAGTTGTCCAAAAGAGTTTCCAAGAGTAGTACGCATTTCTTTTGACTTCTTAATGTACATCTGAATTTGTTGAACTCTGTTTCACCTTCATGTCACTGTTGAGCCCGTGCTTAGCGTCCGGTGCTTAATATTTTGTGTGAATAGACCACATTGTTGGGGCGATGGCTCTTCTTTATCATCGGTCTAAGTGGCAACTATGATAAAACCGATGCTAAAAGAGAGCCATTTTAGCCCAACTATTGTAGTGGGCTATTGTGTCTGCGACTCTGCGGTGTTTAGGGAGTCTGTCAGGAATCTCCGGAATTTGTCAGAGGATACATTTCGTTTGTACAAAATGATTACTGGTGTTTGATGGGAACATTTGGGGGACACCCTCTGCTACATATCGGCAGGTCTTGCTATTACCACAGGCAACTTGGAAGTAGTTTTAAAATGCCCGGCATGTTAAAAATACACACCGGGCATTTTAAATAAGTGCCTTACTACCAGGCCGTCCGTTTTACACACGTTCGGAAATGTTATTGAACAACAACAACAATTTAATAGTCAACATGTTATTGGTTGCAAACGTCGACTCACATCGGACGGTTGCGGGGATGCTACAATTGCATACATGATTTCTGTATGAATTTATTTGAAGAAAGTAACGCAATTATTTCATTTGAATAAATCATTCTGCACAATGTTAAACCATTTTTCACATGAGTACTTTATGGTAGGGTTCAACAAGTATCAGCGGTAAACAGTCTGCTGTTATTTTGTCAAATCTCATTCGAGGTCATCTAAGTCTCGCATTTGTTTTACTGCCCGATATGTGGAAGAGGGAGCTCCCCTCTTCCCCTCGTCTCGTGTATAGAGGCACGCCAATCGTACATTTCCCATAGAATTCCCGAAATTCCAAGACGACAATGAATACACAGTGAGAGAGGAGAGGGTTACCACGCCATCATCAAGCACCAGGCGATTTGTTTTACGAGAACAAACATACATGAACAGAGCAGGTGAACAGAGACTTAACATCTGTTTGACGGAATTCTGAAATAAAAACCGGTTCAATTGTCCACTTCTCAACAGCTTTGTGTTCTAGTTGAAGGTATATTATTATAATTATTAACTATTACAACTCGGACTGCAGCCCGATTGTTCTCTACGGGTCGACGGGTATGGGCATTACACGTGTGACCAGACTACAGGGGTGATGTATGTAAGGCTGGCAAGGTAAGTTTTTATCTAAAAAAGGCAAGACGCCTTGTACATGGCACCAACCTTCATCCAAAATGTTTAAGGACCTTGCGAAACTGACAAGTGATTTTTATTATAACCAGACATCAATTTATTTTTTGTTATATGAACTCATTTCACACCACAGACGAAAACATTTCGTTGAACTCTTTGATATTTGTTTGCACCTCGCCACCAATTTATCCGCCCTAAATAGAGTTTTATTTTGTCTAATTCTTTTTAATTTATTGTACACCGCTGTAGCCTTTTGGCTCTTGTATTCGGTCTGCTGTATTTTTGAAATAACTTTGTAACATGTTGGTGTAATTTTTAAAATTCGTTTAACTGTGTACTTTGAATCGAGTTTGGCCTTTGGGCTACCTGTTTGCATTTTAATGGGACGACCTCTGCTTCATATCGGCAGGTCTTGCTCTTGCCACAGGCAACTTGGAAGTAATGCCCGGCATGTTAAACAAACATACCGGGCATTTTTAATAAGTGCCTTACTACCAGGCCCTCCGCTTTACACACGCTCGGAAATGTTATTTAACAACAACAAATTAATAGTCAATACGTTATGCTGTGCTGTGTTTGACTTGAAGAATTTGTTTAATGAAGTCGGGAATAAAAATGAGATTGGGAAATTCAAGTTAAATCTATCCCTCTCGCACTGCAATTATATCAGGGTTTTTCATGCGTGAGGTATCGAAATCAATTAAAATAGTTTATTTTACTGTGAATTTACTTATTGCTCAAAAACGACCATTTACTTCAGATGAAACCGTTTCCCCCATTTTTTTTCTACTATCAACAGCTCTCCATTGTCCGTACACCAAGTAGGTTTTTTGTGCGAACAACTATTTTGAGTAATAACTAATAGTGTCCATGCCTTTAAGCGTTTTCTCTCCATTTACATGGCTGCGCCGCTTCAATATGAAGTGTATACAGATTACGCTACCAATGTTCACATGCGATCAAGTGATCTATAGTGGATGTAGAAAGTTAAATCTGCATAATAAAGGGAAAACTAGTACCGATTGGCCATAATGAGATGTATTTTCGATAAATAACTCTTTTAACTGAAAATGAAACCCTTTTTCAATAGATGAGTGTTATGATATTGACTGAAATCACAATTTGCTGTTTGATATTTAAAGGTTTCTACTAGTAGGCCAGCCAAAGTGTGAAATTACACTGTGGACGGCATAGTTTGTTAATGGCTGGCATCCATGCTAGATGTATGGATCATGGGCTCGGGAAGACGGTTAGGGTGGATGCCCAGCTTAATTTTGAATTTTAAGGTCATTTTGGGGTAAAAAGCTCAAAAAAGGTCAAAAATCAATATTTTCAAAATTTGTGTCAAATTTATTCACATTTGATAGATCTATCCATAAAATGTATTTTTAACTTCATGTTGATACTACAAATCTATGTAATTAACGTATAAACTTTGATTTTGTGCACAAATGTATGGCAAAACGAAGTGTAAAAGTGTGATTATCTTGAAAAGGGTACATTTTGAGTACACCAATTGTTTTTGCACTCCCCATCCTCATTGGTGCATATATTGGTTTCAAACAACTTTTTTTGAAAAGTAAATATACCCAGGCAGTTTTTGAGAAAAAAAAAATAATTCAAATACCACCTTCATGTGGGGGTCTTAACGACTCATTTTAAGGTCAAATCTTCAAATAAGGCAACAATTTTGCATTTTTGAAATTTGCACAAAATTTGACCCCAAGTGATAGATCTATCAATAAAATGTATTTTTACGTTAATGTTGATATGACAAACGTATGTAATTAACGGATAAACTTTGACCTTGTACACAAACGTATAGAAAAGCAAAACGTAAAAGTGTGATTATCTTGAAAAGTGTACATTTTTAGTATACCAGCATTTTTTGCACTCCCCAGCTCATTGGTGCATATATGTGTTTCAAACAACTTTTTTTTTGAAAGGTTAATGTACCCAGGCAGTTTTTGAAAGAAAGAAAAAAAATCTAATACCACCTTCGTGTAAGGTCATATTGAGGTCAAAAAGTGCCAAAAATGTCAAAATTTAATTGTTTTTAGATTTTTTGCGCCTAATTTTACCCCAGGCGGCAGATCTATCCATTTAATATAGTTTCATCATGAAATTGACATGCCAAGTCTGTGAAACTATGAGTTAATCTTTTGTCTTGTACACAAACGTGTAGAAAAATTAAATCTTAAATTGCAATTTTCTCAAAAAGTGCGTATCTTGAGCATAATACGGTGTTTTGCACTTCCTATCCCAGCAATGCATATAATTGTTTGAAAACAACTTTTTTTTTGAAAGGTCAATATACCAAAGCATTAAAAAAAAATCATATCAAACTTTCTTATGTGGTAAAATGAAACTAAAAGGTACTTGTATGCTATTCACGCAGAACAGTTTGACATAGTTTTACAGTTTGACTTGGTGCCCTTTGATTTGCACCCAATAAAACTAGCTCAAATCAAGCATCTAAGATAGGGGTAGTCTTCCAGGTAACCCACTCTTTCTTTTAAGCTCATTTGTGTCTGTGTCAGTGTGAGAGATGAGACGTCCATGTATTCCTAGTTTATGCTGTGTGAAGTTTCAGTGCATCTCTTGTTGGCGGTAACATCTCCAGACACTTCTTTGCCTTATTTACCAAAGAGTTGGAGCCTGACAAGGTTGATGATTTTATACCAAGGTGCACAAGTGCTACCAAACTGCTCAATGAGAGCAAGTTCTCCATTACGGCCGATTCCCATGACACATAATAACTTTGCTTTTCGGGGACTTTCTTTTCCCAATGGTCATGTAGGAGAGGCTGTGTCGCATCATTTAAGAGCATGTAAGCTGCCTTACAGGTTGGCAAGTCTCTCAGTTACTGCACGTATCGGGTAATTAATGTGCATTTCTTTCCAAGTTTCTGACGCTTTTGATGAACACACAAAAGTGACATTTCTCCACCTGCAAATCACTCTTATCCTTCATTGACTGCCTCTATGCATGGAGCATCAACCGGGTGTCGGCCTGCTAAGGTGTCCTCAAAACGTCATCTCTCCTAAAGGACCATGGCTTCCGTGACATAAAGGAACCCCCGCCTGTACTATTCCTCATCTTTCCAGTAGACCCTTGCCCTTTCTACAAAAACGTCTGACAAGAACTTGAGATTAGGTTTGTTCAGTAGCCCATACATGTACCTGACGTGTAGGAGTGGAACCCCGGTCTATCGATGAACTTTCGAATTGGCTTTTTCTTTCCCATTCTCTTTGACTGTGTCACTGCCTTGGTGGAGCCCTCTCCAATCTAGCGATCAAGACCAGGTTGTAGGTTCCAGTGGCAGCATTAAGCAATTGTTGCAGTAACTTTCTGTCCGTTTTGATAGGCTTCTGTACCATACATAATTCGTTTGGTTGAAACATTTGCATTGTATAGATCAGAGAAAGTTTTTGCGCAATGTTTTCTTCAGGGCGTCACTAAAACCATCAGTTTCTTGAAGCAGACGGTGCTTCCAGATGGTAATTATATACTGCGTTCCATGATCTGGAGTTGCTAGAAGATCACTTTACCACATCAACTGGTGCAATGTCTTTTGTTGTCAAAGATACCAGTGGTATCTCTCTCACAATATCAGAGTCTGTGTCATCGTCTTCGCAAAGGTTTGGTTTAGTCGGAACACATCAAATCTTACTGTTTGTTATGAAAGCTTCTAAACATCATCAACATCTCTGTCTTCTTGAGGAGTTTCATATCTGCCAGATGAACACATCCCTTTCGATCAAAGTTACTTTGGTCATAGATGATGGGGACGGCAGCATTGCGGAAAAAGCTCCCAGATTGGTGATCAAGTATCTGTCTTTCCGAGTCCTGGATCTCAATCTCCACCATCTCAATGTAATGAAACCACTGTTGGGAGTTTGGATTTCTAGAGTGCTTGTTGAATTTGTTTAAGCAGACGTAGTCCTCCCTTGAAAAAGATTTAAATCTCAAACTTTGGACTTGCCCGTTTACGTTCATTTCTTCCTGAAGTGTATAGTGGCCGGGCAACTGTGATGATGGAATGTTTCTGACCTGTGTCATGTCCACAAACTGATTGATCAAAGTGATGAGATTGTCATTGCTGTCTGCTAGTGCCTGAAGAGTAGTGAGAATTCTTTCATCAAAGAAACTTGCCATAAAAGTATGTCAAGCTGTAGTGGTTTTGGTGTGCCTGGTTACATGTAGCTCTGGAGTTAGCTTTGACTAATGGCACTCCAGATAAGAAAGTATACAATGTATCACTGCACGATACCCCCTACCCCCATCGTAGCTACAATGTATAGGCCTACCTAAGAAAAAACAACATTTTACTGCAAAAAGAATGTTCAACTTTGTTAATTCACTAATAAAAGTTGAGTATTTAACTGCGTACATGTACTTGGAAAGATTGGGAGTGTTAAAATAACTTTGATACAAACATGCATTTTTTTAGCACGTCAAACTGTACAACTACTATATCAAACTAATTGCATGAATCAGCATACGCATTTCTTGTTTCAATTTACCAATGAGGAAGGTGTAATATGAATTTAGTTTAAACTAAAAACTGCCTTGGTATATTGACCTTTCACAAAAAAGTTGTTTCAAACATTTATATGCATTGCTGGGATAGAAAGTGCAAAAACACTGTATTATGCTCAAGATACGCACTTTTTGAGAAAATTGCCATTTAACATTTAATTTTCTTATACGTTTGTGTACAAGACAAAGGATTAACTCATAATTTCACAGACTTGGCATGTCAATTTCATGATGAAACTATTTTTTATGGATAGATCTGCCACCTGGCGCAAAATTTGGCGAAAAATATAAAAACAATTAAATTTTGACATTTTTGGCACTTTTTGACCTCAATATGACCTTACACGAAGGTGGTATTTGAGTAAAAAAAAATTCAAAAACTGCCTGGGTACAATAACCTTTCAAAAAAAAGTTGTTTGAAAGATATAAATGCACCATTGAGTGCAAAAAAAGCTGGTATACTAAAAATGTACACTTTTCAAGATAATCACACTTTTATGTTTTGCTTTGCTATACGTTTGTGTACAAGGTCAAAGTGTATTTGTTAATTACATACGTTTGGCATATCATCATTAACTTAAAAATACATTTTATGGATAGATCTATCACTTGGGGTCAAATTTTGTGAAAATTTCAAAAATGCAAATTTTTTGCCTTATTTGAAATTTTGACCTTAAAAACTGCCTGGGTATATTTACCTTTCAAAAAAAGTTGTTTGAAACCAATATATGCACCAATGAGGATGGGGAGTGCAAAAACAATTGGTGTACTCAAAATGTACCCTTTTCAAGATAATCACACTTTTACACTTCGTTTTGCTATACGTTTGTGTACAAGGTCAAAGTTTATACGTTAATTACATAGGTTTGTAGTATCAACATAAAGTTAAAAATACATTTTATGGATAGATCTATCAAATGTGAATAAATTTGACACAAATTTTGAAAATATTGATTTTGGACCTTTTTTGACCTTTTTACCCCAAAATGACCTTAAAATTCAAAATCAAGCTGGGCATCCACCCTAATCGTCTTCCCGAGCCCATGATCCATACATCTAGCATGGATGCCAGGCATTAACAAACTATGCCGTGTTTTTTTTTTCTAGAGCACTTTTTAAAGTTTGGCTGGTCTACTATACTACAAAAACGGATTTTTTTCAGAGTTTTGTTAGACTACGTAAATTACTGAGGTTTGGGAGGTTGTAGGAATCATTTCTGAGCAACCCCGCTTACTTGAGCTTTTTGCTATCAAGAAGTGTGCATGTCGACCTAAAAATTGATGCAGGGGCATGCCAGGATGACTAAGGAACAAACTGCATCTCTCTAGCATTTTTAGTTCCATAGTTATTCCAGAGCATTGCTGAAAGTTTTTTAATTGTCCGGGCCTATTTTTGAGTGACTATTATTTTTAGTTGGATTCCTGACTGAGCCGTGTGTTTGTATACATTGTATACACGCACAGTGTACGTCAATTTCTAATGGGTGCCTGCTCACGCCGTCGCATCTAGCCCTGCATTAAAAATAGTCAAAGCATTAAGTTTTGTACGAGAGAAAAGCCCTTGAACATGGCAATCCTGTGGTGGTAATTTTTGTGAAGATTTAGCATGATACTGGGATCGAAATTACGCGTTGTGAATTTTGTTTTTTCTCTCCGACAGCTCTGTGCACAAAACTCCCATAGTGGGGGTTGTTGAAATCGTTCATGAGCAACCCCGCCTACTTGAGCTTTTTGCTAGCAAGAAGTGTGCAAGTCGACCTATACAATTAAGAAATGGATACAGAGACATGCCAGGATGACTAAGGTACAAACTGCATCTCCCTAGCATTTTTTATTCCAGAGTTATTCCAGAGCGTTGCTGAAAGTTTTTAAATGTCCGGGCCTATTTTTTGAATGACCCCCTTATTGTTGATTGGAATCCTGACTGCGCCGTGTCTTTGTATACGTTGTATACACGCACAG
Organism: Asterias amurensis; assembly: GCF_032118995.1. Classification (NCBI taxonomy): domain Eukaryota; kingdom Metazoa; phylum Echinodermata; class Asteroidea; order Forcipulatida; family Asteriidae; genus Asterias; species Asterias amurensis. Next base: position 6,253,772 of record NC_092659.1, on the reverse strand, counting down.
TGTACGTCAATTTCTAATGGGTGCCTGCTCGCGCCGTCGCATCTGGCCCCGCCTTAAAAATCGTCAGAGCATTAAGTTTTGTACGAGAGGAAAGCCATTGAACATGGCAATCCTGTTGTGGTAAAATTTTGAAGATTGAGCATGATACTGGGATCGAAATTACCCGTTGTACAATTTGTTTTTCTCTCCGACAGCTCTGTGCACAAAACTCCAAACAAAGACATGACATTGTAGCCCTTGATTAGGGCTCTGCGGTGGTGTATAGTATGTGCCTTTCTAAAAATGTCTTAGGTAAGAAAAGGGCCTCCGTGTGGTGTCATTATTTCCAGAGAAACTTACTCTTTGGGCATTGTTGTCTTTTGGGGTGAGGGGTTGCTCTTTCGCCAGCCTTGTCACGCAGACTTGTTCCACATACACAAAACAAACATGAACTTGTAGCCCCTGAGTGGGGCTCTCCTTTGGTGTATATTATGTGTGGATCGGCTGATTTCTTGAGGGTGATAAGAGCCTTTGTACTTTGAATTTCTCTTCAGAATGGCTAATGTTGACGTCCGGGTAGCAATCTTCGACCCCGTCATTTTGAGTAGGCTTGCTCGGACGTCTTTTTGGGCACCACGGACTCGTTGCGGGCTCCCCGGAAGTTGATCATCGGACTCGGCAATATCCAAGCCACACACAGGTACCCAAATTTTCTCTCTAGCATGCCAAGTTCAGAAGTTATGGTCAAGTGCACAGCGAACTTGTTATGCCGACCTTTTACGCCACATTTTTCCCTGCCATGAGCTGACAACCTTGCCCAAATTTGACCGAAAATAGTTCCCTCTATTGTCGGCTTGCATTGGCTAGGTCTAGGCCACAAAAATCAAACAAAGACATGAAATGTAGCCCTTGATTAGGGCTCTCCTGTGGTGTAGTGTCTGTACCATTTTAAAATTGTCTTGGGTATGAAAAGGGCCTCCGTGTGTTGTAATTTTTTCCCGAGAAACTTACACTTTGGGCATTGTTGTCCCTGGGGGGTGAGGGGTAGCTCTTTCGCCGCCCATGTCGCACAGACTTGTGCCACATACACAAAACAAACATGAACTTGTAGCCCTCGAGTGACCTCTGCTTTGGTGTATAGTATATGTGGATCGGGTGATTTCTTGCGGCTGATAAGGGCCTTTGTACTTTGAATTTCTCTCCAGAATGGCTAATGTTGACGTCCGGGTAGCAATCTTCGACACCGTCATTTTGAGTAGGCTTGCTCGGACGTCTTTTTGAGCACCACGGACTCGTTGCGGGCTCCCCGGAAGTTAATAATCGGACTCGGCAATATCTAAGCCACACACAGGTACCCAAATTTTCTATCTAGCATGCCAAGTTCAGAAGTTATGTTCAAGTGCACAGCGAACTTGTTACGCCGACCATTTTCGCCACATTTTTCCCTGCCATGAGCTGACAACCTTTCTCAAAATTGACCGAAAATAGCTCCCGCTAGTGTCGGCTTGCACCGGCTAGGTCTAAGCCACAAAAATCAAACGAAGACATGAAATTGTAGCCCTTGATTTGGGCTCTGCAGTGGTGTATAGTATGTGCCAATTTAAAATTGTCTTGGGTATGAAAAGGGCCTCCGTGTGTTGTAATTCTTTCCCGAGAAACTTACACTTTGGGCATTGTTGTCCCTGGGGGTGAGGGGTAGCTCTTTCGCCGCCCATGTCGCACAGATTTGTGCCACATAAACAAAACAAACATGAACTTGTAGCCCTCGAGTGGGGCTCTCCTTTGGTGTATAGTATGTGTGGATCGGCTGATTTATTGAGGGTGACAAGAGCCTTTGTACTTTTGAATTTCTCTCCAGAATGGCTAATGTTGACGTCAGGGTAGCAATATTTCAACCCGTCATTTTGAGTAGGCTTTCTAAGACGTCTTTTTGAGCACCACGGACTCGTTGCGGGCTCCCCGGAAGTTAATCATCGGACTCGGCAATATCCAAACCACAAACAGGTACCCAAATTTTCTCTCTAGCATGCCAAGTTCAGGAGTTATGGTCAAATGCACAGCGAACTTGTTATGCCGACCATTTTCGCCAGATTTTTCCCTACCATGAGCTGACAACCTTTCTCAAAATTGACCGAAAATAGTTCCCTCTATTGTCGGCTTGCACCGGCTAGGTCTAGGCCACCAAAATCAAACGAAGACATGAAATTGTAGCCCTTAATTTGGGCTCTGCGGTGGTGTATAGTATGTGCCAATTTAAAATTGTCTTGGGTATGAACCGGGCATCTGTGCGGTGTCATTATTTCCAGAGAAACTTACACTTTGGGCATTGTTGTCTTTTTGGGTGAGGGGTTGCTCTTTCGCCGCCCTTGTCGCGCAGACTTGTTCCACATACACAAAACAATAATGAACTTGTAGCCCTTGAGTAGGGCTCTCCTTTGGTGTATAGTATGTGTGGATCGGCTGATTTCTTGAGGGTGATAAGAGCCTTTGTACTTTGAATTTCTCTCCAGAATGGCTAATGTTGACGTCCGGGTAGCAATCTTCGACACCGTCATTTTGAGTAGGCTTGCTCGGACGTCTTTTTGAGCACCACGGACCAGGATGACTAAGGTACAAACTGCACCTCTCTAGCATTGTTAGTTTCAGAGTTAATCCAGAGATTGCTGAAAGTTTTTAATTGTCCGGACCTATTTTTTTAATGACTATTATTTTTGGTTGGATTCCAGACTGCGCCGTGTGTTTGTATTCGTTGTATACACGCACAGTGTACGTCAATTTCTAATGGGTGCCTGCTCACGCCGTCGCATCTGGCCCCGCCTTAAAAATCGTCAGAGCATTAAGTTTTGTACGTGAAGAAAGTCCTTGAACATGGCAATCCTGTGGTGGTAAAATCTTGATAATTGAGCATGACACTGGGATCGAAATTACCCGTTGTACATTTTGTTTTTCTCTCCGACAGCTCTGTGCACAAAACCCCCATAGTGGAGGTTGTTGATGAGCAACCCCGCCGACTTGAGCTTTTTTCTATCAAGAAGTGTGCAAGTCGCCCTAAACCTTTAAAAAAGAAATGCAGGGACATGCCAGGCTGACTAAGGTACAAACTGCATTTCTCTAGTATTTTTAGGTTCAGAGTTATTCCAGAGCATTGCTGAAAGTTTTTAATTGTCCGGACCTGTTTTTTGAGTGACTATGATTTTTGGTTGGGTACCTGACTGTGCCGTGTTTTTGTATACACTGTTTACACGCACAGTGTACGTCAATTTCTAAACTTTGAAATTCATATGCAGGGACATGCAAGGATGATTCAAGTACAAACCGCGTCTCTCTAGCATTTTTAGTTCCAAAATGATTCAAGCATTAAATGATCATGCATTAAATTCCCCAAATTTTGGAGTGTGTTTCGGGTTTTCACTCCCTGACCTCTAGCCTCGCTTTGAAAATCCCCACAACACTAAGTTTGACACGAGAGGAAAGCCCTTGATCATATCTCTCCAATGGTGCTAAACTTGTTTCGATTGATCAAGTATTTGGGATCGAATTGACCAGTTGTAACTTGTGATTTTTTCTGTGCACAAAAATCCCATAGGGAGGCTTGTTGAGTTAGCTTCGGAGCAAAGCCGCCTACTTGTCATTTTCGTTATCAAGAAGTATGGAAGCCACCCTAAAACTTTAAAATTCGGATGCAGGGACATGCAAGGATGACTCAGGTACAAACCGCGTCTCTCTAGCATTTTTAGTTCCAGAATTATTCAAGAGCATAGCTGACAGTTTTTAAAAGTCCGGGCTTTCTTTTCAATGAATATATATATTTTCCATTTGTCACCACGCGCCGTGTAAAATATGCATTAAATTCCCCGAAATTTAGGGGTGTGCGTCGGGTCCACTCGCTGACCTCTAGCCTCGCTTCGAAAATCCCCACAACATTAAATTTGATACGAGAGGAAAGCCCTTGATCATATCTATCGAATGGTGCTAAACTTATGTAGATTGATTAAGTATTTGGGGTCGAATTGGCCAGTTGTAACTTGTGATTTTTTCTGTGCACAAAAATCCCATAGGGAGGCTTGTTGAGTTAGCTTCTGAGCACAGCCGCCTATATGTCATTTTCGCTATCAAGAAAGATGGAAGCCGCCCTAAAACTTTGAAATTCGGATGCAGGGACATGCAAGGATGACTCAGGTACAAACCGCGTCTCTATAGCTTTTTTAGTTCCAGAATGATTCAAGAGCATAGCTGACAGTTTTTATAAGTCCGGGCTTTTTTTTCAATGAATATATTTTTTCCCATTCATCACCAAGCGCCGTGTAAATCATGCATTAAATTCCCCGAATTTTGGGGTGTGTGTCGGGTCCACTCCCTGACCTCTAGCCTCGCTTTGGAAATCCCTATAACACTAAGTTTGATACGAGAGGAAAGCCCTTGATCATATCTATCCAATGGTGCTAAACTTGTTTAGATTGAGCAAGTATTTGGGCTCGAATTGACCAGTTGTAACTTGTGATTTTTTCTGTGCACAAAAATCCCAAAGGGAAGCTTGTTGAGTTAGCTTCGGAGCAACGCCGCCTACTTGTCATTTTCGTTATCAAGAAGTCCGGAAGCCGCCCAAAAACTTTACAATTCGGATGCAGGGACATGCAAGGATGACTCAGGTACAAACTGCGTCTCTCTAGCATTTTTAGTTTCAGAATTATTCAAGAGCATAGCTGACAGTTTTTAAAAGTCCGGGCTTTCTTTTCAATGAATATATATTTTTTCCATTTATCACCACGCGCCGTGTAAATCATGCATTAAATTCCCCGAATTTAGGGGTGTGTGTCGGGTCCACTGGCTGACCTCTAGCCTCGCTTTCAAAATCCCCACAACATTAAATTTGATACGAGAGGAAAGACCTTGATCATATCTATCGAATGGTGCTAAACCTATGTAGATTGATCAAGTATTTGGGGTCGAATTGGCCAATTGTAACTTGTGATTTTTTCTGTGCCCAAAATCCCATAGGGAGGCTTGTTGAGTTAGCTTCGGGGCACAGCCGCCTACATGTTATTTTCGCTATCAAGAAGTATGGAAGCCGCCCAAAAACTTTGAAATTCGGATGCAGGGACATGCAAGGATGACTCAGGTACAAACCGCGTCTTTCTAGCATTTTTAGTTCCAGAATTATTCAAGAGCATAGCTGACAGTTTTTAAAAGTCCGGGCTTTCTTTTTAATGAATATATTTTTTTTCCATTTATCACCACGCGCCGTGTAAATCATGCATTAAATTCCCCGAATTTAGGGGTGTGTGTCGGGTCCACTCGCTGACCTCTAGCCTCGCTTCGAAAATCCCCACAATATTAAATTTGATACGAGAGGAAAGCCCTTGATCATATCTATCGAATGGTGCTAAACTTATGTAGATTGATCAAGTATTTCGGGTCGAATTGGCCAGTTGTAACTTGTGAGTTTTTCTGTGCACAAAAATCCCTAGGGAGGCTTGTTGAGTTAGCTTCGGAGCAAAGCCGCCTACATGTCATTTTCGCTATCAAGAAGTATGGAAGCCGCCCAAAAACTTTGAAATTCGGATGCAGGGACATGCAAGGATGACTCAGGTACAAACCGCGTCTCTCTAGCATTTTTAGTTCCAGAATTATTTAAGAGCATAGCTGACAGTTTTTAAAAGTCCGGGCTTTCTTTTCAATGAATATATATTTTTTTCCATTTATCACCACGCGCCGTGTAAATCATGCATTAAATTCCCCGAATTTAGGGGTGTGTGTCGGGTCCACTCCCTGACCTGTAGCCTCGCTTCGAAAATCCCCACAAAATTAAGTTTGCTACGAGAGATAAGCCCTTGATCATATCTATCGAATGGTGCTAAACCTATGTAGATTGATCAAGTATTTGGGGTCGAATTGGCCAATTGTAACTTGTGATTTTTTCTGTGCCCAAAATCCCATAGGGAGGCTTGTTGAGTTAGCTTCGGGGCACAGCCGCCTACATGTTATTTTCGCTATCAAGAAGTATGGAAGCCGCCCAAAAACTTTGAAATTCGGATGCAGGGACATGCAAGGATGACTCAGGTACAAACCGCGTCTTTCTAGCATTTTTAGTTCCAGAATTATTCAAGAGCATAGCTGACAGTTTTTAAAAGTCCGGGCTTTCTTTTTAATGAATATATTTTTTTTCCATTTATCACCACGCGCCGTGTAAATCATGCATTAAATTCCCCGAATTTAGGGGTGTGTGTCGGGTCCACTCGCTGACCTCTAGCCTCGCTTCGAAAATCCCCACAATATTAAATTTGATACGAGAGGAAAGCCCTTGATCATATCTATCGAATGGTGCTAAACTTATGTAGATTGATCAAGTATTTCGGGTCGAATTGGCCAGTTGTAACTTGTGAGTTTTTCTGTGCACAAAAATCCCTAGGGAGGCTTGTTGAGTTAGCTTCGGAGCAAAGCCGCCTACATGTCATTTTCGCTATCAAGAAGTATGGAAGCCGCCCAAAAACTTTGAAATTCGGATGCAGGGACATGCAAGGATGACTCAGGTACAAACCGCGTCTCTCTAGCATTTTTAGTTCCAGAATTATTTAAGAGCATAGCTGACAGTTTTTAAAAGTCCGGGCTTTCTTTTCAATGAATATATATTTTTTTCCATTTATCACCACGCGCCGTGTAAATCATGCATTAAATTCCCCGAATTTAGGGGTGTGTGTCGGGTCCACTCCCTGACCTGTAGCCTCGCTTCGAAAATCCCCACAAAATTAAGTTTGCTACGAGAGATAAGCCCTTGATCATATCTATCGAATGGTGCTAAACTTGTTTAGATTGAGCAAGTATTTTGGGTCGAATTGGCCAGTTGTAACTTGTGATTTTTTCTGTGCACAAATATCATATAGGGAGGCTTGTTGAGTTAGCTTCGGGGCACAGCCGCCTACATGTCATTTTCGCAATCAAGAAGTATGGAAGCCGCCCAAAAACTTTGAAAGTCGGATGCAGGGACATGCAAGGATGACTCAGGTACAAACCGCGTCTCTCTAGCATTTTTAGTTCCAGATTTATTCAAGAGCATAGGTGACAGTTTTTAAAAGTCCGGGCTTTCTTTTTAATGAATATATTTTTTTTCCATTTATCACCACGCGCCGTGTAAATCATGCATTAAATTCCCCGAATTTAGGGGTGTGTGTCGGGTCCACTCGCTGACCTCTAGCCTCGCTTTGAAAATCGCCACAACAATAAGTTTGCTACGAGAGGAAAGCCCTTGATCATATCTATCGAATGGTGTTAAACTTATGTAGATTGATCAAGTATTTGGGGTCGAATTGGCCAGTTGTAACTTGTGATTTTTTCTGTGCACAAAAATCCCATAGGGAGGCTTGTTGAGTTAGCTTCGGAGCACAGCCGCCAACATGTCATTTTCGCTATCAAGAAAGATGGAAGCCGCCCTAAAACTTTACAATTCGGATGCAGGGACATGCAAGGATGACTCAGGTACAAACCGCGTCTCTCTAGCATTTTTAGTTCCAGAATTATTCAAGAGCATAGCTGACAGTTTTTAAAAGTCCGGGCTTTCTTTTCAAGGAATATATTTTTTTTCCATTTATCACCACGCGCCGTGTAAATCATGCATTAAATTCCCCGAATTTAGGGGTGTGTGTCGGGTCCACTCGCTGACGTCTAGACTCGCTTTGAAAATCCCCACAACATTAAGTTTGATACGAGAGGAAAGCCCTTGATCATATCTATCGAATGGTGCTAAACTTATGTAGATTGATTAAGTATTTGGGGTCGAATTGGCCAGTTGTAACTTGTGATTTTTTCTGTGCACAAAAATCCCATAGGGAGGCTTGTTGAGTTAGCTTCGGGGCACAGCCGCCTACATGTTATTTTCGCTATCAAGAAGTATGGAAGCCGCCCAAAAACTTTGAAATTCGGATGCAGGGACATGCAAGGATGACTCAGGTACAAACCGCGTCTTTCTAGCATTTTTAGTTCCAGAATTATTCAAGAGCATAGCTGACAGTTTTTAAAAGTCCGGGCTTTCTTTTTAATGAATATATTTTTTTTCCATTTATCACCACGCGCCGTGTAAATCATGCATTAAATTCCCCGAATTTAGGGGTGTGTGTCGGGTCCACTCGCTGACCTCTAGCCTCGCTTCGAAAATCCCCACAATATTAAATTTGATACGAGAGGAAAGCCCTTGATCATATCTATCGAATGGTGCTAAACTTATGTAGATTGATCAAGTATTTCGGGTCGAATTGGCCAGTTGTAACTTGTGAGTTTTTCTGTGCACAAAAATCCCTAGGGAGGCTGGTTGAGTTAGCTTCGGAGCAAAGCCGCCTACATGTCATTTTCGCTATCAAGAAGTATGGAAGCCGCCCAAAAACTTTGAAATTCGGATGCAGGGACATGCAAGGATGACTCAGGTACAAACCGCGTCTCTCTAGCATTTTTAGTTCCAGAATTATTTAAGAGCATAGCTGACAGTTTTTAAAAGTCCGGGCTTTCTTTTCAATGAATATATATTTTTTTCCATTTATCACCACGCGCCGTGTAAATCATGCATTAAATTCCCCGAATTTAGGGGTGTGTGTCGGGTCCACTCCCTGACCTGTAGCCTCGCTTCGAAAATCCCCACAAAATTAAGTTTGCTACGAGAGATAAGCCCTTGATCATATCTATCGAATGGTGCTAAACTTGTTTAGATTGAGCAAGTATTTTGGGTCGAATTGGCCAGTTGTAACTTGTGATTTTTTCTGTGCACAAATATCATATAGGGAGGCTTGTTGAGTTAGCTTCGGGGCACAGCCGCCTACATGTCATTTTCGCAATCAAGAAGTATGGAAGCCGCCCAAAAACTTTGAAAGTCGGATGCAGGGACATGCAAGGATGACTCAGGTACAAACCGCGTCTCTCTAGCATTTTTAGTTCCAGATTTATTCAAGAGCATAGGTGACAGTTTTTAAAAGTCCGGGCTTTCTTTTTAATGAATATATTTTTTTTCCATTTATCACCACGCGCCGTGTAAATCATGCATTAAATTCCCCGAATTTAGGGGTGTGTGTCGGGTCCACTCGCTGACCTCTAGCCTCGCTTTGAAAATCGCCACAACAATAAGTTTGCTACGAGAGGAAAGCCCTTGATCATATCTATCGAATGGTGTTAAACTTATGTAGATTGATCAAGTATTTGGGGTCGAATTGGCCAGTTGTAACTTGTGATTTTTTCTGTGCACAAAAATCCCATAGGGAGGCTTGTTGAGTTAGCTTCGGAGCACAGCCGCCAACATGTCATTTTCGCTATCAAGAAAGATGGAAGCCGCCCTAAAACTTTACAATTCGGATGCAGGGACATGCAAGGATGACTCAGGTACAAACCGCGTCTCTCTAGCATTTTTAGTTCCAGAATTATTCAAGAGCATAGCTGACAGTTTTTAAAAGTCCGGGCTTTCTTTTCAAGGAATATATTTTTTTTCCATTTATCACCACGCGCCGTGTAAATCATGCATTAAATTCCCCGAATTTAGGGGTGTGTGTCGGGTCCACTCGCTGACGTCTAGACTCGCTTTGAAAATCCCCACAACATTAAGTTTGATACGAGAGGAAAGCCCTTGATCATATCTATCGAATGGTGCTAAACTTATGTAGATTGATTAAGTATTTGGGGTCGAATTGGCCAGTTGTAACTTGTGATTTTTTCTGTGCACAAAAATCCCATAGGGAGGCTTGTTGAGTTAGCTTCTGAGCACAGCCGCCTACATGTCATTTTCGCTATCAAGAAAGATGGAAGCCGCCCTAAAACTTTGAAATTCGGATGCAAGGACATGCAAGGATGACTCAGGCACAAACCGCGTCTCTCTAGCATTTTTAGTTCCAGAATTATTCAAGAGCATAGTTGACAGTTTTTAAAAGTCCGGGCTTTCTTTTCAATGAATATATACTTTTTCCATTTATCACCACGCGCCGTGTAAATCATGCATTAAATTCCCCGAATTTAGGGGTGTGTGTCGGGTCCACTCGCTGACCTCTAGACTCGCTTTGAAAATCCCCACAACATTAAGTTTGATACGAGAGGAAAGCCCTTGATCATTATCGAATGGTGCTAAACTTATGTAGATCGATCAAGTATTTGGGGTCGAATTGGCCAGTTGTAACTTGTGATTTTTTTTCTGTGCACAAAAATCCCATAGGGAGGCTTGTTGAGTTAGCTTCGGAGCACAGCCGCCTACATGTCATTTTCGCTATCAAGAAAGATGGAAGCCGCCCTAAAACTTTGAAATTCGGATGCAGGGACATGCAAGGATGACTCAGGTACAAACCGCGTCTCTCTAGCATTTTTAGTTCCAGAATTATTCAAGAGCATAGCTGACAGTTTTTAAAAGTCCGGGCTTTCTTTTCAATGAATATATATATTTTCCATTTATCACCACGCGCCGTGTAAAATATGCATTAAATTCCCCGAATTTAGGGGTGTGCGTCGGGTCCACTCGCTGACCTCTAGCCTCGCTTCGAAAATCCCCACAACATTACATTTGATACGAGAGGAAAGCCCTTGATCATATCTATCGAATGGTGCTAAACTTATGTAGATTGATTAAGTATTTGGGGTCGAATTGGCCAGTTGTAACTTGTGATTTTTTCTGTGCACAAAAATCCCATAGGGAGGCTTGTTGAGTTAGCTTCTGAGCACAGCCGCCTACATGTCATTTTCGCTATCAAGAAAGATGGGAGCCGCCCTAAAACTTTGAAATTCGGATGCAAGGACATGCAAGGATGACTCAGGCACAAACCGCGTCTCTCTAGCATTTTTAGTTCCAGAATTATTCAAGAGCATAGTTGACAGTTTTTAAAAGTCCGGGCTTTCTTTTCAATGAATATATACTTTTTCCATTTATCACCACGCGCCGTGTAAATCATGCATTAAATTCCCCGAATTTAGGGGTGTGTGTCGGGTCCACTCGCTGACCTCTAGACTCGCTTTGAAAATCCCCACAACATTAAGTTTGATACGAGAGGAAAGCCCTTGATCATATCTATCGAATGGTGCTAAACTTATGTAGATCGATCAAGTATTTGGGGTCGAATTGGCCAGTTGTAACTTGTGATTTTGTTTCTGTGCACAAAAATCCCATAGGGAGGCTTGTTGAGTTAGCTTCGGAGCACAGCCGCCTACATGTCATTTTCGCTATCAAGAAAGATGGAAGCCGCCCTAAAACTTTGAAATTCGGATGCAGGGACATGCAAGGATGACTCAGGTACAAACCGCGTCTCTCTAGCATTTTTAGTTCCAGAATTATTCAAGAGCATAGCTGACAGTTTTTAAAAGTCCGGGCTTTCTTTTTAATGAATATATTTTTTTTCCATTTATCACCACGCGCCGTGTAAATCATGCATTAAATTCCCCGAATTTAGGGGTGTGTGTCGGGTCCACTCGCTGACCTCTAGCCTCGCTTCGAAAATCCCCACAATATTAAATTTGATACGAGAGGAAAGCCCTTGATCATATCTATCGAATGGTGCTAAACTTATGTAGATTGATCAAGTATTTCGGGTCGAATTGGCCAGTTGTAACTTGTGAGTTTTTCTGTGCACAAAAATCCCTAGGGAGGCTGGTTGAGTTAGCTTCGGAGCAAAGCCGCCTACATGTCATTTTCGCTATCAAGAAGTATGGAAGCCGCCCAAAAACTTTGAAATTCGGATGCAGGGACATGCAAGGATGACTCAGGTACAAACCGCGTCTCTCTAGCATTTTTAGTTCCAGAATTATTTAAGAGCATAGCTGACAGTTTTTAAAAGTCCGGGCTTTCTTTTCAATGAATATATATTTTTTTCCATTTATCACCACGCGCCGTGTAAATCATGCATTAAATTCCCCGAATTTAGGGGTGTGTGTCGGGTCCACTCCCTGACCTGTAGCCTCGCTTCGAAAATCCCCACAAAATTAAGTTTGCTACGAGAGATAAGCCCTTGATCATATCTATCGAATGGTGCTAAACTTGTTTAGATTGAGCAAGTATTTTGGGTCGAATTGGCCAGTTGTAACTTGTGATTTTTTCTGTGCACAAATATCATATAGGGAGGCTTGTTGAGTTAGCTTCGGGGCACAGCCGCCTACATGTCATTTTCCCAATCAAGAAGTATGGAAGCCGCCCAAAAACTTTGAAAGTCGGATGCAGGGACATGCAAGGATGACTCAGGTACAAACCGCGTCTCTCTAGCATTTTTAGTTCCAGATTTATTCAAGAGCATAGGTGACAGTTTTTAAAAGTCCGGGCTTTCTTTTTAATGAATATATTTTTTTTCCATTTATCACCACGCGCCGTGTAAATCATGCATTAAATTCCCCGAATTTAGGGGTGTGTGTCGGGTCCACTCGCTGACCTCTAGCCTCGCTTTGAAAATCGCCACAACAATAAGTTTGCTACGAGAGGAAAGCCCTTGATCATATCTATCGAATGGTGTTAAACTTATGTAGATTGATCAAGTATTTGGGGTCGAATTGGCCAGTTGTAACTTGTGATTTTTTCTGTGCACAAAAATCCCATAGGGAGGCTTGTTGAGTTAGCTTCGGAGCACAGCCGCCAACATGTCATTTTCGCTATCAAGAAAGATGGAAGCCGCCCTAAAACTTTACAATTCGGATGCAGGGACATGCAAGGATGACTCAGGTACAAACCGCGTCTCTCTAGCATTTTTAGTTCCAGAATTATTCAAGAGCATAGCTGACAGTTTTTAAAAGTCCGGGCTTTCTTTTCAAGGAATATATTTTTTTTCCATTTATCACCACGCGCCGTGTAAATCATGCATTAAATTCCCCGAATTTAGGGGTGTGTGTCGGGTCCACTCGCTGACGTCTAGACTCGCTTTGAAAATCCCCACAACATTAAGTTTGATACGAGAGGAAAGCCCTTGATCATATCTATCGAATGGTGCTAAACTTATGTAGATTGATTAAGTATTTGGGGTCGAATTGGCCAGTTGTAACTTGTGATTTTTTCTGTGCACAAAAATCCCATAGGGAGGCTTGTTGAGTTAGCTTCTGAGCACAGCCGCCTACATGTCATTTTCGCTATCAAGAAAGATGGAAGCCGCCCTAAAACTTTGAAATTCGGATGCAAGGACATGCAAGGATGACTCAGGCACAAACCGCGTCTCTCTAGCATTTTTAGTTCCAGAATTATTCAAGAGCATAGTTGACAGTTTTTAAAAGTCCGGGCTTTCTTTTCAATGAATATATACTTTTTCCATTTATCACCACGCGCCGTGTAAATCATGCATTAAATTCCCCGAATTTAGGGGTGTGTGTCGGGTCCACTCGCTGACCTCTAGACTCGCTTTGAAAATCCCCACAACATTAAGTTTGATACGAGAGGAAAGCCCTTGATCATTATCGAATGGTGCTAAACTTATGTAGATCGATCAAGTATTTGGGGTCGAATTGGCCAGTTGTAACTTGTGATTTTTTTTCTGTGCACAAAAATCCCATAGGGAGGCTTGTTGAGTTAGCTTCGGAGCACAGCCGCCTACATGTCATTTTCGCTATCAAGAAAGATGGAAGCCGCCCTAAAACTTTGAAATTCGGATGCAGGGACATGCAAGGATGACTCAGGTACAAACCGCGTCTCTCTAGCATTTTTAGTTCCAGAATTATTCAAGAGCATAGCTGACAGTTTTTAAAAGTCCGGGCTTTCTTTTCAATGAATATATATATTTTCCATTTATCACCACGCGCCGTGTAAAATATGCATTAAATTCCCCGAATTTAGGGGTGTGCGTCGGGTCCACTCGCTGACCTCTAGCCTCGCTTCGAAAATCCCCACAACATTACATTTGATACGAGAGGAAAGCCCTTGATCATATCTATCGAATGGTGCTAAACTTATGTAGATTGATTAAGTATTTGGGGTCGAATTGGCCAGTTGTAACTTGTGATTTTTTCTGTGCACAAAAATCCCATAGGGAGGCTTGTTGAGTTAGCTTCTGAGCACAGCCGCCTACATGTCATTTTCGCTATCAAGAAAGATGGGAGCCGCCCTAAAACTTTGAAATTCGGATGCAAGGACATGCAAGGATGACTCAGGCACAAACCGCGTCTCTCTAGCATTTTTAGTTCCAGAATTATTCAAGAGCATAGTTGACAGTTTTTAAAAGTCCGGGCTTTCTTTTCAATGAATATATACTTTTTCCATTTATCACCACGCGCCGTGTAAATCATGCATTAAATTCCCCGAATTTAGGGGTGTGTGTCGGGTCCACTCGCTGACCTCTAGACTCGCTTTGAAAATCCCCACAACATTAAGTTTGATACGAGAGGAAAGCCCTTGATCATATCTATCGAATGGTGCTAAACTTATGTAGATCGATCAAGTATTTGGGGTCGAATTGGCCAGTTGTAACTTGTGATTTTGTTTCTGTGCACAAAAATCCCATAGGGAGGCTTGTTGAGTTAGCTTCGGAGCACAGCCGCCTACATGTCATTTTCGCTATCAAGAAAGATGGAAGCCGCCCTAAAACTTTGAAATTCGGATGCAGGGACATGCAAGGATGACTCAGGTACAAACCGCGTCTCTCTAGCATTTTTAGTTCCAGAATTATTCAAGAGCATAGCTGACAGTTTTTAAAAGTCCGGGCTTTCTTTTCAATGAATATATATATTTTCCATTTATCACCACGCGCCGTGTAAAATATGCATTAAATTCCCCGAATTTAGGGGTGTGCGTCGGGTCCACTCGCTGACCTCTAGCCTCGCTTCGAAAATCCCCACAACATTAAATTTGATACGAGAGGAAAGCCCTTGATCATATCTATCGAATGGTGCTAAACTTATGTAGATTGATTAAGTATTTGGGGTCGAATTGGCCAGTTGTAACTTGTGATTTTTTCTGTGCACAAAAATCCCATAGGGAGGCTTGTTGAGTTAGCTTCTGAGCACAGCCGCCTATATGTCATTTTCGCTATCAAGAAAGATGGAAGCCGCCCTAAAACTTTGAAATTCGGATGCAGGGACATGCAAGGATGACTCAGGTACAAACCGCGTCTCTCTAGCATTTTTAGTTCCAGAATTATTCAAGAGCATAGTTGACAGTTTTTAAAAGTCCGGGCTTTCTTTTCAAGGAATATATTTTTTTTCCATTTATCACCACGCGCCGTGTAAATCATGCATTAAATTCCCCGAATTTAGGGGTGTGTGTCGGGTCCACTCGCTGACCTCTAGACTCGCTTTGAAAATCCCCACAACATTAAGTTTGATACGAGAGGAAAGCCCTTGATCATATATATCGAATGGTGCTAAACTTATGTAGATTGATTAAGTATTTGGGGTCGAATTGGCCAGTTGTAACTTGTGATTTTTTCTGTGCACAAAAATCCCATAGGGAGGCTTGTTGAGTTAGCTTCGGAGCACAGCCGCCTACATGTCATTTTCGCTATCAAGAAAGATGGAAGCTGCCCTAAAACTTTGAAATTCGGATGCAGGGACATGCAAGGATGACTCAGGTACAAACCGCGTCTCTCTAGCATTTTTATTTCCAGAATTATTCAAGAGCATAGCTGACAGTTTTTAAAAGTCCGGGCTTTCTTTTCAATGAATATATATATTTTCCATTTATCACCACGCGCCTTGTAAAATATGCATTAAATTCCCCGAATTTAGGGGTGTGCGTCGGGTCCACTCGCTGACCTCTAGCCTCGCTTCGAAAATCCCCACAATATTAAATCTGATACGAGAGGAAAGCCCTTGATCATATCTATCGAATGGTGCTAAACTTATGTAGATTGATTAAGTATTTGGGGTCGAATTGGCCAGTTGTAACTTGTGATTTTTTCTGTGCACAAAAATCCCATAGGGAGGCTTGTTGAGTTAGCTTCTGAGCACAGCCGCCTATATGTCATTTTCGCTATCAAGAAAGATGGAAGCCGCCCTAAAACTTTGAAATTCGGATGCAGGGACATGCAAGGATGACTCAGGTACAAACCGCGTCTCTCTAGCATTTTTATTTCCAGAATTATTCAAGAGTATAGCTGACAGTTTTTAAAAGTCCGGGCTTTCTTTTCAATGAATATATATATTTTCCATTTATCACCACGCGCCGTGTAAAATATGCATTAAATTCCCCGAATTTAGGGGTGTGCGTCGGGTCCACTCGCTGACCTCTAGCCTCGCTTCGAAAATCCCCACAATATTAAATCTGATACGAGAGGAAAGCCCTTGATCATATCTATCGAATGGTGCTAAACTTATGTAGATTGATTAAGTATTTGGGGTCGAATTGGCCAGTTGTAACTTGTGATTTTTTCTGTGCACAAAAATCCCATAGGGAGGCTTGTTGAGTTAGCTTCTGAGCACAGCCGCCTATATGTCATTTTCGCTATCAAGAAAGATGGAAGCCGCCCTAAAACTTTGAAATTCGGATGCGGGGACATGCAAGGATGACTCAGGTACAAACCGCGTCTCTCTAGCATTTTTAGTTCCAGAATTATTCAAGAGCATAGTTGACAGTTTTTAAAAGTCCGGGCTTTCTTTTCAAGGAATATATTTTTTTTCCATTTATCACCACGCGCCGTGTAAATCATGCATTAAATTCCCCGAATTTAGGGGTGTGTGTCGGGTCCACTCGCTGACCTCTAGACTCGCTTTGAAAATCCCCACAACATTAAGTTTGATACGAGAGGAAAGCCCTTGATCATATATATCGAATGGTGCTAAACTTATGTAGATTGATTAAGTATTTGGGGTCGAATTGGCCAGTTGTAACTTGTGATTTTTTCTGTGCACAAAAATCCCATAGGGAGGCTTGTTGAGTTAGCTTCTGAGCACAGCCGCCTACATGTCATTTTCGCTATCAAGAAAGATGGAAGCCGCCCTAAAACTTTGAAATTCGGATGCAAGGACATGCAAGGATGACTCAGGCACAAACCGCGTCTCTCTAGCATTTTTAGTTCCAGAATTATTCAAGAGCATAGTTGACAGTTTTTAAAAGTCCGGGCTTTCTTTTCAATGAATATAATTTTTTTCCATTTATCACCACGCGCCGTGTAAAATATGCATTAAATTCCCCGAATTTAGGGGTGTGTGTCGGGTCCACTCGCTGACCTCTAGCCTCGCTTCGAAAATCCCCACAACATTAAATTTGATACGAGAGGAAAGCCCTTGATCATATCTATCGAATGGTGCTAAACTTATGTAGATTGATCAAGTATTTGGGGTCGAATTGGCAAGTTGTAACTTGTGATTTTTTCTGTGCACAAAAATCCCATAGGGAGGCTTGTTGAGTTAGCTTCGGAGCACCGCCGCCTACATGTCATTTTCGCTATCAAGAAAGATGGAAGCCGCCCTAAAACTTTGAAATTCGGATGCAGGGACATGCAAGGATGACTCAGGTACAAACCGCGTCTCTCTAGCATTTTTAGTTCCAGAATTATTCAAGAGCATAGCTGACAGTTTTTAAAAGTCCGGGCTTTCTTTTCAATGAATATATATTTTTTCCATTTATCACCACGCGCCGTGTAAATCATGCATTAAATTCCCCGAATTTAGGGGTGTGTGTCGGGTCCACTCGCTGACCTCTAGTCTCGCTTCGAAAATCCCCACAACATTAAATTTGATACGAGAGGAAAGACCTTGATGATATCTATCGAATGGTGCTAAACTAATGTAGATTGATCAAGTATTTGGGGTCAAATTGGCCAGTTGTAACTTGTGATTTTTTCTGTGCACAAAAATCCCATAGGGAGGCTTGTTGAGTTAGCTTCGGAGCACAGCCGCCTACATGTCATTTTCGCTATCAAGAAAGATGGAAGCCGCCCTAAAACTTTGAAATTCGGATGCAGGGACATGCAAGGATGACTCAGGCACAAACCGCGTCTCTCTAGCATTTTTAGTTCCAGAATTATTCAAGAGCATAGTTGACAGTTTTTAAAAGTCCGGGCTTTCTTTTCAATGAATATATATTTTTTCCATTTATCACCACGCGCCGTGTAAATCATGCATTAAATTCCCCGAATTTAGGGGTGTGTGTCGGGTCCACTCGCTGACCTCTAGACTCGCTTTGAAAATCCCCACAACATTAAGTTTGATACGAGAGGAAAGCCCTTGATCTTATCTATCGAATGGTGCTAAACTTATGTAGATTGACCAAGTATTTGGGGTCGAATTGGCCAGTTGTAACTTGTGATTTTTTCTGTGCACAAAAATCCCATAGGGAGGCTTGTTGAGTTAGCTTCTGAGCACAGCCGCCTACATGTCATTTTCGCTATCAAGAAAGATGGGAGCCGCCCTAAAACTTTGAAATTCGGATGCAAGGACATGCAAGGATGACTCAGGCACAAACCGCGTCTCTCTAGCATTTTTAGTTCCAGAATTATTCAAGAGCATAGTTGACAGTTTTTAAAAGTCCGGGCTTTCTTTTCAATGAATATATACTTTTTCCATTTATCACCACGCGCCGTGTAAATCATGCATTAAATTCCCCGAATTTAGGGGTGTGTGTCGGGTCCACTCGCTGACCTCTAGACTCGCTTTGAAAATCCCCACAACATTAAGTTTGATACGAGAGGAAAGCCCTTGATCATATCTATCGAATGGTGCTAAACTTATGTAGATCGATCAAGTATTTGGGGTCGAATTGGCCAGTTGTAACTTGTGATTTTTTTTCTGTGCACAAAAATCCCATAGGGAAGCTTGTTGAGTTAGCTTCGGAGCACAGCCGCCTACATGTCATTTTCGCTATCAAGAAAGATGGAAGCCGCCCTAAAACTTTGAAATTCGGATGCAGGGACATGCAAGGATGACTCAGGTACAAACCGCGTCTCTCTAGCATTTTTAGTTCCAGAATTATTCAAGAGCATAGCTGACAGTTTTTAAAAGTCCGGGCTTTCTTTTCAATGAATATATATATTTTCCATTTATCACCACGCGCCGTGTAAAATATGCATTAAATTCCCCGAATTTAGGGGTGTGTGTCGGGTCCACTCGCTGACCTCTAGCCTCGCTTCGAAAATCCCCACAATATTAAATTTGATACGAGAGGAAAGCCCTTGATCATATCTATCGAATGGTGCTAAACTTATGTAGATTGATTAAGTATTTGGGGTCGAATTGGCCAGTTGTAACTTGTGATTTTTTCTGTGCACAAAAATCCCATAGGGAGGCTTGTTGAGTTAGCTTCTGAGCACAGCCGCCTACATGTCATTTTCGCTATCAAGAAAGATGGGAGCCGCCCTAAAACTTTGAAATTCGGATGCAAGGACATGCAAGGATGACTCAGGCACAAACCGCGTCTCTCTAGCATTTTTAGTTCCAGAATTATTCAAGAGCATAGTTGACAGTTTTTAAAAGTCCGGGCTTTCTTTTCAATGAATATATATATTTTCCATTTATCACCACGCGCCGTGTAAAATATGCATTAAATTCCCCGAATTTAGGGGTGTGCGTCGGGTCCACTCGCTGACCTCTAGCCTCGCTTCGAAAATCCCCACAACATTAAATTTGATACGAGAGGAAAGCCCTTGATCATATCTATCGAATGGTGCTAAACTTATGTAGATTGATTAAGTATTTGGGGTCGAATTGGCCAGTTGTAACTTGTGATTTTTTCTGTGCACAAAAATCCCATAGGGAGGCTTGTTGAGTTAGCTTCTGAGCACAGCCGCCTACATGTCATTTTCGCTATCAAGAAAGATGGGAGCCGCCCTAAAACTTTGAAATTCGGATGCAAGGACATGCAAGGATGACTCAGGCACAAACCGCGTCTCTCTAGCATTTTTAGTTCCAGAATTATTCAAGAGCATAGTTGACAGTTTTTAAAAGTCCGGGCTTTCTTTTCAATGAATATATACTTTTTCCATTTATCACCACGCGCCGTGTAAATCATGCATTAAATTCCCCGAATTTAGGGGTGTGTGTCGGGTCCACTCGCTGACCTCTAGACTCGCTTTGAAAATCCCCACAACATTAAGTTTGATACGAGAGGAAAGCCCTTGATCATATCTATCGAATGGTGCTAAACTTATGTAGATCGATCAAGTATTTGGGGTCGAATTGGCCAGTTGTAACTTGTGATTTTTTTTCTGTGCACAAAAATCCCATAGGGAGGCTTGTTGAGTTAGCTTCGGAGCACAGCCGCCTACATGTCATTTTCGCTATCAAGAAAGATGGAAGCCGCCCTAAAACTTTGAAATTCGGATGCAGGGACATGCAAGGATGACTCAGGTACAAACCGCGTCTCTCTAGCATTTTTAGTTCCAGAATTATTCAAGAGCATAGCTGACAGTTTTTAAAAGTCCGGGCTTTCTTTTCAATGAATATATATATTTTCCATTTATCACCACGCGCCGTGTAAAATATGCATTAAATTCCCCGAATTTAGGGGTGTGCGTCGGGTCCACTCGCTGACCTCTAGCCTCGCTTCGAAAATCCCCACAACATTAAATTTGATACGAGAGGAAAGCCCTTGATCATATCTATCGAATGGTGCTAAACTTATGTAGATCGATCAAGTATTTGGGGTCGAATTGGCCAGTTGTAACTTGTGACTTTTTTTCTGTGCACAAAAATCCCATAGGGAGGCTGGTTGAGTTAGCTTCGGAGCACAGCCGCCTACATGTCATTTTCGCTATCAAGAAAGATGGAAGCCGCCCTAAAACTTTGAAATTCGGATGCAGGGACATGCAAGGATGACTCAGGTACAAACCGCGTCTCTCTAGCATTTTTAGTTCCAGAATTATTCAAGAGCATAGCTGACAGTTTTTAAAAGTCCGGGCTTTCTTTTCAATGAATATATATATTTTCCATTTATCACCACGCGCCGTGTAAAATATGCATTAAATTCCCCGAATTTAGGGGTGTGCGTCGGGTCCACTCGCTGACCTCTAGCCTCGCTTCGAAAATCCCCACTACATTAAATTTGATACGAGAGGAAAGCCCTTGATCATATCTATCGAATGGTGCTAAACTTATGTAGATTGATCAAGTATTTGGGGTCGAATTGGCCAGTTGTAACTTGTGATTTTTTCTGTGCACAAAAATCCCATAGGGAGGCTTGTTGAGTTAGCTTCTGAGCACAGCCGCCTATATGTCATTTTCGCTATCAAGAAAGATGGAAGCCGCCCTAAAACTTTGAAATTCGGATGCAGGGACATGCAAGGATGACTCAGGTACAAACCGCGTCTCTCTAGCATTTTTAGTTCCAGAATTATTCAAGAGCATAGTTGACAGTTTTTAAAAGTCCGGGCTTTCTTTTCAAGGAATATATTTTTTTTCCATTTATCACCACGCGCCGTGTAAATCATGCATTAAATTCCCCGAATTTAGGGGTGTGTGTCGGGTCCACTCGCTGACCTCTAGACTCGCTTTGAAAATCCCCACAACATTAAGTTTGATACGAGAGGAAAGCCCTTGATCATATATATCGAATGGTGCTAAACTTATGTAGATTGATTAAGTATTTGGGGTCGAATTGGCCAGTTGTAACTTGTGATTTTTTCTGTGCACAAAAATCCCATAGGGAGGCTTGTTGAGTTAGCTTCTGAGCACAGCCGCCTACATGTCATTTTCGCTATCAAGAAAGATGGAAGCCGCCCTAAAACTTTGAAATTCGGATGCAAGGACATGCAAGGATGACTCAGGCACAAACCGCGTCTCTCTAGCATTTTTAGTTCCAGAATTATTCAAGAGCATAGTTGACAGTTTTTAAAAGTCCGGGCTTTCTTTTCAATGAATATATACTTTTTCCATTTATCACCACGCGCCGTGTAAATCATGCATTAAATTCCCCGAATTTAGGGGTGTGTGTCG
The DNA here is from genome assembly GCF_032118995.1 of Asterias amurensis. NCBI lineage: Eukaryota > Metazoa > Echinodermata > Asteroidea > Forcipulatida > Asteriidae > Asterias > Asterias amurensis. The sequence continues at coordinate 6,232,013 of NC_092659.1, read as the reverse complement.
GGTCCACTCGCTGACCTCTAGACTCGCTTTGAAAATCCCCACAACATTAAGTTTGATACGAGAGGAAAGCCCTTGATCATATCTATCGAATGGTGCTAAACTTATGTAGATCGATCAAGTATTTGGGGTCGAATTGGCCAGTTGTAACTTGTGATTTTTTTTCTGTGCACAAAAATCCCATAGGGAGGCTTGTTGAGTTAGCTTCTGAGCACAGCCGCCTATATGTCATTTTCGCTATCAAGAAAGATGGAAGCCGCCCTAAAACTTTGAAATTCGGATGCAGGGACATGCAAGGATGACTCAGGTACAAACCGCGTCTCTCTAGCATTTTTAGTTCCAGAATTATTCAAGAGCATAGCTGACAGTTTTTAAAAGTCCGGGCTTTCTTTTCAATGAATATATTTTTTTTCCATTTATCACCACGCGCCGTGTAAATCATGCATTAAATTCCCCGAATTTAGGGGTGTGTGTCGGGTCCACTCGCTGACCTCTAGCCTCGCTTCGAAAATCCCCACAACATTAAATTTGATACGAGAGGAAAGCCCTTGATCATATCTATCGAATGGTGCTAAACTTATGTAGATTGATTATGTATTTGGGGTCGAATTGGCCAGTTGTAACTTGTGATTTTTTCTGTGCACAAAACCCCCATAGGGAGGCTTGTTGAGTTAGCTTCGGAGCAAAGCCGCCTACATGTCATTTTCGCTATCAAGAAAGATGGAAGCCGCCCTAAAACTTTGAATAGAGAGAACCGCGTCTCTCTAGCATTTTTAGTTCCAGAATTATTCAAGAGCATAGCTGACAGTTTTTAAAAGTCCGGGCTTTCTTTTCAATGAGTATATATTTTTTCCATTTATCACCACGCGCCGTGTAAATCATGCATTAAATTCCCCGAATTTAGGGGTGTGTGTCGGGTCCACTCGCTGACCTCTAGCCTCGCTTTGAAAATCGCCACAACAATAAGTTTGCTACGAGAGGAAAGCCCTTGATCATATCTATCGAATGGTGCTAAACTTATGTAGATTGATCAAGTATTTGGGGTCGAATTGGCCAGTTGTAACTTGTGATTTTTTCTGTGCACAAAAATCCCATAGGGAGGCTTGTTGAGTTAGCTTCGGAGCAAAGCCGCCTACATGTCATTTTCGCTATCAAGAAAGATGTAAGCCGCCCTAAAACTTTAAAATTCGGATGCAGGGACATGCAAGGATGACTCAGGTACAAACCGCGTCTCTCTAGCATTTTTAGTTCCAGAATTATTCAAGAGCATAGCTGACAGTTTTTAAAAGTCCGGGCTTTCTTTTCAAGGAATATATTTTTTTTCCATTTATCACCACGCGCCGTGTAAATCATGCATTAAATTCCCCGAATTTAGGGGTGTGTGTCGGGTCCACTGGCTGACGTCTAGACTCGCTTTGAAAATCCCCACAACATTAAGTTTGATACGAGAGGAAAGCCCTTGATCATATCTATCGAATGGTGCTAAACTTATGTAGATTGATTAAGTGTTTGGGGTCGAATTGGCCAGTTGTAACTTGTGATTTTTTCTGTGCACAAAAATCCCATAGGGAGGCTTGTTGAGTTAGCTTCTGAGCACAGCCGCCTACATGTCATTTTCGCTATCAAGAAAGATGGAAGCCGCCCTAAAACTTTGAAATTCGGATGCAAGGACATGCAAGGATGACTCAGGCACCACCGCGTCTCTCTAGCATTTTTAGTTCCAGAATTATTCAAGAGCATAGTTGACAGTTTTTAAAAGTCCGGGCTTTCTTTTCAAGGAATATATTTTTTTTCCATTTATCACCACGCGCCGTGTAAATCATGCATTAAATTCCCCGAATTTAGGGGTGTGTGTCGGGTCCACTGGCTGACGTCTAGACTCGCTTTGAAAATCCCCACAACATTAAGTTTGATACGAGAGGAAAGCCCTTGATCATATCTATCGAATGGTGCTAAACTTATGTAGATTGATTAAGTATTTGGGGTCGAATTGGCCAGTTGTAACTTGTGATTTTTTTCTGTGCACAAAAATCCCATAGGGAGGCTTGTTGAGTTAGCTTCTGAGCACAGCCGCCTACATGTCATTTTCGCTATCAAGAAAGATGGAAGCCGCCCTAAAACTTTGAAATTCGGATGCAAGGACATGCAAGGATGACTCAGGCACCAACCGCGTCTCTCTAGCATTTTTAGTTCCAGAATTATTCAAGAGCATAGTTGACAGTTTTTAAAAGTCCGGGCTTTCTTTTCAAGGAATATATTTTTTTTCCATTTATCACCACGCGCCGTGTAAATCATGCATTAAATTCCCCGAATTTAGGGGTGTGTGTCGGGTCCACTGGCTGACGTCTAGACTCGCTTTGAAAATCCCCACAACATTAAGTTTGATACGAGAGGAAAGCCCTTGATCATATCTATCGAATGGTGCTAAACTTATGTAGATTGATTAAGTATTTGGGGTCGAATTGGCCAGTTGTAACTTGTGATTTTTTCTGTGCACAAAAATCCCATAGGGAGGCTTGTTGAGTTAGCTTCTGAGCACAGCCGCCTACATGTCATTTTCGCTATCAAGAAAGATGGAAGCCGCCCTAAAACTTTGAAATTCGGATGCAAGGACATGCAAGGATGACTCAGGCACCAACCGCGTCTCTCTAGCATTTTTAGTTCCAGAATTATTCAAGAGCATAGTTGACAGTTTTTAAAAGTCCGGGCTTTCTTTTCAAGGAATATATTTTTTTTCCATTTATCACCACGCGCCGTGTAAATCATGCATTAAATTCCCCGAATTTAGGGGTGTGTGTCGGGTCCACTGGCTGACGTCTAGACTCGCTTTGAAAATCCCCACAACATTAAGTTTGATACGAGAGGAAAGCCCTTGATCATATCTATCGAATGGTGCTAAACTTATGTAGATTGATCAAGTATTTGGGGTCGAATTGGCCAGTTGTAACTTGTGATTTTTTCTGTGCACAAAAATCCCCTAGGGAGGCTTGTTGAGTTAGCTTCGGAGCACAGCCGCCTACATGTCATTTTCGCTATCAAGAAAGATGGAAGCCGCCCTAAAACTTTAAAATTCGGATGCAAGGACATGCAAGGATGACTCAGGCACAAACCGCGTCTCTCTAGCATTTTTAGTTCCAGAATTATTCAAGAGCATAGTTGACAGTTTTTAAAAGTCCGGGCTTTCTTTTCAGTGAATATATATTTTTTCCATTTATCACCACGCGCCGTGTAAAATATGCATTAAATTCCCCGAATTTAGGGGTGTGTGTCTGGTCCACTCGCTGACCTCTAGCCTCGCTTCGAAAATCCCCACAACATTAAAATTGATACGAGAGGAAAGCCCTTGATCATATCTATCGAATGGTGCTAAACTTATGTAGATTGATCAAGTATTTGGGGTCGAATTGGCCAGTTGTAACTTGTGATTTTTTCTGTGCACAAAAATCCCATAGGGAGGCTTGTTGAGTTAGGGACGAATTCAAAATTAAACAAGCGGTAACTCGGGGGCTTTTTCAGAATCCCCCGAGGTAATACAGGGTATTTACAGCCTTGCATACGAACAATAGAGTCATGAATATCCGTCCGCACATGCTGGGTCAACTTGGTCGTGGTTGGGTGACCACGGATACAAAGAGCAATTTAACAAAAGGCAAGATTTGTGCTTGGGATTACGTCAGCAAGGGATTATCGGATTAGTGACAGCTGCCTGGCTGCTCCAATAAATGTTCTTCTGATCCATTCAGGTACTCAATGGTTCTAAAGAAACCAATGGACCGCAAACTCCACTGGTCTATTGTTGAACAGTATCAATTACGGATTAACCGAGCCTCTGCCAAACCGCGGGGCGGCCGGCGGCGATATCAATGAAGTAAACTTGGCTCTCTGTGGCCCCAAGAGCGATGTTCATTGACCTGTAGATAATGAGCTCATTATGGTCCGACTTCCTTTTGCCTTGTAAAACCCCGGGGGAAAATGAAGATTTACCCCGAGTTACCGATTGTTTAATTTTGAATTCGCCCCTTAGCTTCGGGGCACAGCCGCCTACATGTCATTTTCGCTATCAAGAAAGATGGAAGCCGCCCTAAAACTTTGAAATTCGGATGCAGGGACATGCAAGGATGACTCAGGTACAAACCGCGTCTCTCTAGCATTTTTAGTTCCAGAATTATTCAAGAGCATAGCTGACAGTTTTTAAAAGTCCGGGCTTTCTTTTCAATGAATATATATTTTTTCCATTTATCACCACGCGCCGTGTAAATCATGCATTAAATTCCCCGAATTTAGGGGTGTGTGTCGGGTCCACTCGCTGACCTCTAGTCTCGCTTCGAAAATCCCCACAAAATTAAATTTGATACGAGAGGAAAGACCTTGATCATATCTATCGAATGGTGCTAAACTTATGTAGATTGATCAAGTATTTGGGGTCAAATTGGCCAGTTGTAACTTGTGATTTTTTCTGTGCACAAAAATCCCATAGGGAGGCTTGTTGAGTTAGCTTCGGAGCAAAGCCGCCTACATGTCATTTTCGCTATCAAGAAAGATGGAAGCCGCCCTAAATCTTTGAAATTCGGATGCAGGGACATGCAAGGATGACTCAGGTACAAACCGCGTCTCTCTAGCCTTTTTAGTTCCAGAATTATTCAAGAGCATAGCTGACAGTTTTTAAAAGTCCGGGCTTTCTTTTCAATGAATATATATTTTTTCCATTTATCACCACGCGCCGTGTAAAATATGCATTAAATTCCCCGAATTTAGGGGTGTGTGTCGGGTCCACTCGCTGACCTCTAGCCTCGCTTCGAAAATCCCCACAACATTATATTTGATACGAGAGGAAAGACCTTGATCATATCTATCGAATGGTGCTAAACTTATGTAGAATGATCAAGTATTTGGGGTCGAATTGGCCAGTTGTAACTTGTGATTTTTTTTCTGTGCACAAAAATCCCATAGGGAGGCTTGTTGAGTTAGCTTCGAAGCAAAGCCGCCTACATGTCATTTTCGCTATCAAGAAAGATGGAAGCCGCCCTAAAACTTTGAAATTCGGATGCAGGGACATGCAAGGATGACTCAGGTACAAACCGCGTCTCTCTAGCATTTTTAGTTCCAGAATTATTCAAGAGCATAGCTGACAGTTTTTAAAAGTCCGGGCTTTCTTTTCAATGAATATATATATTTTCCATTTATCACCACGCGCCGTGTAAAATATGCATTAAATTCCCCGAATTTAGGGGTGTGCGTCGGGTCCACTCGCTGACCTCTAGCCTCGCTTCGAAAATCCCCACAACATTAAATTTGATACGAGAGGAAAGCCCTTGATCATATCTATGGAATGGTGCTAAACTTATGTAGATTGATCAAGTATTTGGGGTCGAATTGGCCAGTTGTAACTTGTGATTTTTTCTGTGCACAAAAATCCCATAGGGAGGCTTGTTGAGTTAGCTTCGGAGCAAAGCCGCCTACATGTCATTTTCGCTATCAAGAAAGATGGAAGCCGCCCTAAATCTTTGAAATTCGGATGCAGGGACATGCAAGGATGACTCAGGTACAAACCGCGTCTCTCTAGCATTTTTAGTTCCAGAATTATTCAAGAGCATAGCTGACAGTTTTTAAAAGTCCGGGCTTTCTTTTCAATGAATATATATTTTTTCCATTTATCACCACGCGCCGTGTAAATCATGCATTAAATTCCCCGAATTTAGGGGTGTGTGTCGGGTCCACTCGCTGACCTCTAGACTCGCTTTGAAAATCCCCACAACATTAAGTTTGAAACGAGAGGAAAGCCCTTGATCATATCTATCGAATGGTGCTAAACTTATGTAGATTGATCAAGTATTTGGGGTCGAATTGGCCAGTTGTAACGTGTGATTTTTTTTCTGTGCACAAAAATCCCATAGGGAGGCTTGTTGAGTTAGCTTCGGAGCAAAGCCGCCTACATGTCATTTTCGCTATCAAGAAAGATGGAAGCCGCCCTAAATCTTTGAAATTCGGATGCAGGGACATGCAAGGATGACTCAGGTACAAACCGCGTCTCTCTAGCATTTTTAGTTCCAGAATTATTCAAGAGCATAGCTGACAGTTTTTAAAAGTCCGGGCTTTCTTTTCAATGAATATATATTTTTTCCATTTATCACCACGCGCCGTGTAAATCATGCATTAAATTCCCCGAGTTAAGGGGTGTGTGTCGGGTCCACTCGCTGACCTCTAGTCTCGCTTCGAAAATCCCCACAACATTAAATTTGATACGAGAGGAAAGCCCTTGATCATATCTATCGTATGGTGCTAAACTTATGTAGATTGATCAAGTATTTGGGGTCGAATTGGCCAGTTGTAACTTGTGATTTTTTCTGTGCACAAAAATCCAATAGGGAGGCTTGTTGAGTTAGCTTCGGAGCACAGCCGCCTACATGTCATTTTCGCTATCAAGAAAAATGGAAGCCGCCCAAAAACTTTGAAATTCGGATGCAGAGACATGCAAGGATGACTCAGGTACAAACCGCGTCTCTCTAGCATTTTTAGTTCCAGAATTATTCAAGAGCATAGCTGACAGTTTTTAAAAGTCCGGGCTTTCTTTTCAATGAATATATATTTTTTCCATTTATCACCACGCGCCGTGTAAATCGTGCATTAAATTCCCCGAATTTAGGGGTGTGTGTCGGGTCCACTCGCTGACCTCTAGTCTCGCTTCGAAAATCCCCACAACATTAAATTTGATACGAGAGGAAAGCCCTTGATCATATCTATCGTATGGTGCTAAACTTATGTAGACTGATTAAGTATTTGGGGTCGAATTGGCCAGTTGTAACTTGTGATTTTTTCTGTGCACAAAAATCCCATAGGGAGGCTTGTTGAGTTAGCTTCGGAGCAAAGCCGCCTACATGTCATTTTCGCTATCAAGAAGTATGGAAGCCGCCCAAAAACTTTAAAATTCGGATGCAGAGACATGCAAGGATGACTCAGGTACAAACCGCGTCTCTCTAGCATTTTTAGTTCCAGAATTATTCAAGAGCATAGCTGACAGTTTTTAAAAGTCCGGGCTTTCTTTTCAATGAATATATATTTTTTCCATTTATCACCACGCGCCGTGTAAATCATGCATTAAATTTCCAGAATTTAGGGGTGTGTGTCGGGTCCACTCGCTGACCTCTAGCCTCGTTTTGAAAATCCCCACAACATTAAGTTTGATACAAGAGGAAAGCCGTTGATCATATCAATCGAGTGGTGCTAAACTTATGTAGATTGATCAAGTATTTGGGGTCGAATTGGCCAGTTGTAACTTGTGATTTTTTCTGTGCACAAAAATCCCATAGGGAGGCTTGTTGAGTTAGCTTCGGAGCAAAGCCGCCTACATGTCATTTTCGCTATCAAGAAGTATGGAAGCCGCCCAAAAACTTTGAAATTCGGATGCAGAGACATGCAAGGATGACTCAGGTACAAACCGCGTCTCTCTAGCATTTATAGTTCCAGAATTATTCAAGAGCATAGCTGACAGTTTTTAAAAATCCGGCCTTTCTTTTCAATGAATATATATTTTTTTCTATTTATCACCACGCGCCGTGTAAATCATCCATTAAATTCCCCGAATTTAGGGGTGTGTGTCGGGTCCAATCGCTGACCTCTAGCCTCGCGTTGAAAATCCCCACAACATTAAATTTGATACGAGAGGAAAGCCCTTGATCATATGTATCGAATGGTGCTAAACTTATGTAGATTGATCAAGTATTTGGGGTCGAATTGGCCAGTTGTAACTTGTGATTTTTTCTGTGCACAAAAATCCCATAGGGAGGCTTGTTGAGTTAGCTTCGGAGCAAAGCCGCCTACATGTCATTTTCGCTATCAAGAAGTATGGAAGCCGCCCAAAAACTTTGAAATTCGGATGCAGAGACATGCAAGGATGACTCAGGTACAAACCGCGTCTCTCTAGCATTTATAGTTCCAGAATTATTCAAGAGCATAGCTGACAGTTTTTAAAAATCCGGCCTTTCTTTTCAATGAATATATATTTTTTTCTATTTATCACCACGCGCCGTGTAAATCATCCATTAAATTCCCCGAATTTAGGGGTGTGTGTCGGGTCCAATCGCTGACCTCTAGCCTCGCGTTGAAAATCCCCACAACATTAAATTTGATACGAGAGGAAAGCCCTTGATCATATGTATCGAATGGTGCTAAACTTATGTAGATTGATCAAGTATTTGGGGTCGAATTGGCCAGTTGTAACTTGTGATTTTTTCTGTGCACAAAAATCCCATAGGGAGGCTTGTTGAGATAGCTTCGGAGCAAAGCCGCCTACATGTCATTTTCGCTATCAAGAAGTATGGACGCCGCCAAAAACTTTGAAATTCGGATGCAGGTACATGCAAAGATGACTCAGGTACAAACCGCGTCTCTCTAGCATTTTTAGTTCCAGACTTGTTCAAGAGCATAGCTGACAGTTTTTAAAAGTCCGGGCTTTCTTTTTAATGAATATATATTTTTTCCATTTATCACCACGCGCCGTGTAAATCATGCATTAAATTTCCAGAATTTAGGGGTGTGTGTCGGGTCCACTCGCTGACCTCTAGCCTCGCTTTGAAAATCCCCACAACATTAAGTTTGATACAAGAGGAAAGCCCTTGATCATATCTATCGAGTGGTGCTAAACTTATGTAGATTGATCAAGTATTTGGGGTCGAATTGGCCAGTTGTAACTTGTGATTTTTTCTGTGCACAAAAATCCCATAGGGAGGCTTGTTGAGTTAGCTTCGGAGCAAAGCCGCCTACATGTCATTTTCGCTATCAAGAAGTATGGAAGCCGCCCAAAAACTTTGAAATTCGGATGCAGAGACATGCAAGGATGACTCAGGTACAAACCGCGTCTCTCTAGCATTTATAGTTCCAGAATTATTCAAGAGCATAGCTGACCGTTTTTAAAAATCCGGCCTTTCTTTTCAATGAATATATATTTTTTTCCATTTATCACCACGCGCCGTGTAAATCATCCATTAAATTCCCCGAATTTAGGGGTGTGTGTCGGGTCCAATCGCTGACCTCTAGCCTCACGTTGAAAATCCCCACAACATTAAATTTGATACGAGAGGAAAGCCCTTGATCATATGTATCGAATGTTGCTAAACTTATGTAGATTGATCAAGTATTTGGGGTCGAATTGGCCAGTTGTAACTTGTGATTTTTTCTGTGCACAAAAATCCCATAGGGAGGCTTGTTGAGATAGCTTCGGAGCAAAGCCGCCTACATGTCATTTTCGCTATCAAGAAGTATGGACGCCGCCAAAAACTTTGAAATTCGGATGCAGGTACATGCAAAGATGACTCAGGTACAAACTGCGTCTCTCTAGCATTTTTAGTTCCAGAATTGTTCAAGAGCATAGCTGACAGTTTTTAAAAGTCCGGGCTTTCTTTTTAATGAATATATATTTTTTCCATTTATCACCACGCGCCGTGTAAATCATGCATTAAATTCCCCGAATTTAGGGGTGTGTGTCGGGTCCACTCGCTGACCTCTAGCCTCGCTTCGAAAATCCCCACAACATTAAATTTGATACGAGAGGAAAGCCCTTGATCATATGTATCGAATGGTGCTAAACTTATGTAGATTGATCAAGTATTTGGGGTCGAATTGGCCAGTTGTAACTTGTGATTTTTTCTGTGCACAAAAATCCAATAGGGAGGCTTGTTGAGTTAGCTTCGGAGCAAAGCCGCCTACATGTCATTTTCGCTATCAAGAAGTATGGACGCCGCCAAAAACTTTGAAATTCGGATGCAGGTACATGCAAAGATGACTCAGGTACAAACTGCGTCTCTCTAGCATTTTTAGTTCCAGAATTGTTCAAGAGCATAGTTGACAGTTTTTAAAGGTCCGGGCTTTCTTTTTAATGAATATATATTTTTTCCATTTATCACCACGCGCCGTGTAAATCATGCATTAAATTCCCCGAATTTAGGGGTGTGTGTCGGGTCCACTCGCTGACCTCTAGCCTCGCTTCGAAAATCCCCACAACATTAAATTTGATACGAGAGGAAAGCCCTTGATCATATGTATCGAATGGTGCTAAACTTATGTAGATTGATCAAGTATTTGGGGTCGAATTGGCCAGTTGTAACTTGTGATTTTTTCTGTGCACAAAAGTCCCATAGGGAGGCTTGTTGAGTTAGCTTCGGAGCAAAGCCGCCTACATGTCATTTTCGCTATCAAGAAAGATGGAAGCCGCCCTAAATCTTTGAAATTCGGATGCAGGGACATGCAAGGATGACTCAGGTACAAACCGCGTCTCTCTAGCCTTTTTAGTTCCAGAATTATTCAAGAGCATAGCTGACAGTTTTTAAAAGTCCGGGCTTTCTTTTCAATGAATATATATTTTTTCCATTTATCACCACGCGCCGTGTAAATCATGCATTAAATTCCCCGAATTTAGGGGTGTGTGTCGGGTCCACTCGCTGACCTCTAGTCTCGCTTCGAAAATCCCCACAACATTAAATTTGATACGAGAGGAAAGCCCTTGATCATATCTATCGAAAGGTGCTAAACTTATGTAGATTGATCAAGTATTTGGGATCGCATTGGCCAGTTGTAACTTGTGATTTTTTCTGTGCACAAAAATCCCATTGGGAGGCTTGTTGAGTTAGCTTCGAAGCACAGCCGCCTACATGTCATTTTCGCTATCAAGAAAGATGGAAGCCGCCCTAAAACTTTGAAATTCGGATGCAGGGACATGCAAGGATGACTCAGGTACAAACCGCGTCGCTCTAGCATTTTTAGTTCCAGAATTATTCAAGAGCATAGCTGACAGTTTTTAAAAGTCCGGGCTTTCTTTTCAATGAATATATATTTTTTCCATTTATCACCACGCGCCGTGTAAATCATGCATTAAATTTCCAGAATTTAGGGGTGTGTGTCGGGTCCACTCGCTGACCTCTAGCCTCGCTTTGAAAATCCCCACAGCATTAAGTTTAATACGAGAGGAAAGCCCTTGATCGTATCTATCGAATGGTGCTAAACTTATTTAGATTGATCAAGTATTTTGGGTCGAATTGGCCAGTTGTAACTTGTGATTTTTTCTGTGCACAAAAATCCCATAGGGAGGCTTGTTGAGTTAGCTTCGGAGCAAAGCCGCCTACATGTCATTTTCGCTATCAAGAAGTATGGAAGCCGCCCAAAAACTTTGAAATTCGGATGCAGGGACATGCAAGGATGACTCATGTACAAACCGCGTCTCTCTAGCATTTTTAGTTCCAGAATTATTCAAGAGCATAGCTGACAGTTTTTAAAAGTCCGGGCTTTCTTTTCAAGGAATATATATTTTTTTCCATTTATCACCACGCGCCGTGTAAATCATGCATTAAATTCCCCGAATTTAGGGGTGTGTGACGGGTCCACTCGCTGACCTCTAGCCTCGCTTTGAAAATCCCCACAGCATTAAGTTTAATACGAGAGGAAAGCCCTTGATCATATCTATCGAATGGTGCTAAACTTATTTAGATTGATCAAGTATTTGGAGTCGAATTGGCCAGTTGTAACTTGTGATTTTTTCTGTGCACAAAAATCCCATTGGGAGGCTTGTTGAGTTAGCTTCGGAGCAAAGCCGCCTACATGTCATTTTCGCTATTTAGAAGTATGCAAGCCGCCCAAAAACTTTAAAATTCGGATGCAGGGACATGCAAGGATGACTCAGGTACAAACCGCGTCTCTCTAGCATTTTTAGTTCCAGAATTATTCACGAGCATAGCTGACAGTTTTTAAAAGTCCGGGCTTTCTTTTCAATGAATATATTTTTTCCATTTATCACCACGCGCCGTGTAAATCATGCATTAAATTCCCCGAATTTAGGGGTGTGTGACGGGTCCACTCGCTGACCTCTAGCCTCGCTTTGAAAATCCCCACAGCATTAAGTTTAATACGAGAGGAAAGCCCTTGATCATATCTATCGAATGGTGATAAACTTATGTAGATTGATCAAGTATTTGGGGTCGAATTGGCCAGTTGTAACTTGTGATTTTTTCTGTGCACAAAAATCCCATTGGGAGGCTTGTTGAGTTAGCTTCGGAGCAAAGCCGCCTACATGTCATTTTCGCTATTTAGAAGTATGCAAGCCGCCCAAAAACTTTAAAATTCGGATGCAGGTACATGCAAAGATGACTCAGGTACAAACCGCGTCTCTCTAGCATTTTTAGTTCCAGAATTGTTCAAGAGCATAGCTGACAGTTTTTAAAAGTCCGGGCTTTCTTTTTAATGAATATATATTTTTTCCATTTATCACCACGCGCCGTGTAAATCATGCATTAAATTCCCCGAATTTAGGGGTGTGTGTCGGGTCCACTCGCTGACCTCTAGCCTCGCTTCGAAAATCCCCACAACATTAAATTTGATACGAGAGGAAAGCCCTTGATCATATGTATCGAATGGTGCTAAACTTATGTAGATTGATCAAGTATTTGGGGTCGAATTGGCCAGTTGTAACTTGTGATTTTTTCTGTGCACAAAAATCCCATAGGGAGGCTTGTTGAGTTAGCTTCGGAGCACAGCCGCCTACATGTCATTTTCGCTATCAAGAAGTATGCAAGCCGCCCAAAACCTTTAAAATTCGGATGCAGGGACATGCAAGGATGACTCAGGTACAAACCGCGTCTCTCTAGCATTTTTAGTTCCAGAATTATTCAAGAGCATAGCTGACAGTTTTTAAAAGTCGGGGCTTTCTTTTCATTGAATATATTTTTTCCATTTATCATCACGCGCCGTGTACATCATGCATTAAATTCCCCGAATTTAGGGGTGTGTGTCGGGTCCACTCGCTGACCTCTAGCCTCGCTTTGAAAACCCCCAAAGCATTAAGTCTAATACGAGAGGAAAGCCCTTGATCATATCTATCGATTGGTGATAAACTTATGTAGACTGAACAAGTATTTGGAGTCGAATTGGCCAGTTGTAACTTGTGATTTTTTCTGTGCACAAAAATCCCATTGGGAGGCTTGTTGAGTTAGCTTCGGAGCAAAGCCGCCTACATGTCATTTTCGCTATCAAGAAGTATGCAAGCCGCCCAAAAACTTTAAAATTCGGATGCAGGGACATGCAAGGATGACTCAGGTACCAACCGCGTCTCTCTAGCATTTTTAGTTCCAGAATTATTCAAGAGCATAGCTGACAGTTTTTAAAAGTCCGGGCTTTCTTTTCAATGAATATATTTTTTCCATTTATCACCACGCGCCGTGTAAATCATGCATTAAATTCCCCGAATTTAGGGGTCTGTGTCGGGTCCACTCGCTGACCTCTAGCCTCGCTTTGAAAATCCCCACAGCATTAAGTTTAATACGAGAGGAAAGCCCTTGATCATATCTATCGAATGGTGCTAAACTTATTTAGATTGATCAAGTATTTCGGGTCGAATTGGCCAGTTGTAACTTGTGATTTTTTCTGTGCACAAAAATCCCATTGGGAGGCTTGTTGAGTTAGCTTCGGAGCACAGCCGCCTACATGTCATTTTTGCTATCAAGAAGTATGCAAGCCGCCCAAAACCTTTAAAATTCGGATGCAGGGACATGCAAGGATGACTCAGGTACAAACTGCGTCTCTCTAGCATTTTTAGTTCCAGAATTATTCAAGAGCATAGCTGACAGTTTTTAAAAGTCCGGGCTTTCTTTTCAATGAATATATTTTTTTCCATTTATCATCACGCGCCGCGAAATCATGCATTAAATTCCCCGAATTTAGGGGTGTGTGTCGGGTCCACTCGCTGACCTCTAGCCTCGCTTTGAAAATCCCCACAGCATTAAGTTTAATACGAGAGGAAAGCCCTTGATCATATCTATCGAATGGGCGCTAAACTTATTTAGATTGATCAACCATTTGGGGTCGAATTGGCCAGTTGTAACTTGTGATTTTTTCTGTGCACAAAAATCCCATAGGGAGGCTTGTTGAGTTAGCTTCGGAGCAAAGCCGCCTACATGTCATTTTCGCTATCAAGAAGTATGGAAGCCGCCCAAAAACTTTGAAATTCGGATTTAGGGACATGCAAGGATGACTCAGGTACAAACCGCGTCTCTCTAGCATTTTTAGTTCCAGAATTATTCAAGAGCATAGCTGACAGTTTTTAAAAGTCCGGGCTTTCTTTTCAAGGAATATATATTTTTTTCCATTTATCACCACGCGCCGTGTAAATCATGCATTAAATTCCCCAAATTTAGGGGTGTGTGTCGGGTCCACTCGCTGACCTCTAGACTCGCTTTGAAAATCCCCACAACATTAAGTTTGATACGAGAGGAAAGCCCTTGATCATATCTATCGAATGGTGCTAAACTTATGTATATTGATCAAGTATTTGGGGTCGAATTTGCCAGTTGTAACTTGTGATTTGTTCTGTGCAGAAAGATCCCATAGGGAGGCTTGTTGAGTTAGCTTCGGAGCAAAGCCGCCTACATGTCATTTTCGCTATCAAGAAGTATGCAAGCCGCCCAAAAACTTTGAAATTCGGATGCAGGGACATGCAAGGATGACTCAGGTACAAACCGCGTCTCTCTAGCATTTTTAGTTCCAGAATTATTCAAGAGCATAGCTGACAGTTTTTAAAAGTCCGGGCTTTCTTTTCAAGGAATATATATTTTTTTCCATTTATCACCACGCGCCGTGTAAATCATGAATTAAATTCCTCAAATTTAGGGGTGTGTGTCGGGTCCACTCGCTGACCTCTAGCCTCGTTTTGAAAATCCCCACAGCATTAAGTTTAATACGAGAGGAAAGCCCTTGATCATATCTATCGAATGGTGCTAAACTTATTTAGATTGATCATGTATTTCGGGTCGAATTGGCCAGTTGTATTTTGTGATTTGTTCTGTGCAAAAAAATCCCATAGGGAGGCTTGTTGAGTTAGCTTCGGAGCAAAGCCGCCTACATGTCATTTTCGCTATCAAGAAGTATGCAAGCCGCCCAAAAACTTTGAAATTCGGATGCAGGGACATGCAAGGATGACTCAGGTACAAACCGCGTCTCTCTAGCATTTTTAGTTCCAGAATTATTCAAGAGCATAGCTGACAGTTTTTAAAAGTCCGGGCTTTCTTTTCAAGGAATATATATTTTATTTCCATTTATCACCACGCGCCGTGTAAATCATGCATTAAATTCCCCGAATTTAGGGGTATGTGTCGGGTCCACTCGCTGACCTCTAGACTCGCTTTGAAAATCCCCACAACATTAAGTTTGATACGAGAGGAAAGCCCTTGATCATATCTATCGAATGGTGATAAACTTATGTAGATTGATCAAGTATTTGGGGTCGAATTGGCCAGTTGTAACTTGTGATTTGTGCTGTGCACAAAAATCCCATAGGGAGGCTTGTTGAGTTAGCTTCGGAGCAAAGCCGCCTAGATGTCATTTTCGCTATCAAGAAGTATGCAAGCCGCCCAAAAACTTTGAAATTCGGATGCAGGGACATGCAAGGATGACTCAGGTACAAACCGCGTCTCTCTAGCATTTTTAGTTCCAGAATTATTCAAGAGCATAGCTGACAGTTTTTAAAAGTCCGGGCTTTCTTTTCAAGGAATATATATTTTTTTCCATTTATCACCACGCGCCGTGTAAATCGTGCATTAAATTCCCCGAATTTAGTGGTGTGTGTCGGGTCCACTCGCTGACCTCTAACCTCGCTTTGAAAATCCCTACAGCATTAAGTTTAATACGAGAGGAAAGCCCTTGATCATATCTATCGAATGGTGCTAAACTTATGTAGATTGATCAAGTATTTGGGGTCGAATTGGCCAGTTGTAACTTGTGATTTGTTCTGTGCACAAAAATCCCATAGGGAGGCTTGTTGAGTTAGCTTCGGAGCAAAGCCGCCTAGATGTCATTTTCGCTATCAAGAAGTATGCAAGCCGCCCAAAAACTTTGAAATTCGGATGCAGGGACATGCAAGGATGACTCAGGTACAAACCGCGTCTCTCTAGCATTTTTAGTTCCAGAATTATTCAAGAGCATAGCTGACAGTTTTTAAAAGTCCGGGCTTTCTTTTCAATGAATATATTTTTTCCATTTATCACCACGCGCCGTGTAAATCATGCATTAAATTCCCCGAATTTAGGGGTGTGTGTCGGGTCCACTCGCTGACCTCTAGACTCGCTTTGAAAATCCCCACAACATTAAGTTTGATACGAGAGGAAAGCCCTTGATCATATCTATCGAATGGTGCTAAACTTATGTAGATTGATCAAGTATTTGGAGTCGAATTGGCCAGTTGTAACTTGTGATTTGTTCTGTGCACAAAAATCCCATAGGGAGGCTTGTTGAGTTAGCTTCGGAGCAAAGCCGCCTACTTGTCATTTTCGCTACCAAGAAGTATGGAAGCCGCCCAAAAACTTTAAAATTCGCATGCAGGCAAATGCAAGGATGACTCAGGTACAAACCGCGTCTCTCTAGCATTTTTAGTTCCAGAATTATTCACGAGCATAGCTGACAGTTTTTAAAAGTCCGGGCTTTCTTTTCAATGAATATATTTTTTTCCATTTATCATCACGCGCCGCGAAATCATGCATTAAATTCCCCGAATTTAGGGGTGTGTGTCGGGTCCACTCGCTGACCTCTAACCTCGCTTTGAAAATCCCCACAGCATTAAGTTTAATACGAGAGGAAAGCCCTTGATCATATCTATCGAATGGTGCTAAACTTATGTAGATTGATCAAGTATTTGGGGTCGAATTGGCCAGTTGTAACTTGTGATTTGTTCTGTGCACAAAAATCCCATAGGGAGGCTTGTTGAGTTAGCTTCGGAGCAAAGCCGCCTACATGTCATTTTCGCTATCAAGAAGTATGCAAGCCGCCCAAAAACTTTGAAATTCGGATGCAGGGACATGCAAGGATGACTCAGGTACAAACCGCGTCTCTCTAGCATTTTTAGTTCCAGAATTATTCAAGAGCATAGCTGACAGTTTTTAAAAGTCCGGGCTTTCTTTTCAATGAATATATTTTTTCCATTTATCACCACGCGCCGTGTAAATCATGCATTAAATTCCCCGAATTTAGGGGTGTGTGTCGGGTCCACTCGCTGACCTCTAGACTCGCTTTGAAAATCCCCACAACATTAAGTTTGATACGAGAGGAAAGCCCTTGATCATATCTATCGAATGGTGCTAAACTTATGTAGATTGATCAAGTATTTGGAGTCGAATTGGCCAGTTGTAACTTGTGATTTGTTCTGTGCACAAAAATCCCATAGGGAGGCTTGTTGAGTTAGCTTCGGAGCAAAGCCGCCTACTTGTCATTTTCGCTACCAAGAAGTATGGAAGCCGCCCAAAAACTTTAAAATTCGCATGCAGGCAAATGCAAGGATGACTCAGGTACAAACCGCGTCTCTCTAGCATTTTTAGTTCCAGAATTATTCACGAGCATAGCTGACAGTTTTTAAAAGTCCGGGCTTTCTTTTCAATGAATATATTTTTTTCCATTTATCATCACGCGCCGCGAAATCATGCATTAAATTCCCCGAATTTAGGGGTGTGTGTCGGGTCCACTCGCTGACCTCTAGCCTCGCTTTGAAAATCCCCACAGCATTAAGTTTAATACGAGAGGAAAGCCCTTGATCATATCTATCGAATGGGCGCTAAACTTATTTAGATTGATCAACCATTTGGGGTCGAATTGGCCAGTTGTAACTTGTGATTTTTTCTGTGCACAAAAATCCCATAGGGAGGCTTGTTGAGTTAGCTTCGGAGCAAAGCCGCCTACATGTCATTTTCGCTATCAAGAAGTATGGAAGCCGCCCAAAAACTTTGAAATTCGGATTTAGGGACATGCAAGGATGACTCAGGTACAAACCGCGTCTCTCTAGCATTTTTAGTTCCAGAATTATTCAAGAGCATAGCTGACAGTTTTTAAAAGTCCGGGCTTTCTTTTCAAGGAATATATATTTTTTTCCATTTATCACCACGCGCCGTGTAAATCATGCATTAAATTCCCCAAATTTAGGGGTGTGTGTCGGGTCCACTCGCTGACCTCTAGACTCGCTTTGAAAATCCCCACAACATTAAGTTTGATACGAGAGGAAAGCCCTTGATCATATCTATCGAATGGTGCTAAACTTATGTAGATTGATCAAGTATTTGGGGTCGAATTGGCCAGTTGTAACTTGTGATTTGTTCTGTGCAGAAAAATCCCATAGGGAGGCTTGTTGAGTTAGCTTCGGAGCAAAGCCGCCTACATGTCATTTTCGCTATCAAGAAGTATGCAAGCCGCCCAAAAACTTTGAAATTCGGATGCAGGGACATGCAAGGATGACTCAGGTACAAACCGCGTCTCTCTAGCATTTTTAGTTCCAGAATTATTCAAGAGCATAGCTGACAGTTTTTAAAAGTCCGGGCTTTCTTTTCAAGGAATATATATTTTTTTCCATTTATCACCACGCGCCGTGTAAATCATGAATTAAATTCCCCAAATTTAGGGGTGTGTGTCGGGTCCACTCGCTGACCTCTAACCTCGCTTTGAAAATCCCCACAGCATTAAGTTTAATACGAGAGGAAAGCCCTTGATCATATCTATCGAATGGTGCTAAACTTATGTAGATTGTTCAAGTATTTGGGGTCGAATTGGCCAGTTGTAACTTGTGATTTGTTCTGTGCACAAAAATCCCATAGGGAGGCTTGTTGAGTTAGCTTCGGAGCAAAGCCGCCTACATGTCATTTTCGCTATCAAGAAGTATGCAAGCCGCCCAAAAACTTTGAAATTCGGATGCAGGGACATGCAAGGATGACTCAGGTACAAACCGCGTCTCTCTAGCATTTTTAGTTCCAGAATTATTCAAGAGCATAGCTGACAGTTTTTAAAAGTCCGGGCTTTCTTTTCAATGAATATATTTTTTCCATTTATCACCACGCGCCGTGTAAATCATGCATTAAATTCCCCGAATTTAGGGGTGTGTGTCGGGTCCACTCGCTGACCTCTAGACTCGCTTTGAAAATCCCCACAACATTAAGTTTGATACGAGAGGAAAGCCCTTGATCATATCTATCGAATGGTGATAAACTTATGTAGATTGATCAAGTATTTGGGGTCGAATTGGCCAGTTGTAACTTGTAATTTTTTCTGTGCACAAAAATCCCATAGGGAGGCTTGTTGAGTTAGCTTCGGAGCAAAGCCGCCTACATGTCATTTTCGCTATCAAGAAGTATGCAAGCCGCCCAAAAACTTTGAAATTCGGATGCAGGGACATGCAAGGATGACTCAGGTACAAACCGCGTCTCTCTAGCATTTTTAGTTCCAGAATTATTCAAGAGCATAGCTGACAGTTTTTAAAAGTCCGGGCTTTCTTTTCAAGGAATATATATTTTTTTTCCATTTATCACCACGCGCCGTGTAAATCATGCATTAAATTCCCCGAATTTAGGGGTATGTGTCGGGTCCACTCGCTGACCTCTAGACTCGCTTTGAAAATCCCCACAACATTAAGTTTGATACGAGAGGAAAGCCCTTGATCATATCTATCGAATGGTGATAAACTTATGTAGATTGATCAAGTATTTGGGGTCGAATTGGCCAGTTGTAACTTGTGATTTGTGCTGTGCACAAAAATCCCATAGGGAGGCTTGTTGAGTTAGCTTCGGAGCAAAGCCGCCTAGATGTCATTTTCGCTATCAAGAAGTATGCAAGCCGCCCAAAAACTTTGAAATTCTGATGCAGGGACATGCAAGGATGACTCAGGTACAAACCGCGTCTCTCTAGCATTTTTAGTTCCAGAATTATTCAAGAGCATAGCTGACAGTTTTTAAAAGTCCGGGCTTTCTTTTCAAGGAATATATATTTTTTTCCATTTATCACCACGCGCCGTGTAAATCATGCATTAAATTCCCCAAATTTAGGGGTGTGTGTCGGGTCCACTCGCTGACCTCTAACCTCGCTTTGAAAATCCCCACAGCATTAAGTTTAATACGAGAGGAAAGCCCTTGATCATATCTATCGAATGGTGCTAAACTTATGTAGATTGTTCAAGTATTTGGGGTCGAATTGGCCAGTTGTAACTTGTGATTTGTTCTGTGCACAAAAATCCCATAGGGAGGCTTGTTGAGTTAGCTTCGGAGCAAAGCCGCCTACATGTCATTTTCGCTATCAAGAAGTATGCAAGCCGCCCAAAAACTTTGAAATTCGGATGCAGGGACATGCAAGGATGACTCAGGTACAAACCGCGTCTCTCTAGCATTTTTAGTTCCAGAATTATTCAAGAGCATAGCTGACAGTTTTTAAAAGTCCGGGCTTTCTTTTCAATGAATATATTTTTTCCATTTATCACCACGCGCCGTGTAAATCATGCATTAAATTCCCCGAATTTAGGGGTGTGTGTCGGGTCCACTCGCTGACCTCTAGACTCGCTTTGAAAATCCCCACAACATTAAGTTTGATACGAGAGGAAAGCCCTTGATCATATCTATCGAATGGTGATAAACTTATGTAGATTGATCAAGTATTTGGGGTCGAATTGGCCAGTTGTAACTTGTAATTTTTTCTGTGCACAAAAATCCCATTGGGAGGCTTGTTGAGTTAGCTTCGGAGCAAAGCCGCCTACATGTCATTTTCGCTATCAAGAACTATGCAAGCCGCCCAAAAACTTTGAAATTCGGATGCAGGGACATGCAAGGATGACTCAGGTACAAACCGCGTCTCTCTAGCATTTTTAGTTCCAGAATTATTCAAGAGCATAGCTGACAGTTTTTAAAAGTCCGGGCTTTCTTTTCAATGAATATATTTTTTCCATTTATCACCACGCGCCGTGTAAATCATGCATTAAATTCCCCGAATGTAGGGGTGTGTGTCGGGTCCACTCGCTGACCTCTAGACTCGCTTTGAAAATCCCCACAACATTAAGTTTGATACGAGAGGAAAGCCCTTGATCATATCTATCGAATGGTGATAAACTTATGTAGATTGATCAAGTATTTGGGGTCGAATTGGCCAGTTGTAACTTGTAATTTTTTCTGTGCACAAAAATCCCATAGGGAGGCTTGTTGAGTTAGCTTCGGAGCAAAGCCGCCTACATGTCATTTTCGCTATCAAGAAGTATGCAAGCCGCCCAAAAACTTTGAAATTCGGATGCAGGGACATGCAAGGATGTCTCAGGTACAAACCGCGTCTCTCTAGCATTTTTAGTTCCAGAATTATTCAAGAGCATAGCTGACAGTTTTTAAAAGTCCGGGCTTTCTTTTCAAGGAATATATATTTTTTTTCCATTTATCACCACGCGCCGTGTAAATCATGCATTAAATTCCCCGAATTTAGGGGTATGTGTCGGGTCCACTCGCTGACCTCTAGACTCGCTTTGAAAATCCCCACAACATTAAGTTTGATACGAGAGGAAAGCCCTTGATCATATCTATCGAATGGTGATAAACTTATGTAGATTGATCAAGTATTTGGGGTCGAATTGGCCAGTTGTAACTTGTGATTTGTGCTGTGCACAAAAATCCCATAGGGAGGCTTGTTGAGTTAGCTTCGGAGCAAAGCCGCCTACATGTCATTTTCGCTATCAAGAAGTATGCAAGCCGCCCAAAAACTTTGAAATTCGGATGCAGGGACATGCAAGGATGACTCAGGTACAAACCGCGTCTCTCTAGCATTTTTAGTTCCAGAATTATTCAAGAGCATAGCTGACAGTTTTTAAAAGTCCGGGCTTTCTTTTCAAGGAATATATATTTTTTTCCATTTATCACCACGCGCCGTGTAAATCGTGCATTAAATTCCCCGAATTTAGTGGTGTGTGTCGGGTCCACTCGCTGACCTCTAACCTCGCTTTGAAAATCCCCACAGCATTAAGTTTAATACGAGAGGAAAGCCCTTGATCATATCTATCGAATGGTGCTAAACTTATGTAGATTGTTCAAGTATTTGGGGTCGAATTGGCCAGTTGTAACTTGTGATTTGTTCTGTGCACAAAAATCCCATAGGGAGGCTTGTTGAGTTAGCTTCGGAGCAAAGCCGCCTACATGTCATTTTCGCTATCAAGAAGTATGCAAGCCGCCCAAAAACTTTGAAATTCGGATGCAGGGACATGCAAGGATGACTCAGGTACAAACCGCGTCTCTCTAGCATTTTTAGTTCCAGAATTATTCAAGAGCATAGCTGACAGTTTTTAAAAGTCCGGGCTTTCTTTTCAATGAATATATTTTTTCCATTTATCACCACGCGCCGTGTAAATCATGCATTAAATTCCCCGAATTTAGGGGTGTGTGTCGGGTCCACTCGCTGACCTCTAGACTCGCTTTGAAAATCCCCACAACATTAAGTTTGATACGAGAGGAAAGCCCTTGATCATATCTATCGAATGGTGATAAACTTATGTAGATTGATCAAGTATTTGGGGTCGAATTGGCCAGTTGTAACTTGTAATTTTTTCTGTGCACAAAAATCCCATTGGGAGGCTTGTTGAGTTAGCTTCGGAGCAAAGCCGCCTACATGTCATTTTCGCTATCAAGAAGTATGCAAGCCGCCCAAAAACTTTGAAATTCGGATGCAGGGACATGCAAGGATGACTCAGGTACAAACCGCGTCTCTCTAGCATTTTTAGTTCCAGAATTATTCAAGAGCATAGCTGACAGTTTTTAAAAGTCCGGGCTTTCTTTTCAATGAATATATTTTTTCCATTTATCACCACGCGCCGTGTAAATCATGCATTAATTTCCCCGAATTTAGGGGTGTGTGTCGGGTCCACTCGCTGACCTCTAGACTCGCTTTGAAAATCCCCACAACATTAAGTTTGATACGAGAGGAAAGCCCTTGATCATATCTATCGAATGGTAATAAACTTATTTAGATTGATCAAGTATTTGGGGTCGAATTGGCCAGTTGTAACTTGTAATTTTTTCTGTGCACAAAAATCCCATTGGGAGGCTTGTTGAGTTAGCTTCGGAGCAAAGCCGCCTACATGTCATTTTCGCTATCAAGAAGTATGCAAGCCGCCCAAAAACTTTGAAATTCGGATGCAGGGACATGCAAGGATGACTCAGGTACAAACCGCGTCTCTCTAGCATTTTTAGTTCCAGAATTATTCAAGAGCATAGCTGACAGTTTTTAAAAGTCCGGGCTTTCTTTTCAAGGAATATATATTTTTTTTCCATTTATCACCACGCGCCGTGTAAATCATGCATTAAATTCCCCGAATTTAGGGGTATGTGTCGGGTCCACTCGCTGACCTCTAGACTCGCTTTGAAAATCCCCACAACATTAAGTTTGATACGAGAGGAAAGCCCTTGATCATATCTATCGAATGGTGATAAACTTATGTAGATTGATCAAGTATTTGGGGTCGAATTGGCCAGTTGTAACTTGTGATTTGTGCTGTGCACAAAAATCCCATAGGGAGGCTTGTTGAGTTAGCTTCGGAGCAAAGCCGCCTACATGTCATTTTCGCTATCAAGAAGTATGCAAGCCGCCCAAAAACTTTGAAATTCGGATGCAGGGACATGCAAGGATGACTCAGGTACAAACCGCGTCTCTCTAGCATTTTTAGTTCCAGAATTATTCAAGAGCATAGCTGACAGTTTTTAAAAATCCGGGCTTTCTTTTCAAGGAATATATATTTTTTTCCATTTATCACCACGCGCCGTGTAAATCGTGCATTAAATTCCCCGAATTTAGTGGTGTGTGTCGGGTCCACTCGCTGACCTCTAGACTCGCTTTGAAAATCCCCACAACATTAAGTTTGATACGAGAGGAAAGCCCTTGATCATATCTATCGAATGGTGCTAAACTTATGTAGATTGATCAAGTATTTGGGGTCGAATTGGCCAGTTGTAACTTGTGATTTGTTCTGTGCACAAAAATCCCATAGGGAGGCTTGTTGAGTTAGCTTCGGAGCAAAGCCGCCTAGATGTCATTTTCGCTATCAAGAAGTATGCAAGCCGCCCAAAAACTTTGAAATTCTGATGCAGGGACATGCAAGGATGACTCAGGTACAAACCGCGTCTCTCTAGCATTTTTAGTTCCAGAATTATTCAAGAGCATAGCTGACAGTTTTTAAAAGTCCGGGCTTTCTTTTCAAGGAATATATATTTTTTTCCATTTATCACCACGCGCCGTGTAAATCATGCATTAAATTCCCCAAATTTAGGGGTGTGTGTCGGGTCCACTCGCTGACCTCTAACCTCGCTTTGAAAATCCCCACAGCATTAAGTTTAATACGAGAGGAAAGCCCTTGATCATATCTATCGAATGGTGCTAAACTTATGTAGATTGATCAAGTATTTGGGGTCGAATTGGCCAGTTGTAACTTGTGATTTGTTCTGTGCACAAAAATCCCATAGGGAGGCTTGTTGAGTTAGCTTCGGAGCAAAGCCGCCTACATGTCATTTTCGCTATCAAGAAGTATGCAAGCCGCCCAAAAACTTTGAAATTCGGATGCAGGGACATGCAAGGATGACTCAGGTACAAACCGCGTCTCTCTAGCATTTTTAGTTCCAGAATTATTCAAGAGCATAGCTGACAGTTTTTAAAAGTCCGGGCTTTCTTTTCAATGAATATATTTTTTCCATTTATCACCACGCGCCGTGTAAATCATGCATTAAATTCCCCGAATTTAGGGGTGTGTGTCGGGTCCACTCGCTGACCTCTAGACTCGCTTTGAAAATCCCCACAACATTAAGTTTGATACGAGAGGAAAGCCCTTGATCATATCTATCGAATGGTGATAAACTTATGTAGATTGATCAAGTATTTGGGGTCGAATTGGCCAGTTGTAACTTGTAATTTTTTCTGTGCACAAAAATCCCATTGGGAGGCTTGTTGAGTTAGCTTCGGAGCAAAGCCGCCTACATGTCATTTTCGCTATCAAGAAGTATGCAAGCCGCCCAAAAACTTTGAAATTCGGATGCAGGGACATGCAAGGATGACTCAGGTACAAACCGCGTCTCTCTAGCATTTTTAGTTCCAGAATTATTCAAGAGCATAGCTGACAGTTTTTAAAAGTCCGGGCTTTCTTTTCAAGGAATATATATTTTTTTTCCATTTATCACCACGCGCCGTGTAAATCATGCATTAAATTCCCCGAATTTAGGGGTATGTGTCGGGTCCACTCGCTGACCTCTAGACTCGCTTTGAAAATCCCCACAACATTAAGTTTGATACGAGAGGAAAGCCCTTGATCATATCTATCGAATGGTGATAAACTTATGTAGATTGATCAAGTATTTGGGGTCGAATTGGCCAGTTGTAACTTGTGATTTGTGCTGTGCACAAAAATCCCATAGGGAGGCTTGTTGAGTTAGCTTCGGAGCAAAGCCGCCTAGATGTCATTTTCGCTATCAAGAAGTATGCAAGCCGCCCAAAAACTTTGAAATTCTGATGCAGGGACATGCAAGGATGACTCAGGTACAAACCGCGTCTCTCTAGCATTTTTAGTTCCAGAATTATTCAAGAGCATAGCTGACAGTTTTTAAAAGTCCGGGCTTTCTTTTCAAGGAATATATATTTTTTTCCATTTATCACCACGCGCCGTGTAAATCATGCATTAAATTCCCCAAATTTAGGGGTGTGTGTCGGGTCCACTCGCTGACCTCTAACCTCGCTTTGAAAATCCCCACAGCATTAAGTTTAATACGAGAGGAAAGCCCTTGATCATATCTATCGAATGGTGCTAAACTTATGTAGATTGTTCAAGTATTTGGGGTCGAATTGGCCAGTTGTAACTTGTGATTTGTTCTGTGCACAAAAATCCCATAGGGAGGCTTGTTGAGTTAGCTTCGGAGCAAAGCCGCCTACATGTCATTTTCGCTATCAAGAAGTATGCAAGCCGCCCAAAAACTTTGAAATTCGGATGCAGGGACATGCAAGGATGACTCAGGTACAAACCGCGTCTCTCTAGCATTTTTAGTTCCAGAATTATTCAAGAGCATAGCTGACAGTTTTTAAAAGTCCGGGCTTTCTTTTCAATGAATATATTTTTTCCATTTATCACCACGCGCCGTGTAAATCATGCATTAAATTCCCCGAATTTAGGGGTGTGTGTCGGGTCCACTCGCTGACCTCTAGACTCGCTTTGAAAATCCCCACAACATTAAGTTTGATACGAGAGGAAAGCCCTTGATCATATCTATCGAATGGTGATAAACTTATGTAGATTGATCAAGTATTTGGGGTCGAATTGGCCAGTTGTAACTTGTAATTTTTTCTGTGCACAAAAATCCCATTGGGAGGCTTGTTGAGTTAGCTTCGGAGCAAAGCCGCCTACATGTCATTTTCGCTATCAAGAAGTATGCAAGCCGCCCAAAAACTTTGAAATTCGGATGCAGGGACATGCAAGGATGACTCAGGTACAAACCGCGTCTCTCTAGCATTTTTAGTTCCAGAATTATTCAAGAGCATAGCTGACAGTTTTTAAAAGTCCGGGCTTTCTTTTCAATGAATATATTTTTTCCATTTATCACCACGCGCCGTGTAAATCATGCATTAAATTCCCCGAATGTAGGGGTGTGTGTCGGGTCCACTCGCTGACCTCTAGACTCGCTTTGAAAATCCCCACAACATTAAGTTTGATACGAGAGGAAAGCCCTTGATCATATCTATCGAATGGTGATAAACTTATGTAGATTGATCAAGTATTTGGGGTCGAATTGGCCAGTTGTAACTTGTAATTTTTTCTGTGCACAAAAATCCCATAGGGAGGCTTGTTGAGTTAGCTTCGGAGCAAAGCCGCCTACATGTCATTTTCGCTATCAAGAAGTATGCAAGCCGCCCAAAAACTTTGAAATTCGGATGCAGGGACATGCAAGGATGACTCAGGTACAAACCGCGTCTCTCTAGCATTTTTAGTTCCAGAATTATTCAAGAGCATAGCTGACAGTTTTTAAAAGTCCGGGCTTTCTTTTCAAGGAATATATATTTTTTTTCCATTTATCACCACGCGCCGTGTAAATCATGCATTAAATTCCCCGAATTTAGGGGTATGTGTCGGGTCCACTCGCTGACCTCTAGACTCGCTTTGAAAATCCCCACAACATTAAGTTTGATACGAGAGGAAAGCCCTTGATCATATCTATCGAATGGTGATAAACTTATGTAGATTGATCAAGTATTTGGGGTCGAATTGGCCAGTTGTAACTTGTGATTTGTGCTGTGCACAAAAATCCCATAGGGAGGCTTGTTGAGTTAGCTTCGGAGCAAAGCCGCCTACATGTCATTTTCGCTATCAAGAAGTATGCAAGCCGCCCAAAAACTTTGAAATTCGGATGCAGGGACATGCAAGGATGACTCAGGTACAAACCGCGTCTCTCTAGCATTTTTAGTTCCAGAATTATTCAAGAGCATAGCTGACAGTTTTTAAAAGTCCGGGCTTTCTTTTCAAGGAATATATATTTTTTTCCATTTATCACCACGCGCCGTGTAAATCGTGCATTAAATTCCCCGAATTTAGTGGTGTGTGTCGGGTCCACTCGCTGACCTCTAACCTCGCTTTGAAAATCCCCACAGCATTAAGTTTAATACGAGAGGAAAGCCCTTGATCATATCTATCGAATGGTGCTAAACTTATGTAGATTGTTCAAGTATTTGGGGTCGAATTGGCCAGTTGTAACTTGTGATTTGTTCTGTGCACAAAAATCCCATAGGGAGGCTTGTTGAGTTAGCTTCGGAGCAAAGCCGCCTACATGTCATTTTCGCTATCAAGAAGTATGCAAGCCGCCCAAAAACTTTGAAATTCGGATGCAGGGACATGCAAGGATGACTCAGGTACAAACCGCGTCTCTCTAGCATTTTTAGTTCCAGAATTATTCAAGAGCATAGCTGACAGTTTTTAAAAGTCCGGGCTTTCTTTTCAATGAATATATTTTTTCCATTTATCACCACGCGCCGTGTAAATCATGCATTAAATTCCCCGAATTTAGGGGTGTGTGTCGGGTCCACTCGCTGACCTCTAGACTCGCTTTGAAAATCCCCACAACATTAAGTTTGATACGAGAGGAAAGCCCTTGATCATATCTATCGAATGGTGATAAACTTATGTAGATTGATCAAGTATTTGGGGTCGAATTGGCCAGTTGTAACTTGTAATTTTTTCTGTGCACAAAAATCCCATAGGGAGGCTTGTTGAGTTAGCTTCGGAGCAAAGCCGCCTACATGTCATTTTCGCTATCAAGAAGTATGCAAGCCGCCCAAAAACTTTGAAATTCGGATGCAGGGACATGCAAGGATGACTCAGGTACAAACCGCGTCTCTCTAGCATTTTTAGTTCCAGAATTATTCAAGAGCATAGCTGACAGTTTTTAAAAGTCCGGGCTTTCTTTTCAAGGAATATATATTTTTTTTCCATTTATCACCACGCGCCGTGTAAATCATGCATTAAATTCCCCGAATTTAGGGGTATGTGTCGGGTCCACTCGCTGACCTCTAGACTCGCTTTGAAAATCCCCACAACATTAAGTTTGATACGAGAGGAAAGCCCTTGATCATATCTATCGAATGGTGATAAACTTATGTAGATTGATCAAGTATTTGGGGTCGAATTGGCCAGTTGTAACTTGTGATTTGTGCTGTGCACAAAAATCCCATAGGGAGGCTTGTTGAGTTAGCTTCGGAGCAAAGCCGCCTACATGTCATTTTCGCTATCAAGAAGTATGCAAGCCGCCCAAAAACTTTGAAATTCGGATGCAGGGACATGCAAGGATGACTCAGGTACAAACCGCGTCTCTCTAGCATTTTTAGTTCCAGAATTATTCAAGAGCATAGCTGACAGTTTTTAAAAGTCCGGGCTTTCTTTTCAAGGAATATATATTTTTTTCCATTTATCACCACGCGCCGTGTAAATCGTGCATTAAATTCCCCGAATTTAGTGGTGTGTGTCGGGTCCACTCGCTGACCTCTAACCTCGCTTTGAAAATCCCCACAGCATTAAGTTTAATACGAGAGGAAAGCCCTTGATCATATCTATCGAATGGTGCTAAACTTATGTAGATTGTTCAAGTATTTGGGGTCGAATTGGCCAGTTGTAACTTGTGATTTGTTCTGTGCACAAAAATCCCATAGGGAGGCTTGTTGAGTTAGCTTCGGAGCAAAGCCGCCTACATGTCATTTTCGCTATCAAGAAGTATGCAAGCCGCCCAAAAACTTTGAAATTCGGATGCAGGGACATGCAAGGATGACTCAGGTACAAACCGCGTCTCTCTAGCATTTTTAGTTCCAGAATTATTCAAGAGCATAGCTGACAGTTTTTAAAAGTCCGGGCTTTCTTTTCAATGAATATATTTTTTCCATTTATCACCACGCGCCGTGTAAATCATGCATTAAATTCCCCGAATTTAGGGGTGTGTGTCGGGTCCACTCGCTGACCTCTAGACTCGCTTTGAAAATCCCCACAACATTAAGTTTGATACGAGAGGAAAGCCCTTGATCATATCTATCGAATGGTGATAAACTTATGTAGATTGATCAAGTATTTGGGGTCGAATTGGCCAGTTGTAACTTGTAATTTTTTCTGTGCACAAAAATCCCATTGGGAGGCTTGTTGAGTTAGCTTCGGAGCAAAGCCGCCTACATGTCATTTTCGCTATCAAGAAGTATGCAAGCCGCCCAAAAACTTTGAAATTCGGATGCAGGGACATGCAAGGATGACTCAGGTACAAACCGCGTCTCTCTAGCATTTTTAGTTCCAGAATTATTCAAGAGCATAGCTGACAGTTTTTAAAAGTCCGGGCTTTCTTTTCAATGAATATATTTTTTCCATTTATCACCACGCGCCGTGTAAATCATGCATTAATTTCCCCGAATTTAGGGGTGTGTGTCGGGTCCACTCGCTGACCTCTAGACTCGCTTTGAAAATCCCCACAACATTAAGTTTGATACGAGAGGAAAGCCCTTGATCATATCTATCGAATGGTAATAAACTTATTTAGATTGATCAAGTATTTGGGGTCGAATTGGCCAGTTGTAACTTGTAATTTTTTCTGTGCACAAAAATCCCATTGGGAGGCTTGTTGAGTTAGCTTCGGAGCAAAGCCGCCTACATGTCATTTTCGCTATCAAGAAGTATGCAAGCCGCCCAAAAACTTTGAAATTCGGATGCAGGGACATGCAAGGATGACTCAGGTACAAACCGCGTCTCTCTAGCATTTTTAGTTCCAGAATTATTCAAGAGCATAGCTGACAGTTTTTAAAAGTCCGGGCTTTCTTTTCAAGGAATATATATTTTTTTTCCATTTATCACCACGCGCCGTGTAAATCATGCATTAAATTCCCCGAATTTAGGGGTATGTGTCGGGTCCACTCGCTGACCTCTAGACTCGCTTTGAAAATCCCCACAACATTAAGTTTGATACGAGAGGAAAGCCCTTGATCATATCTATCGAATGGTGATAAACTTATGTAGATTGATCAAGTATTTGGGGTCGAATTGGCCAGTTGTAACTTGTGATTTGTGCTGTGCACAAAAATCCCATAGGGAGGCTTGTTGAGTTAGCTTCGGAGCAAAGCCGCCTACATGTCATTTTCGCTATCAAGAAGTATGCAAGCCGCCCAAAAACTTTGAAATTCGGATGCAGGGACATGCAAGGATGACTCAGGTACAAACCGCGTCTCTCTAGCATTTTTAGTTCCAGAATTATTCAAGAGCATAGCTGACAGTTTTTAAAAATCCGGGCTTTCTTTTCAAGGAATATATATTTTTTTCCATTTATCACCACGCGCCGTGTAAATCGTGCATTAAATTCCCCGAATTTAGTGGTGTGTGTCGGGTCCACTCGCTGACCTCTAGACTCGCTTTGAAAATCCCCACAACATTAAGTTTGATACGAGAGGAAAGCCCTTGATCATATCTATCGAATGGTGCTAAACTTATGTAGATTGATCAAGTATTTGGGGTCGAATTGGCCAGTTGTAACTTGTGATTTGTTCTGTGCACAAAAATCCCATAGGGAGGCTTGTTGAGTTAGCTTCGGAGCAAAGCCGCCTAGATGTCATTTTCGCTATCAAGAAGTATGCAAGCCGCCCAAAAACTTTGAAATTCTGATGCAGGGACATGCAAGGATGACTCAGGTACAAACCGCGTCTCTCTAGCATTTTTAGTTCCAGAATTATTCAAGAGCATAGCTGACAGTTTTTAAAAGTCCGGGCTTTCTTTTCAAGGAATATATATTTTTTTCCATTTATCACCACGCGCCGTGTAAATCATGCATTAAATTCCCCAAATTTAGGGGTGTGTGTCGGGTCCACTCGCTGACCTCTAACCTCGCTTTGAAAATCCCCACAGCATTAAGTTTAATACGAGAGGAAAGCCCTTGATCATATCTATCGAATGGTGCTAAACTTATGTAGATTGATCAAGTATTTGGGGTCGAATTGGCCAGTTGTAACTTGTGATTTGTTCTGTGCACAAAAATCCCATAGGGAGGCTTGTTGAGTTAGCTTCGGAGCAAAGCCGCCTACATGTCATTTTCGCTATCAAGAAGTATGCAAGCCGCCCAAAAACTTTGAAATTCGGATGCAGGGACATGCAAGGATGACTCAGGTACAAACCGCGTCTCTCTAGCATTTTTAGTTCCAGAATTATTCAAGAGCATAGCTGACAGTTTTTAAAAGTCCGGGCTTTCTTTTCAATGAATATATTTTTTCCATTTATCACCACGCGCCGTGTAAATCATGCATTAAATTCCCCGAATTTAGGGGTGTGTGTCGGGTCCACTCGCTGACCTCTAGACTCGCTTTGAAAATCCCCACAACATTAAGTTTGATACGAGAGGAAAGCCCTTGATCATATCTATCGAATGGTGATAAACTTATGTAGATTGATCAAGTATTTGGGGTCGAATTGGCCAGTTGTAACTTGTAATTTTTTCTGTGCACAAAAATCCCATTGGGAGGCTTGTTGAGTTAGCTTCGGAGCAAAGCCGCCTACATGTCATTTTCGCTATCAAGAAGTATGCAAGCCGCCCAAAAACTTTGAAATTCGGATGCAGGGACATGCAAGGATGACTCAGGTACAAACCGCGTCTCTCTAGCATTTTTAGTTCCAGAATTATTCAAGAGCATAGCTGACAGTTTTTAAAAGTCCGGGCTTTCTTTTCAAGGAATATATATTTTTTTTCCATTTATCACCACGCGCCGTGTAAATCATGCATTAAATTCCCCGAATTTAGGGGTATGTGTCGGGTCCACTCGCTGACCTCTAGACTCGCTTTGAAAATCCCCACAACATTAAGTTTGATACGAGAGGAAAGCCCTTGATCATATCTATCGAATGGTGATAAACTTATGTAGATTGATCAAGTATTTGGGGTCGAATTGGCCAGTTGTAACTTGTGATTTGTGCAGTGCACAAAAATCCCATAGGGAGGCTTGTTGAGTTAGCTTCGGAGCAAAGCCGCCTACATGTCATTTTCGCTATCAAGAAGTATGCAAGCCGCCCAAAAACTTTGAAATTCGGATGCAGGGACATGCAAGGATGACTCAGGTACAAACCGCGTCTCTCTAGCATTTTTAGTTCCAGAATTATTCAAGAGCATAGCTGACAGTTTTTAAAAGTCCGGGCTTTCTTTTCAAGGAATATATATTTTTTTCCATTTATCACCACGCGCCGTGTAAATCGTGCATTAAATTCCCCGAATTTAGTGGTGTGTGTCGGGTCCACTCGCTGACCTCTAGACTCGCTTTGAAAATCCCCACAACATTAAGTTTGATACGAGAGGAAAGCCCTTGATCATATCTATCGAATGGTGCTAAACTTATGTAGATTGATCAAGTATTTGGGGTCGAATTGGCCAGTTGTAACTTGTGATTTGTTCTGTGCACAAAAATCCCATAGGGAGGCTTGTTGAGTTAGCTTCGGAGCAAAGCCGCCTAGATGTCATTTTCGCTATCAAGAAGTATGCAAGCCGCCCAAAAACTTTGAAATTCTGATGCAGGGACATGCAAGGATGACTCAGGTACAAACCGCGTCTCTCTAGCATTTTTAGTTCCAGAATTATTCAAGAGCATAGCTGACAGTTTTTAAAAGTCCGGGCTTTCTTTTCAAGGAATATATATTTTTTTCCATTTATCACCACGCGCCGTGTAAATCATGCATTAAATTCCCCAAATTTAGGGGTGTGTGTCGGGTCCACTCGCTGACCTCTAACCTCGCTTTGAAAATCCCCACAGCATTAAGTTTAATACGAGAGGAAAGCCCTTGATCATATCTATCGAATGGTGCTAAACTTATGTAGATTGATCAAGTATTTGGGGTCGAATTGGCCAGTTGTAACTTGTGATTTGTTCTGTGCACAAAAATCCCATAGGGAGGCTTGTTGAGTTAGCTTCGGAGCAAAGCCGCCTACATGTCATTTTCGCTATCAAGAAGTATGCAAGCCGCCCAAAAACTTTGAAATTCGGATGCAGGGACATGCAAGGATGACTCAGGTACAAACCGCGTCTCTCTAGCATTTTTAGTTCCAGAATTATTCAAGAGCATAGCTGACAGTTTTTAAAAGTCCGGGCTTTCTTTTCAATGAATATATTTTTTCCATTTATCACCACGCGCCGTGTAAATCATGCATTAAATTCCCCGAATTTAGGGGTGTGTGTCGGGTCCACTCGCTGACCTCTAGACTCGCTTTGAAAATCCCCACAACATTAAGTTTGATACGAGAGGAAAGCCCTTGATCATATCTATCGAATGGTAATAAACTTATGTAGATTGATCAAGTATTTGGGGTCGAATTGGCCAGTTGTAACTTGTAATTTTTTCTGTGCACAAAAATCCCATTGGGAGGCTTGTTGAGTTAGCTTCGGAGCAAAGCCGCCTACATGTCATTTTCGCTATCAAGAAGTATGTAAGCCGCCCAAAAACTTTAAAATTCGGATGCAGGGACATGCAAGGATGACTCAGGTACAAACCGCGTCTCTCTAGCATTTTTAGTTCCAGAATTATTCACGAGCATAGCTGACAGTTTTTAAAAGTCCGGGCTTTCTTTTTAATGAATATATTTTTTCCATTTATCACCACGCGCCGTGTAAATCATGCATTAAATTCCCCGAATTTAGGGGTGTGTGTCGGGTCCACTCGCTGACCTCTAGCCTCGCTTTGAAAATCCCCACAGCATTAAGTTTAATACGAGAGGAAAGCCCTTGATCATATCTATCGAATGGTGCTAAACTTATTTAGATTGATCAAGTATTTTGGGTCGAATTGGCCAGTTGTAACTTGTGATTTTTTCTGTGCACAAAAATCCCATAGGGAGGCTTGTTGAGTTAGCTTCGGAGCAAAGCCGCCTACATGTCATTTTCGCTATCAAGAAGTATGCAAGCCGCCCAAAACCTTTAAAATTCGGATGCAGGGACATGCAAGGATGACTCAGGTACAAACCGCGTCTCTCTAGCATTTTTAGTTCCAGAATTATTCAAGAGCATAGCTGACAGTTTTTAAAAGTCGGGGCTTTCTTTTCAATGAATATATTTTTTTCCATTTATCATCACGCGCCGTGTAAATCATGCATTAAATTCCCCGAATTTAGGGGTGTGTGTCGGGTCCACTCGCTGACCTCTAGCCTCGCTTTGAAAATCCCCACAGCATTAAGTTTAATACGAGAGGAAAGCCCTTGATCATATCTATCGAATGGGCGCTAAACTTATTTAGATTGATCAACCATTTGGGGTCGAATTGGCCAGTTGTAACTTGTGATTTTTTTCTGTGCACAAAAATCCCATTGGGAGGCTTGTTGAGTTAGCTTCGGAGCACAGCCGCCTACATGTCATTTTCGCTATCAAGAAGTATGGAAGCCGCCCAAAAACTTTAAAATTCGGATGCAGGGACATGCAAGGATGACTCAGGTACAAACCGCGTCTCTCTAGCATTTTTAGTTCCAGAATTATTCACGAGCATAGCTGACAGTTTTTAAAAGTCCGGGCTTTCTTTTCAATGAATATATTTTTTCCATTTATCACCACGCGCCGTGTACATCATGCATTAAATTCCCCGAATTTAGGGGTGTGTGTCGGGTCCACTCGCTGACCTCTAGCCTCGCTTTGAAAACCCCCAAAGCATTAAGTTTAATACGAGAGAGGCCCTTGATCATATCTATCGAATGGTGCTAAACTTATTTAGATTGATCAAGCATTTCGGGTCGAATTGGCCAGTTGTAACTTGTGATTTTTTCTGTGCACAAAAATCCCATAGGGAGGCTTGTTGAGTTAGCTTCGGAGCAAAGCCGCCTACATGTCATTTTCGCTATCAAGAAGTATGCAAGCCGCCCAAAAACTTTGAAATTCGGATTCAGGGACATGCAATGATGACTCAGGTACAAACCGCGTCTCTCTAGCATTTTTAGTTCCAGAATTATTCAAGAGCATAGCTGACAGTTTTTAAAAGTCCGGGCTTTCTTTTCAAGGAATATATAATTTTTTCCATTTATCACCACGCGCCGTGTAAATCATGCATTAAATTCCCCGAATTTAGGGGTGTGTGTCGGGTCCACTCGCTGACCTCTAGACTCGCTTTGAAAATCCCCACAACATTAAGTTTGATACGAGAGGAAAGCCCTTGATCATATCTATCGAATGGTGCTAAACTTATGTAGATTGATCAAGTATTTGGAGTCGAATTGGCCAGTTGTAACTTGTGATTTGTTCTGTGCACAAAAATCCCATAGGGAGGCTTGTTGAGTTAGCTTCGGAGCAAAGCCGCCTACATGTCATTTTCGCTACCAAGAAGTATGGAAGCCGCCCAAAAACTTTAAAATTCGCATGCAGGCAAATGCAAGGATGACTCAGGTACAAACTGCGTCTCTCTAGCATTTTTAGTTCCAGAATTATTCACGAGCATAGCTGACAGTTTTTAAAAGTCCGGGCTTTCTTTTCAAGGAATATATTTTTTTTTCCATTTATCACCACGCGCCGTGTAAATCATGCATTAAATTCCCCGAATTTAGGGGTATGTGTCGGGTCCACTCGCTGACCTCTAGACTCGCTTTGAAAATCCCCACAACATTAAGTTTGATACGAGAGGAAAGCCCTTGATCATATCTA
Source organism: Asterias amurensis (assembly GCF_032118995.1). Lineage (NCBI taxonomy): Eukaryota > Metazoa > Echinodermata > Asteroidea > Forcipulatida > Asteriidae > Asterias > Asterias amurensis. The sequence goes on along the minus strand of NC_092659.1, from coordinate 6,196,082 downwards.
TCGATTGGTGATAAACTTATGTAGATTGAACAAGTATTTGGAGTCGAATTGGCCAGTTGTAACTTGTGATTTTTTCTGTGCACAAAAATCCCATTGGGAGGCTTGTTGAGTTAGCTTCGGAGCAAAGCCGCCTACATGTCATTTTCGCTATCAAGAAGTATGTAAGCCGCCCAAAAACTTTAAAATTCGGATGCAGGGACATGCAAGGATGACTCAGGTACAAACCGCGTCTCTCTAGCATTTTTAGTTCCAGAATTATTCACGAGCATAGCTGACAGTTTTTAAAAGTCCGGGCTTTCTTTTTAATGAATATATTTTTTCCATTTATCACCACGCGCCGTGTAAATCATGCATTAAATTCCCCGAATTTAGGGGTGTGTGTCGGGTCCACTCGCTGACCTCTAGCCTCGCTTTGAAAATCCCCACAGCATTAAGTTTAATACGAGAGGAAAGCCCTTGATCATATCTATCGAATGGTGCTAAACTTATTTAGATTGATCAAGTATTTTGGGTCGAATTGGCCAGTTGTAACTTGTGATTTTTTCTGTGCACAAAAATCCCATAGGGAGGCTTGTTGAGTTAGCTTCGGAGCACAGCCGCCTACATGTCATTTTCGCTATCAAGAAGTATGCAAGCCGCCCAAAACCTTTAAAATTCGGATGCAGGGACATGCAAGGATGACTCAGGTACAAACCGCGTCTCTCTAGCATTTTTAGTTCCAGAATTATTCAAGAGCATAGCTGACAGTTTTTAAAAGTCGGGGCTTTCTTTTCAATGAATATATTTTTTTCCATTTATCATCACGCGCCGTGTAAATCATGCATTAAATTTCCCGAATTTAGGGGTGTGTGTCGGGTCCACTCGCTGACCTCTAGCCTCGCTTTGAAAATCCCCACAGCATTAAGTTTAATACGAGAGGAAAGCCCTTGATCATATCTATCGAATGGGCGCTAAACTTATTTAGATTGATCAACCATTTGGGGTCGAATTGGCCAGTTGTAACTTGTGATTTTTTTCTGTGCACAAAAATCCCTTTGGGAGGCTTGTTGAGTTAGCTTCGGAGCACAGCCGCCTACTTGTCATTTTCGCTATCAAGAAGTATGGAAGCCGCCCAAAAACTTTAAAATTCGGATGCAGGGACATGCAAGGATGACTCATGTACAAACCGCGTCTCTCTAGCATTTTTAGTTCCAGAATTATTCACGAGCATAGCTGACAGTTTTTAAAAGTCCGGGCTTTCTTTTCAATGAATATATTTTTTCCATTTATCACCACGCGCCGTGTACATCATGCATTAAATTCCCCGAATTTAGGGGTGTGTGTCGGGTCCACTCGCTGACCTCTAGCCTCGCTTTGAAAACCCCCAAAGCATTAAGTTTAATACGAGAGGAAAGCCCTTGATCATATCTATCGAATGGTGCTAAACTTATTTAGATTGATCAAGCATTTCGGGTCGAATTGGCCAGTTGTAACTTGTGATTTTTTCTGTGCACAAAAATCCCATAGGGAGGCTTGTTGAGTTAGCTTCGGAGCAAAGCCGCCTACATGTCATTTTCGCTATCAAGAAGTATGCAAGCCGCCCAAAAACTTTGAAATTCGGATTCAGGGACATGCAATGATGACTCAGGTACAAACCGCGTCTCTCTAGCATTTTTAGTTCCAGAATTATTCAAGAGCATAGCTGACAGTTTTTAAAAGTCCGGGCTTTCTTTTCAAGGAATATATAATTTTTTCCATTCATCACCACGCGCCGTGTAAATCATGCATTAAATTCCCCGAATTTAGGGGTGTGTGTCGGGTCCACTCGCTGACCTCTAGACTCGCTTTGAAAATCCCCACAACATTAAGTTTGATACGAGAGGAAAGCCCTTGATCATATCTATCGAATGGTGCTAAACTTATGTAGATTGATCAAGTATTTGGAGTCGAATTGGCCAGTTGTAACTTGTGATTTGTTCTGTGCACAAAAATCCCATAGGGAGGCTTGTTGAGTTAACTTCGGAGCAAAGCCGCCTACATGTCATTTTCGCTACCAAGAAGTATGGAAGCCGCCCAAAAACTTTAAAATTCGGATGCAGGGACATGCAAGGATGACTCATGTACAAACCGCGTCTCTCTAGCATTTTTAGTTCCAGAATTATTCACGAGCATAGCTGACAGTTTTTAAAAGTCCGGGCTTTCTTTTCAATGAATATATTTTTTCCATTTATCACCACGCGCCGTGTACATCATGCATTAAATTCCCCGAATTTAGGGGTGTGTGTCGGGTCCACTCGCTGACCTCTAGCCTCGCTTTGAAAACCCCCAAAGCATTAAGTTTAATACGAGAGGAAAGCCCTTGATCATATCTATCGAATGGTGCTAAACTTATTTAGATTGATCAAGCATTTCGGGTCGAATTGGCCAGTTGTAACTTGTGATTTTTTCTGTGCACAAAAATCCCATAGGGAGGCTTGTTGAGTTAGCTTCGGAGCAAAGCCGCCTACATGTCATTTTCGCTATCAAGAAGTATGCAAGCCGCCCAAAAACTTTGAAATTCGGATTCAGGGACATGCAATGATGACTCAGGTACAAACCGCGTCTCTCTAGCATTTTTAGTTCCAGAATTATTCAAGAGCATAGCTGACAGTTTTTAAAAGTCCGGGCTTTCTTTTCAAGGAATATATAATTTTTTCCATTTATCACCACGCGCCGTGTAAATCATGCATTAAATTCCCCGAATTTAGGGGTGTGTGTCGGGTCCACTCGCTGACCTCTAGACTCGCTTTGAAAATCCCCACAACATTAAGTTTGATACGAGAGGAAAGCCCTTGATCATATCTATCGAATGGTGCTAAACTTATGTAGATTGATCAAGTATTTGGAGTCGAATTGGCCAGTTGTAACTTGTGATTTGTTCTGTGCACAAAAATCCCATAGGGAGGCTTGTTGAGTTAGCTTCGGAGCAAAGCCGCCTACATGTCATTTTCGCTACCAAGAAGTATGGAAGCCGCCCAAAAACTTTAAAATTCGCATGCAGGCAAATGCAAGGATGACTCAGGTACAAACTGCGTCTCTCTAGCATTTTTAGTTCCAGAATTATTCAAGAGCATAGCTGACAGTTTTTAAAAGTCCGGGCTTTCTTTTCAAGGAATATATTTTTTCCATTTATCACCACGCGCCGTGTAAATCATGCATTAAATTCCCCGAATTTAGGGGTGTGTGTCGGGTCCACTCGCTGACCTCTAGCCTCGTTTTGAAAATCCCCACAGCATTAAGTTTAATACGAGAGGAAAGCCCTTGATCATATCTATCGAATGGTGCTAACCTTATTTAGATTGATCAAGTATTTCGGGTCGAATTGGCCAGTTGTAACTTGTGATTTTTTCTGTGCACAAAAATCCCATAGGGAGGCTTGTTGAGTTAGCTTCGGAGCAAAGCCGCCTACATGTCATTTTCGCTATCAAGAAGTATGGAAGCCGCCCAAAAACTTTGAAATTCGGATTTAGGGACATGCAAGGATGACTCAGGTACAAACCGCGTCTCTCTAGCATTTTTAGTTCCAGAATTATTCAAGAGCATAGCTGACAGTTTTTAAAAGTCCGGGCTTTCTTTTCAAGGAATATATATTTTTTTTCCATTTATCACCACGCGCCGTGTAAATCATGCATTAAATTCCCCAAATTTAGGGGTGTGTGTCGGGTCCACTCGCTGACCTCTAGCCTCGCTTTGAAAATCCCCACAACATTAAGTTTGATACGAGAGGAAAGCCCTTGATCATATCTATCGATTGGTGATAAACTTATGTAGATTGAACAAGTATTTGGAGTCGAATTGGCCAGTTGTAACTTGTGATTTTTTCTGTGCACAAAAATCCCATTGGGAGGCTTGTTGAGTTAGCTTCGGAGCAAAGCCGCCTACATGTCATTTTCGCTATCAAGAAGTATGCAAGCCGCCCAAAAACTTTAAAATTCGGATGCAGGGACATGCAAGGATGACTCAGGTACCAACCGCGTCTCTCTAGCATTTTTAGTTCCAGAATTATTCAAGAGCATAGCTGACAGTTTTTAAAAGTCCGGGCTTTCTTTTCAATGAATATATTTTTTCCATTTATCACCACGCGCCGTGTAAATCATGCATTAAATTCCCCGAATTTAGGGGTGTGTGTCGGGTCCACTCGCTGACCTCTAGCCTCGTTTTGAAAATCCCCACAGCATTAAGTTTAATACGAGAGGAAAGCCCTTGATCATATCTATCGAATGGTGCTAAACTTATTTAGATTGATCAAGTATTTCGGGTCGAATTGGCCAGTTGTAACTTGTGATTTTTTCTGTGCACAAAAATCCCATAGGGAGGCTTGTTGAGTTAGCTTCGGAGCAAAGCCGCCTACATGTCATTTTCGCTATCAAGAAGTATGGAAGCCGCCCAAAAACTTTGAAATTCGGATTTAGGGACATGCAAGGATGACTCAGGTACAAACCGCGTCTCTCTAGCATTTTTAGTTCCAGAATTATTCAAGAGCATAGCTGACAGTTTTTAAAAGTCCGGGCTTTCTTTTCAAGGAATATATATTTTTTTCCATTTATCACCACGCGCCGTGTAAATCATGCATTAAATTCCCCAAATTTAGGGGTGTGTGTCGGGTCCACTCGCTGACCTCTAGACTCGCTTTGAAAATCCCCACAACATTAAGTTTGATACGAGAGGAAAGCCCTTGATCATATCTATCGAATGGTGCTAAACTTATGTAGATTGATCAAGTATTTGGGGTCGAATTGGCCAGTTGTAACTTGTGATTTGTTCTGTGCAGAAAAATCCCATAGGGAGGCTTGTTGAGTTAGCTTCGGAGCAAAGCCGCCTACATGTCATTTTCGCTATCAAGAAGTATGCAAGCCGCCCAAAAACTTTGAAATTCGGATGCAGGGACATGCAAGGATGACTCAGGTACAAACCGCGTCTCTCTAGCATTTTTAGTTCCAGAATTATTCAAGAGCATAGCTGACAGTTTTTAAAAGTCCGGGCTTTCTTTTCAAGGAATATATATTTTTTTCCATTTATCACCACGCGCCGTGTAAATCATGAATTAAATTCCCCAAATTTAGGGGTGTGTGTCGGGTCCACTCGCTGACCTCTAGCCTCGCTTTGAAAATCCCCACAGCATTAAGTTTAATACGAGAGGAAAGCCCTTGATCATATCTATCGAATGGTGCTAAACTTATTTAGATTGATCATGTATTTCGGGTCGAATTGGCCAGTTGTATTTTGTGATTTGTTCTGTGCACAAAAATCCCATAGGGAGGCTTGTTGAGTTAGCTTCGGAGCAAAGCCGCCTACATGTCATTTTCGCTATCAAGAAGTATGCAAGCCGCCCAAAAACTTTGAAATTCGGATGCAGGGACATGCAAGGATGACTCAGGTACAAACCGCGTCTCTCTAGCATTTTTAGTTCCAGAATTATTCAAGAGCATAGCTGACAGTTTTTAAAAGTCCGGGCTTTCTTTTCAAGGAATATATATTTTTTTCCATTTATCACCACGCGCCGTGTAAATCGTGCATTAAATTCCCCGAATTTAGTGGTGTGTGTCGGGTCCACTCGCTGACCTCTAGACTCGCTTTGAAAATCCCCACAACATTAAGTTTGATACGAGAGGAAAGCCCTTGATCATATCTATCGAATGGTGCTAAACTTATGTAGATTGATCAAGTATTTGGGGTCGAATTGGCCAGTTGTAACTTGTGATTTGTTCTGTGCACAAAAATCCCATAGGGAGGCTTGTTGAGTTAGCTTCGGAGCAAAGCCGCCTAGATGTCATTTTCGCTATCAAGAAGTATGCAAGCCGCCCAAAAACTTTGAAATTCTGATGCAGGGACATGCAAGGATGACTCAGGTACAAACCGCGTCTCTCTAGCATTTTTAGTTCCAGAATTATTCAAGAGCATAGCTGACAGTTTTTAAAAGTCCGGGCTTTCTTTTCAAGGAATATATATTTTTTTCCATTTATCACCACGCGCCGTGTAAATCATGCATTAAATTCCCAAAATTTAGGGGTGTGTGTCGGGTCCACTCGCTGACCTCTAACCTCGCTTTGAAAATCCCCACAGCATTAAGTTTAATACGAGAGGAAAGCCCTTGATCATATCTATCGAATGGTGCTAAACTTATGTAGATTGATCAAGTATTTGGGGTCGAATTGGCCAGTTGTAACTTGTGATTTGTTCTGTGCACAAAAATCCCATAGGGAGGCTTGTTGAGTTAGCTTCGGAGCAAAGCCGCCTAGATGTCGTTTTCGCTATCAAGAAGTATGCAAGCCGCCCAAAAACTTTGAAATTCTGATGCAGGGACATGCAAGGTTGACTCAGGTACAAACCGCGTCTCTCTAGCATTTTTAGTTCCAGAATTATTCAAGAGCATAGCTGACAGTTTTTAAAAGTCCAGGCTTTCTTTTCAAGGAATATATATTTTTTTCCATTTATCACCACGCGCCGTGTAAATCATGCATTAAATTCCCCAAATTTAGGGGTGTGTGTCGGGTCCACTCGCTGACCTCTAGACTCGCTTTGAAAATCCCCACAACATTAGGTTTGATACAAGAGGAAAGCCCTTGATCATATCTATCGATTGGTGATAAACTTATGTAGATTGAACAAGTATTTGGAGTCGAATTGGCCAGTTGTAACTTGTGATTTTTTCTGTGCACAAAAATCCCATTGGGAGGCTTGTTGAGTTAGCTTCGGAGCAAAGCCGCCTACATGTCATTTTCGCTATCAAGAAGTATGCAAGCCGCCCAAAAACTTTAAAATTCGGATGCAGGGACATGCAAGGATGACTCAGGTACCAACCGCGTCTCTCTAGCATTTTTAGTTCCAGAATTATTCAAGAGCATAGCTGACAGTTTTTAAAAGTCCGGGCTTTCTTTTCAATGAATATATTTTTTCCATTTATCACCACGCGCCGTGTAAATCATGCATTAAATTCCCCGAATTTAGGGGTGTGTGTCGGGTCCACTCGCTGACCTCTAGCCTCGTTTTGAAAATCCCCACAGCATTAAGTTTAATACGAGAGGAAAGCCCTTGATCATATCTATCGAATGGTGCTAAACTTATTTAGATTGATCAAGTATTTCGGGTCGAATTGGCCAGTTGTAACTTGTGATTTTTTCTGTGCACAAAAATCCCATAGGGAGGCTTGTTGAGTTAGCTTCGGAGCAAAGCCGCCTACATGTCATTTTCGCTATCAAGAAGTATGGAAGCCGCCCACAAACTTTGAAATTCGGATTTAGGGACATGCAAGGATGACTCAGGTACAAACCGCGTCTCTCTAGCATTTTTAGTTCCAGAATTATTCAAGAGCATAGCTGACAGTTTTTAAAAGTCCGGGCTTTCTTTTCAAGGAATATATATTTTTTTCCATTTATCACCACGCGCCGTGTAAATCATGCATTAAATTCCCCAAATTTAGGGGTGTGTGTCGGGTCCACTCGCTGACCTCTAGCCTCGCTTTGAAAATCCCCACAACATTAAGTTTGATACGAGAGGAAAGCCCTTGATCATATCTATCGATTGGTGATAAACTTATGTAGATTGAACAAGTATTTGGAGTCGAATTGGCCAGTTGTAACTTGTGATTTTTTCTGTGCACAAAAATCCCATTGGGAGGCTTGTTGAGTTAGCTTCGGAGCAAAGCCGCCTACATGTCATTTTCGCTATCAAGAAGTATGCAAGCCGCCCAAAAACTTTAAAATTCGGATGCAGGGACATGCAAGGATGACTCAGGTACCAACCGCGTCTCTCTAGCATTTTTAGTTCCAGAATTATTCAAGAGCATAGCTGACAGTTTTTAAAAGTCCGGGCTTTCTTTTCAATGAATATATTTTTTCCATTTATCACCACGCGCCGTGTAAATCATGCATTAAATTCCCCGAATTTAGGGGTGTGTGTCGGGTCCACTCGCTGACCTCTAGCCTCGTTTTGAAAATCCCCACAGCATTAAGTTTAATACGAGAGGAAAGCCCTTGATCATATCTATCGAATGGTGCTAAACTTATTTAGATTGATCAAGTATTTCGGGTCGAATTGGCCAGTTGTAACTTGTGATTTTTTCTGTGCACAAAAATCCCATAGGGAGGCTTGTTGAGTTAGCTTCGGAGCAAAGCCGCCTACATGTCATTTTCGCTATCAAGAAGTATGCAAGCCGCCCAAAAACTTTGAAATTCGGATGCAGGGACATGCAAGGATGACTCAAGTACAAACCGCGTCTCTCTAGCATTTTTAGTTCCAGAATTATTCAAGAGCATAGCTGACAGTTTTTAAAAGTCCGGGCTTTCTTTTCAAGGAATATATATTTTTTTCCATTTATCACCACGCGCCGTGTAAATCATGCATTAAATTCCCCGAATTTAGGGGTGTGTGTCGGGTCCACTCGCTGACCTCTAGCCTCGCTTTGAAAATCCCCACAGCATTAAGTTTAATACGAGAGGAAAGCCCTTGATCATATCTATCGAATGGTGCTAAACTTATTTAGATTGATCAAGTATTTCGGGTCGAATTGGCCAGTTGTAACTTGTGAGTTTTTCTGTGCACAAAAATCCCATAGGGAGGCTTGTTGAGTTAGCTTCGGAGCAAAGCCGCCTACATGTCATTTTCGCTATCAAGAAGTATGCAAGCCGCCCAAAAACTTTGAAATTCGGATGCAGGGACATGCAAGGATGACTCAGGTACAAACCGCGTCTCTCTAGCATTTTTAGTTCCAGAATTATTCAAGAGCATAGCTGACAGTTTTTAAAAGTCCGGGCTTTCTTTTCAAGGAATATATATTTTTTTCCATTTATCACCACGCGCCGTGTAAATCATGCATTAAATTCCCCGAATTTAGGGGTGTGTGTCGGGTCCACTCGCTGACCTCTAGACTCGCTTTGAAAATCCCCACAACATTAAGTTTGATACGAGAGGAAAGCCCTTGATCATATCTATCGAATGGTGCTAAACTTATGTAGATTGATCAAGTATTTGGGGTCGAATTGGCCAGTTGTAACTTGTGATTTGTTCTGTGCACAAAAATCCCATAGGGAGGCTTGTTGAGTTAGCTTCGGAGCAAAGCCGCCTACATGTCATTTTCGCTATCAAGAAGTATGCAAGCCGCCCAAAAACTTTGAAATTCTGATGCAGGGACATGCAAGGATGACTCAGGTACAAACCGCGTCTCTCTAGCATTTTTAGTTCCAGAATTATTCAAGAGCATAGCTGACAGTTTTTAAAAGTCCGGGCTTTCTTTTCAAGGAATATATAATTTTTTCCATTTATCACCACGCGCCGTGTAAATCATGCATTAAATTCCCCGAATTTAGGGGTGTGTGTCGGGTCCACTCGCTGACCTCTAGCCTCGCTTTGAAAATCCCCACAACATTAAGTTTGATACGAGAGGAAAGCCCTTGATCATATCTATCGAATGGTGCTAAACTTATGTAGATTGATCAAGTATTTGGGGTCGAATTGGCCAGTTGTAACTTGTGATTTGTTCTGTGCACAAAAATCCCATAGGGAGGCTTGTTGAGTTAGCTTCGGAGCAAAGCCGCCTACATGTCATTTTCGCTATCAAGAAGTATGCAAGCCGCCCAAAAACTTTAAAATTCGGATGCAGGGACATGCAAGGATGACTCAGGTACAAACCGCGTCTCTCTAGCATTTTTAGTTCCAGAATTATTCAAGAGCATAGCTGACAGTTTTTAAAAGTCCGGGCTTTCTTTTCAAGGAATATATATTTTTTTCCATTTATCACCACGCGCCGTGTAAATCATGCATTAAATTCCCCAAATTTAGGGGTGTGTGTCGGGTCCACTCGCTGACCTCTAGCCTCGCTTTGAAAATCCCCACAGTATTAAGTTTAATACGAGAGGAAAGCCCTTGATCATATCTATCGAATGGTGCTAAACTTATTTAGATTGATCAAGTATTTCGGGTCGAATTGGCCAGTTGTAACTTGTGAGTTTTTCTGTGCACAAAAATCCCATAGGGAGGCTTGTTGAGTTAGCTTCGGAGCAAAGCCACCTACATGTCATTTTCGCTATCAAGAAGTATGCAAGCCGCCCAAAAACTTTGAAATTCGGATGCAGGGACATGCAAGGATGACTCAGGTACAAACCGCGTCTCTCTAGCATTTTTAGTTCCAGAATTATTCAAAAGCATAGCTGACAGTTTTTAAAAGTCCGGGCTTTCTTTTCAAGGAATATATATTTTTTTTCCATTTATCACCACGCGCCGTGTAAATCATGCATTAAATTCCCCGAATTTAGGGGTATGTGTCGGGTCCACTCGCTGACCTCTAGACTCGCTTTGAAAATCCCCACAACATTAAGTTTGATACGAGAGGAAAGCCCTTGATCATATCTATCGAATGGTGCTAAACTTATGTAGATTGATCAAGTATTTCTGGTCGAATTGGCCAGTTGTAACTTGTGATTTGTTCTGTGCACAAAAATCCCATAGGGAGGCTTGTTGAGTTAGCTTCGGAGCAAAGCCGCCTACATGTCATTTTCGCTATAAAGAAGTATGCAAGCCGCCCAAAAATATGAAATTCGGATGCAGGGACATGCAAGGATGACTCAGGTACAAACCGCGTCTCTCTAGCATTTTTAGTTCCAGAATTATTCAAAAGCATAGCTGACAGTTTTTAAAAGTCCGGGCTTTCTTTTCAAGGAATATATATTTTTTTCCATTTATCACCACGCGCCGTGTAAATCATGCATTAAATTCCCCGAATTTAGGGGTGTGTGTCGGGTCCACTCGCTGACCTCTAGACTCGCTTTGAAAATCCCCACAACATTAAGTTTGATACGAGAGGAAAGCCCTTGATCATATCTATCGAATGGTGCTAAACTTATGTAGATTGATCAAGTATTTGGGGTCGAATTGGCCAGTTGTAACTTGTGATTTGTTCTGTGCACAAAAATCCCATAGGGAGGCTTGTTGAGTTAGCTTCGGAGCAAAGCCGCCTAGATGTCATTTTCGCTATCAAGAAGTATGCAAGCCGCCCAAAAACTTTGAAATTCGGATGCAGGGACATGCAAGGATGACTCAGGTACAAACCGCGTCTCTCTAGCATTTTTAGTTCCAGAATTATTCAAGAGCATAGCTGACAGTTTTTAAAAGTCCGGGCTTTCTTTTCAAGGAATATATATTTTTTTCCATTTATCACCACGCGCCGTGTAAATCGTGCATTAAATTCCCCGAATTAAGGGGTGTGTGTCGGGTCCACTCGCTGACCTCTAGACTCGCTTTGAAAATCCCCACAACATTAAGTTTGATACGAGAGGAAAGCCCTTGATCATATCTATCGAATGGTGCTAAACTTATGTAGATTGATCAAGTATTTGGGGTCGAATTGGCCAGTTGTAACTTGTGATTTGTTCTGTGCACAAAAATCCCATAGGGAGGCTTGTTGAGTTAGCTTCGGAGCAAAGCCACCTACATGTCATTTTCGCTATCAAGAAGTATGCAAGCCGCCCAAAAACTTTGAAATTCGGATGCAGGGACATGCAAGGATGACTCAGGTACAAACCGCGTCTCTCTAGCATTTTTAGTTCCAGAATTATTCAAGAGCATAGCTGACAGTTTTTAAAAGTCCGGGCTTTCTTTTCAAGGAATATATATTTTTTTTCCATTTATCACCACGCGCCGTGTAAATCATGCATTAAATTCCCCGAATTTAGGGGTATGTGTCGGGTCCACTCGCTGACCTCTAGACTCGCTTTGAAAATCCCCACAACATTAAGTTTGATACGAGAGGAAAGCCCTTGATCATATCTATCGAATGGTGCTAAACTTATGTAGATTGATCAAGTATTTCTGGTCGAATTGGCCAGTTGTAACTTGTGATTTGTTCTGTGCACAAAAATCCCATAGGGAGGCTTGTTGAGTTAGCTTCGGAGCAAAGCCGCCTACATGTCATTTTCGCTATAAAGAAGTATGCAAGCCGCCCAAAAATATGAAATTCGGATGCAGGGACATGCAAGGATGACTCAGGTACAAACCGCGTCTCTCTAGCATTTTTAGTTCCAGAATTATTCAAAAGCATAGCTGACAGTTTTTAAAAGTCCGGGCTTTCTTTTCAAGGAATATATATTTTTTTCCATTTATCACCACGCGCCGTGTAAATCATGCATTAAATTCCCCGAATTTAGGGGTGTGTGTCGGGTCCACTCGCTGACCTCTAGACTCGCTTTGAAAATCCCCACAACATTAAGTTTGATACGAGAGGAAAGCCCTTGATCATATCTATCGAATGGTGCTAAACTTATGTAGATTGATCAAGTATTTGGGGTCGAATTGGCCAGTTGTAACTTGTGATTTGTTCTGTGCACAAAAATCCCATAGGGAGGCTTGTTGAGTTAGCTTCGGAGCAAAGCCGCCTAGATGTCATTTTCGCTATCAAGAAGTATGCAAGCCGCCCAAAAACTTTGAAATTCGGATGCAGGGACATGCAAGGATGACTCAGGTACAAACCGCGTCTCTCTAGCATTTTTAGTTCCAGAATTATTCAAGAGCATAGCTGACAGTTTTTAAAAGTCCGGGCTTTCTTTTCAAGGAATATATATTTTTTTCCATTTATCACCACGCGCCGTGTAAATCGTGCATTAAATTCCCCGAATTAAGGGGTGTGTGTCGGGTCCACTCGCTGACCTCTAGACTCGCTTTGAAAATCCCCACAACATTAAGTTTGATACGAGAGGAAAGCCCTTGATCATATCTATCGAATGGTGCTAAACTTATGTAGATTGATCAAGTATTTGGGGTCGAATTGGCCAGTTGTAACTTGTGATTTGTTCTGTGCACAAAATTCCCATAGGGAGGCTTGTTGAGTTAGCTTCGGAGCAAAGCCGCCTAGATATCATTTTCGCTATCAAGAAGTATGCAAGCCGCCCAAAAACTTTGAAATTCTGATGCAGGGACATGCAAGGATGACTCAGGTACAAACCGCGTCTCTCTAGCATTTTTAGTTCCAGAATTATTCAAGAGCATAGCTGACAGTTTTTAAAAGTCCGGGCTTTCTTTTCAAGGAATATATATTTTTTTCCATTTATCACCACGCGCCGTGTAAATCATGCATTAAATTCCCCAAATTTAGGGGTGTGTGTCGGGTCCACTCGCTGACCTCTAACCTCGCTTTGAAAATCCCCACAGCATTAAGTTTAATACGAGAGGAAAGCCCTTGATCATATCTATCGAATGGTGCTAAACTTATGTAGATTGATCAAGTATTTGGGGTCGAATTGGCCAGTTGTAACTTGTGATTTGTTCTGTGCACAAAAATCCCATAGGGAGGCTTGTTGAGTTAGCTTCGGAGCAAAGCCGCCTACATGTCATTTTCGCTATAAAGAAGTATGCAAGCCGCCCAAAAACTTTGAAATTCGGATGCAGGGACATGCAAGGATGACTCAGGTACAAACCGCGTCTCTCTAGCATTTTTAGTTCCAGAATTATTCAAAAGCATAGCTGACAGTTTTTAAAAGTCCGGGCTTTCTTTTCAAGGAATATATATTTTTTTCCATTTATCACCACGCGCCGTGTAAATCATGCATTAAATTCCCCGAATTTAGGGGTGTGTGTCGGGTCCACTCGCTGACCTCTAGACTCGCTTTGAAAATCCCCACAACATTAAGTTTGATACGAGAGGAAAGCCCTTGATCATATCTATCGAATGGTGCTAAACTTATGTAGATTGATCAAGTATTTGGGGTCGAATTGGCCAGTTGTAACTTGTGATTTGTTCTGTGCACAAAAATCCCATAGGGAGGCTTGTTGAGTTAGCTTCGGAGCAAAGCCGCCTAGATGTCATTTTCGCTATCAAGAAGTATGCAAGCCGCCCAAAAACTTTGAAATTCGGATGCAGGGACATGCAAGGATGACTCAGGTACAAACCGCGTCTCTCTAGCATTTTTAGTTCCAGAATTATTCAAGAGCATAGCTGACAGTTTTTAAAAGTCCGGGCTTTCTTTTCAAGGAATATATATTTTTTTCCATTTATCACCACGCGCCGTGTAAATCGTGCATTAAATTCCCCGAATTAAGGGGTGTGTGTCGGGTCCACTCGCTGACCTCTAGACTCGCTTTGAAAATCCCCACAACATTAAGTTTGATACGAGAGGAAAGCCCTTGATCATATCTATCGAATGGTGCTAAACTTATGTAGATTGATCAAGTATTTGGGGTCGAATTGGCCAGTTGTAACTTGTGATTTGTTCTGTGCACAAAATTCCCATAGGGAGGCTTGTTGAGTTAGCTTCGGAGCAAAGCCGCCTAGATATCATTTTCGCTATCAAGAAGTATGCAAGCCGCCCAAAAACTTTGAAATTCTGATGCAGGGACATGCAAGGATGACTCAGGTACAAACCGCGTCTCTCTAGCATTTTTAGTTCCAGAATTATTCAAGAGCATAGCTGACAGTTTTTAAAAGTCCGGGCTTTCTTTTCAAGGAATATATATTTTTTTCCATTTATCACCACGCGCCGTGTAAATCATGCATTAAATTCCCCAAATTTAGGGGTGTGTGTCGGGTCCACTCGCTGACCTCTAACCTCGCTTTGAAAATCCCCACAACATTAAGTTTGATACGAGAGGAAAGCCCTTGATCATATCTATCGAATGGTGCTAAACTTATGTAGATTGATCAAGTATTTGGGGTCGAATTGGCCAGTTGTAACTTGTGATTTGTTCTGTGCACAAAAATCCCATAGGGAGGCTTGTTGAGTTAGCTTCGGAGCAAAGCCACCTACATGTCATTTTCGCTATCAAGAAGTATGCAAGCCGCCCAAAAACTTTGAAATTCGGATGCAGGGACATGCAAGGATGACTCAGGTACAAACCGCGTCTCTCTAGCATTTTTAGTTCCAGAATTATTCAAGAGCATAGCTGACAGTTTTTAAAAGTCCGGGCTTTCTTTTCAAGGAATATATATTTTTTTTCCATTTATCACCACGCGCCGTGTAAATCATGCATTAAATTCCCCGAATTTAGGGGTATGTGTCGGGTCCACTCGCTGACCTCTAGACTCGCTTTGAAAATCCCCACAACATTAAGTTTGATACGAGAGGAAAGCCCTTGATCATATCTATCGAATGGTGCTAAACTTATGTAGATTGATCAAGTATTTCTGGTCGAATTGGCCAGTTGTAACTTGTGATTTGTTCTGTGCACAAAAATCCCATAGGGAGGCTTGTTGAGTTAGCTTCGGAGCAAAGCCGCCTACATGTCATTTTCGCTATAAAGAAGTATGCAAGCCGCCCAAAAATATGAAATTCGGATGCAGGGACATGCAAGGATGACTCAGGTACAAACCGCGTCTCTCTAGCATTTTTAGTTCCAGAATTATTCAAAAGCATAGCTGACAGTTTTTAAAAGTCCGGGCTTTCTTTTCAAGGAATATATATTTTTTTCCATTTATCACCACGCGCCGTGTAAATCATGCATTAAATTCCCCGAATTTAGGGGTGTGTGTCGGGTCCACTCGCTGACCTCTAGACTCGCTTTGAAAATCCCCACAACATTAAGTTTGATACGAGAGGAAAGCCCTTGATCATATCTATCGAATGGTGCTAAACTTATGTAGATTGATCAAGTATTTGGGGTCGAATTGGCCAGTTGTAACTTGTGATTTGTTCTGTGCACAAAAATCCCATAGGGAGGCTTGTTGAGTTAGCTTCGGAGCAAAGCCGCCTAGATGTCATTTTCGCTATCAAGAAGTATGCAAGCCGCCCAAAAACTTTGAAATTCGGATGCAGGGACATGCAAGGATGACTCAGGTACAAACCGCGTCTCTCTAGCATTTTTAGTTCCAGAATTATTCAAGAGCATAGCTGACAGTTTTTAAAAGTCCGGGCTTTCTTTTCAAGGAATATATATTTTTTTCCATTTATCACCACGCGCCGTGTAAATCGTGCATTAAATTCCCCGAATTAAGGGGTGTGTGTCGGGTCCACTCGCTGACCTCTAGACTCGCTTTGAAAATCCCCAC
This sequence comes from Asterias amurensis, assembly GCF_032118995.1. Taxonomy (NCBI): domain Eukaryota; kingdom Metazoa; phylum Echinodermata; class Asteroidea; order Forcipulatida; family Asteriidae; genus Asterias; species Asterias amurensis. The sequence goes on along the minus strand of NC_092659.1, from coordinate 6,180,097 downwards.
AACATTAAGTTTGATACGAGAGGAAAGCCCTTGATCATATCTATCGAATGGTGCTAAACTTATGTAGATTGATCAAGTATTTGGGGTCGAATTGGCCAGTTGTAACTTGTGATTTGTTCTGTGCACAAAATTCCCATAGGGAGGCTTGTTGAGTTAGCTTCGGAGCAAAGCCGCCTAGATATCATTTTCGCTATCAAGAAGTATGCAAGCCGCCCAAAAACTTTGAAATTCTGATGCAGGGACATGCAAGGATGACTCAGGTACAAACCGCGTCTCTCTAGCATTTTTAGTTCCAGAATTATTCAAGAGCATAGCTGACAGTTTTTAAAAGTCCGGGCTTTCTTTTCAAGGAATATATATTTTTTTCCATTTATCACCACGCGCCGTGTAAATCATGCATTAAATTCCCCAAATTTAGGGGTGTGTGTCGGGTCCACTCGCTGACCTCTAACCTCGCTTTGAAAATCCCCACAGCATTAAGTTTAATACGAGAGGAAAGCCCTTGATCATATCTATCGAATGGTGCTAAACTTATGTAGATTGATCAAGTATTTGGGGTCGAATTGGCCAGTTGTAACTTGTGATTTGTTCTGTGCACAAAAATCCCATAGGGAGGCTTGTTGAGTTAGCTTCGGAGCAAAGCGGCCTACATGTCATTTTCGCTATAAAGAAGTATGCAAGCCGCCCAAAAACTTTGAAATTCGGATGCAGGGACATGCAAGGATGACTCAGGTACAAACCGCGTCTCTCTAGCATTTTTAGTTCCAGAATTATTCAAAAGCATAGCTGACAGTTTTTAAAAGTCCGGGCTTTCTTTTCAAGGAATATATATTTTTTTCCATTTATCACCACGCGCCGTGTAAATCATGCATTAAATTCCCCGAATTTAGGGGTGTGTGTCGGGTCCACTCGCTGACCTCTAGACTCGCTTTGAAAATCCCCACAACATTAAGTTTGATACGAGAGGAAAGCCCTTGATCATATCTATCGAATGGTGCTAAACTTATGTAGATTGATCAAGTATTTGGGGTCGAATTGGCCAGTTGTAACTTGTGATTTGTTCTGTGCACAAAAATCCCATAGGGAGGCTTGTTGAGTTAGCTTCGGAGCAAAGCCGCCTAGATGTCATTTTCGCTATCAAGAAGTATGCAAGCCGCCCAAAAACTTTGAAATTCGGATGCAGGGACATGCAAGGATGACTCAGGTACAAACCGCGTCTCTCTAGCATTTTTAGTTCCAGAATTATTCAAGAGCATAGCTGACAGTTTTTAAAAGTCCGGGCTTTCTTTTCAAGGAATATATATTTTTTTCCATTTATCACCACGCGCCGTGTAAATCGTGCATTAAATTCCCCGAATTAAGGGGTGTGTGTCGGGTCCACTCGCTGACCTCTAGACTCGCTTTGAAAATCCCCACAACATTAAGTTTGATACGAGAGGAAAGCCCTTGATCATATCTATCGAATGGTGCTAAACTTATGTAGATTGATCAAGTATTTGGGGTCGAATTGGCCAGTTGTAACTTGTGATTTGTTCTGTGCACAAAATTCCCATAGGGAGGCTTGTTGAGTTAGCTTCGGAGCAAAGCCGCCTAGATATCATTTTCGCTATCAAGAAGTATGCAAGCCGCCCAAAAACTTTGAAATTCTGATGCAGGGACATGCAAGGATGACTCAGGTACAAACCGCGTCTCTCTAGCATTTTTAGTTCCAGAATTATTCAAGAGCATAGCTGACAGTTTTTAAAAGTCCGGGCTTTCTTTTCAAGGAATATATATTTTTTTCCATTTATCACCACGCGCCGTGTAAATCATGCATTAAATTCCCCAAATTTAGGGGTGTGTGTCGGGTCCACTCGCTGACCTCTAACCTCGCTTTGAAAATCCCCACAGCATTAAGTTTAATACGAGAGGAAAGCCCTTGATCATATCTATCGAATGGTGCTAAACTTATGTAGATTGATCAAGTATTTGGGGTCGAATTGGCCAGTTGTAACTTGTGATTTGTTCTGTGCACAAAAATCCCATAGGGAGGCTTGTTGAGTTAGCTTCGGAGCAAAGCCGCCTACATGTCATTTTCGCTATAAAGAAGTATGCAAGCCGCCCAAAAACTTTGAAATTCGGATGCAGGGACATGCAAGGATGACTCAGGTACAAACCGCGTCTCTCTAGCATTTTTAGTTCCAGAATTATTCAAAAGCATAGCTGACAGTTTTTAAAAGTCCGGGCTTTCTTTTCAAGGAATATATATTTTTTTCCATTTATCACCACGCGCCGTGTAAATCATGCATTAAATTCCCCGAATTTAGGGGTGTGTGTCGGGTCCACTCGCTGACCTCTAGACTCGCTTTGAAAATCCCCACAACATTAAGTTTGATACGAGAGGAAAGCCCTTGATCATATCTATCGAATGGTGCTAAACTTATGTAGATTGATCAAGTATTTGGGGTCGAATTGGCCAGTTGTAACTTGTGATTTGTTCTGTGCACAAAAATCCCATAGGGAGGCTTGTTGAGTTAGCTTCGGAGCAAAGCCGCCTAGATGTCATTTTCGCTATCAAGAAGTATGCAAGCCGCCCAAAAACTTTGAAATTCGGATGCAGGGACATGCAAGGATGACTCAGGTACAAACCGCGTCTCTCTAGCATTTTTAGTTCCAGAATTATTCAAGAGCATAGCTGACAGTTTTTAAAAGTCCGGGCTTTCTTTTCAAGGAATATATATTTTTTTCCATTTATCACCACGCGCCGTGTAAATCGTGCATTAAATTCCCCGAATTAAGGGGTGTGTGTCGGGTCCACTCGCTGACCTCTAGACTCGCTTTGAAAATCCCCACAACATTAAGTTTGATACGAGAGGAAAGCCCTTGATCATATCTATCGAATGGTGCTAAACTTATGTAGATTGATCAAGTATTTGGGGTCGAATTGGCCAGTTGTAACTTGTGATTTGTTCTGTGCACAAAATTCCCATAGGGAGGCTTGTTGAGTTAGCTTCGGAGCAAAGCCGCCTAGATATCATTTTCGCTATCAAGAAGTATGCAAGCCGCCCAAAAACTTTGAAATTCTGATGCAGGGACATGCAAGGATGACTCAGGTACAAACCGCGTCTCTCTAGCATTTTTAGTTCCAGAATTATTCAAGAGCATAGCTGACAGTTTTTAAAAGTCCGGGCTTTCTTTTCAAGGAATATATATTTTTTTCCATTTATCACCACGCGCCGTGTAAATCATGCATTAAATTCCCCAAATTTAGGGGTGTGTGTCGGGTCCACTCGCTGACCTCTAACCTCGCTTTGAAAATCCCCACAGCATTAAGTTTAATACGAGAGGAAAGCCCTTGATCATATCTATCGAATGGTGCTAAACTTATGTAGATTGATCAAGTATTTGGGGTCGAATTGGCCAGTTGTAACTTGTGATTTGTTCTGTGCACAAAAATCCCATAGGGAGGCTTGTTGAGTTAGCTTCGGAGCAAAGCCGCCTACATGTCATTTTCGCTATAAAGAAGTATGCAAGCCGCCCAAAAACTTTGAAATTCGGATGCAGGGACATGCAAGGATGACTCAGGTACAAACCGCGTCTCTCTAGCATTTTTAGTTCCAGAATTATTCAAAAGCATAGCTGACAGTTTTTAAAAGTCCGGGCTTTCTTTTCAAGGAATATATATTTTTTTCCATTTATCACCACGCGCCGTGTAAATCATGCATTAAATTCCCCGAATTTAGGGGTGTGTGTCGGGTCCACTCGCTGACCTCTAGACTCGCTTTGAAAATCCCCACAACATTAAGTTTGATACGAGAGGAAAGCCCTTGATCATATCTATCGAATGGTGCTAAACTTATGTAGATTGATCAAGTATTTGGGGTCGAATTGGCCAGTTGTAACTTGTGATTTGTTCTGTGCACAAAAATCCCATAGGGAGGCTTGTTGAGTTAGCTTCGGAGCAAAGCCGCCTAGATGTCATTTTCGCTATCAAGAAGTATGCAAGCCGCCCAAAAACTTTGAAATTCGGATGCAGGGACATGCAAGGATGACTCAGGTACAAACCGCGTCTCTCTAGCATTTTTAGTTCCAGAATTATTCAAGAGCATAGCTGACAGTTTTTAAAAGTCCGGGCTTTCTTTTCAAGGAATATATATTTTTTTCCATTTATCACCACGCGCCGTGTAAATCGTGCATTAAATTCCCCGAATTAAGGGGTGTGTGTCGGGTCCACTCGCTGACCTCTAGACTCGCTTTGAAAATCCCCACAACATTAAGTTTGATACGAGAGGAAAGCCCTTGATCATATCTATCGAATGGTGCTAAACTTATGTAGATTGATCAAGTATTTGGGGTCGAATTGGCCAGTTGTAACTTGTGATTTGTTCTGTGCACAAAAATCCCATAGGGAGGCTTGTTGAGTTAGCTTCGGAGCAAAGCCGCCTAGATATCATTTTCGCTATCAAGAAGTATGCAAGCCGCCCAAAAACTTTGAAATTCTGATGCAGGGACATGCAAGGATGACTCAGGTACAAACCGCGTCTCTCTAGCATTTTTAGTTCCAGAATTATTCAAGAGCATAGCTGACAGTTTTTAAAAGTCCAGGCTTTCTTTTCAAGGAATATATATTTTTTTCCATTTATCACCACGCGCCGTGTAAATCATGCATTAAATTCCCCAAATTTAGGGGTGTGTGTCGGGTCCACTCGCTGACCTCTAACCTCGCTTTGAAAATCCCCACAGCATTAAGTTTAATACGAGAGGAAAGCCCTTGATCATATCTATCGAATGGTGCTAAACTTATGTAGATTGATCAAGTATTTGGGGTCGAATTGGCCAGTTGTAACTTGTGATTTGTTCTGTGCACAAAAATCCCATAGGGAGGCTTGTTGAGTTAGCTTCGGAGCAAAGCCGCCTACATGTCATTTTCGCTATCAAGAAGTATGCAAGCCGCCCAAAAACTTTGAAATTCGGATGCAGGGACATGCAAGGATGACTCAGGTACAAACCGCGTCTCTCTAGCATTTTTAGTTCCAGAATTATTCAAGAGCATAGCTGACAGTTTTTAAAAGTCCGGGCTTTCTTTTCAAGGAATATATATTTTTTTCCATTTATCACCACGCGCCGTGTAAATCATGCATTAAATTCCCCGAATTTAGGGGTGTGTGTCGGGTCCACTCGCTGACCTCTAGACTCGCTTTGAAAATCCCCACAACATTAAGTTTGATACGAGAGGAAAGCCCTTGATCATATCTATCGAATGGTGCTAAACTTATGTAGATTGATCAAGTATTTGGGGTCGAATTGGCCAGTTGTAACTTGTGATTTGTTCTGTGCACAAAAATCCCATAGGGAGGCTTGTTGAGTTAGCTTCGGAGCAAAGCCGCCTAGATGTCATTTTCGCTATCAAGAAGTATGCAAGCCGCCCAAAAACTTTAAAATTCGGATGCAGGGACATGCAAGGATGACTCAGGTACAAACCGCGTCTCTCTAGCATTTTTAGTTCCAGAATTATTCAAGAGCATAGCTGACAGTTTTTAAAAGTCCGGGCTTTCTTTTCAAGGAATATATATTTTTTTTCCATTTATAACCACGCGCCGTGTAAATCGTGCATTAAATTCCCCGAATTTAGGGGTGTGTGTCGGGTCCACTCGCTGATCTCTAGACTCGCTTTGAAAATCCCCACAACATTAAGTTTGATACGAGAGGAAAGCCCTTGATCATATCTATCGAATGGTGCTAAACTTATGTAGATTGATCAAGTATTTGGGGTCGAATTGGCCAGTTGTAACTTGTGATTTGTTCTGTGCACAAAAATCCCATAGGGAGGCTTGTTGAGTTAGCTTCGGAGCAAAGCCGCCTACATGTCATTTTCGCTATCAAGAAGTATGCAAGCCGCCCAAAAACTTTGAAATTCTGATGCAGGGACATGCAAGGATGACTCAGGTACAAACCGCGTCTCTCTAGCATTTTTAGTTCCAGAATTATTCAAGAGCATAGCTGACAGTTTTTAAAAGTCCGGGCTTTCTTTTCAAGGAATATATCTTTTTTTCCATTTATCACCACGCGCCGTGTAAATCATGCATTAAATTCCCCGAATTTAGGGGTGTGTGTCGGGTCCACTCGCTGACCTCTAGCCTCGCTTTGAAAATCCCCACAACATTAAGTTTGATACGAGAGGAAAGCCCTTGATCATATCTATCGAATGGTGCTAAACTTATGTAGATTGATCAAGTATTTGGGGTCGAATTGGCCAGTTGTAACTTGTGATTTGTTCTTTGCACAAAAATCCCATAGGGAGGCTTGTTGAGTTAGCTTCGGAGCAAAGCCGCCTACATGTCATTTTCGCTATCAAGAAGTATGCAAGCCGCCCAAAAACTTTAAAATTCGGATGCAGGGACCTGCAAGGATGACTCAGGTACAAACCGCGTCTCTCTAGCATTTTTAGTTCCAGAATTATTCAAGAGCATAGCTGACAGTTTTTAAAAGTCCGGGCTTTCTTTTCAAGGAATATATATTTTTTTCCATTTATCACCACGCGCCGTGTAAATCATGCGTTAAATTCCCCAAATTTAGTGGTGTGTGTCGGGTCCACTCGCTGACCTCTAGCCTCGCTTTGAAAATCCCCACAGCATTAAGTTTAATACGAGAGGAAAGCCCTTGATCATATCTATCGAATGGTGCTAAACTTATTTAGATTGATCAAGTATTTCGGGTCGAATTGGCCAGTTGTAACTTGTGAGTTTTTCTGTGCACAAAAATCCCATAGGGAGGCTTGTTGAGTTAGCTTCGGAGCAAAGCCGCCTACATGTCATTTTTGCTATCAAGAAGTATGCAAGCCGCCCAAAAACTTTGAAATTCGGATGCAGGGACATGCAAGGATGACTCAGGTACAAACCGCGTCTCTCTAGCATTTTTAGTTCCAGAATTATTCAAGAGCATAGCTGACAGTTTTTAAAAGTCCGGGCTTTCTTTTCAAGGAATATATAATTTTTTCCATTTATCACCACGCGCCGTGTAAATCATGCATTAAATTCCCCGAATTTAGGGGTGTGTGTCGGGTCCACTCGCTGACCTCTAGACTCGCTTTGAAAATCCCCACAACATTAAGTTTGATACGAGAGGAAAGCCCTTGATCATATCTATCGAATGGTGATAAACTTATGTAGATTGATCAAGTATTTGGGGTCGAATTGGCCAGTTGTAACTTGTGATTTGTTCTGTGCACAAAAATCCCATAGGGAGGCTTGTTGAGTTAGCTTCGGAGCAAAGCCGCCTACATGTCATTTTCGCTATCAAGAAGTATGCAAGCCGCCCAAAAACTTTGAAATTCGGATGCAGGGACATGCAAGGATGACTCAGGTACAAACCGCGTCTCTCTAGCATTTTTAGTTCCAGAATTATTCAAGAGCATAGCTGACAGTTTTTAAAAGTCCGGGCTTTCTTTTCAAGGAATATATATTTTTTTTCCATTTATCACCACGCGCCGTGTAAATCATGCATTAAATTCCCCGAATTTAGGGGTGTGTGTCGGGTCCACTTGCTGACCTCTAGACTCGCTTTGAAAATCCCCACAGCATTAAGTTTAATACGAGAGGAAAGCCCTTGATCATATCTATCGAATGGTGCTAAACTTATTTAGATTGATCAAGTATTTCGGGTCGAATTGGCCAGTTGTAACTTGTGAGTTTTTCTGTGCACAAAAATCCCTAGGGAGGCTTGTTGAGTTAGCTTCGGAGCAAAGCCGCCTACATGTCATTTTCGCTATCAAGAAGTATGGAAGCCGCCCAAAAACTTTGAAATTCGGATGCAGGGACATGGAAGGATGACTCAGGTACAAACCGCGTCTCTCTAGCATTTTTAGTTCCAGAATTATTCAAGAGCATAGCTGACAGTTTTTAAAAGTCCGGGCTTTCTTTTCAAGGAATATATATGTTTTTTCCATTTATCACCACGCGCCGTGTAAATCATGCATTAAATTCCCCGAATTTAGGGGTATGTGTCGGGTCCACTCGCTGACCTCTAGACTCGCTTTGAAAATCCCCACAACATTAAGTTTGATACGAGAGGAAAGCCCTTGATCATATCTATCGAATGGTGCTAAACTTATGTAGATTGATCAAGTATTTGGGGTCGAATTGGCCAGTTGTAACTTGTGATTTGTTCTGTGCACAAAAATCCCATAGGGAGGCTTGTTGAGTTAGCTTCGGAGCAAAGCCGCCTACATGTCATTTTTGCTATCAAGAAGTATGCAAGCCGCCCAAAAACTTTGAAATTCGGATGCAGGGACATGCAAGGATGACTCAGGTACAAACCGCGTCTCTCTAGCATTTTTAGTTCCAGAATTATTCAAGAGCATAGCTGACAGTTTTTAAAAGTCCGGGCTTTCTTTTCAAGGAATATATAATTTTTTCCATTTATCACCACGCGCCGTGTAAATCATGCATTAAATTCCCCGAATTTAGGGGTGTGTGTCGGGTCCACTCGCTGACCTCTAGACTCGCTTTGAAAATCCCCACAACATTAAGTTTGATACGAGAGGAAAGCCCTTGATCATATCTATCGAATGGTGATAAACTTATGTAGATTGATCAAGTATTTGGGGTCGAATTGGCCAGTTGTAACTTGTGATTTGTTCTGTGCACAAAAATCCCATAGGGAGGCTTGTTGAGTTAGCTTCGGAGCAAAGCCGCCTACATGTCATTTTCGCTATCAAGAAGTATGCAAGCCGCCCAAAAACTTTGAAATTCGGATGCAGGGACATGCAAGGATGACTCAGGTACAAACCGCGTCTCTCTAGCATTTTTAGTTCCAGAATTATTCAAGAGCATAGCTGACAGTTTTTAAAAGTCCGGGCTTTCTTTTCAAGGAATATATATTTTTTTTCCATTTATCACCACGCGCCGTGTAAATCATGCATTAAATTCCCCGAATTTAGGGGTGTGTGTCGGGTCCACTTGCTGACCTCTAGACTCGCTTTGAAAATCCCCACAGCATTAAGTTTAATACGAGAGGAAAGCCCTTGATCATATCTATCGAATGGTGCTAAACTTATTTAGATTGATCAAGTATTTCGGGTCGAATTGGCCAGTTGTAACTTGTGAGTTTTTCTGTGCACAAAAATCCCTAGGGAGGCTTGTTGAGTTAGCTTCGGAGCAAAGCCGCCTACATGTCATTTTCGCTATCAAGAAGTATGGAAGCCGCCCAAAAACTTTGAAATTCGGATGCAGGGACATGGAAGGATGACTCAGGTACAAACCGCGTCTCTCTAGCATTTTTAGTTCCAGAATTATTCAAGAGCATAGCTGACAGTTTTTAAAAGTCCGGGCTTTCTTTTCAAGGAATATATATGTTTTTTCCATTTATCACCACGCGCCGTGTAAATCATGCATTAAATTCCCCGAATTTAGGGGTATGTGTCGGGTCCACTCGCTGACCTCTAGACTCGCTTTGAAAATCCCCACAACATTAAGTTTGATACGAGAGGAAAGCCCTTGATCATATCTATCGAATGGTGCTAAACTTATGTAGATTGATCAAGTATTTGGGGTCGAATTGGCCAGTTGTAACTTGTGATTTGTTCTGTGCACAAAAATCCCATAGGGAGGCTTGTTGAGTTAGCTTCGGAGCAAAGCCGCCTAGATGTCATTTTCGCTATCAAGAAGTATGCAAGCCGCCCAAAAACCCTGAAATTCTGATGCAGGGACATGCAAGGATGACTCAGGTTAGTGGGGCGGCATAACACAAAATTTAATAACAATCGTGCATTTTGTGATAAAAGCACGGGATTTGGGATATAGGTCAATTAATATGGTACGAAAATATTTGGATATTGGGCCATTTCAATTTGTGTCCCTAGTGGCTTTGGCGGCCATTTTAAAAAATGGCCGCCAAAAGCCACTTTTATCTCTATTTTTAATGCAAAACCTACTTAAATGTGAGCTACTTTGAGGCTATGATACTGTTGAACTGGTCTGCAAAGGTAGTGGCAACTATTAACAAGTGACTACGCACTTTGTACGGTAGAGGAGTAATTTTGGCGGCCTTTTTTTTCAATATGGCCGCCAAAATGGCCGCCAAAAGCCATTTTTGTCACTATATTATGCAAAATCTTCTTAAATGTGAGCTTCTATGCGCCTACAAAATTGTTTAACCGGTCTGCAAAGGTAGTGGCAACTATTAACAAGTGACTACGTACTTCCTTTAGAAGGAGGGGTCAATTTGGCAGCCATCTTTCAAAATGGCCGCCAAAAGCCACTTTTGTCTGTATTATTATGCAAATCTTCTAAAGGTGAGCTTCTATGAGGCTACGATACTGGTCTGCAAAGGTGTTGGCAAATATTAATAAGTGACTGCGCATGTACGGTAGAGGAGTCATTTTGGCGGCCTTTTTTTTCAATATGGCCGCCAAAATGGCCGCCAAAAGCCATTTTTGTCACTATATTATTATGCAAAATCTTCTTAAATGTGAGCTTCTATGCGGCTACAAAATTGTTAAAATGGTCTGCAAAGGTGTTGGCAACATTAATAGTTAACGACGTACCTTCTTTAGATAGAGGGGTAAGTTTGGCAACCATTTTTCAAAATGGCTGCCAAAAGCCACTTTTGTCTCTATAGTATTGTGCAAAATCTTTTTAAATGTGAGCTTCTACGAGGCTACAACAATGGTCTGCAAAGGTGTAGGAAACTATTAATAAGTGACTGCGCACTTCGTACGGATAGTGGAGTCATTTTGGCGACCAATTTTCAAAGTGGCCGCCAATATGGCCACCAAAAGTCAAGGTTGTCTCTATATCATTATGCAAAATCTTCTTGAAAGTGAGCTTCTATGCGGCTACGAAACTATTTAACAGGTCTGCAAAGTTGTTAGCAACTATCAATAAGTAACTACACACTTTGTACAAGCAGATAGAGGTGTCAAGCAGTTAGTTCCATGTCATTTGACACGGAGCTCTGCCACGTCTTACTGGTCGGCAAACTGAAGTGGGCCCACCCTCAATTATTCTGATACACCTCATGACCCAGTTTGCATCGTCCTATCTCTCCAAACGGCAAAATCACCTCAGCCTGTGCCTCCCCAATATGATGCTGATCCCGATGCTGACTCTCCTCCTCAGTTCCTCACTGGACAGCCTGTCAGCCAGAGACGCGCCACACATCCACCTGATAATTCTCACCTCTGCTCGTTCCATCTGCTGGATGTGCCCCACCCCCACGAGTCATGTTTCGCAGCCGTACACCATGAAGCTTCAGTCACAGGTCGTGTATTACCTGGCCCATCATCTTCAGGGGCTGCGCCGTTGGTGTCAAAAATAAATTCCATCCACTCCTCATTCGTGATGTCAATGCTGCACCCAGCATGTCACCCAGTTAGCTCATACATGTCGCTGCAGACCTCTGGACCCGCTTCTCTCTTCCTCACGCTGTGAACTATCACCCCAACATCTCTTACAGGAGAACGTGACGCTGGCAGCATGAAGACTACCATCACGCCACCCTTCCCACAAACACCACAAGGCCATACACCAGAGCTTGTCATTTGACCCATCCTTGACTTGACTAACCCTCACCTTGGTCTTCCAAGCACTGATCTTCAGACCCTTTGTTTCCAGAAAATCTCTCCATGTTGCCATCTTTGCCTGTAACTGCTCTCTTGTCTCTGCTATAAGAACCAGGTCGTCCGCCATGTCCCAGGCAACTCGCCTCACCGCTTTGTGACACCACATCTAAACAGTAGCAAGCACCAGGGGGCGCAGTACCGAGCCCTGATATACAACAACCTTCACCTTAAACTCCTACTATCCCCTGTGCCTGTCCTCGCCACCGTACTAGCACCAAAGCACAACATCATCACAGCTCTTGTCAGCCATTCCTTCCCAACCCACTTCCTTGGTACTCAGTCAAAAGCCTTCTCAAAATAAACAACTCTGAGGTATAGAGTCTTATACCTGGCCAGAAACTGTTCCTGCATGGCAATGACAATGGCATCAGTAGTTCCTCTCCCGGCATAAAGCCAAAACTGCATCTCATCAATCTCCACATGCTTCTTCAGCCATACCTCAAGTACTCTCTCCCACACATTCATCGCCTGATCCAGGATCTTGATTGCTCTGAAAGAGCCACACTCCAAAGGGTCACTCTCGCCATGAACAGGGGAATCAAGATGTTGTTCTGCAAATCTGTGGAAATGTGTCTTTCTGCCAAAATGCTGTCAACCACTGTAAGCTGACACCTGTAGAGGCCTTCAACTTCTCACCAGCCATGACACTCCGGATAGACCAGCGGCCTTCCCAGATTTGGTGAGCTTCAGAGGAGGCAAAAAGAACCCTCCACACTCCACTTTCCACCTTCCTGTCTCACTCATTCTCCACATTGAGCAACCGCTCCGTGTATTTTCTCAACACCTGCTGGTGAAGGTCACTATCCGTCACCATGCTACAATCGTCATTATTGACACCGTTCGCACCAGTCACATCCTGCCGCTCCTTGCCATCTGTTTGGCAATCTTAAAGAAGTGCATTATACCCTCACCACTCTGTAGATCCGCTGCAAACTCCCTTCTATTGGCATCGTGTGCCATCCACACCTGTCTCTGTGATATCGGCTTTGCCTCGAGAATGGAGCACTGACCTCATAGTAAGAGATTGCAGACCATGTTCAGAGGGTGCAACATGCTAAGAAAATGGTTTAAGAACAGTTCAAAGGTTTCATCAGAGGATGTCTCATGGAAAGGTCAAACCTTCAACGATGTGATCCACCCAGTAAGCTGAAGCTGTTTAAACGCTCTACTAAACCAACCACCATGAACGGAAAGCAGCAGATAACTTTTAAAATCTGATCTGGCACTCTTCTCACTCAGTTGCTTTATAGTGACTGTCAGAATAGATATGGAAACCTGGAAGAATTTTGTTGACACGAGAACCAAGCATTTCCCCAGCACTCTATGGTGGCAGAAACCTGTATCTGTATACTAAAGTGATTTTATTGTGTGCCTGGAACAATTTAGTGAGGAACACTCTGAGGTCCTATGACTAGCACCGTAGTTCTTGATGGATCAGTTATCATACTGATGATAAGGCCTGCTGCAGCTGTTAAGGACTTTGAGAAATATACAAACGATACCTTCATTCCAAACATTTACCTCACGGTTTCATAAAGCGTCACGTGTCAATCTGGTATCACATTTGTTGACAATTTCCTGATAGGTACAGCTAGAGCAAAGCGTGAGAAGGGCATACGCAGACGTGCAGTTGCAGAAACTGCCATGAATTTGCTAGAACGTCTTCGTGTAGACAGCATCAAGACAGAGCTCTTTAGATTCCTATCTAATGCTTCTCAATCCAGCATTTCCTTTCACCAGATGGGGCTGGACCGAGACAGATGATGGTCTGTTTGAACCGTATTGGAAAACACTACCAGATGCCTCTCAAGCCTGTAAGATGTACCTGCAACACAAGGTTGTGTGGAGAAAAGTGCACATGCACTATATCTGCATTTGAATGCACATACGGGTGTGTGGAATGTGAAGGGGCCTTGCTGACAAGTTGATTTGAACTGACCACAATGGGAGATCGTAGCTTCAATATTTCCATAATGGTTGTGAGCCCCTATGGCCGAATAATAGTACAGCAATCCCGACATCGAAATTTTAAGTTGATAATGACTAGTGAACCATTTTTTAGGTTCTTGAGAAACAATCATAATATTATTGTTCTGATCTCATCATAACTTATGAGTTAAAGGGGTGTTAATATTTAACAATTTTTACAATTTTTAATTTAATTGGATACAAAAGGATAGGTTTATCATTCCAGCACTTTTTGATGAGTTTTTTTATTTTGCTGTGTTTTTATTATGTGAAAAAGACGATTGCAAAATAAAATAATTTGATGACAAGTTGCTAAATACCCCCCTATAAAATGCAACATCCCCCTTTAATATGATTTTAACATTGCTTAAATTATTAAACAATCATTTCAGAAGATGTTAAGTACATTTTAATGACATTAGTAAATGCTGGTGTTGATTTGTATGCAAACATGCTCCTAAAACTGGTATTTGGCGGTCTTTTTGGTGAAAAGTGGCCAAATGCCCCTTTAAGATGCAAAATGCCCCTTTAATACGCAAAATGCCCCTTTAATATGCTGTTAACATTGCTTAAATTTATACACAATCATTTCAGAAGATGATAAGTGCCTATTAATGACATTTGTAAATTCTGGTGTTGATTTCTAAGCCAATATGCTCATAAAACAGTAGTATTTGGCGGCCATTTTTCAAAATGGCCGCCACGGCCCCTAGGGACGGAATTTGCGATGGCCCAATATACAGTTTTGTTCAGAATACTATTCTCTACATCTGTGCCAAATTTGATGCTTTTATCACAAAATGCACGATAGGTTAGCTATGCCGCCCCACTAGGTACAAACCGCGTCTCTCTAGCATTTTTAGTTCCAGAATTATTCAAGAGCATAGCTGACAGTTTTTAAAAGTCCGGGCTTTCTTTTCAAGGAATATATATTTTTTTCCATTTATCACCACGCGCCGTGTAAATCATGCATTAAATTCCCCAAATTTAGGGGTGTGTGTCGGGTCCACTCGCTGACCTCTAACCTCGCTTTGAAAATCCCCACAGCATTAAGTTTAATACGAGAGGAAAGCCCTTGATCATATCTATCGAATGGTGCTAAACTTATTTAGATTGATCAAGTATTTCGGGTCGAATTGGCCAGTTGTAACTTGTGAGTTTTTCTGTGCACAAAAATCCCATAGGGAGGCTTGTTGAGTTAGCTTCGGAGCAAAGCCGCCTACATGTCATTTTCGCTATCAAGAAGTATGCAAGCCGCCCAAAAACTTTGAAATTCGGATGCAGGGACATGCAAGGATGACTCAGGTACAAACCGCGTCTCTCTAGCATTTTTAGTTCCAGAATTATTCAAGAGCATAGCTGACAGTTTTTAAAAGTCCGGGCTTTCTTTTCAAGGAATATATATTTTTTTCCATTTATCACCACGCGCCGTGTAAATCATGCATTAAATTCCCCGAATTTAGGGGTGTGTGTCGGGTCCACTCGCTGACCTCTAGACTCGCTTTGAAAATCCCCACAACATTAAGTTTGATACGAGAGGAAAGCCCTTGATCATATCTATCGAATGGTGCTAAACTTATGTAGATTGATCAAGTATTTGGGGTCGAATTGGCCAGTTGTAACTTGTGATTTGTTCTTTGCACAAAAATCCCATAGGGAGGCTTGTTGAGTTAGCTTCGGAGCAAAGCCGCCTACATGTCATTTTCGCTATCAAGAAGTATGCAAGCCGCCCAAAAACTTTAAAATTCGGATGCAGGGACCTGCAAGGATGACTCAGGTACAAACCGCGTCTCTCTAGCATTTTTAGTTCCAGAATTATTCAAGAGCATAGCTGACAGTTTTTAAAAGTCCGGGCTTTCTTTTCAAGGAATATATATTTTTTTCCATTTATTACCACGCGCCGTGTAAATCATGCATTAAATTCCCCAAATTTAGGGGTGTGTGTCGGGTCCACTCGCTGACCTCTAGCCTCGCTTTGAAAATCCCCACAGCATTAGTTTAATACGAGAGGAAAGCCCTTGATCATATCTATCGAATGGTGCTAAACTTATTTAGATTGATCAAGTATTTCGGGTCGAATTGGCCAGTTGTAACTTGTGAGTTTTTCTGTGCACAAAAATCCCATAGGGAGGCTTGTTGAGTTAGCTTCGGAGCAAAGCCGCCTACATGTCATTTTCGCTATCAAGAAGTATGCAAGCCGCCCAAAAACTTTGAAATTCGGATGCAGGGACATGCAAGGATGACTCAGGTACAAACCGCGTCTCTCTAGCATTTTTAGTTCCAGAATTATTCAAGAGCATAGCTGACAGTTTTTAAAAGTCCGGGCTTTCTTTTCAAGGAATATATAATTTTTTCCATTTATCACCACGCGCCGTGTAAATCATGCATTAAATTCCCCGAATTTAGGGGTGTGTGTCGGGTCCACTCGCTGACCTCTAGACTCGCTTTTAAAATCCCCACAACATTAAGTTTGATACGAGAGGAAAGCCCTTGATCATATCTATCGAATGGTGATAAACTTATGTAGATTGATCAAGTATTTGGGGTCGAATTGGCCAGTTGTAACTTGTGATTTGTTCTGTGCACAAAAATCCCATAGGGAGGCTTGTTGAGTAAGCTTCGGAGCAAAGCCGCCTACATGTCATTTTCGCTATCAAGAAGTATGCAAGCCGCCCAAAAACTTTGAAATTCGGATGCAGGGACATGCAAGGATGACTCAGGTACAAACCGCGTCTCTCTAGCATTTTTAGTTCCAGAATTATTCAAGAGCATAGCTGACAGTTTTTAAAAGTCCGGGCTTTCTTTTCAAGGAATATATATTTTTTTCCATTTATCACCACGCGCCGTGTAAATCATGCATTAAATTCCCCAAATTTAGGGGTGTGTGTCGGGTCCACTCGCTGACCTCTAGCCTCGCTTTGAAAATCCCCACAACATTAAATTTGATACGAGAGGAAAGCCCTTGATCATATCTATCGAATGGTGCTAAACTTATGTAGATTGATCAAGTATTTGGGGTCGAATTGGCCAGTTGTAACTTGTGATTTGTTCTGTGCACAAAAATCCCATAGGGAGGCTTGTTGAGTTAGCTTCGGAGCAAAGCCGCCTACATGTCATTTTCGCTATCAAGAAGTATGCAAGCCGCCCAAAAACTTTGAAATTCTGATGCAGGGACATGCAAGGATGACTCAGGTACAAACCGCGTCTCTCTAGCATTTTTAGTTCCAGAATTATTCAAGAGCATAGCTGACAGTTTTTAAAAGTCCGGGCTTTCTTTTCAAGGAATATATAATTTTTTCCATTTATCACCACGCGCCGTGTAAATCATGCATTAAATTCCCCGAATTTAGGGGTGTGTGTCGGGTCCACTCGCTGACCTCTAGCCTCGCTTTGAAAATCCCCACAACATTAAGTTTGATACGAGAGGAAAGCCCTTGATCATATCTATCGAATGGTGCTAAACTTATGTAGATTGATCAAGTATTTGGGGTCGAATTGGCCAGTTGTAACTTGTGATTTGTTCTTTGCACAAAAATCCCATAGGGAGGCTTGTTGAGTTAGCTTCGGAGCAAAGCCGCCTACATGTCATTTTCGCTATCAAGAAGTATGCAAGCCGCCCAAAAACTTTAAAATTCGGATGCAGGGACCTGCAAGGATGACTCAGGTACAAACCGCGTCTCTCTAGCATTTTTAGTTCCAGAATTATTCAAGAGCATAGCTGACAGTTTTTAAAAGTCCGGGCTTTCTTTTCAAGGAATATATATTTTTTTCCATTTATCACCACGCGCCGTGTAAATCATGCATTAAATTCCCCAAATTTAGGGGTGTGTGTCGGGTCCACTCGCTGACCTCTAGCCTCGCTATGAAAATCCCCACAGCATTAGTTTAATACGAGAGGAAAGCCCTTGATCATATCTATCGAATGGTGCTAAACTTATTTAGATTGATCAAGTATTTCGGGTCGAATTGGCCAGTTGTAACTTGTGAGTTTTTCTGTGCACAAAAATCCCATAGGGAGGCTTGTTGAGTTAGCTTCGGAGCAAAGCCGCCTACATGTCATTTTCGCTATCAAGAAGTATGCAAGCCGCCCAAAAACTTTGAAATTCGGATGCAGGGACATGCAAGGATGACTCAGGTACAAACCGCGTCTCTCTAGCATTTTTAGTTCCAGAATTATTCAAGAGCATAGCTGACAGTTTTTAAAAGTCCGGGCTTTCTTTTCAAGGAATATATAATTTTTTCCATTTATCACCACGCGCCGTGTAAATCATGCATTAAATTCCCCGAATTTAGGGGTGTGTGTCGGGTCCACTCGCTGACCTCTAGACTCGCTTTGAAATTCCCCACAACATTAAGTTTGATACGAGAGGAAAGCCCTTGATCATATCTATCGAATGGTGATAAACTTATAAAGATTGATCAAGTATTTGGGGTCGAATTGGCCAGTTGTAACTTGTGATTTGTTCTGTGCACAAAAATCCCATAGGGAGGCTTGTTGAGTTAGCTTCGGAGCAAAGCCGCCTACATGTCATTTTCGCTATCAAGAAGTATGCAAGCCGCCCAAAAACTTTGAAATTCGGATGCAGGGACATGCAAGGATGACTCAGGTACAAACCGCGTCTCTCTAGCATTTTTAGTTCCAGAATTATTCAAGAGCATAGCTGACAGTTTTTAAAAGTCCGGGCTTTCTTTTCAAGGAATATATATTTTTTTCCATTTATCACCACGCGCCGTGTAAATCATGCATTAAATTCCCCAAATTTAGGGGTGTGTGTCGGGTCCACTCGCTGACCTCTAGCCTCGCTTTGAAAATCCCCACAGCATTAAGTTTAATACGAGAGGAAAGCCCTTGATCATATCTATCGAATGGTGCTAAACTTATTTAGATTGATCAAGTATTTCGGGTCGAATTGGCCAGTTGTAACTTGTGAGTTTTTCTGTGCACAAAAATCCCATAGGGAGGCTTGTTGAGTTAGCTTCGGAGCAAAGCCGCCTACATGTCATTTTCGCTATCAAGAAGTATGCAAGCCGCCCAAAAACTTTAAAATTCGGATGCAGGGACATGCAAGGATGACTCAGGTACAAACCGCGTCTCTCTAGCATTTTTAGTTCCAGAATTATTCAAGAGCATAGCTGACAGTTTTTAAAAGTCCGGGCTTTCTTTTCAAGGAATATATATTTTTTTCCATTTATCACCACGCGCCGTGTAAATCATGCATTAAATTCCCCGAATTTAGGGGTGTGTGTCGGGTCCACTTGCTGACCTCTAGACTCGCTTTGAAAATCCCCACAGCATTAAGTTTAATACGAGAGGAAAGCCCTTGATCATATCTATCGAATGGTGCTAAACTTATTTAGATTGATCAAGTATTTCGGGTCGAATTGGCCAGTTGTAACTTGTGAGTTTTTCTGTGCACAAAAATCCCTAGGGAGGCTTGTTGAGTTAGCTTCGGAGCAAAGCCGCCTACATGTCATTTTCGCTATCAAGAAGTATGGAAGCCGCCCAAAAACTTTGAAATTCGGATGCAGGGACATGCAAGGATGACTCAGGTACAAACCGCGTCTCTCTAGCATTTTTAGTTCCAGAATTATTCAAGAGCATAGCTGACAGTTTTTAAAAGTCCGGGCTTTCTTTTCAAGGAATATATAATTTTTTCCATTTATCACCACGCGCCGTGTAAATCATGCATTAAATTCCCCGAATTTAGGGGTGTGTGTCGGGTCCACTCGCTGACCTCTAGACTCGCTTTGAAAATCCCCACAACATTAAGTTTGATACGAGAGGAAAGCCCTTGATCATATCTATCGAATGGTGCTAAACTTATGTAGATTGATCAAGTATTTGGGGTCGAATTGGCCAGTTGTAACTTGTGATTTGTTCTGTGCACAAAAATCTCATAGGGAGGCTTGTTGAGTTAGCTTCGGAGCAAAGCCGCCTAGATGTCATTTCCGCTATCAAGAAGTATGCAAGCCGCCCAAAAACTTTGAAATTCTGATGCAGGGACATGCAAGGATGACTCAGGTACAAACCGCGTCTCTCTAACATTTTTAGTTCCAGAATTATTCAAGAGCATAGCTGACAGTTTTTAAAAGTCCGGGCTTTCTTTTCAAGGAATATATATTTTTTTCCATTTATCACCACGCGCCGTGTAAATCATGCATTAAATTCCCCAAATTTAGGGGTGTGTGTCGGGTCCACTCGCTGACCTCTAACCTCGCTTTGAAAATCCCCACAGCATTAAGTTTAATACGAGAGGAAAGCCCTTGATCATATCTATCGAATGGTGCTAAACTTATTTAGATTGATCAAGTATTTCGGGTCGAATTGGCCAGTTGTAACTTGTGAGTTTTTCTGTGCACAAAAATCCCTTAGGGAGGCTTGTTGAGTTAGCTTCGGAGCAAAGCCGCCTACATGTCATTTTCGCTATCAAGAAGTATGCAAGCCGCCCAAAAACTTTGAAATTCGGATGCAGGGACATGCAAGGATGACTCAGGTACAAACCGCGTCTCTCTAGCATTTTTAGTTCCAGAATTATTCAAGAGCATAGCTGACAGTTTTTAAAAGTCTGGGCTTTCTTTTCAAGGAATATATAATTTTTTCCATTTATCACCACGCGCCGTGTAAATCATGCATTAAATTCCCCGAATTTAGGGGTGTGTGTCGGGTCCACTCGCTGACCTCTAGACTCGCTTTGAAAATCCCCACAACATTAAGTTTGATACGAGAGGAAAGCCCTTGATCATATCTATCGAATGGTGATAAACTTATGTAGATTGATCAAGTATTTGGGGTCGAATTGGCCAGTTGTAACTTGTGATTTGTTCTGTGCACAAAAATCCCATAGGGAGGCTTGTTGAGTTAGCTTCGGAGCAAAGCCGCCTACATGTCATTTTCGCTATCAAGAAGTATGCAAGCCGCCCAAAAACTTTGAAATTCGGATGCAGGGACATGCAAGGATGACTCAGGTACAAACCGCGTCTCTCTAGCATTTTTAGTTCCAGAATTATTCAAGAGCATAGCTGACAGTTTTTAAAAGTCCGGGCTTTCTTTTCAAGGAATATATTTTTTTCCATTTATCACCACGCGCCGTGTAAATCATGCATTAAATTCCCCGAATTTAGGGGTATGTGTCGGGTCCACTCGCTGACCTCTAGACTCGCTTTGAAAATCCCCACAACATTAAGTTTGATACGAGAGGAAAGCCCTTGATCATATCTATCGAATGGTGATAAACTTATGTAGATTGATCAAGTATTTCTGGTCGAATTGGCCAGTTGTAACTTGTGATTTGTTCTGTGCACAAAAATCCCATAGGGAGGCTTGTTGAGTTAGCTTCGGAGCAAAGCCGCCTACATGTCATTTTCGCTATCAAGAAGTATGCAAGCCGCCCAAAAACTTTGAAATTCGGATGCAGGGACATGCAAGGATGACTCAGGTACAAACCGCGTCTCTCTAGCATTTTTAGTTCCAGAATTATTCAAGAGCATAGCTGACAGTTTTTAAAAGTCCGGGCTTTCTTTTCAAGGAATATATATTTTTTTCCATTTATCACCACGCGCCGTGTAAATCATGCATTAAATTCCCCGAATTTAGGGGTGTGTGTCGGGTCCACTCGCTGACCTCTAGCCTCGCTTTGAAAATCCCCACAGCATTAAGTTTAATACGAGAGGAAAGCCCTTGATCATATCTATCGAATGGTGCTAAACTTATTTAGATTGATCAAGTATTTCGGGTCGAATTGGCCAGTTGTAACTTGTGGTTTGTTCTGTGCACAAAAATCCCATAGGGAGGCTTGTTGAGTTAGCTTCGGAGCAAAGCCGCCTACATGTCATTTTCGCTATCAAGAAGTATGCAAGCCGCCCAAAAACTTTGAAATTCGGATGCAGGGACATGCAAGGATGACTCAGGTACAAACCGCGTCTCTCTAGCATTTTTAGTTCCAGAATTATTCAAGAGCATAGCTGACAGTTTTTAAAAGTCCGGGCTTTCTTTTCAAGGAATATATATTTTTTTCCATTTATCACCACGCGCCGTGTAAATCATGCATTAAATTCCCCGAATTTAGGGGTGTGTGTCGGGTCCGCTCGCTGACCTCTAGACTCGCTTTGAAAACCCCCACAACATTAAGTTTGATACGAGAGGAAAGCCCTTGATCATATCTATCGAATGGTGCTAAACTTATGTAGATTGATCAAGTATTTGGGGTCGAATTGGCCAGTTGTAACTTGTGATTTGTTCTGTGCACAGAAATCCCATAGGGAGGCTTGTTGAGTTAGCTTCGGAGCAAAGCCGCCTAGATGTCATTTTCGCTATCAAGAAGTATGCAAGCCGCCCAAAAACTTTGAAATTCTGATGCAGGGACATGCAAGGATGACTGAGGTACAAACCGCGTCTCTCTAGCATTTTTAGTTCCAGAATTATTCAAGAGCATAGCTGACAGTTTTTAAAAGTCCGGGCTTTCTTTTCAAGGAATATATTTTTTTTTCCATTTATCACCACGCGCCGTGTAAATCATGCATTAAATTCCCCAAATTTAGGGGTGTGTGTCGGGTCCACTCGCTGACCTCTAGCCTCGCTTTGAAAATCCCCACAGCATTAAGTTTAATACGAGAGGAAAGCCCTTGATCATATCTATCGAATGGTGCTAAACTTATTTAGATTGATCAAGTATTTCGGGTCGAATTGGCCAGTTGTAACTTGTGAGTTTTTCTGTGCACAAAAATCCCATAGGGAGGCTTGTTGAGTTAGCTTCGGAGCAAAGCCGCCTACATGTCATTTTCGCTATGAAGAAGTATGCAAGCCGCCCAAAAACTTTGAAATTCGGATGCAGGGACATGCAAGGATGACTCAGGTACAAACCGCGTCTCTCTAGCATTTTTAGTTCCAGAATTATTCAAGAGCATAGCTGACAGTTTTTAAAAGTCCGGGCTTTCTTTTCAAGGAATATATATTTTTTTCCATTTATCACCACGCGCCGTGTAAATCATGCATTAAATTCCCCGAATTTAGGGGTGTGTGTCGGGTCCACTCGCTGACCTCTAGACTCGCTTTGAAAATCCCCACAACATTAAGTTTGATACGAGAGGAAAGCCCTTGATTATATCTATCGAATGGTGCTAAACTTATGTAGATTGATCAAGTATTTGGGGTCGAATTGGCCAGTTGTAACTTGTGATTTGTTCTGTGCACAAAAATCCCATAGGGAGGCTTGTTGAGTTAGCTTCGGAGCAAAGCCGCCTACATGTCATTTTCGCTATCAAGAAGTATGCAAGCCGCCCAAAAACTTTGAAATTCGGATGCAGGGACATGCAAGGATGACTCAGGTACAAACCGCGTCTCTCTAGCATTTTTAGTTCCAGAATTATTCAAGAGCATAGCTGACAGTTTTTAAAAGTCCGGGCTTTCTTTTCAAGGAATATATATTTTTTTCCATTTATCACCACGCGCCGTGTAAATCATGCATTAAATTCCCCGAATTTAGGGGTATGTGTCGGGTCCACTCGCTGACCTCTAGACTCGCTTTGAAAATCCCCACAACATTAAGTTTGATACGAGAGGAAAGCCCTTGATCATATCTATCGAATGGTGATAAACTTATGTAGATTGATCAAGTATTTCTGGTCGAATTGGCCAGTTGTAACTTGTGATTTGTTCTGTGCACAAAAATCCCATAGGGAGGCTTGTTGAGTTAGCTTCGGAGCAAAGCCGCCTACATGTCATTTTCGCTATCAAGAAGTATGCAAGCCGCCCAAAAACTTTGAAATTCGGATGCAGGGACATGCAAGGATGACTCAGGTACAAACCGCGTCTCTCTAGCATTTTTAGTTCCAGAATTATTCAAGAGCATAGCTGACAGTTTTTAAAAGTCCGGGCTTTCTTTTCAAGGAATATGTATTTTTTTCCATTTATCACCACGCGCCGTGTAAATCATGCATTAAATTCCCCGAATTTAGGGGTGTGTGTCGGGTCCACTCGCTGACCTCTAGCCTCGCTTTGAAAATCCCCACAGCATTAAGTTTAATACGAGAGGAAAGCCCTTGATCATATCTATCGAATGGTGCTAAACTTATTTAGATTGATCAAGTATTTCGGGTCGAATTGGCCAGTTGTAACTTGTGAGTTTTTCTGTGCACAAAAATCCCATAGGGAGGCTTGTTGAGTTAGCTTCGGAGCAAAGCCGCCTACATGTCATTTTCGCTATCAAGAAGTATGGAAGCCGCCCAAAAACTTTGAAATTCGGATGCAGGGACATGCAAGGATGACTCAGGTACAAACCGCGTCTCTCTAGCATTTTTAGTTCCAGAATTATTCAAGAGCATAGCTGACAGTTTTTAAAAGTCCGGGCTTTCTTTTCAAGGAATATATATTTTTTTCCATTTATCACCACGCGCCGTGTAAATCATGCATTAAATTCCCCGAATTTAGGGGTGTGTGTCGGGTCCACTCGCTGACCTCTAGCCTCGCTTTGAAAATCCCCACAGCATTAAGTTTAATACGAGAGGAAAGCCCTTGATCATATCTATCGAATGGTGCTAAACTTATTTAGATTTAACAAGTATTTCGGGTCGAATTGGCCAGTTGTAACTTGTGAGTTTTTCTGTGCACAAAAATCCCATAGGGAGGCTTGTTGAGTTAGCTTCGGAGCAAAGCCGCCTACATGTCATTTTCGCTATCAAGAAGTATGGAAGCCGCCCAAAAACTTTGAAATTCGGATGCAGGGACATGCAAGGATGACTCAGGTACAAACCGCGTCTCTCTAGCATTTTTAGTTCCAGAATTATTCAAGAGCATAGCTGACAGTTTTTAAAAGTCCGGGCTTTCTTTTCAAGGAATATATATTTTTTTCCATTTATCACCACGCGCCGTGTAAATCATGCATTAAATTCCCCGAATTTAGGGGTATGTGTCGGGTCCACTCGCTGACCTCTAGACTCGCTTTGAAAATCCCCACAACATTAAGTTTGATACGAGAGGAAAGCCCTTGATCATATCTATCGAATGGTGATAAACTTATGTAGATTGATCAAGTATTTCTGGTCGAATTGGCCAGTTGTAACTTGTGATTTGTTCTGTGCACAAAAATCCCATAGGGAGGCTTGTTGAGTTAGCTTCGGAGCAAAGCCGCCTACATGTCATTTTCGCTATCAAGAAGTATGCAAGCCGCCCAAAAACTTTGAAATTCGGATGCAGGGACATGCAAGGATGACTCAGGTACAAACCGCGTCTCTCTAGCATTTTTAGTTCCAGAATTATTCAAGAGCATAGCTGACAGTTTTTAAAAGTCCGGGCTTTCTTTTCAAGGAATATATATTTTTTTCCATTTATCACCACGCGCCGTGTAAATCATGCATTAAATTCCCCGAATTTAGGGGTGTGTGTCGGGTCCGCTCGCTGACCTCTAGACTCGCTTTGAAAACCCCCACAACATTAAGTTTGATACGAGAGGAAAGCCCTTGATCATATCTATCGAATGGTGCTAAACTTATGTAGATTGATCAAGTATTTGGGGTCGAATTGGCCAGTTGTAACTTGTGATTTGTTCTGTGCACAAAAATCCCATAGGGAGGCTTGTTGAGTTAGCTTCGGAGCAAAGCCGCCTAGATGTCATTTTCGCTATCAAGAAGTATGCAAGCCGCCCAAAAACTTTGAAATTCTGATGCAGGGACATGCAAGGATGACTGAGGTACAAACCGCGTCTCTCTAGCATTTTTAGTTCCAGAATTATTCAAGAGCATAGCTGACAGTTTTTAAAAGTCCGGGCTTTCTTTTCAAGGAATATATTTTTTTTTTCCATTTATCACCACGCGCCGTGTAAATCATGCATTAAATTCCCCAAATTTAGGGGTGTGTGTCGGGTCCACTCGCTGACCTCTAGCCTCGCTTTGAAAATCCCCACAGCATTAAGTTTAATACGAGAGGAAAGCCCTTGATCATATCTATCGAATGGTGCTAAACTTATTTAGATTGATCAAGTATTTCGGGTCGAATTGGCCAGTTGTAACTTGTGAGTTTTTCTGTGCACAAAAATCCCATAGGGAGGCTTGTTGAGTTAGCTTCGGAGCAAAGCCGCCTACATGTCATTTTCGCTATGAAGAAGTATGCAAGCCGCCCAAAAACTTTGAAATTCGGATGCAGGGACATGCAAGGATGACTCAGGTACAAACCGCGTCTCTCTAGCATTTTTAGTTCCAGAATTATTCAAGAGCATAGCTGACAGTTTTTAAAAGTCCGGGCTTTCTTTTCAAGGAATATATATTTTTTTCCATTTATCACCACGCGCCGTGTAAATCATGCATTAAATTCCCCGAATTTAGGGGTGTGTGTCGGGTCCACTCGCTGACCTCTAGACTCGCTTTGAAAATCCCCACAACATTAAGTTTGATACGAGAGGAAAGCCCTTGATTATATCTATCGAATGGTGCTAAACTTATGTAGATTGATCAAGTATTTGGGGTCGAATTGGCCAGTTGTAACTTGTGATTTGTTCTGTGCACAAAAATCCCATAGGGAGGCTTGTTGAGTTAGCTTCGGAGCAAAGCCGCCTACATGTCATTTTCGCTATCAAGAAGTATGCAAGCCGCCCAAAAACTTTGAAATTCGGATGCAGGGACATGCAAGGATGACTCAGGTACAAACCGCGTCTCTCTAGCATTTTTAGTTCCAGAATTATTCAAGAGCATAGCTGACAGTTTTTAAAAGTCCGGGCTTTCTTTTCAAGGAATATATATTTTTTTCCATTTATCACCACGCGCCGTGTAAATCATGCATTAAATTCCCCGAATTTAGGGGTATGTGTCGGGTCCACTCGCTGACCTCTAGACTCGCTTTGAAAATCCCCACAACATTAAGTTTGATACGAGAGGAAAGCCCTTGATCATATCTATCGAATGGTGATAAACTTATGTAGATTGATCAAGTATTTCTGGTCGAATTGGCCAGTTGTAACTTGTGATTTGTTCTGTGCACAAAAATCCCATAGGGAGGCTTGTTGAGTTAGCTTCGGAGCAAAGCCGCCTACATGTCATTTTCGCTATCAAGAAGTATGCAAGCCGCCCAAAAACTTTGAAATTCGGATGCAGGGACATGCAAGGATGACTCAGGTACAAACCGCGTCTCTCTAGCATTTTTAGTTCCAGAATTATTCAAGAGCATAGCTGACAGTTTTTAAAAGTCCGGGCTTTCTTTTCAAGGAATATGTATTTTTTTCCATTTATCACCACGCGCCGTGTAAATCATGCATTAAATTCCCCGAATTTAGGGGTGTGTGTCGGGTCCACTCGCTGACCTCTAGCCTCGCTTTGAAAATCCCCACAGCATTAAGTTTAATACGAGAGGAAAGCCCTTGATCATATCTATCGAATGGTGCTAAACTTATTTAGATTGATCAAGTATTTCGGGTCGAATTGGCCAGTTGTAACTTGTGAGTTTTTCTGTGCAAAAAAATCCCATAGGGAGGCTTGTTGAGTTAGCTTCGGAGCAAAGCCGCCTACATGTCATTTTCGCTATCAAGAAGTATGCAAGCCGCCCAAAAACTTTGAAATTCGGATGCAGGGACATGCAAGGATGACTCAGGTACAAACCGCGTCTCTCTAGCATTTTTAGTTCCAGAATTATTCAAGAGCATAGCTGACAGTTTTTAAAAGTCCGGGCTTTCTTTTCAAGGAATATATATTTTTTTCCATTTATCACCACGCGCCGTGTAAATCATGCATTAAATTCCCCGAATTTAGGGGTGTGTGTCGGGTCCACTCGCTGACCTCTAGCCTCGCTTTGAAAATCCCCACAGCATTAAGTTTAATACGAGAGGAAAGCCCTTGATCATATCTATCGAATGGTGCTAAACTTATTTAGATTGATCAAGTATTTCGGGTCGAATTGGCCAGTTGTAACTTGTGAGTTTTTCTGTGCACAAAAATCCCATAGGGAGGCTTGTTGAGTTAGCTTCGGAGCAAAGCCGCCTACATGTCATTTTCGCTATCAAGAAGTATGGAAGCCGCCCAAAAACTTTGAAATTCGGATGCAGGGACATGCAAGGATGACTCAGGTACAAACCGCGTCTCTCTAGCATTTTTAGTTCCAGAATTATTCAAGAGCATAGCTGACAGTTTTTAAAAGTCCGGGCTTTCTTTTCAAGGAATATATATTTTTTTCCATTTATCACCACGCGCCGTGTAAATCATGCATTAAATTCCCCGAATTTAGGGGTATGTGTCGGGTCCACTCGCTGACCTCTAGACTCGCTTTGAAAATCCCCACAACATTAAGTTTGATACGAGAGGAAAGCCCTTGATCATATCTATCGAATGGTGATAAACTTATGTAGATTGATCAAGTATTTCTGGTCGAATTGGCCAGTTGTAACTTGTGATTTGTTCTGTGCACAAAAATCCCATAGGGAGGCTTGTTGAGTTAGCTTCGGAGCAAAGCCGCCTACATGTCATTTTCGCTATCAAGAAGTATGCAAGCCGCCCAAAAACTTTGAAATTCGGATGCAGGGACATGCAAGGATGACTCAGGTACAAACCGCGTCTCTCTAGCATTTTTAGTTCCAGAATTATTCAAGAGCATAGCTGACAGTTTTTAAAAGTCCGGGCTTTCTTTTCAAGGAATATATATTTGTTTCCATTTATCACCACGCGCCGTGTAAATCATGCATTAAATTCCCCGAATTTAGGGGTGTGTGTCGGGTCCACTCGCTGACCTCTAGCCTCGCTTTGAAAATCCCCACAGCATTAAGTTTAATACGAGAGGAAAGCCCTTGATCATATCTATCGAATGGTGCTAAACTTATTTAGATTGATCAAGTATTTCGGGTCGAATTGGCCAGTTGTAACTTGTGAGTTTTTCTGTGCACAAAAATCCCATAGGGAGGCTTGTTGAGTTAGCTTCGGAGCAAAGCCGCCTACATGTCATTTTCGCTATCAAGAAGTATGGAAGCCGCCCAAAAACTTTGAAATTCGGATGCAGGGACATGCAAGGATGACTCAGGTACAAACTGCGTCTCTCTAGCATTTTTAGTTCCAGAATTATTCAAGAGCATAGCTGACAGTTTTTAAAAGTCCGGGCTTTCTTTTCAAGGAATATATATTTTTTTCCATTTATCACCACGCGCCGTGTAAATCATGCATTAAATTCCCCGAATTTAGGGGTGTGTGTCGGGTCCACTCGCTGACCTCTAGACTCGCTTTGAAAATCCCCACAACATTAAGTTTGATACGAGAGGAAAGCCCTTGATTATATCTATCGAATGGTGCTAAACTTATGTAGATTGATCAAGTATTTGGGGTCGAATTGGCCAGTTGTAACTTGTGATTTGTTCTGTGCACAAAAATCCCATAGGGAGGCTTGTTGAGTTAGCTTCGGAGCAAAGCCGCCTACATGTCATTTTCGCTATCAAGAAGTATGCAAGCCGCCCAAAAACTTTGAAATTCGGATGCAGGGACATGCAAGGATGACTCAGGTACAAACCGCGTCTCTCTAGCATTTTTAGTTCCAGAATTATTCAAGAGCATAGCTGACAGTTTTTAAAAGTCCGGGCTTTCTTTTCAAGGAATATATATTTGTTTCCATTTATCACCACGAGCCGTGTAAATCATGCATTAAATTCCCCGAATTTAGGGGTGTGTGTCGGGTCCACTCGCTGACCTCTAGACTCGCTTTGAAAATCCCCACAGCATTAAGTTTAATACGAGAGGAAAGCCCTTGATCATATCTATCGAATGGTGCTAAACTTATTTAGATTGATCAAGTATTTCGGGTCGAATTGGCCAGTTGTAACTTGTGAGTTTTTCTGTGCACAAAAATCCCATAGGGAGGCTTGTTGAGTTAGCTTCGGAGCAAAGCCGCCTACATGTCATTTTCGCTATCAAGAAGTATGGAAGCCGCCCAAAAACTTTGAAATTCGGATGCAGGGACATGCAAGGATGACTCAGGTACAAACCGCGTCTCTCTAGCATTTTTAGTTCCAGAATTATTCAAGAGCATAGCTGACAGTTTTTAAAAGTCCGGGCTTTCTTTTCAAGGAATATATATTTTTTTTCCATTTATCACCACGCGCCGTGTAAATCATGCATTAAATTCCCCGAATTTAGGGGTATGTGTCGGGTCCACTCGCTGACCTCTAGACTCGCTTTGAAAATCCCCACAACATTAAGTTTGATACGAGAGGAAAGCCCTTGATCATATCTATCGAATGGTGATAAACTTATGTAGATTGATCAAGTATTTCTGGTCGAATTGGCCAGTTGTAACTTGTGATTTGTTCTGTGCACAAAAATCCCATAGGGAGGCTTGTTGAGTTAGCTTCGGAGCAAAGCCGCCTACATGTCATTTTCGCTATCAAGAAGTATGCAAGCCGCCCAAAAACTTTGAAATTCGGATGCAGGGACATGCAAGGATGACTCAGGTACAAACCGCGTCTCTCTAGCATTTTTAGTTCCAGAATTATTCAAGAGCATAGCTGACAGTTTTTAAAAGTCCGGGCTTTCTTTTCAAGGAATATATATTTGTTTCCATTTATCACCACGAGCCGTGTAAATCATGCATTAAATTCCCCGAATTTAGGGGTGTGTGTCGGGTCCACTCGCTGACCTCTAGACTCGCTTTGAAAATCCCCACAGCATTAAGTTTAATACGAGAGGAAAGCCCTTGATCATATCTATCGAATGGTGCTAAACTTATTTAGATTGATCAAGTATTTCGGGTCGAATTGGCCAGTTGTAACTTGTGAGTTTTTCTGTGCACAAAAATCCCATAGGGAGGCTTGTTGAGTTAGCTTCGGAGCAAAGCCGCCTACATGTCATTTTCGCTATCAAGATGTATGGAAGCCGCCCAAAAACTTTGAAATTCGGATGCAGGGACATGCAAGGATGACTCAGGTACAAACCGCGTCTCTCTAGCATTTTTAGTTCCAGAATTATTCAAGAGCATAGCTGACAGTTTTTAAAAGTCCGGGCTTTCTTTTCAAGGAATATATATTTTTTTTCCATTTATCACCACGCGCCGTGTAAATCATGCATTAAATTCCCCGAATTTAGGGGTATGTGTCGGGTCCACTCGCTGACCTCTAGACTCGCTTTGAAAATCCCCACAACATTAAGTTTGATACGAGAGGAAAGCCCTTGATCATATCTATCGAATGGTGATAAACTTATGTAGATTGATCAAGTATTTCTGGTCGAATTGGCCAGTTGTAACTTGTGATTTGTTCTGTGCACAAAAATCCCATAGGGAGGCTTGTTGAGTTAGCTTCGGAGCAAAGCCGCCTACATGTCATTTTCGCTATCAAGAAGTATGCAAGCCGCCCAAAAACTTTGAAATTCGGATGCAGGGACATGCAAGGATGACTCAGGTACAAACCGCGTCTCTCTAGCATTTTTAGTTCCAGAATTATTCAAGAGCATAGCTGACAGTTTTTAAAAGTCCGGGCTTTCTTTTCAAGGAATATATATTTGTTTCCATTTATCACCACGAGCCGTGTAAATCATGCATTAAATTCCCCGAATTTAGGGGTGTGTGTCGGGTCCACTCGCTGACCTCTAGACTCGCTTTGAAAATCCCCACAGCATTAAGTTTAATACGAGAGGAAAGCCCTTGATCATATCTATCGAATGGTGCTAAACTTATTTAGATTGATCAAGTATTTCGGGTCGAATTGGCCAGTTGTAACTTGTGAGTTTTTCTGTGCACAAAAATCCCATAGGGAGGCTTGTTGAGTTAGCTTCGGAGCAAAGCCGCCTACATGTCATTTTCGCTATCAAGAAGTATGGAAGCCGCCCAAAAACTTTGAAATTCGGATGCAGGGACATGCAAGGATGACTCAGGTACAAACCGCGTCTCTCTAGCATTTTTAGTTCCAGAATTATTCAAGAGCATAGCTGACAGTTTTTAAAAGTCCGGGCTTTCTTTTCAAGGAATATATATTTTTTTTCCATTTATCACCACGCGCCGTGTAAATCATGCATTAAATTCCCCGAATTTAGGGGTATGTGTCGGGTCCACTCGCTGACCTCTAGACTCGCTTTGAAAATCCCCACAACATTAAGTTTGATACGAGAGGAAAGCCCTTGATCATATCTATCGAATGGTGATAAACTTATGTAGATTGATCAAGTATTTCTGGTCGAATTGGCCAGTTGTAACTTGTGATTTGTTCTGTGCACAAAAATCCCATAGGGAGGCTTGTTGAGTTAGCTTCGGAGCAAAGCCGCCTACATGTCATTTTCGCTATCAAGAAGTATGCAAGCCGCCCAAAAACTTTGAAATTCGGATGCAGGGACATGCAAGGATGACTCAGGTACAAACCGCGTCTCTCTAGCATTTTTAGTTCCAGAATTATTCAAGAGCATAGCTGACAGTTTTTAAAAGTCCGGGCTTTCTTTTCAAGGAATATATAACTTTTTCCATTTATCACCACGCGCCGTGTAAATCATGCATTAAATTCCCCGAATTTATGGGTGTGTGTCGGGTCCACTCGCTGACCTCTAGACTCGCTTTGAAAATCCCCACAACATTAAGTTTGATACGAGAGGAAAGCCCTTGATTATATCTATCGAATGGTGCTAAACTTATGTAGATTGATCAAGTATTTGGGGTCGAATTGGCCAGTTGTAACTTGTGATTTGTTCTGTGCACAAAAATCCCATAGGGAGGCTTGTTGAGTTAGCTTCGGAGCAAAGCCGCCTACATGTCATTTTCGCTATCAAGAAGTATGCAAGCCGCCCAAAAACTTTGAAATTCGGATGCAGGGACATGCAAGGATGACTCAGGTACAAACCGCGTCTCTCTAGCATTTTTAGTTCCAGAATTATTCAAGAGCATAGCTGACAGTTTTTAAAAGTCCGGGCTTTCTTTTCAAGGAATATATATTTGTTTCCATTTATCACCACGCGCCGTGTAAATCATGCATTAAATTCCCCGAATTTAGGGGTGTGTGTCGGGTCCACTCGCTGACCTCTAGCCTCGCTTTGAAAATCCCCACAGCATTAAGTTTAATACGAGAGGAAAGCCCTTGATCATATCTATCGAATGGTGCTAAACTTATTTAGATTGATCAAGTATTTCGGGTCGAATTGGCCAGTTGTAACTTGTGAGTTTTTCTGTGCACAAAAATCCCATAGGGAGGCTTGTTGAGTTAGCTTCGGAGCAAAGCCGCCTACATGTCATTTTCGCTATCAAGAAGTATGGAAGCCGCCCAAAAACTTTGAAATTCGGATGCAGGGACATGCAAGGATGACTCAGGTACAAACCGCGTCTCTCTAGCATTTTTAGTTCCAGAATTATTCAAGAGCATAGCTGACAGTTTTTAAAAGTCCGGGCTTTCTTTTCAAGGAATATATATTTTTTTTCCATTTATCACCACGCGCCGTGTAAATCATGCATTAAATTCCCCGAATTTAGGGGTATGTGTCGGGTCCACTCGCTGACCTCTAGACTCGCTTTGAAAATCCCCACAACATTAAGTTTGATACGAGAGGAAAGCCCTTGATCATATCTATCGAATGGTGATAAACTTATGTAGATTGATCAAGTATTTCTGGTCGAATTGGCCAGTTGTAACTTGTGATTTGTTCTGTGCACAAAAATCCCATAGGGAGGCTTGTTGAGTTAGCTTCGGAGCAAAGCCGCCTACATGTCATTTTCGCTATCAAGAAGTATGCAAGCCGCCCAAAAACTTTGAAATTCGGATGCAGGGACATGCAAGGATGACTCAGGTACAAACCGCGTCTCTCTAGCATTTTTAGTTCCAGAATTATTCAAGAGCATAGCTGACAGTTTTTAAAAGTCCGGGCTTTCTTTTCAAGGAATATATATTTTTTTCCATTTATCACCACGCGCCGTGTAAATCATGCATTAAATTCCCCGAATTTAGGGGTGTGTGTCGGGTCCGCTCGCTGACCTCTAGACTCGCTTTGAAAATCCCCACAACATTAAGTTTGATACGAGAGGAAAGCCCTTGATCATATCTATCGAATGGTGCTAAACTTATGTAGATTGATCAAGTATTTGGGGTCGAATTGGCCAGTTGTAACTTGTGATTTGTTCTGTGCACAAAAATCCAATAGGGAGGCTTGTTGAGTTAGCTTCGGAGCAAAGCCGCCTAGATGTCATTTTCGCTATCAAGAAGTATGCAAGCCGCCCAAAAACTTTGAAATTCTGATGCAGGGACATGCAAGGATGACTCAGGTACAAACCGCGTCTCTCTAGCATTTTTAGTTCCAGAATTATTCAAGAGCATAGCTGACAGTTTTTAAAAGTCCGGGCTTTCTTTTCAAGGAATATATATTTTTTTTCCATTTATCACCACGCGCCGTGTAAATCATGCATTAAATTCCCCGAATTTAGGGGTATGTGTCGGGTACACTCGCTGACCTCTAGACTCGCTTTGAAAATCCCCACAACATTAAGTTTGATACGAGAGGAAAGCCCTTGATCATATCTATCGAATGGTGATACACTTATGTAGATTGATCAAGTATTTCTGGTCGAATTGGCCAGTTGTAACTTGTGATTTGTTCTGTGCACAAAAATCCCATAGGGAGGCTTGTTGAGTTAGCTTCGGAGCAAAGCCGCCTACATGTCATTTTCGCTATCAAGAAGTATGGAAGCCGCCCAAAAACTTTGAAAGTCGGATGCAGGGACATGCAAGGATGACTCAGGTACAAACCGCGTCTCTCTAGCATTTTTAGTTCCAGAATTATTCAAGAGCATAGCTGACAGTTTTTAAAAGTCCGGGCTTTCTTTTCAAGGAATATATATTTTTTTTCCATTTATCACCACGCGCCGTGTAAATCATGCATTAAATTCCCCGAATTTAGGGGTATGTGTCGGGTACACTCGCTGACCTCTAGACTCGCTTTGAAAATCCCCACAACATTAAGTTTGATACGAGAGGAAAGCCCTTGATCATATCTATCGAATGGTGATACACTTATGTAGATTGATCAAGTATTTCTGGTCGAATTGGCCAGTTGTAACTTGTGATTTGTTCTGTGCACAAAAATCCCATAGGGAGGCTTGTTGAGTTAGCTTCGGAGCAAAGCCGCCTACATGTCATTTTCGCTATCAAGAAGTATGGAAGCCGCCCAAAAACTTTGAAATTCGGATGCAGGGACATGCAAGGATGACTCAGGTACAAACCGCGTCTCTCTAGCATTTTTAGTTCCAGAATTATTCAAGAGCATAGCTGACAGTTTTTAAAAGTCCGGGCTTTCTTTTCAAGGAATATATATTTTTTTCCATTTATCACCACGCGCCGTGTAAATCATGCATTAAATTCCCCGAATTTAGGGGTGTGTGTCGGGTCCGCTCGCTGACCTCTAGACTCGCTTTGAAAATCCCCACAACATTAAGTTTGATACGAGAGGAAAGCCCTTGATCATATCTATCGAATGGTGCTAAACTTATGTAGATTGATCAAGTATTTGGGGTCGAATTGGCCAGTTGTAACTTGTGATTTGTTCTGTGCACAAAAATCCAATAGGTAGGCTTGTTGAGTTAGCTTCGGAGCAAAGCCGCCTAGATGTCATTTTCGCTATCAAGAAGTATGCAAGCCGCCCAAAAACTTTGAAATTCTGATGCAGGGACATGCAAGGATGACTCAGGTACAAACCGCGTCTCTCTAGCATTTTTAGTTCCAGAATTATTCAAGAGCATAGCTGACAGTTTTTAAAAGTCCGGGCTTTCTTTTCAAGGAATATATATTTTTTTCCATTTATCACCACGCGCCGTGTAAATCATGCATTAAATTCCCCAAATTTAGGGGTGTGTGTCGGGTCCACTCGCTGACCTCTAGCCTCGCTTTGAAAATCCCCACAGCATTAAGTTTAATACGAGAGGAAAGCCCTTGATCATATCTATCGAATGGTGCTAAACGTATTTAGATTGATCAAGTATTTCGGGTCGAATTGGCCAGTTGTAACTTGTGAGTTTTTCTGTGCACAAAAATCCCATAGGGAGGCTTGTTGAGTTAGCTTCGGAGCAAAGCCGCCTACATGTCATTTTCGCTATCAAGAAGTATGCAAGCCGCCCAAAAACTTTGAAATTCGGATGCAGGGACATGCAAGGATGACTCAGGTACAAACCGCGTCTCTCTAGCATTTTTAGTTCCAGAATTATTCAAGAGCATAGCTGACAGTTTTTAAAAGTCCGGGCTTTCTTTTCAAGGAATATATAATTTTTTCCATTTATGACCACGCGCCGTGTAAATCATGCATTAAATTCCCCGAATTTAGGGGTGTGTGTCGGGTCCACTCGCTGACCTCTAGACTCGCTTTGAAAATCCCCACAACATTAAGTTTGATACGAGAGGAAAGCCCTTGATTATATCTATCGAATGGTGCTAAACTTATGTAGATTGATCAAGTATTTGGGGTCGAATTGGCCAGTTGTAACTTGTGATTTGTTCTGTGCACAAAAATCCCATAGGGAGGCTTGTTGAGTTAGCTTCGGAGCAAAGCCGCCTACATGTCATTTTCGCTATCAAGAAGTATGCAAGCCGCCCAAAAACTTTGAAATTCGGATGCAGGGACATGCAAGGATGACTCAGGTACAAACCGCGTCTCTCTAGCATTTTTAGTTCCAGAATTATTCAAGAGCATAGCTGACAGTTTTTAAAAGTCCGGGCTTTCTTTTCAAGGAATATATATTTTTTTTCCATTTATCACCACGCGCCGTGTAAATCATGCATTAAATTCCCCGAATTTAGGGGTATGTGTCGGGTCCACTCGCTGACCTCTAGACTCGCTTTGAAAATCCCCACAACATTAAGTTTGATACGAGAGGAAAGCCCTTGATCATATCTATCGAGTGGTGCTAAACTTATGTAGATTGATCAAGTATTTGGGGTCGAATTGGCCAGTTGTTACTTGTGATTTTTTCTGTGCACAAAAATCCCATAGGGAGGCTTGTTGAGTTAGCTTCGGAGCAAAGCCGCCTAGATGTCATTTTCGCTATCAAGAAGTATGCAAGCCGCCCAAAAACTTTGAAATTCTGATGCAGGGACATGCAAGGATGACTCAGGTACAAACCGCGTCTCTCTAGCATTTTTAGTTCCAGAATTATTCAAGAGCATAGCTGACAGTTTTTAAAAGTCCGGGCTTTCTTTTCAAGGAATATATAATTTTTTCCATTTATCACCACGCGCCGTGTAAATCATGCATTAAATTCCCCGAATTTAGGGGTGTGTGTCGGGTCCACTCGCTGACCTCTAGACTCGCTTTGAAAATCCCCACAACATTAAGTTTGATACGAGAGGAAAGCCCTTGATCATATCTATCGAATGGTGCTAAACTTATGTAGATTGATCAAGTATTTGGGGTCGAATTGGCCAGTTGTAACTTGTGATTTGTTCTGTGCACAAAAATCTCATAGGGAGGCTTGTTGAGTTAGCTTCGGAGCAAAGCCGCCTAGATGTCATTTTCGCTATCAAGAAGTATGCAAGCCGCCCAAAAACTTTGAAATTCGGATGCAGGGACATGCAAGGATGACTCAGGTACAAACCGCGTCTCTCTAGCATTTTTAGTTCCAGATATATTCAAGAGCATAGCTGACAGTTTTTAAAAGTCCGGGCTTTCTTTTCAAGGAATATATATTTTTTTCCATTTATCACCACGCGCCGTGTAAATCATGCATTAAATTCCCCGAATTTAGGGGTATGTGTCGGGTCCACTCGCTGACCTCTAGACTCGCTTTGAAAATCCCCACAACATTAAGTTTGATACGAGAGGAAAGCCCTTGATCATATCTATCGAATGGTGCTAAACTTATTTAGATTGAACAAGTATTTCGGGTCGAATTGGCCAGTTGTAACTTGTGAGTTTTTCTGTGCACAAAAATCCCATAGGGAGGCTTGTTGAGTTAGCTTCGGAGCAAAGCCGCCTACATGTCATTTTCGCTATCAAGAAGTATGCAAGCCGCCCAAAAACTTTGAAATTCGGATGCAGGGACATGCAAGGATGACTCAGGTACAAACCGCGTCTCTCTAGCATTTTTAGTTCCAGAATTATTCAAGAGCATAGCTGACAGTTTTTAAAAGTCCGGGCTTTCTTTTCAAGGAATATATATATTTTTCCATTTATCACCACGCGCCGTGTAAATCATGCATTAAATTCCCCGAATTTAGGGGTATGTGTCGGGTCCACTCGCTGACCTCTAGACTCGCTTTGAAAATCCCCACAACATTAAGTTTGATACGAGAGGAAAGCCCTTGATCATATCTATCGAATGGTGATAAACTTATGTAGATTGATCAAGTATTTCTGGTCGAATTGGCCAGTTGTAACTTGTGATTTGTTCTGTGCACAAAAATCCCATAGGGAGGCTTGTTGAGTTAGCTTCGGAGCAAAGCCGCCTACATGTCATTTTCGCTATCAAGAAGTATGCAAGCCGC
This sequence comes from Asterias amurensis, assembly GCF_032118995.1. Classification (NCBI taxonomy): domain Eukaryota; kingdom Metazoa; phylum Echinodermata; class Asteroidea; order Forcipulatida; family Asteriidae; genus Asterias; species Asterias amurensis. The sequence continues at coordinate 6,142,141 of NC_092659.1, read as the reverse complement.
CCAAAAACTTTGAAATTCGGATGCAGGGACATGCAAGGATGACTCAGGTACAAACCGCGTCTCTCTAGCATTTTTAGTTCCAGAATTATTCAAGAGCATAGCTGACAGTTTTTAAAAGTCCGGGCTTTCTTTTCAAGGAATATATATTTTTTTCCATTTATCACCACGCGCCGTGTAAATCATGCATTAAATTCCCCGAATTTAGGGGTGTGTGTCGGGTCCACTCGCTGACCTCTAGCCTCTCTTTGAAAATCCCCACAACATTAAGTTTAATACGAGAGGAAAGCCCTTGATCATATCTATCGAATGGTGCTAAACTTATGTAGATTGATCAAGTATTTGGGGTCGAATTGGCCAGTTGTAACTTGTGATTTGTTCTGTGCACAAAAATCCCATAGGGAGGCTTGTTGAGTTAGCTTCGGAGCAAAGCCGCCTAGATGTCATTTTCGCTATCAAGAAGTATGCAAGCCGCCCAAAAACTTTGAAATTCTGATGCAGGGACATGCAAGGATGACTCAGGTACAAACCGCGTCTCTCTAGCATTTTTAGTTCCAGAATTATTCAAGAGCATAGCTGACAGTTTTTAAAAGTCCGGGCTTTCTTTTCAAGGAATATATATTTTTTTCCATTTATCACCACGCGCCGTGTAAATCATGCATTAAATTCCCCAAATTTAGGGGTGTGTGTCGGGTCCACTCGCTGACCTCTAGCCTCGCTTTGAAAATCCCCACAGCATTAAGTTTAATACGAGAGGAAAGCCCTTGATCATATCTATCGAATGGTGCTAAACTTATTTAGATTGATCAAGTATTTCGGGTCGAATTGGCCAGTTGTAACTTGTGAGTTTTTCTGTGCACAAAAATCCCATAGGGAGGCTTGTTGAGTTAGCTTCGGAGCAAAGCCGCCTACATGTCATTTTCGCTATCAAGAAGTATGCAAGCCGCCCAAAAACTTTGAAATTCGGATGCAGGGACATGCAAGGATGACTCAGGTACAAACCGCGTCTCTCTAGCATTTTTAGTTCCAGAATTATTCAAGAGCATAGCTGACAGTTTTTAAAAGTCCGGGCTTTCTTTTCAAGGAATATATAATTTTTTCCATTTATCACCACGCGCCGTGTAAATCATGCATTAAATTCCCCGAATTTAGGGGTGTGTGTCGGGTCCACTCGCTGACCTCTAGACTCGCTTTGAAAATCCCCACAACATTAAGTTTGATACGAGAGGAAAGCCCTTGATTATATCTATCGAATGGTGCTAAACTTATGTAGATTGATCAAGTATTTGGGGTCGAATTGGCCAGTTGTAACTTGTGATTTGTTCTGTGCACAAAAATCCCATAGGGAGGCTTGTTGAGTTAGCTTCGGAGCAAAGCCGCCTACATGTCATTTTCGCTATCAAGAAGTATGCAAGCCGCCCAAAAACTTTGAAATTCGGATGCAGGGACATGCAAGGATGACTCAGGTACAAACCGCGTCTCTCTAGCATTTTTAGTTCCAGAATTATTCAAGAGCATAGCTGACAGTTTTTAAAAGTCCGGGCTTTCTTTTCAAGGAATATATATTTTTTTTCCATTTATCACCACGCGCCGTGTAAATCATGCATTAAATTCCCCGAATTTAGGGGTATGTGTCGGGTCCACTCGCTGACCTCTAGACTCGCTTTGAAAATCCCCACAACATTAAGTTTGATACGAGAGGAAAGCCCTTGATCATATCTATCGAGTGGTGCTAAACTTATGTAGATTGATCAAGTATTTGGGGTCGAATTGGCCAGTTGTTACTTGTGATTTTTTCTGTGCACAAAAATCCCATAGGGAGGCTTGTTGAGTTAGCTTCGGAGCAAAGCCGCCTAGATGTCATTTTCGCTATCAAGAAGTATGCAAGCCGCCCAAAAACTTTGAAATTCTGATGCAGGGACATGCAAGGATGACTCAGGTACAAACCGCGTCTCTCTAGCATTTTTAGTTCCAGAATTATTCAAGAGCATAGCTGACAGTTTTTAAAAGTCCGGGCTTTCTTTTCAAGGAATATATAATTTTTTCCATTTATCACCACGCGCCGTGTAAATCATGCATTAAATTCCCCGAATTTAGGGGTGTGTGTCGGGTCCACTCGCTGACCTCTAGACTCGCTTTGAAAATCCCCACAACATTAAGTTTGATACGAGAGGAAAGCCCTTGATCATATCTATCGAATGGTGCTAAACTTATGTAGATTGATCAAGTATTTGGGGTCGAATTGGCCAGTTGTAACTTGTGATTTGTTCTGTGCACAAAAATCTCATAGGGAGGCTTGTTGAGTTAGCTTCGGAGCAAAGCCGCCTAGATGTCATTTTCGCTATCAAGAAGTATGCAAGCCGCCCAAAAACTTTGAAATTCGGATGCAGGGACATGCAAGGATGACTCAGGTACAAACCGCGTCTCTCTAGCATTTTTAGTTCCAGATATATTCAAGAGCATAGCTGACAGTTTTTAAAAGTCCGGGCTTTCTTTTCAAGGAATATATATTTTTTTCCATTTATCACCACGCGCCGTGTAAATCATGCATTAAATTCCCCGAATTTAGGGGTATGTGTCGGGTCCACTCGCTGACCTCTAGACTCGCTTTGAAAATCCCCACAACATTAAGTTTGATACGAGAGGAAAGCCCTTGATCATATCTATCGAATGGTGCTAAACTTATTTAGATTGAACAAGTATTTCGGGTCGAATTGGCCAGTTGTAACTTGTGAGTTTTTCTGTGCACAAAAATCCCATAGGGAGGCTTGTTGAGTTAGCTTCGGAGCAAAGCCGCCTACATGTCATTTTCGCTATCAAGAAGTATGCAAGCCGCCCAAAAACTTTGAAATTCGGATGCAGGGACATGCAAGGATGACTCAGGTACAAACCGCGTCTCTCTAGCATTTTTAGTTCCAGAATTATTCAAGAGCATAGCTGACAGTTTTTAAAAGTCCGGGCTTTCTTTTCAAGGAATATATATTTTTTTCCATTTATCACCACGCGCCGTGTAAATCATGCATTAAATTCCCCGAATTTAGGGGTATGTGTCGGGTCCACTCGCTGACCTCTAGACTCGCTTTGAAAATCCCCACAACATTAAGTTTGATACGAGAGGAAAGCCCTTGATCATATCTATCGAATGGTGATAAACTTATGTAGATTGATCAAGTATTTCTGGTCGAATTGGCCAGTTGTAACTTGTGATTTGTTCTGTGCACAAAAATCCCATAGGGAGGCTTGTTGAGTTAGCTTCGGAGCAAAGCCGCCTACATGTCATTTTCGCTATCAAGAAGTATGCAAGCCGCCCAAAAACTTTGAAATTCGGATGCAGGGACATGCAAGGATGACTCAGGTACAAACCGCGTCTCTCTAGCATTTTTAGTTCCAGAATTATTCAAGAGCATAGCTGACAGTTTTTAAAAGTCCGGGCTTTCTTTTCAAGGAATATATTTTTTTTTCCATTTATCACCACGCGCCGTGTAAATCATGCATTAAATTCCCCGAATTTAGGGGTGTGTGTCGGGTCCACTCGCTGACCTCTAGCCTCTCTTTGAAAATCCCCACAACATTAAGTTTAATACGAGAGGAAAGCCCTTGATCATATCTATCGAATGGTGCTAAACTTATGTAGATTGATCAAGTATTTGGGGTCGAATTGGCCAGTTGTAACTTGTGATTTGTTCTGTGCACAAAAATCCCATAGGGAGGCTTGTTGAGTTAGCTTCGGAGCAAAGCCGCCTAGATGTCATTTTCGCTATCAAGAAGTATGCAAGCCGCCCAAAAACTTTGAAATTCTGATGCAGGGACATGCAAGGATGACTCAGGTACAAACCGCGTCTCTCTAGCATTTTTAGTTTTAGAATTATTCAAGAGCATAGCTGACAGTTTTTAAAAGTCTGGGCTTTCTTTTCAAGGAATATATATTTTTTTCCATTTATCACCACGCGCCGTGTAAATCATGCATTAAATTCCCCAAATTTAGGGGTGTGTGTCGGGTCCACTCGCTGACCTCTAGCCTCGCTTTGAAAATCCCCACAGCATTAAGTTTAATACGAGAGGAAAGCCCTTGATCATATCTATCGAATGGTGCTAAACTTATTTAGATTGATCAAGTATTTCGGGTCGAATTGGCCAGTTGTAACTTGTGAGTTTTTCTGTGCACAAAAATCCCATAGGGAGGCTTGTTGAGTTAGCTTCGGAGCAAAGCCGCCTACATGTCATTTTCGCTATCAAGAAGTATGCAAGCCGCCCAAAAACTTTGAAATTCGGATGCAGGGACATGCAAGGATGACTCAGGTACAAACCGCGTCTCTCTAGCATTTTTAGTTCCAGATTTATTCAAGAGCATAGCTGACAGTTTTTAAAAGTCCGGGCTTTCTTTTCAAGGAATATATAATTTTTTCCATTTATCACCACGCGCCGTGTAAATCATGCATTAAATTCCCCGAATTTAGGGGTGTGTGTCGGGTCCACTCGCTGACCTCTAGACTCGCTTTGAAAATCCCCACAACATTAAGTTTGATACGAGAGGAAAGCCCTTGATCATATCTATCGAATGGTGCTAAACTTATGTAGATTGATCAAGTATTTGGGGTCGAATTGGCCAGTTGTAACTTGTGATTTGTTCTGTGCACAAAAATCTCATAGGGAGGCTTGTTGAGTTAGCTTCGGAGCAAAGCCGCCTAGATGTCATTTTCGCTATCAAGAAGTATGCAAGCCGCCCAAAAACTTTGAAATTCGGATGCAGGGACATGCAAGGATGACTCAGGTACAAACCGCGTCTCTCTAGCATTTTTAGTTCCAGATATATTCAAGAGCATAGCTGACAGTTTTTAAAAGTCCGGGCTTTCTTTTCAAGGAATATATATTTTTTTCCATTTATCACCACGCGCCGTGTAAATCATGCATTAAATTCCCCGAATTTAGGGGTATGTGTCGGGTCCACTCGCTGACCTCTAGACTCGCTTTGAAAATCCCCACAACATTAAGTTTGATACGAGAGGAAAGCCCTTGATCATATCTATCGAATGGTGATAAACTTATGTAGATTGATCAAGTATTTCTGGTCGAATTGGCCAGTTGTAACTTGTGATTTGTTCTGTGCACAAAAATCCCATAGGGAGGCTTGTTGAGTTAGCTTCGGAGCAAAGCCGCCTACATGTCATTTTCGCTATCAAGAAGTATGCAAGCCGCCCAAAAACTTTGAAATTCGGATGCAGGGACATGCAAGGATGACTCAGGTACAAACCGCGTCTCTCTAGCATTTTTAGTTCCAGAATTATTCAAGAGCATAGCTGACAGTTTTTAAAAGTCCGGGCTTTATTTTCAAGGAATATATATTTTTTTCCATTTATCACCACGCGCCGTGTAAATCATGCATTAAATTCCCCGAATTTAGGGGTGTGTGTCGGGTCCACTCGCTGACCTCTAGCCTCTCTTTGAAAATCCCCACAACATTAAGTTTAATACGAGAGGAAAGCCCTTGATCATATCTATCGAATGGTGCTAAACTTATGTAGATTGATCAAGTATTTGGGGTCGAATTGGCCAGTTGTAACTTGTGATTTGTTCTGTGCACAAAAATCCCATAGGGAGGCTTGTTGAGTTAGCTTCGGAGCAAAGCCGCCTAGATGTCATTTTCGCTATCAAGAAGTATGCAAGCCGCCCAAAAACTTTGAAATTCTGATGCAGGGACATGCAAGGATGACTCAGGTACAAACCGCGTCTCTCTAGCATTTTTAGTTCCAGAATTATTCAAGAGCATAGCTGACAGTTTTTAAAAGTCCGGGCTTTCTTTTCAAGGAATATATATTTTTTTCCATTTATCACCACGCGCCGTGTAAATCATGCATTAAATTCCCCAAATTTAGGGGTGTGTGTCGGGTCCACTCGCTGACCTCTAGCCTCGCTTTGAAAATCCCCACAGCATTAAGTTTGATACGAGAGGAAAGCCCTTGATCATATCTATCGAATGGTGCTAAACTTATGTAGATTGATCAAGTATTTCTGGTCGAATTGGCCAGTTGTAACTTGTGATTTGTTCTGTGCACAAAAATCCCATAGGGAGGCTTGTTGAGTTAGCTTCGGAGCAAAGCCGCCTACATGTCATTTTCGCTATCAAGAAGTATGCAAGCCGCCCAAAAACTTTGAAATTCGGATGCAGGGACATGCAAGGATGACTCAGGTACAAAACCGCGTCTCTCTAGCATTTTTAGTTCCAGAATTATTCAAGAGCATAGCTGACAGTTTTTAAAAGTCCGGGCTTTCTTTTCAAGGAATATATATTTTTTTTCCATTTATCACCACGCGCCGTGTAAATCATGCATTAAATTCCCCGAATTTAGGGGTATGTGTCGGGTCCACTCGCTGACCTCTAGACTCGCTTTGAAAATCCCCACAACATTAAGTTTGATACGAGAGGAAAGCCCTTGATCATATCTATCGAATTGTGCTAAACTTATGTAGATTGATCAAGTATTTGGGGTCGAATTGGCCAGTTGTAACTTGTGAGTTTTTCTGTGCACAAAAATCCCATAGGGAAGCTTGTTGAGTTAGCTTCGGAGCAAAGCCGCCTACATGTCATTTTCGCTATCAAGAAGTATGGAAGCCGCCCAAAAACTTTGAAATTCGGATGCAGGGACATGCAAGGATGACTCAGGTACAAACCGCGTCTCTCTAGCATTTTTAGTTCCAGAATTATTCAAGAGCATAGCTGACAGTTTTTAAAAGTCCGGGCTTTCTTTTCAAGGAATATATATTTTTTTTCCATTTATCACCACGCGCCGTGTAAATCATGCATTAAATTCCCCGAATTTAGGGGTGTGTGTCGGGTCCACTCGCTGACCTCTAGACTCGCTTTGAAAATCCCCACAACATTAAGTTTGATACGAGAGGAAAGCCCTTGATCATATCTATCGAATGGTGCTAAACTTATGTAGATTGATCAAGTATTTGGGGTCGAATTGGCCAGTTGTAACTTGTGATTTGTTCTGTGCACAAAAATCCCATAGGGAGGCTTGTTGAGTTAGCTTCGGAGCAAAGCCGCCTAGATGTCATTTTCGCTATCAAGAAGTATGCAAGCCGCCCAAAAACTTTGAAATTCTGATGCAGGGACATGCAAGGATGACTCAGGTACAAACCGCGTCTCTCTAGCATTTTTAGTTCCAGAATTATTCAAGAGCATAGCTGACAGTTTTTAAAAGTCCGGGCTTTCTTTTCAAGGAATATATAATTTTTTCCATTTATCACCACGCGCCGTGTAAATCATGCATTAAATTCCCCAAATTTAGGGGTGTGTGTCGGGTCCACTCGCTGACCTCTAGACTCGCTTTGAAAATCCCCACAACATTAAGTTTGATACGAGAGGAAAGCCCTTGATCATATCTATCGAATGGTGCTAAACTTATGTAGATTGATCTAGTATTTGGGGTCGAATTGGCCAGTTGTAACTTGTGATTTGTTCTGTGCACAAAAATCCCATAGGGAGGCTTGTTGAGTTAGCTTCGGAGCAAAGCCGCCTACATGTCATTTTCGCTATCAAGAAGTCTGCAAGCCGCCCAAAAACTTTGAAATTCGGATGCAGGGACATGCAAGGATGACTCAGGTACAAACCGCGTCTCTCTAGCATTTTTAGTTCCAGAATTATTCAAGAGCATAGCTGACAGTTTTTAAAAGTCCGGGCTTTCTTTTCAAGGAATATATTTTTTTTTTCATTTATCACCACGCGCCGTGTAAATCATGCATTAAATTCCCCAAATTTAGGGGTGTGTGTCGGGTCCACTCGCTGACCTCTAGCCTCGCTTTGAAAATCCCCACAGCATTAAGTTTAATACGAGAGGAAAGCCCTTGATCATATCTATCGAATGGTGCTAAACTTATTTAGATTGATCAAGTATTTCGGGTCGAATTGGCCAGTTGTAACTTGTGATTTTTTTCTGTGCACAAAAATCCCATAGGGAGGCTTGTTGAGTTAGCTTCGGAGCAAAGCCGCCTACATGTCATTTTCGCTATCAAGAAGTATGCAAGCCGCCCAAAAACTTTGAAATTCGGATGCAGGGACATGCAAGGATGACTCAGGTACAAAACCGCGTCTCTCTAGCATTTTTAGTTCCAGAATTATTCAAGAGCATAGCTGAAAGTTTTTAAAAGTCCGGGCTTTCTTTTCAAGGAATATATATTTTTTTCCATTTATCACCACGCGCCGTGTAAATCATGCATTAAATTCCCCAAATTTAGGGGTGTGTGTCGGGTCCACTCGCTGACCTCTAGCCTCGCTTTGAAAATCCCCACAGCATTAAGTTTAATACGAGAGGAAAGCCCTTGATCATATCTATCGAATGGTGCTAAACTTATTTAGATTGATTAAGTATTTCGGGTCGAATTGGCCAGTTGTAACTTGTGAGTTTTTCTGTGCACAAAAATCCCTTAGGGAGGCTTGTTGAGTTAGCTTCGGAGCAAAGCCGCCTACATGTTATTTTCGCTATCAAGAAGTATGCAAGCCGCCCAAAAACTTTGAAATTCGGATGCAGGGACATGCAAGGATGACTCAGGTACAAACCGCGTCTCTCTAGCATTTTTAGTTCCAGAATTATTCAAGAGCATAGCTGACAGTTTTTAAAAGTCCGGGCTTTCTTTTCAAGGAATATATATTTTTTTTCCATTTATCACCACGCGCCGTGTAAATCATGCATTAAATTCCCCGAATTTAGGGGTATGTGTCGGGTCCATTCGCTGACCTCTAGACTCGCTTTGAAAATCCCCACAACATTAAGTTTGATACGAGAGGAAATCCCTTGATCATATCTATCGAATGGTGATAAACTTATGTAGATTGATCAAGTATTTGGGGTCGAATTGGCCAGTTGTAACTTGTGATTTGTTCTGTGCACAAAAATCCCATAGGGAGGCTTGTTGAGTTAGCTTCGGAGCAAAGCCGCCTACATGTCATTTTCGCTATCAAGAAGTATGCAAGCCGCCCAAAAACTTTGAAATTCGGATGCAGGGACATGCAAGGATGACTCAGGTACAAACCGCGTCTCTCTAGCATTTTTAGTTCCAGAATTATTCAAGAGCATAGCTGACAGTTTTTAAAAGTCCGGGCTTTCTTTTCAAGGAATATATATTTTTTTTCCATTTATCACCACGCGCCGTGTAAATCATGCATTAAATTCCCCGAATTTAGGGGTATGTGTCGGGTCCACTCGCTGACCTCTAGACTCGCTTTGAAAATCCCCACAACATTAAGTTTGATACGAGAGGAAAGCCCTTGATCATATCTATTGAATGGTGCTAAACTTATGTAGATTGATCAAGTATTTCGAGTCGAATTGGCCAGTTGTAACTTGTGATTTGTTCTGTGCACAAAAATCCCTTAGGGAGGCTTGTTGAGTTAGCTTCGGAGCAAAGCCGCCTACATGTCATTTTCGCTATCAAGAAGTATGCAAGCCACCCAAAAACTTTGAAATTCGGATGCAGGGACATGCAAGGATGACTCAGGTACAAACAGCGTCTCTCTAGCATTTTTAGTTCCAGAATTATTCAAGAGCATAGCTGACAGTTTTTAAAAGTCCGGGCTTTCTTTTCAAGGAATATATATTTTTTTCCATTTATCACCACGCGCCGTGTAAATCATGCATTAAATTCCCCAAATTTAGGGGTGTGTGTCGGGTCCACTCGCTGACCTCTAGCCTCACTTTGAAAATCCCCACAGCATTAAGTTTAATACGAGAGGAAAGCCCTTGATCATATCTATCGAATGGTGCTAAACTTATTTAGATTGATCAAGTATTTCGGGTCGAATTGGCCAGTTGTAACTTGTGATTTGTTCTGTGCACAAAAATCCCATAGGGAGGCTTGTTGAGTTAGCTTCGGAGCAAAGCCGCCTACATGTCATTTTCGCTATCAAGAAGTATGGAAGCCGCCCAAAAACTTTGAAATTCGGATGCAGGGACATGCAAGGATGACTCAGGTACAAACCGCGTCTCTCTAGCATTTTTAGTTCCAGAATTATTCAAGAGCATAGCTGACAGTTTTTAAAAGTCCGGGCTTTCTTTTCAAGGAATATATATTTTTTCCATTTATCACCACGCGCCGTGTAAATCATGCATTAAATTCCCCGAATTTAGGGGTGTGTGTCGGGTCCACTCGCTGACCTCTAGACTCGCTTTGAAAATCCCCACAACATTAAGTTTGATACGAGAGGAAAGCCCTTGATCATATCTATCGAATGGTGCTAAACTTATGTAGATTGATCAAGTATTTGGGGTCGAATTGGCCAGTTGTAACTTGTGATTTGTTCTGTGCACAAAAATCCCATAGGGAGGCTTGTTGAGTTAGCTTCGGAGCAAAGCCGCCTAGATGTCATTTTCGCTATTAAGAAGTATGCAAGCCGCCCAAAAACTTTGAAATTCTGATGCAGGGACATGCAAGGATGACTCAGGTACAAACCGCGTTTCTCTAGCACTTTTAGTTCCAGAAGTATTCAAGAGCATAGCTGACAGTTTTTAAAAGTCCGGGCTTTCTTTTCAAGGAATATATATTTTTTTCCATTTATCACCACGCGCCGTGTAAATCATGCATTAAATTCCCCGAATTTAGGGGTGTTTGTCGGGTCCACTCGCTGACCTCTAGACTCGCTTTGAAAATCCCCACAACATTAAGTTTGATACGAGAGGAAAGCCCTTGATCATATCTATCGAATGGTGCTAAATCTATGTAGATTGATCAAGTATTTGGGGTCGAATTGGCCAGTTGTAACTTGTGATTTGTTCTGTGCACAAAAATCCCATAGGGAGGCTTGTTGAGTTAGCTTCGGAGCAAAGCCGCCTACTTGTCATTTTCGCTATCAAGAAGTATGCAAGCCGCCCAAAAACTTTGAAATTCGGATGCAGGGACATGCAAGGATGACTCAGGTACAAACCGCGTTTCTCTAGCATTTTTAGTTCCAGAATTATTCAAGAGCATAGCTGACAGTTTTTAAAAGTCCGGGCTTTCTTTTCAAGGAATATATATTTTTTTCCATTTATCACCACGCGCCGTGTAAATCATGCATTAAATTCCCCAAATTTAGGGGTGTGTGTCGGGTCCACTCGCTGACCTCTAGCCTCGCTTTGAAAATCCCCACAGCATTAAGTTTAATACGAGAGGAAAGCCCTTGATCATATCTATCGAATGGTGCTAAACTTATTTAGATTGATTAAGTATTTCGGGTGGAATTGGCCAGTTGTAACTTGTGATTTGTTCTGTGCACAAAAATCCCATAGGGAGGCTTGTTGAGTTAGCTTCGGAGCAAAGCCGCCTAGATGTCATTTTCGCTATCAAGAAGTATGGAAGCCGCCCAAAAACTTTGAAATTCGGATGCAGGGACATGCAAGGATGACTCAGGTACAAACCGCGTTTCTCTAGCATTTTTAGTTCCAGAATTATTCAAGAGCATAGCTGACAGTTTTTAAAAGTCCGGGCTTTCTTTTCAAGGAATATATATTTTTTTCCATTTATCACCACGCGCCGTGTAAATCATGCATTAAATTCCCCAAATTTAGGGGTGTGTGTCGGGTCCACTCGCTGACCTCTAGCCTCGCTTTGAAAATCCCCACAGCATTAAGTTTAATACGAGAGGAAAGCCCTTGATCATATCTATCGAATGGTGCTAAACTTATTTAGATTGATCAAGTATTTCGGGTCGAATTGGCCAGTTGTAACTTGTGAGTTTTTCTGTGCACAAAAATCCCATAGGGAGGCTTGTTGAGTTAGCTTCGGAGCAAAGCCGCCTACATGTCATTTTCGCTATCAAGAAGTATGCAAGCCGCCCAAAACTTTGAAATTCGGTTGCAGGGACATGCAAGGATGACTCAGGTACAAACCGCGTCTCTCTAGCATTTTTAGTTCCAGAATTATTCAAGAGCATAGCTGACAGTTTTTAAAAGTCCGGGCTTTCTTTTCAAGGAATATATTTTTTTTTCCATTTATCACCACGCGCCGTGTAAATCATGCATTAAATTCCCCAAATTTAGGGGTGTGTGTCGGGTCCACTCGCTGACCTCTAGCCTCGCTTTGAAAATCCCCACAGCATTAAGTTTAATACGAGAGGAAAGCCCTTGATCATATCTATCGAATGGTGCTAAACTTATTTAGATTGATCAAGTATTTCGGGTCGAATTGGCCAGTTGTAACTTGTGGTTTGTTCTGTGCACAAAAATCCCATAGGGAGGCTTGTTGAGTTAGCTTCGGAGCAAAGCCGCCTACATGTCATTTTCGCTATCAAGAAGTATGCAAGCCGCCCAAAAACTTTGAAATTCGGATGCAGGGACATGCAAGGATGACTCAGGTACAAACCGCGTCTCTCTAGCATTTTTAGTTCCAGAATTATTCAAGAGCATAGCTGACAGTTTTTAAAAGTCCGGGCTTTCTTTTCAAGGAATATATATTTTTTTCCATTTATCACCACGCGCCGTGTAAATCATGCATTAAATTCCCCGAATTTAGGGGTGTGTGTCGGGTCCACTCGCTGACCTCTAGACTCGCTTTGAAAATCCCCACAACATTAAGTTTGATACGAGAGGAAAGCCCTTGATCATATCTATCGAATGGTGCTAAACTTATGTAGATTGATCAAGTATTTGGGGTCGAATTGGCCAGTTGTAACTTGTGATTTGTTCTGTGCACAAAAATCCCATAGGGAGGCTTGTTGAGTTAGCTTCGGAGCAAAGCCGCCTAGATGTCATTTTCGCTATCAAGAAGTATGGAAGCCGCCCAAAAACTTTGAAATTCGGATGCAGGGACATGCAAGGATGACTCAGGTACAAACCGCGTTTCTCTAGCATTTTTAGTTCCAGAATTATTCAAGAGCATAGCTGACAGTTTTTAAAAGTCCGGGCTTTCTTTTCAAGGAATATATATTTTTTTCCATTTATCACCACGCGCCGTGTAAATCATGCATTAAATTCCCCAAATTTAGGGGTGTGTGTCGGGTCCACTCGCTGACCTCTAGCCTCGCTTTGAAAATCCCCACAGCATTAAGTTTAATACGAGAGGAAAGCCCTTGATCATATCTATCGAATGGTGCTAAACTTATTTAGATTGATTAAGTATTTCGGGTGGAATTGGCCAGTTGTAACTTGTGATTTGTTCTGTGCACAAAAATCCCATAGGGAGGCTTGTTGAGTTAGCTTCGGAGCAAAGCCGCCTAGATGTCATTTTCGCTATCAAGAAGTATGGAAGCCGCCCAAAAACTTTGAAATTCGGATGCAGGGACATGCAAGGATGACTCAGGTACAAACCGCGTTTCTCTAGCATTTTTAGTTCCAGAATTATTCAAGAGCATAGCTGACAGTTTTTAAAAGTCCGGGCTTTCTTTTCAAGGAATATATATTTTTTTCCATTTATCACCACGCGCCGTGTAAATCATGCATTAAATTCCCCAAATTTAGGGGTGTGTGTCGGGTCCACTCGCTGACTTCTAGCCTCGCTTTGAAAATCCCCACAGCATTAAGTTTAATACGAGAGGAAAGCCCTTGATCATATCTATCGAATGGTGCTAAACTTATTTAGATTGATCAAGTATTTCGGGTCGAATTGGCCAGTTGTAACTTGTGGTTTGTTCTGTGCACAAAAATCCCATAGGGAGGCTTGTTGAGTTAGCTTCGGAGCAAAGCCGCCTACATGTCATTTTCGCTATCAAGAAGTATGCAAGCCGCCCAAAAACTTTGAAATTCGGATGCAGGGACATGCAAGGATGACTCAGGTACAAACCGCGTCTCTTTAGCATTTTTAGTTCCAGAATTATTCAAGAGCATAGCTGACAGTTTTTAAAAGTCCGGGCTTTCTTTTCAAGGAATATATATTTTTTTTCCATTTATCACCACGCGCCGTGTAAATCATGCATTAAATTCCCCGAATTTAGGGGTGTGTGTCGGGTCCACTCGCTGACCTCTAGACTCGCTTTGAAAATCCCCACAACATTAAGTTTGATACGAGAGGAAAGCCCTTGATCATATCTATCGAATGGTGCTAAACTTATGTAGATTGATCAAGTATTTCGGGTCGAATTGGCCAGTTGTAACTTGTGATTTGTTCTGTGCACAAAAATCCCATAGGGAGGCTTGTTGAGTTAGCTTCGGAGCAAAGCCGCCTACATGTCATTTTCGCTATTAAGAAGTATGCAAGCCGCCCAAAAACTTTGAAATTCTGATGCAGGGACATGCAAGGATGATGCAGGTACAAACCGCGTTTCTCTAGCATTTTTAGTTCCAGAATTATTCAAGAGCATAGCTGACAGTTTTTAAAAGTCCGGGCTTTCTTTTCAAGGAATATATATTTTTTTCCATTTATCACCACGCGCCGTGTAAATCATGCATTAAATTCCCCAAATTTAGGGGTGTGTGTCGGGTCCACTCGCTGACCTCTAACTTCGCTATGAAAATCCCCACAGCATTAAGTTTAATACGAGAGGAAAGCCCTTGATCATATCTATCGAATGGTGCTAAACTTATTTAGATTGATCAAGTATTTCTGGTCGAATTGGCCAGTTGTAACTTGTGAGTTTTTCTGTGCACAAAAATCCCATAGGGAGGCTTGTTGAGTTAGCTTCGGAGCAAAGCCGCCTACATGTCATTTTCGCTATCAAGAAGTATGCAAGCCGCCCAAAAACTTTGAAATTCGGATGCAGGGACATGCAAGGATGACTCAGGTACAAACCGCGTCTCTCTAGCATTTTTAGTTCCAGAATTATTCAAGAGCATAGCTGACAGTTTTTAAAAGTCCGGGCTTTCTTTTCAAGGAATATATAATTTTTTCCATTTATCACCACGCGCCGTGTAAACCATGCATTAAATTCCCCGAATTTAGGGGTGTGTGTCGGGTCCACTCGCTGACCTCTAGACTCGCTTTGAAAATCCCCACAACATTAAGTTTGATACGAGAGGAAAGCCCTTGATCATATCTATCGAATGGTGCTAAACTTATGTAGATTGATCAAGTATTTCGGGTCGACTTGGCCAGTTGTAACTTGTGATTTGTTCTGTGCACAAAAATCCCATAGGGAGGCTTGTTGAGTTAGCTTCGGAGCAAAGCCGCCTAGATGTCATTTTCGCTATTAAGAAGTATGCAAGCCGCCCAAAAACTTTGAAATTCTGATGCAGGGACATGCAAGGATGATGCAGGTACAAACCGCGTTTCTCTAGCATTTTTAGTTCCAGAATTATTCAAGAGCATAGCTGACAGTTTTTAAAAGTCCGGGCTTTCTTTTCAAGGAATATATATTTTTTTCCATTTATCACCACGCGCCGTGTAAATCATGCATTAAATTCCCCAAATTTAGGGGTGTGTGTCGGGTCCACTCGCTGACCTCTAACCTCGCTTTGAAAATCCCCACAGCATTAAGTTTAATACGAGAGGAAAGCCCTTGATCATATCTATCGAATGGTGCTAAACTTATTTAGATTGATCAAGTATTTCTGGTCGAATTGGCCAGTTGTAACTTGTGAGTTTTTCTGTGCACAAAAATCCCATAGGGAGGCTTGTTGAGTTAGCTTCGGAGCAAAGCCGCCTACATGTCATTTTCGCTATCAAGAAGTATGCAAGCCGCCCAAAAACTTTGAAATTCGGATGCAGGGACATGCAAGGATGACTCAGGTACAAACCGCGTCTCTCTAGCATTTTTAGTTCCAGAATTATTCAAGAGCATAGCTGACAGTTTTTAAAAGTCCGGGCTTTCTTTTCAAGGAATATATATTTTTTTCCATTTATCACCACGCGCCGTGTAAATCATGCATTAAATTCCCCAAATTTAGGGGTGTGTGTCGGGTCCACTCGCTGACCTCTAACCTCGCTTTGAAAATCCCCACAGCATTAAGTTTAATACGAGAGGAAAGCCCTTGATCATATCTATCGAATGGTGCTAAACTTATTTAGATTGATCAAGTATTTCTGGTCGAATTGGCCAGTTGTAACTTGTGAGTTTTTCTGTGCACAAAAATCCCATAGGGAGGCTTGTTGAGTTAGCTTCGGAGCAAAGCCGCCTACATGTCATTTTCGCTATCAAGAAGTATGCAAGCCGCCCAAAAACTTTGAAATTCGGATGCAGGGACATGCAAGGATGACTCAGGTACAAACCGCGTCTCTCTAGCATTTTTAGTTCCAGAATTATTCAAGAGCATAGCTGACAGTTTTTAAAAGTCCGGGCTTTCTTTTCAAGGAATATATAATTTTTTCCATTTATCACCACGCGCCGTGTAAACCATGCATTAAATTCCCCGAATTTAGGGGTGTGTGTCGGGTCCACTCGCTGACCTCTAGACTCGCTTTGAAAATCCCCACAACATTAAGTTTGATACGAGAGGAAAGCCCTTGATCATATCTATCGAATGGTGCTAAACTTATTTAGATTGATCAAGTATTTCGGGTGGAATTGGCCAGTTGTAACTTGTGATTTGTTCTGTGCACAAAAATCCCATAGGGAGGCTTGTTGAGTTAGCTTCGGAGCAAAGCCGCCTAGATGTCATTTTCGCTATCAAGAAGTATGGAAGCCGCCCAAAAACTTTGAAATTCGGATGCAGGGACATGCAAGGATGACTCAGGTACAAACCGCGTTTCTCTAGCATTTTTAGTTCCAGAATTATTCAAGAGCATAGCTGACAGTTTTTAAAAGTCCGGGCTTTCTTTTCAAGGAATATATATTTTTTTCCATTTATCACCACGCGCCGTGTAAATCATGCATTAAATTCCCCAAATTTAGGGGTGTGTGTCGGGTCCACTCGCTGACCTCTAGCCTCGCTTTGAAAATCCCCACAGCATTAAGTTTAATACGAGAGGAAAGCCCTTGATCATATCTATCGAATGGTGCTAAACTTATTTAGATTGATCAAGTATTTCGGGTCGAATTGGCCAGTTGTAACTTGTGGTTTGTTCTGTGCACAAAAATCCCATAGGGAGGCTTGTTGAGTTAGCTTCGGAGCAAAGCCGCCTACATGTCATTTTCGCTATCAAGAAGTATGCAAGCCGCCCAAAAACTTTGAAATTCGGATGCAGGGACATGCAAGGATGACTCAGGTACAAACCGCGTCTCTCTAGCATTTTTAGTTCCAGAATTATTCAAGAGCATAGCTGACAGTTTTTAAAAGTCCGGGCTTTCTTTTCAAGGAATATATATTTTTTTTCCATTTATCACCACGCGCCGTGTAAATCATGCATTAAATTCCCCGAATTTAGGGGTGTGTGTCGGGTCCACTCGCTGACCTCTAGACTCGCTTTGAAAATCCCCACAACATTAAGTTTGATACGAGAGGAAAGCCCTTGATCATATCTATCGAATGGTGCTAAACTTATGTAGATTGATCAAGTATTTCGGGTCGAATTGGCCAGTTGTAACTTGTGATTTGTTCTGTGCACAAAAATCCCATAGGGAGGCTTGTTGAGTTAGCTTCGGAGCAAAGCCGCCTAGATGTCATTTTCGCTATTAAGAAGTATGCAAGCCGCCCAAAAACTTTGAAATTCTGATGCAGGGACATGCAAGGATGATGCAGGTACAAACCGCGTTTCTCTAGCATTTTTAGTTCCAGAATTATTCAAGAGCATAGCTGACAGTTTTTAAAAGTCCGGGCTTTCTTTTCAAGGAATATATATTTTTTTCCATTTATCACCACGCGCCGTGTAAATCATGCATTAAATTCCCCAAATTTAGGGGTGTGTGTCGGGTCCACTCGCTGACCTCTAACCTCGCTTTGAAAATCCCCACAGCATTAAGTTTAATACGAGAGGAAAGCCCTTGATCATATCTATCGAATGGTGCTAAACTTATTTAGATTGATCAAGTATTTCTGGTCGAATTGGCCAGTTGTAACTTGTGAGTTTTTCTGTGCACAAAAATCCCATAGGGAGGCTTGTTGAGTTAGCTTCGGAGCAAAGCCGCCTACATGTCATTTTCGCTATCAAGAAGTATGCAAGCCGCCCAAAAACTTTGAAATTCGGATGCAGGGACATGCAAGGATGACTCAGGTACAAACCGCGTCTCTCTAGCATTTTTAGTTCCAGAATTATTCAAGAGCATAGCTGACAGTTTTTAAAAGTCCGGGCTTTCTTTTCAAGGAATATATATTTTTTTCCATTTATCACCACGCGCCGTGTAAATCATGCATTAAATTCCCCAAATTTAGGGGTGTGTGTCGGGTCCACTCGCTGACCTCTAGCCTCGCTTTGAAAATCCCCACAGCATTAAGTTTAATACGAGAGGAAAGCCCTTGATCATATCTATCGAATGGTGCTAAACTTATTTAGATTGATCAAGTATTTCGGGTCGAATTGGCCAGTTGTAACTTGTGGTTTGTTCTGTGCACAAAAATCCCATAGGGAGGCTTGTTGAGTTAGCTTCGGAGCAAAGCCGCCTACATGTCATTTTCGCTATCAAGAAGTATGCAAGCCGCCCAAAAACTTTGAAATTCGGATGCAGGGACATGCAAGGATGACTCAGGTACAAACCGCGTCTCTCTAGCATTTTTAGTTCCAGAATTATTCAAGAGCATAGCTGACAGTTTTTAAAAGTCCGGGCTTTCTTTTCAAGGAATATATATTTTTTTTCCATTTATCACCACGCGCCGTGTAAATCATGCATTAAATTCCCCGAATTTAGGGGTGTGTGTCGGGTCCACTCGCTGACCTCTAGACTCGCTTTGAAAATCCCCACAACATTAAGTTTGATACGAGAGGAAAGCCCTTGATCATATCTATCGAATGGTGCTAAACTTATGTAGATTGATCAAGTATTTCGGGTCGAATTGGCCAGTTGTAACTTGTGATTTGTTCTGTGCACAAAAATCCCATAGGGAGGCTTGTTGAGTTAGCTTCGGAGCAAAGCCGCCTAGATGTCATTTTCGCTATTAAGAAGTATGCAAGCCGCCCAAAAACTTTGAAATTCTGATGCAGGGACATGCAAGGATGATGCAGGTACAAACCGCGTTTCTCTAGCATTTTTAGTTCCAGAATTATTCAAGAGCATAGCTGACAGTTTTTAAAAGTCCGGGCTTTCTTTTCAAGGAATATATATTTTTTTCCATTTATCACCACGCGCCGTGTAAATCATGCATTAAATTCCCCAAATTTAGGGGTGTGTGTCGGGTCCACTCGCTGACCTCTAACCTCGCTTTGAAAATCCCCACAGCATTAAGTTTAATACGAGAGGAAAGCCCTTGATCATATCTATCGAATGGTGCTAAACTTATTTAGATTGATCAAGTATTTCTGGTCGAATTGGCCAGTTGTAACTTGTGAGTTTTTCTGTGCACAAAAATCCCATAGGGAGGCTTGTTGAGTTAGCTTCGGAGCAAAGCCGCCTACATGTCATTTTCGCTATCAAGAAGTATGCAAGCCGCCCAAAAACTTTGAAATTCGGATGCAGGGACATGCAAGGATGACTCAGGTACAAACCGCGTCTCTCTAGCATTTTTAGTTCCAGAATTATTCAAGAGCATAGCTGACAGTTTTTAAAAGTCCGGGCTTTCTTTTCAAGGAATATATAATTTTTTCCATTTATCACCACGCGCCGTGTAAACCATGCATTAAATTCCCCGAATTTAGGGGTGTGTGTCGGGTCCACTCGCTGACCTCTAGACTCGCTTTGAAAATCCCCACAACATTAAGTTTGATACGAGAGGAAAGCCCTTGATCATATCTATCGAATGGTGCTAAACTTATTTAGATTGATCAAGTATTTCGGGTGGAATTGGCCAGTTGTAACTTGTGATTTGTTCTGTGCACAAAAATCCCATAGGGAGGCTTGTTGAGTTAGCTTCGGAGCAAAGCCGCCTAGATGTCATTTTCGCTATCAAGAAGTATGGAAGCCGCCCAAAAACTTTGAAATTCGGATGCAGGGACATGCAAGGATGACTCAGGTACAAACCGCGTTTCTCTAGCATTTTTAGTTCCAGAATTATTCAAGAGCATAGCTGACAGTTTTTAAAAGTCCGGGCTTTCTTTTCAAGGAATATATATTTTTTTCCATTTATCACCACGCGCCGTGTAAATCATGCATTAAATTCCCCAAATTTAGGGGTGTGTGTCGGGTCCACTCGCTGACCTCTAGCCTCGCTTTGAAAATCCCCACAGCATTAAGTTTAATACGAGAGGAAAGCCCTTGATCATATCTATCGAATGGTGCTAAACTTATTTAGATTGATCAAGTATTTCGGGTCGAATTGGCCAGTTGTAACTTGTGAGTTTTTCTGTGCACAAAAATCCCATAGGGAGGCTTGTTGAGTTAGCTTAGGAGCAAAGCCGCCTACATGTCATTTTCGCTATCAAGAAGTATGCAAGCCGCCCAAAAACTTTGAAATTCGGATGCAGGGACATGCAAGGATGACTCAGGTACAAACCGCGTCTCTCTAGCATTTTTAGTTCCAGAATTATTCAAGAGCATAGCTGACAGTTTTTAAAAGTCCGGGCTTTCTTTTCAAGGAATATATAATTTTTTCCATTTATCACCACGCGCCGTGTAAATCATGCATTAAATTCCCCGAATTTAGGGGTGTGTGTCGGGTCCACTCGCTGACCTCTAGACTCGCTTTGAAAATCCCCACAACATTAAGTTTGATACGAGAGGAAAGCCCTTGATCATATCTATCGAATGGTGCTAAACTTATGTAGATTGATCAAGTATTTCGGGTCGAATTGGCCAGTTGTAACTTGTGATTTGTTCTGTGCACAAAAATCCCATAGGGAGGCTTGTTGAGTTAGCTTCGGAGCAAAGCCGCCTAGATGTCATTTTCGCTATTAAGAAGTATGCAAGCCGCCCAAAAACTTTGAAATTCTGATGCAGGGACATGCAAGGATGATGCAGGTACAAACCGCGTTTCTCTAGCATTTTTAGTTCCAGAATTATTCAAGAGCATAGCTGACAGTTTTTAAAAGTCCGGGCTTTCTTTTCAAGGAATATATATTTTTTTCCATTTATCACCACGCGCCGTGTAAATCATGCATTAAATTCCCCAAATTTAGGGGTGTGTGTCGGGTCCACTCGCTGACCTCTAACCTCGCTTTGAAAATCCCCACAGCATTAAGTTTAATACGAGAGGAAAGCCCTTGATCATATCTATCGAATGGTGCTAAACTTATTTAGATTGATCAAGTATTTCTGGTCGAATTGGCCAGTTGTAACTTGTGAGTTTTTCTGTGCACAAAAATCCCATAGGGAGGCTTGTTGAGTTAGCTTCGGAGCAAAGCCGCCTACATGTCATTTTCGCTATCAAGAAGTATGCAAGCCGCCCAAAAACTTTGAAATTCGGATGCAGGGACATGCAAGGATGACTCAGGTACAAACCGCGTCTCTCTAGCATTTTTAGTTCCAGAATTATTCAAGAGCATAGCTGACAGTTTTTAAAAGTCCGGGCTTTCTTTTCAAGGAATATATAATTTTTTCCATTTATCACCACGCGCCGTGTAAACCATGCATTAAATTCCCCAAATTTAGGGGTGTGTGTCGGGTCCACTCGCTGACCTCTAACCTCGCTTTGAAAATCCCCACAGCATTAAGTTTAATACGAGAGGAAAGCCCTTGATCATATCTATCGAATGGTGCTAAACTTATTTAGATTGATCAAGTATTTCTGGTCGAATTGGCCAGTTGTAACTTGTGAGTTTTTCTGTGCACAAAAATCCCATAGGGAGGCTTGTTGAGTTAGCTTCGGAGCAAAGCCGCCTACATGTCATTTTCGCTATCAAGAAGTATGCAAGCCGCCCAAAAACTTTGAAATTCGGATGCAGGGACATGCAAGGATGACTCAGGTACAAACCGCGTCTCTCTAGCATTTTTAGTTCCAGAATTATTCAAGAGCATAGCTGACAGTTTTTAAAAGTCCGGGCTTTCTTTTCAAGGAATATATAATTTTTTCCATTTATCACCACGCGCCGTGTAAACCATGCATTAAATTCCCCGAATTTAGGGGTGTGTGTCGGGTCCACTCGCTGACCTCTAGCCTCGCTTTGAAAATCCCCACAGCATTAAGTTTAATACGAGAGGAAAGCCCTTGATCATATCTATCGAATGGTGCTAAACTTATTTAGATTGATCAAGTATTTCGGGTCGAATTGGCCAGTTGTAACTTGTGAGTTTTTCTGTGCACAAAAATCCCATAGGGAGGCTTGTTGAGTTAGCTTCGGAGCAAAGCCGCCTACATGTCATTTTCGCTATCAAGAAGTATGCAAGCCGCCCAAAAACTTTGAAATTCGGATGCAGGGACATGCAAGGATGACTCAGGTACAAACCGCGTCTCTCTAGCATTTTTAGTTCCAGAATTATTCAAGAGCATAGCTGACAGTTTTTAAAAGTCCGGGCTTTCTTTTCAAGGAATATATAATTTTTTCCATTTATCACCACGCGCCGTGTAAATCATGCATTAAATTCCCCGAATTTAGGGGTGTGTGTCGGGTCCACTCGCTGACCTCTAGACTCGCTTTGAAAATCCCCACAACATTAAGTTTGAGACGAGAGGAAAGCCCTTGATCATATCTATCGAATGGTGCTAAACTTATGTAGATTGATCAAGTATTTCGGGTCGA
The DNA here is from genome assembly GCF_032118995.1 of Asterias amurensis. Taxonomy (NCBI): domain Eukaryota; kingdom Metazoa; phylum Echinodermata; class Asteroidea; order Forcipulatida; family Asteriidae; genus Asterias; species Asterias amurensis. The sequence goes on along the minus strand of NC_092659.1, from coordinate 6,119,599 downwards.
ATTGGCCAGTTGTAACTTGTGATTTGTTCTGTGCACAAAAATCCCATAGGGAGGCTTGTTGAGTTAGCTTCGGAGCAAAGCCGCCTAGATGTCATTTTCGCTATTAAGAAGTATGCAAGCCGCCCAAAAACTTTGAAATTCTGATGCAGGGACATGCAAGGATGATGCAGGTACAAACCGCGTTTCTCTAGCATTTTTAGTTCCAGAATTATTCAAGAGCATAGCTGACAGTTTTTAAAAGTCCGGGCTTTCTTTTCAAGGAATATATATTTTTTTCCATTTATCACCACGCGCCGTGTAAATCATGCATTAAATTCCCCAAATTTAGGGGTGTGTGTCGGGTCCACTCGCTGACCTCTAACCTCGCTTTGAAAATCCCCACAGCATTAAGTTTAATACGAGAGGAAAGCCCTTGATCATATCTATCGAATGGTGCTAAACTTATTTAGATTGATCAAGTATTTCTGGTCGAATTGGCCAGTTGTAACTTGTGAGTTTTTCTGTGCACAAAAATCCCATAGGGAGGCTTGTTGAGTTAGCTTCGGAGCAAAGCCGCCTACATGTCATTTTCGCTATCAAGAAGTATGCAAGCCGCCCAAAAACTTTGAAATTCGGATGCAGGGACATGCAAGGATGACTCAGGTACAAACCGCGTCTCTCTAGCATTTTTAGTTCCAGAATTATTCAAGAGCATAGCTGACAGTTTTTAAAAGTCCGGGCTTTCTTTTCAAGGAATATATAATTTTTTCCATTTATCACCACGCGCCGTGTAAACCATGCATTAAATTCCCCAAATTTAGGGGTGTGTGTCGGGTCCACTCGCTGACCTCTAACCTCGCTTTGAAAATCCCCACAGCATTAAGTTTAATACGAGAGGAAAGCCCTTGATCATATCTATCGAATGGTGCTAAACTTATTTAGATTGATCAAGTATTTCTGGTCGAATTGGCCAGTTGTAACTTGTGAGTTTTTCTGTGCACAAAAATCCCATAGGGAGGCTTGTTGAGTTAGCTTCGGAGCAAAGCCGCCTACATGTCATTTTCGCTATCAAGAAGTATGCAAGCCGCCCAAAAACTTTGAAATTCGGATGCAGGGACATGCAAGGATGACTCAGGTACAAACCGCGTCTCTCTAGCATTTTTAGTTCCAGAATTATTCAAGAGCATAGCTGACAGTTTTTAAAAGTCCGGGCTTTCTTTTCAAGGAATATATATTTTTTTTCCATTTATCACCACGCGCCGTGTAAATCATGCATTAAATTCCCCGAATTTAGGGGTGTGTGTCGGGTCCACTCGCTGACCTCTAGACTCGCTTTGAAAATCCCCACAACATTAAGTTTGATACGAGAGGAAAGCCCTTGATCATATCTATCGAATGGTGCTAAACTTATGTAGATTGATCAAGTATTTCGGGTCGAATTGGCCAGTTGTAACTTGTGATTTGTTCTGTGCACAAAAATCCCATAGGGAGGCTTGTTGAGTTAGCTTCGGAGCAAAGCCGCCTAGATGTCATTTTCGCTATTAAGAAGTATGCAAGCCGCCCAAAAACTTTGAAATTCTGATGCAGGGACATGCAAGGATGATGCAGGTACAAACCGCGTTTCTCTAGCATTTTTAGTTCCAGAATTATTCAAGAGCATAGCTGACAGTTTTTAAAAGTCCGGGCTTTCTTTTCAAGGAATATATATTTTTTTCCATTTATCACCACGCGCCGTGTAAATCATGCATTAAATTCCCCAAATTTAGGGGTGTGTGTCGGGTCCACTCGCTGACCTCTAACCTCGCTTTGAAAATCCCCACAGCATTAAGTGTAATACGAGAGGAAAGCCCTTGATCATATCTATCGAATGGTGCTAAACTTATTTAGATTGATCAAGTATTTCTGGTCGAATTGGCCAGTTGTAACTTGTGAGTTTTTCTGTGCACAAAAATCCCATAGGGAGGCTTGTTGAGTTAGCTTCGGAGCAAAGCCGCCTACATGTCATTTTCGCTATCAAGAAGTATGCAAGCCGCCCAAAAACTTTGAAATTCGGATGCAGGGACATGCAAGGATGACTCAGGTACAAACCGCGTCTCTCTAGCATTTTTAGTTCCAGAATTATTCAAGAGCATAGCTGACAGTTTTTAAAAGTCCGGGCTTTCTTTTCAAGGAATATATAATTTTTTCCATTTATCACCACGCGCCGTGTAAACCATGCATTAAATTCCCCAAATTTAGGGGTGTGTGTCGGGTCCACTCGCTGACCTCTAACCTCGCTTTGAAAATCCCCACAGCATTAAGTTTAATACGAGAGGAAAGCCCTTGATCATATCTATCGAATGGTGCTAAACTTATTTAGATTGATCAAGTATTTCTGGTCGAATTGGCCAGTTGTAACTTGTGAGTTTTTCTGTGCACAAAAATCCCATAGGGAGGCTTGTTGAGTTAGCTTCGGAGCAAAGCCGCCTACATGTCATTTTCGCTATCAAGAAGTATGCAAGCCGCCCAAAAACTTTGAAATTCGGATGCAGGGACATGCAAGGATGACTCAGGTACAAACCGCGTTTCTCTAGCATTTTTAGTTCCAGAATTATTCAAGAGCATAGCTGACAGTTTTTAAAAGTCCGGGCTTTCTTTTCAAGGAATATATATTTTTTTCCATTTATCACCACGCGCCGTGTAAATCATGCATTAAATTCCCCAAATTTAGGGGTGTGTGTCGGGTCCACTCGCTGACCTCTAACCTCGCTTTGAAAATCCCCACAGCATTAAGTTTAATACGAGAGGAAAGCCCTTGATCATATCTATCGAATGGTGCTAAACTTATTTAGATTGATCAAGTATTTCTGGTCGAATTGGCCAGTTGTAACTTGTGAGTTTTTCTGTGCACAAAAATCCCATAGGGAGGCTTGTTGAGTTAGCTTCGGAGCAAAGCCGCCTACATGTCATTTTCGCTATCAAGAAGTATGCAAGCCGCCCAAAAACTTTGAAATTCGGATGCAGGGACATGCAAGGATGACTCAGGTACAAACCGCGTCTCTCTAGCATTTTTAGTTCCAGAATTATTCAAGAGCATAGCTGACAGTTTTTAAAAGTCCGGGCTTTCTTTTCAAGGAATATATAATTTTTTCCATTTATCACCACGCGCCGTGTAAACCATGCATTAAATTCCCCGAATTTAGGGGTGTGTGTCGGGTCCACTCGCTGACCTCTAGACTCGCTTTGAAAATCCCCACAACATTAAGTTTGATACGAGAGGAAAGCCCTTGATCATATCTATCGAATGGTGCTAAACTTATGTAGATTGATCAAGTATTTGGGGTCGAATTGGCCAGTTGTAACTTGTGATTTGTTCTGTGCACAAAAATCCCATAGGGAGGCTTGTTGAGTTAGCTTCGGAGCAAAGCCGCCTACATGTCATTTTCGCTATCAAGAAGTATGCAAGCCGCCCAAAAACTTTGAAATTCGGATGCAGGGACATGCAATGATGACTCAGGTACAAACCGCGTCTCTCTAGCAATTTTAGTTCCAGAATTATTCAAGAGCATAGCTGACAGTTTTTAAAAGTCCGGGCTTTCTTTTCAAGGAATATATATTTTTTTTCCATTTATCACCACGCGCCGTGTAAATCATGCATTAAATTCCCCGAATTTAGGGGTATGTGTTGGGTCCACTCGCTGACCTCTAGACTCGCTTTGAAAATCCCCACAACATTAAGTTTGGTACGAGAGGAAAGCCCTTGATCATATCTATCGAATGGTGATAAACTTATGTAGATTGATCAAGTATTTCTGGTCGAATTGGCCAGTTGTAACTTGTGATTTGTTCTGTGCACAAAAATCCCATAGGGAGGCTTGTTGAGTTAGCTTCGGAGCAAAGCCGCCTACATGTCATTTTCGCTATCAAGAAGTATGCAAGCCGCCCAAAAACTTTGAAATTCGGCTGCAGGGACATGCAAGGATGACTCAGGTACAAACCGCGTCTCTCTAGCATTTTTAGTTCCAGAATTATTCAAGAGCATAGCTGACAGTTTTTAAAAGTCCGGGCTTTCTTTTCAAGGAATATATTTTTTTTTTCCATTTATCACCACGCGCCGTGTAAATCATGCATTAAATTCCCCGAATTTAGGGGTGTGTGTCGGGTCCACTCGCTGATCTCTAGACTCGCTTCGAAAATCCCCACAACATTAAGTTTGATACGAGAGGAAAGCCCTTGATCATATCTATCGAATGGTGCTAAACTTATGTAGATTGATCAAGTATTTGGGGTCGAATTGGCCAGTTGTAACTTGTGATTTGTTCTGTGCACAAAAATCCCATAGGGAGGCTTGTTGAGTTAGCTTCGGAGCAAAGCCGCCTAGATGTCATTTTCGCTATCAAGAAGTATGCAAGCCGCCCAAAAACTTTGAAATTCTGATGCAGGGACATGCAAGGATGACTCAGGTACAAACCGCGTCTCTCTAGCATTTTTAGTTCCAGAATTTTTCAAGAGCATAGCTGACAGTTTTTAAAAGTCCGGGCTTTCTTTTCAAGGAATATATATTTTTTTCCATTTATCACCACGCGCCGTGTAAATCATGCATTAAATTCCCCGAATTTAGGGGTGTGTGTCGGGTCCACTCGCTGACCTCTAGCCTCGCTTTGAAAATCCCCACAGCATTAAGTTTAATACGAGAGGAAAGCCCTTGATCATATCTATCGAATGGTGCTAAACTTATTTAGATTGATCACGTATTTCGGGTCGAATTGGCCAGTTGTAACTTGTGAGTTTTTCTGTGCACAAAAATCCCTAGGGAGGCTTGTTGAGTTAGCTTCGGAGCAAAGCCGCCTACATGTCATTTTTGCTATCAAGAAGTATGGAAGCCGCCCAAAAACTTTGAAACTCGGATGCAGGGACATGCAAGGATGACTCAGGTACAAACCGCGTCTCTCTAGCATTTTTAGTTCCAGAGTTATTCAAGAGCATAGCTGACAGTTTTTAAAAGTCCGGGCTTTCTTTTCAAGGAATATATAATTTTTTCCATTTATCACCACGCGCCGTGTAAATCATGCATTAAATTCCCCGAATTTAGGGGTGTGTGTCGGGTCCACTCGCTGACCTCTAGACTCGCTTTGAAAATCCCCACAACATTAAGTTTGATACGAGAGGAAAGCCCTTGATCATATCTATCGAATGGTGCTAAACTTATGTAGATTGATCAAGTATTTGGGGTCGAATTGGCCAGTTGTAACTTGTGATTTGTTCTGTGCACAAAAATCCCATAGGGAGGCTTGTTGAGTTAGCTTCGGAGCAAAGCCGCCTAGATGTCATTTTCGCTATCAAGAAGTATGCAAGCCGCCCAAAAACTTTGAAATTCGGATGCAGGGACATGCAAGGATGACTCAGGTACAAACCGCGTCTCTCTAGCATTTTTAGTTCCAGAATTATTCAAGAGCATAGCTGACAGTTTTTAAAAGTCCGGGCTTTCTTTTCAAGGAATATATATTTGTTTCCATTTATCACCACGCGCCGTGTAAATCATGCATTAAATTCCCCAAATTTAGGGGTGTGTGTCGGGTCCACTCGCTGACCTCTAGCCTCGCTTTGAAAATCCCCACAGCATTAAGTTTAATACGAGAGGAAAGCCCTTGATCATATCTACCGAATGGTGCTAAGCTTATTTAGATTGATCAAGTATTTCGGGTCGAATTGGCCAGTTGTAACTTGTGAGTTTTTCTGTGCACAAAAATCCCTTAGGGAGGCTTGTTGAGTTAGCTTCGGAGCAAAGCCGCCTACATGTCATTTTCGCTATCAAGAAGTATGCAAGCCGCCCAAAAACTTTGAAATTCGGATGCAGGGACATGCAAGGATGACTCAGGTACAAACCGCGTCTCTCTAGCATTTTTAGTTCCAGAATTATTCAAGAGCATAGCTGACAGTTTTTAAAAGTCCGGGCTTTCTTTTCAAGGAATATATAATTTTTTCCATTTATCACCACGCGCCGTGTAAATCATGCATTAAATTCCCCGAATTTAGGGGTATGTGTCGGGTCCACTCGCTGACCTCTAGACTCGCTTTGAAAATCCCCACAACATTAAGTTTGATACGAGAGGAAAGCCCTTGATCATATCTATCGAATGGTGCTAAACTTATGTAGATTGATCAAGTATTTGGGGTCGAATTGGCCAGTTGTAACTTGTGATTTGTTCTGTGCACAAAAATCCCATAGGGAGGCTTGTTGAGTTAGCTTCGGAGCAAAGCCGCCTACATGTCATTTTCGCTATCAAGAAGTATGCAAGCCGCCCAAAAACTTTGAAATTCGGATGCAGGGACATGCAATGATGACTCAGGTACAAACCGCGTCTCTCTAGCATTTTTAGTTCCAGAATTATTCAAGAGCATAGCTGACAGTTTTTAAAAGTCCGGGCTTTCTTTTCAAGGAATATATATTTTTTTTCCATTTATCACCACGCGCCGTGTAAATCATGCATTAAATTCCCCGAATTTAGGGGTATGTGTTGGGTCCACTCGCTGACCTCTAGACTCGCTTTGAAAATCCCCACAACATTAAGTTTGATACGAGAGGAAAGCCCTTGATCATATCTATCGAATGGTGCTAAACTTATGTAGATTGATCAAGTATTTGGGGTCGAATTGGCCAGTTGTAACTTGTGATTTGTTCTGTGCACAAAAATCCCATAGGGAGGCTTGTTGAGTTAGCTTCGGAGCAAAGCCGCCTACATGTCATTTTCGCTATCAAGAAGTATGCAAGCCGCCCAAAAACTTTGAAATTCGGATGCAGGGACATGCAATGATGACTCAGGTACAAACCGCGTCTCTCTAGCATTTTTAGTTCCAGAATTATTCAAGAGCATAGCTGACAGTTTTTAAAAGTCCGGGCTTTCTTTTCAAGGAATATATATTTTTTTTCCATTTATCACCACGCGCCGTGTAAATCATGCATTAAATTCCCCGAATTTAGGGGTATGTGTTGGGTCCACTCGCTGACCTCTAGACTCGCTTTGAAAATCCCCACAACATTAAGTTTGATACGAGAGGAAAGCCCTTGATCATATCTATCGAATGGTGATAAACTTATGTAGATTGATGAAGTATTTCTGGTCGAATTGGCCAGTTGTAACTTGTGATTTGCTCTGTGCACAAAAATCCCATAGGAAGGCTTGTTGAGTTAGCTTCGGAGCAAAGCCGCCTACATGTCATTTTCGCTATCAAGAAGTATGCAAGCCGCCCAAAAACTTTGAAATTCGGCTGCAGGGACATGCAAGGATGACTCAGGTACAAACCGCGTCTCTCTAGCATTTTTAGTTCCAGAGTTATTCAAGAGCATAGCTGACAGTTTTTAAAAGTCCGGGCTTTCTTTTCAAGGAATATATATTTTTTTTCCATTTATCACCACGCGCCGTGTAAATCATGCATTAAATTCCCCGAATTTAGGGGTATGTGTTGGGTCCACTCGCTGACCTCTAGACTTGCTTTGAAAATCCCCACAACATTAAGTTTGGTACGAGAGGAAAGCCCTTGATCATATCTATCGAATGGTGCTAAACTTATGTAGATTGATCAAGTATTTGGGGTCGAATTGGCCAGTTGTAACTTGTGATTTGTTCTGTGCACAAAAATCCCATAGGGAGGCTTGTTGAGTTAGCTTCGGAGCAAAGCCGCCTAGATGTCATTTTCGCTATCAAGAAGTATGCAAGCCGCCCAAAAACTTTGAAATTCGGATGCAGGGACATGCAAGGATGACTCAGGTACAAACCGCGTCTCTCTAGCATTTTTAGTTCCAGAATTATTCAAGAGCATAGCTGACAGTTTTTAAAAGTCCGGGCTTTCTTTTCAAGGAATATATATTTGTTTCCATTTATCACCACGCGCCGTGTAAATCATGCATTAAATTCCCCAAATTTAGGGGTGTGTGTCGGGTCCACTCGCTGACCTCTAGCCTCGCTTTGAAAATCCCCACAGCATTAAGTTTAATACGAGAGGAAAGCCCTTGATCATATCTATCGAATGGTGCTAAGCTTATTTAGATTGATCAAGTATTTCGGGTCGAATTGGCCAGTTGTAACTTGTGAGTTTTTCTGTGCACAAAAATCCCTTAGGGAGGCTTGTTGAGTTAGCTTCGGAGCAAAGCCGCCTACATGTCATTTTCGCTATCAAGAAGTATGCAAGCCGCCCAAAAACTTTGAAATTCGGATGCAGGGACATGCAAGGATGACTCAGGTACAAACCGCGTCTCTCTAGCATTTTTAGTTCCAGAATTATTCAAGAGCATAGCTGACAGTTTTTAAAAGTCCGGGCTTTCTTTTCAAGGAATATATAATTTTTTCCATTTATCACCACGCGCCGTGTAAATCATGCATTAAATTCCCCGAATTTAGGGGTATGTGTCGGGTCCACTCGCTGACCTCTAGACTCGCTTTGAAAATCCCCACAACATTAAGTTTGATACGAGAGGAAAGCCCTTGATCATATCTATCGAATGGTGCTAAACTTATGTAGATTGATCAAGTATTTGGGGTCGAATTGGCCAGTTGTAACTTGTGATTTGTTCTGTGCACAAAAATCCCATAGGGAGGCTTGTTGAGTTAGCTTCGGAGCAAAGCCGCCTACATGTCATTTTCGCTATCAAGAAGTATGCAAGCCGCCCAAAAACTTTGAAATTCGGATGCAGGGACATGCAATGATGACTCAGGTACAAACCGCGTCTCTCTAGCATTTTTAGTTCCAGAATTATTCAAGAGCATAGCTGACAGTTTTTAAAAGTCCGGGCTTTCTTTTCAAGGAATATATATTTTTTTTCCATTTATCACCACGCGCCGTGTAAATCATGCATTAAATTCCCCGAATTTAGGGGTATGTGTTGGGTCCACTCGCTGACCTCTAGACTCGCTTTGAAAATCCCCACAACATTAAGTTTGATACGAGAGGAAAGCCCTTGATCATATCTATCGAATGGTGATAAACTTATGTAGATTGATCAAGTATTTCTGGTCGAATTGGCCAGTTGTAACTTGTGATTTGTTCTGTGCACAAAAATCCCATAGGGAGGCTTGTTGAGTTAGCTTCGGAGCAAAGCCGCCTAGATGTCATTTTCGCTATCAAGAAGTATGCAAGCCGCCCAAAAACTTTGAAATTCGGATGCAGGGACATGCAAGGATGACTCAGGTACAAACCGCGTCTCTCTAGCATTTTTAGTTCCAGAATTATTCAAGAGCATAGCTGACAGTTTTTAAAAGTCCGGGCTTTCTTTTCAAGGAATATATATTTGTTTCCATTTATCACCACGCGCCGTGTAAATCATGCATTAAATTCCCCAAATTTAGGGGTGTGTGTCGGGTCCACTCGCTGACCTCTAGCCTCGCTTTGAAAATCCCCACAGCATTAAGTTTAATACGAGAGGAAAGCCCTTGATCATATCTATCGAATGGTGCTAAGCTTATTTAGATTGATCAAGTATTTCGGGTCGAATTGGCCAGTTGTAACTTGTGAGTTTTTCTGTGCACAAAAATCCCTTAGGGAGGCTTGTTGAGTTAGCTTCGGAGCAAAGCCGCCTACATGTCATTTTCGCTATCAAGAAGTATGCAAGCCGCCCAAAAACTTTGAAATTCGGATGCAGGGACATGCAAGGATGACTCAGGTACAAACCGCGTCTCTCTAGCATTTTTAGTTCCAGAATTATTCAAGAGCATAGCTGACAGTTTTTAAAAGTCCGGGCTTTCTTTTCAAGGAATATATAATTTTTTCCATTTATCACCACGCGCCGTGTAAATCATGCATTAAATTCCCCGAATTTAGGGGTATGTGTCGGGTCCACTCGCTGACCTCTAGACTCGCTTTGAAAATCCCCACAACATTAAGTTTGATACGAGAGGAAAGCCCTTGATCATATCTATCGAATGGTGCTAAACTTATGTAGATTGATCAAGTATTTGGGGTCGAATTGGCCAGTTGTAACTTGTGATTTGTTCTGTGCACAAAAATCCCATAGGGAGGCTTGTTGAGTTAGCTTCGGAGCAAAGCCGCCTACATGTCATTTTCGCTATCAAGAAGTATGCAAGCCGCCCAAAAACTTTGAAATTCGGATGCAGGGACATGCAATGATGACTAAGGTACAAACCGCGTCTCTCTAGCATTTTTAGTTCCAGAATTATTCAAGAGCATAGCTGACAGTTTTTAAAAGTCCGGGCTTTCTTTTCAAGGAATATATATTTTTTTTCCATTTATCACCACGCGCCGTGTAAATCATGCATTAAATTCCCCGAATTTAGGGGTATGTGTTGGGTCCACTCGCTGACCTCTAGACTCGCTTTGAAAATCCCCACAACATTAAGTTTGATACGAGAGGAAAGCCCTTGATCATATCTATCGAATGGTGCTAAACTTATGTAGATTGATCAAGTATTTGGGGTCGAATTGGCCAGTTGTAACTTGTGATTTGTTCTGTGCACAAAAATCCCATAGGGAGGCTTGTTGAGTTAGCTTCGGAGCAAAGCCGCCTACATGTCATTTTCGCTATCAAGAAGTATGCAAGCCGCCCAAAAACTTTGAAATTCGGATGCAGGGACATGCAATGATGACTAAGGTACAAACCGCGTCTCTCTAGCATTTTTAGTTCCAGAATTATTCAAGAGCATAGCTGACAGTTTTTAAAAGTCCGGGCTTTCTTTTCAAGGAATATATATTTTTTTTCCATTTATCACCACGCGCCGTGTAAATCATGCATTAAATTCCCCGAATTTAGGGGTATGTGTTGGGTCCACTCGCTGACCTCTAGACTCGCTTTGAAAATCCCCACAACATTAAGTTTGATACGAGAGGAAAGCCCTTGATCATATCTATCGAATGGTGATAAACTTATGTAGATTGATCAAGTATTTCTGGTCGAATTGGCCAGTTGTAACTTGTGATTTGCTCTGTGCACAAAAATCCCATAGGAAGGCTTGTTGAGTTAGCTTCGGAGCAAAGCCGCCTACATGTCATTTTCGCTATCAAGAAGTATGCAAGCCGCCCAAAAACTTTGAAATTCGGCTGCAGGGACATGCAAGGATGACTCAGGTACAAACCGCGTCTCTCTAGCATTTTTAGTTCCAGAATTATTCAAGAGCATAGCTGACAGTTTTTAAAAGTCCGGGCTTTCTTTTCAAGGAATATATTTTTTTTTTCCATTTATCACCACGCGCCGTGTAAATCATGCATTAAATTCCCCGAATTTAGGGGTGTGTGTCGGGTCCACTCGCTGATCTCTAGACTCGCTTTGAAAATCCCCACAACATTAAGTTTGATACGAGAGGAAAGCCCTTGATCATATCTATCGAATGGTGCTAAACTTATGTAGATTGATCAAGTATTTCTGGTCGAATTGGCCAGTTGTAACTTGTGATTTGTTCTGTGCACAAAAATCCCATAGGGAGGCTTGTTGAGTTAGCTTCGGAGCAAAGCCGCCTAGATGTCATTTTCGCTATCAAGAAGTATGCAAGCCGCCCAAAAACTTTGAAATTCGGATGCAGGGACATGCAAGGATGACTCAGGTACAAACCGCGTCTCTCTAGCATTTTTAGTTCCAGAATTATTCAAGAGCATAGCTGACAGTTTTTAAAAGTCCGGGCTTTCTTTTCAAGGAATATATATTTGTTTCCATTTATCACCACGCGCCGTGTAAATCATGCATTAAATTCCCCAAATTTAGGGGTGTGTGTCGGGTCCACTCGCTGACCTCTAGCCTCGCTTTGAAAATCCCCACAGCATTAAGTTTAATACGAGAGGAAAGCCCTTGATCATATCTATCGAATGGTGCTAAGCTTATTTAGATTGATCAAGTATTTCGGGTCGAATTGGCCAGTTGTAACTTGTGATTTGTTCTGTGCACAAAAATCCCTTAGGGAGGCTTGTTGAGTTAGCTTCGGAGCAAAGCCGCCTATATGTCATTTTCGCTATCAAGAAGTATGCAAGCCGCCCAAAAACTTTGAAATTCGGATGCAGGGACATGCAAGGATGACTCAGGTACAAACCGCGTCTCTCTAGCATTTTTAGTTCCAGAATTATTCAAGAGCATAGCTGACAGTTTTTAAAAGTCCGGGCTTTCTTTTCAAGGAATATATAATTTTTTCCATTTATCACCACGCGCCGTGTAAATCATGCATTAAATTCCCCGAATTTAGGGGTATGTGTCGGGTCCACTCGCTGACCTCTAGACTCGCTTTGAAAATCCCCACAACATTAAGTTTGATACGAGAGGAAAGCCCTTGATCATATCTATCGAATGGTGCTAAACTTATGTAGATTGATCAAGTATTTGGGGTCGAATTGGCCAGTTGTAACTTGTGATTTGTTCTGTGCACAAAAATCCCATAGGGAGGCTTGTTGAGTTAGCTTCGGAGCAAAGCCGCCTACATGTCATTTTCGCTATCAAGAAGTATGCAAGCCGCCCAAAAACTTTGAAATTCGGATGCAGGGACATGCAATGATGACTAAGGTACAAACCGCGTCTCTCTAGCATTTTTAGTTCCAGAATTATTCAAGAGCATAGCTGACAGTTTTTAAAAGTCCGGGCTTTCTTTTCAAGGAATATATATTTTTTTTCCATTTATCACCACGCGCCGTGTAAATCATGCATTAAATTCCCCGAATTTAGGGGTATGTGTTGGGTCCACTCGCTGACCTCTAGACTCGCTTTGAAAATCCCCACAACATTAAGTTTGATACGAGAGGAAAGCCCTTGATCATATCTATCGAATGGTGCTAAACTTATGTAGATTGATCAAGTATTTGGGGTCGAATTGGCCAGTTGTAACTTGTGATTTGTTCTGTGCACAAAAATCCCATAGGGAGGCTTGTTGAGTTAGCTTCGGAGCAAAGCCGCCTACATGTCATTTTCGCTATCAAGAAGTATGCAAGCCGCCCAAAAACTTTGAAATTCGGATGCAGGGACATGCAATGATGACTAAGGTACAAACCGCGTCTCTCTAGCATTTTTAGTTCCAGAATTATTCAAGAGCATAGCTGACAGTTTTTAAAAGTCCGGGCTTTCTTTTCAAGGAATATATATTTTTTTTCCATTTATCACCACGCGCCGTGTAAATCATGCATTAAATTCCCCGAATTTAGGGGTATGTGTTGGGTCCACTCGCTGACCTCTAGACTCGCTTTGAAAATCCCCACAACATTAAGTTTGATACGAGAGGAAAGCCCTTGATCATATCTATCGAATGGTGATAAACTTATGTAGATTGATCAAGTATTTCTGGTCGAATTGGCCAGTTGTAACTTGTGATTTGCTCTGTGCACAAAAATCCCATAGGAAGGCTTGTTGAGTTAGCTTCGGAGCAAAGCCGCCTACATGTCATTTTCGCTATCAAGAAGTATGCAAGCCGCCCAAAAACTTTGAAATTCGGCTGCAGGGACATGCAAGGATGACTCAGGTACAAACCGCGTCTCTCTAGCATTTTTAGTTCCAGAATTATTCAAGAGCATAGCTGACAGTTTTTAAAAGTCCGGGCTTTCTTTTCAAGGAATATATTTTTTTTTTCCATTTATCACCACGCGCCGTGTAAATCATGCATTAAATTCCCCGAATTTAGGGGTGTGTGTCGGGTCCACTCGCTGATCTCTAGACTCGCTTTGAAAATCCCCACAACATTAAGTTTGATACGAGAGGAAAGCCCTTGATCATATCTATCGAATGGTGCTAAACTTATGTAGATTGATCAAGTATTTGGGGTCGAATTGGCCAGTTGTAACTTGTGATTTGTTCTGTGCACAAAAATCCCATAGGGAGGCTTGTTGAGTTAGCTTCGGAGCAAAGCCGCCTAGATGTCATTTTCGCTATCAAGAAGTATGCAAGCCGCCCAAAAACTTTGAAATTCTGATGCAGGGACATGCAAGGATGACTCAGGTACAAACCGCGTCTCTCTAGCATTTTTAGTTCCAGAATTATTCAAGAGCATAGCTGACAGTTTTTAAAAGTCCGGGCTTTCTTTTCAAGGAATATATATTTTTTTCCATTTATCACCACGCGCCGTGTAAATCATGCATTAAATTCCCCGAATTTAGGGGTGTGTGTCGGGTCCACTCGCTGACCTCTAGACTCGCTTTGAAAATCCCCACAACATTAAGTTTGATACGAGAGGAAAGCCCTTGATCATATCTATCGAATGGTGCTAAACTTATGTAGATTGATTAAGTATTTGGGGTCGAATTGGCCAGTTGTAACTTGTGATTTGTTCTGTGCACAAAAATCCCATAGGGAGGCTTGTTGAGTTAGCTTCGGAGCAAAGCCGCCTATATGTCATTTTCGCTATCAAGAAGTATGCAAGCCGCCCAAAAACTTTGAAATTCTGATGCAGGGACATGCAAGGATGAATCAGGTACAAACCGCGTCTCTCTAGCATTTTTAGTTCCAGAATTATTCAAGAGCATAGCTGACAGTTTTTAAAAGTCCGGGCTTTTTTTTCAAGGAATATATATTTTTTTCCATTTATCACCACGCGCCGTGTAAATCATGCATTAAATTCCCCAAATTTAGGGGTGTGTGTCGGGTCCACTCGCTGACCTCTAGCCTCGCTTTGAAAATCCCCACAGCATTAAGTTTAATACGAGAGGAAAGCCCTTGATCATATCTATCGAATGGTGCTAAACTTATTTAGATTGATCAAGTATTTCGGGTCGAATTGGCCAGTTGTAACTTGTGAGTTTTTCTGTGCACAAAAATCCCATAGGGAGGCTTGTTGAGTTAGCTTCGGAGCAAAGCCGCCTACATGTCATTTTCGCTATCAAGAAGTATGCAAGCCGCCCAAAAACTTTGAAATTCGGATGCAGGGACATGCAAGGATGACTCAGGTACAAACCGCGTCTCTCTAGCATTTTTAGTTCCAGATTTATTCAAGAGCATAGCTGACAGTTTTTAAAAGTCCGGGCTTTCTTTTCAAGGAATATATATTTTTTTCCATTTATCACCACGCGCCGTGTAAATCATGCATTAAATTCCCCAAATTTAGGGGTGTGTGTCGGGTCCACTCGCTGACCTCTAGCCTCGCTTTGAAAATCCCCACAGCATTAAGTTTAATACGAGAGGAAAGCCCTTGATCATATCTATCGAATGGTGCTAAACTTATGTAGATTGATCAAGTATTTGGGGTCGAATTGGCCAGTTGTAACTTGTGATTTGTTCTGTGCACAAAAATCCCATAGGGAGGCTTGTTGAGTTAGCTTCGGAGCAAAGCCGCCTACATGTCATTTTCGCTATCAAGAAGTATGCAAGCCGCCCAAAAACTTTGAAATTCGGATGCAGGGACATGCAAGGATGACTCAGGTACAAACCGCGTCTCTCTAGCATTTTTAGTTCCAGAATTATTCAAGAGCATAGCTGACAGTTTTTAAAAGTCCGGGCTTTCTTTTCAAGGAATATATAATTTTTTCCATTTATCACCACGCGCCGTGTAAATCATGCATT
Organism: Asterias amurensis; assembly: GCF_032118995.1. NCBI lineage: Eukaryota > Metazoa > Echinodermata > Asteroidea > Forcipulatida > Asteriidae > Asterias > Asterias amurensis. The sequence continues at coordinate 6,104,172 of NC_092659.1, read as the reverse complement.
AAATTCCCCGAATTTAGGGGTGTGTGTCGGGTCCACTCGCTGACCTCTAGACTCGCTTTGAAAATCCCCACAACATTAAGTTTGATACGAGAGGAAAGCCCTTGATCATATCTATCGAATGGTGCTAAACTTATGTAGATTGATCAAGTATTTGGGGTCGAATTGGCCAGTTGTAACTTGTGATTTGTTCTGTGCACAAAAATCCCATAGGGAGGCTTGTTGAGTTAGCTTCGGAGCAAAGCCGCCTACATGTCATTTTCGCTATCAAGAAGTATGCAAGCCGCCCAAAAACTTTGAAATTCGGATGCAGGGACATGCAAGGATGACTCAGGTACAAACCGCGTCTCTCTAGCATTTTTAGTTCCAGAATTATTCAAGAGCATAGCTGACAGTTTTTAAAAGTCCGGGCTTTCTTTTCAAGGAATATATATTTTTTTCCATTTATCACCACGCGCCGTGTAAATCATGCATTAAATTCCCCAAATTTAGGGGTGTGTGTCGGATCCACTCGCTGACCTCTAGCCTCGCTTTGAAAATCCCCACAGCATTAAGTTTAATACGAGAGGAAAGCCCTTGATCATATCTATCGAATGGTGCTAAACTTATTTAGATTGATCAAGTATTTCGGGTCGAATTGGCCAGTTGTAACTTGTGAGTTTTTCTGTGCACAAAAATCCCATAGGGAGGCTTGTTGAGTTAGCTTCGGAGCAAAGCCGCCTACATGTCATTTTCGCTATCAAGAAGTATGCAAGCCGCCCAAAAACTTTGAAATTCGGATGCAGGGACATGCAAGGATGACTCAGGTACAAACCGCGTCTCTCTAGCATTTTTAGTTCCAGATTTATTCAAGAGCATAGCTGACAGTTTTTAAAAGTCCGGGCTTTCTTTTCAAGGAATATATATTTTTTTCCATTTATCACCACGCGCCGTGTAAATCATGCATTAAATTCCCCGAATTTAGGGGTGTGTGTCGGGTCCACTCGCTGACCTCTAGACTCGCTTTGAAAATCCCCACAACATTAAGTTTGATACGAGAGGAAAGCCCTTGATCATATCTATCGAATGGTGCTAAACTTATGTAGATTGATTAAGTATTTGGGGTCGAATTGGCCAGTTGTAACTTGTGATTTGTTCTGTGCACAAAAATCCCATAGGGAGGCTTGTTGAGTTAGCTTCGGAGCAAAGCCGCCTATATGTCATTTTCGCTATCAAGAAGTATGCAAGCCGCCCAAAAACTTTGAAATTCTGATGCAGGGACATGCAAGGATGACTCAGGTACAAACCGCGTCTCTCTAGCATTTTTAGTTCCAGAATTATTCAAGAGCATAGCTGACAGTTTTTAAAAGTCCGGACTTTTTTTTCAAGGAATATATATTTTTTTCCATTTATCACCACGCGCCGTGTAAATCATGCATTAAATTCCCCAAATTTAGGGGTGTGTGTCGGGTCCACTCGCTGACCTCTAGCCTCGCTTTGAAAATCCCCACAGCATTAAGTTTAATACGAGAGGAAAGCCCTTGATCATATCTATCGAATGGTGCTAAACTTATTTAGATTGATCAAGTATTTCGGGTCGAATTGGCCAGTTGTAACTTGTGAGTTTTTCTGTGCACAAAAATCCCATAGGGAGGCTTGTTGAGTTAGCTTCGGAGCAAAGCCGCCTACATGTCATTTTCGCTATCAAGAAGTATGCAAGCCGCCCAAAAACTTTGAAATTCGGATGCAGGGACATGCAAGGATGACTCAGGTACAAACCGCGTCTCTCTAGCATTTTTAGTTCCAGATTTATTCAAGAGCATAGCTGACAGTTTTTAAAAGTCTGGGCTTTCTTTTCAAGGAATATATATTTTTTTCCATTTATCACCACGCGCCGTGTAAATCATGCATTAAATTCCCCGAATTTAGGGGTGTGTGTCGGGTCCACTCGCTGACCTCTAGACTCGCTTTGAAAATCCCCACAACATTAAGTTTGATACGAGAGGAAAGCCCTTGATCATATCTATCGAATGGTGCTAAACTTATGTAGATTGATCAAGTATTTGGGATCGAATTGGCCAGTTGTAACTTGTGATTTGTTCTGTGCAAAAAAATCCCATAGGGAGGCTTGTTGAGTTAGCTTCGGAGCAAAGCTGCCTACATGTCATTTTCGCTATCAAGAAGTATGGAAGCCGCCCAAAAACTTTGAAATTCGGATGCAGGGACATGCAAGGATGACTCAGGTACAAACCGCGTCTCTCTAGCATTTTTAGTTCCAGAATTATTCAAGAGCATAGCTGACAGTTTTTAAAAGTCCGGGCTTTCTTTTCAAGGAATATATATTTTTTTCCATTTATCACCACGCGCCGTGTAAATCATGCATTAAATTCCCCAAATTTAGGGGTGTGTGTCGGGTCCACTCGCTGACCTCTAGCCTCGCTTTGAAAATCCCCACAGCATTAAGTTTAATACGAGAGGAAAGCCCTTGATCATATCTATCGAATGGTGCTAAACTTATTTAGATTGATCAAGTATTTCGGGTCGAATTGGCCAGTTGTAACTTGTGAGTTTTTCTGTGCACAAAAATCCCATAGGGAGGCTTGTTGAGTTAGCTTCGGAGCAAAGCCGCCTACATGTCATTTTCGCTATCAAGAAGTATGCAAGCCGCCCAAAAACTTTGAAATTCGGATGCAGGGACATGCAAGGATGACTCAGGTACAAACCGCGTCTCTCTAGCATTTTTAGTTCCAGAATTATTCAAGAGCATAGCTGACAGTTTTTAAAAGTCCGGGCTTTCTTTTCAAGGAATATATATTTTTTTCCATTTATCACCACGCGCCGTGTAAATCATGCATTAAATTCCCCGAATTTAGGGGTGTGTGTCGGGTCCACTCGCTGACCTCTAGACTCGCTTTGAAAATCCCCACAACATTAAGTTTGATACGAGAGGAAAGCCCTTGATCATATCTATCGAATGGTGCTAAACTTATGTAGATTGATCAAGTATTTGGGGTCGAATTGGCCAGTTGTAACTTGTGATTTGTTCTGTGCACAAAAATCCCATAGGGAGGCTTGTTGAGTTAGCTTCGGAGCAAAGCCGCCTACATGTCATTTTCGCTATCAAGAAGTATGCAAGCCGCCCAAAAACTTTGAAATTCGGATGCAGGGACATGCAAGGATGACTCAGGTACAAACCGCGTCTCTCTAGCATTTTTAGTTCCAGAATTATTCAAGAGCATAGCTGACAGTTTTTAAATGTCCGGGCTTTCTTTTCAAGGAATATATATTTTTTTCCATTTATCACCACGCGCCGTGTAAATCATGCATTAAATTCCCCGAATTTAGGGGTATGTGTCGGGTCCACTCGCTGACCTCTAGACTCGCTTTGAAAATCCCCACAACATTAAGTTTGATACGAGAGGAAAGCCCTTGATCATATCTATCGAATGGTGATAAACTTATGTAGATTGATTAAGTATTTCTGGTCGAATTGGCCAGTTGTAACTTGTGATTTGTTCTGTGCACAAAAATCCCTTAGGGAGGCTTGTTGAGTTAGCTTCGGAGCAAAGCCGCCTACATGTCATTTTCGCTATCAAGAAGTATGGAAGCCGCCCAAAAACTTTGAAATTCGGATGCAGGGACATGCAAGGATGACTCAGGTACAAAACCGCGTCTCTCTAGCATTTTTAGTTCCAGAATTATTCAAGAGCATAGCTGACAGTTTTTAAAAGTCCGGGCTTTCTTTTCAAGGAATATATATTTTTTTTCCATTTATCACCACGCGCCGTGTAAATCATGCATTAAATTCCCCGATTTTAGGGGTATGTGTCGGGTCCACTCGCTGACCTCTAGACTCGCTTTGAAAATCCCCACAGCATTAAGTTTAATACGAGAGGAAAGCCCTTGATCATATCTATCGAATGGTGCTGAACTTATTTAGATTGATCAAGTATTTCGGGTCGAATTGGCCAGTTGTAACTTGTGAGTTTTTCTGTGCACAAAAATCCCATAGGGAGGCTTGTTGAGTTAGCTTCGGAGCAAAGCCGCCTACATGTCATTTTCGCTATCAAGAAGTATGCAAGCCGCCCAAAAACTTTGAAATTCGGATGCAGGGACATGCAAGGATGACTCAGGTACAAACCGCGTCTCTCTAGCATTTTTAGTTCCAGAATTATTCAAGAGCATAGCTGACAGTTTTTAAAAGTCCGGGCTTTCTTTTCAAGGAATATATATTTTTTTCCATTTATCACCACGCGCCGTGTAAATCATGCATTAAATTCCCCGAATTTAGGGGTGTGTGTCGGGTCCACTCGCTGACCTCTAGACTCGCTTTGAAAATCCCCACAACATTAAGTTTGATACGAGAGGAAAGCCCTTGATCATATCTATCGAATGGTGCTAAACTTATGTAGATTGATCAAGTATTTGGGGTCGAATTGGCCAGTTGTAACTTGTGATTTGTTCTGTGCACAAAAATCCCATAGGGAGGCTTGTTGAGTTAGCTTCGGAGCAAAGCCGCCTACATGTCATTTTCGCTATCAAGAAGTATGCAAGCCGCCCAAAAACTTTGAAATTCGGATGCAGGGACATGCAAGGATGACTCAGGTACAAACCGCGTCTCTCTAGCATTTTTAGTTCCAGAATTATTCAAGAGCATAGCTGACAGTTTTTAAATGTCCGGGCTTTCTTTTCAAGGAATATATATTTTTTTCCATTTATCACCACGCGCCGTGTAAATCATGCATTAAATTCCCCGAATTTAGGGGTATGTGTCGGGTCCACTCGCTGACCTCTAGACTCGCTTTGAAAATCCCCACAACATTAAGTTTGATACGAGAGGAAAGCCCTTGATCATATCTATCGAATGGTGATAAACTTATGTAGATTGATTAAGTATTTCTGGTCGAATTGGCCAGTTGTAACTTGTGATTTGTTCTGTGCACAAAAATCCCTTAGGGAGGCTTGTTGAGTTAGCTTCGGAGCAAAGCCGCCTACATGTCATTTTCGCTATCAAGAAGTATGGAAGCCGCCCAAAAACTTTGAAATTCGGATGCAGGGACATGCAAGGATGACTCAGGTACAAAACCGCGTCTCTCTAGCATTTTTAGTTCCAGAATTATTCAAGAGCATAGCTGACAGTTTTTAAAAGTCCGGGCTTTCTTTTCAAGGAATATATATTTTTTTTCCATTTATCACCACGCGCCGTGTAAATCATGCATTAAATCCCCCGATTTTAGGGGTATGTGTCGGGTCCACTCGCTGACCTCTAGACTCGCTTTGAAAATCCCCACAGCATTAAGTTTAATACGAGAGGAAAGCCCTTGATCATATCTATCGAATGGTGCTGAACTTATTTAGATTGATCAAGTATTTCGGGTCGAATTGGCCAGTTGTAACTTGTGAGTTTTTCTGTGCACAAAAATCCCATAGGGAGGCTTGTTGAGTTAGCTTCGGAGCAAAGCCGCCTACATGTCATTTTCGCTATCAAGAAGTATGCAAGCCGCCCAAAAACTTTGAAATTCGGATGCAGGGACATGCAAGGATGACTCAGGTACAAACCGCGTCTCTCTAGCATTTTTAGTTCCAGAATTATTCAAGAGCATAGCTGACAGTTTTTAAAAGTCCGGGCTTTCTTTTCAAGGAATATATAATTTTTTTCCATTTATCACCACGCGCCGTGTAAATCATGCATTAAATTCCCCGAATTTAGGGGTGTGTGTCGGGTCCACTCGCTGACCTCTAGACTCGCTTTGAAAATCCCCACAACATTAAGTTTGATACGAGAGGAAAGCCCTTGATCATATCTATCGAATGGTGCTAAACTTATGTAGATTGATCAAGTATTTGGGGTCGAATTGGCCAGTTGTAACTTGTGATTTGTTCTGTGCACAAAAATCCCATAGGGAGGCTTGTTGAGTTAGCTTCGGAGCAAAGCCGCCTACATGTCATTTTCGCTATCAAGAAGTATGCAAGCCGCCCAAAAACTTTGAAATTCGGATGCAGGGACATGCAAGGATGACTCAGGTACAAACCGCGTCTCTCTAGCATTTTTAGTTCCAGAATTATTCAAGAGCATAGCTGACAGTTTTTAAAAGTCCGGGCTTTCTTTTCAAGGAATATATATTTTTTTTCCATTTATCACCACGCGCCGTGTAAATCATGCATTAAATTCCCCGAATTTAGGGGTATGTGTCGGGTCCACTCGCTGACCTCTAGACTCGCTTTGAAAATCCCCACAACATTAAGTTTGATACGAGAGGAAAGCCCTTGATCATATCTATCGAATGGTGCTAAACTTATTTAGATTGATCAAGTATTTCTGGTCGAATTGGCCAGTTGTAACTTGTGATTTGTTCTGTGCACAAAAATCCCTTAGGGAGGCTTGTTGAGTTAGTTTCGGAGCAAAGCCGCCTACATGTCATTTTCGCTATCAAGAAGTATGGAAGCCGCCCAAAAACTTTGAAATTCGGATGCAGGGACATGCAAGGATGACTCAGGTACAAAACCGCGTCTCTCTAGCATTTTTAGTTCCAGAATTATTCAAGAGCATAGCTGACAGTTTTTAAAAGTCCGGGCTTTCTTTTCAAGGAATATATATATTTTTTTCCATTTATCACCACGCGCCGTGTAAATCATGCATTAAATTCCCCGAATTTAGGGGTATGTGTCTGGTCCACTCGCTGACCTCTAGACTCGCTTTGAAAATCCCCACAACATTAAGTTTGATACGAGAGGAAAGCCCTTGATCATATCTATCGAATGGTGATAAACTTATGTAGATTGATCAAGTATTTGGGGTCGAATTGGCCAGTTGTAACTTGTGAGTTTTTCTGTGCACAAAAATCCCATAGGGAGGCTTGTTGAGTTAGCTTCGGAGCAAAGCCGCCTACATGTCATTTTCGCTATCAAGAAGTATGCAAGCCGCCCAAAAACTTTGAAATTCGGATGCAGGGACATGCAAGGATGACTCAGGTACAAACCGCGTCTCTCTAGCATTTTTAGTTCCAGAATTATTCAAGAGCATAGCTGACAGTTTTTAAAAGTCCGGGCTTTCTTTTCAAGGAATATATATATTTTTTTCCATTTATCACCACGCGCCGTGTAAATCATGCATTAAATTCCCCGAATTTAGGGGTATGTGTCGGGTCCACTCGCTGACCTCTAGACTCGCTTTGAAAATTCCCACAACATTAAGTTTGATACGAGAGGAAAGCCCTTGATCATATCTATCGAATGGTGATAAACTTATGTAGATTGAACAAGTATTTCTGGTCGAATTGGCCAGTTGTAACTTGTGATTTGTTCTGTGCACAAAAATCCCATAGGGAGGCTTGTTGAGTTAGCTTCGGAGCAAAGCCGCCTACATGTCATTTTCGCTATCAAGAAGTATGCAAGCCGCCCAAAAACTTTGAAATTCGGATGCAGGGACATGCAAGGATGACTCAGGTACAAACCGCGTCTCTCTAGCATTTTTAGTTCCAGAATTATTCAAGAGCATAGCTGACAGTTTTTAAAAGTCCGGGCTTTCTTTTCAAGGAATACATACTTTTTTCCATTTATCACCACGCGCCGTGTAAATCATGCATTAAATTCCCCGAATTTAGGGGTGTGTGTCGGGTCCACTCGCTGACCTCTAGACTCGCTTTGAAAATCCCCACAACATTAAGTTTGATACGAGAGGAAAGCCCTTCATCATATCTATCGAATGGTGCTAAACTTATGTAGATTGATCAAGTATTTGGGGTCGAATTGGCCAGTTGTAACTTGTGATTTGTTCTGTGCACAAAAATCCCATAGGGAGGCTTGTTGAGTTAGCTTCGGAGCAAAGCCGCCTAGATGTCATTTTCGCTATCAAGAAGTGAGCAAGCCGCCCAAAAACTTTGCAATTCGGATGCAGGGACATGCAAGGATGACTCAGGTACAAACCGCGTCTCTCTAGCATTTTTAGTTCCAGAATTATTCAAGAGCATAGCTGACAGTTTTTAAAAGTCCGGGCTTTCTTTTCAAGGAATATATATTTTTTTCCATTTATCACCACGCGCCGTGTAAATCATGCATTAAATTCCCCAAATTTAGGGGTGTGTGTCGGGTCCACTCGCTGACCTCTAGCCTCGCTTTGAAAATCCCCACAGCATTAAGTTTAATACGAGAGGAAAGCCCTTGATCATATCTATCGAATGGTGCTAAACTTATTTAGATTGATCAAGTATTTCGGGTCGAATTGGCCAGTTGTAACTTGTGAGTTTTTCTGTGCACAAAAATCCCATAGGGAGGCTTGATGAGTTAGCTTCGGAGCAAAGCCGCCTACATGTCATTTTCGCTATCAAGAAGTATGCAAGCCGCCCAAAAACTTTGAAATTCGGATGCAGGGACATGCAAGGATGACTCAGGTACAAACCGCGTCTCTCTAGCATTTTTAGTTCCAGAATTATTCAAGAGCATAGCTGACAGTTTTTAAAAGTCCGGGCTTTCTTTTCAAGGAATATATAATTTTTTCCATTTATCACCACGCGCCGTGTAAATCATGCATTAAATTCCCCGAATTTAGGGGTGTGTGTCGGGTCCACTCGCTGACCTCTAGACTCGCTTTGAAAATCCCCACAACATTAAGTTTGATACGAGAGGAAAGCCCTTGATCATATCTATCGAATGGTGCTAAACTTATGTAGATTGATCAAGTATTTGGGGTCGAATTGGCCAGTTGTAACTTGTGATTTGTTCTGTGCACAAAAATCCCATAGGGAGGCTTGTTGAGTTAGCTTCGGAGCAAAGCCGCCTACATGTCATTTTCGCTATCAAGAAGTATGCAAGCCGCCCAAAAACTTTGAAATTCGGATGCAGGGACATGCAAGGATGACTCAGGTACAAACCGCGTCTCTCTAGCATTTTTAGTTCCAGAATTATTCAAGAGCATAGCTGACAGTTTTTAAAAGTCCGGGCTTTCTTTTCAAGGAATATATAATTTTTTCCATTTATCACCACGCGCCGTGTAAATCATGCATTAAATTCCCCGAATTTAGGGGTATGTGTCGGGTCCACTCGCTGACCTCTAGACTCGCTTTGAAAATCCCCACAACATTAAGTTTGATACAAGAGGAAAGCCCTTGATCATATCTATCGAATGGTGCTAAACTTATGTAGATTGATCAAGTATTTGGGGTCGAATTGGCCAGTTGTAACTTGTGATTTGTTCTGTGCACAAAAATCCCATAGGGAGGCTTGTTGAGTTAGCTTCGGAGCAAAGCCGCCTACATGTCATTTTCGCTATCAAGAAGTATGCAAGCCGCCCAAAAACTTTGAAATTCGGATGCAGGGACATGCAAGGATGACTCAGGTACAAACCGCGTCTCTCTAGCATTTTTAGTTCCAGAATTATTCAAGAGCATAGCTGACAGTTTTTAAAAGTCCGGGCTTTCTTTTCAAGGAATATATATTTTTTTCCATTTATCACCACGCGCCGTGTAAATCATGCATTAAATTCCCCGAATTTAGGGGTATGTGTCGGGTCCACTCGCTGACCTCTAGACTCGCTTTGAAAATCCCCACAACATTAAGTTTGATACAAGAGGAAAGCCCTTGATCATATCTATCGAATGGTGCTAAACTTATGTAGATTGATCAAGTATTTGGGGTCGAATTGGCCAGTTGTAACTTGTGATTTGTTCTGTGCACAAAAATCCCATAGGGAGGCTTGTTGAGTTAGCTTCGGAGCAAAGCCGCCTACATGTCATTTTCGCTATCAAGAAGTATGCAAGCCGCCCAAAAACTTTGAAATTCGGATGCAGGGACATGCAAGGATGACTCAGGTACAAACCGCGTCTCTCTAGCATTTTTAGTTCCAGAATTATTCAAGAGCATAGCTGACAGTTTTTAAAAGTCCGGGCTTTCTTTTCAAGGAATATATATTTTTTTCCATTTATCACCACGCGCCGTGTAAATCATGCATTAAATTCCCCGAATTTAGGGGTGTGTGTCGGGTCCACTCGCTGACCTCTAGACTCGCTTTGAAAATCCCCACAACATTAAGTTTGATACGAGAGGAAAGCCCTTGATCATATCTATCGAATGGTGCTAAACTTATGTAGATTGATCAAGTATTTGGGGTCGAATTGGCCAGTTGTAACTTGTGATTTGTTCTGTGCACAAAAATCCCATAGGGAGGCTTGTTGAGTTAGCTTCGGAGCAAAGCCGCCTACATGTCATTTTCGCTATCAAGAAGTATGCAAGCCGCCCAAAAACTTTGAAATTCGGATGCAGGGACATGCAAGGATGACTCAGGTACAAACCGCGTCTCTCTAGCATTTTTAGTTCCAGAATTATTCAAGAGCATAGCTGACAGTTTTTAAAAGTCCGGGCTTTCTTTTCAAGGAATATATATTTTTTTCCATTTATCACCACGCGCCGTGTAAATCATGCATTAAATTCCCCGAATTTAGGGGTGTGTGTCGGGTCCACTCGCTGACCTCTAGACTCGCTTTGAAAATCCCCACAACATTAAGTTTGATACGAGAGGAAAGCCCTTGATCATATCTATCGAATGGTGCTAAACTTATTTAGATTGATCAAGTATTCCGGGTCGAATTGGCCAGTTGTAACTTGTGATTTTTTCTGTGCACAAAAATCCCATAGGGAGGCTTGTTGAGTTAGCTTCGGAGCAAAGCCGCCTACATGTCATTTTCGCTATCAAGAAGTATGCAAGCCGCCCAAAAACTTTGAAATTCGGATGCAGGGACATGCAAGGATGACTCAGGTACAAACCGCGTCTCTCTAGCATTTTTAGTTCCAGAATTATTCAAGAGCATAGCTGACAGTTTTTAAAAGTCCGGGCTTTCTTTTCAAGGAATATATATTTTTTTCCATTTATCACCACGCGCCGTGTAAATCATGCATTAAATTCCCCAAATTTAGGGGTGTGTGTCGGGTCCACTCGCTGACCTCTAGCCTCGCTTTGAAAATCCCCACAGCATTAAGTTTAATACGAGAGGAAAGCCCTTGATCATATCTATCGAATGGTGCTAAACTTATTTAGATTGATCAAGTATTCCGGGTCGAATTGGCCAGTTGTAACTTGTGATTTGTTCTGTGCACAAAAATCCCATAGGGAGGCTTGTTGAGTTAGCTTCGGAGCAAAGCCGCCTACATGTCATTTTCGCTATCAAGAAGTATGCAAGCCGCCCAAAAACTTTGAAATTCGGATGCAGGGACATGCAAGGATGACTCAGGTACAAACCGCGTCTCTCTAGCATTTTTAGTTCCAGAATTATTCAAGAGCATAGCTGACAGTTTTTAAAAGTCCGGGCTTTCTTTTCAAGGAATATATATTTTTTTCCATTTATCACCACGCGCCGTGTAAATCATGCATTAAATTCCCCAAATTTAGGGGTGTGTGTCGGGTCCACTCGCTGACCTCTAGCCTCGCTTTGAAAATCCCCACAGCATTAAGTTTAATACGAGAGGAAAGCCCTTGATCATATCTATCGAATGGTGCTAAACTTATTTAGATTGATCAAGTATTTCGGGTCGAATTGGCCAGTTGTAACTTGTGAGTTTTTCTGTGCACAAAAATCCCATAGGGAGGCTTGATGAGTTAGCTTCGGAGCAAAGCCGCCTACATGTCATTTTCGCTATCAAGAAGTATGCAAGCCGCCCAAAAACTTTGAAATTCGGATGCAGGGACATGCAAGGATGACTCAGGTACAAACCGCGTCTCTCTAGCATTTTTAGTTCCAGAATTATTCAAGAGCATAGCTGACAGTTTTTAAAAGTCCGGGCTTTCTTTTCAAGGAATATATAATTTTTTCCATTTATCACCACGCGCCGTGTAAATCATGCATTAAATTCCCCGAATTTAGGGGTGTGTGTCGGGTCCACTCGCTGACCTCTAGACTCGCTTTGAAAATCCCCACAACATTAAGTTTGATACGAGAGGAAAGCCCTTGATCATATCTATCGAATGGTGCTAAACTTATGTAGATTGATCAAGTATTTGGGGTCGAATTGGCCAGTTGTAACTTGTGATTTGTTCTGTGCACAAAAATCCCATAGGGAGGCTTGTTGAGTTAGCTTCGGAGCAAAGCCGCCTACATGCCATTTTCGCTATCAAGAAGTATGCAAGCCGCCCAAAAACTTTGAAATTCGGATGCAGGGACATGCAAGGATGACTCAGGTACAAACCGCGTCTCTCTAGCATTTTTAGTTCCAGAATTATTCAAGAGCATAGCTGACAGTTTTTAAAAGTCCGGGCTTTCTTTTCAAGGAATATATAATTTTTTCCATTTATCACCACGCGCCGTGTAAATCATGCATTAAATTCCCCGAATTTAGGGGTATGTGTCGGGTCCACTCGCTGACCTCTAGACTCGCTTTGAAAATCCCCACAACATTAAGTTTGATACAAGAGGAAAGCCCTTGATCATATCTATCGAATGGTGCTAAACTTATGTAGATTGATCAAGTATTTGGGGTCGAATTGGCCAGTTGTAACTTGTGATTTGTTCTGTGCACAAAAATCCCATAGGGAGGCTTGTTGAGTTAGCTTCGGAGCAAAGCCGCCTACATGTCATTTTCGCTATCAAGAAGTATGCAAGCCGCCCAAAAACTTTGAAATTCGGATGCAGGGACATGCAAGGATGACTCAGGTACAAACCGCGTCTCTCTAGCATTTTTAGTTCCAGAATTATTCAAGAGCATAGCTGACAGTTTTTAAAAGTCCGGGCTTTCTTTTCAAGGAATATATATTTTTTTCCATTTATCACCACGCGCCGTGTAAATCATGCATTAAATTCCCCGAATTTAGGGGTATGTGTCGGGTCCACTCGCTGACCTCTAGACTCGCTTTGAAAATCCCCACAACATTAAGTTTGATACAAGAGGAAAGCCCTTGATCATATCTATCGAATGGTGCTAAACTTATGTAGATTGATCAAGTATTTGGGGTCGAATTGGCCAGTTGTAACTTGTGATTTGTTCTGTGCACAAAAATCCCATAGGGAGGCTTGTTGAGTTAGCTTCGGAGCAAAGCCGCCTACATGTCATTTTCGCTATCAAGAAGTATGCAAGCCGCCCAAAAACTTTGAAATTCGGATGCAGGGACATGCAAGGATGACTCAGGTACAAACCGCGTCTCTCTAGCATTTTTAGTTCCAGAATTATTCAAGAGCATAGCTGACAGTTTTTAAAAGTCCGGGCTTTCTTTTCAAGGAATATATATTTTTTTCCATTTATCACCACGCGCCGTGTAAATCATGCATTAAATTCCCCGAATTTAGGGGTGTGTGTCGGGTCCACTCGCTGACCTCTAGCCTCGCTTTGAAAATCCCCACAACATTAAGTTTGATACGAGAGGAAAGCCCTTGATCATATCTATCGAATGGTGCTAAACTTATGTAGATTGATCAAGTATTTGGGGTCGAATTGGCCAGTTGTAACTTGTGATTTGTTCTGTGCACAAAAATCCCATAGGGAGGCTTGTTGAGTTAGCTTCGGAGCAAAGCCGCCTACATGTCATTTTCGCTATCAAGAAGTATGCAAGCCGCCCAAAAACTTTGAAATTCGGATGCAGGGACATGCAAGGATGACTCAGGTACAAACCGCGTCTCTCTAGCATTTTTAGTTCCAGAATTATTCAAGAGCATAGCTGACAGTTTTTAAAAGTCCGGGCTTTCTTTTCAAGGAATATATATTTTTTTCCATTTATCACCACGCGCCGTGTAAATCATGCATTAAATTCCCCGAATTTAGGGGTGTGTGTCGGGTCCACTCGCTGACCTCTAGACTCGCTTTGAAAATCCCCACAACATTAAGTTTGATACGAGAGGAAAGCCCTTGATCATATCTATCGAATGGTGCTAAACTTATTTAGATTGATCAAGTATTCCGGGTCGAATTGGCCAGTTGTAACTTGTGATTTTTTCTGTGCACAAAAATCCCATAGGGAGGCTTGTTGAGTTAGCTTCGGAGCAAAGCCGCCTACATGTCATTTTCGCTATCAAGAAGTATGCAAGCCGCCCAAAAACTTTGAAATTCGGATGCAGGGACATGCAAGGATGACTCAGGTACAAACCGCGTCTCTCTAGCATTTTTAGTTCCAGAATTATTCAAGAGCATAGCTGACAGTTTTTAAAAGTCCGGGCTTTCTTTTCAAGGAATATATATTTTTTTCCATTTATCACCACGCGCCGTGTAAATCATGCATTAAATTCCCCAAATTTAGGGGTGTGTGTCGGGTCCACTCGCTGACCTCTAGCCTCGCTTTGAAAATCCCCACAGCATTAAGTTTAATACGAGAGGAAAGCCCTTGATCATATCTATCGAATGGTGCTAAACTTATTTAGATTGATCAAGTATTCCGGGTCGAATTGGCCAGTTGTAACTTGTGATTTGTTCTGTGCACAAAAATCCCATAGGGAGGCTTGTTGAGTTAGCTTCGGAGCAAAGCCGCCTACATGTCATTTTCGCTATCAAGAAGTATGCAAGCCGCCCAAAAACTTTGAAATTCGGATGCAGGGACATGCAAGGATGACTCAGGTACAAACCGCGTCTCTCTAGCATTTTTAGTTCCAGAATTATTCAAGAGCATAGCTGACAGTTTTTAAAAGTCCGGGCTTTCTTTTCAAGGAATATATATTTTTTTCCATTTATCACCACGCGCCGTGTAAATCATGCATTAAATTCCCCGAATTTAGGGGTGTGTGTCGGGTCCACTCGCTGACCTCTAGACTCGCTTTGAAAATCCCCACAACATTAAGTTTGATACGAGAGGAAAGCCCTTGATCATATCTATCGAATGGTGCTAAACTTATGTAGTTTGATCAAGTATTTGGGGTCGAATTGGCCAGTTGTAACTTGTGATTTGTTCTGTGCACAAAAATCCCATAGGGAGGCTTGTTGAGTTAGCTTCGGAGCAAAGCCGCCTACATGTCATTTTCGCTATCAAGAAGTATGCAAGCCGCCCAAAAACTTTGAAATTCGGATGCAGGGTCATGCAAGGATGACTCAGGTACAAACCGCGTCTCTCTAGCATTTTTAGTTCCAGAATTATTCAAGAGCATAGCTGACAGTTTTTAAAAGTCCGGGCTTTCTTTTCAAGGAATATATATTTTTTTTTCCATTTATCACCACGCGCCGTGTAAATCATGCATTAAATTCCCCGAATTTAGGGGTATGTGTCGGGTCCACTCGCTGACCTCTAGACTCGCTTTGAAAATCCCCACAACATTAAGTTTGATACGAGAGGAAAGCCCTTGATCATATCTATCGAATGGTGATAAACTTATGTAGATTGATCAAGTATTTGGGGTCGAATTGGCCAGTTGTAACTTGTGATTTGTTCTGTGCACAAAAATCCCATAGGGAGGCTTGTTGAGTTAGCTTCGGAGCAAAGCCGCCTACATGTCATTTTCGCTATCAAGAAGTATGCAAGCCGCCCAAAAACTTTGAAATCCGGATGTAGGGACATGCAAGGATGACTCAGGTACAAACCGCGTCTCTCTAGCATTTTTAGTTCCAGAATTATTCAAGAGCATAGCTGACAGTTTTTAAAAGTCCGGGCTTTCTTTTCAAGGAATATATATTTTTTTTCCATTTATCACCACGCGCCGTGTAAATCATGCATTAAATTCCCCGAATTTAGGTGTGTGTGTCGGGTCCACTCGCTGACCTCTAGCCTCGCTTTGAAAATCCCCACAACATTAAGTTTGATACGAGAGGAAAGCCCTTGATCATATCTATCGAATGGTGCTAAACTTATGTAGATTGATCAAGTATTTGGGGTCGAATTGGCCAGTTGTAACTTGTGATTTGTTCTGTGCACAAAAATCCCATAGGGAGGCTTGTTGAGTTAGCTTCGGAGCAAAGCCGCCTACATGTCATTTTCGCTATCAAGAAGTATGCAAGCCGCCCAAAAACTTTGAAATTCGGATGCAGGGACATGCAAGGATGACTCAGGTACAAACCGCGTCTCTCTAGCATTTTTAGTTCCAGAATTATTCAAGAGCATAGCTGACAGTTTTTAAAAGTCCGGGCTTTCTTTTCAAGGAATATATATTTTTTTCCATTTATCACCACGCGCCGTGTAAATCATGCATTAAATTCCCCGAATTTAGGGGTGTGTGTCGGGTCCACTCGCTGACCTCTAGACTCGCTTTGAAAATCCCCACAACATTAAGTTTGATACGAGAGGAAAGCCCTTGATCATATCTATCGAATGGTGCTAAACTTATGTAGATTGATCAAGTATTTGGGGTCGAATTGGCCAGTTGTAACTTGTGATTTGTTCTGTGCACAAAAATCCCATAGGGAGGCTTGTTGAGTTAGCTTCGGAGCAAAGCCGCCTAGATTTCATTTTCGCTATTAAGAAGTATGCAAGCCGCCCAAAAACTTTGAAATTCTGATGCAGGGACATGCAAGGATGACTCAGGTACAAACCGCGTTTCTCTAGCATTTTTAGTTCCAGAAGTATTCAAGAGCATAGCTGACAGTTTTTAAAAGTCCGGGCTTTCTTTTCAAGGAATATATATTTTTTTCCATTTATCACCACGCGCCGTGTAAATCATGCATTAAATTCCCCAAATTTAGGGGTGTGTGTCGGGTCCACTCGCTGACCTCTAGCCTCGCTTTGAAAATCCCCACAGCATTAAGTTTAATACGAGAGGAAAGCCCTTGATCATATCTATCGAATGGTGCTAAACTTATTTAGATTGATCAAGTATTTCGGGTCGAATTGGCCAGTTGTAACTTGTGATTTGTTCTGTGCACAAAAATCCCATAGGGAGGCTTGTTGAGTTAGCTTCGGAGCAAAGCCGCCTACATGTCATTTTCGCTATCAAGAAGTATGCAAGCCGCCCAAAAACTTTGAAATTCGGATGCAGGGACATGCAAGGATGACTCAGGTACAAACCGCGTCTCTCTAGCATTTTTAGTTCCAGAATTATTCAAGAGCATAGCTGACAGTTTTTAAAAGTCCGGGCTTTCTTTTCAAGGAATATATATTTTTTTTTCCATTTATCACCACGCGCCGTGTAAATCATGCATTAAATTCCCCGAATTTAGGGGTATGTGTCGGGTCCACTCGCTGACCTCTAGACTCGCTTTGAAAATCCCCACAACATTAAGTTTGATACGAGAGGAAAGCCCTTGATCATATCTATCGAATGGTGATAAACTTATGTAGATTGATCAAGTATTTGGGGTCGAATTGGCCAGTTGTAACTTGTGATTTGTTCTGTGCACAAAAATCCCATAGGGAGGCTTGTTGAGTTAGCTTCGGAGCAAAGCCGCCTACATGTCATTTTCGCTATCAAGAAGTATGCAAGCCGCCCAAAAACTTTGAAATCCGGATGTAGGGACATGCAAGGATGACTCAGGTACAAACCGCGTCTCTCTAGCATTTTTAGTTCCAGAATTATTCAAGAGCATAGCTGACAGTTTTTAAAAGTCCGGGCTTTCTTTTCAAGGAATATATATTTTTTTTCCATTTATCACCACGCGCCGTGTAAATCATGCATTAAATTCCCCGAATTTAGGTGTGTGTGTCGGGTCCACTCGCTGACCTCTAGCCTCGCTTTGAAAATCCCCACAACATTAAGTTTGATACGAGAGGAAAGCCCTTGATCATATCTATCGAATGGTGCTAAACTTATGTAGATTGATCAAGTATTTGGGGTCGAATTGGCCAGTTGTAACTTGTGATTTGTTCTGTGCACAAAAATCCCATAGGGAGGCTTGTTGAGTTAGCTTCGGAGCAAAGCCGCCTACATGTCATTTTCGCTATCAAGAAGTATGCAAGCCGCCCAAAAACTTTGAAATTCGGATGCAGGGACATGCAAGGATGACTCAGGTACAAACCGCGTCTCTCTAGCATTTTTAGTTCCAGAATTATTCAAGAGCATAGCTGACAGTTTTTAAAAGTCCGGGCTTTCTTTTCAAGGAATATATATTTTTTTCCATTTATCACCACGCGCCGTGTAAATCATGCATTAAATTCCCCGAATTTAGGGGTGTGTGTCGGGTCCACTCGCTGACCTCTAGACTCGCTTTGAAAATCCCCACAACATTAAGTTTGATACGAGAGGAAAGCCCTTGATCATATCTATCGAATGGTGCTAAACTTATGTAGATTGATCAAGTATTTGGGGTCGAATTGGCCAGTTGTAACTTGTGATTTGTTCTGTGCACAAAAATCCCATAGGGAGGCTTGTTGAGTTAGCTTCGGAGCAAAGCCGCCTAGATTTCATTTTCGCTATTAAGAAGTATGCAAGCCGCCCAAAAACTTTGAAATTCTGATGCAGGGACATGCAAGGATGACTCAGGTACAAACCGCGTTTCTCTAGCATTTTTAGTTCCAGAAGTATTCAAGAGCATAGCTGACAGTTTTTAAAAGTCCGGGCTTTCTTTTCAAGGAATATATATTTTTTTCCATTTATCACCACGCGCCGTGTAAATCATGCATTAAATTCCCCAAATTTAGGGGTGTGTGTCGGGTCCACTCGCTGACCTCTAGCCTCGCTTTGAAAATCCCCACAGCATTAAGTTTAATACGAGAGGAAAGCCCTTGATCATATCTATCGAATGGTGCTAAACTTATTTAGATTGATCAAGTATTTCGGGTCGAATTGGCCAGTTGTAACTTGTGATTTGTTCTGTGCACAAAAATCCCATAGGGAGGCTTGTTGAGTTAGCTTCGGAGCAAAGCCGCCTACATGTCATTTTCGCTATCAAGAAGTATGCAAGCCGCCCAAAAACTTTGAAATTCGGATGCAGGGACATGCAAGGATGACTCAGGTACAAACCGCGTCTCTCTAGCATTTTTAGTTCCAGAATTATTCAAGAGCATAGCTGACAGTTTTTAAAAGTCCGGGCTTTCTTTTCAAGGAATATATATTTTTTTCCATTTATCACCACGCGCCGTGTAAATCATGCATTAAATTCCCCGAATTTAGGGGTGTGTGTCGGGTCCACTCGCTGACCTCTAGACTCGCTTTGAAAATCCCCACAACATTAAGTTTGATACGAGAGGAAAGCCCTTGATCATATCTATCGAATGGTGCTAAACTTATGTAGATTGATCAAGTATTCCGGGTCGAATTGGCCAGTTGTAACTTGTGATTTGTTCTGTGCACAAAAATCCCATAGGGAGGCTTGTTGAGTTAGCTTCGGAGCAAAGCCGCCTACATGTCATTTTCGCTATCAAGAAGTATGCAAGCCGCCCAAAAACTTTGAAATTCGGATGCAGGGACATGCAAGGATGACTCAGGTACAAACCGCGTCTCTCTAGCATTTTTAGTTCCAGAATTATTCAAGAGCATAGCTGACAGTTTTTAAAAGTCCGGGCTTTCTTTTCAAGGAATATATATTTTTTTCCATTTATCACCACGCGCCGTGTAAATCATGCATTAAATTCCCCAAATTTAGGGGTGTGTGTCGGGTCCACTCGCTGACCTCTAGCCTCGCTTTGAAAATCCCCACAGCATTAAGTTTAATACGAGAGGAAAGCCCTTGATCATATCTATCGAATGGTGCTAAACTTATTTAGATTGATCAAGTATTTGGGGTCGAATTGGCCAGTTGTAACTTGTGATTTGTTCTGTGCACAAAAATCCCATAGGGAGGCTTGTTGAGTTAGCTTCGGAGCAAAGCCGCCTACATGTCATTTTCGCTATCAAGAAGTATGCAAGCCGCCCAAAAACTTTGAAATTCGGATGCAGGGACATGCAAGGATGACTCAGGTACAAACCGCGTCTCTCTAGCATTTTTAGTTCCAGAATTATTCAAGAGCATAGCTGACAGTTTTTAAAAGTCCGGGCTTTCTTTTCAAGGAATATATATTTTTTTTCCATTTATCACCACGCGCCGTGTAAATCATGCATTAAATTCCCCGAATTTAGGGGTATGTGTCGGGTCCACTCGCTGACCTCTAGACTCGCTTTGAAAATCCCCACAACATTAAGTTTGATACGAGAGGAAAGCCCTTGATCATATCTATCGAATGGTGATAAACTTATGTAGATTGATCAAGTATTTGGGGTCGAATTGGCCAGTTGTAACTTGTGATTTGTTCTGTGCACAAAAATCCCATAGGGAGGCTTGTTGAGTTAGCTTCGGAGCAAAGCCGCCTACATGTCATTTTCGCTATCAAGAAGTATGCAAGCCGCCCAAAAACTTTGAAATTCGGATGCAGGGACATGCAAGGATGACTCAGGTACAAACCGCGTCTCTCTAGCATTTTTAGTTCCAGAATTATTCAAGAGCATAGCTGACAGTTTTTAAAAGTCCGGGCTTTCTTTTCAAGGAATACATAATTTTTTCCATTTATCACCACGCGCCGTGTAAATCATGCATTAAATTCCCCGAATTTAGGTGTGTGTGTCGGGTCCACTCGCTGACCTCTAGCCTCGCTTTGAAAATCCCCACAACATTAAGTTTGATACGAGAGGAAAGCCCTTGATCATATCTATCGAATGGTGCTAAACTTATGTAGATTGATCAAGTATTTGGGGTCGAATTGGCCAGTTGTAACTTGTGATTTGTTCTGTGCACAAAAATCCCATAGGGAGGCTTGTTGAGTTAGCTTCGGAGCAAAGCCGCCTACATGTCATTTTCGCTATCAAGAAGTATGCAAGCCGCCCAAAAACTTTGAAATTCGGATGCAGGGACATGCAAGGATGACTCAGGTACAAACCGCGTCTCTCTAGCATTTTTAGTTCCAGAATTATTCAAGAGCATAGCTGACAGTTTTTAAAAGTCCGGGCTTTCTTTTCAAGGAATATATATTTTTTTCCATTTATCACCACGCGCCGTGTAAATCATGCATTAAATTCCCCGAATTTAGGGGTGTGTGTCGGGTCCACTCGCTGACCTCTAGACTCGCTTTGAAAATCCCCACAACATTAAGTTTGATACGAGAGGAAAGCCCTTGATCATATCTATCGAATGGTGCTAAACTTATGTAGATTGATCAAGTATTTGGGGTCGAATTGGCCAGTTGTAACTTGTGATTTGTTCTGTGCACAAAAATCCCATAGGGAGGCTTGTTGAGTTAGCTTCGGAGCAAAGCCGCCTAGATTTCATTTTCGCTATTAAGAAGTATGCAAGCCGCCCAAAAACTTTGAAATTCTGATGCAGGGACATGCAAGGATGACTCAGGTACAAACCGCGTCTCTCTAGCATTTTTAGTTCCAGAAGTATTCAAGAGCATAGCTGACAGTTTTTAAAAGTCCGGGCTTTCTTTTCAAGGAATATATATTTTTTTCCATTTATCACCACGCGCCGTGTAAATCATGCATTAAATTCCCCAAATTTAGGGGTGTGTGTCGGGTCCACTCGCTGACCTCTAGCCTCGCTTTGAAAATCCCCACAGCATTAAGTTTAATACGAGAGGAAAGCCCTTGATCATATCTATCGAATGGTGCTAAACTTATTTAGATTGATCAAGTATTTCGGGTCGAATTGGCCAGTTGTAACTTGTGATTTGTTCTGTGCACAAAAATCCCATAGGGAGGCTTGTTGAGTTAGCTTCGGAGCAAAGCCGCCTACATGTCATTTTCGCTATCAAGAAGTATGCAAGCCGCCCAAAAACTTTGAAATTCGGATGCAGGGACATGCAAGGATGACTCAGGTACAAACCGCGTCTCTCTAGCATTTTTAGTTCCAGAATTATTCAAGAGCATAGCTGACAGTTTTTAAAAGTCCGGGCTTTCTTTTCAAGGAATATATATTTTTTTCCATTTATCACCACGCGCCGTGTAAATCATGCATTAAATTCCCCAAATTTAGGGGTGTGTGTCGGGTCCACTCGCTGACCTCTAGCCTCGCTTTGAAAATCCCCACAGCATTAAGTTTAATACGAGAGGAAAGCCCTTGATCATATCTATCGAATGGTGCTAAACTTATTTAGATTGATCAAGTATTTCGGGTCGAATTGGCCAGTTGTAACTTGTGATTTGTTCTGTGCACAAAAATCCCATACGGAGGCTTGTTGAGTTAGCTTCGGAGCAAAGCCGCCTACATGTCATTTTCGCTATCAAGAAGTATGCAAGCCGCCCAAAAACTTTGAAATTCGGATGCAGGGACATGCAAGGATGACTCAGGTACAAACCGCGTCTCTCTAGCATTTTTAGTTACAGAATTATTCAAGAGCATAGCTGACAGTTTTTAAAAGTCCGGGCTTTCTTTTCAAGGAATATATATTTTTTCCATTTATCACCACGCGCCGTGTAAATCATGCATTAAATTCCCCAAATTTAGGTGTGTGTGTCGGGTCCACTCGCTGACCTCTAGCCTCGCTTTGAAAATCCCCACAGCATTAAGTTTAATACGAGAGGAAAGCCCTTGATCATATCTATCGAATGGTGCTAAACTTATTTAGATTGATCAAGTATTTGGGGTCGAATTGGCCAGTTGTAACTTGTGATTTGTTCTGTGCACAAAAATCCCATAGGGAGGCTTGTTGAGTTAGCTTCGGAGCAAAGCCGCCTACATGTCATTTTCGCTATCAAGAAGTATGCAAGCCGCCCAAAAACTTTGAAATTCGGATGCAGGGACATGCAAGGATGACTCAGGTACAAACCGCGTCTCTCTAGCATTTTTAGTTCCAGAATTATTCAAGAGCATAGCTGACAGTTTTTAAAAGTCCGGGCTTTCTTTTCAAGGAATATATATTTTTTTCCATTTATCACCACGCGCCCTGTAAATCATGCATTAAATTCCCCGAATTTAGGGGTATGTGTCGGGTCCACTCGCTGACCTCTAGACTCGCTTTGAAAATCCCCACAACATTAAGTTTGATACGAGAGGAAAGCCCTTGATCATATCTATCGAATGGTGATAAACTTATGTAGATTGATCAAGTATTTGGGGTCGAATTGGCCAGTTGTAACTTGTGATTTGTTCTGTGCACAAAAATCCCATAGGGAGGCTTGTTGAGTTAGCTTCGGAGCAAAGCCGCCTACATGTCATTTTCGCTATCAAGAAGTATGCAAGCCGCCCAAAAACTTTGAAATTCGGATGCAGGGACATGCAAGGATGACTCAGGTACAAACCGCGTCTCTCTAGCATTTTTAGTTCCAGAATTATTCAAGAGCATAGCTGACAGTTTTTAAAAGTCCGGGCTTTCTTTTCAAGGAATATATAATTTTTTCCATTTATCACCACGCGCCGTGTAAATCATGCATTAAATTCCCCGAATTTAGGTGTGTGTGTCGGGTCCACTCGCTGACCTCTAGCCTCGCTTTGAAAATCCCCACAACATTAAGTTTGATACGAGAGGAAAGCCCTTGATCATATCTATCGAATGGTGCTAAACTTATGTAGATTGATCAAGTATTTGGGGTCGAATTGGCCAGTTGTAACTTGTGATTTGTTCTGTGCACAAAAATCCCATAGGGAGGCTTGTTGAGTTAGCTTCGGAGCAAAGCCGCCTACATGTCATTTTCGCTATCAAGAAGTATGCAAGCCGCCCAAAAACTTTGAAATTCGGATGCAGGGACATGCAAGGATGACTCAGGTACAAACCGCGTCTCTCTAGCATTTTTAGTTCCAGAATTATTCAAGAGCATAGCTGACAGTTTTTAAAAGTCCGGGCTTTCTTTTCAAGGAATATATATTTTTTTCCATTTATCACCACGCGCCGTGTAAATCATGCATTAAATTCCCCAAATTTAGGGGTGTGTGTCGGGTCCACTCGCTGACCTCTAGCCTCGCTTTGAAAATCCCCACAGCATTAAGTTTAATACGAGAGGAAAGCCCTTGATCATATCTATCGAATGGTGCTAAACTTATTTAGATTGATCAAGTATTTGGGGTCGAATTGGCCAGTTGTAACTTGTGATTTGTTCTGTGCACAAAAATCCCATAGGGAGGCTTGTTGAGTTAGCTTCGGAGCAAAGCCGCCTACATGTCATTTTCGCTATCAAGAAGTATGCAAGCCGCCCAAAAACTTTGAAATTCGGATGCAGGGACATGCAAGGATGACTCAGGTACAAACCGCGTCTCTCTAGCATTTTTAGTTCCAGAATTATTCAAGAGCATAGCTGACAGTTTTTAAAAGTCCGGGCTTTCTTTTCAAGGAATATATATTTTTTTCCATTTATCACCACGCGCCGTGTAAATCATGCATTAAATTCCCCAAATTTAGGGGTGTGTGTCGGGTCCACTCGCTGACCTCTAGCCTCGCTTTGAAAATCCCCACAGCATTAAGTTTAATACGAGAGGAAAGCCCTTGATCATATCTATCGAATGGTGCTAAACTTATTTAGATTGATCAAGTATTTGGGGTCGAATTGGCCAGTTGTAACTTGTGATTTGTTCTGTGCACAAAAATCCCATAGGGAGGCTTGTTGAGTTAGCTTCGGAGCAAAGCCGCCTACATGTCATTTTCGCTATCAAGAAGTATGCAAGCCGCCCAAAAACTTTGAAATTCGGATGCAGGGACATGCAAGGATGACTCAGGTACAAACCGCGTCTCTCTAGCATTTTTAGTTCCAGAATTATTCAAGAGCATAGCTGACAGTTTTTAAAAGTCCGGGCTTTCTTTTCAAGGAATATATATTTTTTTTCCATTTATCACCACGCGCCGTGTAAATCATGCATTAAATTCCCCGAATTTAGGGGTATGTGTCGGGTCCACTCGCTGACCTCTAGACTCGCTTTGAAAATCCCCACAACATTAAGTTTGATACGAGAGGAAAGCCCTTGATCATATCTATCGAATGGTGATAAACTTATGTAGATTGATCAAGTATTTGGGGTCGAATTGGCCAGTTGTAACTTGTGATTTGTTCTGTGCACAAAAATCCCATAGGGAGGCTTGTTGAGTTAGCTTCGGAGCAAAGCCGCCTACATGTCATTTTCGCTATCAAGAAGTATGCAAGCCGCCCAAAAACTTTGAAATTCGGATGCAGGGACATGCAAGGATGACTCAGGTACAAACCGCGTCTCTCTAGCATTTTTAGTTCCAGAATTATTCAAGAGCATAGCTGACAGTTTTTAAAAGTCCGGGCTTTCTTTTCAAGGAATACATAATTTTTTCCATTTATCACCACGCGCCGTGTAAATCATGCATTAAATTCCCCGAATTTAGGTGTGTGTGTCGGGTCCACTCGCTGACCTCTAGCCTCGCTTTGAAAATCCCCACAACATTAAGTTTGATACGAGAGGAAAGCCCTTGATCATATCTATCGAATGGTGCTAAACTTATGTAGATTGATCAAGTATTTGGGGTCGAATTGGCCAGTTGTAACTTGTGATTTGTTCTGTGCACAAAAATCCCATAGGGAGGCTTGTTGAGTTAGCTTCGGAGCAAAGCCGCCTACATGTCATTTTCGCTATCAAGAAGTATGCAAGCCGCCCAAAAACTTTGAAATTCGGATGCAGGGACATGCAAGGATGACTCAGGTACAAACCGCGTCTCTCTAGCATTTTTAGTTCCAGAATTATTCAAGAGCATAGCTGACAGTTTTTAAAAGTCCGGGCTTTCTTTTCAAGGAATATATATTTTTTTCCATTTATCACCACGCGCCGTGTAAATCATGCATTAAATTCCCCGAATTTAGGGGTGTGTGTCGGGTCCACTCGCTGACCTCTAGACTCGCTTTGAAAATCCCCACAACATTAAGTTTGATACGAGAGGAAAGCCCTTGATCATATCTATCGAATGGTGCTAAACTTATGTAGATTGATCAAGTATTTGGGGTCGAATTGGCCAGTTGTAACTTGTGATTTGTTCTGTGCACAAAAATCCCATAGGGAGGCTTGTTGAGTTAGCTTCGGAGCAAAGCCGCCTAGATTTCATTTTCGCTATTAAGAAGTATGCAAGCCGCCCAAAAACTTTGAAATTCTGATGCAGGGACATGCAAGGATGACTCAGGTACAAACCGCGTCTCTCTAGCATTTTTAGTTCCAGAAGTATTCAAGAGCATAGCTGACAGTTTTTAAAAGTCCGGGCTTTCTTTTCAAGGAATATATATTTTTTTCCATTTATCACCACGCGCCGTGTAAATCATGCATTAAATTCCCCAAATTTAGGGGTGTGTGTCGGGTCCACTCGCTGACCTCTAGCCTCGCTTTGAAAATCCCCACAGCATTAAGTTTAATACGAGAGGAAAGCCCTTGATCATATCTATCGAATGGTGCTAAACTTATTTAGATTGATCAAGTATTTCGGGTCGAATTGGCCAGTTGTAACTTGTGATTTGTTCTGTGCACAAAAATCCCATAGGGAGGCTTGTTGAGTTAGCTTCGGAGCAAAGCCGCCTACATGTCATTTTCGCTATCAAGAAGTATGCAAGCCGCCCAAAAACTTTGAAATTCGGATGCAGGGACATGCAAGGATGACTCAGGTACAAACCGCGTCTCTCTAGCATTTTTAGTTCCAGAATTATTCAAGAGCATAGCTGACAGTTTTTAAAAGTCCGGGCTTTCTTTTCAAGGAATATATATTTTTTTCCATTTATCACCACGCGCCGTGTAAATCATGCATTAAATTCCCCAAATTTAGGGGTGTGTGTCGGGTCCACTCGCTGACCTCTAGCCTCGCTTTGAAAATCCCCACAGCATTAAGTTTAATACGAGAGGAAAGCCCTTGATCATATCTATCGAATGGTGCTAAACTTATTTAGATTGATCAAGTATTTCGGGTCGAATTGGCCAGTTGTAACTTGTGATTTGTTCTGTGCACAAAAATCCCATACGGAGGCTTGTTGAGTTAGCTTCGGAGCAAAGCCGCCTACATGTCATTTTCGCTATCAAGAAGTATGCAAGCCGCCCAAAAACTTTGAAATTCGGATGCAGGGACATGCAAGGATGACTCAGGTACAAACCGCGTCTCTCTAGCATTTTTAGTTACAGAATTATTCAAGAGCATAGCTGACAGTTTTTAAAAGTCCGGGCTTTCTTTTCAAGGAATATATATTTTTTCCAT
The DNA here is from genome assembly GCF_032118995.1 of Asterias amurensis. Lineage (NCBI taxonomy): Eukaryota > Metazoa > Echinodermata > Asteroidea > Forcipulatida > Asteriidae > Asterias > Asterias amurensis. Next base: position 6,077,282 of record NC_092659.1, on the reverse strand, counting down.
TTATCACCACGCGCCGTGTAAATCATGCATTAAATTCCCCAAATTTAGGTGTGTGTGTCGGGTCCACTCGCTGACCTCTAGCCTCGCTTTGAAAATCCCCACAGCATTAAGTTTAATACGAGAGGAAAGCCCTTGATCATATCTATCGAATGGTGCTAAACTTATTTAGATTGATCAAGTATTTGGGGTCGAATTGGCCAGTTGTAACTTGTGATTTGTTCTGTGCACAAAAATCCCATAGGGAGGCTTGTTGAGTTAGCTTCGGAGCAAAGCCGCCTACATGTCATTTTCGCTATCAAGAAGTATGCAAGCCGCCCAAAAACTTTGAAATTCGGATGCAGGGACATGCAAGGATGACTCAGGTACAAACCGCGTCTCTCTAGCATTTTTAGTTCCAGAATTATTCAAGAGCATAGCTGACAGTTTTTAAAAGTCCGGGCTTTCTTTTCAAGGAATATATATTTTTTTCCATTTATCACCACGCGCCCTGTAAATCATGCATTAAATTCCCCGAATTTAGGGGTATGTGTCGGGTCCACTCGCTGACCTCTAGACTCGCTTTGAAAATCCCCACAACATTAAGTTTGATACGAGAGGAAAGCCCTTGATCATATCTATCGAATGGTGATAAACTTATGTAGATTGATCAAGTATTTGGGGTCGAATTGGCCAGTTGTAACTTGTGATTTGTTCTGTGCACAAAAATCCCATAGGGAGGCTTGTTGAGTTAGCTTCGGAGCAAAGCCGCCTACATGTCATTTTCGCTATCAAGAAGTATGCAAGCCGCCCAAAAACTTTGAAATTCGGATGCAGGGACATGCAAGGATGACTCAGGTACAAACCGCGTCTCTCTAGCATTTTTAGTTCCAGAATTATTCAAGAGCATAGCTGACAGTTTTTAAAAGTCCGGGCTTTCTTTTCAAGGAATATATAATTTTTTCCATTTATCACCACGCGCCGTGTAAATCATGCATTAAATTCCCCGAATTTAGGTGTGTGTGTCGGGTCCACTCGCTGACCTCTAGCCTCGCTTTGAAAATCCCCACAACATTAAGTTTGATACGAGAGGAAAGCCCTTGATCATATCTATCGAATGGTGCTAAACTTATGTAGATTGATCAAGTATTTGGGGTCGAATTGGCCAGTTGTAACTTGTGATTTGTTCTGTGCACAAAAATCCCATAGGGAGGCTTGTTGAGTTAGCTTCGGAGCAAAGCCGCCTACATGTCATTTTCGCTATCAAGAAGTATGCAAGCCGCCCAAAAACTTTGAAATTCGGATGCAGGGACATGCAAGGATGACTCAGGTACAAACCGCGTCTCTCTAGCATTTTTAGTTCCAGAATTATTCAAGAGCATAGCTGACAGTTTTTAAAAGTCCGGGCTTTCTTTTCAAGGAATATATATTTTTTTCCATTTATCACCACGCGCCGTGTAAATCATGCATTAAATTCCCCGAATTTAGGGGTGTGTGTCGGGTCCACTCGCTGACCTCTAGACTCGCTTTGAAAATCCCCACAACATTAAGTTTGATACGAGAGGAAAGCCCTTGATCATATCTATCGAATGGTGCTAAACTTATGTAGATTGATCAAGTATTTGGGGTCGAATTGGCCAGTTGTAACTTGTGATTTGTTCTGTGCACAAAAATCCCATAGGGAGGCTTGTTGAGTTAGCTTCGGAGCAAAGCCGCCTACATGTCATTTTCGCTATCAAGAAGTATGCAAGCCGCCCAAAAACTTTGAAATTCGGATGCAGGGACATGCAAGGATGACTCAGGTACAAACCGCGTCTCTCTAGCATTTTTAGTTCCAGAATTATTCAAGAGCATAGCTGACAGTTTTTAAAAGTCCGGGCTTTCTTTTCAAGGAATATATATTTTTTTCCATTTATCACCACGCGCCGTGTAAATCATGCATTAAATTCCCCAAATTTAGGGGTGTGTGTCGGGTCCACTCGCTGACCTCTAGCCTCGCTTTGAAAATCCCCACAGCATTAAGTTTAATACGAGAGGAAAGCCCTTGATCATATCTATCGAATGGTGCTAAACTTATTTAGATTGATCAAGTATTTCGGGTCGAATTGGCCAGTTGTAACTTGTGATTTGTTCTGTGCACAAAAATCCCATACGGAGGCTTGTTGAGTTAGCTTCGGAGCAAAGCCGCCTACATGTCATTTTCGCTATCAAGAAGTATGCAAGCCGCCCAAAAACTTTGAAATTCGGATGCAGGGACATGCAAGGATGACTCAGGTACAAACCGCGTCTCTCTAGCATTTTTAGTTACAGAATTATTCAAGAGCATAGCTGACAGTTTTTAAAAGTCCGGGCTTTCTTTTCAAGGAATATATATTTTTTCCATTTATCACCACGCGCCGTGTAAATCATGCATTAAATTCCCCAAATTTAGGTGTGTGTGTCGGGTCCACTCGCTGACCTCTAGCCTCGCTTTGAAAATCCCCACAGCATTAAGTTTAATACGAGAGGAAAGCCCTTGATCATATCTATCGAATGGTGCTAAACTTATTTAGATTGATCAAGTATTTGGGGTCGAATTGGCCAGTTGTAACTTGTGATTTGTTCTGTGCACAAAAATCCCATAGGGAGGCTTGTTGAGTTAGCTTCGGAGCAAAGCCGCCTACATGTCATTTTCGCTATCAAGAAGTATGCAAGCCGCCCAAAAACTTTGAAATTCGGATGCAGGGACATGCAAGGATGACTCAGGTACAAACCGCGTCTCTCTAGCATTTTTAGTTCCAGAATTATTCAAGAGCATAGCTGACAGTTTTTAAAAGTCCGGGCTTTCTTTTCAAGGAATATATATTTTTTTCCATTTATCACCACGCGCCCTGTAAATCATGCATTAAATTCCCCGAATTTAGGGGTATGTGTCGGGTCCACTCGCTGACCTCTAGACTCGCTTTGAAAATCCCCACAACATTAAGTTTGATACGAGAGGAAAGCCCTTGATCATATCTATCGAATGGTGATAAACTTATGTAGATTGATCAAGTATTTGGGGTCGAATTGGCCAGTTGTAACTTGTGATTTGTTCTGTGCACAAAAATCCCATAGGGAGGCTTGTTGAGTTAGCTTCGGAGCAAAGCCGCCTACATGTCATTTTCGCTATCAAGAAGTATGCAAGCCGCCCAAAAACTTTGAAATTCGGATGCAGGGACATGCAAGGATGACTCAGGTACAAACCGCGTCTCTCTAGCATTTTTAGTTCCAGAATTATTCAAGAGCATAGCTGACAGTTTTTAAAAGTCCGGGCTTTCTTTTCAAGGAATATATAATTTTTTCCATTTATCACCACGCGCCGTGTAAATCATGCATTAAATTCCCCGAATTTAGGTGTGTGTGTCGGGTCCACTCGCTGACCTCTAGCCTCGCTTTGAAAATCCCCACAACATTAAGTTTGATACGAGAGGAAAGCCCTTGATCATATCTATCGAATGGTGCTAAACTTATGTAGATTGATCAAGTATTTGGGGTCGAATTGGCCAGTTGTAACTTGTGATTTGTTCTGTGCACAAAAATCCCATAGGGAGGCTTGTTGAGTTAGCTTCGGAGCAAAGCCGCCTACATGTCATTTTCGCTATCAAGAAGTATGCAAGCCGCCCAAAAACTTTGAAATTCGGATGCAGGGACATGCAAGGATGACTCAGGTACAAACCGCGTCTCTCTAGCATTTTTAGTTCCAGAATTATTCAAGAGCATAGCTGACAGTTTTTAAAAGTCCGGGCTTTCTTTTCAAGGAATATATATTTTTTTCCATTTATCACCACGCGCCGTGTAAATCATGCATTAAATTCCCCGAATTTAGGGGTGTGTGTCGGGTCCACTCGCTGACCTCTAGACTCGCTTTGAAAATCCCCACAACATTAAGTTTGATACGAGAGGAAAGCCCTTGATCATATCTATCGAATGGTGCTAAACTTATGTAGATTGATCAAGTATTTGGGGTCGAATTGGCCAGTTGTAACTTGTGATTTGTTCTGTGCACAAAAATCCCATAGGGAGGCTTGTTGAGTTAGCTTCGGAGCAAAGCCGCCTACATGTCATTTTCGCTATCAAGAAGTATGCAAGCCGCCCAAAAACTTTGAAATTCGGATGCAGGGACATGCAAGGATGACTCAGGTACAAACCGCGTCTCTCTAGCATTTTTAGTTCCAGAATTATTCAAGAGCATAGCTGACAGTTTTTAAAAGTCCGGGCTTTCTTTTCAAGGAATATATATTTTTTCCATTTATCACCACGCGCCGTGTAAATCATGCATTAAATTCCCCAAATTTAGGGGTGTGTGTCGGGTCCACTCGCTGACCTCTAGCCTCGCTTTGAAAATCCCCACAGCATTAAGTTTAATACGAGAGGAAAGCCCTTGATCATATCTATCGAATGGTGCTAAACTTATTTAGATTGATCAAGTATTTGGGGTCGAATTGGCCAGTTGTAACTTGTGATTTTTTCTGTGCACAAAAATCCCATAGGGAGGCTTGTTGAGTTAGCTTCGGAGCAAAGCCGCCTACATGTCATTTTCGCTATCAAGAAGTATGGAAGCCGCCCAAAAACTTTGAAATTCGGATGCAGGGACATGCAAGGATGACTCAGGTACAAAACCGCGTCTCTCTAGCATTTTTAGTTCCAGAATTATTCAAGAGCATAGCTGACAGTTTTTAAAAGTCCGGGCTTTCTTTTCAAGGAATATATATTTTTTTTCCATTTATCACCACGCGCCTTGTAAATCATGCATTAAATTCCCCAAATTTAGGGGTATGTGTCGGGTCCACTCGCTGACCTCTAGACTCGCTTTGAAAATCCCCACAACATTAAGTTTGATACGAGAGGAAAGCCCTTGATCATATCTATCGAATGGTGCTAAACTTATGTAGATTGATCAAGTATTTGGGGTCGAATTGGCCAGTTGTAACTTGTGATTTGTTCTGTGCACAAAAATCCCATAGGGAGGCTTGTTGAGTTAGCTTCGGAGCAAAGCCGCCTACATGTCATTTTCGCTATCAAGAAGTATGCAAGCCGCCCAAAAACTTTGAAATTCGGATGCAGGGACATGCAAGGATGACTCAGGTACAAACCGCGTCTCTCTAGCATTTTTAGTTCCAGAATTATTCAAGAGCATAGCTGACAGTTTTTAAAAGTCCGGGCTTTCTTTTCAAGGAATATATATTTTTTTCCATTTATCACCACGCGCCGTGTAAATCATGCATTAAATTCCCCAAATTTAGGGGTGTGTGTCGGGTCCACTCGCTGACCTCTAGCCTCGCTTTGAAAATCCCCACAGCATTAAGTTTAATACGAGAGGAAAGCCCTTGATCATATCTATCGAATGGTGCTAAACTTATTTAGATTGATCAAGTATTTCGGGTCGAATTGGCCAGTTGTAACTTGTGATTTGTTCTGTGCACAAAAATCCCATACGGAGGCTTGTTGAGTTAGCTTCGGAGCAAAGCCGCCTACATGTCATTTTCGCTATCAAGAAGTATGCAAGCCGCCCAAAAACTTTGAAATTCGGATGCAGGGACATGCAAGGATGACTCAGGTACAAACCGCGTCTCTCTAGCATTTTTAGTTACAGAATTATTCAAGAGCATAGCTGACAGTTTTTAAAAGTCCGGGCTTTCTTTTCAAGGAATATATATTTTTTCCATTTATCACCACGCGCCGTGTAAATCATGCATTAAATTCCCCAAATTTAGGTGTGTGTGTCGGGTCCACTCGCTGACCTCTAGCCTCGCTTTGAAAATCCCCACAGCATTAAGTTTAATACGAGAGGAAAGCCCTTGATCATATCTATCGAATGGTGCTAAACTTATTTAGATTGATCAAGTATTTGGGGTCGAATTGGCCAGTTGTAACTTGTGATTTGTTCTGTGCACAAAAATCCCATAGGGAGGCTTGTTGAGTTAGCTTCGGAGCAAAGCCGCCTACATGTCATTTTCGCTATCAAGAAGTATGCAAGCCGCCCAAAAACTTTGAAATTCGGATGCAGGGACATGCAAGGATGACTCAGGTACAAACCGCGTCTCTCTAGCATTTTTAGTTCCAGAATTATTCAAGAGCATAGCTGACAGTTTTTAAAAGTCCGGGCTTTCTTTTCAAGGAATATATATTTTTTTCCATTTATCACCACGCGCCCTGTAAATCATGCATTAAATTCCCCGAATTTAGGGGTATGTGTCGGGTCCACTCGCTGACCTCTAGACTCGCTTTGAAAATCCCCACAACATTAAGTTTGATACGAGAGGAAAGCCCTTGATCATATCTATCGAATGGTGATAAACTTATGTAGATTGATCAAGTATTTGGGGTCGAATTGGCCAGTTGTAACTTGTGATTTGTTCTGTGCACAAAAATCCCATAGGGAGGCTTGTTGAGTTAGCTTCGGAGCAAAGCCGCCTACATGTCATTTTCGCTATCAAGAAGTATGCAAGCCGCCCAAAAACTTTGAAATTCGGATGCAGGGACATGCAAGGATGACTCAGGTACAAACCGCGTCTCTCTAGCATTTTTAGTTCCAGAATTATTCAAGAGCATAGCTGACAGTTTTTAAAAGTCCGGGCTTTCTTTTCAAGGAATATATAATTTTTTCCATTTATCACCACGCGCCGTGTAAATCATGCATTAAATTCCCCGAATTTAGGTGTGTGTGTCGGGTCCACTCGCTGACCTCTAGCCTCGCTTTGAAAATCCCCACAACATTAAGTTTGATACGAGAGGAAAGCCCTTGATCATATCTATCGAATGGTGCTAAACTTATGTAGATTGATCAAGTATTTGGGGTCGAATTGGCCAGTTGTAACTTGTGATTTGTTCTGTGCACAAAAATCCCATAGGGAGGCTTGTTGAGTTAGCTTCGGAGCAAAGCCGCCTACATGTCATTTTCGCTATCAAGAAGTATGCAAGCCGCCCAAAAACTTTGAAATTCGGATGCAGGGACATGCAAGGATGACTCAGGTACAAACCGCGTCTCTCTAGCATTTTTAGTTCCAGAATTATTCAAGAGCATAGCTGACAGTTTTTAAAAGTCCGGGCTTTCTTTTCAAGGAATATATATTTTTTTCCATTTATCACCACGCGCCGTGTAAATCATGCATTAAATTCCCCGAATTTAGGGGTGTGTGTCGGGTCCACTCGCTGACCTCTAGACTCGCTTTGAAAATCCCCACAACATTAAGTTTGATACGAGAGGAAAGCCCTTGATCATATCTATCGAATGGTGCTAAACTTATGTAGATTGATCAAGTATTTGGGGTCGAATTGGCCAGTTGTAACTTGTGATTTGTTCTGTGCACAAAAATCCCATAGGGAGGCTTGTTGAGTTAGCTTCGGAGCAAAGCCGCCTACATGTCATTTTCGCTATCAAGAAGTATGCAAGCCGCCCAAAAACTTTGAAATTCGGATGCAGGGACATGCAAGGATGACTCAGGTACAAACCGCGTCTCTCTAGCATTTTTAGTTCCAGAATTATTCAAGAGCATAGCTGACAGTTTTTAAAAGTCCGGGCTTTCTTTTCAAGGAATATATATTTTTTCCATTTATCACCACGCGCCGTGTAAATCATGCATTAAATTCCCCAAATTTAGGGGTGTGTGTCGGGTCCACTCGCTGACCTCTAGCCTCGCTTTGAAAATCCCCACAGCATTAAGTTTAATACGAGAGGAAAGCCCTTGATCATATCTATCGAATGGTGCTAAACTTATTTAGATTGATCAAGTATTTGGGGTCGAATTGGCCAGTTGTAACTTGTGATTTTTTCTGTGCACAAAAATCCCATAGGGAGGCTTGTTGAGTTAGCTTCGGAGCAAAGCCGCCTACATGTCATTTTCGCTATCAAGAAGTATGGAAGCCGCCCAAAAACTTTGAAATTCGGATGCAGGGACATGCAAGGATGACTCAGGTACAAAACCGCGTCTCTCTAGCATTTTTAGTTCCAGAATTATTCAAGAGCATAGCTGACAGTTTTTAAAAGTCCGGGCTTTCTTTTCAAGGAATATATATTTTTTTTCCATTTATCACCACGCGCCTTGTAAATCATGCATTAAATTCCCCAAATTTAGGGGTATGTGTCGGGTCCACTCGCTGACCTCTAGACTCGCTTTGAAAATCCCCACAACATTAAGTTTGATACGAGAGGAAAGCCCTTGATCATATCTATCGAATGGTGCTAAACTTATGTAGATTGATCAAGTATTTGGGGTCGAATTGGCCAGTTGTAACTTGTGATTTGTTCTGTGCACAAAAATCCCATAGGGAGGCTTGTTGAGTTAGCTTCGGAGCAAAGCCGCCTACATGTCATTTTCGCTATCAAGAAGTATGCAAGCCGCCCAAAAACTTTGAAATTCGGATGCAGGGACATGCAAGGATGACTCAGGTACAAACCGCGTCTCTCTAGCATTTTTAGTTCCAGAATTATTCAAGAGCATAGCTGACAGTTTTTAAAAGTCCGGGCTTTCTTTTCAAGGAATATATATTTTTTCCATTTATCACCACGCGCCGTGTAAATCATGCATTAAATTCCCCAAATTTAGGGGTGTGTGTCGGGTCCACTCGCTGACCTCTAGACTCCCCCCCCCCCAAGTCCGGGCTTTCTTTTCAAGGAATATATATTTTTTTTCCATTTATCACCACGCGCCTTGTAAATCATGCATTAAATTCCCCAAATTTAGGGGTATGTGTCGGGTCCACTCGCTGACCTCTAGACTCGCTTTGAAAATCCCCACAACATTAAGTTTGATACGAGAGGAAAGCCCTTGATCATATCTATCGAATGGTGCTAAACTTATGTAGATTGATCAAGTATTTGGGGTCGAATTGGCCAGTTGTAACTTGTGATTTGTTCTGTGCACAAAAATCCCATAGGGAGGCTTGTTGAGTTAGCTTCGGAGCAAAGCCGCCTACATGTCATTTTCGCTATCAAGAAGTATGCAAGCCGCCCAAAAACTTTGAAATTCGGATGCAGGGACATGCAAGGATGACTCAGGTACAAACCGCGTCTCTCTAGCATTTTTAGTTCCAGAATTATTCAAGAGCATAGCTGACAGTTTTTAAAAGTCCGGGCTTTCTTTTCAAGGAATATATATTTTTTCCATTTATCACCACGCGCCGTGTAAATCATGCATTAAATTCCCCAAATTTAGGGGTGTGTGTCGGGTCCACTCGCTGACCTCTAGCCTCGCTTTGAAAATCCCCACAGCATTAAGTTTAATACGAGAGGAAAGCCCTTGATCATATCTATCGAATGGTGCTAAACTTATTTAGATTGATCAAGTATTTGGGGTCGAATTGGCCAGTTGTAACTTGTGATTTTTTCTGTGCACAAAAATCCCATAGGGAGGCTTGTTGAGTTAGCTTCGGAGCAAAGCCGCCTACATGTCATTTTCGCTATCAAGAAGTATGGAAGCCGCCCAAAAACTTTGAAATTCGGATGCAGGGACATGCAAGGATGACTCAGGTACAAAACCGCGTCTCTCTAGCATTTTTAGTTCCAGAATTATTCAAGAGCATAGCTGACAGTTTTTAAAAGTCCGGGCTTTCTTTTCAAGGAATATATATTTTTTTTCCATTTATCACCACGCGCCTTGTAAATCATGCATTAAATTCCCCAAATTTAGGGGTATGTGTCGGGTCCACTCGCTGACCTCTAGACTCGCTTTGAAAATCCCCACAACATTAAGTTTGATACGAGAGGAAAGCCCTTGATCATATCTATCGAATGGTGCTAAACTTATGTAGATTGATCAAGTATTTGGGGTCGAATTGGCCAGTTGTAACTTGTGATTTGTTCTGTGCACAAAAATCCCATAGGGAGGCTTGTTGAGTTAGCTTCGGAGCAAAGCCGCCTACATGTCATTTTCGCTATCAAGAAGTATGCAAGCCGCCCAAAAACTTTGAAATTCGGATGCAGGGACATGCAAGGATGACTCAGGTACAAACCGCGTCTCTCTAGCATTTTTAGTTCCAGAATTATTCAAGAGCATAGCTGACAGTTTTTAAAAGTCCGGGCTTTCTTTTCAAGGAATATATATTTTTTTCCATTTATCACCACGCGCCGTGTAAATCATGCATTAAATTCCCCGAATTTAGGGGTGTGTGTCGGGTCCACTCGCTGACCTCTAGACTCGCTTTGAAAATCCCCACAACATTAAGTTTGATACGAGAGGAAAGCCCTTGATCATATCTATCGAATGGTGCTAAACTTATGTAGATTGATCAAGTATTTGGGGTCGAATTGGCCAGTTGTAACTTGTGATTTGTTCTGTGCACAAAAATCCCATAGGGAGGCTTGTTGAGTTAGCTTCGGAGCAAAGCCGCCTACATGTCATTTTCGCTATCAAGAAGTATGCAAGCCGCCCAAAAACTTTGAAATTCGGATGCAGGGACATGCAAGGATGACTCAGGTACAAACCGCGTCTCTCTAGCATTTTTAGTTCCAGAATTATTCAAGAGCATAGCTGACAGTTTTTAAAAGTCCGGGCTTTCTTTTCAAGGAATATATATTTTTTTTCCATTTATCACCACGCGCCGTGTAAATCATGCATTAAATTCCCCGAATTTAGGGGTATGTGTCGGGTCCACTCGCTGACCTCTAGACTCGCTTTGAAAATCCCCACAACATTAAGTTTGATACGAGAGGAAAGCCCTTGATCATATCTATCGAATGGTGATAAACTTATGTAGATTGATCAAGTATTTGGGGTCGAATTGGCCAGTTGTAACTTGTGATTTGTTCTGTGCACAAAAATCCCATAGGGAGGCTTGTTGAGTTAGCTTCGGAGCAAAGCCGCCTACATGTCATTTTCGCTATCAAGAAGTATGCAAGCCGCCCAAAAACTTTGAAATTCGGATGCAGGGACATGCAAGGATGACTCAGGTACAAACCGCGTCTCTCTAGCATTTTTAGTTCCAGAATTATTCAAGAGCATAGCTGACAGTTTTTAAAAGTCCGGGCTTTCTTTTCAAGGAATATATATTTTTTTCCATTTATCACCACGCGCCGTGTAAATCATGCATTAAATTCCCCGAATTTAGGGGTGTGTGTCGGGTCCACTCGCTGACCTCTAGACTCGCTTTGAAAATCCCCACAACATTAAGTTTGATACGAGAGGAAAGCCCTTGATCATATCTATCGAATGGTGCTAAACTTATGTAGATTGATCAAGTATTTGGGGTCGAATTGGCCAGTTGTAACTTGTGATTTGTTCTGTGCACAAAAATCCCATAGGGAGGCTTGTTGAGTTAGCTTCGGAGCAAAGCCGCCTAGATTTCATTTTCGCTATTAAGAAGTATGCAAGCCGCCCAAAAACTTTGAAATTCTGATGCAGGGACATGCAAGGATGACTCAGGTACAAACCGCGTTTCTCTAGCATTTTTAGTTCCAGAAGTATTCAAGAGCATAGCTGACAGTTTTTAAAAGTCCGGGCTTTCTTTTCAAGGAATATATATTTTTTTTCCATTTATCACCACGCGCCTTGTAAATCATGCATTAAATTCCCCAAATTTAGGGGTATGTGTCGGGTCCACTCGCTGACCTCTAGACTCGCTTTGAAAATCCCCACAACATTAAGTTTGATACGAGAGGAAAGCCCTTGATCATATCTATCGAATGGTGATAAACTTATGTAGATTGATCAAGTATTTGGGGTCGAATTGGCCAGTTGTAACTTGTGATTTGTTCTGTGCACAAAAATCCCATAGGGAGGCTTGTTGAGTTAGCTTCGGAGCAAAGCCGCCTACATGTCATTTTCGCTATCAAGAAGTATGCAAGCCGCCCAAAAACTTTGAAATTCGGATGCAGGGACATGCAAGGATGACTCAGGTACAAACCGCGTCTCTCTAGCATTTTTAGTTCCAGAATTATTCAAGAGCATAGCTGACAGTTTTTAAAAGTCCGGGCTTTCTTTTCAAGGAATATATATTTTTTTCCATTTATCACCACGCGCCGTGTAAATCATGCATTAAATTCCCCGAATTTAGGGGTGTGTGTCGGGTCCACTCGCTGACCTCTAGACTCGCTTTGAAAATCCCCACAACATTAAGTTTGATACGAGAGGAAAGCCCTTGATCATATCTATCGAATGGTGCTAAACTTATGTAGATTGATCAAGTATTTGGGGTCGAATTGGCCAGTTGTAACTTGTGATTTGTTCTGTGCACAAAAATCCCATAGGGAGGCTTGTTGAGTTAGCTTCGGAGCAAAGCCGCCTACATGTCATTTTCGCTATCACGAAGTATGCAAGCCGCCCAAAAACTCTGAAATTCGGATGCAGGGACATGCAAGGATGACTCAGGTACAAACCGCGTCTCTCTAGCATTTTTAGTTCCAGAATTATTCAAGAGCATAGCTGACAGTTTTTAAAAGTCCGGGCTTTCTTTTCAAGGAATATATTTTTTTTTTCCATTTATCACCACGCGCCGTGTAAATCATGCATTAAATTCCCCGAATTTAGGGGTATGTGTCGGGTCCACTCGCTGACCTCTAGACTCGCTTTGAAAATCCCCACAACATTAAGTTTGATACGAGAGGAAAGCCCTTGATCATATCTATCGAATGGTGATAAACTTATGTAGATTGATCAAGTATTTGGGGTCGAATTGGCCAGTTGTAACTTGTGATTTGTTCTGTGCACAAAAATCCCATAGGGAGGCTTGTTGAGTTAGCTTCGGAGCAAAGCCGCCTACATGTCATTTTCGCTATCAAGAAGTATGCAAGCCGCCCAAAAACTTTGAAATTCGGATGCAGGGACATGCAAGGATGACTCAGGTACAAACCGCGTCTCTCTAGCATTTTTAGTTCCAGAATTATTCAAGAGCATAGCTGACAGTTTTTAAAAGTCCGGGCTTTCTTTTCAAGGAATATATATTTTTTTCCATTTATCACCACGCGCCGTGTAAATCATGCATTAAATTCCCCGAATTTAGGGGTGTGTGTCGGGTCCACTCGCTGACCTCTAGACTCGCTTTGAAAATCCCCACAACATTAAGTTTGATACGAGAGGAAAGCCCTTGATCATATCTATCGAATGGTGCTAAACTTATGTAGATTGATCAAGTATTTGGGGTCGAATTGGCCAGTTGTAACTTGTGATTTGTTCTGTGCACAAAAATCCCATAGGGAGGCTTGTTGAGTTAGCTTCGGAGCAAAGCCGCCTACATGTCATTTTCGCTATCAAGAAGTATGCAAGCCGCCCAAAAACTTTGAAATTCGGATGCAGGGACATGCAAGGATGACTCAGGTACAAACCGCGTCTCTCTAGCATTTTTAGTTCCAGAATTATTCAAGAGCATAGCTGACAGTTTTTAAAAGTCCGGGCTTTCTTTTCAAGGAATATATATTTTTTTTCCATTTATCACCACGCGCCGTGTAAATAATGCATTAAATTCCCCGAATTTAGGGGTGTGTGTCGGGTCCACTCGCTGACCTCTAGACTCGCTTTGAAAATCCCCACAACATTAAGTTTGATACGAGAGGAAAGCCCTTGATCATATCTATCGAATGGTGCTAAACTTATGTAGATTGATCAAGTATTTGGGGTCGAATTGGCCAGTTGTAACTTGTGATTTGTTCTGTGCACAAAAATCCCATAGGGAGGCTTGTTGAGTTAGCTTCGGAGCAAAGCCGCCTAGATTTCATTTTCGCTATTAAGAAGTATGCAAGCCGCCCAAAAACTTTGAAATTCTAATGCAGGGACATGCAAGGATGACTCAGGTACAAACCGCGTTTCTCTAGCATTTTTAGTTCCAGAAGTATTCAAGAGCATAGCTGACAGTTTTTAAAAGTCCGGGCTTTCTTTTCAAGGAATATATATTTTTTTCCATTTATCACCACGCGCCGTGTAAATCATGCATTAAATTCCCCAAATTTAGGGGTGTGTGTCGGGTCCACTCGCTGACCTCTAGCCTCGCTTTGAAAATCCCCACAGCATTAAGTTTAATACGAGAGGAAAGCCCCTGATCATATCTATCGAATGGTGCTAAACTTATTTAGATTGACCAAGTATTTCGGGTCGAATTGGCCAGTTGTAACTTGTGATTTGTTCTGTGCACAAAAATCCCATAGGGAGGCTTGTTGAGTTAGCTTCGGAGCAAAGCCGCCTACATGTCATTTTCGCTATCAAGAAGTATGCAAACCGCCCAAAAACTTTGAAATTCGGATGCAGGGACATGCAAGGATGACTCAGGTACAAACCGCGTCTCTCTAGCATTTTTAGTTCCAGAATTATTCAAGAGCATAGCTGACAGTTTTTAAAAGTCCGGGCTTTCTTTTCAAGGAATATATATTTTTTTCCATTTATCACCACGCGCCGCGTAAATCATGCATTAAATTCCCCGAATTTAGGGGTGTGTGTCGGGTCCACTCGCTGACCTCTAGACTCGCTTTGAAAATCCCCACAACATTAAGTTTGATACGAGAGGAAAGCCCTTGATCATATCTATCGAATGGTGCTAAACTTATGTAGATTGATCAAGTATTTGGGGTCGAATTGGCCAGTTGTAACTTGTGATTTGTTCTGTGCACAAAAATCCCATAGGGAGGCTTGTTGAGTTAGCTTCGGAGCAAAGCCGCCTAGATGTCATTTTCGCTATTAAGAAGTATGCAAGCCGCCCAAAAACTTTGAAATTCTGATGCAGGGACATGCAAGGATGACGCAGGTACAAACCGCGTTTCTCTAGCATTTTTAGTTCCAGAATTATTCAAGAGCATAACTGACAGTTTTTAAAAGTCCGGGCTTTCTTTTCAAGGAATATATATTTTTTTCCATTTATCACCACGCGCCGTGTAAATCATGCATTAAATTCCCCAAATTTAGGGGTGTGTGTCGGGTCCACTCGCTGACCTCTAGCCTCGCTTTGAAAATCCCCACAGCATTAAGTTTAATACGAGAGGAAAGCCCTTGATCATATCTATCGAATGGTGCTAAACTTATTTAGATTGATCAAGTATTTCGGGTGGAATTGGCCAGTTGTAACTTGTGATTTGTTCTGTGCACAAAAATCCCATAGGGAGGCTTGTTGAGTTAGCTTCGGAGCAAAGCCGCCTAGATGTCATTTTCGCTATCAAGAAGTATGGAAGCCGCCCAAAAACTTTAAAATTCGGATGCAGGGACATGCAAGGATGACTCAGGTACAAACCGCGTTTCTCTAGCATTTTTAGTTCCAGAATTATTCAAGAGCATAGCTGACAGTTTTTAAAAGTCCGGGCTTTCTTTTCAAGGAATATATATTTTTTTCCATTTATCACCACGCGCAGTGTAAATCATGCATTAAATTCCCCAAATTTAGGGGTGTGTGTCGGGTCCACTCGCTGACCTCTAGCCTCGCTTTGAAAATCCCCACAGCATTAAGTTTAATACGAGAGGAAAGCCCTTGATCATATCTATCGAATGGTGCTAAACTTATTTAGATTGATCAAGTATTTCGGGTCGAATTGGCCAGTTGTAACTTGTGATTTGTTCTGTGCACAAAAATCCCATAGGGAGGCTTGTTGAGTTAGCTTCGGAGCAAAGCCGCCTACATGTCATTTTCGCTATCAAGAAGTATGCAAACCGCCCAAAAACTTTGAAATTCGGATGCAGGGACATGCAAGGATGACTCAGGTACAAACCGCGTCTCTCTAGCATTTTTAGTTCCAGAATTATTCAAGAGCATAGCTGACAGTTTTTAAAAGTCCGGGCTTTCTTTTCAAGGAATATATATTTTTTTCCATTTATCACCACGCGCCGCGTAAATCATGCATTAAATTCCCCGAATTTAGGGGTGTGTGTCGGGTCCACTCGCTGACCTCTAGACTCGCTTTGAAAATCCCCACAACATTAAGTTTGATACGAGAGGAAAGCCCTTGATCATATCTATCGAATGGTGCTAAACTTATGTAGATTGATCAAGTATTTGGGGTCGAATTGGCCAGTTGTAACTTGTGATTTGTTCTGTGCACAAAAATCCCATAGGGAGGCTTGTTGAGTTAGCTTCGGAGCAAAGCCGCCTAGATGTCATTTTCGCTATTAAGAAGTATGCAAGCCGCCCAAAAACTTTGAAATTGTGATGCAGGGACATGCAAGGATGACGCAGGTACAAACCGCGTTTCTCTAGCATTTTTAGTTCCAGAATTATTCAAGAGCATAACTGACAGTTTTTAAAAGTCCGGGCTTTCTTTTCAAGGAATATATATTTTTTTCCATTTATCACCACGCGCCGTGTAAATCATGCATTAAATTCCCCAAATTTAGGGGTGTGTGTCGGGTCCACTCGCTGACCTCTAGCCTCGCTTTGAAAATCCCCACAGCATTAAGTTTAATACGAGAGGAAAGCCCTTGATCATATCTATCGAATGGTGCTAAACTTATTTAGATTGATCAAGTATTTCGGGTGGAATTGGCCAGTTGTAACTTGTGATTTGTTCTGTGCACAAAAATCCCATAGGGAGGCTTGTTGAGTTAGCTTCGGAGCAAAGCCGCCTAGATGTCATTTTCGCTATCAAGAAGTATGGAAGCCGCCCAAAAACTTTAAAATTCGGATGCAGGGACATGCAAGGATGACTCAGGTACAAACCGCGTTTCTCTAGCATTTTTAGTTCCAGAATTATTCAAGAGCATAGCTGACAGTTTTTAAAAGTCCGGGCTTTCTTTTCAAGGAATATATATTTTTTTCCATTTATCACCACGCGCAGTGTAAATCATGCATTAAATTCCCCAAATTTAGGGGTGTGTGTCGGGTCCACTCGCTGACCTCTAGCCTCGCTTTGAAAATCCCCACAGCATTAAGTTTAATACGAGAGGAAAGCCCTTGATCATATCTATCGAATGGTGCTAAACTTATTTAGATTGATCAAGTATTTCGGGTCGAATTGGCCAGTTGTAACTTGTGAGTTTTTCTGTGCACAAAAATCCCATAGGGAGGCTTGTTGAGTTAGCTTCGGAGCAAAGCCGCCTACATGTCATTTTCGCTATCAAGAAGTATGCAAGCCGCCCAAAAACTTTGAAATTCGGATGCAGGGACATGCAAGGATGACTCAGGTACAAACCGCGTCTCTCTAGCATTTTTAGTTCCAGAATTATTCAAGAGCATAGCTGACAGTTTTTAAAAGTCCGGGCTTTCTTTTCAAGGAATATATAATTTTTTCCATTCATCACCACGCGCCGTGTAAACCATGCATTAAATTCCCCGAATTTAGGGGTGTGTGTCGGGTCCACTCGCTGACCTCTAGACTCGCTTTGAAAATCCCCACAACATTAAGTTTGATACGAGAGGAAAGCCCTTGATCATATCTATCGAATGGTGCTAAACTTATTTAGATTGATCAAGTATTTCGGGTCGAATTGGCCAGTTGTAACTTGTGATTTGTTCTGTGCACAAAAATCCCATAGGGAGGCTTGTTGAGTTAGCTTCGGAGCAAAGCCGCCTAGATGTCATTTTTGCTATCAAGAAGTATGGAAGCCGCCCAAAAACTTTGAAATTCGGATGCAGGGACATGCAAGGATGACTCAGGTACAAACCGCGTTTCTCTAGCATTTTTAGTTCCAGAATTATTCAAGAGCATAGCTGACAGTTTTTAAAAGTCCGGGCTTTCTTTTCAAGGAATATATATTTTTTTCCAGTTATCACCACGCGCCGTGTAAATCATGCATTAAATTCCCCAAATTTAGGGGTGTGTGTCGGGTCCACTCGCTGACCTCTAGCCTCGCTTTGAAAATCCCCACAGCATTAAGTTTAATACGAGAGGAAAGCCCTTGATCATATCTATCGAATGGTGCTAAACTTATGTAGATTGATCAAGTATTTGGGGTCGAATTGGCCAGTTGTAACTTGTGATTTGTTCTGTGCACAAAAATCCCATAGGGAGGCTTGTTGAGTTAGCTTCGGAGCAAAGCCGCCTACATGTCATTTTCGCTATCAAGAAGTATGCAAGCCGCCCAAAAACTTTGAAATTCGGATGCAGGGACATGCAAGGATGACTCAGGTACAAACCGCGTCTCTCTAGCATTTTTAGTTCCAGAATTATTCAAGAGCATAGCTGACAGTTTTTAAAAGTCCGGGCTTTCTTTTCAAGGAATATATATTTTTTTTCCATTTATCACCACGCGCCGTGTAAATAATGCATTAAATTCCCCGAATTTAGGGGTGTGTGTCGGGTCCACTCGCTGACCTCTAGACTCGCTTTGAAAATCCCCACAACATTAAGTTTGATACGAGAGGAAAGCCCTTGATCATATCTATCGAATGGTGCTAAACTTATGTAGATTGATCAAGTATTTGGGGTCGAATTGGCCAGTTGTAACTTGTGATTTGTTCTGTGCACAAAAATCCCATAGGGAGGCTTGTTGAGTTAGCTTCGGAGCAAAGCCGCCTAGATTTCATTTTCGCTATTAAGAAGTATGCAAGCCGCCCAAAAACTTTGAAATTCTAATGCAGGGACATGCAAGGATGACTCAGGTACAAACCGCGTTTCTCTAGCATTTTTAGTTCCAGAAGTATTCAAGAGCATAGCTGACAGTTTTTAAAAGTCCGGGCTTTCTTTTCAAGGAATATATATTTTTTTCCATTTATCACCACGCGCCGTGTAAATCATGCATTAAATTCCCCAAATTTAGGGGTGTGTGTCGGGTCCACTCGCTGACCTCTAGCCTCGCTTTGAAAATCCCCACAGCATTAAGTTTAATACGAGAGGAAAGCCCCTGATCATATCTATCGAATGGTGCTAAACTTATTTAGATTGACCAAGTATTTCGGGTCGAATTGGCCAGTTGTAACTTGTGATTTGTTCTGTGCACAAAAATCCCATAGGGAGGCTTGTTGAGTTAGCTTCGGAGCAAAGCCGCCTACATGTCATTTTCGCTATCAAGAAGTATGCAAACCGCCCAAAAACTTTGAAATTCGGATGCAGGGACATGCAAGGATGACTCAGGTACAAACCGCGTCTCTCTAGCATTTTTAGTTCCAGAATTATTCAAGAGCATAGCTGACAGTTTTTAAAAGTCCGGGCTTTCTTTTCAAGGAATATATATTTTTTTCCATTTATCACCACGCGCCGCGTAAATCATGCATTAAATTCCCCGAATTTAGGGGTGTGTGTCGGGTCCACTCGCTGACCTCTAGACTCGCTTTGAAAATCCCCACAACATTAAGTTTGATACGAGAGGAAAGCCCTTGATCATATCTATCGAATGGTGCTAAACTTATGTAGATTGATCAAGTATTTGGGGTCGAATTGGCCAGTTGTAACTTGTGATTTGTTCTGTGCACAAAAATCCCATAGGGAGGCTTGTTGAGTTAGCTTCGGAGCAAAGCCGCCTAGATGTCATTTTCGCTATTAAGAAGTATGCAAGCCGCCCAAAAACTTTGAAATTCTGATGCAGGGACATGCAAGGATGACGCAGGTACAAACCGCGTTTCTCTAGCATTTTTAGTTCCAGAATTATTCAAGAGCATAACTGACAGTTTTTAAAAGTCCGGGCTTTCTTTTCAAGGAATATATATTTTTTTCCATTTATCACCACGCGCCGTGTAAATCATGCATTAAATTCCCCAAATTTAGGGGTGTGTGTCGGGTCCACTCGCTGACCTCTAGCCTCGCTTTGAAAATCCCCACAGCATTAAGTTTAATACGAGAGGAAAGCCCTTGATCATATCTATCGAATGGTGCTAAACTTATTTAGATTGATCAAGTATTTCGGGTGGAATTGGCCAGTTGTAACTTGTGATTTGTTCTGTGCACAAAAATCCCATAGGGAGGCTTGTTGAGTTAGCTTCGGAGCAAAGCCGCCTAGATGTCATTTTCGCTATCAAGAAGTATGGAAGCCGCCCAAAAACTTTAAAATTCGGATGCAGGGACATGCAAGGATGACTCAGGTACAAACCGCGTTTCTCTAGCATTTTTAGTTCCAGAATTATTCAAGAGCATAGCTGACAGTTTTTAAAAGTCCGGGCTTTCTTTTCAAGGAATATATATTTTTTTCCATTTATCACCACGCGCAGTGTAAATCATGCATTAAATTCCCCAAATTTAGGGGTGTGTGTCGGGTCCACTCGCTGACCTCTAGCCTCGCTTTGAAAATCCCCACAGCATTAAGTTTAATACGAGAGGAAAGCCCTTGATCATATCTATCGAATGGTGCTAAACTTATTTAGATTGATCAAGTATTTCGGGTCGAATTGGCCAGTTGTAACTTGTGAGTTTTTCTGTGCACAAAAATCCCATAGGGAGGCTTGTTGAGTTAGCTTCGGAGCAAAGCCGCCTACATGTCATTTTCGCTATCAAGAAGTATGCAAGCCGCCCAAAAACTTTGAAATTCGGATGCAGGGACATGCAAGGATGACTCAGGTACAAACCGCGTCTCTCTAGCATTTTTAGTTCCAGAATTATTCAAGAGCATAGCTGACAGTTTTTAAAAGTCCGGGCTTTCTTTTCAAGGAATATATAATTTTTTCCATTCATCACCACGCGCCGTGTAAACCATGCATTAAATTCCCCGAATTTAGGGGTGTGTGTCGGGTCCACTCGCTGACCTCTAGACTCGCTTTGAAAATCCCCACAACATTAAGTTTGATACGAGAGGAAAGCCCTTGATCATATCTATCGAATGGTGCTAAACTTATTTAGATTGATCAAGTATTTCGGGTCGAATTGGCCAGTTGTAACTTGTGATTTGTTCTGTGCACAAAAATCCCATAGGGAGGCTTGTTGAGTTAGCTTCGGAGCAAAGCCGCCTAGATGTCATTTTTGCTATCAAGAAGTATGGAAGCCGCCCAAAAACTTTGAAATTCGGATGCAGGGACATGCAAGGATGACTCAGGTACAAACCGCGTTTCTCTAGCATTTTTAGTTCCAGAATTATTCAAGAGCATAGCTGACAGTTTTTAAAAGTCCGGGCTTTCTTTTCAAGGAATATATATTTTTTTCCAGTTATCACCACGCGCCGTGTAAATCATGCATTAAATTCCCCAAATTTAGGGGTGTGTGTCGGGTCCACTCGCTGACCTCTAGCCTCGCTTTGAAAATCCCCACAGCATTAAGTTTAATACGAGAGGAAAGCCCTTGATCATATCTATCGAATGGTGCTAAACTTATTTAGATTGATCAAGTATTTCGGGTGGAATTGGCCAGTTGTAACTTGTGATTTGTTCTGTGCACAAGGGAGGCTTGTTGAGTTAGCTTCGGAGCAAAGCCGCCTAGATGTCATTTTCGCTATCAAGAAGTATGGAAGCCGCCCAAAAACTTTGAAATTCGGATGCAGGGACATGCAAGGATGACTCAGGTACAAACCGCGTTTCTCTAGCATTATTAGTTCCAGAATTATTCAAGAGCATAGCTGACAGTTTTTAAAAGTCCGGGCTTTCTTTTCAAGGAATATATATTTTTTTCCATTTATCACCACGCGCCGTGTAAATCATGCATTAAATTCCCCAAATTTAGGGGTGTGTGTCGGGTCCACTCGCTGACCTCTAGCCTCGCTTTGAAAATCCCCACAGCATTAAGTTTAATACGAGAGGAAAGCCCTTGATCATATCTATCGAATGGTGCTAAACTTATTTAGATTGATCAAGTATTTCGGGTGGAATTGGCCAGTTGTAACTTGTGATTTGTTCTGTGCACAAAAATCCCATAGGGAGGCTTGTTGAGTTAGCTTCGGAGCAAAGCCGCCTACATGTCATTTTCGCTATCAAGAAGTATGCAAGCCGCCCAAAAACTTTAAAATTCGGATGCAGGGACATGCAAGGATGACTCAGGTACAAACCGCGTCTCTCTAGCATTTTTAGTTCCAGAATTATTCAAGAGCATAGCTGACAGTTTTTAAAAGTCCGGGCTTTCTTTTCAAGGAATATATATTTTTTTCCATTTATCACCACGCGCCGTGTAAATCATGCATTAAATTCCCCGAATTTAGGGGTGTGTGTCGGGTCCACTCGCTGACCTCTAGACTCGCTTTGAAAATCCCCACAACATTAAGTTTAATACGAGAGGAAAGCCCTTGATCATATCTATCGAATGGTGCTAAACTTATTTAGATTGATCAAGTATTTCGGGTGGAATTGGCCAGTTGTAACTTGTGATTTGTTCTGTGCACAAGGGAGGCTTGTTGAGTTAGCTTCGGAGCAAAGCCGCCTAGATGTAATTATCGCTATCAAGAAGTATGGAAGCCGCCCAAAAACTTTGAAATTCGGATGCAGGGACATGCAAGGATGACTCAGGTACAAACCGCGTTTCTCTAGCATTTTTAGTTCCAGAATTATTCAAGAGCATAGCTGACAGTTTTTAAAAGTCCGTGCTTTCTTTTCAAGGAATATATATTTTTTTCCATTTATCACCACGCGCAGTGTAAATCATGCATTAAATTCCCCAAATTTAGGTGTGTGTGTCGGGTCCACTCGCTGACCTCTAGCCTCGCTTTGAAAATCCCCACAGCATTAAGTTTAATACGAGAGGAAAGCCCTTGATCATATCTATCGAATGGTGCTAAACTTATTTAGATTGATCAAGTATTTCGGGTCGAATTGGCCAGTTGTAACTTGTGAGTTTTTCTGTGCACAAAAATCCCATAGGGAGGCTTGTTGAGTTAGCTTCGGTGCAAAGCCGCCTACATGTCATTTTCGCTATCAGGAAGTATGCAAGCCGCCCAAAAACTTTGAAATTCGGATGCAGGGACATGCAAGGATGACTCAGGTACAAACCGCGTCTCTCTAGCATTTTTAGTTCCAGAATTATTCAAGAGCATAGCTGACAGTTTTTAAAAGTCCGGGCTTTCTTTTCAAGGAATATATATTTTTTTCCATTTATCACCACGCGCCGTGTAAGTCATGCATTAAATTCCCCAAATTTAGGGGTGTGTGTCGGGTCCACTCGCTGACCTCTAGCCTCGCTTTGAAAATCCCCACAGCATTAAGTTTAATACGAGAGGAAAGCCCTTGATCATATCTATCGAATGATGCTAAACTTATGTAGATTGATCAAGTATTTGGGGTCGAATTGGCCAGTTGTAACTTGTGATTTGTTCTGTGCACAAAAATCCCATAGGGAGGCTTGTTGAGTTAGCTTCGGAGCAAAGCCGCCGACATGTCATTTTCGCTATCAAGAAGTATGCAAGCCGCCCAAAAACTTTGAAATTCGGATGCAGGGACATGCAAGGATGACTCAGGTACAAACCGCGTCTCTCTAGCATTTTTAGTTCCAGAATTATTCAAGAGCATAGCTGACAGTTTTTAATAGTCCGGGCTTTCTTTTCAAGAAATATATATTTTTTTTCCATTTATCACCACGCGCCGTGTAAAGCATGCATTAAATTCCCCGAATTTAGGGGTATGTGTCGGGTCCACTCGCTGACCTCTAGACTCGCTTTGAAAATCCCCACAACATTAAGTTTGATACGAGAGGAAAGCCCTTGATCATATCTATCGAATGGTGATAAACTTATGTAGATTGATCAAGTATTTCTGGTCGAATTGGCCAGTTGTAACTTGTGATTTGTTCTGTGCACAAAAATCCCATAGGGAGGCTTGTTGAGTTAGCTTCGGAGCAAAGCCGCCTACATGTCATTTTCGCTATCAAGAAGTATGCAAGCCGCCCAAAAACTTTGAAATTCGGATGCAGAGACATGCAAGGATGACTCAGGTACAAACCGCGTCTCTCTAGCATTTTTAGTTCCAGAATTATTCAAGAGCATAGCTGACAGTTTTTAAAAGTCCGGGCTTTCTTTTCAAGGAATATATATTTTTTTCCATTTATCACCACGCGCCGTGTAAATCATGCATTAAATTCCCCAAATTTAGGGGTGTGTGTCGGGTCCACTCGCTGACCTCTAGCCTCGCTTTGAAAATCCCCACAGCATTAAGTTTAATACGAGAGGAAAGCCCTTGATCATATCTATCGAATGGTGCTAAACTTATTTAGATTGATCAAGTATTTCGGGTCTAATTGGCCAGTTGTAACTTGTGAGTTTTTCTGTGCACAAAAATCCCATAGGGAGGCTTGTTGAATAAGCTTCGGAGCAAAGCCGCCTAGATGTCATTTTCGCTATCAAGAAGTATGCAAGCCGCCCAAAAACTTTGAAATTCTGATGCAGGGACGTGCAAGGATGACTCAGGTACAAACCGCGTCTCTCTAGCATTTTTAGTTCCAGAATTATTCAAGAGCATAGCTGACAGTTTTTAAAAGTCCGGGCTTTCTTTTCAAGGAATATATTTTTTTTTTCCATTTGTGACCCGCTCTGACGAAATGAGGATTGTCTAGTGAATTTCACTTTTGCATTTTTCATAATAATCCAATTAAGCAAGTCTTAATATTTTAAATGAACTAAAAATCAAGACCATACGACCTTCCTGTCTGAAATAATGTGGAATTTTCGACGACCTTGACGCTTAATGTTATGACGCGTTTTGGAAAAACACAAACTTCAGAAAATTAATTTGAAAAAACGCGACGTCTCACACACACTCATTAAAATAATAATTTTTATTTGTTTACGATAATGAAAACATCAATTTTTAACCCCCCGTGGTCAGGCAAACAAAATTACCAAAATGAACAAACAACTCAACGAGAAGAAAGATTATGATGAGTAGACAATTTCAACAATAAGTTTGACAATGTTTACCTGAAATTTTAGAGCCATTTGCGTTGATATTTCCAACTTGAAATGCGGGTTTTGTTTGCGTCAAGTCAAAACATAGTAAAGACAGCTGTCACTCAGCGCACAGCATCAACCCCCACGGGTATACTCGGCTTGAAGACCAGGGAACATTCGCAATTTCCCCGTGCATGTTTCTCATGATTTTAGCAAAATTTCTCACCCAGCATGAAGTTTAACTGAAAGATTATTCCTTTAACATTCAGAATTATTTGGGTCTGGAACAATTCAACCTTGAAAAACCACGAAACAATGATGGAAATTAGACACTGTTTTCCCAACGTTCGATAAACATTCCACTGTCCACACGTCGTACGTGTAGCAAAGTTTGTGCATGGTACCCGCGCAGTGTCCGTGTGTACATTGCGTATTACCAGCGCTGCAGCTGCATGGTACCCGCGCAGTGTCCGTGTGAACATTGTCGTATTACCAGCGCTGCAACGAGCTATGGCAACAAGACCGGGTCGGGTGACGGACTCTCACGCTGAATGGATAAACATACGCCTCGGTCTGTGAGCCATACTAATCTCGCGACGCGGATTTATGAATGAGAGATGTCATCGCTGATAAAACAGGGGTTGCCTTTGGTGACCTTTGAACCCCTTTCAGTGTTGACACGTGTTTTTGGTGGCTATATTTAGACAGCTCGAATCTTTGGCTTTCCAATGGTACTCTTGGTGGCGCTATGCAAGTTGTGTGAAAGGTTTTGCGACAGCGCCAAATTTGGTGTTTTCAATGAATGTTCGCTGTCTGTCCCGTGGGATTTGGAACATTTTTGGATAATTACGTCAAGAACATGGCTCAGAAATCGTCTGTTTTTACATCTTTAGTAATCTTTTGACGAAAAGGTAAGACCATAGTAAGTTTCATCAAGATTTAGGCAACCCAAAAGTGTAAAAATAAAAAAATTAAAAAATTCAATAATTTTCAATAATTTTTTTGTTATGATTATGTTCGGTGTCAAATTACACGAAATGAAATTTTACTAGACATTCCTCATTTCGTCAGAGCGGGTCACATTTATCACCACGCGCCGTGTAAATCATGCATTAAATTCCCCAAATTTAGGGGTGTGTGTCGGGTCCACTCGCTGACCTCTAGCCTCGCTTTGAAAATCCCCACAGCATTAAGTTTAATACGAGAGGAAAGCCCTTGATCATATCTATCGAATGGTGCTAAACTTATTTAGATTGATCAAGTATTAGGGGTCGAATTGGCCAGTTGTAACTTGTGAGTTTTTCTGTGCACAAAAATCCCATAGGGAGGCTTGTTGAGTTAGCTTCGGAGCAAAGCCGCCTACATGTCATTTTCGCTATCAAGAAGTATGCAAGCCGCCCAAAAACTTTGAAATTCGGATGCAGGGACATGCAAGGATGACTCAGGTACAAACCGCGTCTCTCTAGCATTTTTAGTTCCAGAATTATTCAAGAGCATAGCTGACAGTTTTTAAAAGTCCGGGCTTTCTTTTCAAGGAATATATATTTTTTTCCATTTATCACCACGCGCCGTGTAAATCATGCATTAAATTCCCCGAATTTAGGGGTGTGTGTCGGGTCCACTCGCTGACCTCTAGACTCGCTTTGAAAATCCCCACAACATTAAGTTTGATACGAGAGGAAAGCCCTTGATCATATCTATCGAATGGTGCTAAACTTATGTAGATTGATCAAGTATTTGGGGTCGAATTGGCCAGTTGTAACTTGTGATTTGTTCTGTGCACAAAAATCGCATAGGGAGGCTTGTTGAGTTAGCTTCGGAGCAAAGCCGCCTAGATGTCATTTTCGCTATTAAGAAGTATGCAAGCCGCCCAAAAACTTTGAAATTCTGATGCAGGGACATGCAAGGATGACTCAGGTACAAACCGCGTTTCTCTAGCATTTTTAGTTCCAGAATTATTCAAGAGCATAGCTGACAGTTTTCAAAAGTCCGGGCTTTCTTTTCAAGGAATATATATTTTTTTCCATTTATCACCACGCGCCGTGTAAATCATGCATTAAATTCCCCAAATTTAGGGGTGTGTGTCGGGTCCACTCGCTGACCTCTAGACTCGCTTTGAAAATCCCCACAGCATTAAGTTTAATACGAGAGGAAAGCCCTTGATCATATCTATCGAATGGTGCTAAACTTATTTAGATTGATCAAGTATTTCGGGTCGAATTGGCCAGTTGTAACTTGTGAGTTTTTCTGTGCACAAAAATCCCATAGGGAGGCTTGTTGAGTTAGCTTCGGAGCAAAGCCGCCTACATGTCATTTTCGCTATCAAGAAGTATGCAAGCCGCCCAAAAACTTTGAAATTCGGATGCAGGGACATGCAAGGATGACTCAGGTACAAACCGCGTCTCTCTAGCATTTTTAGTTCCAGAATTATTCAAGAGCATAGCTGACAGTTTTTAAAAGTCCGGGCTTTCTTTTCAAGGAATATATAATTTTTTCCATTTATCACCACGCGCCGTGTAAATCATGCATTAAATTCCCCGAATTTAGGGGTGTGTGTCGGGTCCACTCGCTGACCTCTAGACTCGCTTTGAAAATCCCCACAACATTAAGTTTGATACGAGAGGAAAGCCCTTGATCATATCTATCGAATGGTGCTAAACTTATGTAGATTGATCAAGTATTTGGGGTCGAATTGGCCAGTTGTAACTTGTGATTTGTTCTGTGCACAAAAATCCCATAGGGAGGCTTGTTGAGTTAGCTTCGGAGCAAAGCCGCCGACATGTCATTTTCGCTATCAAGAAGTATGCAAGCCGCCCAAAAACTTTGAAATTCGGATGCAGGGACATGCAAGGATGACTCAGGTACAAACCGCGTCTCTCTAGCATTTTTAGTTCCAGAATTATTCAAGAGCATAGCTGACAGTTTTTAAAAGTCCGGGCTTTCTTTTCAAGAAATATATATTTTTTTTCCATTTATCACCACGCGCCGTGTAAAGCATGCATTAAATTCCCCGAATTTAGGGGTATGTGTCGGGTCCACTCGCTGACCTCTAGACTCGCTTTGAAAATCCCCACAACATTAAGTTTGATACGAGAGGAAAGCCCTTGATCATATCTATCGAATGGTGATAAACTTATGTAGATTTGATCAAGTATTTCTGGTCGAATTGGCCAGTTTTAACTTGTGATTTGTTCTGTGCACAAAAATCCCATAGGGAGGCTTGTTGAGTTAGCTTCGGAGCAAAGCCGCCTACATGTCATTTTCGCTATCAAGAAGTATGCAAGCCGCCCAAAAACTTTGAAATTCGGATGCAGGGACATGCAAGGATGACTCAGGTACAAACCGCGTCTCTCTAGCATTTTTAGTTCCAGAATTATTCAAGAGCATAGCTGACAGTTTTTAAAAGTCCGGGCTTTCTTTTCAAGGAATATATATTTTTTTCCATTTATCACCACGCGCCGTGTAAATCATGCATTAAATTCCCCGAATTTAGGGGTGTGTGTCGGGTCCACTCGCTGACCTCTAGACTCGCTTTGAAATTCCCCACAACATTAAGTTTGATACGAGAGGAAAGCCCTTGATCATATCTATCGAATGGTGCTAAACTTATGTAGATTGATCAAGTATTTCGGGTCGAATTGGCCAGTTGTAACTTGTGATTTGTTCTGTGCACAAAAATCCCATAGGGAGGCTTGTTGAGTTAGCTTCGGAGCAAAGCCGCCGACATGTCATTTTCGCTATCAAGAAGTATGCAAGCCGCCCAAAAACTTTGAAATTCGGATGCAGGGACATGCAAGGATGACTCAGGTACAAACCGCGTCTCTCTAGCATTTTTAGTTCCAGAATTATTCAAGAGCATAGCTGACAGTTTTTAAAAGTCCGGGCTTTCTTTTCAAGGAATATATATTTTTTTCCATTTATCACCACGCGCCGTGTAAATCATGCATTAAATTCCCCAAATTTAGGGGTGTGTGTCGGGTCCACTCGCTGACCTCTAGCCTCGCTTTGAAAATCCCCACAGCATTAAGTTTAATACGAGAGGAAAGCCCTTGATCATATCTATCGAATGGTGCTAAACTTATTTAGATTGATCAAGTATTTCGGGTCGATTTGGCCAGTTGTAAATTGTGAGTTTTTCTGTGCACAAAAATCCCATAGGGAGGCTTGTTGAGTTAGCTTCGGAGCAAAGCCGCCTAGATGTCATTTTCGCTATCAAGAAGTATGCAAGCCGCCCAAAAACTTTGAAATTCTGATGCAGGGACGTGCAAGGATGACTCAGGTACAAACCGCGTCTCTCTAGCATTTTTAGTTCCAGAATTATTCAAGAGCATAGCTGACAGTTTTTAAAAGTCCGGGCTTTCTTTTCAAGGAATATATATTTTTTTTCCATTCATCACCACGCGCCGTGTAAATCATGCATTAAATTCCCCGAATTTAGGGGTATGTGTCGGGTCCACTCGCTGACCTCTAGACTCGCTTTGAAAATCCCCACAGCATTAAGTTTAATACGAGAGGAAAGCCCTTGATCATATCTATCGAATGGTGCTAAACTTATTTAGATTGATCAAGTATTTCGGGTCGAATTGGCCAGTTGTAACTTGTGAGTTTTTCTGTGCACAAAAATCCCATAGGGAGGCTTGTTGAGTTAGCTTCGGAGCAAAGCCGCCTACATGTCATTTTCGCTATCAAGAAGTATGCAAGCCGCCCAAAAACTTTGAAATTCGGATGCAGGGACATGCAAGGATGACTCAGGTACAAACCGCGTCTCTCTAGCATTTTTAGTTCCAGAATTATTCAAGAGCATAGCTGACAGTTTTTAAAAGTCCGGGCTTTCTTTTCAAGGAATATATATTTTTTTCCATTTATCACCACGCGCCGTGTAAATCATGCATTAAATTCCCCGAATTTAGGGGTATGTGTCGGGTCCACTCGCTGACCTCTAGACTCGCTTTGAAAATCCCCACAACATTAAGTTTGATACGAGAGGAAAGCCCTTGATCATATCTATCGAATGGTGCTAAACTTATGTAGATTGATCAAGTATTTCTGGTCGAATGGGCCAGTTGTAACTTGTGATTTGTTCTGTGCACAAAAATCCCATAGGGAGGCTTGTTGAGTTAGCTTCGGAGCAAAGCCGCCTAGATGTCATTTTCGCTATCAAGAAGTATGCAAGCCGCCCAAAAACTTTGAAATTCTGATGCAGGGACGTGCAAGGATGACTCAGGTACAAACCGCGTCTCTCTAGCATTTTTAGTTCCAGAATTATTCAAGAGCATAGCTGACAGTTTTTAAAAGTCCGGGCTTTCTTTTCAAGGAATATATATTTTTTTTCCATTTATCACCACGCGCCGTGTAAAGCATGCATTAAATTCCCCGAATTTAGGGGTATGTGTCGGGTCCACTCGCTGACCTCTAGACTCGCTTTGAAAATCCCCACAACATTACGTTTGATACGAGAGGAAAGCCCTTGATCATATCTATCGAATGGTGATAAACTTATGTAGATTGATCAAGTATTTCTGGTCGAATTGGCCAGTTGTAACTTGTGATTTGTTCTGTGCACAAAAATCCCATAGGGAGGCTTGTTGAGTTAGCTTCGGAGCAAAGCCGCCTACATGTCATTTTCGCTATCAAGAAGTATGCAAGCCGCCCAAAAACTTTGAAATTCGGATGCAGGGACGTGCAAGGATGACTCAGGTACAAACCGCGTCTCTCTAGCATTTTTAGTTCCAGAATTATTCAAGAGCATAGCTGACAGTTTTTAAAAGTCCGGGCTTTCTTTTCAAGGAATATATATTTTTTTTCCATTTATCACCACGCGCCGTGTAAAGCATGCATTAAATTCCCCGAATTTAGGGGTATGTGTCGGGTCCACTCGCTGACCTCTAGACTCGCTTTGAAAATCCCCACAACATTACGTTTGATACGAGAGGAAAGCCCTTGATCATATCTATCGAATGGTGATAAACTTATGTAGATTGATCAAGTATTTCTGGTCGAATTGGCCAGTTGTAACTTGTGATTTGTTCTGTGCACAAAAATCCCATAGGGAGGCTTGTTGAGTTAGCTTCGGAGCAAAGCCGCCTACATGTCATTTTCGCTATCAAGAAGTATGCAAGCCGCCCAAAAACTTTGAAATTCGGATGCAGGGACGTGCAAGGATGACTCAGGTACAAACCGCGTCTCTCTAGCATTTTTAGTTCCAGAATTATTCAAGAGCATAGCTGACAGTTTTTAAAAGTCCGGGCTTTCTTTTCAAGGAATATATATTTTTTTTCCATTTATCACCACGCGCCGTGTAAATCATGCATTAAATTCCCCGAATTTAGGGGTATGTGTCGGGTCCACTCGCTGACCTCTAGACTCGCTTTGAAAATCCCCACAACATTAAGTTTGATACGAGAGGAAAGCCCTTGATCATATCTATCGAATGGTGCTAAACTTATGTAGATTGATCAAGTATTTCTGGTCGAATTGGCCAGTTGTAACTTGTGATTTGTTCTGTGCACAAAAATCCCATAGGGAGGCTTGTTGAGTTAGCTTCGGAGCAAAGCCGCCTAGATGTCATTTTCGCTATCAAGAAGTATGCAAGCCGCCCAAAAACTTTGAAATTCTGATGCAGGGACGTGCAAGGATGACTCAGGTACAAACCGCGTCTCTCTAGCATTTTTAGTTCCAGAATTATTCAAGAGCATAGCTGACAGTTTTTAAAAGTCCGGGCTTTCTTTTCAAGGAATATATATTTTTTTTCCATTTATCACCACGCGCCGTGTAAAGCATGCATTAAATTCCCCGAATTTAGGGGTATGTGTCGGGTCCACTCGCTGACCTCTAGACTCGCTTTGAAAATCCCCACAACATTACGTTTGATACGAGAGGAAAGCCCTTGATCATATCTATCGAATGGTGATAAACTTATGTAGATTGATCAAGTATTTCTGGTCGAATTGGCCAGTTGTAACTTGTGATTTGTTCTGTGCACAAAAATCCCATAGGGAGGCTTGTTGAGTTAGCTTCGGAGCAAAGCCGCCTACATGTCATTTTCGCTATCAAGAAGTATGCAAGCCGCCCAAAAACTTTGAAATTCTGATGCAGGGACATGCAAGGATGACTCAGGTACAAACCGCGTCTCTCTAGCATTTTTAGTTCCAGAATTATTCAAGAGCATAGCTGACAGTTTTTAAAAGTCCGGGCTTTCTTTTCAAGGAATATATAATTTTTTCCATTTATCACCACGCGCTTGTAAATCATGCATTAAATTCCCCGAATTTAGGGGTGTGTGTCGGGTCCACTCGCTGACCTCTAGACTCGCTTTGAAAATCTCCACAACATTAAGTTTGATACGAGAGGAAAGCCCTTGATCATATCTATCGAATGGTGATAAACTTATGTAGATTGATCAAGTATTTGGGGTCGAATTGGCCAGTTGTAACTTGTGATTTGTTCTGTGCACAAAAATCCCATAGGGAGGCTTGTTGAGTTAGCTTCGGAGCAAAGCCGCCTACATGTCATTTTCGCTATCAAGAAGTATGCAAGCCGCCCAAAAACTTTGAAATTCGGATGCAGGGACATGCAAGGATGACTCAGGTACAAACCGCGTCTCTCTAGCATTTTTAATTCCAGAATTATTCAAGAGCATAGCTGACAGTTTTTAAAAGTCCGGGCTTTCTTTTCAAGGAATATATAATTTTTTCCATTTATCACCACGCGCCGTGTAAATCATGCATTAAATTCCCCGAATTTAGGGGTGTGTGTCGGGTCCACTCGCTGACCTCTAGACTCGCTTTGGAAATCCCCACAACATTAAGTTTGATACGAGAGGAAAGCCCTTGATCATATCTATCGAATGGTGCTAAACTTATGTAGATTGATCAAGTATTTGGGGTCGAATTGGCCAGTTGTAACTTGTGATTTGTTCTGTGCACAAAAATCCCATAGGGAGGCTTGTTGAGTTAGCTTCGGAGCAAAGCCGCCTACATGTCATTTTCGCTATCAAGAAGTATGGAAGCCGCCCAAAAACTTTGAAAGTCGGATGCAGGGACATGCAAGGATGACTCAGGTACAAACCGCGTCTCTATAGCATTTTTAGTTCCAGAATTATTCAAGAGCATAGCTGACAGTTTTTAAAAGTCCGGGCTTTCTTTTCAAGGAATATATATTTTTTTTTCCATTTATCACCACGCGCCGTGTAAATCATGCATTAAATTCCCCAAATTTAGGGGTGTGTGTCGGGTCGACTCGCTGACCTCTAGCCTCGCTTTGAAAATGCCCACAGCATTAAGTTTAATACGAGAGGAAAGCCCTTGATCATATCTATCGAATGGTGATAAACTTATGTAGATTGATCAAGTATTTGGGGTCGAATTGGCCAGTTGTAACTTGTGATTTGTTCTGTGCACAAAAATCCCATAGGGAGGCTTGTTGAGTTAGCTTCGGAGCAAAGCCGCCTACATGTCATTTTCGCTATCAAGAAGTATGCAAGCCGCCCAAAAACTTTTTTATTCGGATGCAGGGACATGCAAGGATGACTCAGGTACAAACCGCGTCTCTCTAGCATTTTTAGTTCCAGAATTATTCAAGAGCATAGCTGACAGTTTTTAAAAGTCCGGGCTTTCTTTTCAAGGAATATATAATTTTTTCCATTTATCACCACGCGCTTGTAAATCATGCATTAAATTCCCCGAATTTAGGGGTGTGTGTCGGGTCCACTCGCTGACCTCTAGACTCGCTTTGAAAATCCCCACAACATTAAGTTTGATACGAGAGGAAAGCCCTTGATCATATCTATCGAATGGTGATAAACTTATGTAGATTGATCAAGTATTTGGGGTCGAATTGGCCAGTTGTAACTTGTGATTTGTTCTGTGCACAAAAATCCCATAGGGAGGCTTGTTGAGTTAGCTTCGGAGCAAAGCCGCCTACATGTCATTTTCGCTATCAAGAAGTATGCAAGCCGCCCAAAAACTTTGAAATTCGGATGCAGGGACATGCAAGGATGACTCAGGTACAAACCGCGTCTCTCTAGCATTTTTTAATCCAGAATTATTCAAGAACATAGCTGACAGTTTTTAAAAGTCCGGGCTTTCTTTTCAAGGAATATATAATTTTTTCCATTTATCACCACGCGCCGTGTAAATCATGCATTAAATTCCCCGAATTTAGGGGTGTGTGTCGGGTCCACTCGCTGACCTCTAGACTCGCTTTGAAAATCCCCACAACATTAAGTTTGATACGAGAGGAAAGCCCTTGATCATATCTATCGAATGGTGCTAAACTTATGTAGATTGATCAAGTATTTGGGGTCGAATTGGCCAGTTGTAACTTGTGATTTGTTCTGTGCACAAAAATCCCATAGGGAGGCTTGTTGAGTTAGCTTCGGAGCAAAGCCGCCTACATGTCATTTTCGCTATCAAGAAGTATGGAAGCCGCCCAAAAACTTTGAAAGTCGGATGCAGGGACATGCAAGGATGACTCAGGTACAAACCGCGTCTCTATAGCATTTTTAGTTCCAGAATTATTCAAGAGCATAGCTGACAGTTTTTAAAAGTCCGGGCTTTCTTTTCAAGGAATATATATTTTTTTTTCCATTTATCACCACGCGCCGTGTAAATCATGCATTAAATTCCCCAAATTTAGGGGTGTGTGTCGGGTCGACTCGCTGACCTCTAGCCTCGCTTTGAAAATGCCCACAGCATTAAGTTTAATACGAGAGGAAAGCCCTTGATCATATCTATCGAATGGTGATAAACTTATGTAGATTGATCAAGTATTTGGGGTCGAATTGGCCAGTTGTAACTTGTGATTTGTTCTGTGCACAAAAATCCCATAGGGAGGCTTGTTGAGTTAGCTTCGGAGCAAAGCCGCCTACATGTCATTTTCGCTATCAAGA
This sequence comes from Asterias amurensis, assembly GCF_032118995.1. NCBI lineage: Eukaryota > Metazoa > Echinodermata > Asteroidea > Forcipulatida > Asteriidae > Asterias > Asterias amurensis. The sequence goes on along the minus strand of NC_092659.1, from coordinate 6,042,827 downwards.
AGTATGCAAGCCGCCCAAAAACTTTTTTATTCGGATGCAGGGACATGCAAGGATGACTCAGGTACAAACCGCGTCTCTCTAGCATTTTTAGTTCCAGAATTATTCAAGAGCATAGCTGACAGTTTTTAAAAGTCCGGGCTTTCTTTTCAAGGAATATATAATTTTTTCCATTTATCACCACGCGCTTGTAAATCATGCATTAAATTCCCCGAATTTAGGGGTGTGTGTCGGGTCCACTCGCTGACCTCTAGACTCGCTTTGAAAATCCCCACAACATTAAGTTTGATACGAGAGGAAAGCCCTTGATCATATCTATCGAATGGTGATAAACTTATGTAGATTGATCAAGTATTTGGGGTCGAATTGGCCAGTTGTAACTTGTGATTTGTTCTGTGCACAAAAATCCCATAGGGAGGCTTGTTGAGTTAGCTTCGGAGCAAAGCCGCCTACATGTCATTTTCGCTATCAAGAAGTATGCAAGCCGCCCAAAAACTTTGAAATTCGGATGCAGGGACATGCAAGGATGACTCAGGTACAAACCGCGTCTCTCTAGCATTTTTTAATCCAGAATTATTCAAGAACATAGCTGACAGTTTTTAAAAGTCCGGGCTTTCTTTTCAAGGAATATATAATTTTTTCCATTTATCACCACGCGCCGTGTAAATCATGCATTAAATTCCCCGAATTTAGGGGTGTGTGTCGGGTCCACTCGCTGACCTCTAGACTCGCTTTGAAAATCCCCACAACATTAAGTTTGATACGAGAGGAAAGCCCTTGATCATATCTATCGAATGGTGCTAAACTTATGTAGATTGATCAAGTATTTGGGGTCGAATTGGCCAGTTGTAACTTGTGATTTGTTCTGTGCACAAAAATCCCATAGGGAGGCTTGTTGAGTTAGCTTCGGAGCAAAGCCGCCTACATGTCATTTTCGCTATCAAGAAGTATGCAAGCCGCCCAAAAACTTTGAAATTCGGATGCAGGGACATGCAAGGATGACTCAGGTACAAACCGCGTCTCTCTAGCATTTTTTAATCCAGAATTATTCAAGAACATAGCTGACAGTTTTTAAAAGTCCGGGCTTTCTTTTCAAGGAATATATAATTTTTTCCATTTATCACCACGCGCCGTGTAAATCATGCATTAAATTCCCCGAATTTAGGGGTGTGTGTCGGGTCCACTCGCTGACCTCTAGACTCGCTTTGAAAATCCCCACAACATTAAGTTTGATACGAGAGGAAAGCCCTTGATCATATCTATCGAATGGTGCTAAACTTATGTAGATTGATCAAGTATTTGGGGTCGAATTGGCCAGTTGTAACTTGTGATTTGTTCTGTGCACAAAAATCCCATAGGGAGGCTTGTTGAGTTAGCTTCGGAGCAAAGCCGCCTACATGTCATTTTCGCTATCAAGAAGTATGCAAGCCGCCCAAAAACTTTTTTATTCGGATGCAGGGACATGCAAGGATGACTCAGGTACAAACCGCGTCTCTCTAGCATTTTTAGTTCCAGAATTATTCAAGAGCATAGCTGACAGTTTTTAAAAGTCCGGGCTTTCTTTTCAAGGAATATATATATTTTTTCCATTTATCACCACGCGCCGTGTAAATCATGCATTAAATTCCCCAAATTTAGGGGTGTGTGTCGGGTCGACTCGCTGACCTCTAGCCTCGCTTTGAAAATGCCCACAACATTAAGTTTAATACGAGAGGAAAGCCCTTGATCATATCTATCGAATGGTGCTAAACTTATGTAGATTGATCAAGTATTTCGGGTCGAATTGGCCAGTTGTAACTTGTGATTTGTTCTGTGCACAAAAATCCCATAGGGAGGCTTGTTGAGTTAGCTTCGGAGCAAAGCCGCCTACATGTCATTTTCGCTATCAAGAAGTATGCAAGCCGCCCAAAAACTTTTTTATTCGGATGCAGGGACATGCAAGGATGACTCAGGTACAAACCGCGTCTCTCTAGCATTTTTAGTTCCAGAATTATTCAAGAGCATAGCTGACAGTTTTTAAAAGTCCGGGCTTTCTTTTCAAGGAATATATATTTTTTTTCCATTTATCACCACGCGCCGTGTAAATCATGCATTAAATTCCCCAAATTTAGGGGTGTGTGTCGGGTCCACTCGCTGACCTCTAGCCTCGCTTTGAAAATGCCCACACTATTAAGTTTAATACGAGAGGAAAGCCCTTGATCATATCTATCGAATGGTGCTAAACTTATTTAGATTGATCAAGTATTTCGGGTCGAATTGGCCAGTTGTAACTTGTGAGTTTTTCTGTGCACAAAAATCCCATAGGGAGGCTTGTTGAGTTAGCTTCGGAGCAAAGCCGCCTACATGTCATTTTCGCTATCAAGAAGTATGCAAGCCGCCCAAAAACTTTTTTATTCGGATGCAGGGACATGCAAGGATGACTCAGGTACAAACCGCGTCTCTCTAGCATTTTTAGTTCCAGAATTATTCAAGAGCATAGCTGACAGTTTTTAAAAGTCCGGGCTTTCTTTTCAAGGAATATATATTGTTTTTCCATTTATCACCACGCGCCGTGTAAATCATGCATTAAATTCCCCAAATTTAGGGGTGTGTGTCGGGTCGACTCGCTGACCTCTAGCCTCGCTTTGAAAATGCCCACACTATTAAGTTTAATACGAGAGGAAAGCCCTTGATCATATCTATCGAATGGTGCTAAACTTATTTAGATTGATCAAGTATTTCGGGTCGAATTGGCCAGTTGTAACTTGTGAGTTTTTCTGTGCACAAAAATCCCATAGGGAGGCTTGTTGAGTTAGCTTCGGAGCAAAGCCGCCTACATGTCATTTTCGCTATCAAGAAGTATGGAAGCCGCCCAAAAACTTTGAAATTCGGATGCAGGGACATGCAAGGATGACTCAGGTACAAACCGCGTCTCTCTAGCATTTTTAGTTCCAGAATTATTCAAGAGCATAGCTGACAGTTTTTAAAAGTCCGGGCTTTCTTTTCAAGGAATATATTTTTTTTCCATTTATCACCACGCGCCGTGTAAATCATGCATTAAATTCCCCGAATTTAGGGGTATGTGTCGGGTCCACTCGCTGACCTCTAGACTCGCTTTGAAAATGCCCACAGCATTAAGTTTAATACGAGAGGAAAGCCCTTGATCATATCTATCGAATGGTGATAAACTTATGTAGATTGATCAAGTATTTGGGGTCGAATTGGCCAGTTGTAACTTGTGATTTGTTCTGTGCACAAAAATCCAATAGGGAGGCTTGTTGAGTTAGCTTCGGAGCAAAGCCGCCTACATGTCATTTTCGCTATCAAGAAGTATGGAAGCCGTCCAAAAACTTTGAAATTCGGATGCAGGGACATGCAAGGATGACTCAGGTACAAACCGCGTCTCTCTAGCATTTTTAGTTCCAGAATTATTCAAGAGCATAGCTGACAGTTTTTAAAAGTCCGGGCTTTCTTTTCAAGGAATATATATTTTTTTTCCATTTATCACCACGCGCCGTGTAAATCATGCATTAAATTCCCCGAATTTAGGGGTATGTGTCGGGTCCACTCGCTGACCTCTAGACTCGCTTTGAAAATCCCCACAACATTAAGTTTGATACGAGAGGAAAGCCCTTGATCATATCTATCGAATGGTGCTAAACTTATGTAGATTGATCAAGTATTTGGGGTCGAATTGGCCAGTTGTAACTTGTGATTTGTTCTGTGCACAAAAATCCCATAGGGAGGCTTGTTGAGTTAGCTTCGGAGCAAAGCCGCTTACATGTCATTTTCGCTATCAAGAAGTATGGAAGCCGCCCAAAAACTTTGAAATTCGGATGCAGGGACATCCAAGGATGACTCAGGTACAAACCGCGTCTCTCTAGCATTTTTAGTTCCAGAATTATTCAAGAGCATAGCTGACAGTTTTTAAAAGTCCGGGCTTTCTTTTCAAGGAATATATATTTTTTTCCATTTATCATCACGCGCCGTGTAAATCATGCATTAAATTCCCCGAATTTAGGGGTATGTGTCGGTTCCACTCGCTGACCTCTAGACTCGCTTTGAAAATCCCCACAACATTAAGTTTGATACGAGAGGAAAGCCCTTGATCATATCTATCGAATGGTGATAAACTTATGTAGATTGATCAAGTATTTGGGGTCGAATTGGCCAGTTGTAACTTGTGATTTGTTCTGTGCACAAAAATCCCATAGGGAGGCTTGTTGAGTTAGCTTCGGAGCAAAGCCACCTACATGTCATTTTCGCTATCAAGAAGTATGGAAGCCGCCCAAAAACTTTGAAATTCGGATGCAGGGACATGCAAGGATGACTCAGGTACAAACCGCGTCTCTCTAGCATTTTTAGTTCCAGAATTATTCAAGAGCATAGCTGACAGTTTTTAAAAGTCCGGGCTTTCTTTTCAAGGAATATATATTTTTGTTCCATTGATCACCACGCGCCGTGTAAATCATGCATTAAATTCCCCGAATTTAGGGGTATGTGTCGGGTCCACTCGCTGACCTCTAGACTCGCTTTGAAAATCCCCACAACATTAAGTTTGATACGAGAGGAAAGCCCTTGATCATATCTATCGATTGGTGATAAACTTATGTAGATTGATCAAGTATTTGGGGTCGAATTGGCCAGTTGTAACTTGTGATTTGTTCTGTGCACAAAAATCCCATAGGGAGGCTTGTTGAGTTAGCTTCGGAGCAAAGCCGCCTACATGTCATTTTCGCTATCAAGAAGTATGCAAGCCGCCCAAAAACTTTGAAATTCGGATGCAGGGACATGCAAGGATGACTCAGGTACAAACCGCCTCTCTCTAGCATTTTTAGTTCCAGAATTATTCAAGAGCATAGCTGACAGTTTTTAAAAGTCCGGGCTTTCTTTTCAAGGAATATATATTTTTTTCCATTTATCATCACGCGCCGTGTAAATCATGCATTAAATTCCCCGAATTTAGGGGTATGTGTCGGGTCCACTCGCTGACCTCTAGACTCGCTTTGAAAATCCCCACAACATTAAGTTTGATACGAGAGGAAAGCCCTTGATCATATCTATCGATTGGTGATAAACTTATGTAGATTGATCAAGTATTTGGGGTCGAATTGGCCAGTTGTAACTTGTGATTTGTTCTGTGCACAAAAATCCCATAGGGAGGCTTGTTGAGTTAGCTTCGGAGCAAAGCCGCCTACATGTCATTTTCGCTATCAAGAAGTATGCAAGCCGCCCAAAAACTTTGAAATTCGGATGCAGGGACATGCAAGGATGACTCAGGTACAAACCGCGTCTCTCTAGCATTTTTAGTTCCAGAATTATTCAAGAGCATAGCTGACAGTTTTTAAAAGTCCGGGCTTTCTTTTCAAGGAATATATATTTTTTTTCCATTTATCACCACGCGCCGTGTAAATCATGCATTAAATTCCACGAATTTAGGGGTATGTGTCGGGTCCACTCGCTGACCTCTAGACTCGCTTTGAAAATCCCCACAACATTAAGTTTGATACGAGAGGAAAGCCCTTGATCATATCTATCGATTGGTGATAAACTTATGTAGATTGATCAAGTATTTGGGGTCGAATTGGCCAGTTGTAACTTGTGATTTGTTCTGTGCACAAAAATCCCATAGGGAGGCTTGTTGAGTTAGCTTCGGAGCAAAGCCGCCTACATGTCATTTTCGCTATCAAGAAGTATGCAAGCCGCCCAAAAACTTTGAAATTCGGATGCAGGGACATGCAAGGATGACTCAGGTACAAACCGCGTCTCTCTAGCATTTTTAGTTCCAGAATTATTCAAGAGCATAGCTGACAGTTTTTAAAAGTCCGGGCTTTCTTTTCAAGGAATATATATTTTTTTTCCATTTATCACCACGCGCCGTGTAAATCATGCATTAAATTCCCCGAATTTAGGGGTATGTGTCGGGTCCACTCGCTGACCTCTAGACTCGCTTTGAAAATCCCCACAACATTAAGTTTGATACGAGAGGAAAGCCCTTGATCATATCTATCGAATGGTGCTAAACTTATGTAGATTGATCAAGTATTTGGGGTCGAATTGGCCAGTTGTAACTTGTGATTTGTTCTGTGCACAAAAATCCCATAGGGAGGCTTGTTGAGTTAGCTTCGGAGCAAAGCCGCTTACATGTCATTTTCGCTATCAAGAAGTATGGAAGCCGCCCAAAAACTTTGAAATTCGGATGCAGGGACATCCAAGGATGACTCAGGTACAAACCGCGTCTCTCTAGCATTTTTAGTTCCAGAATTATTCAAGAGCATAGCTGACAGTTTTTAAAAGTCCGGGCTTTCTTTTCAAGGAATATATATTTTTTTCCATTTATCACCACGCGCCGTGTAAATCATGCATTAAATTCCCCGAATTTAGGGGTATGTGTCGGGTCCACTCGCTGACCTCTAGACTCGCTTTGAAAATCCCCACAACATTAAGTTTGATACGAGAGGAAAGCCCTTGATCATATCTATCGAATGGTGCTAAACTTATGTAGATTGATCAAGTATTTGGGGTCGAATTGGCCAGTTGTAACTTGTGATTTGTTCTGTGCACAAAAATCCCATAGGGAGGCTTGTTGAGTTAGCTTCGGAGCAAAGCCGCTTACATGTCATTTTCGCTATCAAGAAGTATGGAAGCCGCCCAAAAACTTTGAAATTCGGATGCAGGGACATCCAAGGATGACTCAGGTACAAACCGCGTCTCTCTAGCATTTTTAGTTCCAGAATTATTCAAGAGCATAGCTGACAGTTTTTAAAAGTCCGGGCTTTCTTTTCAAGGAATATATATTTTTTTCCATTTATCACCACGCGCCGTGTAAATCATGCATTAAATTCCCCGAATTTAGGGGTATGTGTCGGTTCCACTCGCTGACCTCTAGACTCGCTTTGAAAATCCCCACAGCATTAAGTTTAATACGAGAGGAAAGCCCTTGATCATATCTATCGAATGGTGCTAAACTTATTTAGATTGATCAAGTATTTCGGGTCGAATTGGCCAGTTGTAACTTGTGAGTTTTTCTGTGCACAAAAATCCCATAGGGAGGCTTGTTGAGTTAGCTTCGGAGCAAAGCCGCCTACATGTCATTTTCGCTATCAAGAAGTATGGAAGCCGCCCAAAAACTTTGAAATTCGGATGCAGGGACATGCAAGGAAGACTCAGGTACAAACCGCGTCTCTCTAGCATTTTTAGTTCCAAACTTATTCAAGAGCATAGCTGACAGTTTTTAAAAGTCCGGGCTTTCTTTTCAAGGAATATATATTTTTTTTCCATTTATCACCACGCGCCGTGTAAATCATGCATTAAATTCCCCGAATTTAGGGGTATGTGACGGGTCCACTCGCTGACCTCTAGACTCGCTTTGAAAATCCCCACAACATTAAGTTTGATACGAGAGGAAAGCCCTTGATCATATCTATCGAATGGTGCTAAACTTTTGTAGATTGATCAAGTATTTGGGGTCGAATTGGCCAGTTGTAACTTGTGATTTGTTCTGTGCACAAAAATCCCATAGGGAGGCTTGTTGAGTTAGCTTCGGAGCAAAGCCGCTTACATGTCATTTTCGCTATCAAGAAGTATGGAAGCCGCCCAAAAACTTTGAAATTCGGATGCAGGGACATCCAAGGATGACTCAGGTACAAACCGCGTCTCTCTAGCATTTTTAGTTCCAGAATTATTCAAGAGCATAGCTGACAGTTTTTAAAAGTCCGGGCTTTCTTTTCAAGGAATATATATTTTTTTCCATTTATCATCACGCGCCGTGTAAATCATGCATTAAATTCCCCGAATTTAGGGGTATGTGTCGGTTCCACTCGCTGACCTCTAGACTCGCTTTGAAAATCCCCACAACATTAAGTTTGATACGAGAGGAAAGCCCTTGATCATATCTATCGAATGGTGATAAACTTATGTAGATTGATCAAGTATTTGGGGTCGAATTGGCCAGTTGTAACTTGTGATTTGTTCTGTGCACAAAAATCCCATAGGGAGGCTTGTTGAGTTAGCTTCGGAGCAAAGCCGCCTACATGTCATTTTCGCTATCAAGAAGTATGGAAGCCGCCCAAAAACTTTGAAATTCGGATGCAGGGACATGCAAGGATGACTCAGGTACAAACCGCGTCTCTCTAGCATTTTTAGTTCCAGAATTATTCAAGAGCATAGCTGACAGTTTTTAAAAGTCCGGGCTTTCTTTTCAAGGAATATATATTTTTTTTCCATTGATCACCACGCGCCGTGTAAATCATGCATTAAATTCCCCGAATTTAGGGGTATGTGTCGGGTCCACTCGCTGACCTCTAGACTCGCTTTGAAAATCCCCACAACATTAAGTTTGATACGAGAGGAAAGCCCTTGATCATATCTATCGATTGGTGATAAACTTGTGTAGATTGATCAAGTATTTGGAGTCGAATTGGCCAGTTGTAACTTGTGATTTGTTCTGTGCACAAAAATCCCATAGGGAGGCTTGTTGAGTTAGCTTCGGAGCAAAGCCGCCTACATGTCATTTTCGCTATCGAGAAGTATGCAAGCCGCCCAAAAACTTTGAAATTCGGATGCAGGGACATGCAAGGATGACTCAGGTACAAACCGCGTCTCTCTAGCATTTTTAGTTCCAGAATTATTCAAGAGCATAGCTGACAGTTTTTAAAAGTCCGGGCTTTCTTTTCAAGGAATATATATTTTTTTCCATTTATCACCACGCGCCGTGTAAATCATGCATTAAATTCCCCGAATTTAGGGGTATGTGTCGGGTCCACTCGCTGACCTCTAGACTCGCTTTGAAAATCCCCACAACATTAAGTTTGATACGAGAGGAAAGCCCTTGATCATATCTATCGAATGGTGCTAAACTTATGTAGATTGATCAAGTATTTGGGGTCGAATTGGCCAGTTGTAACTTGTGATTTGTTCTGTGCACAAAAATCCCATAGGGAGGCTTGTTGAGTTAGCTTCGGAGCAAAGCCGCTTACATGTCATTTTCGCTATCAAGAAGTATGGAAGCCGCCCAAAAACTTTGAAATTCGGATGCAGGGACATCCAAGGATGACTCAGGTACAAACCGCGTCTCTCTAGCATTTTTAGTTCCAGAATTATTCAAGAGCATAGCTGACAGTTTTTAAAAGTCCGGGCTTTCTTTTCAAGGAATATATATTTTTTTCCATTTATCACCACGCGCCGTGTAAATCATGCATTAAATTCCCCGAATTTAGGGGTATGTGTCGGTTCCACTCGCTGACCTCTAGACTCGCTTTGAAAATCCCCACAGCATTAAGTTTAATACGAGAGGAAAGCCCTTGATCATATCTATCGAATGGTGCTAAACTTATTTAGATTGATCAAGTATTTCGGGTCGAATTGGCCAGTTGTAACTTGTGAGTTTTTCTGTGCACAAAAATCCCATAGGGAGGCTTGTTGAGTTAGCTTCGGAGCAAAGCCGCCTACATGTCATTTTCGCTATCAAGAAGTATGGAAGCCGCCCAAAAACTTTGAAATTCGGATGCAGGGACATGCAAGGAAGACTCAGGTACAAACCGCGTCTCTCTAGCATTTTTAGTTCCAGAATTATTCAAGAGCATAGCTGACAGTTTTTAAAAGTCCGGGCTTTCTTTTCAAGGAATATATATATTTTTTCCATTTATCACCACGCGCCGTGTAAATCATGCATTAAATTCCCCGAATTTAGGGGTATGTGTCGGGTCCACTCGCTGACCTCTATACTCGCTTTGAAAATCCCCACAACATTAAGTTTGATACGAGAGGAAAGCCCTTGATCATATCTATCGAATGGTGATAAACTTATGTAGATTGATCAAGTATTTGGGGTCGAATTGGCCAGTTGTAACTTGTGATTAGTTCTGTGCACAAAAATCCCATAGGGAGGCTTGTTGAGTTAGCTTCGGAGCAAAGCCGCCTACATGTCATTTTCGCTATCAAGAAGTATGGAAGCCGCCCAAAAACTTTGAAATTCGGATGCAGGGACATGCAAGGATGACTCAGGTACAAACCGCGTCTCTATAGCATTTTTAGTTCCAGAAATATTCAAGAGCATAGCTGACAGTTTTTGAAAGTCCGGGCTTTCTTTTCAAGGAATATATGTTTTTTTCCATTTATCACCACGCGCCTTGTAAATCATGCATTAAATTCCCCGAATTTAGGGGTGTGTGTCGGGTCCACTCGCTGACCTCTAGCCTCGCTTTGAAAATCCCCACAGCATTAAGTTTAATACGAGAGGAAAGCCCTTGATCATATCTATCGAATGGTGCTAAACTTATGTAGATTGATCAAGTATTTGGGGTCGAATTGGCCAGTTGTAACTTGTGATTTGTTCTGTGCACAAAAATCCCATAGGGAGGCTTGTTGAGTTAGCTTCGGAGCAAAGCCGCCTACATGTCATTTTCGCTATCAAGAAGTATGCAAGCCGCCCAAAAACTTTAAAATTCGGATGCAGGGACATGTAAGGATGACTCAGGTACAAACCGCGTCTCCCTAGCATTTTTAGTTACAGAATTATTCAAGAGCATAGCTGACAGTTTTTAAAAGTCCGGGCTTTCTTTTCAAGGAATATATATATTTTTTCCATTTATCACCACGCGCCGTGTAAATCATGCATTAAATTCCCCGAATTTAGGGGTGTGTGTCGGGTCCACTCGCTGACCTCTAGACTCGCTTTGAAAATCCCCACAACATTAAGTTTGATACGAGAGGAAAGCCCCTGATCATATATATCGAATGGTGATAAACTTATGTAGATTGATCAAGTATTTGGGGTCGAATTGGCTAGTTGTAACTTGTGATTTGTTCTGTGCACAAAAATCCCATAGGGAGGCTTGTTGAGTTAGCTTCGGAGCAAAGCCGCCTACATGTCATTTTCGCTATCAAGAAGTATGCAAGCCGCCAAAAAACTTTGAAATTCGGATGCAGGGACATGCAAGGATGACTCAGGTACAAACCGCGTCTCCCTAGCATTTTTAGTTACAGAATTATTCAAGAGCATAGCTGACAGTTTTTAAAAGTCCGGGCTTTCTTTTCAAGGAATATATATTTTTTTTCCATTTATCACCACGCGCCGTGTAAATCATGCATTAAATTCCCCGAATTTAGGGATATGTGTCGGGTCCACTCGCTGACCTCTAGACTCGCTTTGAAAATCCCCACAACATTAAGTTTGATACGAGAGGAAAGCCCTTGATCATATCTATCGAATGGTGCTAAACCTATGTAGATTGATCAAGTATTTGGGGTCGAATTGGCCAGTTGTAACTTGTGATTTGTTCTGTGCACAAAAATCCCATAGGGAGGCTTGTTGAGTTAGCTTCGGAGCAAAGCCGCCTACATGTCATTTTCGCTATCAAGAAGTATGCAAGCCGCCCAAAAACTTTGAAATTCGGATGCAGGGACATGCAAGGATGACTCAGGTACAAACCGCGACTCTCTAGCATTTTTAGTTCCAGAATTATTCAAGAGCATAGCTGACAGTTTTTAAAAGTCCGGGCTTTCTTTTCAATGAATATATTTTTTCCATTTAACACCACGCGCCGTGTAAATCATGCATTAAATTCCCCGAATTTAGGGGTGTGTGTCGGATCCACTCGCTGACCTCTAGCCTCGCTTTGAAAATCCCCACAGCATTAAGTTTAATACGAGAGGAAAGCCCTTGATCATATCTATCGCATGGTGCTAAACTTATTTAGATTGATCAAGTATTTCGGGTCGAATTGGCCAGTTGTAACTTGTGATTTTTTCTGTGCACAAAAATCCCATAGGGAGGCGTGTTGAGTTAGCTTCGGAGCAAAGCCGCCTACATGTCATTTTCGCTGTCAAGAAGTATGGAAGCCGCCCAAAAACTTTGAAATTCGGATGCAGGGACATGCAAGGATGACTCAGGTACAAACCGCGTCTCTCTAGCATTGTTAGTTCCAGAAACATTCAAGAGCATAGCTGACAGTTTTTAAAAGTCCGGGCTTTCTTTTCAAGGAATATATATTTTTTTCCATTTATCACCACGCGCCGTGTAAATCATGCATTAAATTCCCCGAATTTAGGGGTATGTGTCGGGTCCACTCCCTGACCTCTAGACTCGCTTTGAAAATCCCCACAACATTAAGTTTGATACGAGAGGAAAGCCCTTGATCATATCTATCGAATGGTGATAAACTTATGTAGATTGATCAAGTATTTGGGGTCGAATTGGCCAGTTGTAACTTGTGATTTGTTCTGTGCACAAAAATCCCATAGGGAGGCTTGTTGAGTTAGCTTCGGAGCAAAGCCGCCTACATGTCATTTTCGCTATCAAGAAGTATGCAAGCCACCCAAAAATTTTGAAATTCGGATGCAGGGACATGCAAGGATGACTCAGGTACAAACCGCGACTCTCTAGCATTTTTAGTTCCAGAATTATTCAAGAGCATAGCTGACAGTTTTTAAAAGTCCGGGCTTTCTTTTCAATGAATATATTTTTTCCATTTAACACCACGCGCCGTGTAAATCATGCATTAAATTCCCCGAATTTAGGGGTGTGTGTCGGATCCACTCGCTGACCTCTAGCCTCGCTTTGAAAATCCCCACAGCATTAAGTTTAATACGAGAGGAAAGCCCTTGATCATATCTATCGCATGGTGCTAAACTTATTTAGATTGATCAAGTATTTCGGGTCGAATTGGCCAGTTGTAACTTGTGATTTTTTCTGTGCACAAAAATCCCATAGGGAGGCGTGTTGAGTTAGCTTCGGAGCAAAGCCGCCTACATGTCATTTTCGCTGTCAAGAAGTATGGAAGCCGCCCAAAAACTTTGAAATTCGGATGCAGGGACATGCAAGGATGACTCAGGTACAAACCGCGTCTCTCTAGCATTGTTAGTTCCAGAAACATTCAAGAGCATAGCTGACAGTTTTTAAAAGTCCGGGCTTTCTTTTCAAGGAATATATATTTTTTTCCATTTATCACCACGCGCCGTGTAAATCATGCATTAAATTCCCCGAATTTAGGGGTATGTGTCGGGTCCACTCGCTGACCTCTAGACTCGCTTTGAAAATCCCCACAACATTAAGTTTAATACGAGAGGAAAGCCCTTGATCATATCTATCGAATGGTGATAAACTTATGTAGATTGATCAAGTATTTGGGGTCGAATTGGCCAGTTGTAACTTGTGATTTGTTCTGTGCACAAAAATCCCATAGGGAGGCTTGTTGAGTTAGCTTCGGAGCAAAGCCGCCTACATGTCATTTTCGCTATCAAGAAGTATGCAAGCCACCCCAAAATTTTGAAATTCGGATGCAGGGACATGCAAGGATGACTCAGGTACAAACCGCGTCTCTCTAGCATTTTTAGTTCCAGAATTATTCAAGAGCATAGCTGACAGTTTTTAAAAGTCCGGGCTTTCTTTTCAAGGAATATATATATTTTTCCATTTATCACCACGCGCCGTGTAAATCATGCATTAAATTCCCCAAATTTAGGGGTGTGTGTCGGGTCGACTCGCTGACCTCTAGCCTCGCTTTGAAAATGCCCACAGCATTAAGTTTAATACGAGAGGAAAGCCCTTGATCATATCTATCGAATGGTGCTAAACTTATTTAGATTGATCAAGTATTTCTGGTCGAATTGGCCAGTTGTAACTTGTGATTTTTTTCTGTGCACAAAAATCCCATAGGGAGGCTTGTTGAGTTAGCTTCGGAGCAAAGCCGCCTACATGTCATTTTCGCTATCAAGAAGTATGGAAGCCGCCCAAAAACTTTGAAATTCGGATGCAGGGACATGCAAGATGACTCAGGTACAAAACCGCGTCTCTCTAGCATTTTTAGTTCCAGAATTATTCAAGAGCATAGCTGACAGTTTTTAAAAGTCCGGGCTTTCTTTTCAAGGAATATATATTTTTTTTCCATTTATCACCACGCGCCGTGTAAATCATGCATTAAATTCCCCGAATTTAGGGGTATGTGTCGGGTCCAATCGCTGACCTCTAGACTCGCTTGAAAATCCCCACAACATTAAGTTTGATACGAGAGGAAAGCCCCTGATCATATCTATCGAATGGTGATAAACTTATGTAGATTGATCAAGTATTTGGGGTCGAATTGGCCAGTTGTAACTTGTGATTTGTTCTGTGCACAAAAATCCCATAGGGAGGCTTGTTGAGTTAGCTTCGGAGCAAAGCCGCCTACATGTCATTTTCGCTATCAAGAAGTATGCAAGCCGCCCAAAAACTTTGAAATTCGGATGCAGGGACATGCAAGGATGACTCAGGTACAAACCGCGTCTCCCTAGCATTTTTAGTTACAGAATTATTCAAGAGCATAGCTGACAGTTTTTAAAAGTCCGGGCTTTCTTTTCAAGGAATATACATTTTTTTCCATTTATCACCACGCGCCGTGTAAATCATGCATTAAATTCCCCGAATTTAGGGGTGTGTGTCGGGTCCACTCGCTGACCTCTAGCCTCGCTCTGGAAATCCCCACAGCATTAAGTTTAATACGAGAGGAAAGCCCTTGATCATATCTATCGAATGGTGCTAAACTTATTTAGATTGATCAAGTATTTGGGGTCGAATTGGCCAGTTGTAACTTGTGATTTTTTTCTGTGCACAAAAATCCCATTGGGAGGCTTGTTGAGTTAGCTTCGGAGCACGGCCGCCTACATGTCATTTTCGCTATCAAGAAGTATGGAAGCCGCCCAAAAACTTTGAAATTCGGATGCAGGGACATGCAAGGATGACTCAGGTACAAACCGCGTCTCTCTAGCATTTTTAGTTCCAGAATTATTCAAGAGCATAGCTGACAGTTTTTAAAAGTCCGGGCTTTCTTTTCAATGAATATATTTTTTTCTATTTATCACCCCGCGCCGTGTAAGTCATGCATTAAATTCCCCGAATTTAGGGGTGTGTGTCGGGTCCACTCGCTGACCTCTAGCCTCGCTTTGAAAATCCCCACAGCATAAAGTTTAATACGACAAGAAAGCCCTTGATCATATCTATCGAATGGTGCCAAACTTATGTAGATTGATCAAGTATTTGGGGTCGAATTGGCCAGTTGTAACTTGTGATTTGTTCTGTGCACAAAAATCCCATTGGGAGGCTTGTTGAGTTAGCTTCGGCGCAAAGCCGCCTACATGTCATTTTCGCTATCAAGAAGTATGGAAGCCGCCGAAAACCTTTGAAATTCGGAACAGGGACATGCAAGGATGACTCAGGTACAAACCGCGTCTCTCTAGCATTTTTAGTTCCAGAATTATTCAAGAGCATAGCTGACAGTTTTAAAAGTCCGGGCTTTCTTTCCAATGAGTATATATTTTTTCTATTTATCACCACGCGCCGTGTAAATCATGCATTAAATTCCCCGAATTTAGGGGTGTGTGTCGGGTCCACTCGCTGACCTCTAGCCTCGCTTCGAAAATCCCCACAACATTAAGTTTGATACGAGAGGAAAGCCCTTGATAATATCTATCGAATGGTGCTAAACTTATGTAGATTGATCAAGTATTTTGGGTCGAATTGGCCAGTTGTAACTTGTGATTTTTTCTGTGCACAAAAATCCCATAGAGAGGCTTGTTGAGTTAGCTTCGGAGCAAAGCCGCCTAAATGTCATTTTTGCTATCAAGAAGTATGGAAGCCGCCCAAAAACTTTGAAATTCGGATGCAGGGACATGCAAGGATGACTCAGGTACAAACCGCGTCTCTCTAGCATTTTTAGTTCCAGAATTATTCAAGAGCATAGCTGACAGTTTTTAAAAGTCCGGGCTTTCTTTTCAATGAATATATTTTTTTCCATTTATCACCACGCGCCG
The DNA here is from genome assembly GCF_032118995.1 of Asterias amurensis. Lineage (NCBI taxonomy): Eukaryota > Metazoa > Echinodermata > Asteroidea > Forcipulatida > Asteriidae > Asterias > Asterias amurensis. The sequence continues at coordinate 6,027,065 of NC_092659.1, read as the reverse complement.
TGTAAATCATGCATTAAATTCCCCGAATTTAGGGGTGTGTGTCGGGTCCACTCGCTGACCTCTAGCCTCGCTCTGGAAATCCCCACAGCATTAAGTTTAATACGAGAGGAAAGCCCTTGATCATATCTATCGAATGGTGCTAAACTTATTTAGATTGATCAAGTATTTGGGGTCGAATTGGCCAGTTGTAACTTGTGATTTTTTTCTGTGCACAAAAATCCCGTTGGGAGGCTTGTTGAGTTAGCTTCGGAGCACGGCCGCCTACATGTCATTTTCGCTATCAAGAAGTATGCAAGCCGCACAAAAACTTTGAAATTCGGGTGCAGGGACATGCAAGGATGACTCAGGTACAAACCGCGTCTCTCTAGCATTTTTAGTTCCAGAATTATTCAAGAGCATAGCTGACAGTTTTTAAAAGTCCGGGCTTTCTTTTCAATGAATATATTTTTTTCTATTTATCACCCCGCGCCGTGTAAATCATGCATTAAATTCCCCGAATTTAGGGGTGTGTGTCGGGTCCACTCGCTGACCTCTAGACTCGCTCTGAAAATCCCCACAACATTATGTTTGATACGAGAGGAAAGCCCTTGATCATATCTATCGAATGGTGCTAAACTTATGTAGATTGATCAAGTATTTGGGGTCGAATTGGCCAGTTGTAACTTGTGATTTGTTCTGTGCACAAAAATCCCATAGGGAGGCTTGTTGAGTTAGCTTCGGAGCAAAGCCGCCTACATGTCATTTTCGCTATCAAGAAGTATGCAAGCCGCCCAAAAACTTTGAAATTCGGATGCAGGGACATGCAAGGATGACTCAGGTACAAACCGCGTCTCTCTAGCATTTTTAGTTCCAGAATTATTCAAGAGCATAGCTGACAGTTTTTAAAAGTCCGGGCTTTCTTTTCAATGAATATATTTTTTCCATTTATCACCACGCGCCTTGTAAATCATGCATTAAATTCCCCGAATTTAGGGGTGTGTGTCGGGTCCACTCGCTGACCTCTAGCCTCGCTCTGAAAATCCCCACAGCATTAAGTTTAATACGAGAGGAAAGCCCTTGATCATATCTATCGAATGGTGATAAACTTATGTAGATTGAGCAAGTATTTTGGGTCGAATTGGCCAGTTGTAACTTGTGATTTTTTTCTGTGCACAAAAATCCCGTTGGGAGGCTTGTTGAGTTAGCTTCGGAGCACGGCCGCCTACATGTCATTTTCGCTATCAAGAAGTATGCAAGCCGCACAAAAACTTTGAAATTCGGATGCAGGGACATGCAAGGATGACTCAGGTACAAACCGCGTCTCTCTAGCATTTTTAGTTCCAGAATTATTCAAGAGCATAGCTGACAGTTTTTAAAAGTCCGGGCTTTCTTTTCAATGAATATATTTTTTTCTATTTATCACCCCGCGCCGTGTAAATCATGCATTAAATTCCCCGAATTTAGGGGTGTGTGTCGGGTCCACTCGCTGACCTCTAGACACGCTCTGAAAATCCCCACAACATTATGTTTGATACGAGAGGAAAGCCCTTGATCATATCTATCGAATGGTGCTAAACTTATGTAGATTGATCAAGTATTTGGGGTCGAATTGGCCAGTTGTAACTTGTGATTTGTTCTGTGCACAAAAATCCCATAGGGAGGCTTGTTGAGTTAGCTTCGGAGCAAAGCCGCCTACATGTCATTTTCGCTATCAAGAAGTATGCAAGCCGCCCAAAAACTTTGAAATTCGGATGCAGGGACATGCAAGGATGACTCAGGTACAAACCGCGTCTCTCTAGCATTTTTAGTTCCAGAATTATTCAAGAGCATAGCTGACAGTTTTTAAAAGTCCGGGCTTTCTTTTCAATGAATATATTTTTTCCATTTATCACCACGCGCCTTGTAAATCATGCATTAAATTCCCCGAATTTAGGGGTGTGTGTCGGGTCCACTCGCTGACCTCTAGCCTCGCTCTGAAAATCCCCACAGCATTAAGTTTAATACGAGAGGAAAGCCCTTGATCATATCTATCGAATGGTGATAAACTTATGTAGATTGAGCAAGTATTTTGGGTCGAATTGGCCAGTTGTAACTTGTGATTTTTTCTGTGCACAAAAATCCCATAGGGAGGCTTGTTGAGTTAGCTTCGGAGCAAAGCCGCCTACATGTCATTTTCGCTATCAAGAAGTATGCAAGCCGCCCGAAAACTTTGAAATTCGGATGCAGGGACATGCAAGGATGACTCAGGTACAAGCCGCGTCTCTCTAGCATTTTTAGTTCCAGAACTATTCAAGAGCATAGCTGACAGTTTTTAAAAGTCCGGGCTTTCTTTTCAATGAATATATATTTTTTTCTATTTATCACCCCGCGCCGTGTAAGTCATGCATTAAATTCCCCGAATTTAGGGGTGTGTGTCGGGTCCACTCGCTGACCTCTAGCCTCGCTTCGAAAATCCCCACAACATTAAGTTTGATACGAGAGGAAAGCCCTTGATAATATCTATCGAATGGTGCTAAACTTATGTAGATTGATCAAGTATTTTGGGTCGAATTGGCCAGTTGTAACTTGTGATTTTTTCTGTGCACAAAAATCCCATTGGGAGGCTTGTTGAGTTAGCTTCGGCGCAAAGCCGCCTACATGTCATTTTCGCTATCAAGAAGTATGGAAGCCGCCGAAAACCTTTGAAATTCGGAACAGGGACATGCAAGGATGACTCAGGTACAAACCGCGTCTCTCTAGCATTTTTAGTTCCAGAATTATTCAAGAGCATAGCTGACAGTTTTTAAAAGTCCGAGCTTTCTTTTCAATGAATATATATTTTTTCCATTTATCACCACGCGCCGTGTAAATCATGCATTAAATTCCCCGAATTTAGGGGTGTGTGTCGGGTCCACTCGCTGACCTCTAGCCTCGCTTCGAAAATCCCCACAACATTAAGTTTGATACGAGAGGAAAGCCCTTGATAATATCTATCGAATGGTGCTAAACTTATGTAGATTGATCAAGTATTTTGGGTCGAATTGGCCAGTTGTAACTTGTGCTTTTTTCTGTGCACAAAAATCCCATAGAGAGGCTTGTTGAGTTAGCTTCGGAGCAAAGCCGCCTAAATGTCATTTTTGCTATCAAGAAGTATGGAAGCCGCCCAAAAACTTTGAAATTCGGATGCAAGGACATGCAAGGATGACTCAGGTACAAACCGCGTCTCTCTAGCATTTTTAGTTCCAGAATTATTCAAGAGCATAGCTGACAGTTTTTAAAAGTCCGGGCTTTCTTTTCAATGAATATATTTTTTTCCATTTATCACCACGCGCCGTGTAAATCATGCATTAAATTCCCCGAATTTAGGGGTGTGTGTCGGGTCCACTCGCTGACCTCTAGCCTCGCTCTGGAATTCCCCACAGCATTAAGTTTGATACGAGAGGAAAGCCCTTGATCATATCTATTGAATGGTGCTAAACTTATTTAGATTGATCAAGTATTTGGGGTCGAATTGGCCAGTTGTAACTTGTGATTTTTTCTGTGCACAAAAATCCCATTGGGAGGCTTGTTGAGTTAGCTTCGGGACACAGCCGCCTACATGTCATTTTCGCTATCAAGAAGTATGCAAGCCGCCCAAAAACTTTAAAATTCGGATGCAGGGACATGCAAGGATGACTCAGGTACAAGCAGCGTCTCTCTAGCATTTTTAGTTCCAGAATTATTCAAGAGCATAGCTGACAGTTTTTAAAAGTCCGGGCTTTCTTTTCAATGAATATATTTTTTTTCCATTTATCTTCACGCGCCGTGTAAATCATGCATTAAATTCCCCGAATTTAGGGGTATGTGTCGGGTCCACTCGCTGACCTCTAGACTCGCTTTGAAAATCCCCACAACATTAAGTTTGATACGAGAAGAAAGCCCTTGATCATATCTATCGAATGGTGCCAAACTTATGTAGATTGATCAAGTATTTGGGGTCGAATTGGCCAGTTGTAACTTGTGATTTTTTCTGTGCACAAAAATCCCATTGGGAGGCTTGTTGAGTTAGCTTCGGCGCAAAGCCGCCTACATGTCATTTTCGCTATCAAGAAGTATGGAAGCCGCCCAAAAACTTTGAAATTCGGATGCAGGGACATGCAAGGATGACTCAGTTACAAACCGCGTCTCTCTAGCATTTTTAGTTCCAGAATTATTCAAGAGCATAGCTGACAGTTTTTAAAAGTCCGGGCTTTCTTTTCAATGAATATATTTTTTTCCATTTATCACCACGCGCCGTGTAAATCATGCATTAAATTCCCCGAATTTAGGGGTGTGTGTCGGGTCCACTCGCTGACCTCTAGCCTCGCTTTGAAAATCCCCACAGCATAAAGTTTAATACGAGAAGAAAGCCCTTGATCATATCTATCGAATGGTGCCAAACTTATGTAGATTGATCAAGTATTTGGGGTCGAATTGGCCAGTTGTAACTTGTGATTTTTTCTGTGCACAAAAATCCCATTGGGAGGCTTGTTGAGTTAGCTCCGGCGCAAAGCCGCCTACATGTCATTTTCGCTATCAAGAAGTATGGAAGCCGCCGAAAACCTTTGAAATTCGGAACAGGGACATGCAAGGATGACTCAGGTACAAACCGCGTCTCTCTAGCATTTTTAGTTCCAGAATTATTCAAGAGCATAGCTGACAGTTTTTAAAAGTCCGGGCTTTCTTTTCAAGGAATATATATTTTTTCCATTTATCACCACGCGCCGTGCAAATCATGCATTAAATTCCCCGATTTTAGGGGTGTGTGTCGGGTATACTCGCTGACCTCTAGCCTCGCTTCGAAAATCCCCACAACATTAAATTTGATACGAAAGGAAAGCCCTTGATCATATCTATCGAATGGTGCTAAACTTATTTAGATTGATCAAGTATTTGGGGACGAATTGGCCAGTTGTAACTTGTGATTTGTTCTGTGCACAAAAATCCCATTGGGAGGCTTGTTGAGTTAGCTTCGGAGCACGGCCGCCTACATGTCATTTTCGCTATCAAGAAGTATGCAAGCCGCACAAAAACTTTGAAATTCGGATGCAGGGACATGCAAGGATGACTCAGGTACAAACCGCGTCTCTCTAGCATTTTTAGTTCCAGAATTATTCAAGAGCATAGCTGACAGTTTTTAAAAGTCCGGGCTTTCTTTTCAATGAATATATTTTTTTCTATTTATCACCCCGCGCCGTGTAAATCATGCATTAAATTCCCCGAATTTAGGGGTGTGTGTCGGGTCCACTCGCTGACCTCTAGCCTCGCTTTGAAAATCCCCACAGCATAAAGTTTAATACGAGAAGAAAGCCCTTGATCATATCTATCGAATGGTGCCAAACTTATGTAGATTGATCAAGTATTTGGGGTCGAATTGGCCAGTTGTAACTTGTGATTTGTTCTGTGCACAAAAATCCCATTGGGAGGCTTGTTGAGTTAGCTTCGGCGCAAAGCCGCCTACATGTCATTTTCGCTATCAAGAAGTATGGAAGCCGCCGACAACCTTTGAAATTCGGAACAGGGACATGCAAGGATGACTCAGGTACAAACCGCGTCTCTCTAGCATTTTTAGTTCCAGAATTATTCAAGAGCATAGCTGACAGTTTTTAAAAGTCCGGGCTTTCTTTTCAAGGAATATATATTTTTTTCCATTTATCACCACGCGCCGTGTAAATCATGCATTAAATTCCCCGATTTTAGGGGTGTGTGTCGGGTATACTCGCTGACCTCTAGCCTCGCTTCGAAAATCCCCAAAACATTAAATTTGATACGAAAGGAAAGCCCTTGATCATATCTAACAAATGGTGCTAAACTTATGTAGATTGATCAAGTATTTGGGGTCGAATTGGCCAGTTGTAACTTGTGATTTTTTCTGTGCACAAAAATCCCATTGGGAGGCTTGTTGAGTTAGCTTCGGGACACAGCCGCCTACATGTCATTTTCGCTATCAAGAAGTATGCAAGCCGCCCAAAAACTTTAAAATTCGGATGCAGGGACATGCAAGGATGACTCAGGTACAAGCAGCGTCTCTCTAGCATTTTTAGTTCCAGAATTATTCAAGAGCATAGCTGACAGTTTTTAAAAGTCCGGGCTTTCTTTTCAATGAATATATTTTTTTTCCATTTATCTTCACGCGCCCAAAAACTTTGAAATTCGGATGCAGGGACATGCAAGGATGACTCAGGTACAAACCGCGTCTCTCTAGCATTTTTAGTTCCAGAATTATTCAAGAGCATAGCTGACAGTTTTTAAAAGTCCGGGCTTTCTTTTCAAGGAATATATATTTTTTTCCATTTATCACCACGCGCCGTGTAAATCATGCATTAAATTCCCCGAATTTAGGGGTGTGTGTCGGGTCCACTTGCTGACCTCTAGACTCGCTTTGAAAATCCCCACAGCATTAAGTTTAATACGAGAGGAAAGCCCTTGATCATATCGATCGAATGGTGCTAAACTTATTTAGATTGATCAAGTATTTCGGGTCGAATTGGCCAGTTGTAACTTGTGAGTTTTTCTGTGCACAAAAATCCCTAGGGAGGCTTGTTGAGTTAGCTTCGGAGCAAAGCCGCCTACATGTCATTTTCGCTATCAAGAAGTATGCAAGCCGCACAAAAACTTTGAAATTCGGATGCAGGGACATGCAAGGATGACTCAGGTACAAACCGCGTCTCTCTAGCATTTTTAGTTCCAGAATTATTCAAGAGCATAGCTGACAGTTTTTAAAAGTCCGGGCTTTCTTTTCAATGAATATATTTTTTTCTATTTATCACCCCGCGCCGTGTAAGTCATGCATTAAATTCCCCGAATTTAGGGGTGTGTGTCGGGTCCACTCGCTGACCTCTAGCCTCGCTTTGAAAATCCCCACAGCATAAAGTTTAATACGAGAAGAAAGCCCTTGATCATATCTATCGAATGGTGCCAAACGTATGTAGATTGATCAAGTATTTGGGGTCGAATTGGCCAGTTGTAACTTGTGATTTGTTCTGTGCACAAAAATCCCATTGGGAGGCTTGTTGAGTTAGCTTCGGCGCAAAGCCGCCTACATGTCATTTTCGCTATCAAGAAGTATGGAAGCCGCCGACAACCTTTGAAATTCGGAACAGGGACATGCAAGGATGACTCAGGTACAAACCGCGTCTCTCTAGCATTTTTAGTTCCAGAATTATTCAAGAGCATAGCTGACAGTTTTTAAAAGTCCGGGCTTTCTTTTCAAGGAATATATATTTTTTTCCATTTATCACCACGCGCCGTGTAAATCATGCATTAAATTCCCCGATTTTAGGGGTGTGTGTCGGGTATACTCGCTGACCTCTAGCCTCGCTTCGAAAATCCCCAAAACATTAAATTTGATACGAAAGGAAAGCCCTTGATCATATCTAACAAATGGTGCTAAACTTATGTAGATTGATCAAGTATTTGGGGTCGAATTGGCCAGTTGTAACTTGTGATTTTTTCTGTGCACAAAAATCCCATTGGGAGGCTTGTTGAGTTAGCTTCGGGACACAGCCGCCTACATGTCATTTTCGCTATCAAGAAGTATGCAAGCCGCCCAAAAACTTTAAAATTCGGATGCAGGGACATGCAAGGATGACTCAGGTACAAGCAGCGTCTCTCTAGCATTTTTAGTTCCAGAATTATTCAAGAGCATAGCTGACAGTTTTTAAAAGTCCGGGCTTTCTTTTCAATGAATATATTTTTTTTCCATTTATCTTCACGCGCCCAAAAACTTTGAAATTCGGATGCAGGGACATGCAAGGATGACTCAGGTACAAACCGCGTCTCTCTAGCATTTTTAGTTCCAGAATTATTCAAGAGCATAGCTGACAGTTTTTAAAAGTCCGGGCTTTCTTTTCAAGGAATATATATTTTTTTCCATTTATCACCACGCGCCGTGTAAATCATGCATTAAATTCCCCGAATTTAGGGGTGTGTGTCGGGTCCACTTGCTGACCTCTAGACTCGCTTTGAAAATCCCCACAGCATTAAGTTTAATACGAGAGGAAAGCCCTTGATCATATCGATCGAATGGTGCTAAACTTATTTAGATTGATCAAGTATTTTGGGTCGAATTGGCCAGTTGTAACTTGTGATTTGTTCTGTGCACAAAAATCCCATAGGGAGGCTTGTTGAGTTAGCTTCGGAGCAAAGCCGCCTACATGTCATTTTCGCTATCAAGAAGTATGGAAGCCGCCCAAAAACTTTGAAATTCGGATGCAGGGACATGGAAGGATGACTCAGGTACAAACCGCGTCTCTCTAGCATTTTTAGTTCCAGAATTATTCAAGAGCATAGCTGACAGTTTTTAAAAGTCCGGGCTTTCTTTTCAAGGAATATATATTTTTTTTCCATTTATCACCACGCGCCGTGTAAATCATGCATTAAATTCCCCGAATTTAGGGGTATGTGTCGGGTCCACTCGCTGACCTCTAGACTCGCTTTGAAAATCCCCACAACATTAAGTTTGATACGAGAGGAAAGCCCTTGATCATATCTATCGAATGGTGCTAAACTTATTTAGATTGATCAAGTATTTTGGGTCGAATTGGCCAGTTGTAACTTGTGATTTGTTCTGTGCACAAAAATCCCTAAGGGAGGCTTGTTGAGTTAGCTTCGGAGCAAAGCCGCCTACATGTCATTTTCGCTATAAAGAAGTATGCAAGCCGCCCAAAAACTTTGAAATTCGGATGCAGGGACATGCAAGGATGACGCAGGTACAAACCGCGTCTCTCTAGCATTTTTAGTTCCAGAATTATTCAAGAGCATAGCTGACAGTTTTTAAAAGTCCGGGCTTTCTTTTCAAGGAATATATATTTTTTTTCCATTTATCACCACGCGCCGTGTAAATCATGCATTAAATCCCCCGAATTTAGGGGTATGTGTCGGGTCCACTCGCTGACCTCTAGACTCGCTTTGAAAATCCCCACAACATTAAGTTTGATACGAGAGGAAAGCCCTTGATCATATCTATCGAATGGTGCTAAACTTATGTAGATTGATCAAGTATTTGGGGTCGAATTGGCCAGTTGTAACTTGTGATTTGTTCTGTGCACAAAAATCTCATAGGGAGGCTTGTTGAGTTAGCTTCGGAGCAAAGCCGCCTAGATGTCATTTCCGCTATCAAGAAGTATGCAAGCCGCCCAAAAACTTTGAAATTCTGATGCAGGGACATGCAAGGATGACTCAGGTACAAACCGCGTCTCTCTAACATTTTTAGTTCCAGAATTATTCAAGAGCATAGCTGACAGTTTTTAAAAGTCCGGGCTTTCTTTTCAAGGAATATATATTTTTTTCCATTTATCACCACGCGCCGTGTAAATCATGCATTAAATTCCCCGAATTTAGGGGTGTGTGTCGGGTCCACTCGCTGACCTCTAGCCTCGCTTTGAAAATCCCCACAGCATTAAGTTTAATACGAGAGGAAAGCCCTTGATCATATCTATCGAATGGTGCTAAACTTATTTAGATTGATCAAGTATTTCGGGTCGAATTGGCCAGTTGTAACTTGTGAGTTTTTCTGTGCACAAAAATCCCATAGGGAGGCTTGTTGAGTTAGCTTCGGAGCAAAGCCGCCTACATGTCATTTTCGCTATCAAGAAGTATGCAAGCCGCCCAAAAACTTTGAAATTCGGATGCAGGGACATGCTAGGATGACTCAGGTACAAACCGCGTCTCTCTAGCATTTTTAGTTCCAGAATTATTCAAGAGCATAGCTGACAGTTTTTAAAAGTCCGGGCTTTCTTTTCAAGGAATATATATTTTTTTCCATTTATCACCACGCGCCGTGTAAATCATGCATTAAATTCCCCGAATTTAGGGGTGTGTGTCGGGTCCACTCGCTGACCTCTAGCCTCGCTTTGAAAATCCCCACAGCATTAAGTTTAATACGAGAGGAAAGCCCTTGATCATATCTATCGAATGGTGCTAAACTTATTTAGATTGATCAAGTATTTCGGGTCGAATTGGCCAGTTGTAACTTGTGAGTTTTTCTGTGCACAAAAATCCCATAGGGAGGCTTGTTGAGTTAGCTTCGGAGCAAAGCCGCCTACATGTCATTTTCGCTATCAAGAAGTATGCAAGCCGCCCAAAAACTTTGAAATTCGGATGCAGGGACATGCAAGGATGACTCAGGTACAAACCGCGTCTCTCTAGCATTTTTAGTTCCAGAATTATTCAAGAGCATAGCTGACAGTTTTTAAAAGTCCGGGCTTTCTTTTCAAGGAATATATATTTTTTTCCATTTATCACCACGCGCCGTGTAAATCATGCATTAAATTCCCCGAATTTAGGGGTATGTGTCGGGTCCACTCGCTGACCTCTAGACTCGCTTTGAAAATCCCCACAACATTAAGTTTGATACGAGAGGAAAGCCCTTGATCATATCTATCGAATGGTGATAAACTTATGTAGATTGATCAAGTATTTCTGGTCGAATTGGCCAGTTGTAACTTGTGATTTGTTCTGTGAACAAAAATCCCATAGGGAGGCTTGTTGAGTTAGTTTCGGAGCAAAGCCGCCTACATGTCATTTTCGCTATCAAGAAGTATGCAAGCCGCCCAAAAACTTTGAAATTCGGATGCAGGGACATGCAAGGATGACTCAGGTACAAACCGCGTCTCTCTAGCATTTTTAGTTCCAGAATTATTCAAGAGCATAGCTGACAGTTTTTAAAAGTCCGGGCTTTCTTTTCAAGGAATATATATTTTTTTCCATTTATCACCACGCGCCGTGTAAATCATGCATTAAATTCCCCGAATTTAGGGGTGTGTGTCGGGTCCACTCGCTGACCTCTAGCCTCGCTTTGAAAATCCCCACAGCATTAAGTTTAATACGAGAGGAAAGCCCTTGATCATATCTATCGAATGGTGCTAAACTTATTTAGATTGATCAAGTATTTCGGGTCGAATTGGCCAGTTGTAACTTGTGAGTTTTTCTGTGCACAAAAATCCCATAGGGAGGCTTGTTGAGTTAGCTTCGGAGCAAAGCCGCCTACATGTCATTTTCGCTATCAAGAAGTATGCAAGCCGCCCAAAAACTTTGAAATTCGGATGCAGGGACATGCAAGGATGACTCAGGTACAAACCGCGTCTCTCTAGCATTTTTAGTTCCAGAATTATTCAAGAGCATAGCTGACAGTTTTTAAAAGTCCGGGCTTTCTTTTCAAGGAATATATATTTTTTTCCATTTATCACCACGCGCCGTGTAAATCATGCATTAAATTCCCCGAATTTAGGGGTATGTGTCGGGTCCACTCGCTGACCTCTAGACTCGCTTTGAAAATCCCCACAACATTAAGTTTAATACGAGAGGAAAGCCCTTGATCATATCTATCGAATGGTGCTAAACTTATTTAGATTGATCAAGTATTTCGGGTCGAATTGGCCAGTTGTAACTTGTGAGTTTTTCTGTGCACAAAAATCCCATAGGGGGGCTTGTTGAGTTAGCTTCGGAGCAAAGCCGCCTACATGTCATTTTCGCTATCAAGAAGTATGCAAGCCGCCCAAAAACTTTGAAATTCGGATGCAGGGACATGCAAGGATGACTCAGGTACAAACCGCGTCTCTCTAGCATTTTTAGTTCCAGAATTATTCAAGAGCATAGCTGACAGTTTTTAAAAGTCCGGGCTTTCTTTTCAAGGAATATATATTTTTTTCCATTTATCACCACGCGCCGTGTAAATCATGCATTAAATTCCCCGAATTTAGGGGTATGTGTCGGGTCCACTCGCTGACCTCTAGACTCGCTTTAAAAATCCCCACAACATTAAGTTTGATACGAGAGGAAAGCCCTTGATCATATCTATCGAATGGTGATAAACTTATGTAGATTGATCAAGTATTTCTGGTCGAATTGGCCAGTTGTAACTTGTGATTTGTTCTGTGCACAAAAATCCCATAGGGAGGCTTGTTGAGTTAGCTTCGGAGCAAAGCCGCCTACATGTCATTTTCGCTATCAAGAAGTATGCAAGCCGCCCAAAAACTTTGAAATTCGGATGCAGGGACATGCAAGGATGACTCAGGTACAAACCGCGTCTCTCTAGCATTTTTAGTTCCAGAATTATTCAAGAGCATAGCTGACAGTTTTTAAAAGTCCGGGCTTTCTTTTCAAGGAATATATATTTTTTTCCATTTATCACCACGCGCCGTGTAAATCATGCATTAAATTCCCCGAATTTAGGGGTGTGTGTCGGGTCCACTCGCTGACCTCTAGCCTCGCTTTGAAAATCCCCACAGCATTAAGTTTAATACGAGAGGAAAGCCCTTGATCATATCTATCGAATGGTGCTAAACTTATTTAGATTGATCAAGTATTTCGGGTCGAATTGGCCAGTTGTAACTTGTGAGTTTTTCTGTGCACAAAAATCCCATAGGGAGGCTTGTTGAGTTAGCTTCGGAGCAAAGCCGCCTACATGTCATTTTCGCTATCAAGAAGTATGCAAGCCGCCCAAAAACTTTGAAATTCGGATGCAGGGACATGCAAGGATGACTCAGGTACAAACCGCGTCTCTCTAGCATTTTTAGTTCCAGAATTATTCAAGAGCATAGCTGACAGTTTTTAAAAGTCCGGGCTTTCTTTTCAAGGAATATATATTTTTTTCCATTTATCACCACGCGCCGTGTAAATCATGCATTAAATTCCCCGAATTTAGGGGTATGTGTCGGGTCCACTCGCTGACCTCTAGACTCGCTTTGAAAATCCCCACAACATTAAGTTTGATACGAGAGGAAAGCCCTTGATCATATCTATCGAATGGTGATAAACTTATGTAGATTGATCAAGTATTTCTGGTCGAATTGGCCAGTTGTAACTTGTGATTTGTTCTGTGAACAAAAATCCCATAGGGAGGCTTGTTGAGTTAGTTTCGGAGCAAAGCCGCCTACATGTCATTTTCGCTATCAAGAAGTATGCAAGCCGCCCAAAAACTTTGAAATTCGGATGCAGGGACATGCAAGGATGACTCAGGTACAAACCGCGTCTCTCTAGCATTTTTAGTTCCAGAATTATTCAAGAGCATAGCTGACAGTTTTTAAAAGTCCGGGCTTTCTTTTCAAGGAATATATATTTGTTTCCATTTATCACCACGCGCCGTGTAAATCATGCATTAAATTCCCCGAATTTAGGGGTGTGTGTCGGGTCCACTCGCTGACCTCTAGCCTCGCTTTGAAAATCCCCACAGCATTAAGTTTAATACGAGAGGAAAGCCCTTGATCATATCTATCGAATGGTGCTAAACTTATTTAGATTGATCAAGTATTTCGGGTCGAATTGGCCAGTTGTAACTTGTGAGTTTTTCTGTGCACAAAAATCCCATAGGGAGGCTTGTTGAGTTAGCTTCGGAGCAAAGCCGCCTACATGTCATTTTCGCTATCAAGAAGTATGCAAGCCGCCCAAAAACTTTGAAATTCGGATGCAGGGACATGCAAGGATGACTCAGGTACAAACCGCGTCTCTCTAGCATTTTTAGTTCCAGAATTATTCAAGAGCATAGCTGACAGTTTTTAAAAGTCCGGGCTTTCTTTTCAAGGAATATATATTTTTTTCCATTTATCACCACGCGCCGTGTAAATCATGCATTAAATTCCCCGAATTTAGGGGTATGTGTCGGGTCCACTCGCTGACCTCTAGACTCGCTTTAAAAATCCCCACAACATTAAGTTTGATACGAGAGGAAAGCCCTTGATCATATCTATCGAATGGTGATAAACTTATGTAGATTGATCAAGTATTTCGGGTCGAATTGGCCAGTTGTAACTTGTGATTTGTTCTGTGCACAAAAATCCCATAGGGAGGCTTGTTGAGTTAGCTTCGGAGCAAAGCCGCCTACATGTCATTTTCGCTATCAAGAAGTATGCAAGCCGCCCAAAAACTTTGAAATTCGGATGCAGGGACATGCAAGGATGACTCAGGTACAAACCGCGTCTCTCTAGCATTTTTAGTTCCAGAATTATTCAAGAGCATAGCTGACAGTTTTTAAAAGTCCGGGCTTTCTTTTCAAGGAATATATATTTTTTTCCATTTATCACCACGCGCCGTGTAAATCATGCATTAAATTCCCCGAATTTAGGGGTGTGTGTCGGGTCCACTCGCTGACCTCTAGCCTCGCTTTGAAAATCCCCACAGCATTAAGTGTAATACGAGAGGAAAGCCCTTGATCATATCTATCGAATGGTGCTAAACTTATTTAGATTGATCAAGTATTTCGGGTCGAATTGGCCAGTTGTAACTTGTGAGTTTTTCTGTGCACAAAAATCCCATAGGGAGGCTTGTTGAGTTAGCTTCGGAGCAAAGCCGCCTACATGTCATTTTCGCTATCAAGAAGTATGCAAGCCGCCCAAAAACTTTGAAATTCGGATGCAGGGACATGCAAGGATGACTCAGGTACAAACCGCGTCTCTCTAGCATTTTTAGTTCCAGAATTATTCAAGAGCATAGCTGACAGTTTTTAAAAGTCCGGGCTTTCTTTTCAAGGAATATATATTTTTTTCCATTTATCACCACGCGCCGTGTAAATCATGCATTAAATTCCCCGAATTTAGGGGTGTGTGTCGGGTCCACTCGCTGACCTCTAGCCTCGCTTTGAAAATCCCCACAGCATTAAGTTTAATACGAGAGGAAAGCCCTTGATCATATCTATCGAATGGTGCTAAACTTATTTAGATTGATCAAGTATTTCGGGTCGAATTGGCCAGTTGTAACTTGTGAGTTTTTCTGTGCACAAAAATCCCATAGGGAGGCTTGTTGAGTTAGCTTCGGAGCAAAGCCGCCTACATGTCATTTTCGCTATCAAGAAGTATGCAAGCCGCCCAAAAACTTTGAAATTCGGATGCAGGGACATGCAAGGATGACTCAGGTACAAACCGCGTCTCTCTAGCATTTTTAGTTCCAGAATTATTCAAGAGCATAGCTGACAGTTTTTAAAAGTCCGGGCTTTCTTTTCAAGGAATATATATTTTTTCCATTTATCACCACGCGCCGTGTAAATCATGCATTAAATTCCCCGAATTTAGGGGTATGTGTCGGGTCCACTCGCTGACCTCTAGACTCGCTTTGTAAATCCCCACAACATTAAGTTTGATACGAGAGGAAAGCCCTTGATCATATCTATCGAATGGTGATAAACTTATGTAGATTGATCAAGTATTTCTGGTCGAATTGGCCAGTTGTATCTTGTGATTTGTTCTGTGAACAAAAATCCCATAGGGAGGCTTGTTGAGTTAGTTTCGGAGCAAAGCCGCCTACATGTCATTTTCGCTATCAAGAAGTATGCAAGCCGCCCAAAAACTTTGAAATTCGGATGCAGGGACATGCAAGGATGACTCAGGTACAAACCGCGTCTCTCTAGCATTTTTAGTTCCAGAATTATTCAAGAGCATAGCTGACAGTTTTTAAAAGTCCGGGCTTTCTTTTCAAGGAATATATATTTTTTTCCATTTATCACCACGCGCCGTGTAAATCATGCATTAAATTCCCCGAATTTAGGGGTATGTGTCGGGTCCACTCGCTGACCTCTAGACTCGCTTTAAAAATCCCCACAACATTAAGTTTGATACGAGAGGAAAGCCCTTGATCATATCTATCGAATGGTGATAAACTTATGTAGATTGATCAAGTATTTCGGGTCGAATTGGCCAGTTGTAACTTGTGATTTGTTCTGTGCACAAAAATCCCATAGGGAGGCTTGTTGAGTTAGCTTCGGAGCAAAGCCGCCTACATGTCATTTTCGCTATCAAGAAGTATGCAAGCCGCCCAAAAACTTTGAAATTCGGATGCAGGGACATGCAAGGATGACTCAGGTACAAACCGCGTCTCTCTAGCATTTTTAGTTCCAGAATTATTCAAGAGCATAGCTGACAGTTTTTAAAAGTCCGGGCTTTCTTTTCAAGGAATATATATTTTTTTCCATTTATCACCACGCGCCGTGTAAATCATGCATTAAATTCCCCGAATTAAGGGGTGTGTGTCGGGTCCACTCGCTGACCTCTAGCCTCGCTTTGAAAATCCCCACAGCATTAAGTTTAATACGAGAGGAAAGCCCTTGATCATATCTATCGAATGGTGCTAAACTTATTTAGATTGATCTAGTATTTCTGGTCGAATTGGCCAGTTGTAACTTGTGATTTGTTCTGTGAACAAAAATCCCATAGGGAGGCTTGTTGAGTTAGCTTCGGAGCAAAGCCGCCTACATGTCATTTTCGCTATCAAGAAGTATGCAAGCCGCCCAAAAACTTTGAAATTCGGATGCAGGGACATGCAAGGATGACTCAGGTACAAACCGCGTCTCTCTAGCATTTTTAGTTCCAGAATTATTCAAGAGCATAGCTGACAGTTTTTAAAAGTCCGGGCTTTCTTTTCAAGGAATATATATTTTTTTCCATTTATCACCACGCGCCGTGTAAATCATGCATTAAATTCCCCGAATTTAGGGGTATGTGTCGGGTCCACTCGCTGACCTCTAGACTCGCTTTGAAAATCCCCACAACATTAAGTTTGATACGAGAGGAAAGCCCTTGATCATATCTATCGAATGGTGATAAACTTATGTAGATTGATCAAGTATTTCTGGTCGAATTGGCCAGTTGTAACTTGTGATTTGTTCTGTGAACAAAAATCCCATAGGGAGGCTTGTTGAGTTAGTTTCGGAGCAAAGCCGCCTACATGTCATTTTCGCTATCAAGAAGTATGCAAGCCGCCCAAAAACTTTGAAATTCGGATGCAGGGACATGCAAGGATGACTCAGGTACAAACCGCGTCTCTCTAGCATTTTTAGTTCCAGAATTATTCAAGAGCATAGCTGACAGTTTTTAAAAGTCCGGGCTTTCTTTTCAAGGAATATATATTTGTTTCCATTTATCACCACGCGCCGTGTAAATCATGCATTAAATTCCCCGAATTTAGGGGTGTGTGTCGGGTCCACTCGCTGACCTCTAGCCTCGCTTTGAAAATCCCCACAGCATTAAGTTTAATACGAGAGGAAAGCCCTTGATCATATCTATCGAATGGTGCTAAACTTATTTAGATTGATCAAGTATTTCGGGTCGAATTGGCCAGTTGTAACTTGTGAGTTTTTCTGTGCACAAAAATCCCATAGGGAGGCTTGTTGAGTTAGCTTCGGAGCAAAGCCGCCTACATGTCATTTTCGCTATCAAGAAGTATGCAAGCCGCCCAAAAACTTTGAAATTCGGATGCAGGGACATGCAAGGATGACTCAGGTACAAACCGCGTCTCTCTAGCATTTTTAGTTCCAGAATTATTCAAGAGCATAGCTGACAGTTTTTAAAAGTCCGGGCTTTCTTTTCAAGGAATATATATTTTTTTCCATTTATCACCACGCGCCGTGTAAATCATGCATTAAATTCCCCGAATTTAGGGGTATGTGTCGGGTCCACTCGCTGACCTCTAGACTCGCTTTAAAAATCCCCACAACATTAAGTTTGATACGAGAGGAAAGCCCTTGATCATATCTATCGAATGGTGATAAACTTATGTAGATTGATCAAGTATTTCTGGTCGAATTGGCCAGTTGTAACTTGTGATTTGTTCTGTGCACAAAAATCCCATAGGGAGGCTTGTTGAGTTAGCTTCGGAGCAAAGCCGCCTACATGTCATTTTCGCTATCAAGAAGTATGCAAGCCGCCCAAAAACTTTGAAATTCGGATGCAGGGACATGCAAGGATGACTCAGGTACAAACCGCGTCTCTCTAGCATTTTTAGTTCCAGAATTATTCAAGAGCATAGCTGACAGTTTTTAAAAGTCCGGGCTTTCTTTTCAAGGAATATATATTTGTTTCCATTTATCACCACGCGCCGTGTAAATCATGCATTAAATTTCCCGAATTTAGGGGTGTGTGTCGGGTCCACTCGCTGACCTCTAGCCTCGCTTTGAAAATCCCCACAGCATTAAGTTTAATACGAGAGGAAAGCCCTTGATCATATCTATCGAATGGTGCTAAACTTAATTAGATTGATCAAGTATTTCGGGTCGAATTGGCCAGTTGTAACTTGTGAGTTTTTCTGTGCACAAAAATCCCATAGGGAGGCTTGTTGAGTTAGCTTCGGAGCAAAGCCGCCTACATGTCATTTTCGCTATCAAGAAGTATGGAAGCCGCCCAAAAACTTTGAAATTCGGATGCAGGGACATGCAAGGATGACTCAGGTACAAACCGCGTCTCTGTAGCATTTTTAGTTCCAGAATTATTCAAGAGCATAGCTGACAGTTTTTAAAAGTCCGGGCTTTCTTTTCAAGGAATATATATTTTTTTCCATTTATCACCACGCGCCGTGTAAATCATGCATTAAATTCCCCGAATTTAGGGGTGTGTGTCGGGTCCACTCGCTGACCTCTAGCCTCGCTTTGAAAATCCCCACAGCATTAAGTTTAATACGAGAGGAAAGCCCTTGATCATATCTATCGAATGGTGCTAAACTTATTTAGATTTAACAAGTATTTCGGGTCGAATTGGCCAGTTGTAACTTGTGAGTTTTTCTGTGCACAAAAATCCCATTGGGAGGCTTGTTGAGTTAGCTTCGAAACAAAGCCGCCTACATGTCATTTTCGCTATCAAGAAGTATGCAAGCCGCCCAAAAACTTTGAAATTCGGATGCAGGGACATGCAAGGATGACTCAGGTACAAACCGCGTCTCTCTAGCATTTTTAGTTCCAGAATTATTCAAGAGCATAGCTGACAGTTTTTAAAAGTCCGGGCTTTCTTTTCAAGGAATATATATTTTTTTCCATTTATCACCACGCGCCGTGTAAATCATGCATTAAATTCCCCGAATTTAGGGGTATGTGTCGGGTCCACTCGCTGACCTCTAGACTCGCTTTGAAAATCCCCACAACATTAAGTTTGATACGAGAGGAAAGCCCTTGATCATATCTATCGAATGGTGATAAACTTATGTAGATTGATCAAGTATTTCTGGTCGAATTGGCCAGTTGTAACTTGTGATTTGTTCTGTGCGCAAAAATCCCATAGGGAGGCTTGTTGAGTTAGCTTCGGAGCAAAGCCGCCTACATGTCATTTTCGCTATCAAGAAGTATGCAAGCCGCCCAAAAACTTTGAAATTCGGATGCAGGGACATGCAAGGATGACTCAGGTACAAACCGCGTCTCTCTAGCATTTTTAGTTCCAGAATTATTCAAGAGCATAGCTGACAGTTTTTAAAAGTCCGGGCTTTCTTTTCAAGGAATATATATTTTTTTCCGTTTATCACCACGCGCCGTGTAAATCATGCATTAAATTCCCCGATTTTAGGGGTGTGTGTCGGGTCCGCTCGCTGACCTCTAGACTCGCTTTGAAAATCCCCACAACATTAAGTTTGATACGAGAGGAAAGCCCTTGATCATATCTATCGAATGGTGCTAAACTTATGTAGATTGATCCAGTATTTGGGGTCGAATTGGCCAGTTGTAACTTGTGATTTGTTCTGTGCACAAAAATCCCATAGGGAGGCTTGTTGAGTTAGCTTCGGAGCAAAGCCGCCTAGATGTCATTTTCGCTATCAAGAAGTATGCAAGCCGCCCAAAAACTTTGAAATTCTGATGCAGGAACATGCAAGGATGACTCAGGTACAAACCGCGTCTCTCTAGCATTTTTAGTTCCAGAATTATTCAAGAGCATAGCTGATAGTTTTTAAAAGTCCGAGCTTTCTTTTCAAGGAATATATATTTTTTTCCATTTATCACCACGCGCCGTGTAAATCATGCATTAAATTCCCCGAATTTAGGGGTATGTGTCGGGTCCACTCGCTGACCTCTAGACTCGCTTTGAAAATCCCCACAACATTAAGTTTGATACGAGAGGAAAGCCCTTGATCATATCTATCGAATGGTGATAAACTTATGTAGATTGATAAAGTATTTCTGGTCGAATTGGCCAGTTGTAACTTGTGATTTGTTCTGTGCACAAAAATCCCATAGGGAGGCTTGTTGAGTTAGCTTCGGAGCAAAGCCGCCTACATGTCATTTTCGCTATCAAGAAGTATGCAAGCCGCCCAAAAACTTTGAAATTCGGATGCAGGGACATGCAAGGATGACTCAGGTACAAACCGCGTCTCTCTAGCATTTTTAGTTCCAGAATTATTCAAGAGCATAGCTGACAGTTTTTAAAAGTCCGGGCTTTCTTTTCAAGGAATATATATTTTTTTCCATTTATCACCACGCGCCGTGTAAATCATGCATTAAATTCCCCGAATTTAGGGGTGTGTGTCGGGTCCACTCGCTGACCTCTAGCCTCGCTTTGAAAATCCCCACAGCATTAAGTTTAATACGAGAGGAAAGCCCTTGATCATATCTATCGAATGGTGCTAAACTTATTTAGATTGATCAAGTATTTCGGGTCGAATTGGCCAGTTGTAACTTGTGAGTTTTTCTGTGCACAAAAATCCCATAGGGAGGCTTGTTGAGTTAGCTTCGGAGCAAAGCCGCCTATATGTCATTTTCGCTATCAAGAAGTATGGAAGCCGCCCAAAAACTTTGAAATTCGGATGCAGGGACATGCAAGGATGACTCAGGTACAAACCGCGTCTCTCTAGCATTTTTAGTTCCAGAATTATTCAAGAGCATAGCTGACAGTTTTTAAAAGTCCGGGCTTTCTTTTCAAGGAATATATATTTTTTTCCATTTATCACCACGCGCCGTGTAAATCATGCATTAAATTCCCCGAATTTAGGGGTGTGTGTCGGGTCCACTCGCTGACCTCTAGCCTCGCTTTGAAAATCCCCACAGCATTAAGTTTAATACGAGAGGAAAGCCCTTGATCAAGAGCATAGCTGACAGTTTTTAAAAGTCCGGGCTTTCTTTTCAAGGAATATATATTTTTTTCCATTTATCACCACGCGCCGTGTAAATCATGCATTAAATTCCCCGAGAGGAAAGCCCTTGATCATATCTATCGAATGGTGCTAAACTTATTTAGATTTAACAAGTATTTCGGGTCGAATTGGCCAGTTGTAACTTGTGAGTTTTTCTGTGCACAAAAATCCCATAGGGAGGCTTGTTGAGTTAGCTTCGGAGCAAAGCCGCCTACATGTCATTTTCGCTATCAAGAAGTATGCAAGCCGCCCAAAAACTTTGAAATTCGGATGCAGGGACATGCAAGGATGACTCAGGTACAAACCGCGTCTCTCTAGCATTTTTAGTTCCAGAATTATTCAAGAGCATAGCTGACAGTTTTTAAAAGTCCGGGCTTTCTTTTCAAGGAATATATATTTTTTTTCCATTTATCACCACGCGCCGTGTAAATCATGCATTAAATTCCCCGAATTTAGGGGTATGTGTCGGGTCCACTCGCTGACCTATAGACTCGCTTTGAAAATCCCCACAACATTAAGTTTGATACGAGAGGAAAGCCCTTGATCATATCTATCGAATGGTGATAAACTTATGTAGATTGAACAAGTATTTGTGGTCGAATTGGCCAGTTGTAACTTGTGATTTGTTCTGTGCACAAAAATCCCATAGGGAGGCTTGTTGAGTTAGCTTCGGAGCAAAGCCGCCTACATGTCATTTTCGCTATCAAGAAGTATGCAAGCCGCCCAAAAACTTTGAAATTCGGATGCAGGGACATGCAAGGATGACTCAGGTACAAACCGCGTCTCTCTAGCATTTTTAGTTCCAGAATTATTCAAGAGCATAGCTGACAGTTTTTAAAAGTCCGGGCTTTCTTTTCAAGGAATATATATTTGTTTCCATTTATCACCACGCGCCGTGTAAATCATGCATTAAATTCCCCGAATTTAGGGGTGTGTGTCGGGTCCACTCGCTGACCTCTAGCCTCGCTTTGAAAATCCCCACAGCATTAAGTTTAATACGAGAGGAAAGCCCTTGATCATATCTATCGAATGGTGCTAAACTTATTTAGATTGATCAAGTATTTCGGGTCGAATTGGCCAGTTGTAACTTGTGAGTTTTTCTGTGCACAAAAATCCCATAGGGAGGCTTGTTGAGTTAGCTTCGGAGCAAAGCCGCCTACATGTCATTTTCGCTATCAAGAAGTATGGAAGCCGCCCAAAAACTTTGAAATTCGGATGCAGGGACATGCAAGGATGACTCAGGTACAAACCGCGTCTCTCTAGCATTTTTAGTTCCAGAATTATTCAAGAGCATAGCTGACAGTTTTTAAAAGTCCGGGCTTTCTTTTCAAGGAATATATATTTTTTTTCCATTTATCACCACGCGCCGTGTAAATCATTCATTAAATTCCCCGAATTTAGGGGTATGTGTCGGGTCCACTTGCTGACCTCTAGACTCGCTTTGAAAATCCCCACAACATTAAGTTTGATACGAGAGGAAAGCCCTTGATCATATCTATCGAATGGTGATAAACTTATGTAGATTGATCAAGTATTTCTGGTCGAATTGGCCAGTTGTAACTTGTGATTTGTTCTGTGCACAAAAATCCCGTAGGGAGGCTTGTTGAGTTAGCTTCGGAGCAAAGCCGCCTACATGTCATTTTCGCTATCAAGAAGTATGCAAGCCGCCCAAAAACTTTGAAATTCGGATGCAGGGACATGCAAGGATGACTCAGGTACAAACCGCGTCTCTCTAGCATTTTTAGTTCCAGAATTATTCAAGAGCATAGCTGACAGTTTTTAAAAGTCCGGGCTTTCTTTTCAAGGAATATATATTTTTTTCCATTTATCACCACGCGCCGTGTAAATCATGCATTAAATTCCCCGAATTTAGGGGTGTGTGTCGGGTCCGCTCGCTGACCTCTAGACTCGCTTTGAAAATCCCCACAACATTAAGTTTGATACGAGAGGAAAGCCCTTGATCATATCTATCGAATGGTGCTAAACTTATGTAGATTGATCAAGTATTTGGGGTCGAATTGGCCAGTTGTAACTTGTGATTTGTTCTGTGCACAAAAATCCCATAGGGAGGCTTGTTGAGTTAGCTTCGGAGCAAAGCCGCCTACATGTCATTTTCGCTATCAAGAAGTATGCAAGCCGCCCAAAAACTTTGAAATTCGGATGCAGGGACATGCAAGGATGACTCAGGTACAAACCGCGTCTCTCTAGCATTTTTAGTTCCAGAATTATTCAAGAGCATAGCTGACAGTTTTTAAAAGTCCGGGCTTTCTTTTCAAGGAATATATATTTTTTTCCATTTATCACCACGCGCCGTGTAAATCATGCATTAAATTCCCCGAATTTAGGGGTATGTGTCGGGTCCACTCGCTGACCTCTAGACTCGCTTTGAAAATCCCCACAACATTAAGTTTGATACGAGAGGAAAGCCCTTGATCATATCTATCGAATGGTGATAAACTTATGTAGATTGATCAAGTATTTCTGGTCGAATTGGCCAGTTGTAACTTGTGATTTGTTCTGTGCACAAAAATCCCATAGGGAGGCTTGTTGAGTTAGCTTCGGAGCAAAGCCGCCTACATGTCATTTTCGCTATCAAGAAGTATGCAAGCCGCCCAAAAACTTTGAAATTCGGATGCAGGGACATGCAAGGATGACTCAGGTACAAACCGCGTCTCTCTAGCATTTTTAGTTCCAGAATTATTCAAGAGCATAGCTGACAGTTTTTAAAAGTCCGGGCTTTCTTAAGGAATATATATTTGTTTCCATTTATCACCACGCGCCGTGTAAATCATGCATTAAATTCCCGAATTTAGGGGTGTGTGTCGGGTCCACTCGCTGACCTCTAGCCTCGCTTTGAAAATCCCCACAGCATTAAGTTTAATACGAGAGGAAAGCCCTTGATCATATCTATCGAATGGTGCTAAACTTATTTAGATTGATCAAGTATTTCGGGTCGAATTGGCCAGTTGTAACTTGTGAGTTTTTCTGTGCACAAAAATCCCATAGGGAGGCTTGTTGAGTTAGCTTCGGAGCAAAGCCGCCTACATGTCATTTTCGCTATCAAGAAGTATGGAAGCCGCCCAAAAACTTTGAAATTCGGATGCAGGGACATGCAAGGATGACTCAGGTACAAACCGCGTCTCTCTAGCATTTTTAGTTCCAGAATTATTCAAGAGCATAGCTGACAGTTTTTAAAAGTCCGGGCTTTCTTTTCAAGGAATATATATTTTTTTTCCATTTATCACCACGCGCCGTGTAAATCATGCATTAAATTCCCCGAATTTAGGGGTATGTGTCGGGTCCACTCGCTGACCTCTAGACTCGCTTTGAAAATCCCCACAACATTAAGTTTGATACGAGAGAAAGCCCTTGATCATATCTATCGAATGGTGATAAACTTATGTAGATTGATCAAGTATTTCTGGTCGAATTGGCCAGTTGTAACTTGTGATTTGTTCTGTGCACAAAAATCCCGTAGGGAGGCTTGTTGAGTTAGCTTCGGAGCAAAGCCGCCTACATGTCATTTTCGCTATCAAGAAGTATGCAAGCCGCCCAAAAACTTGAAATTCGGATGCAGGGACATGCAAGGATGACTCAGGTAC